>NC_140587.1:475387358-477787358 GCF_964204655.1 Triturus cristatus | reverse complement strand
CCTACCTCTGCTTCAGTGCCTACTGTGGCCTCTCCACAACTACCAGCATCATGGTTCGGAGCATTTTTGCCAGTATTCTCACCTTCGGCCCTGCTACAAGCGGTAGGTAAAGCGGAGTGTGTCATAGGTGAATTCACAAGCAGCATGCCCTCTACTAAGGCACGAGGAAGAGACCACGTCCATATGGCTGCCAACTTCTCATTTACTGTAGATGGATAAGTGACAGCTCCAATTTCCAGCTCTTGCGTCAGATGCCTCCTTCCCTACAGTGATACTATCAGTTTAATAACATTTTATTGAAAATAGGGCACTGGCATGTTTGTGAAGACAGCAGTTGGGTAAAAATCAGGTCAATAACAGAGCCACGTCTGCGCGTGCTACGTGCAAACGTCACCTCGGGGCAGTGGAGCGTAATTGACGTCTGAGCCGATGCGGAAATAGAAGGGACGCCATCAGCCTAAAATATATCTGTTCAGAAGAGGCGTTTAGCTTGATAGGTAGATAACTCAGCCTCACTGTAAATTGGAAAATAATGAGCCTGAGAAGAGGCCCACCAATAAAAGGGAAGGAGCCCGCCAGGAATAGGACAGGGAATGCAGCAGTCAAGGAAATAACACCGCAGCGCAAAACGAGATAGGTGTAAAAAACACACAAAAAGAAAAAAACAAGTGGGCTTTAAAAGCCAGTAAGTGCGGTGCAAAACACGACTTGATGACTGTGACCCGGGCAGCAGAAACAAGATTGGGAAGCCTATTTTTGCTCCGTAAATAGAACTATCCAGATTTTGACTAGAAAAAAACCGCTATTGGAATCGCAAAGGTATGACAGAGTACGGCGACGTGCTGGTTTTTGCTGACCGTATTTCCCATTTCTATTAAGTGACTCGTGAATATTCAATGGAGCTTGCTGTTGAAGCTCGAGGCCCGGGTAGAATGCATGCTTAGAGCGCTGCGCTGTGTTTAAGTTTTTCATTTTAGAAATGTCAGTGTGCAAAGAGGGCCATCAAGGGTATGCTAGTTTAAAAAAAAATGCAAGCATAAATGGCTTTCATCAGGCAGAGCTGCGTGCTGGCATGCACGGATTGCCTCTACTGCAGCCTAATACAAGCAATGATTTTGTGGCATAGAGGGCAGCATTTCGTTGCTGTTATATAGTTTGGTTTTGACACCATTGTAATATATGAGGGCCTCTAGCCGCTGTTGGCATCATAAATGCATAACAGAAGCAATGGTTTAGGCGTTTTGAGTCGGTTATAATAGATTTGCCAATGCGCAGGAATAAATGTGCATGGCACGAGACCACCCCCGTCCACAGAGACGTTTTAAGGCATGGGTAAAGTGGGCGCTGGGCAGCCTTTCATGGGGCCCCCCTGGCAGAGCCAGCTCTGTTCTGCAGAAAGTCTGGCACTGGTGACCCTGAATATAAGTGAGCTGCTGCTGTGTTACAATATTGAAATACTGGCCTCTCTCCCTAAATATTAAATGTTAACACATTTAGAATTTGGACAAGTGCGCCTGTGCACTGTCAGGGGTGGACCTGGCCAAAGAGGGCGTGAAGGAGCTGAAATTGGATTATAAATTCAAAACTGTTCAGAACAGCAGTACCCCAAAATACGTTTGGCTCAGGGCCCTGAAAATCCTTAAGATGTCCTCCCTGCCTGTCTTACAGGGTCCTGCTTTCTTACTTTGTGTCGTTTTATTTCATCTGCCTCTGCCCCTTTCTCCCCCCGAACGCTTTTTTCCCCAATGTCTATGTTGCTCTTTCTTCCCCCCTCAAGTCTTTTTCACTTTCTTACTCTAAATGAGAGTCGGTGGGCCCGACCTACATCCAAATTAAGCAATGGCACCGGTACCGGTGCAGAAGTCCTGGATGCACACAAGTACACAACTCAAGATAAATGCAACAGAGCACAGTTGCAAAGGAATTGACATTCAAGACTTTTTTGGAATGTTTTGCTTGGTCAGAATTTTCAGTGCCAGTTTCATTGTTTCGCAGTGTACATAAGAAAGGGAATCAATGCTGATAGACGAGCCAGATTCAAGCCCAGCCGTCCACTGGCAGCAGCAGCGGCGGTGTAGGGATCCCCTGATCCTCCTAATGTGTCCTGAGACGGCTGGTTTGTAATCAATAGCCACAGATTAGGCCGTCTCTGCCCTGTCAAGCCTCTTGTTTATGCCATCTCGCAGACTGAAGAAAGGTGTGTCAGCCCTCTCTGTATTAAGAGGGTTTATGAAAAGAGGGGCTGATAAAATATGAGCTGTGTAGCCCATGTGTAATGAGGAGATTAGTAAATGCATTATTGATAACTAGGCTTCCAACGCTGACTCACTGCTTCCTCACTCCAGCACAGGCAGTGATGCCGACCGCACATTGCCTGCCGCTCGTCATGTTTTTCATGTGATAACCTTACCTCATTCGATGTGTCTAAGGAAACATATTCAATATATTTGTTGCCAGTGAGACAACAATATGGAATTGGTAGAAGGAGGACTACCAGAAGGAAGCAGTGAAGAGTGAGCATCAGAATTCCTCACCAGCTGTCAAAACTGGCCTTCAAGGGCAGAAGCCCACCAGGGAAAGGCCCGGCCCAATACAAGGCCTGTCTGGCCCTGGATACAACTCACACTAACATGTGCACCGCCCTTGTGAAGGGAGACAGGTATTGTTGTGAGTCCGAATCACATCACATGGATCGGGATTCGCATTTTTCTGTCATTTAACTTGTGGTTTTTTGGGCTTATCAATGTTTCTTGCTTTGCTCCACACACAACGTGCAAATGCATGGCTTCTTTAACTATTCACCTGTGCATGTGAAACTGACACGTGCCTGTATCATTATTTGTAATGGTTTTGTTATCAGCTAAAAACTAGGTTTTTTTTATAATCTCCGGATATGCAGCATTTATATATAGAATGCTGTTACTTGAGCTGTGGTTCTCAGAGATGGTCTTTTTGTAAATTTGAATTGGGTTTGCATTCCTAAAGTAAATTATTAGGCGATGAACACTTTCTGTGAAAGGTTTGATATGTGGACTTCTTAAAGTCAATTCAAACTATTCTCAGAGGTGGCAGAACCTCTGTTCAGGCCAGTGACTGTTGGTTCACCATCAATCAGGGCTGGATTTAATATGCCAGGCCCTCTTAGCTTCCCGGCATGCCCCACAGCTCTCTGAGGAAAGAATTCACAGCATTCACAGAGACAAGGAGCTCATACACAACCATCGCCAGCACAACCGCGGTGAATTTTAAAGAAGTATTCTAAATAATTAATAGAATGCAAATACCCAGAGACTGCGAGCTAAAAATAGGAGCTGTGTAAATTTAAGGGATTGGGTTTAGATGTAGTCACCTTCTTTTCTCTTCCCAAAGACAAACTAGAGGCTGAATTGATATCACAAGGGCAGTTTCACCTGAGAATGAAATACAAGTCTGATGGACAGGCCATGCTGCTGCGGCACAGGGTCAAGACTGATTTGCATATGGTCATGTCTGAACTGGGGTGGTGTAGTGGGCAAAGTCTGATGGACAGGCCATGCTGCTGCGGCACAGGGTCAAGACTGATTTGCATATGGCCATGTCTGAACTGGGGTGGTGTAGTGGGCAAAAGAACGATGGATTTAACCCAGATCTCTTGACTGGGGGAGAATGTCTGCATTGTCAGCATTCCGTCCATCATTTGTTTGTTGTAACGCTTTTCGCCCTAAGTGGGATGGGTATTCCCAGACGTGGGACCCGTGCTCTCTACGCCACTGGAGTCAAGCTATCCTGGCTGATGACGGCTGATAGCCAGAAACCGGTCCTAGGATGCTTGATTCCGGTCCAGGGAAGACATGGCTTGGCAGTTCGGGCTGGACTGTTCCCATGAGGCACAGGGTCAAGACTGATTTGCATATGGCCATGTCTGAACTGGGGTGGTGTAGTGGGCAAAAGAACGATGGATTTAACCCAGATCTCTTGACTGGGGGAGAATGTCTGCATTGTCAGCATTCCGTCCATCATTTGTTTGTTGTAATGCTGCTGCAAGAGAGCACTGAACACATATGAAACATTCTAAATTCATTCACTTACTTCAGTTCTTCAAACTGCACATTTGTGCTGCCTTTTTAGCTACTTCAGGGGACCATGCATGCCACTTCAGGTCGACCCTCTTACAGACTAGCAGAGTTTAGTATTCAGTTGAGGGTCACACCTAAAACATGTAGATCACATGGTAGGGTACGTATGACACAAATCTGTCAGAATGTTGAAATGAGGAGCAGGATGGCAAACAACTACTGTGATATAGCTTTCAACCCAACAATTGCACGCAGAGTGAATTCAGAAAAGGTAGCAGAAACAAGAATCCCACAGGCCATTTACAGACAGACTATCTGAGTTCAGGAACCTGGGCCTGATGTAAGAATATTACATTAGCAAAAAGTGGTTGCAAATTGTGCACCGACTTTATGTGAATGGAAAGGAATTATGCATACTGACCTATGTACTAATAGGTCGGTTCACATCACTCCGAATAGAAGGGGGACACAATAAAACATTTTAATCAACATTCTGAAACGGATTGGGGTCCCCTGGGGACTGATTTCTATTTCCAGTGGGTTATTATCAATTTTGAATTGGTGATAAAATATAAATTTACCTCAATAAAAGCCACACATCCCAATCCTTATGTTTTTTATTTTTGCAACTGGATTACAGAATCGATATTTTGAATGGGTGCTCTTCATACAACTCTCCCGAATACTGGTTCATTAATGTTTCTTAATTAATTTAATGATTCAGGAAACCGTTTCTGAATCATTAATTGGATTTAGTTCACTACCAAAAGTGTTTTAGCGTCACACATCCTCAGATTTACTGAATCTGAGGGCTTGAATGTTAGAACACTTTGTACATCAGGCCCTAGAATCCACATGGTTTCTCTTGGCGGATGCAGCAAATAATTCCAAAGCAATTGTCTAGAAATAGATTGTAACAAAACTTCACTGGTAATGTCTGTGTAGGCAGCATCTATAGATCGCATGCTGTTGCACGTCCCAAGGTGCTCTGTGATGGCCTTTTAGTACACTTGAATTCAGTTTGTGGTCTTATGGTAGAATAAGATGCGATGAATAATTTGTGTGATAACTTTGCTATGTTTTTGTGATATTCAGCTTCTCCAATGTGCACTGTTCTGAGTCAATCCAATACATTCAAACAGGGAAATGCTTGAAGGTCAGAATCAATCAGGGCTGGATGGGATCTCAAAGGTCACTCTGGAGTGAAGAAGCCCTCTTCATTCAGTGGCATGCCACGCGGCTCCCTCGGGGCAGAAACAACAGCATTCACTGATACAAGAAGCACAGAGGAAGCCAACACCAACACAATTGCTGTGAATTTTAAAGGACACGTTTTCTAAATAATTAATACAATGCAAATACCCAGAGACTGTGAGCTAAAAAGTCGGAGCTGTGTAAACCTAAGTTATTAGGTTTAGATGCACTCACCTTCTTTTCTCATTCCAAAGACAAACAAAAAGGTAAATTGATATCAGAAAGCCAGTTTTATCCATGAATGGAATACAAGTAAGATAAACAGACCCTGTTGGTGGAAGAGAACAAGGAGCACGCCCGAAACATTTGCAACATGATTCACAAAGGTAAACCTACACATTTGGTGTAAGTTTACTTTTTATGCAATTCACAAACTACGAGTGTAGTTTTACGTGTAGTAACTTTGCAATCTGTCCTATCTTTTATGTGCAGAGTTCTCTGCAGTCAAAAAGATACTACACATAAAACTACACTCATAGTTTGTGAATAGCAACAAAATAGTAAATATACACCAGAAGTTTCCCTTTATGAATAAGGACCTTTAAATCATGTACTTACAACAAGCCGTGAAAGTACACATTAGTGCTCCCTGTTTTACTCGTAGGAGCACTATGCATACAGTACCCCTTATCCTCCAGCACTATTTAGTATTCGGCTGGGGGAGAACATCTAAAACATGCAGAGCCCTTGCCAAGGGACAGAATATTGAAATGAGGAGCAGGATGTCAAGAGCTACAGCGCTACTACTTAAGAGCCTATAGCTGCACACCCTGGTAACTCAGAAGAGGTCCCTGCAACAGGACTCCCAGAGGCCAGCCATGGACAGACTGAGAGCAGGGTAATCCAAACCACCAGATTTCATGAGTAGAAACAGAGGCTGCTTTCAAACCAAGTGTCGATAGAGGATCTGCAAGGGTGCCTTAGAGAAAACCAAGAGCATAATGGACAAGCCAAAAATAAATGTGTATTTGCATCATATATTTATCTAGAGGTTGATATCAATTTATGTTAACTTCTGAGTACTTCAAGATGATCATCTGATAAAGAGCCCAAGCCACCCTTGTCTGTACATGGGTTATTTATGTAAATAAATGCCTACGTCCCAATTCTTGTGGTTTGGAATACCATTTCCTCTTTTGGAGTTAATACAATAAGGACCCATGAATGTAGATTTATGTTTCTTTTTATGTTTTGTGGTCTTATGAGTGTGTTGTACCAAGAGATTGAGAACTCTCAATCTAATGAGACACGAAAAAGCTACTCACCATTAGTCATGTATGCTGGCACTGGCTGCCATATTGGAATAATTTATGGTCATTATTCAGGGGATAAATAATGAGTTCCATGTTCCATGTGTCCAAAAGGTTTTAGAGCACTTGGTGAGAGTCAATCTGTCAAGATTCATGTGCAATGTACAAATCAACGCATTGGCATAGATAGGTGCCAACGTAACATATTATTTGCATGTGTCATGTATTTCAGTTTGGGTCTCTTGCCCCAGAAGAAATGTCCCATGGAATGCTGGGCCACGACATGTCAATAAATCTGCCCAGCCTCCACGATACCCATAAATTATTTTCAACATGCTGCTGAAGTCATTGAAAGCAGACCTTTGTTCTTTATTGAAGTTAAATAAGAGTTGTACAGCACGTCCCAATTCATTTGTATGTTTTGACTACTGTAAGCTGAAAAAGGGTTTTGCATGAACAATTTCTATTTGACAGTGGGGAAACTGTAGGTTATCTGTCAAATTGTTGTTGAAACGTTTGACATATTCAGATAGTGAAAGTTTCTCCTCCATAGTGGCACTCGCTACCGTGGGAGGCGCTACTTTAGGGAAAGTTTCCTGGACAGTCTTATGGTGTCTGTTATTGATAGTGAGATGAATGCCACCAAGTGTTGGCAGCTAGAATTTTTCCTACATAACTGGGGTATATTGCCTATGTTGCAAAGCATTTATTTCCCGAAAACCTGACACAATTTCACTGGTCTTCATCCAAATACAGTGAGGAGTCTGGTTCTGGAGAAAATGTGTCTGAACTGCCACCCTCTTTGGAATTAGGATGATACCTTGCCGGATATGATGGTAGAATAGGTGTCCTTGTCATTGGGACAAACAACTTTAAAACATGCTTTAAAATGTGGCAAAAGCCATGGATGGAGCATTTGCCATGTCTTGGCAGGATTCTCTATTGCTGCTCTTCTTTTTCAATAAGGTAGCCGGGCAGATTTTGAGAAGATTAATATCCTATATAAACTTAACATCAGTGGCAGCCCTAAGGCTAGAATTTGGGATTAAAAGTCCCATATGCACGTACCTGGTGGGAATTGTTTGGTGGTCTTCCGGCCTTAAGAAAAGTAAGGTATTATTTGAGAAAGGACATTTTTGGAGGAAAAAGAAAAAACTTTATTCCTCAAGAATCTCAAATTTGCCTTAGACTAACTCGAGCTCGACCAATGTCTAGTGCTTTCACTTTCCACTACCCAACTAAAGGCCTGTTTTAAACAGACTTTGCTAGCCCTAAGTTTTCACTTGGGAAACGAAGCTTGGGGTAAGAAAAAGGGCTACCAAAGGATAAAGGATACCTTTGCTACAAAGAAAGTCCAACCGTATGTGAAATGGAATATGCCCCAGGGGGTTAAACCTGTTTGGACACCCTTATATTTGGATATTGTGCCCCTAAATTCTTGAACATCTAAATGGTATGGAACTTCTGAAATTTGTAGCCTTTGTCAGAATGATGTTCAAGATCTGAAGCACGTTTTATTTGTTTGCCCTGCTTTACTATTGTATCGCCTTTAATTGTTAAGGACTATATTTCTGAAATTGTCTATGTGATCTTCGTTGGGGGCCTTACAAATATTGTTTAATCAACCTGATTAAATGTTCTGTTGTCAAATGTTTTACTTTTTTTAAATGCTTTTTAAACTTATACTGATTGTATGAGTACAAGTTTAATTATGTTAATGTTCCTATGCCTTAATGAATTTACAGATGCTTTGTTGACATTAAGGAATGATGTTATGTTCTCATTTGAATACAATTGTTTTGTGTATTCTCTTTTGTTGACCTCCTCGGGCTTCCAAATCATAAAAATAAACTTGACTTGACTTACAGCTCTTCTATATATCAGGACCTTAGTGTGAATTTAGATAGAACAGTCAACAATTGTTGATATATATCTATTCTGACATGGTGTGAGGGTTTGTTTTCTACTTTACTTTTGATGGGGTGAATTGTGTTGTCTTTGTGAGAAAAGACTAGTTCGTAGATTGTGGAGGAAGCAGCCCCTCAAAGATTCTTTAGTTCTTGAATTCATTATCCAACACCCTTTTACTCTTCTCTAAATCAAATTCCTATTAGCTTCATCAAATGATTTAATTTCCTCCTAGTGTGATTTGTTGATAGTTGTTAGGCCACCATTGATCAAATGGGTCATTGAGTGAAGCGAGACTTAATTCTTAATGGACTTTGGTAGGTATTACCAAGTGTTGGTTTGTTTTAGGCCCTTTCCTGTTCACGATTCTACCCCTTTGTCCAAAACCATCTTTTTGAAAGCACTTAATGAATTACCAATATTTTAATGTAGTCACATTGCACAATAGCCTCACAGAGTAAATGTGGCCACATGGCCCATCATCACCCCATAAGTAGGTGCCACTACCATGAAGTTCATCCACTAAGGGGCCCCATCGGACTCTTGCCCCCCACGCCTACTTCAGAGGACTGAAACCAATCTGTGCCATGATCACACCCATTCCAAATGCCTCCACCTCTTCCGCAGCCTTCTCAGATGCTTGGAAGACTGCAACTGTCCTCCCACTGCTGTAGAAACCCTCTGCGGACCCTTCAATGTTGGCAACCTACAGACCAATCTCCCTCCTACCATTCCTGGCCAAAGTCTTAGAGAAAATCATCATCAACAGACACGTCACCGAATACCTCAATGATCACCAACTACTTGAACTCACTCAGTCTGGTTTCAGACCCAACCACAGCATGAAAACCACCCTTATCACTGCCATGGATGATATAAGAATGACTCGGGAGAGGAGTCAGGGTGACCCCTCTTCCTCCTAGACCTCTCTGCAGTATTTGGCACAGTCTCTCACTCCATCCTCATCCAGTGCATACACAACATCGAAATTCAAGGACATGCACTCCAATGGATATACTCCTTGCTGACTAGAAGGACCCAGTCAGTCAGCCTGGCACCGTACACCTTGGACGCCCCCAACCTCATCTGTGGAATTATGCAAGGATTGTCCCTGAGACAGACACTCTTCAAAGCAAATATTATCCCTCTAGCCAGCATCATCCGCTCTCACAATATCAGCACCATCTCCTACGTGGACAAAACGCAACTCATTCTCTTCCTAACGGAAAAGCCACCCAATATCAGGATAAAATTCAATGTCTTCCCACTGGACGAAGACTAACTGTCTAAAGCTTAACACTGACAAGACCAAAATCATGATCTTGTAGAAGAGCATCTCACCGTGAGACTCCACCTAGTGGCCAATAGAGCTCGATGACCAGAATCGCTCTCAATCTCCCAAACTGTACTCGCATCACACCTTAAAGAGCTGCACTGCCTCTCCATTCACTACAAGCACAATTCAAAATCCTCACCCACACTTTCAAGGCACAACACAACACTAGCCCCGCATACTTCAAAAATCGCCTCTGCTTTCATGAACCTTACAGACACTATTGTTTGCCTGGACTCCTTGCACAAATCCCACGCATACTGAAAAACAGATCTGGGGGCGCAGCCTTCTCTTACATCGCTCTTTAAGCATAGAATGACCTACCGCTACACATAAGACCCTCCTCCTTACTTACTGAATTCCACAAGAAACGGAAGACCTGGCTTTTTTAGTAGTCGCTATAGGCCCTAGTTATGGCAAGGCTCACACCTGATCAGCGTCAGGATACCCTTTCGGGTGACAGTGAACGCTACAAATCTGCATACCATAACATAATACCCTTCAATATCAACATACATCTTGAATCTATAATAGTAAATGCAGTCATTTGAAATTGAAAATCGGACATTTAGATTGTAGGGGTCAGGCTTCTCATTGGACTATATGATTCTCTTCTTTCTTTCTGCATCCTCAGCAATGAATACACTAATGTCAGCGAGCAAAACATTTTCAATCACTGTTTGGAAGTGAAAAATCTTGAAAAATGCCTCTGTTACGCATCTGGTATTGTCACAATAAATATGTCCTAGCAAAACAACATTCATTGATATCAACTACAAGGTTCCATTTTTGGAAGCATATTTCTTCCTGCTCAAATATGACGTCATCTAACCAATATTTGTTGTTTTGAAAAAAGCTGTATTTAGGCTTGGCAACTTGGTGTTTTAGCACTAAAAATACCGGAAAACCAGTTCAAGGCAATACTCTGCAGATGTAAAGGATTTACAGCGTGAGTTATGCCAAGTGCGTAGGCAGCGCTTAGCTGCCTAAAGCACGAAGTGACCTTTTGGATGGATTCAGATAGAGTTGGTGGAGAAACCCATACATTTTAAACGGGTTAAAGAAATGACTTTCTACTGAAGGAAAACAAATAAAGGATAATATATGGGTTTCACAGTACACCGCTACTGCAAGATAACCCTTCAAATGATGAGCCATATATTTTTTCCATTCAATAAATTCAAGTTTATCTCATCCTGAAACCTCCTCCAGCAGAGACAAACAGAGCACAATCTGTAATCATCGCCATCACCTACAGCAAGGGGGTTGATGTGAGGTCACGTGTGGAATGGCTAGCTATTAGCAGTGAATGGGAGTGAGACCAAGGTTCCTGAACAAGCCCAACGCGTTAAGGCCTGGTCCATTATTGCTAATCCATCTCAAATCAGTATCCTGCTAACCAATCTGCCCCCGGTCACTTGCTCCAGTATACTACAGTGCGAAATGCTACACGTGTTTCAAAGGCTTTCTGTGCCATATATTCTCGAACACTGCAGCGAGAGAGAGAAAGTAGTCTAAAACCTAGGGTTTTTTTTAAATTGCGTATTTACTTTATAGTCCTTCTGGGAACTGTGTAGATATGACATTTTAACAAGATGGTCGTCGTTTACAGGCAATGCTTCGGTAGTCACCATTGAGGTAAAGCAGGTTGGAGGTTGCTTCTTCCTCTTGTTTGCACGGTGTTGCACTCAGGGGACCCCGCTTACATATGACATACTAGCGAGCCACGTGAGCCATGAGAAGGATCCTAGCAGCTCACATTAACATTAAGGGTTCTCAGGGCTTCCTCCCAAATTTGTTGTCCATGTAAAGACCTCAAACAGCAGAGACACTTTTGTTTAACTGCAAGGCGTGGTGAGCCCCTCTATGAGGAGCAAGAGCTCCTTAGGGTGGATTGGAGAAGGCTCGAATATTTCAAGAAATGTTGGTACCTTTGGAAAGTATTTTTAACGCCCATTTTCTGACTGTGCTATTACAAAATACAGAGGAACTTCTTGCACAATTGTGCACTTATAAATCAGCCGATGCGCACAGAAGCATGATTTATCTCTAACAAAAAATACATTAATGTACATATCAGACACCTTATTATGAAGCTTCACTAACGTGCTCTGCCCCTACACACAGGCACAGACTATGGCTTTACCACTTGTCTACAGTGAAATCATAATAGCTGTAGAACTTGCACTCACCGTAAAGTTCAACAAGTGAATTTATAGGCTGTAGAATAAGTATAGAAACACAAAGTAGTCGTTCAGTCACCCTTCTGTGTTTCTGGGGCTAGTTACACATCAACAAGGAACAGCAAGAGAGTCCTTGTTCTGTGGCCATCCTGTGTGTACTGTCATCAGAAGAACATGTTCATCTCCAATCCAAAACTTTACTAATCATCGGACTTTGTTTTGCATACTCATTTCACGAGACAAAGCGTAATATAATCTAGAATGTTATGAAATTATGTAAATTTATATAGTATAACCAATGCCCAAAAGCATCAAGGCGCTCATCACTAATCCTGAAGGTAGACTCAGCCCATGGAAAGAGCCCATAATGAAGTATCTAACCTTATTACAGAGAGAAGAGACAGATTTCTAATGCCTACCTGAAAGGAGTATGCAACTTCATGAAGTCAAATGGGGAAGGGGGTGGGTGGTTCCAGAGCCTGGCAGCTGCAACCAAAAAGGCTCTACCTCCCCATCTTTTTCTCGGAGCTCTGGGAATAACCACTAAATTGTGGGCTGCCGAGCGAAGATGTCTACTAGGGGAATACCATTGGAACATGGTTTCAATTCCACCCGGACTGGCGCGGTACAGTGATTTACGAACAACTTGCATAGCTTTTTGCAGATTGGTAACCTTATTTGCACTTTTGGAGAGTTTATTGCTGAATATTATGTTATCCTGTAAATGTTCTCCAAAACTACCTCAGAATGATAAGCGAGCAAAACTTGAAACTTTAGCTTGGTGACTCATCTCTTCTCTTTATTCTTCTTTAGCTCTTTTAGTAGAAATATATGACTATAAAGGAAACCCAATACAATCTCCGCAAGATCCTGCGTCTTGAATCATACCTTAGAGCTCCACACTGCTAGCTTTGAGTATAGCCTTTTCTCCAAACGATTACACATTCAGAACACACTTTTGTTCCAAGACCACTGAAAATGGCACATAAAACTAATCTCACTGTTAATAAGCACAAATGAGGAAAAATGACCAGTCATGCCTATTTAAAGCTCAGTTTTAAATATTAATTGTGACGTCATTCTTACGTTCACGTTTTTAAATCTACTTCTTCCCATTGTTTCCTTGAATAACTACTATATGACCAGTAGCGGTCCGTGGAGGGAGTTCCATGGGGCGGTGAGGCGGGGCAGGGTGGGGGAATGTAAACACCGGAATATGGATGAACGGAGGTAAGTACACCTTTAAATAAATAAAACGAATTCCTTTGCGTGCGCTGCATCGCAAAATGCGATGCAGCGCGCGCAACTAAATTCATTTTATTTATTTAAATGTGTACTTACCTCCGTTCATCCATATTCCGGTGTTTACATTCTCCCACCCTGCCCCTACCGCGCCCCGCCTCACCGCCCCACGGAACTCCCTCCACGGACCGCTACTGTATATGACTAAGCAAAATATACATATATGGGTAATTAAATCTTCAATAAAGTATACACTACCACATATAAAACTGATTTTACTTTGTTATTATGATATGAAGTGTTGTTTGGTCTATGACAGTTTTGTGTCATTTCTATCCTTGAAAAGCACTTCATATTGTGTGTATCGATTGTTGATTGATAAAATACATACAGGAAACTACAATAATGACCTAAAGCACACGTTTTTGCAATCTTCGTGTGATCTAAATTTTGTACTACCAGTTAGTCCGCTTGTAATGGGGTGAGCTGGGCAATCATTACCATACCACCCAATCTAAAGCGGGATTGAAGCGTAGCGATTCATGACCTTATGTCGAACTTCACTTTTTTGTGCAGGTGCAAGAACAAAATAGTAGTCATATCATGGATCTGACCACTTGGTTGGATCCCATTGGGTCGTTCATCTTGACCAGGACAGTGGTCAATAAAGTTATCTTGTAACTTCCATAGGTGAAGTCCAGCCCTTGCTTGCAATAAATAGAAAGCACCTGGAAACAGACTAAAATAAGCCAGAACAGGACTCACTGATGGATAACATACATAGATTTTATAAGTCATCCACATCAATATTAGTGTTACTGAGCTCACCCATTACCAAGACATTTAGCACCAAAAAAAGAGTCAAACAAAAGCTTACTATCCTATAATCGAAATAGTTTTTGTATACTTATTTATTTAGAATATGCACATATTTCAAATAATCAGCTTCAAAGGACCGTACATATCGCATACAAAATATAATAACATTAGCCAAACAGAAAAAACAAGACAGCATAATAGATAACATGCAACAGAATACAGCAGATAAAGAGATCTACTTCATAAATAGGCTTTCAGGGATGTTAAAAAGGAAGTGAGTATTGTCATTTAGCAGCATTTGCAGTTAAGCATTCCATAACATCACTTCTGTAAGATTTAGGATTTTGCTGCTGAAATTATTGCAATTCCACCTCGATGGATCCAGTTTGGGGTCAGACGAAGAGAGAAACTTCATAGAATGTAGCTAAAAGCAGCTCATCAAATTTATGTAGGGCTGAGATCCTGAATCGACTTCCAAATTGAGATCAGAATTTTTATAGTGCATCATTTTCTTAATGGGCAAAATATCTAGGAAATTATGTTGAACAGACAAATTATCTGATTATGTTAAACCACATATCAAGTTTATTGTAAGATTCAACCCAGCTTGCAATTTTAACAAATTATAAATCAAAATGTTCAGATAAATAACTTAGTAACATAACACACAGTCTTGATAAAAACACAGCGTGAATTAAAAGTATTGGGGTTGACCGAGGGGTTAGTTTTGGAAAATGTGCAATTTTTTCTGCTATAGAAATCTGATTCTTAGATAATGAAGATGCATTACGTCAGATGGTAATTCTACCTGTAAATCAAAAAGGGTCTGCTTGTCATCCACGTATTTCCAAGGACAGGGGTTTAAATCAAGTGTCCTAGACGAATGTTGTAAACATTAGAAAGCAAAGGTGATACTGCAAAGCTCTGAAGAAAGTTGCAGGGAACAGCCGTGGCCACAGCAAGAAGATGATCCAACGGAACAGTGGATCTGGTCTGATAAAAATAACTCATCAATTTTACCTCTCAATCCCCTCCACAGACTCCAATAATTTACACAACATTCCATCGGCTACGGTTAAATTATGTCCCAAATAAGAATAAGAAAATTAAGGTTGCAGAATGACCTTGATCATGCATTAGCAGCGTTTGCTGTCCAATATCAAGAATAGGTGATTCTGTAGTTCTGGAGTGTAAAATCCAGACTGAAAATCAGGAAAACAATAATTCCCTTCAAGATAACTGTACAACTGTTCTATCACTATCATTTCAGTAAACTTCAGCAAGAAAAGGAGAGTTGATATAGGTCTAAGTTCCAATGGTAGTTTTGGATCAAGGAATGTTTTTTCAGAACTAATGTTAGCAAACTATTTGAGAAAAAGGTTAACATCCCATCAAAATAATGCATTGATAACAGTCATTTTATCCTTGACTAAAGGGCCAATGTTTTTCTTTTTAGGACGAGCCTAGAGTCAGCGTGCGAGCGCTTCTCTGATGAAGATCTGCTGTACTTCACTACATAACGGAAGCCCCGCCCACTTTTGTATAGGCTTGTGTCTTTGTCCTTACTAAATGCTGTCTTCTGATTGATTATGAGGCTTGTTATTCCCCCCTTCTTATGGCTATGTCGTCATTTGTTCCCTTCCATGGCTACTGGCCCCTTTACTTCGAGTGTTACACGGTATGGTACGTGTTATTTCGACTGTGAGTACAATTTTTTTCCGTGCCTTCTCACCCCCCCCTCCCTCGCCCGCACTCCCGTTGTCCGTGCCTTCTCGCCCTGTTCTTCCCCTCCCCCTGCTTGCACTCCCGTTGTCCATGCCTTCTCTCCCCTCCCCCACCCGCACGCACTCCCGTTGTCCATGCCTCCCCCCGTTGTCCGTGATGCAATGCAATAGGTCTTGCGTAAATGCGTGTCCTATTGCATTGCAAATGCTTGTTTTATTTACATCATGCTAAATAATGGTGGCCACGCGTCTCGTTGCATGCGGCTCAATCAACTCTTTTTTTTTTTACTATAATTTGTATTGTCATGATAAATATTGGCGGCCGCACGTCTCGTTGCACACGGCAATTTATATGCTAAATAATGGCGACCGCGCAATGAGACACTCGGCTCACCCAACTCATAATAACTGCACTCTTCATGGGGAAAACCAACTTTCCCCTCATATCTGGTTGAAGCAGAATAGCCTGCAGACGATCTCTGGGTTACAAAAACTTTCCTTCACCCTGTCTGTTTTGATACGACCCCCCGCCTATCCTTCAAACAACCTGGACTAAGAGCCCCCACTTTCCTTGCTCTGCAGAAGATCCCGTGCCGCATCTTGTGGCCCTATCTCCGGCATGGCACACCAGCAGTTGACCAGTTCACAAAAGCCCCTAAAGCTGAAGCTCAAGTCCCAGCATGAGGAGCTAGTCAAAGGTTTCAGCATCATGCTGGTGAATGAGTCGGATCTACATAACTGGGAGGTGGCGATGTTTTGGCGCCCCAAAACCCTCTACAAAGGGGGCTACTTCAAGGTAAACACCTCTACCCTTGTGTGGCGCCACTGCGCTGCTACACACTCACATCACCAGGTAGCAGTCACAAACCCTGCCGTGCATTGTTTATTTTGTAGGTTACCACTGGCGTAACTGGCACAAACACGTCCAAACTTTACTTGAACCACGGTAGTGTGCGCCTTTAAAGATCACCCTCAGTGTCTCATTAAAATAGGCAAATTCCACAGTTAGAAGTGTAAAACAAAGCTACACGTGTTTATTGCACAAAGAATACTTATTGACCTAGGGCCCGATTCACAGAACTAACTTAAGACAAAATCCTAAACCTACAACCATTTTGGTATTCACAGAATGCACTTACTCATTTTGGTATTCACAGAAGGCACTTACTCATTTCGGTATTCACAGAAGTTAGTACTCCTAACTTTAGGACTCCTAAATGCCTTCTGTGAATACAGAAAGTCTTAAAGTTAGGATTTTTCTCGGTTTAGGAGTAGTAAAGTTAGGACTCCTATCTTTAGGACTCCTAAATGCCTTCTGTGAATACCGAATGTCTTAAAGTTAGCATCTTTCTCAGTGTAGGTGTAGTAAATTTAGGAGTCCTAACTTTAGGACTCCTAAATGCCTTCTGTGAATACCTAAAGTCTTAACGTTAGGATTTTTCTCAGTTTAAGAGTAGTAAAGTTAGGAGTCCTAACTTTACTACTCCTAAACTGAGAAAAATCCTATCTTTAGGACTTTCGGTATTCACAGAAGGCATTTAGGAGTCCTAAAGTTAGGAGTGAAAAGTTTACTATGCCTAAACTGAGAAAAATACTAACTTTAAGACATTCGGTATTCACAGAAGGCATTTAGGAGTCCTAAAGATAGGACTCCTAACTTCTGTGAATACCGAAATGAGTAAGTGCCTTCTGTGAATACCAAAATGAATAAGTGCCCTCTGTGAATACCAAAATGGTAGTAAGTTTAGGATTTTGTCTTAAGTTAGTTCTGTGAATCGGGCCCTTTAAATCGGTAGTACTAGGATTGGTTTACTTTTATTGATGATTTCATTTGGGATTACTCTCGATATAACTTTGCACTGTATATTTCTTGAACTTCCTCGTAAAATATACCTCATGGTTGAGGGGATGTTTGCCAAATAACTTTATGCTGCCCCAGTTAGACTACAAACATATCTAGAATCCACATTAACACACGTTCACGAACAAACTTTTTCGGATCTTCCACCCCATTCTTAAAACAGGCAACACACTCTTAACTCTTTCTCCATACCTCACCTGTATTGTTCTCATCCACGTCCCCAGTTCTGCAGCTACATTCGGTAAATGTTGCTTACATCTGTCAGGCAGTGTGTGCTATAATTGTATCGGATAGGTAGTTTTAGCTTCAATATATTTTCATATTTTTAATTTTCTCAAACTCTGGCACCATCATGACTGTCCCAGATATAGAGAACACTATCTCGGATTTTTTTTTTAAAGCTTAGGTAATGTTCTCTAACCAAACAATTATCTTAATAGCAACCACAGTTCCTATTGTGCGTAGACCCTCGCTCTGCGACTGAAGTTACTAGCATAGGTTTTTTTTCTTGCGGGGTGAATACTTCCTTAATATGCCTCAAAACACTGAAACTTGCAGAAAGACCCAACATTGGGTACCAACTACTGCGATTCAAAGTGTCTTTAAACATGTTCCAAAATCAACGTAAGAAAGTGTTTGTACAGCTGGACAGTAGTTCAGTCTTTTATTTTTTGTACTGCTGGTTGGCAATAGCAATTTCTTAAATTTGACCAGGAAATTTTGCATTTTAGTGCTTCATATTGCATCACAAAGCAAAGCAATTTTACCTCTTTTACTCAACTGGCTCCTATCTAAGCGTGACATGTCTGCGCCGTGTCTTTGTAGGCCCCTGCTGTCCAAATGACTGTCTTGTGCTAGTAACGTGGAGTTACTTAGAAGAAGCAAGGCTGGCAGTAACGGTGACTCTTTTACTGCCAGCCCTGTTTCTCTTAACCCCTTCAGCGCGGCGCGGATTTTCGCGCTGTGCTGAGGGTTCTATTGAGCGGGCGGGGCCATGACGGAGCAGTTCTGTCATGCGCACAGCGCAACCGACGCTCATGACGGAACCGCTCCGTCATGAGCGTCGAAGGGGTTAAGCAAAGACTATAAATATAGGTTCTCAAAACACATAAATAAAAGGCATTATTATGTACAGTGTCAATAGTTTGATCTCTTGGAAATGCGAGACCTATTGCATTGCAAATGCTGGTTTAGAATAGCAGACAGAATATTTTATTTGGAGCCTGATGTTTTTAATGAAGCTGCTTTGCAAATAATATCACTAGGAGAGATATGGTCAACGTTTCTAAACTGCAGCACAGGAGTAAGACAAAAATCAGCCATAACTTAATCCACATCTGATTCATGCCTTCTTGGAAGTGGTTGCTTCAGATCTAGCAATCAACAGCAGCTCAATCGCTTCTCAAGTGTTTTTTGGAGCTTTCAGTCTTTTCTGCAATGGATGCTCTAAACTACTTCCTCGAGTCAAATAATCCCATTTCCAGCAAATCAATGCAGTATGTAGTATGAGTAGAACTTACGAATACGAGTAGTTAACTAGGATGAACTTCATTCAACTAATGAGTTAGGCTCGATATTGGTGACCTGGTTTCCTGTAAAAGGCAAGGGGAGACAACAGTTCTAATGTTGTTTCACTTTTCAGCAGCTTATCTACCATTTATTGTTGCCCATTGCTGGATCACCTTGAATGGGAGATAAGTCCGATGGTAAGAGTCAAAAACAACTGATGCATTTATTTCTGAGATTGTAGCAATGTGTGCACAAGAAAGTTGCAGAGGGGAAGCTCTATCTCTCTCTAATTTATATATAGAACCACTGGCCTGAGATCATTTGGAAAATAATCTTTATTTCCAGATGTATGCCAATGATAGACAGCTGTCAGTGGCTGTGATGAGGGGGTGCCATGCGAAATATATATACTTTGATGAAAGATGACAGCCATGCCCTAAGATATTGATAGTCAGTATAGGGCTCCACTTGGGGCAATATTTTCATAACAAGATGCAGTTGGGCCATCGCTTACTCCACCTCTGCAGGGATATAACTCGAAATCAGGACCGCTCAGACCTGTCCTTGCAAAGAAAACATTAGAGGAAGATAGCTGTTGTTGTCTTTCTCTACAGTCTGCCAAAAATCATCTCTCTTGGACAGGGATCTAAGTGGGCCGCGTCCTGCCAGTGCCCAGCATTGGCAGTTCTAAAAAGCAGGTGCTGAGACAGGTCCCTATTGGGGTCTCCATTTTTACCCTCACCATCAGGGTGAAAAAAAATCTTAACTCTGTAGCACTACCACCCTTCACTGTCTTTGATGTAACTTCAAAGAGACTCATTAAAGTCCTTTAATTCTCATAATTTCAGAACTGAAGCATGTTCATATTATACATAACAAAGCCATAGTTGTTGCTTATTTATCTTATCCAACTAACAACCATGGGCAAAGCCAGGAGTGCTGGCTTGTTGTAGGTGTAATGTTGCTTTATCATATTTCTGGATGCAATGACAGAAGCAGCAAAATACCAGTCAGGCAGCACACTAGACTAAGCACAGATTTTTAGCTTATGTGTTTTTTAGCCACACCCTTAATTACATCGGCCACGCCCCTTTGAGAGGCCTCCCAAGTTTTTTCAGCCCCCTTTAAGCCTGCCCCTGGTTTTCAAAGTATTAACATCAGACCTCGCTCATTAAGGCCGCCACATTGCTTGAGTTGAGTTAATTAATTATACACTGGACTACCAGAAACATATACTACTAGGAAGCAGGTGTCCTACACAAGGTGAAGAGTTATCTGTAGACTTGGGGTGCGTACACCCCAACCCTCTACTTGCCCATTTAATTTGCAAACGTATTTTCAATTTAGGGTCCTAACATCAAGCCATACAGCCAGCATGGGGAGAAGGGCTGGTATAACTAAACTCTAAATGAAAACTACTTAGCATAATTAAATGCTTCTCCTGTCATTAATGTGTTACAGAACGTGTACCCATCAGTGACTGTAGGCAGCTCTCCTATCTGGCAGCTTCTGTGTCATATCGGGGTTGTCCATCAGTCTGTCGCCCCATGGTGCATAGTAATTGTACCAAAACATGTTGCCCAGCACTTTCTGAGCCCCAGAATCTCTTACCATCTTTATCTTCTGTCTATTTCTCTTTCACATTGTGTCTTTCACATGAGTCGTTGGCCAGCTCTCTTCACCCCATTTTCCTATTCCTTTCTTTAACTTGTCCTCTCCACACATCTATATATCCATTAGTTTCATAATAAATGCTTCTCACTTGTAATCTAGTCTCTTTCCTTACACCTCAGTTGTTCTGGATCTCACGATCATCTTCCGGTATCCTTTTCCTTTAGCCGTCTCTATCAGCTTTCCTCCACTCGGCTCCACCATCTCTTTATGTTTTCCTTCCTTCTTCAGTATAATTTTAAGCTGTCTCTCTTTTTGTCTTTCATACACCGATTCTTCCCTTGTTTTCTTCTTTCCTTTAACGTCCCTTTGTACTTAGCCCCTGTCTCTGGGAATTGTACTGATGAAGTGGATTAGGAGGGGTGGGTAGGGAGCATTGGTGCAGGAGTTCTAGTTAATCTGTACATTAAGAGAGTGACCCTGCACAGTCACCACAGTGGGTAGACAAAGGAGGCCTGTTCTGCACATACATCTGATAATGAATGTGCAACTCCCCCAGCCTCACTATCAATGACCTTGGCTCTAGAAAGTCTCACCCATAAGGAATGTGGTCCTATCAGTACACTGATGGAGTGCAGAGCTGTGAATCATTGATGTGTGATGTGGGGACAGGGGTTGCATTCTGCAGCCCATAAGAGAGTGTGTGACAAATCTTAATGGTAAAATAGTATGGATTTGAGTACAATGGCTCAGTTAGCTCAGACACAAGGAAATGATTGATTTGGGTCCTAGCTGTGGTACGGCTCAGCCCTGTACGGGAGATGTGCATTCTTTCCATTCTAAGAATTTTCAACCTTTGAAACTTGAATTTTGTAACAATTGTATGGTGCATGAGAGTTGATCATCTTCTATCTCCTCATGGCCTAGAAAGTTTAGTCTGTGCCGTTGTGTCAAATGACGTGGACTATGAGAAGGCCCTTCATTCAGCATTCCCCCTGGTTCTCCTGAAGAGATGTTATTCAGTGTTAATCGCAGGCCCTGCACTACTACCAGTCTGAGGCATGCTGCTTGGTTTGTTGATACGGCGCCCACTCACAGTGATCCGGCATAGCTTTCTATCAGCTTCCTGATCCAGGAGAACATGGACTCTTGACGAAGGTCTTTGAAGCTGTGCCACGTCATGGTTCGGTTCACCTCACCAATATAACGACGATTCCCCTGGTATACAGACCCACTGTTTGTAAATTTGTTAGTTGAAAATTACAGGAATTCTGAATATTCAACTAGTCAGACCACGAGGATCACTGAGGATACAAGCTACACAGCTGCATGGTTTCCTTGAGATTGGTCGATCATCCAATATTCCACCATGTTCTGACTGTTATCTCAAGATTGTGCGACTACTGTTTTAGGCAAGTAAGTCCTGCTTCGTGCTCTGCGCTACGCCAATTCAAGGTCGGCCAATCAGAAATCTCTTTTCTTTGCAGCCTACAATGCACGATTGGGGGGGGGTGCAACGTTCCTGTAGGCAGCATGAGACTCTCATCCAGCCTTCTATTCCCAGCTCTTTGTTATTGTATTCTGCTATGGTCTTCTGTTGTATAGTGGTATAATCTGACCTAGAACCGGGAGAGTGATTTGCATGAACAAGAAATAGCGAACATGATGGCCATCTGATGAGAGTAGCAGAGTAACCGCACACTACTCCGTCCCCCACCCCCTCCACCCACAGCACACCTCCATTAAGATCTCCGGTGCCAGGGAAACGATGCAAAGCTGCCTTACATTAGCCTCAGCCATCCCTCCCTGCTCACTTGAACTGACACCATTCGGTGGCATGTTTCTTTAATAGCAGCCGCGCGCTGGTTGGGTGTCTTCTTGCTGCTGTCATGGATACCTTCCGCCATTCCTTGAAGCAGCCTGGTCCTGCCTGCTCGGTAACAAGTCCTCATTAAGATAATGCACAGCAGTTGCAACCGATAGCCGAGGTCTGGCCAAAGGATCTGGGTGGAACTGACGGATTCGGTTTCCGACCAAATTCCGTGTCCAAAGCCCCCCTCACGCTGTGCCAATGTGAGGAGGGGACGCGGCCGCACCCCGCGCGAGAAGCTAACCAGACGGCGGCCGCGTTTTAACGAGAATTAATGAGTGGTGGGGTTATTGCGCGGGGCATTTATGTGCGCAAGAGACTGAGGCGAGCTGAGAGGATGGGGGAGGTCGCGTCGCACGGATATCTATGTTAAAAGGAAGCTGCATTTACAGCTTCCCGCGGCTACGAAGCCGGCATTAAAATAGTTCGGGCAGGAATTTCCTGAACAATGCACATCCTGTATCCTGTCGGAGTAGCTGGGAAATAAGGGGATGTGAAGGAGTCGTGGGCGTGCACTCACGTCGCAGTCTTTAAAAAGCGCAAACACAATCACTGGTTGCAACCCGAAAATAAACAATGGTAATGCAACAACAACAAAAAACGAATCCGTCCGTCTCCTTTCTGATAAAGTGTTGTGATTTTAGGCTCGGTTTCATGATGATGTGGAAAGGCACGCTAAGATGCTATTACCCTTTCACCCCAAACCCTTTCCACGTAAACTGCATTAAACCTGCACAAAAAAGCGGGATTCTCCACTTAACGGAATCAAGTTACAAGTAAAACAACGGCGAAAAAAAACACACACAAGCCAAACTGTTGATACTCTCGAGGAATCTTGAGATAAACTGTATCTACTTCCAGCCCTGCTGACTACCAGCCAACAGCGGCTCACAAACCAACAGCGAAATACAAACAAAAACTCCCCTGTACTTTTGTTGGCCTGAAAGTAGTTATGGTTTTAACGGGCGCTGGCAACTTTAGCCGTTCTCACCCCCGCTCTCTCGTTCAAGCACAGCAGAAACCTCTGGAGGTGCCCAGACATGGCGGGCACACAGCAGACAGAAAGAAAATGTTTGTTCTCCCAAGAGCTAAAATAAACTCACAACAGCATCGTTCGACAGGTCACTTCTTGGGAGAACACGTCACAACACACCAGATAGAATACAACTGCATCCTCGGTGGCTTGGATGTTGTAAGACATGTCATAGCTCTCAGGACCTTATGCAGAATGTAACAGTAGCGCCAGTGCTTGGCATGGGAAAATAGAAGTGCAGGTAGTCTGTACCAAAGCAAAATTCTGGGCAAGGTCAGTCGTTGGAAGAACACACGCACGTCCCAACGTACACAGAGCATCACACAGAATAAAACAGTAAAATACAGGACATCGCACATTTAACAACAGTATCACCCCCCCCCCCCCCCCCCCACCCCGTGAGCAGTTGGGAGAATACGAGCCACAACACACAGGACATCGCACAGAACACAACAGTAACACAGAGAACACAACAGTAACACACACTATATCGCACAAAACACAACAGCATCCTCCGCCCGGTCGGTTGTTGTGAGAATACTTGTCACAACACACAGGACATCACACAGAATACTGTCCACAGCTGACTGACTGCTCCTCGCCGGTCAGCTTTGAAGACTAAACGCCCAGAGGTGTTTAAGTGCAATTCCGCCCCCTCCCCCCGACTCAGCGGGAAGACTTCTGACTCAGACTTCAGCGAAAAACCACAAATGGTCAATCACAGCGACATTTCCCTCCTGCCCTCCAGGCCGGCCCACGAGAAGTGTCACACACTGAACCCACTGACAGGCGGGGCAGGATACAGCGGAGGGCCCCGCAGCGCGTGCTACTGCGATACCCGCGGCCATGACAGGAAGTTTGACCAACCTTCCTCAAATTGTCTTCATTGTGTCCCAAGCTGAACCCCCACCACCCAAATCCATGAATGTACCATTGAGTCCGGTAGAAGAACCCCTCCCCCACTCCACAGAAACGTCGACAACATAATCCACCTTCTCCTTTCAGTCCTTTAAATAGAAAAACAGAGGTGCAGGTACCCAATGTCCAGAGTACCTCTTGAGAAGTGCCGGGACTCTCTCATGAAATGTACTTCAAGCGGCGCTGAGAAGCGCATGTATTCACTCTCTCATGCTAAAGAAGTGCAGGTACTCCGTATCGGAGAGCACCTGCCCATTTAAAACACGGGCCTTTCTCCAGCAAAATGGGGAACATTCAAATACGACCGTGAAGGGCGGAAATGTAACTTACACACAGATCACATTCCGACAGACTCTTAAGTCAAATACCCTGCATAATTAGATGTCAAGTCTGCCACTCGGATTCTGCCATTATCAAAGCCCACTTCAGCTAGAAATGCAGCAGACATAAAAAGGCAGCAGCACGGAGAGCGCCCAAACACGAGGATCCGGTGGGCACGCTGTATTTATTAACAGCGCTCTCCCCAGAGGTGTCAGCAGCATCCTTCCTGCGTGAGTGAGGCGTGTGCGGGCGTGACTCTCATCGCCCGAGCCGCACCGGGCTGCTTCCCAGGGCTCTCTCCACCCCTCTGCTCGCACCGCAGCCAGAGCGCCCCCCGGAAGCACCGGTATCCCCGGAGCTGGGCCCCTATCACCAGCAACAACCAAGCCAGATAGAGCTCCGTAAAAACACAGCAACGTGCGCTTACCTCCACGTTGAAATTCTGCTCCTCGGCGCACACAGCCCATACAATCCACAGCAATGCTTGCACGAAAAGCAACCACTGATGCGCGAAATCCAAAGGTCTCCTGCTTCTGAATGTGAGTAAGATCATAGTGGACCGGGCGTCAGTGGAAACGGGGACCCTTCTTCCTGCCCACAGCCCCCGTGTCCGCGCCAGCAGCCGTTGTCGGGCTCACCCACAGCGGGGGAAAGTCTTGTAGGGCGCGGGAAGGAGGCTGGGGTCCAGGCGCGGGCAGCAGCCGGGCAGGGTCCTATTCATTACCAGCCTCCGGGAAGCCTGCCGGGCACGGTGGAAGGGTCACTGCCCGCTGCCTGCGCCTCCAGCCTGGGTCTCTGCTCCGGAGGGGCCTGCTCGCCGCTCTGCCTCTCTTCCTCTGCCTCCCTACAAGAAGGTTTCATCTGTGATCTGCATAACTCCTCCTCTTGAGCCGGACTTGGAATTAAAGGAGACGGCCCTTTAAGAGCAGCGCACTTCTGCTTCTGCACAGTTTCTGGGCACCGGGGTTCTCAGAAAGCAGCGCGCACACAAGACCCCTTGCAAAGAATCCGGAATGCACCCCACCTAGCCCGCCTGGTTACATTTCTCGTGCCCGTTATTTATGTACCATCATCTCTCAAAACAATTCAAAGAAGAAACAGTGCTTTCCAAGTTCTATGTTTTTTCTGTTTTTTATTATTTCATTAGCCTACTCTACACTGCAACTCCAATTATCCCAATAGGCAATATTTTCGTTTTGCAAAACCTCTCCTTGTACCGCTAACAGGCACAGCACTGGGGATAGGATGGAGCCCGTCGGAGCCGAGGCCGGCAGGGATGATGCGGAGCCAGTTACCGCTGGACCAGTGAGGTCGGTCGGCGGGGCTGGTGGGTAATTAATTCCAAGCCTGGTAACTGGCTCTGGGGCAGACCCTCTTGCATGTCGGGGGATAGCGGGTCACACCTAAGGTAGTGTGATGATGAAAACGGCGCGTAACAGACAGCAGGGTAGCACATTTATAAGTAAAGCTGAACAAAGGGGCCCGCCCTGCTGATAGCGGCATCTTTGCCCGTGCCGAACAGGACCGGAGTAAGTGCCCTCATCTTTACCGGTGGCAAAGCTTCTTGCTCCTTCTCCTTGCCCCCTTCCTGAAAGTCCCAGGTGGCACATCTGGGATGGGAAGGTATAGGGTGTGGCCAAGCAGCTACCACTGAGCTGGCCGAGCGGCAATGGGAATCTATGTATTATACTGTGCCATCCAGGCGGGCAACTAGAGCCAAATTTGGGGGGGGGGGGGGGGGGGGGAGGAGGGCTGAAAAAGATTTCGGGGGAGGGGGGTAATTCTTCCAGCCATAGGCAGAGTGGCTGTAAGAAGGGGTGAACACAAAAGCCCCTTTGAGTAAACGATCTTTTAAAGACCTGTGAAGTACTCGGGTGCGGCTGCGGCTGCAATTAGATGGACGCCAGCCCGCAAGGCTGTCTCAGCCGGGCTGACACACACGAAGGGGAGGGGGGGTATGGGGCCTGAAGCCCGGTGAGCCCAATGGGTGTTGCGCGCCTGGTGCCATCCATGTTGGGCGGGACATCCGGCTGCAGTAGCTGCTGAATCAAAATCCAGCACCTGGCAAATACGGCCACCTTGTGAAATACATCATTTCTCGAGTTTGCGCTC
Source organism: Triturus cristatus (assembly GCF_964204655.1). Classification (NCBI taxonomy): domain Eukaryota; kingdom Metazoa; phylum Chordata; class Amphibia; order Caudata; family Salamandridae; genus Triturus; species Triturus cristatus. The sequence continues at coordinate 477,760,355 of NC_140587.1, read as the reverse complement.
TTGTGCCAGCACGATCCAAATGCCATCGACCTCAATCACACGCTTTCCAACTGGGTTTGGGGCAGAGGCGGTCAGTCACAAGGAGCTCACATGGTCTCCTCATGGAGTAGGGAGAGACCAGAGCGCATGGCGTGTATTGTGTTGGATAAATTGCCATTGTATTGATATCCTGGTTACTACCAGAGGAGGCGATGACGCGCTTGAGGCCGGCAGCATTCATCTCCAGAATCCAAGGTCAATGGCTCGCTCAGTGTTACTGATCATCATTGGGTATTTGCGGTAATGTTCTGCGCTCAACCAAACCATTCCATGCATTCACTCCAGTTTCTCTGTGGTAGATTAAATTAATAGGAGTTAGGTGTGATGATAATTTGGGGTATGTGAGTTCATGCAGATGGTTTGTGGGGTTAAAAGCTGAGGCTGGGGAGATTAGCCAATCTTAAATTGCAGTGCTGCTTGCAGAAATGTATTAACAGCGATTATTGTACACATGCATGTTACTCGGAGACGGTTAGTCTCAGAGAGGGGAGGCATGCAGAGGATGGAAGGGAAGCTATGGCCTTTTGAAAGATAAAAAAGGCGAGATCACTGTTGTGTCCCACCTTCATAAGCAGCACAAGGCCTCAGAGTTGTAGAGCGCTTTTGTGTAGTTGCTCCTTTCATGCAGTTGGCCACCTTATTGAGGAGTTGGCCTGCTGCCCCTTCCCTTGGGTCTTCTCCCCATCTCACTGCCCCCTCCCATTCTTGTCTTCTTCTCTTCCTGGAAGTTCCTCTTTGGGGTTGCAGATCGACTGCTAACCTCTCCAGCATAATGTCATTCTTAGGCGACGGGTCTGGTGGCTCAGTGGACTAATGTGTCTACTGCAGAGGCCTGTGTTCGACCTCATGGTCAGGTTAAAATCCCGGCGGGTCCAATCAGCCTTTCATCCATCTAAGGTCGATAAAATGAGTACCATTGAGTTGGTTAACAACAAACATCTGTTATTCAGCGCCAAGATACCCGTAGTGGTGAACGTGCTCTTTACAAATACACGTTATGTTATGTTATTGCAGTGATAATCAGAAGCTTTAAGTGAAGGTCATGTTTCATGCACAGATTTAGGCATGTAGGTTATGCTGTTTCAGATGGCACGCAGATTGAGGATGGAAGAATATAGAGTTAAGTATTATGTGGATGAGATAGTGCTATATTAGACACTAGAATGAGGTGATCAGTCTGTCTTCTGCTAGGCTGCCACTAAACACTACTTTATCAAGGACAGCTTTTCAACCCAGGGGTTGAAAGAATAAAGTAAATGCTGGGCACAAATACATGGATGTATTGAGAGATGTACTCTGTGCTCAAAGAAAGCCATAACCTGAAAATCATAGCAAGCAAGGAATTATGTGGGTAACTAATGGAAACAGCAAAAATAATATTCTGCAAATGCTGGAGCAGATATATATTGATGTTCACTCTTAAAGGTTGGTGAACAGTATTAATTAAAAAAGCGAAGTGGGATTTATTTGAATGCCTCAGGTTTGATATGGTACACGAAGGGGCGAGAATAGCCTCCCAAGACAGAGGAAGTGTATTGCCTGAATTGCTATGGTTTGAGCTAGAGACACAGATTCTGATGTGAGAAGGATGGTGAGAGGGCACAGGGCTTCCATTAGAAATCTAATGTCAGTGGGGTTCAAATAAAGCAAATCAAATGACAAGCAGATAGGGCAAGTGCCAGGCAATGGGGCTGGGGCAGTGCATGTTCCCAGCGAGAATGGCAGAGTGAATGAAGTGCCAGTTTCATGCCACATCAGTAAAGCACAGGGAGAGTCTTCTGCTTGTTAGGGCAGAAGAGATAGGGTAACTGTTATTGAGGCTAGGTCAGTATAGTATCTTGGAAGGCCAGTATGATTATTGCAGTTTTTGATCGAATCATTTACATGCCAGGTGAGACAGATTGGTGTAAAATCATTCACATACAAAATTTGGGAGTTTGCGGCAGACATCATATGACAGAAAGGATGTCTGGGACATATGACACACCAATTTTCTAATAATAGCCACCATGAGTGGGCCCCTTTCCAAAGCATTCCTTCTCCCCTTGTTGGGGAGGGATCCAGCATTTATGCTCTGGAGTCTCAGAGATCCCTTTGAGAGAGTCCACAGCGACAAGGGAGTCTCACACAGCGGAGGCCTGGGTTTTTTCCCTATTACCGCTGGGAGCACAGCAAGGTACACCCTGACCGGTGCGGTCGTTGGAACTTTTTGGACTTTGCCCCCCCTAGGCGGAAACTATGCCCTTTCTGTATGTACTGCAGTGCCCGAGCAACCTCTGACCGATGACCGGTGGAGCTGTCCCACGCAGCTATAGAGGAGTTTGTCTCTGGTTCACCCATTGGCCATCATCTACCCAGCCGGACGCCGGACACTGTTTTTCCTCATCTCCCCGTTGTGCCTCCTATACCCTCCCCCTCCTCCTCCCTCAATTATCCTCCTCTACCTCCCCTATTCCTTCCCTCTCTCCCCTATTCTTCTCTCCCCTTGCCTATTTTTGTTTCTCATGTTTATGCCTTGCTTTTGTACTCATGTAATTCCTGTAACTACGCTCCAGTAACTGATGTAACTTTGTAAGCATGTTCTGAAACAATGTTTCTTCCTCATGTAAAGCGCTCTGATACCTCCGGGTCTAGCCAGCGCTATAAAAACTCAATAAATAAATAAAGCCAGTCATATGCTAGGTCAGTAGGCATATGCCAGATTAGCGGAGATAGGGCATACCCATTCGCTTGCTAAGTCAGTGTGGCTGTTTTGGAGCCGTGACTTAGCAGGTTAGGTGAACCAGGGAAGAGGCAATCATATTTAAATTCATTGGGATTGTGGTAGAGGGAATCATATGACAGTGATGTAGGGCTCTTACAAACACAATTACATGTGATGCCAACAGAGTCAATGTCAAGAGATTTGAATACCATGCCTGTGAGGCTGTGGCAGAGAAGTTCAAAGGCTCTGCCTCAGCTCTGCTGACTTATAGGATCTTTTCAAGTCAGTATGGCTGAGCATAGAAAGTGAAGAGAATAGGATACAATCGCACTCTTCAATTCTCAAATATAGTAATTCTTATAAACATTTAAAGGGCGCAGGTGGGTATCGCCTTCTGATCCATAGGTGTGAAAGTATGAAAGAATAGCGTCCTCCTCAATGGGAAAAGTTTCCCCACCGATCACTCCAAAATCAAATTCTATATGTAGTTTCTTTCAAGAAATGCAATTTGATCAATTGGTACATCCAATCTTCTTTTTATTATCATAGCATCTCATCAGACCATATAGGGGTCCATTAAGATGCCGGGTGGATCGCCACAGCCGGTCAGCGGTGGTGATCCGCCTGACATCTTCCCCCGACCGCCCTCCAATATGGCGGGGGTTACAGCAGCGGACGGAAAGACCGCCTGCTGCATTTCCGCTGGAAAGGCAATCGTTCCGATTGCCTACCGGGCGGAACTCGGGCCTTATATTGTGGCGGTGTCTGGAAGACACTGCCATCCATATCAGGATGCCTGGCGGAGAAGGCCTTTCCATGGCGGCGATGCCGCCATGGAAATGCAAGCAGAAATTGCTTTGGGGGCCCGTTTCAGGCCCCTGGGGGGTGGTGGGCTGCACTTGGGGGGTACCTATGGTCCCCCTACATTGGCATGCACAAGGTGGCAGGCACCGTGCGGTGCCTGTCACGTTGTGCATGCCAATGCACAACTTGCACATTTAACATTGTGGCGGGTGCTGCTTACAGTACCACCTGCCACAATGTTAAATGTGCGGGATGTGACCGTCAGGGTGGTGGCCACATCCTAATGGGCACAGCGGGACCTCCGCACCTCTGGAGGTCAGTCCCGGTCACCGTTGTGGTGTCCGCCTGCCATCGTAATGGGCCCCATAGTGTTCAAATATCACACTGTTTGGATAATTGTACATCAGATATCCGTATCAATGCAGCCCAATGTATTTGAGGACCAGCCCTTCATCAGGGCAGAGCTCAACGACCTGCCATTTGATATAGTTCTCATCATGTCCCAGTGTTTGGAAGTGTTCAACCAGCGGTGCATTCGAGACCTTACATCTGATCTGACTCCTGTGTTGGCAAATTTTGATTCATATTTTTTGCGTAGTTTTCCGACAGAAATTATTTTGCATGAACAGGTGATCACATAAATAAAGTTCTGAGTGTTACAGTTTGAAAATTCAGTTAAGATATTTCTTACATTGTTATGTACAAACTCTTTTGTTTCAATGGTGAAGTCGCACACAATTCAATATCCACATTTATAATGCCCAACAAGTGGTGTACCGCTCCAAAGAGTGTTTGGTGAGTTTTCGCTGGGGGGAGGCAGGCCCTGACTAGATGCTCTCTTACGTTCTTATTTTTTTTAAACCAAATAGTGGGCGTTCAATTGAGAGTTCATCTGTGTTTAAGGTATGCCAATGGTGTGTGGTCATTTCTTTAGTTGGTTAGAGATTGTTATAAATATGGTAAGACATACCATTCTGTTCGGGCTGGTCTTAGTGTTGGGGGGAGAGAAATACCTTACGTGGACAGTACAAGGCCCTCTTGATGGATTTTGTAATGTGTTTACGCGGATAACCTCTGGTAAAAAAATTTGCTCCTTAACACCTCTGCTTCTTTAAATAAATCCTGTTTAAGGAAACAATTTCTGTGAATCCTCAGGAATTGTGAGTATGTGAGAGAGTACCGTAACGCTCAGGGTTGATTACTTGAATATGCTAACAGTGTGTTGCATTCAGAGGGTGGTATATCATTCCTCTTCATTATCTTTTATTAGTAAATCCAAAATGGAGATTTCCTGTCTATTGAAATGGAACATAAATGTTATTACTTTACAGTTAGTATAGAGCCAAAATATGAATGTAGTAAGAGCAGTCACATCCCCCTTTCAGATGAGAAAAATATCACCTATGTTTCTCTTCCTCTTTAGTATGTTCTCATTGAATGGGTTCCTGTTGGTCAAGATGGTTTTTGTCTCATTAAGAGAATGGCAACATTTGGGGCACCCACTGCTCCCATTGCAGTGCATTAAACAACAACTATTTATTTTTTGATAAACAACTGTACAGTCACAGGGCACCGCAATGGGTGGCGCTTTGCTCCCAGATGTGCAAACTTGTTCATGGGCTGGTAGGAGAAGCAGGTGGCCAATAATCGGACGAGCTTTGATGAACAAGTGGTACATTGGATCAGGTTAATTGATGATGTGTTTGTCATCTGGAGAGGTAATAAGAAGTCTGCCAATTAGTTAATGTCTGTTCTGAATGAGAATGATTACAACTTACACTTTACTGGCCAAAGCAGCAAAACCAAGATTGAGTTTCTGGATGTTGAAGTCTCTGTACATGATGGCAAATTAGACACCAGATAGATCCGTAAACTAACTGCAGGTAAGTCTTTGATGTGCAACCAGCACACACCCATCCAGTTTGGTTTACAGTATCCCGTAGGGGGAACTCTTTTGAGCCAAACACAATTGCAAAGCATTTGAAAGCAAAAGAGAAATAGTGAAGCACAGATTCAGGTACAGGGGTTACATCCAAAAAGTAATCACACAGGCTAATGCAAAAGTAGATACAATTCCAAGGACACAGCTGTTGCACCCTAGTGGCAAACTGAAAGAAGTCCAGTCAAACAATTGAGATTCATCTCACATTTTCTAACCAAGCATTCAACATTAGGAGAATATTCAACAAACATTGGCACATACTCAAGACAGATTAAATATTGGTCAAATATTTGCACATTTCTCCTCAAATTACGCTTAGAAAGAGTCGCTCTTTAAGAGATAATCTCAGTCACAACCAGGTCAAGCAACACACTGCAATCAGCTACAAAAAACAGAAAGGTGAGTTCTTTTGTTCCATGAAATGCAAGGCTTGCAGTAGTAGTCCCTATTGCATGTGACTCCCAATTCCAAACACCTCCAGAGAATACACAAGCCGGAAAGTTCTAGAAAGCAATACTGAATATTTTATATACTGTCTGATGCGCCCTTGTTGCAAAATGTATATTAGGAGCTCTATACACAAGACCAAGAAACGTGTCTTAGAATACATGTGGGTGATGCACCAGAATGACAAGCAATAGCCCATGGAACAACATTTTGCTGAAACACACTTTCGAAATGAGAAGCTCCTCAAGTTTGAGTGATTAATGCCATTGAATCAGACATTAGGGGTGGCAACAAGGAACGAAGCTGCGCATCCTTGAATCTAAATTCCTACTCTATTTTGACACCATGACACCTTATGGCCTAAATTCAAGTTAGGAAATGTCAATACACTTGGGCTGAAGTTGCCTAACTTCTGACTGAGTGTAGTACTGTTTGTAATTGGTTTTAATCAAGATTTATTGTTTTTTTTCTCACTCAGGTACCCTCACTGATCTGAATTGAGAGTAGTCAGCTGAGTACAATTGTCTTTACTTTTGATAAAGCAGCACTCTCAAGAATTGCCTTCAGATGATCTGTAAGACATGCGCCCACTTGGGCAGGATAGATAGTTTGCAGTTTATATTTTGAATTTGGCATTTTATTTGATTTGATTTTCAACCATGATTTTTGACAGATGGATTACTAGTTCGCAGATATAGTTGTTATGTTGCACTAAGAGGATTTTAAGCATTTGACAAAGAGTAAGTTAATTGCTCACTTGGGCAAGATTGTAGTTTATCTTTAATCATGGTTGTTGCCAGAAGGGTGAACATTTCTGATGATATGTATATAAATTTAACCATGTCTCTAAATAGGCAGCATCATAGGTTTTATACCACTACATATTATATATTTTGCACTAATTATTGCACAGATATTTGGTGTCTGTCGAGTGGTTTTAGCAACTTTTCAGGCCGCCATTGTCATACCATCAACCACGCGGCATGAGTTCCCCAAGCAGCACATAGCCCTTTGAACACATGCTGTGAGGCACGGCCCTGTGTAAATTGTCAGTTGCTGCATGTACAAGACGTGTCTCACAAGAAGCCTAGTGTCAAGAATATGAATATTTGTTAACCTTGGCACAGAAATAATCCAGAAACCAAGCACATACATCGATCTCATTGACTGTGTGCGACAATGCTTTGTTGAGGGGTTCCATGGCTGCTCTGCACATTAACATTGTATGCATATTCAACTGAATTTACTATTTTGTTATGGCAGTTTGTATATATGTACACTCTGCACCATGAGAATACCATCAGAGTGGATTCTGACATCTGATAGACATGTCAGAAAAACAGGTATTTAACATGTACATTAGCATTGAATGTAATATTTTTCCACTTAGGTTGGTTCATTATCATGTGTTTGTTTATCATTAATTTAATGTTTATTGCAATGGTAGGACATCAATAATTGCAATATTTTGTCTTCATGCTTACAATGGTGATGCTTGCTGTAAACAAATGCTCGTTCCAATATGGCGCCGGCTCTATGAGTCACACCTAGTAACCTGGGGAGAGTATCACATTTTAACTCTTTATATCTCTGCACACTCATAGTTATTGACGTTCTTTTCTTCACTCATAACCAATATCCAACGCTACACCCGAAACACTTTGGAGGAAGCTGTTTCATTAAAATTTGAATTTGCAGCGCAGGAGCATCTCAGTAGTCCTTGTGACTTTGAGGATTGATATAGTAACAGTTTATGTTAAGGGCTACCAGAGCCCACCTCATACCTCCGCACAAAAGCCTTGGAACTCTGAGACCTCACAAGTAAAACAAAAAACAAAAATATATATATATATATATATTATATATATATATATATATATATATATATATATATATATATTACCTACTGGCGGTCGCCAGTAGGTAGTTATAGTTAGGACCACGTTTCCATAGGAAAACCTCAACATTCTATTTTGAATAACTTTGGCGCCGGTCGACGAATCCTCGCGAATTTCTCAAAATAGGTGGGGCGCTACGCTCCGCTCCTACCCTGAAAGTCTCGGGGGGATTCGTCAAGCGGGGGCTGAGATAAAAGGGGGGTCCCAAAACGCGTTTTTCCCATGCATTTTTCCATAGGACCTTTAGAACGAGCTACAGCCCGAACGGCTGAACAGAATTACTAGAAATTTGGCAGAGAGGTAGTCCCTAGGTCAAGGAAGTGCCTTTTGTAGGTTTGGTGTAAATCTGTTCAGTAGATTCTGAGAAAATAGCCTTTAAATCAATATATATATCTGAGCCCGCTTACGGTACGCTTACGGTACGCTTACCGTACGCTTACCGTAAGCTTACGGTGGCGTGCGCGAGCGCGATTCTGATTGGCTCTTAGATCTTAGTAAACATTCGAATCGGCCGAAACCAGGAAGCGGCGTCCGCCATTTTGTCTCTCGCACTGAGTGTTGTTTATCAAACATGATGGCCAAAAACATGTTACGGGGCTGTTTTGACAACTCCCTCCCACATAGTCATGTTGAGGGAGTCCCCAAACATCCCCCAAGAGCAAAAACGGTTTTATTTTTTTTCGGCAATTTCGCGGGGTACGCTTACCGTACGCTTACCGTAAGCTTACCGTACGCTTACGGTAAAAAAATAAAAATAAAAAAAACACTATCCACACTAACCCCACCCCCTGTGCTTTTGGTGGCCGCAGGCCACCAAATGTGCAGGGCTTATTAATAGAGAAAAAAAACGTAATTTTGGCAACATGAAATTATAAAATCGAAATAAAAAAAACACTATCCACATTGACCTCACCCCCTGTGCTTTTGGTGGCCGAAGGCCACCAAATGTACAGGGCTTATTAAAGTTGATAAAAACCGTGCACGGAACGAACTGCGTTAAGTGGGCGCGCACGCCACAAATGGCGTAAAGTAACTTAGCATTTAAAAAACCGTACAAATTCACTGAAAAAACCATAGGTTTCACACACGTTATAGTTAGGAAATAGCATTTAAAAAACCTTGCTAATTCACTGAAAAAACCATAGGTTTCACACATGTTATAGTTAGCTGGACATTTTACTGATAAAAAACCAATGAAATTCCCCCGTTATAGTTACTGTAGGCAACTATAACTCACGCGACCGTAATCCTCTGCTGATGACATATGTGTCTTTATGAAAAAAAAATATTTGTAATATATGTATAGCTAAAATTTAATGGAAGAAGATATGGGCAAATAAGTGTCTAAATACAGTATTAGCATCAGCAGAGGATTGCGGTCGCGTGAGTTATAGTTGCCTACAGTAACTATAACGGGGGAATTTCATTGGTTTTTTATCAGTAAAATGTCCAGCTAACTATAACATGTGTGAAACCTATGGTTTTTTCAGTGAATATATATATATATATATATATGTATATATATATATTATCTACTGGCGGTCGCCAGTAGATAGTTATAGTTAGGACCGTGTTTCCATAGGAAATCTCAAAATTCTATTTTGAATAACTTTGGCGCCATTTGACGAATCCTCGCGAAATTTTCAAAACTAATGGGGCGCTCCGATCAGCTCCTACCCTGAAAGTCTCGGGGGGATTTGTCAAGCGGGGGCCGAGAAAAAAGGGGGGTCCCAAAACGCGTTTTCCCCATGCATTTTCCCATAGGACCTTTAGTCGAAGGTACAGCCCGAACGGCTGTTATAGTTAGGTGGACATTTCACTCGTAAAAAACCAATGAAATTCCCCCGTTATAGTTAGTTGAGATAACTATAACTCGCGCGACCGCCACTCTATCACAAGGATGATGTCATCAGTGATGTCATGAGTGATGCCACTGACCATGTCATGAGTGATGTAATATGTGACGTCATGAGCAGAGGATTGCGGGCGCGCGAGTTATAGTTATCTCAACTAACTATAACGGGGGAACTTCATTGGTTTTTTATGACTGAAATGTCCACCTAACTATAACATGTGTGAAACCTATGGTTTTTTAAGTGAATATATATATATATATATATATATATATATATATATATATATATATATATATATATATATATATATTACCTACTGGCGGTCGCCAGTAGGTAGTTATAGTTAGGACCACGTTTCCATAGGAAATCCGCAACATTCTATTTTGAATAACTTTGGCGCCGGTCGACGAATCCTCGCAAATTTTTCAAAATAGGTGGGGCGCTACGCTCCGCTCCTACCCTGAAAGTCTCGGGGGGATTCGTCAAGCGGGGGCTGAGATAAAAGGGGGGTCCCAAAACGCGTTTTTCCCATGCATTTTTCCATAGGACCTTTAGACAGGGCTACAGCCCGAACGGCTGAACAGAATTTAATGAAATTTGGCAGAGAGGTAGTCCCCAGGTCAAGGAAGTGCCTTTTGTAGGTTTGGTGTAAATCTGTTCAGTAGATTCTGAGAAAATAGCCTTTAAATCAATATATATATCTGTGGCAGCTTACGGTGCGCTTACGGTGCGCTTACCGTAAGCTTACCGTACGCGTACGGTGGCGTGCGCGAGCGCGATTCTGATTGGCTCTTAGATCTTAGTAAACATTCGAGTCGGTCGAAACCAGGAAGCGGCGGCCGCCATTTTCTCTCTCGCTTCCTGAGTTGGGCAGCAAAAACGTACCCCAAATATATGTAAAGAGGCAGTTTCATGAGATCCTAACCACCCAGCATTGATACAGGGGTCCCCAAACCACCCCCAAGCCCCAAAAAAAAAATTTACGCGCACGGTAAAAAATTATTTAAAAAAAAAAACTATCCACATTCTCCCCACCCCGTGTGCAAATGGTGCCCGAAGAATACATTTCACAAAGATGCGCAAAATATGTCCCCCATGTGCGCACGGTGCGCGAAGCGCATCGTGCGTACATGGCCCATCCCGCTTAACGTGGGCACGGCACTAACTGCGTAAAGTGGGCGCGCGGTGCGCAAAGCGCACCGCGTGCTCACTGTGCGCGCACGGTGCGCGAAGCGCACCGTGCGCGCACGGAACGAACTGCGTTAACTGGGCGCGCACGCCACGAATGGCGTAAAGTAACTTAGCATTTAAAAAACCTTGCAAATTCACTGAAAAAACCATAGGTTTCACACATGTTATAGTTAGCTGGACATTTTACTGATAAAAAACCAATGAAATTCCCCCGTTATAGTTACTGCAGGCAACTATAACTCACGCGACCGCAATCTTCTGCTGATGACATATGTGTCTTTATGAAAAAAAAATATTTGTAATATATGTAAAGCTAAAATGTAATGGAAGAAGACATGGGCAAATAAGTGTCTAAATACAGTATTAGCATCAGCAGAGGATTGCGGTCGCGTGAGTTATAGTTGCCTGCAGTAACTATAACGGGGGAATTTCATTGGTTTTTTATCAGTAAAATGTCCAGCTAACTATAACATGTGTGAAACCTATGGTTTTTTCAGTGAATATATATATATATATATATATTCACTGAAAAAACCATAGGTTTCACACACGTTATAGTTAGAAATTGGCATTTAAAAAACCTTAGAAATTCAATAAAAAAACCAAAGGTTTCACACATGTTATAGTTAGCTGGACATTTCACTCGTAAAAAACCAATGAAATTTCCCCGTTATAGTTAGTTCAGCTAACTATAACTCGCGCGCCCGCAATGCACTACTGATGACGTCACATATTACATCACTCATGACATGGTCACTGACATCACTCATGACATCACTGATGACATCTCAAATGACATCACTGATGACATCACTGATGACATCATCCTTGTGATTGTGTGTTTTTCTGAAAATTAAATATGTTTTATATTTATGTATATCACAAGGTCAATGGAAGAATAAAATGGTATATAAGTGTCTAAATGGATGCTTTTTAAAAAAAATTTTTTAGTGTAACTGACTGATTAAGTGTATCATAGTGAATATATGGCTTACTGAGTAATCTTTAAATATGAAAATATCTGTATCAGTTTCTTACTTTGTGTATAAGTGGCTGCATGGGTTGGTGAGTAGCTACATGAGTGTCTATATAGGTTATTAGTTGGTTTTTTGTCAGTATGAGTGTCTGAGTGTCTGTATGGTTCGGTGGGGGGTATTACATAGTGCATAGGTGCATGAATGAGTGACTCACTGTTTGTATGTGTTGAAGACAGCATGTGTGCAGGACTGTATGGGTGGATGAGTGTGTGCATGGGTGTGTTAGTGAGTGAATGACTGTCTCAATAGTGTCTCCATGAGTAACTACATATGTTTTATACTAGTATATGTGACTATTGGTGTATATAAGTGAGTATATGTGAGAGTGAGAGATTGAAAGAGTTCCTGTATGAATAAGTATGTGTTTCTATAAGTGATTGTTTAAAAGACTAAGTATGTGTAAGTTTCTGTAGAAGTAGGTGTGGTGGAGTGTGTATAACTGTATATGCAAGTAAATGGATGTTTGATTCTTTATTAGCATGAGTGACTATGTGTGTGAGTAACTCTATGGATGAGTGGCGTTGTGTAACAGGATGTATAGGTGTATGAATACATATGATGAGTGAGTACATGTATGAGTGACTGTAGAGGACTGTTGGTGAATGAGTGGATGTGTATGTGGTTCTTAGAATTACTGAATAGGTTGTTGTAACTGATATTGATATGTTCATTATTTTGAACATTTTAGTTTCCATTTTTGAATGTGTGTATTAAAGGTTATATTAGGGGAAGAAGAGGTCTGCTACTCTTTCACAAGGATGATGTCATCAGTGATGTCATCAGTGATGTCATTTGAGATGTCATCAGTGATGTCATGAGTGATGTCAGTGACCATGTCATGAGTGATGTAATATGTGACGTCATCAGTAGTGCATTGCGGGCGCGCGAGTTATAGTTAGCTGAACTAACTATAACGGGGAAATTTCATTGGTTTTTTACTAGTGAAATGTCCAGCTAACTATAACATGTGTGAAACCTTTGGTTTTTTCATTGAATTTCTAAGGTTTTTTAAATGCCAATTCCTAACTATAACGTGTGTGAAACCTATGGTTTTTTCAGTGAATTTGCAAGGTTTTTTAAATGCTAATCCCTAACTATAACATGTTTGAAACCTATGGTTTTTTCAGTGAATTTGCAAGGTTTTTAAAATGCTAATTTCTAACTATAACGTGTGTGAAACCCATGGTTTTTTCTGGGATTTTGTACGGTTTTTTAAATGCAATTTTTTTTTGTCATTTTTTGTAAGCCTTTGTATAAAAAAATATATGTACTATATCCTGCATTATGGAAAGGTTTTTTTTTTTTTATGCATTTTTTTCCGTGCGCGTACGGTAAGCTGACGGTACGCGCTTCGTAGGATACGCGTACGGTAAGCTGACGCTACGCGCTCTGGACGTCATTAGTACAGCGCGCCTACGTGATACGTGCGTGGCGTACGCGTACACCCGGAAGCAACGTCGCGGTTACGCAGGGGCGTGTAAAGCGCATGCGCGAGTGTGACGTACGCGCTTCGTAAGCGCACCGTAAGCGTCACGTGCGCGCACGGTAGGTCATGAGACTTACAAAGAACACTTTTTATTGGTTGAAATTACTTTCACTTCCAGAAACTTCCCACACCACACCCATTCCCCTCATTACTGCTTGAAAGAACACTTTTCATTGGTTGAAACTACTTTCAGTTCCAGATTCTTCCCACACCACACCCATTCCCCTCATTTCTGCTTGTGATTCTCTAGGAGCAGGAGCTGGATTGACATTGGGATACAATGGCAGAACAGCACACCTCTTCTGAGAGTGAGGCTAGCAGCACCACCATGATCCAGAGAAGGAGGAAACAAAAGACTTCTTTTGTATGGGAGTATTTCACTTTTCCAGAGGGGGAGAAAAAGGTGAATGCTCAATTGGTCACTTGCATACTTTGTGGTCGTGTTTTATCAAGAGGAAATCCAAGAAAGAAATATTCCTTTGGAAATCACTCTATGAAGAGACACCTCCAGGACAGACACCCAAGGACCTTTGCTCGACATACTGGAGAAAACTCTTCAGTAAGTCACCAGAGCCCAGCCTCAGATGCTCAGCCGAGTACATCATCGGCAGCTCAGCTGAGCCCTTCCTCTGTTGTTGGAGCATCTCCTTCTTCTTTTCCTGTGGACATCAACCCTCGATTTGGGAGGGTTGAAATGAGGTGCACAAGATGTGGTGGACTTATTGTTTTTGGGGAGATCAGTCTTCCCCTTATTAACAATAAGATAGACCAGCATGTTTGTAGACGCTCATAATACTCCCATTCTTTCTTTCCTCCATCCCTGTATGAACCCAACGGCTCTTATAAGAGCCAACCTTACCTCTCAACTTTTTTTTATTTTTTATTTGAAACTTTTTTTTTTTTTACCGTACGCGCACGGTAAGCGTATTTTTTTTTTTTGTAAAAAAAAAACCACTAAAAATCAATTACCACATCTCAAGATCCTTGAGAAATTAATAACTAATTTTTAAAAATCTTTTTGAGATAAAGTGGAAGAAAGAGACCTTCTAATTTCTCATGTTTTCACATTAGTCACAAAACGAAATTTCTTTGCCATTTTGAAAGCACACTTACTACTCTTTTTTTTGGCAAGTGATAAACACTTTTACAGACTGACACATTTTGAATCCACTTTTCAGATTCTTAAAACAGCACATGTCCAAACTGCTTTTTCAGACTAGCACCATGTGTAATCTGGCTGACTGCCTACACTCCAGCAAGGGCAACCAGCCTTACTGATGCTGTATGTATTTGCATTACTGAGTCCAACCTCAAACCCTTAAAGTATTCTTTATTTTTACCAGTACACCTTAATTTATCTTGAAAACATAGTCCATATTATTTTACATGTTCCTCACATTTAAATTTCTCCCAAAACAGAAAATAATAAACACAACTTCAACAAAAGGAATTCCATTTCTATTATTCATTTCTTAATTTATCATATACATCCCCTCTCAAACTCTAAACTCACCTTTAAAATTAGTTAGCTGTGAAAGAAATGTGGCACTCAAACAGCAGATTATCAGAGCCAGGATCTCTGTTCTTTACACCTCTCTCCTCTCAGCAGAACCAGATAATGGCAAACTTTCACTCTCTTTTTCCACACATATACATGTTAATTTCAAATCTCAGTGCTTCCCCCTTTTTTTCAAATGTAATCACACATTTCTATTGGTTGAAAACCAACCCTTTTCCAAAAGTACCCTTCCCCCAACTTGACTTCTGCCTGCTACCATAGCAACAGCTCATGGAACACTGCTGTGTGGAGTTAGGTCAGAAGTTCACCAAACAATGTTTCAATTCCACAGAGCAAGAGTGCTTGACTTTTCAAACCTAACAGCAAATCCATAGTACTGTTCTTTGGTAACACATTTGTCTGTACCAATACAAAACATGCTTCTATTAATTTACACATGCAGCCTAGTTTTTATTCTAGAATGGTATGAAACAGCCAATCAGTTCTTTTTTTTATGAAAAAAATATGTATGCCTCCATTTCCAAACTGTCTTTCATTTCTTTTTACCATTCTACTGAATTACACCTCCTGAGTGCATCCAGTTCTCCTTGGAAGATGTTCACAGTGTGGATTGTAGGGCACAGCTATGTCTTCTGGAGTGAAAAGTATGCAGAGAAAACAGGTATGGTGAGAGACCTTGCTTTGCCAAATGTAGACATTAAATGGATTGGTCAGAGAGGGTTAAAGTGGCACCAATTGATGCCATTGGTGAAATCCTTCATGCAAATCCAACACCCTGACCTCATAATAGTGCACTGTGGTGGCAATGACCTAGGCACTTTGACTGGGGTAGGTCTGGAAATGCTTATGAAGGACACCTTTGCACAACTGTTTTCACTTTTCCCTAAAACTGCCTTTGTGTTTTCTAACATATGCCAAAGGCAAAAATGGAACTGGTCCAATCATTTCTGTCCGCAGATTGACAAAGCAAGAAAGCACGTCAACAAATCTGTTTCTGCTTTCCTCCGTGACTATGGTATGGGTTCCATTTACCACAACAACTTGCGTTACGACATGCAAGACATTTATAGAGGAGATGGTGTGCACTTCAATGATGAAGGGAACAGAGTCTTCCTCTTGAACCTTAGACTCTGCATCGGTACTTACTTGTAGGTACCACTAAAAAATAACTTCATAAACACAACGGCTCTTTTTAGAGCCCCCTAATATCTAAACTCTTAAATCTGAATTTTATTTCTTTTTTTATTTTTTTTTCTACCGTACGCGTACGGTAAGCTTACCGTGAGCTTACCGTACGCGTACCCCGCGATTTTTTTTTAAAAATAATAAATGTTTTCTTTGAACTTTTCTGTCCTTCTTTGACCCCCTTACAAATGTTAGGGGGTCTGTAACTCTCCTCCTTGCCCCCTTTTCAAGATATCACTCTTTTTTTCTGAGTGAAACACACGAAATGGCGGCCGCCGCTTCCTGGTTTCGACCGATTCGAATGTTTACTAAGATCTAACAGCCAATCAGAATCGCGCTCGCGCACGCCACCGTACGCGCACGGTAAGCGCACCGTAAGCGCACGGTAAGCTGCCACAGATATATATATTGATTTAAAGGCTATTTTCTCAGATTCTACTGAACAGATTTACACCAAACCTACAAAAGGCACTTCCTTGACCTGGGGACTACCTCTCTGCCAAATTACATTAAATTCTGTTCAGCCGTTCGGGCTGTAGCCCTGTCTAAAGGTCCTATGGAAAATTGCATGGGAAAAACGCGTTTTGGGACCCCCCTTTTATCTCAGCCCCCGCTTGACGAATCCCCCCGAGACTTTCAGGGTAGGAGCGGAGCGTAGCGCCCCACCTATTTTGAAAAATTTGCGAGGATTCGTCGACCGGCGCCAAAGTTATTCAAAATAGAATGTTGCGGATTTCCTATGGAAACGTGGTCCTAACTATAACTACCTACTGGAGACCGCCAGTAGGTAATATATATATATATATATATATATATATATATATATATATATATATTATCTACTGGCGGTCGCCAGTAGATAGTTATAGTTAGGACCGTGTTTCCATAGGAAATCCGCAACATTCTATTTGGAATAACTTTGTCACCGGTTGACGAATCCTCGCGAAATTTTCAAAATAGGTGGGGCGCTAAGCTCCTACCCTGAAAGTCTCGGGGGGATTCGTCAAGCGGGGGCTGAGAAAAAAGGGGGTCCCAAAACGCGTTTTCCCCATGCAATTTTCCATAGGGACCTTTAGTCCAAGGTACAGCCCGAACGGCTGAACAGAATTACTTGAAATTTGGCAGAGAGGTAGTCCTCAGCTCAGGGAAGTGCCTGAGTCAATCTGTCTGGTGTCAATCTGTTCAGTAGTTCCTGAGAAAATCAAAAGTAAAATCATATATATATGTGGGCGGAGCCTAACCACACATCTCATCCTGAGATCTGATTGGCTGTCAGCACTTCATCCAAGAAGTGTTGGCAGCCATCTTGGGACCAATATACATGATAGCACCTCATTAAAAAGCATTGCAGTTAATAGAAGGTTTTAAGACTTTAGTTACATTATAAATCATTTGTTGATGGTACCATACTCATTTTAGGAATTGTGGTATGTTCTAAGGTGCTTTCACCATGTGAAAAAGCCTTCTGCTGGGATATCATGATTGAGAGAAAAATATTTTCTCATGCTTTTCCCACAGAGGTTTGGAAGTTGATCTATAAGCTAAACTGAGAGCTTATTTTCTGTAAATTCACATTATCTTTCTCAGTCATGTGAGAATGAAGTCTGACATTCTCAGTAAAACATGTACATCCAACAAGGGCAGAGACTGTCAGTTGATTCCTTTGTGTTCTACTGCAGCTTCCCAGAGTGTTCCAAAGAACAACTAGAGCGCTAACAGTCCTACTTATGATAAACGTATGGCACACCTGAAGCCATCTTGCTTGGATTAAAGTGATAACTCTTAAAACATTTAATTTAAAAAGGAACAAAATGAGGGGGTTCATTTTTCCATAAAAAGTATGATTAGTGTTGCAGAAAGAAAAATTAGGGCACGTTTTGAGTGACTTCTCAAATCCTCTTCTATTTCATTAAAAAATTCTGACATGCAGATTGAAACATGCACTTTCAATACCAGCAGCAGTTTCCCCTGGTGAGCAGTAGCTTTACTACAGTGATCTAATGAGCAACTAGAGTGCTAACTTTCAGAATTTATGGCAAATGTGTGACATATCTGAATACCTTCCTGATGGAATCAAAGTAAAAAACTGAAAGCATTTCCTACTGAGGAGACTGCAGTACATGAGGAAATTAGGAAACTTCATAACAAATAAATCTCCCAAGATGGCCACCGGAGACAAAAGAGCCCAAATGTAGCCCAAAATCACCCAGATGTAGCCCAAATATAGCCCAATGACAGAAGTGTGCAAAACACTTATTATTTTGTGTTTTTGCAGTGTTATATAGTGCAGACTTGTCAGGTATTGGAGTGCTTTACATGAGCATTGGTTACATCACACAAGAACAAATTCATTTTGGCTGTAGACATGGGGAGACTAAGTGATTTGACCAGAATCACAGAATGTCGAGCTGAAGCAGATACTCCAACCTGGTTCCCCAGTTGCAAAGTCTGCAGTTCTGGAAGTAACACCACATCCTCTCCTCTAAGTGCAACATTTAATCAAGTAGTCAACTGGATAAAAAAACATAAAGATAACAAATAATTTAAAAGTGCTTTGTCGCTATTTGAAAACTCAGAAAATATGTCCTTATTTTAGTCTTTTAGAGCACTAACCATAATTTTGATGCCAATAAGACCCTCTCATATATGTAATTTCTAAAGGAAATGCTCTAGGTATTACAGTTTTGATTACATCAAGATGATGTCAGGCGTTCCACAAAATGTTCGCTGTATGGTACATTGGATCATGGAAGGAAATGGGGTAGGGACATGGACTTGGATAACAGAGGACAGGAGGGACATGGAGAGGTGCACCAAACTGACCCTGCCGGGCAGGCATCAGGGTTTGCAGCAGCACAATACACCACACAGGGCATGCGGGACAGGAGTGCAGCACAACAATCCATAGAAAGCAAGAGGGAGGGGACAGGACCATGCACATGGACAACAGAGAACAGAGGGGCAAGAGGCAATGGTAGCTAGCTAACCATAATGGACAGACAGGAGAGAAAGCTGCAGCATAACAGACCATAAAGGGCAGGAGGGACAGATCAGGGGCATTACAATGGAACAGACAAGCCAGGAGGGAGGGAGTAGGGGTCTGCACATGTAAACAGAGGGCTGGGGGCAACGGGGCAGGGCAGGAGCAGCAAGATAGCCATGGAGGTCAGGCAGGATGGGCACTAGAAGCAAGACACACCATGAAGAGCAACAGGGAGACTGTGATGGCAGACACACAGACCATGGAGGGAAGGTGGGAGGGGGTCAGGGCAGCTAACTGACCACACAGGGAAGGTGGGAGGGGCCATGGCAGCACAGAAGACCATGCATGGCAAGTGGGAGGGTTAGTGGCAGCACAATGGCTATGATGGGCAAGAAGGAGGGTGCAGGGGCATGCACAAAGGACGATGGAGGATAGAAGGGAGGGTCAGGACCTGTGCACAGACAAGAAAGTTCAGGGGAAGGGGCCTCACAACAGACCGCACGGGGCAGGCTGGAGGAGCAGTTGAAGCACAACAGACCAGGGAGGGCAGAAGGGTGTGGCAGTACAATGGACCATGTAGGACAGGAGGAAGAGGATAGGGGCATGGCATGTGGACAGGCAGGGTGGAGGTGGCAGGGACAGGTTACAGTCATCTGACAATGCTAGGCAGGTGGGAGGGGAGTGGCAGTTCAACAGAACACTCAGAGTAGATAGGAGTGGCAGGTCCATGGAACATGGTGGGCAAAAAGGATGGAGCAGGGGCATGCACAAAGACATCGGAGGGCCGGGGGAAGGAGAATAGGGGCAGCAAGCTAAGCACAGAGTTTAAGCAGGAGGTCAATGATGGGGCATAGAATTGGGCAATGGAGGGCAGGAGGAGTGGACTGGTACATCATACTAAATTGAGGTCAGTGGCAGCACATCAGACCATGCATGGCAGGAGGGAGGAGGCTAGTCCATGGATTCACACAACAGAGGATAGGGAGGAGGGGGATGGGGCAGCAAGCTAACTGTTCAGAGAAGGCAGGTATTAGGAACTTTATTGTTTTTAGAACGTGTGTCTGTGCGAACTACTTAAAATATGAACAAGTATGCAGCATAATCTCACTTTTATTCAGGAAGAAGAGGACGTTTGTGACTGTGACTCCGGGCTCACTTGGCAGAAACACCCCCTGACCCTCCACCCCCTATCGCAAAATGTAATGCCTGTGAAAAGGGTAGGTGAACACAGTGTTATATAGAACATAGTCCTGAGAGCACGATTGAAAATGAAAACTAGATATAGTGTATGGTATAAACTATGCACCAAAAAGTGTGATATAAGATGAACCGGGCGTGAAATATAATATGCAATACATTGTGCGCAATGACAGATTCATTGGAGAGCGCGAGATAGCACAGGCACTAGCGCGTGCTATGCGATATGCGCCTTGGAGTGTAATATGCACAGGGCAGTGTTGTGTAACCTAACTAGTCTCTAAAGTTGTAATATAAAATATGTGCTGGGGAGTGTAACGTTGCATATGCACTGTGACAAAGATATGGATCCCAGATTGTAATATGTATGGCATAGCACTGTGCGTTATAGCATAGGCATCGAGGAAGGCACGTTAGATGGGGCAATATAACCCGTGCGAAGACAAGTGTGGCATGACATATTCACGGGGTGGTGTTACAGTGCACATGGGCTAGAGAGTGTCATAGCATATGCACTAGCTGGTGGAATACAACACAGAGGTGTGTGGCACTCGGCAGGCAATGGTGGGTGTAACACAGCATTGGGCTCTGCCAGGAGCGCGCTGTGACTCTCAAGTGATGTTCGTCCCCTTTCCAGAGAGTAAAATAAAAAGTATTACACATCCGGCAGTGGATGTGTGTTTTATTAACCGTGAGGGGGGTTTCTTGCATAGTTTTGGTCGAATTTTTCTCGAATCCCCTTTGAATGGCTTGGTGTGCATGTGTATTAAATGTGCCCGTCAATAGCTACCCATGTTTGTATAAATAAACGACAAGGGTGTCTACCGGGATTAGACACGGTAGGGCATCAGACATGTCAGAGCTTCACTAGTGGTGTAAATACATTCCACGTGGATTCATTGTATGCATAGTCGCCTTTTAATTAATATCACGCAAATCGTCATGGTGATAGGTACGTACGGTTTGTCCAGCATGTCCTAGGTGTGTCTATAAATATATATTTTTTAAAAATAATAAAAAACAGTGGCCGGCCCTGGGGATTGGGGTTAAAAAAATATAATTAGGAGACAGGCCCTGGGGGATGGGGTCATCAGGGCCAATAAATTAGAATAAGAAGGGGAACCACACAGCCCCCCTTCTTAAAAAATTAAAATAAATAAAAAGACTGGCATCGTGCCGGAGGCCACGCCCCCTTCTTGCAGCACTCTGCAAACGCGCCCCCTGGCGAGTTGTAAGTTGGGGAATTAATTCCTCTTCAATACTGAGGGTCCCTGAGGGCCAACTAGCCCAACAGGCATCTCCAGTATGCGCCAGGGAGCTGCGCTGCAGACAGGTGTTCTGAGGCCAAGCCCCTTTTTACACCTCTCTGCAACGCAGCTCTGTGGCGCTTACTGGAGGTACCTAGTGGTCTAGTTTGACCCTAGGGACCCTTAGGATTCAAGGGGACTTAATCTCTCAACTTAGAACAGCCACAGGGCGCGTTTACACAGTGGTGAAGGGAGGGGACGGGGCCTGAGGTGACGTGTGCAAACACGCACTATGGCACGTTTTAAATTGGGGATATAATTTCCCTTCAATAGTGAGGGCCCCTGGGGGCTAACTAGCCCACCAAGTGCTTCCAGTAAGCGCCACTGAGCTGCATTGCAGAGAGGTGGTCCAGGCCGTGCCACTTTTTACACCTCTCTGCAACGCAGCTCTGTGCAACTTACTGGAGGTACCTAGTGGGCTAGTTGGACCCTAGGGACCCTCAGGATTCAAATGAACTTAATCTCCCAACTAAAAACGGACACAGGGTGTGTTTACACAGTGGTGAAGGGAGGGGACGGGGCCTGAGTTAACGTGTGCAAAAACGCCCTGTGGCCTGTTTGAAGAGGTAGTTTTAACCCCCCTGCCCTATTATATACTAGGGGCTTACAGAGGAGGTCATGCTAATCACAGGGGGACCCCAACGCATAACGTTCCCTAGTGTATGTAGGTGTTTTCACTGTATTCTAAGCGTCTTTTAACATAGCACTGGCTCTAGGACTGGTTAGTCAGACTCAGTTACCACCAGTATCCGTCTGAAAAAGTTGAGGGTAGAGGATGATTTTGCAACAAGGATTCTTTCTGCTCTTCTTTTTGTTCTTTCTGCACGTTATCCTTCTTCCTGCACTTTTCTTCGTCTTTGAGGACTTCTGTTGCTTCTTTCTGCACTTCTTTTTTTTCTTTCTGTGCATTTTTTCTTCTTTCTTCACATGTCCTATCTCTGTAGGCATAGTTAGAAATTAGCATTTAAAAAACCTTTGAAATTCAAAGAAAAAACCATAGGTTTCAGGCACGTTATAGTTAGGAATTAGCATTTAAAAAACCACAGAAATTCACTGAAAAAACCATAGGTTTCAGGGGTGTTATAGTTAGCTGGACTTTTCACTTGTACAAAACCATTGAAATTCCACTGTTATAGTTAGTTCAGCTAACTATAACTCGCGCGCCCGCAATGCACTGCTGATGACGTCACATATTACATCACTCATGACATGGTCAGTGACATCACTCATGACATCACTGATGGCATCTCAAATGACATGTCATGTGAGAATGAAGTCTGAAATTCTCAGTAAAACATGTACATCCAACAAGGGCAGAGACTGCCAGTTGATTCCTTTGTGTTCTTCTGCAGCTTCCCAGAGTTTTCTGAAGAACAACTAGAGCACTAACAGTCCTACTTATGACACACGTATTGCACACCTGAAGCCATCTTGATTGGAATAAAGTGGTAACTCTTAAAACATTTAATTTAAAAAGGAACAAAATGAGGGGGTTCATTTTGCCATTGAAAGTATGATTAGTGCCGCAGAAAGAAAAATTAGGGCACATTTTGACTTCTCAAATCCTCTTCTATTTCAGAAACAAATTCTGACATGCAGGCTGAAACATGCACTTTGAATGCCAGCAGCAGACTTCCCTGGTGAGCAGTAGCTTTACTACAGTGATCTAATGAGCAAGTAGAGTGCAAACATTCAGAATTTATGGCAAATGTGTGACACATCTGAATGTCTTCTTGATGGAACCAAATTAGGAAACTTCATAACAAATAAATCTCCCAAGATGGCCACCAGAGACAAAAGAGCCAAAATGTAGCCCAAATATCACCCAGATGTAGCCCAAGTATAGCCCAATGACGGAATGTCCCAGAGTGTTCTTAAGAACAACTAGAGCGCTAACAGTCTTACTTATGGCAAAAGTATGGCACACCTGAAGCCATCTTGATTGGAATAAACTGGTAACACTTAAAACATTTAATTTAAAAAGGAACACAATGAGGGGGTTCATTTTGCCATAGAAATTATGTTTAGTGCTGAAGAAAGAAAAACTAGGGCACTTTTTGACTTCTCAAATCCTCTTCTATTTCATAAAAACATTCTGACATGCAGAATGAAACTTGCACTTTGAATACCAGCAGCAGACTTCCGTGGTGAGCAGTAGCTTAACTACAGTGATCTAATGAGCAACTAGAGTGCTAACATTCAGAATTTATGGCAAATGTGTGACATATCTGAATACCTTTTTGATGGAATCAAAGTAAAAAACGGAAAGCATTTCCTTCTGAGGAGACTGCAGTAAATGAGGAAATTAGGAAACTTCATAACAAATAAATCTCCCAAGATGGCCACCAGAGACAAAAGAGCCCAAATGCAGCACAAATATCACCCAGATGTAGCCCACGTGTAGCCCAATGACAGAAGTGTGCAAAGCACTTATTTTTTGTGTATTTGCAGTTTTATATAGTGCAGACTTGTCAGGTATTGGAGTGCTTTACATGAGCATTGGTTACATTACACAAGATCAAATTCATTTTGGTTGTAGACATGGGGACATTAAGTGATTTGACCAGAATCACAGAATGTTGAGCTGAAGCAGAAACTCCAACCTGGTTCCCCAGTTGCAAAGTCTGCAGCTCGGAAAGTAACACCACATCCTCTCCCCTAAGTGCAACATTTAATCAAGTGGTCAACTGGATAAAAAAAACATAAAGATTACAAATCATTTAAAAGTTCTTTGTCGCTATTTGAAAACTCAGAAAATATGTCCTCATTTTAGATTTTTAGAGCACTAACCATTATTTTGATGCAAATAAGACCCTCTCATACATGTAATTTCTAAAGGAAATGCTCTAGGTATTACAGGTTTGATTACATCAAGATGACGTCAGGCGTGCTACACTTTGGTAATAAATATAGAATGTTAGCAATCTAGTTGTTCATTGGGATACTGTTGAGAGGCAGAGGCCAGGGGCACGGACTCTGAAAATTGAAGGCAGGTAGGAGAGTGCAGAGGCAACAATTTGACCACACTGGGCAGGCAGGAAGGGCAGTGGCAGCACAACAGACTACGGAGGGCAGTGGAAAGGGGGGCAGGGGCAACAAACCAACAATACAGGACTGGCAAGAGAGGCTGTGGCAATATAATAGACCATTGTGGGCAGAAGGAAGAGGCAGTGGTAGTACAACCATACATGCCAACAGACCCGTTTCAGCCAGGAAACGTCCAATGTTTTTAAGCTTAAATGGGCTTTATTTGATCTGTCTCCTGTCTGCAATCTCCTCTTTTTCAATGTAACTCAAAGGGGAAAATCAATACCCCAATTTTTTTTCAAAATCTCCCTCTTACCAAGTTCAAAATGTTCGCAAGTATGGTACATGGTAGGCAGGAGGAATTGGGGTAGGGACATAGACTCGGATAACAGAGGACAGGAGGGACATGGAGAGGTGCATCAAGCTGACCCTACAGGGCAGGCATCAGGGTTTGCAGCAGCTCAATACTCTGAGGAACTTCGATTTCTGATCGCGATCGAATCGACCCACCATTTTGTGCTCCGCCGCCATTTTGTGTTGCCATCACTCAGGCAGCACGGTGAGCAAAGTCTATTCTGCTTTTTCTGAAACCTAGTGTCGAAATACGCTTTCTGCCTCTATTTACAAAGCTGGTGTTAGAACTGGCCGAGTACACTAATCCCTGTCTGAATTTCCTAATCCCTGTCTCAACTATCTATTGATTCACACCATTCTTTCCTGACTTTATCTTATCCCCTGGTCTTCACTGTCTACTGCTAGCATTCTCTCCTTTCACAACTGTCCTCCAACACACACAAACGTATCTCGCCACCTGCAAGTTAGTTATAAATCTGTTAATGAATTAGCTTGAGGGAGGGGTGACAAACATAGTTGGAGGAGAGGTTTCTTCGAGTCATCTGACACTTTTGTTTTGCAATCTCTCCTATTGGTTCTATCCTGTTTTCCAACTCTCCTTATTGGCTCTTTCTTGTGTGTTCTGGGAGTGCTTTTTGTTAATATGTCTGAACCTTATATAGTATAAAACCCTGTACGCCACAGAGTGAAGTGGCAGTCTCCTGAGAACCTACTTTGTGTACTTCTAGGATAACTGTACTAGCTGCAGCTAAATAAATCTGATCTTCTAACGCCGACAGAGTGTCCCGTGTCTCTGTGTAGCTGAGCAGGAGAACTCCGGAGACTTGGGCGTACCCTGCGCCGCCAGACCCAAAGAGTTCTGGTTCTTCAACTGGCGCCCAACGTGGGGCGGCTTCAGTGGTACCGGTTCTGCCTGAAGGTCGTGAGGAACCCTGCAAGAAAATTCCGAAGGGTTCGCGAGCCACATTATGTGACCCCTGTATGTCGAAAGTGGTCCGAAGGTCTTTTGCAGCGCGGTTACTCCTTCCTGATGGCTACTGACGACCGCTGCCCTGACTACCGCCCTGCTTTGGCCCTTCCTTTGACGATGTATGGTAAGGCGAGACGATAGACGTGCCTCTGTTGGTGGAAGAAGACGTCCTTAGTTAAGTATCTTCGTGGGTCGCGCCTACAATTGTGGTTCTTTGTTTTTTTCTTTGATACTTAGATTTGTCTATTGCAATAAACAAAGCAGAGGGTAAGTGCATTTGTGCTGCGTAAACTGAGTTTTACTCCCTTGAAGTTTGTGAACAGACAGGAAATATCACGAGATGCCTGGTCTGACTAAGTTTGGAAGAATTTGTTGTCTTGGTTGTAATAGGGATTCCCGACTTGAGGATTCTTGCCCGATTCCTTCGGTTGGAACTCCCACATATGAGCTCTATTCAAAACATGGTATTGGCCCCATTGCCGTTAATGAGACATGGACCCGATACACAAAGAAAGATGGTGTTCTAAAATGGCCAGAAAATGGTAGCTTTGATCCTGATGTGTTAGATAATTTGGAAGCAGTTTTATTCAAAAGAAAAGCCCGGCCGGCAATGTTTGACTCTTTCTGCCTTTGGCGTAAGGAAGCCAAACAGAAAGAAATTAAACAAGCAAAACGAGATAGAAAAGCACAGGGTATGACGATTATACAGGCTGCCCAACAGTTTAAAGATGATGAAATTGATAAAGTAACTGAAATTTCAGAGAGACAGCATCATATGGCGACAGATAAATGCTATTCGGTGTTGCCTGTTTCCCCCACTAAAAATAAGAAAGATATAGAAGAAGATCCCCTAATGTCCCATTTATTGAGGTTGCCTCCGCCCTATGCACAAAGTGCTAATGCACCTCAGCCTTTACAGCCTGCCCAGCCGCCAGCGGTACCTCCGCCTGTTCCGGCTCTTCCGCATTTGACTCCTCCAGTATTACCGCCCCTGCCGGTTTTACCATTAACTATGATTTCTTTGCCCTCATCTCCTGATCTTAGATCTCCTTTGCCTTCTGCTCCTCCTGCAATTATCAGTTCTTCTCCTGTCAGTTCTCCTAATACTCTGTCTCCAATTCTCATGTCAAATCCTCCGTCTGTGCGTAAGCGTCTCACAGACACTGTTACTGGTATTCTATCTCCTTTCTTTGGAGCTTTAAGTGTGTCTCCGGCTTTTGCTCGAAGACAGTCTCGTAGTCAGTTCTCAGATTTTGAAGAACGAGAAAAGTTGGACTCTCTCGCACGAAAATGGATCAGGAAGGGTCCACAATACAGTGTGCTTGATATTATGCCTACCTTTTCGCAATGGAATGCGCCTACGCAAAGATATGTTTTTAATGTAATGTGCGACACTCTCATTAAAGAATGGGAAGATGTGAGTTCGATCCCACAAGACCTGTTAGATGTTCAAGCTGATTTTGATAAAGGACTTATTGTGGGTTCTAGGGTTGAGAGAGCTATAAGGACACTTATTTCTTATAGATCCTTGTTGTTCTCTCAGACTTTTCTTGATTCTGATCCGTCGGTTAAACTGACGTCGAAAAATTATCCCATGATAGAGGTTCCTCCAGTATGGAAGGAAGAGGTTGCGGCAGTAGGTGCTAATGCAGCTATTCCTGCTCATTTTCAACGTATATGGGTACATGTTCCATGGAAACGATCTGAAGTCTTGGCTCTTAAGCAGACTCTACCAGATCCTCGTAAGAACCCTGCAGGTTATTACAAAGAATTATCACAGACAGTTGATGCTTGCATCATGAATTTAGCTGATATCGACATGTTAATGGGAAATGTAGTCCCACAGACAATATGGGCTAAGATTGGTAGAGAGGATCACGCGCAGGAACTAGGTGCTACTTGGGATGTTATAACTACTACAGATAGAGATCAAGTGGGTGGTGCAAAGCCTGAAGCTTTGATTTCGGAACTCCCTGGTAGGATTATTACATTAATGAAAACTATGATGCCTGCATTGAGAGTTAATTGGGATAAACTAGCAGCATGCAAGCAAAAGAAAGATGAAAGTGTCTCTGATTTCTTCACTCATTTCGAAGAGACCTTTATTGATCACAGTGGTCAAGATATGACTACAGAAGGTGGACAGTGATTATTTGTGGACAAATTCGTATTCAATTTGCTTCCCGAGCTGTCACACAAATTAAAAGATTCTGAAAGTTCATGGGCTGTTTCTTCTTCTTCCCAGATATTGGCTACTGCACAATATTACAAAAACAGAGATAAAGAAGAGAAGGAAAAGCAAGAGAAAAAGACAAAAGAAATAAAAACCAAGGTTCTCTTGCAACAAGCCTATCCTCCTCGCTATGTTCAGCCTCAGCTTCAACAGCCTCCGCAGTTTCAGAGGTTGTATCAAAAACCTGAGCCATACATTCCGCGACCTTAGTTGGGACCTAATCAATGTGCCTATTGTAGAGAGGAAGGTCATTTTAAGAATAGTTGTCCGGTTTTATTGCAACGCAATGGAGCGTTATCTGCTCCACGAGGTCGTGCTGGCCTCCAGTCAGCAAACAGAGGTAGAGGTCGAGGTGTGTTGACTCAAGAACAGCGTACCCTTCCTTCTCCCAATTCTGTGAACTGTTTTGATCAACAAAATGTTAGGTCTACGCAATATTATAGTGAAGATTATTATGTTGAAAACGGAAATGAGAGTCTTCATGCCAACTAGGACAGCCATGGACAAAGTAAGGGAGTTGTGTCGATTCCAGTAGACCAGAATGGACCTTATGTTAACGTCACTACGATGGGTGTTCCAGAGCCATTTCTTTTAGATACTGGGGCGATGAGAAGTTCTATCATTCATTCTAAACTCCTTGGGGCACCTTTGTCTGGCTTAACAAATGTTTCTGTAGGTTTCTCTGGCGCCCCTGTTCGCAACCCAGTTTCTTGCCCTTTGCCTATTTCAGTTGGCCCCTATCATTTGGAAGCTCCACTTCTGTTGACGAATGGTTACTATGGCACATGGTCTAGCCCACTTAAGTGCGAAAGGTATATGCAAGCTTCTGGCTCCAGTGTGGCAAAATGATAAAATCCCAAAATGCGCAGACAATGTAGTGAAACATTGTATTGTTTGTCTGATGTACAATCCGGGAAAGGGAACCCCAACTCCAGCAGGTCACTTTGCCCCTCCGACATATCCATTTGAGGTGTTGCAGATCGATTATATTCACATGGAACGATTCAATAACCTCAAATATGTTCTGGTGGTAGTATGCGCCTTTTCAAGATGGATAGAAGCATACCCCCTAAAGGATAACACAGCTTTATCCACAGCTAAAGTTCTACTAAAAGAATTTTTCCCCAGGTTTGGTTTGCCGCGCATTGTCTGGAGTGACAATGGGAGCGAATTTGTTGGCCAAGTCATGCAGAAGGTTTGTGCAGGTCTTGGTATCAAGCAAAAGTTTCATGCGGCAAATCATCCCCAGTCAGCGGGTTTAGTAGAATGCTACAATGGAACCTTGAAGTTGAAACTAGCAAAGGTTCAAGCGAGTACAGGACTCAATTGGCCTGATGCTTTGCCATTAGCCTTGCTATCCACCAGAACTGCAATACACTCTCGTTTGGGACTTAGCCCTAACAAAGTGGTTTTTGGTCACCCAGCTAATGTATGGGGAGTCCCTCGCCCTAAGCAATATTCAGACTTGCCGTATCCAATGTTGATTGACTATCTGCATGATCTTACGACTAAATTGCGTGTTCTCCATCAACAGGTTCAGAGTGCTCTACCGGAGGCTTCCACAGACCCAGGTCATTCCATCCGACCAGGTGACTGGGTCTGCATCAAAAACTTTTAGAAGACAAAGAATTTGGAGCCCAGATGGCGGGAGCCCCGAGTGGTCTTGCTGACCACGAGAACAGCAGTTAAAGTCGAAGGAAAGAAAAATTGGATTCACGGTGTGCATTGCAAGAAAGTACCTTTGCCTTTGCCCTTTGATCAGTGGGTTCGTAGAGGTGTTGGTGACTGTGAAAATGAAAAGACTCCACGATTCGTGCCTTTTAGTGATGCTCACCTGAATGAGACACTGTCTGAGAAAAAGGACGACGGCGTTTTGCAGGAAGCAATACCACCACATCGTCGCTTAGAAACGACTAATCCACGAACATTGTTCCAAGACCAAAGCGTACCTGGGAAGGAACGATACAATTTAAGACATAAACCAAAGAACTCTTAAGACTTTTCTCTCTTGTGTAGTATTCTGTCCCGGTTGCAGGGTCACGGTAGGAGTCTGAGTCACGACCTGAGTAGTGGCAATAGGCCTGCAGGACCTACAGTGTCATAGGACGGTACACAATCGTGATTTAGCGATTGAGGAAGATTGCCGTGAGCATCCATTAGTAAGATGGAAACTACACTAGGCAAAAGAGAGAGAAAAGAAGAAATATAGAAAGAATCCTGTAAAATAATGTACAGTCGTTTCAGTATAACTTTATGTGTTATTATATTATTGTGTATTGTTTTGGCGTTTATAAGTTGGATTATTTATGCTCTGCAGCTAAAAGTTATATCTCCTTCTCCTTCTTCGTCTTCTTCAACTGTCTCTCCACATCTCTTTCATACTCTTCCTCAACATGAACTCATTAGAAGAACTGAATATTATAACAATTTCTTTGTCCAGTTATTACATCAGCATCAGTTAGTGGTCAATACGACTGATTGTTGGGTGTGCGGACTTATGCCAAACACCGCAGAGAAAGGAATGCCATATGTAGTTCTCCCGTTTTCTTATGAGGGTTCTGCTTGGGCTTACTTCGTCATCTTCTCCAATGCTTATCATAGCAAATTCAGACGATCTGTTAGTTCACATGTTAGCGATCCCGATTTTAGTCATAGTTCTTTGATTAAGGGAATGGTAGCTATGGCTAAAATCATGGAAAATAGTAAAATCTCCATTGACAAAAGAAAGGCGTACACCAACTGGAATGTCACCCAATATATGTCTTTTCTTAGTGATAAAGTTAAGAAAGGAAAGTCTTCACCGATTTGGACTATACCACATCAGGGCAACTTCTGCTTACAGATAAACGATCGCTCTTCTGACACTATACAAAGGAATAACTGCTCCTACACGTACGTTCATATCTCTCAGAACTCGCCTCCTCTAGTGCCATCTCAGGGCACCTATTTCATTTGCTATAATAGAGCTTACACATGGTTACCCACGGGTTTTTCTGGCACCTGTAATATAGCTTTTCTTCTTCCCCCTACATACACCGCTTCTGCAAACCATCATCGAAACAGATACGGCAGAGGAATTATTGATTCAAAGGACACAGCAGGACAAGAGGGAGGAGATTTCCTCAAAGGATTTCTTCCTTTTTGGGGTCCAATGGCCAACAGCAGAAATATAAGGCAACTGGTTCGTGTCGTAGAAACCACAATAGACATCACTGTAGGTGCCTTAAGTAACATCACGGTAGAACTACAGGCGGATTGTCTTATGACCTTACAGAATCGAGTTGCCTTAGATTTTGTTCTCGCAGATCGTGGTGGAGTGTGCAAATTGATCGGGTCAAGTTGCTGTATTTTCATACCTAATGACGCTCCGAAAGTATACCAAGCTATCTCCAAGTTGCACATAATCTCTGAGTCTATTCACCAGGACGAAGGAGATTGGTCTTTTACGGAGTGGTTGTGGGGACTACTGTCCAAATGGGGTTGGAAAGCATTGACATTTCTTGGTATAATTCTGACCATTATTTTCTCCTGTTGCCTTTGAATGCACTGTGGTCCCGCTATCTGTGACCTTTGTGCTACTATTTGCATTCCAAAACCCAAACCACAAGTAACAGAAAACATAAGAATGATGTTACAACAACAACTCGATGACCTCATGACTATCGACATTGACTCAGATTAGCATGAGTCTATTTTGCCTGAGTTCTGGCAAAAGGAGGGTCTGAGGAACTTCGATTTCCGATAGCGATCGAATCGACCTGCCATTTTGTGCTCCGCCGCCATTTTGTGTTGCCATCACT
Organism: Triturus cristatus; assembly: GCF_964204655.1. Lineage (NCBI taxonomy): Eukaryota > Metazoa > Chordata > Amphibia > Caudata > Salamandridae > Triturus > Triturus cristatus. Next base: position 477,728,376 of record NC_140587.1, on the reverse strand, counting down.
CAGGCAGCACGGCGAGCAAAGTCTATTCTGCTTTTTCTGAAACCTAGTGTCGAAATACGCTTTCTGCCTCTATTTACAAAGCTGGTGTTAGAACTGGCCGAGTACACTAATCCCTGTCTGGCTTTCCTAATCCCTGTCTCAACTATCTATTGATTCACACCATTCTTTCCTGATTTTATCTTATCCCCTGGCCTTCACTGTCTTCTGCTAGCATTCTCTCGTTTCACAACTGTCCTCCAACACACACAAACGTATCTCGCCACCTCCAAGTTAGTTATACATCTGTTAATGAATTAGCTTGAGGGAGGGGTGACAAACATAGTTGGAGGAGAGGTTTCTTCAAGTCAACTATTGGTTCTATCCTGTTTTCCAACTCTCCTTATTGGCTCTTTCTTGTGTGTTCTGGGAGTGCTTTTTGTTAATATGTCTGAACCTTATATAGTATAAAACCCTGTACGCCACAGAGTGAAGTGGCAGTCTCCTGAGAACCTACTTTGTGTACTTCTAGGATAACTGTACTAGCTGCAGCTAAATAAATCTGATCTTCTAACGCCGACAGAGTGTCCCGTGTCTCTGTGTAGCTGAGCAGGAGAACTCCGGAGACTTGGGCGTACCCTGCGCCGCCAGACCCAAAGAGTTCTGGTTCTTCAACACCACACAGGGCATGCGGGACGGGAGTGCAGCACAACAATCCATAGGAAGCAATAGGGAGGGGACAGGACCATGCACATGCACAACAGAGAACAGAGGGGAAAGAGGCAATGGTAGCTAGCTGACCATAATGGACAGACAGGAGAGAAAGCTGCAGCATAACAGACCATAAAGGCAGGAGGGACGGATCAGGGGCATTACAATTGAACAGACAAGCCAGGAGGGGGGGAATAGGGGTCTGCACATGGAAACAGAGGGCTTGGGGCAAGGGGGCAGGGCAGGAGCAGCAAGATGACCATGGAGGTAAGGCAGGATGGGCACTAGAAAAAAGGCACACCATGGAGAGCAACAGTGAGACTATGATGGCATACACACAGACCATGGAGGGAAGGTGGGAGGGGGTCAGGGGCAGCTAGCTGACCATACAGGGAAGGTGGGAGGGGCCATGGCAGCACAGAAGACCATGCATGGCAAGCGGGAGGGTTAGTGGCAGCACAATGGCTATGATGGGCAAGAAGGAGGGTGCAGGGGCATGAACAAAGGACCATGGAGGATATAAGGGAGGGTCAGGACCTGGGCACAGACAAGAGAGTTCAGGGGAAGGGGCCTCACAACAGACGGCGCGGGGCAGGCAGGAGGAGCAGTTGTAGCACAACAGACCAGGGAGGGCAGAAGGGTGTGGTAGTAAAATGGACCATGGAGGACAGGAGGAAGGGGATAGGAGCATGGCATGTGGACAGGCAGGGTGGAGGTCGCAGGGACAGGTTACAGTCATCTGACAATGCTAGGCAGGTGGGAGGGGAGTTGCAGCTCAACAGAACACTCAGAGTAGATAGGAGTGGCAGGTCCATGGAACATGGTGGGCAAAAAGGTTGGAGCAGGGGCATGCACAAATACATCGGAGAGCAGGGGGAAGGAGAATAGGGGTGCAAGCTAAGCACAGAGGCTAAGCAGGAGGTCAATGATGGGCTATAGAATTGGGCAATGGAGGGCAGGAGGAGTGGACTGGTACATCATGCTAAATGGAGGGCAGTGGCAGCACATCAGACCATGCATGGCAGGAGGGAGGAGGCTAGTCCATGGATTCAGACAACAGAGGATAGGGAGGAGGTGGATGTAGCAGCAAGCTAACTGTTCAGAGAAGGTGGGTATTAGGAACTTTATTGTTTTTAAAATGTGTGTCTTTGCGAACTACTTAAAATATGAACAAGTATGCAGCATAATCTCACTTTTATTCAGGAAGAAGAGGACGTTTGTGACTGTGACTCCGGGCTCACTTGGCAGAAACACCCCCTGACCCTCCACCCCCCATCGCAAAATGTAATTCCCGTGAAAAGGGTAGGTGGACGCAGTGTTATATAGAACATAGTCCTGAGAGCACGATTGAAAATGAAAACTATATATAGTATATGGTATAAACTATGCACCAAAAAGTGTGATATAAGATGAACTGGGGCGTGAAATATAATATGCAATACATTGTGCGTAATGACAGATTCATTGGAGAGCGCGAGATAGCACAGGCAGTAGTGCGTGCTATGCGATATGCGCCTTGGAGTGTAATATGCACAGGACAGTGTTGTATAACCTATCTAGTCTCTAAAGTTGTAATATAAAATATGTGCTGGGGAGTGTAACGTTGCATATGCACTGTGACAAAGATATGGATCCCAGATTGTAATATGTATGGCATAGCTCTGTGCGTTATAACATAGGCATCGAGGAAGGCACGTTAGATGGGGCAATACAACCCGTGCGAAGGCAAGTGTGGCATGACATATTCACGGGGTGGTGTTACAGTGCACATGGGCTAGAGAGTGTCATAGCATACGCACTAGCTGGTGGAATACAACACAGAGGTGTGTGGCACTTGGCGGGCAATGGTGGGTGTAACACAGCATTGGGCTCAGCCAGGAGCACGCTGTGAGTCTCAAGTGAGGTTCGTCTCCTTTCCAGAGAGTAAAATAAAAAGTATTACACATCCGGCGGTGGGTGTGTGTTTTATTAAATGTGAGGGGGGTTTCTTGCATAGTTTGGTCGAATTTTTGTCGAATCCCGTTTGAATGGCTTGGTGTGCGTGTGTATTAAATGTGCCCGTCAATAGCTACCCATGTTTGTATAAATAAACGACAAGGGTGTCTACTTGGAGAGTACCCACCGGCGGGGGTGCCGGCATTAGGCACGGTAGGGAGTCAGACACGTCAGAGCTTCACTATCGGTGTAAATACATTCCACGTGGATTCATTGTATGCATAGTCGCCTTTTAATGAATATCACGCAAATCGTCATGGTGATAGGTACATACGGTTTGTCTAGCATGTCCTAGGTGTTTCTATAAATATATATTTTTTTAAATAATAAAAAGCAAAGGCCGGCCCCGGGGATGGGGTCCCTGGGGCCATAAGTGGCCTGAGGAGAGGGGCAACGCAGCCCCCCTCCTAAAGAATAAAAAAAAAAGGCCATGACCCGAAGGGTTGGGGTCCCCGGGGCCGATTATGGACCAGGGTGGGGGGGGGCCACGCGGCCCCCTTTCAAATGTATTTTTTTCAACAACAAAAAATTAGGGTGGAGGCCCTGGGGGATGGGGTCCCCAGGGCCAATAAATTAGAAAAAGAAGGGGGGCCACACAGCCCTCCTTCTTAAAAAAAATGAATAAATAAAAGACCGGCATTGAGCCGGATGCCACGCCCCCTCCTTGCAGCACTCTGCAAATGCGCCCCCTGGCCAGTTGTAAGTTGGGGAATTAATTCCCCTTCAATACTGAGGGTCTCTGAGGGCCAACTAGCCCAACAGGTATCTCCAGTATGCGCCAGGGAGCTGCCGTGCAGACAGGTGTTCTGAGGCCACGCCCCTTTTTACACCTCTATGCAACACAGCTCTGTGGCGCTTACTGGAGGTACCTAGTGGGCTAGTTTGACCCTAGGGACCCTTAGGATTTCAGGGGACTTAATCTCTCAACTTAGAACGGCCACAGGGCGCGTTTACACAGTGGTGAAGGGAGGGGACGGGGCCTGAGGTGACGTGTGCAAACACGCCCTGTGGCGCGTTTTAAGTTGGGGAAATAATTCCACTTCAATCCTGAGGGCCCCTGGGTGCTAATGAGCCCCCCCGGGGCTTCCAGTAAGCGCCACTGAGCTCTGTTGCAGAGAGGTGGTCCAGGCCGTGCCACTTTTCACACCTCTCTGCAACGCAGCTCTGTGCACTTACAAGAGGTACCTACTGGGCTAGTTGGACACTAGGGACCCTCAGGATTCAAATGAACGTAATCTCCCAACTAAAAACGGCCACAGGGCGTGTTTACACAGTGGTGAAGGGAGGGGACGGGGCCTGAGTTAACGTGTGCAAACACGCCCTGTGGCACGTTTTAAATTGGGGAAATAATTCCCCTTCAATCCTGAGGGACCCTGGAAGCCAACTAGCCCACCAGGTGCTTCCAGTAAACGCCACTGCGCTGCGTTGCAGAGAGGCGGTCTAGGCCGTGCCCCTTTTTACATCTCTCTGCAACGCAGCTCTGTGGCGCTTACTGGAGGTACGTAGTGGTCTAGTTGGACCCTAGGGACCCTCAGGATTCGAGGGGACTTAATCTCCCAACTTAAAACGGCCACAGGGCGTGTTTACACAATGGGGAAGGGAGGGGACGGGGCCTGAGGTGATGTGTGCAAACACGCCCTGTCGCGCGTTTTAAGGGGTAGTTTTAATCCCCTGCCCTATTATATACTAGGGTCTTACAGAGGAGGTCATGCTAATCACAGGGGGAGCCAAATGCATAGTGTTCCCTAGTGTATGTAGGTGTTTTCACTGTATTCTGAGTGTCTTTTAACATAGCACTGGCTCTAGAACTGGTTAGTCAGACTCAGTTACCACCAGTATTCGTCTGAAAAAGTTGAGGGTACAGGATGATTTAGCAACAAGGCTTCTTTCTGCTCTTCTGTTTGTTCTTTCTGCACGTTATCCTTCTTCCTGCACTTTTCTTCATCTTTGAGGACTTCTGTTGCTTCTTTCTGCATTTCTTTTTTCTTTCTGTGCGTTTTTTCTTCTTCACATGTCCTATCTCTGTAGGAATAGTTAGAAATTAGCATTTAAAAAACCTTTGAAATTCACTGAAAAAACCATAGGTTTCAGGCACGTTATAGTTAGGAATTAGCATTTAAAAAACCTTAAAAATTCACTGAAAAAACCATAGGTTTCAGGGGCGTTATAGTTAGCTGGACTTTTCACTCGTACAAAACCATTGAAATTCCCCCATTATAGTTAGTTCAGCTAACTATAACTCGCGCGCCCGCAATGCACTGCTGATGACGTCACATATTACATCACTCATGACATGGTCAGTGACATCACTGATGACATCACTGATGACATCTCAAATGACATCACTGATGACATCATCCTTGTGATAGAGTGGCAGACCTCCTCTAACCCTAATATAACCTTTGATACACGCATTCAAAAATAGAAACTAACATTTTCAAAACAATGGACATACCAATACCTGTTACAACAACCTATTCAGTAATTCTAAGATCCACATACACATCTACTCATTCACCAACTGTCCTATACAGTCACTCATACATGTACTCACTCATCATATGTACTCATACAACTATACATCCTGTTACACAACGCCACTCATCCATAGAGTTACTCACACACATAGTCACTCATGCTAATAAAGAATCAAACATCCATTTACTTGCATATACAGTTATACACACACCACCACACTTACTTCTACAGAAACTTACACATACTTAGTCTTTTAAACAATCACTTATATAAACACATACTTATTCATACAGGAACTCTTCCAATCTCTCACTCTCACATATACTCACTTATATACACCAATAGTCACATATACTAGTTTAAAACATATGTAGTTACTCATAAAGACACTGTTGAGACAGACATTCACTCACTAACACACCCATGCAGACACTCATCCACCCATACAGTCCTGCACACATGCTGTCTTCAACACATACAAACAGTGAGTCACTCATTCATGCACCTATGCACTATGTAATACCCCCCACCGAACCATACAGACACTCAGACACTCATACTGATACTCAAAAAACCAACTAATAACCTATATAGACACTCATGTAGCTACTCACCAACCCATGCAGCCACTTATACACAAAGTGAGAGACTGATACAGATATTTACATATTTAAACATTACTCACTAAGCCATGTATTCACAAAGATACACTTAATCAGTCAGTTATACAATCAATTTTTCAAAAACAAATCATCCATTTAGACACTTATATACACATATTATTACCTTGAGATATACATATATAAAACATATGTAATTTTCAGAAAAACACACATTCACTGGATGATGTCATCAGTGATATCATTTGAGATGTCATCAGTGATGTCATGAGTGATGTCACTGACCATGTCATGAGTGATGTAATATGTGACGTCATCAGCAGTGCATTGTTGGCGCGCGAGTTAAAGTTAGCTGAACTAACTATAACGGGGGAATTTCAATGGTTTTGTACGAGTGAAAAGTCTAGCTAACTATAACGCCCCTGAAACCTATGGTTTTTTCAGTGAAAATATATATATAGATATATATGTAGATATATATATATATATAGTGAACTTGTTAGTACAGTATATATAGAACACAAAGTGCACTCATTTATCTTCTGTATTACTTTAGTATATATGTTTAACATTTAGAAAACACTGGCAATTACCGGATGTTTTCATCGGTGAAGTCATTTGAGATGTCATCAGTGATGTTACTGACCATGTCATGAATGATGTAATGTGTGAGATCATAAGCAGTGCATTGGGGGCACATACGTTATAGTTAGCTCAGGTAACTACATCTGCTGAATTTCATTGGCTTTGTACAAGTGATATCTGAGCCTAACTATAACCTTTTTTTTCCAGTGAATTTCTAAGGTTTATTTTCATTCTATTCCCTAGCTGTAACATCCCTGTAACCTTTGGCTTTTTCAGCGAATTTCTATGTTTCTAAAAATCTATTTCCTAGCTATACCGTCCCAGTAACCTATGAGTGTTTTATGTGAATTTCAACATTTTTTTTACAATTTATTTCCTAATTGTGTTACCTGTAACCTTTGAGAGCGGGTGTGTGAGAAGCTGCATAGGTAGGTGAGTAGGAGTGTGAATGGCTGTGTGAGTCTCTCAATGGGTGTGTGTGTTTTTGTGGGTGTGTGAATGGCTTCATTGGTCTGTGAGTGGGTGTCTGAGTGACGGTATGGGTGTGTACATGGATGTGTGACTGGGTGTGTGAGTGCATGTGTGGATCTGTTAGTGGGTGCATGAGTGTCTGAGTGGATCTGTGACTGGGCGTGTGTGTCTGAGTGGGACTGTGACGGGGTGCATGAGTGTCTGAGTGGGCCTGTGAGTGTGTGCATGAATCTCTGAGTGGGTTTGTGAGAGGGTGCATGAGTATCTGAGAGGGTCTGTAAGTGGATGGATAAGTCTCTGAGTGGATGAGTGAGTGCTTGCATAAGTGTCTGAGTGGGTCTGTGCATGGTTGTGTGAGACTCTGAGCATGTCTGTGAGTTGGTGCATGAGTCTCTGAGTGGCTCTATGAATGGTGAAGTGAATATTTATTTATTTGTTGATTAATTAAAACCATTACAAGAAAGGACAAAAATAAATACAAACCAAACACATTACCTAATTGAACATTCCAGGATACAATACATAAAGTTGACCACAATCAATTAACTTTTTCCAGTTCGGGATAATTCAACATTATTATTTCATTTTTAAAATAGTTTACAGGACGTGGCAGTTTTCAGGGATAAAGTGCATGTGTGCCATTCAATAAAAATAATAAACAATATAAATGGAACATTTATCTAAAAGTGGTACTCTAAAAACAAACAGTTAGTACATTATCTAAAAGCAGTACTATAAAAGCAAACAATTAAAAAGTGCCATAAAGATAATTCATCATCACCTTAAAAACAGCAACATCATCATTTCACAGCCTTAACAAATTCAACAGATGCTTTGGGTGTCAACCTTACATAATTTCTTTTCCCCTTTAAGTATAAATTTTACAAATTGGTGTATAATATAGACGTTGACACCACTTAGGCAAAATATTAATGCCGATCTACAAGTCCTAAGTCCCATTTCTTTAAAAATAGGTTTTAAAATTATTTTCCGTTCCTTCATCATTTTTGGGCATAGTGTTACCATATGCAGCAAGGTTTCGTCATACTGCCCACACAGCCGACAAATATTTGATGCCCATTTGGACTCCCATTTAGGGGTTCCATCTTTGGTTGGATAAATTCCAAACCTTAGTAACATAAATTTCTTCTTAATTAAGGGTTTTTGATGATGAAAAAGTAAATAAGGTTGGGCCATCATTTTGTCGAAACAATTGGCAATAGACCAAAAGTTTTTTTTTTTTCTCAGCTCATATTTATCCGACAATTCTGACATCAAGGCGACGGTTGAATTAATTATTTTTTTATAATCCATTTTACTCCTTGTTTCGTCTTCCAATTTGGGACATTTGAATTTTAGGAGACACTCAGCTAAATAATCCTGCCAGCTTCTAGAGTATTCACTGGTCGAAATCTCGCTCCAACACATATTGGCCAGTGTGCCCTCCTTGGCTCGAGATAATGCCAATAGTGTTTTTACAAATGATGCTTTACGCACCAAGAGCTGTTTCCGTAAGCCAAATTCCAGTCTTAAATTGGCACATGAAATCTGCCTAGGAATCCTAAAGACTGATTTATATGTCCTTGCAACTATGGCCTCCAATACTTTCACGTCTCTACCCTTAAAAATAATAGACCCATAGTCCAGGAAGGGAATAGGTTTTGCTTTCATGACTTTAAGTAGATGGTCATAATTGGGGCATACTAATTTATCTCTTAATTTTCGAAGTGCGAAGGCAAGTGAGGAACCTTTAGCCTCTAAGTTATTGAAGTGCTGTCTGAATGATAGTCGATCATCAAATGTAATTCCCAAATATTTATAAGTTTTTACACAGTCCACAGACAAACCATTAATACTCAAGTCCTTTACCCCAAGTTTGCCTTTTCCTAATAACATAATTTTTGTTTTTTTATATTGATTGTTAACCCATTTTGGGTTACATATATATTAAAAGAATGTATTAATCTTTTTAGTCCTATCATAGTTTGGCTAAGTAAAATAGTATCATCAGCATACTGTAAGTATTTAATTTCTTTACCCATTACAGAAGGGGAATGTGAATTTACGTCATTAAAATGGGTTGGGAGATCAGACATAAATAAATTAAAAAGACAAGGAGCGAGCACACATCCTTGTTTTAACCCAAGATTTGTCTCAAGGCGGCGGGTAGTATGACTACCATTGTCGATTTTGACCTGCACCCAGGTATTTGAGTACAATAATTTAATCATTTTTAAAAGAGTTTCTGATATACCCCAATTCATTAGCTTTTTCCAAAGAATATTTCTGGGTACAGAATCAAACGCGGCTTTTAAGTCAATAAAACAAATGTACAATTTTTGTTTCCTACATATGGCTCTTTCTCCTAGTAAAGACAATAAAATCAAATTGGTAAGAGTCGACTCTCCCTTCCTAAATCCTGTCTGAAAGATTGGAATCAATTCTTCTTTTTCCGCCCTAGACTCCAACTCCTCTAACAGACAACTTGCGAATATTTTAGCATCTACGTCTGTGAGGGTAATTAAACGATAATTTGCAGGATTCTCCTGGGGCCCACTTTTGTAGATCGGCGGTATTATACTTCCCCTCCATGAATCCGGAATACAGCCTGTCTTCCGAATTTCATTGAAGAGGACCGTTAATAACTCTGGCCAATACTCAATTTTGACTTTAAAAATAGCGTTTGGCATTCCATTAGGGCCAGGGGCTCCGCTCCATTTGATCTAATTTTAAGTAAAACATTTTTAACTTTGTCTACCGACCATAACTTAATATTCGTAGAGCCTGGTGTGTCCCTTACACCAAAAGGGTCACACCCTTCAACTGGCTCCAATTTACATTTGTAGTCAAGACATTCAAACTCCTCTATCAGTTGGCTTCGGGAAGTTAATTTATTATAAAAAAAATGTATCTAGCTTAATTCATCTATATTGGCAATTGTATTTCTAAAATTTCCATTTTCTAAATTATTAATTATGCTCCAAAACATTCTCAGATCCTTAGATTTACATGCGTAGTGGAGTTTAGCCCATGACTCTTCATAATACAATTGTTTAGCCCTCCAGATTTCATTCTTGTAACCCCTCTTTAAATTTCTGATTTTAAGCGATGTTATGAAGTAGCAAGATCCCTTTGCTTTTGTATATACTGATCTTATTGATTTATTAAGAGACCGTTTCAGATATAATAAACGATGGGAAAACCAACCTGGGTTCCTAGGATTCAAAATTCCACCCCCAGGTCGTCCCCTATTGGGCAATTTATTCAATAGGGATTCACATAAGGTGGGCCAAAGGGCAATCATCGAGGTTCCGTCAGAGTATTCGACCCGCGCATTAAGGATTAGAAGAGAGAGAAAGTCAATAATATCTTTCTCTGTTTTCTCATTCCATATTAACCTTTTTAAATTAAAAGCGACCGGGCCGTTCTTAATATTTTAGTCTCTGGTAAATACTCGAAGGGTAAATTGATCGTAATAACTTGCGGATTATGGTCGCTCTCAATCTATGAATGGGATCATTAGTGTCTGAGTGGTTGTGTGAGTATCTCAGTGAGGGAACATGCATAAGTCTGTTGGTGGGTCTCTGAGTGGGTGTGTGAGTGTCTGAGTGTGTCTGTGAGTGACAGTGTCAGAATATCAATGGGTCTGTGAGTTACTTCATGAGTGTCTCTATGGGCCTCTGAGAGAGTGCATTGCAATATGAGTGGGTCTCTGAGTGAGTACATAAGTGTCTGAGTGCAGCTGTGAGTGGATGCATCAGTCTCTGAGTGGGTCTGTGAGTGGGTGTGTGAATCTCTGAGTGCATCTGTGAGTGGGTGTATGAGTCTCTGAGTGGGTCTCTGAGTGGGTGCATGAGTGTCTGACTGGGCCTGTGAGTGGGTACGTGAGTCTCTGACTTGGTCTGCCAGTGAGCACATCCATCTCTGAGTAGGCAGCTGAGTGGGTGTTCGAGAGCCCGAGTAAAACTGAGGGTGGGTGTATAAATTAGTTTTTTTAGTTTTGTCAGTGATATTTGCAAATTCATTACAATATCTATTCGTGAATTCATTGCGCCATTACACGGGTGCCATGCTGACGTCGTGGCAAAATTGTGAATATTAGGAGTGGGAAAGAAACATTATTTGGACATATCATTGTCATAAGGATTCCTTAAACACCCCTATATTCTTCTCATGGGGCTAGGGCACATGCAACCTGACCTCTTATGCCATTTTTTACCGTTTGGTTTGAGACACAGGGACTGCTCCGATGACATAAAATGGGAGCCACAACTCTCTGTTCAGGTTGAGGCTAGCCAATCACGGCATTCCTCTTGGCACACACATTCGCGATTAATTGCGAAATCATCACAAATTAGCCATGATCGCAGATATCCTAAATTAGATTTCCTTACATTTTTCAACAAATACTGAACGGATTTGCACTAGATAACTGAAAGCGTGATCTGCTAACTAAAATCTACCTTCCTGCCAAATATAGTGTATTCTGCCTAGTGGCTCAGGCTGCAGGCGTGTCCTATGGGAATTAACATGGGAAATACACTCCCCCCCTTATTCTTTCCCCCCACTTGACGGATCACTCCGAAACTTTCCATGCAAAAGACTCAGTCTAACACTTTTTTTGAAACATTTTGCGAAGATTCGTCAAATGACGGCAAAGATATAGGCAAGTAAAAAACTCTTTTTCTATAGAAACATGGCGTTTTTGGACTTGCCTATATCTCTGGTGTCGGGGGTTAAAAAAATACGATTTCTGATGTTCATTTCCGTAGAAGCGTTCAACACGACTACAGCCCAAACCCCTGGACAGAATTACACTAAGGTGCCAATTCCGATCCGGTAAAAAAATTCCCCGTCCGACTCGTATCCGGATTTTTTTCCGTCCGAATCGTCAAAGTAGCGTACAAACTGCCAAGTACGATTCGAACGGAAAAAAGTCCATACGAATCGCATTGGGAAGATTTCCCCACACGTCCTCGGGTCGGGAAAAGTCACCGACACGTCCCCGGGCGAGAAACCCACCGTGCGGAAAAATAAAGTCCGACTGCGCAAGTACGATCCCTCCCGTCCTCCCCATTTCACAACCGTACGCAAAAAACACCGTCCGAACCGAACTCCCATAGCAACCATGGAGACATGTGCCCGCATACGCGCCGAACACCCCACCACCCCCCGCCCGCGTATGTACGCCCCGAACCCCCACCCGTGTATGTACGCACCGAACCACCAGCCGTGTATGTACGCACCAAACCCCCCCCCCAGCCCTGTATGTACGCACCGAACCACCAGCCGTGTATGTACGCCCCCGAACCCCCCCCAGCCGTGTATGTACGGACCGAACCACCAGCCGTGTATGTACGCACCAAACACCCACCCGTGTATGTACGCCCCCGAACCCCCCCCAGCCGTGTATGTACGCACCGAACCACCAGCCGTGTATGTACGCACCAAACACCCACCCGTGTATGTACGCCCCCGAACCCCCCCCCAGCCGTGTATGTACGCACCGAACCACCAGCCGTGTATGTACGCCCCCGAACCCCCCCCCAGCCGTGTATGTACGCACCGAACCACCAGCCGTGTATGTACGCACCAAACCCCCACCCCAGCCGTGTATGTACGCACCGAACCACCAGCCGTGTATGTACGCACCAAACACCCACCCATGTATGTACGCCCCCGAACCCCCCCCCCAGCCGTGTATGTACGCACCGAACCACCAGCCGTGTATGTACGCCCCCGAACCCCCCCCCAGCCGTGTATGTACGCACCGAACCACCAGCCGTGTATGTACGCACCAAACACCCACCCGTGTATGTACGCCCCCGAACCCCCCCCCAGCCGTGTATGTACGCACCGAACCACCAGCCGTGTATGTACGCACCAAACACCCACCCGTGTATGTACGCCCCCGAACCCCCCCCCAGCCGTGTATGTACGCACCGAACCACCAGCCGTGTATGTACGCACCGAACCACCAGCCGTGTATGTACGCCCCCGAACCCCCCCCAGCCGTGTATGTACGCACCGAACCACCAGCCGTGTATGTACGCACCAAACCCCCACCCCAGCCGTGTATGTACGCACCGAACCACCAGCCGTGTATGTACGCACCAAACACCCACCCATGTATGTACGCCCCCGAACCCCCCCCCCAGCCGTGTATGTACGCACCGAACCACCAGCCGTGTATGTACGCCCCCGAACCCCCCCCCAGCCGTGTATGTACGCACCGAACCACCAGCCGTGTATGTACGCACCAAACACCCACCCGTGTATGTACGCCCCCGAACCCCCCCCCAGCCGTGTATGTACGCACCGAACCACCAGCCGTGTATGTACGCCCCCGAACCCCCCCCAGCCGTGTATGTACGCACCGAACCACCAGCCGTGTATGTACGCACCAAACCCCCACCCCAGCCGTGTATGTACGCACCGAACCACCAGCCGTGTATGTACGCACCAAACACCCACCCGTGTATGTACGCCCCCGAACCCCCCCCAGCCGTGTATGTACGCACCGAACCACCAGCCGTGTATGTACGCCCCCGAACCCCCCCCCAGCCGTGTATGTACGCACCAAACACCCACCCATGTATGTACGCCCCCGAACCCCCCCCCCAGCCGTGTATGTACGCACCGAACCACCAGCCGTGTATGTACGCACCGAACCACCAGCCGTGTATGTACGCACCAAACACCCACCCGTGTATGTACGCCCCCGAACCCCCCCCAGCCGTGTATGTACGCACCGAACCACCAGCCGTGTATGTACGCCCCCGAACCCCCCCCCAGCCGTGTATGTACGCACCAAACACCCACCCATGTATGTACGCCCCCGAACCCCCCCCCCAGCCGTGTATGTACGCACCGAACCACCAGCCGTGTATGTACGCACCGAACCACCAGCCGTGTATGTACGCACCAAACACCCACCCGTGTATGTACGCCCCCGAACCCCCCCCAGCCGTGTATGTACGCACCGAACCACCAGCCGTGTATGTACGCCCCCGAACCCCCCCCCAGCCGTGTATGTACGCACCAAACACCCACCCATGTATGTACGCCCCCGAACCCCCCCCCCAGCCGTGTATGTACGCACCGAACCACCAGCCGTGTATGTACGCCCCCGAACCCCCCCCCAGCCGTGTATGTACGCACCGAACCACCAGCCGTGTATGTACGCACCAAACACCCACCCGTGTATGTACGCCCCCGAACCCCCCCCCAGCCGTGTATGTACGCACCAAACACCCACCCATGTATGTACGCCCCCGAACCCCCCCCCCAGCCGTGTATGTACGCACCGAACCACCAGCCGTGTATGTACGCCCCCGAACCCCCCCCAGCCGTGTATGTACGCACCGAACCACCAGCCGTGTATGTACGCACCAAACCCCCACCCCAGCCGTGTATGTACGCACCGAACCACCACCCCACCAGGGAATGTACGGACCGCACCCCCACCAGTGCATGTACGGACCGTACTGACGCCAAAAAAACACGTACTGAACCCGGACAAACCATATTTACACAAGGAGAGTCAAGTAGAGTTTCCCCACACCACCAAACAGGCCCAACAACCCCACAAACATCACATACACTCACCTGCAACTGCCAAACTGCCAAACAGAGGCCCAAAACTCAATCACTCCTCATAACACACCCACACAAATTTCAAACACAGCCACACCCACAAATGGACCAATAAAAATGGACCACACACACAAACCATGAGCCTTTGCAACAGACCCACTGCTGCCAGAGCCCACAGACGACCCACACCACCATACTTGAACCTCACACTTGCATACCTTCACACAACCACCTACACAAACACCCCCTCATCACATTCACACACACACCTCCACTACCACACCCACACACCCACAGCCATCCACACCCACACCCCCACAACCACACCCCACGCCATGTCCACCACCAAGAATCCAAAGTTCACAAAGGAGGAGCTGGAGATCCTTGTCGACGAAATCCTCAGAGTCGAGCCACAGCTCTTTGGGACATTGGTCAGACAGACCAGCATATCCGAAAAAACCGCCATGTGGCAGAGGATCGTCGATTCTGTGAATGCTGTTGGGACAACCAGAAGGACCAGGCACGAGTGCCAATCCAGGTGGTACGATCTGCGGAGGACGGTCAAGAGGAAGATGACTGACAATCACAACCAGGGGAACATCACTGGAGGAGGGCCGCCCCCCAGACCGGTACAATACCATCCCTGGGAGGAGAAGGTGATGTCCACGCTGGCGGTGGAGGGACTACACGGACTGCCAGGACTCCCAGACCCTGGTGAGTACACAAACAACTCACCTCACATGGGGGGGATGCCATACACAATCAATCATGCATGCCACCCCCCCCAAGCCACCACCGGACACAACAACACTCCACAAACACACACATGCCACTGGCACCTCCATGCCCCATGCATCAATCAGGGCCATGCCAAGTCACAGGCCACACAATACACCAACACAACACAGGATGTGGTCGATGCTGGGAGTGGGGGCAGCAAAACTAACATTGAGCAACTCACAAGCACACAACAATGCCCTCAGCCCATATGGCCCAGGGCACAGCCATACAAACTGTGTGTACCCACACAGTACTGTCTTGCCTGCAAATGATGGCTGCCATGCAGGATGCCATGGGTCTGAAGGCACAATTTGCACATAACAGCAGACAATGAAGATGCATCGCTCTGATAGAGTCTCAGCACACACCGCCACAGCAGCAGCCTACACTCAGACACACTGCCCAATGGGTGCCCGGAGAACAGGGACTAACTCACATGAACAAGCCAATGGCCATTCAAAGACCGGCTAACTGTGTGTGCCCAGGAAGCTGGCCTGAGGTGACAGAGAGTGACAAAGAGAGGGAGGGAGAGGGGGAATGAGAGGGAAGGAGACAGAGGGGGGACACAGGGAGACAGACAGAGGGAGGGAGTAGGGTGACAGAGGGAGACCGACAGAGGGAGGGAGGAGGGTGACAGAGGGAGGGAGGAAGGGAGACACAGGGAGACTAAATCACCCTTGGGTGGTGTGGCCATGTCCACTCGTCAGCCGGTGGACTGTGTGCATGCAGACCAGGTCTGGCAGTGCCTCAACCCCCCCTTCCGTAGATGAAGACCGGTCCATGTGTCAATCTGTGCACGAGTCCATCCGTGCTGCAGGCACAGACCTAACCACACACCCAGTATACCCACCCACCGTGTCGGTAAGAACCCTGTCACAAATGCTTCAGTCCCCTACCTGCAACATCAAATTGCCTTGCCAAAACACCATTTGGCCACGTACAGTGCAACACGTAAGGCGCCTCTGCATGGCTCGCTACGCCCGCACACCACACTGCTGACTGTGTACCCAAATAGATGCATCAACTAAGATTGTGTCTCACACATGCGTAAAGCCCTGACAGCTGTGGCCAAGGGACATAGCCATGCACAAGTGCACTGTGAGAGGAATGCAGGACAGATCCAACTACCCAGAGGAAGAGTGCCAAATCAGAAATGCATGCAACATGGATGCCACATGTGACACTGTCAACATTGTCTCTCTCACACACAGGTCAACGTCGACGAACACCCCCCAACACTGGGGGGGAAGTCACACAGGACCAGGCTCCGCGGGATGATGACCCCACCGCCAGCGATGACTCTCACCACTCCGTGGATGACCCAGACCAACCTGGCCCCTCTGGTGTCCAACCACCTGCAGCACCTGCGTCAGGTACAACTGTGCCAACCACCACCCCCATTCCTGCCACATCCCAGGAGACGTCCAGGAGCCCTGCCCGCACACGACCACCCAGCCAGTCTGCCCAGGAGGGACACGGTCCTCCGGGCACCCAGGAGGAGGCAGGCGGCAACGCAGATGCCATCCCTCAGGGGTCCCGGAGACCCGATGCACCCACAACGGCAGGCCAGGTGCACGTGGGCAGGGGTGGCGGGAGTGGAGGACGGCGGAGGCGCGAACCTGACCAGGCAGCTCAGGACCCGGTAGTGTCCCAGGTCAGCAACATCCTGGATACATACCGGCGTGACACCAGGGGCATGGACCAGATTGCGTCCACCCTCAATGACATCAAGGGGACCCTCCAGGAGATGAAGACCCTGCAGTCCCAGCAACATGCCTGTCAACTGCAACACCAAGGAAGGATGGAGGATAGACAGGCTGAGCTCGTGGCGGTGCAAACCCAAATGACCGGTGTACTCCGTCGGATTGCCGACAACATGGGCAACCCTCCCTGTGGCACCAGGCGAAGGCCATTACCAGACACAGGGAGGGATCAGGAGGAGGAGGATTCATCCGACGGAGCGTCACAGACATCGTCACGGACTGCTTCCGAGGGTCCCCGCAGGAAGGTGGGTCGTCCACGAAAAAGACTGTGAGAGTCAGCAGAACATCACCATCTCCCAGGTCACCTGGCCTGGCACCTGGCCCTCTGGCCCAATAGCAGCACATGACATTGTCTGCCACATGGACTTGCTGGTCACTGTCTGACCTATGTTGACGAAGACTGTGGCATGGACTCTGACATTTTGCTACGACAAGGATACCAACTCCCCCAGTGAACTTTGGATTCTACACTCCCGCTGTGCACCTCTTGTCATCCCCACAAACCCGTACCCCACCACAAATAAATTAATCACACTTACAAGATGATGCCGTGATTCTACATTATTACAATACATGTGTGTGTCGTACAGTCAAAGCATGCCTGATCTCAGAATTAACTCCAACCATCCAAACCGTGGGGTCGCAGTCTTGCCCAGGACACACATGGGTCCCAATGTCTCATCTGATACAGACATGGAGTACCAAACTCACCTGTGCTGGGCCCAACCAGCTGAGTGGTTCCCGCACAACTGTGGCTACAGACACATTCAGGGGAGCAACAGTCATGCGCAGAGGTCAGGGATCATGTGGAGTGACCTGGCTTGCCGCTCCCAGGTATGTCTAGACATGTGTCCCTACAATGTGCAGCATGCTTGCGTCAGGCGGATGTTGAGAATGGTGGCTAGGCCAAGGTTGGATGCATGGAGATGCCAGAATGCAGTTTAGGATCACTGTGCCACATGGTTGTGTTGGGGTTGTGGGCTGCATCATGAGTGTGGGCGTGGATCTAGAAGGTCATCCTGCAGCTGGCTGTGAAACATTCCCCCCATCCCGTTAGGACGTTGATGTGGCCTGGTTGCCCGACGCAGTAGCAGAGCTGTGCAGATGCACTCCGGATATGGACAAGTACCATGGGAGTCGTGAGGCACATGTCCGTAGACTGCAGGGTAGGATTCTACACAGATGTTGTAGTTTCCCTGGGGGATGGTCTCTCTTGCCTTGAGGTGGATGGAACTGTGCATCTTGTGCATAATACAGTTCCCACTCCCTGACAAACCCCTAGCATCTTGTCACTCTACACATAGACACATATGCACCACCTATGAAAACTATGCCAGACCTGCGGCACGCACAGTGGCAACAGGGCACCATTGACAGGGAAGAGGCACCTTGGAGACAGAGGGACAAATTTATTAGTCATGTGTGTTGGAATGACAATGATACTCTGTCAACACATACACAGGTCATGTGGATGTACATGTGGGAGCAACACTGGCACCCCCCATTGCAACACAGATGCTGGCATCCCATTGACCTGGCACACAAGTGACGGATAACAGCTAAACACCCCCTGCTGCCACGGAGAGGCCGCTATACACCATTGAGGCCCTGATGGGGCAATCACACACCATGTCAACCCGGTGCAACCTGTATGTTTCCGAGGCCAGTGTTACACACAATGATGGCCTCATCACAATCCCCAATCCCCTGCCACATGACAGTCACCAAGTCTGAGCATGGCTCCAGGTGAAGCCTGCCCCATGTCATGTTCCCCATGTAGGATCACCATGTATGCAAATGGAACACACATGAACCGGAGAAGTGCACACAGACTACAAACAATTCACACACCCAAAACGACGTGAGGCATCCCTTACCCTGAGGAGATTTCAACACTTGCCCGTGCATGTGACGCTGAATCAGCACATGTCGCTGTGTTCATGAGGAGTAGCAGGAGCACAACAATGCCACCAGCAGACAGCATGCACATGGACCTGTGGAAGAGAGACACACAAGGATTCAGCACAAAGGAGCACATCCGCAAGCATGTACTTAACACGTATCATGTTGTTAACATGACAGGTGACAATGATGACCCTCAGACAACATCCTTCCATTGCGCCATCACTTGAGTGACACTTCAATACACACCACTGACTCACTTGGCAGACATGCAGATGGACACACACATTGCAACACATGCCACACACGGCCCAATGCGTGCACACTCAGACACTGGAACTCACCACTAAGCAAAGAAGTTGCGTATGAGCCGACTCCGCATGTCCTCCACAGCCTCCTCCTCCTCCACATCACTTGCCCCGTCACCAAGCCCTTCATCCTCCACGGGTGGATGGTCCTGGTCATCTTGATCCAGTATGAGTGGAACAGCTTCCTCCACTGCCATGTTGTGCAGCATGCAGCAGACGATGATGATCTTGCACACCTTCACCGGGGCATATGGGAGTGCTCCGCCGGTCTTGTGGAGGCACCGGAATCGGCTCTTCAGAAGTCCAAACGTCCTCTCAATGACTCTCCTGGTCCGCCCATGTGCGTTGTTGTAGAGGTGCTCGGCAGCCGTGCTGGGGTTGCGGACAGGCGTCATCAGCCATGGCATGTTGGGATAGCCAGCGTCCCCTACAAGGAAACATCATGGACAGAAGTGTGTCAGCACAGGCAGTGAGATTGGAAGATGACGCCAAACACAGAACTGCCAGAGTCTACCCACCAACAATACATGCTCGCTCGTTCCGCAGCTGCAGCATCATTTCTGGCACCCTGCTACGCCTCATGATGAAGGCATCGTGTGCTGATCCTGGAAAGCGAACACAGACATGTGAAATCACCATGTTGGACAGACACACCACAAGGGCATTAATGGAGTGATAATGTTTGCGATTCCTATACACCACCTCCTGTGCCTGTGGTGGTACCAACGCAACATGTGTCCCATCTATGGACCCAATGACATGGGGCATCCCTCCCAGGGCATAGAACTCACGCTTGACATCTGTCAACTGCTCACGATTTGGGAATTTAATGTACTCATCCAGGTGAACCAACATGGCCTCTAAGAAATCATGCAGAACACGGCTGAACATCGTCTGGGACATGCCCCCGACATCAGCAATGGTATGTTGGAACGTACCCGTGGCAAGGAAATGTAGGGCTGCCATCACCTTCAACTTGGGTGTCAGTGCACTTGGATACCTGTGGCGCGGGAGGAGTTGTGCTTCCAGCCGGCCAGTCAACTCATCAATCAACCGTTGGCTGAATCTGTAGCGGCGTATACAGTCCCGTTCATGCAGGGCAGCAATGTCTGGCATACGTCGAGGGAGAGGCGGAGCCCTGCAGTGAAATGGAAGGAACACCTAAGAGTGAGCACTGTACAACAACATCGTCAATGCACTGAGCACATGTTACACAGCCAATACACATATGCCACGTTGTGAGTCAGGTCTGTGCCACAGTTCCTGGACACGAACGCCAGTCAGGTTACACTCCTACCAAGGGACAGCCACTAACGGAGGGGGGCAAGATCACGATGACATGGCATGAGACTAGCTGTGGGCCAGTGTAAGTGAACATGCACACGCATCACAGGATTCACAGACATCCACACATGTGCAGAGGTAGTATGCGTATGGTACAGACAGGTAGTTGGATGCGATATGCACTGGTCACATGTCATAGGAATAGGACAGGCCACACACATTGCCTTTGAGGAGTACATGTCGAGACAGAACATACATAGGGAGCATGTGGATATGTACTTGTGTTGATACTCCGTGTAGTTGGATACATACACACCTCATGGCAAATCACATATGTGGGCTGGTGTGCGGAACAGTGTGCCATGCCCATCGACACACAGACACATGTTGGCAGCAGCAACTGCTGACACATTGAATCACACACCTACAGCAAAATCATGGAAAGACATGCCACACACATGACATGGTTGCAGCATGCAACGCAGCCATACACGTGTCATATGTAATATTCCGTGTACCTGGCATCAGGGGACAGGTGCGGGTGTCCGTGACTGGGACATGCAAGTGACTCATGGCTCCACTAGTGTGTACGACATGCACACATGTCAAAGGAGTGCAGGGGATGTGTGGTACAATGCGCACCATCACACACGACATGTGTACACAGCTCATCGTACATGTGCTTTGCCCACACCTCAGGGGTAAAGTGCCACATCACATCCTGACACACCTGTGTCACACACAGGTGGTATTGCACAGACAATGCATTGGTGTCCACCCTTGGCAATACCTGTCCGCTCCATTCCTGTCTGTGTGCCGCCTGTCACCACTGACAGTTGTTATACGCACCGTACATACGCTCGGAGCGCGTGTATAGGGTCCCTGGGCCAATATTGCCGCTGGCGTATGCGTACGCCACAGTAGTACGGACTGTACACGCGCTTGTACGGTCCGGATCACAATATGTGCGCTGGCGTATGCGTACGCCACAGTAGTACGGACTGTACACGCGCTTGTACGGTCCGGATCACAATATGGGCGCTGGCGTATGCGTACGCCACAGTAGTACGGACTGTACACGCGCTTGTACGGTCCGGATCACAATATGGGCGCTGGCGTATGCGTACGCCACAGTAGTACGGACTGTACACGCGCTTGTACGGTCCGGATCACAATATGGGCGCTGGCGTATGCGTACGCCACAGTAGTACGGACTGTACACGCGCTTGTACGGTCCGGATCACAATATGGGCGCTGGCGTATGCGTACGCCACAGTAGTACGGACTGTACACGCGCTTGTACGGTCCGGATCACAATATGGGCGCTGGCGTATGCGTACGCCACAGTAGTACGGACTGTACACGCGCTTGTACGGTCCGGATCACAATATGGGCGCTGGCGTATGCGTACGCCACAGTAGTACGGACTGTACACGCGCTTGTACGGTCCGGATCACAATATGGGCGCTGGCGTATGCGTACGCCACAGTAGTACGGACTGTACACGCGCTTGTACGGTCCGGATCACAATATGGGCGCTGGCGTATGCGTACGCCACAGTAGTACGGACCGTACAAGCGCGTGTACAGTCCGTACTACTGTGGCGTACGCATACGCCAGCGCCCATATTGTGATCCGGACCGTACAAGCGCGTGTACAGTCCGTACTACTGTGGCGTACGCATACGCCAGCGCCCATATTGTGATCCGGACCGTACAAGCGCGTGTACAGTCCGTACTACTGTGGCGTACGCATACGCCAGCGCCCATATTGTGATCCGGACCGTACAAGCGCGTGTACAGTCCGTACTACTGTGGCGTACGCATACGCCAGCGCCCATATTGTGATCCGGACCGTACAAGCGCATGTACGGTCGGTATCACTGCTTGTGGGGTGCCCTAGGGCGTGGAACGCACCGTACCTGTGTGTAAATGTATGAAAACACATAGGGGACACATGAGGGACAAGTATAAGGGCCTAAATGCCTGATGGTTGCCATGGAGACTGAGTTAAATTTTTGAATTTGAGCACCAGGTGCACAGCAGAAGTCAGTTTGAAAGAATCTACATTGTTGCAATGTGGATGTTGACTTGACATCATTATCAAAACTGAAACCATGCAAAGCCACACACTGGGGTAGGTTTGAAGGGATTGGATGAAACGTAGGATGCTAATGTGACTGACCAATCAATCTGTACTCCTATACATGAACAGGCCAGCCAGGCATATATAAGGCAGCCAGGTCCCATGAGAGAGCACTTGCCTGCACATCCATTCATCCCTGACCACTGCTGCTGATAGTGATTCCTCTGGCACCATGTCCAGGACTGTGGAGAGGTCACAGCCATTCACCCAGGAGGAGAACCTTGCCCTGATAGATGTGATCCTCCCACAGTTCCAGAGCCTGTATGGTCGACCAGGGGTTCAGGTGAGTGCAGACTCCACTAGCTTAGACTGTGCCCCTTTTGTGTGACAGTGACTTCTGGCATTGTGTCCATGTGTGACAGACATGCACTGTTGTTTGGAGTGGGTCCCAGGGTGTGGAAGGCCTCATGTCACCCATGCAGAGCATGCTGTGTTTCCTGTGTGCACTCCTCACTTGCATAGTGCCTACTGTGACAATGAATGCAAGGTGCATGCCACATTCTGCCTGCATACTCCTCCTGGGGATGTTGTTTCCACAGTCCTGATGTGATCCTGTGTTCCCCCCAGTGTGACAGGTGTCAGTACCCATGGATGTGTGTTTGTTCAGTGTACCTGTGCTGTGAGTGTCCAAAGGCCGTGTTCGTCCCCTGCACATTGGTGTGTGTGTTAGTCCCCTGTCATGTGGGTGAGTGCATATGGGGAGTGTTGCACACAAGCAGCATGAGGGATGGATATGGCCTGGCCATCGGATGTGAGCAGGGAGCAGTGCTGTGTGCATGCCGTGCTGAGCCAGCCCCACACCTGTGACACCCCCGTCTACTGGCACATGGGCAGAGTGAGGTGTGTACCCGCAGTTGGCAATGCCATGTGATTGTCCTGTACCTGTGTGTGTCTGTGTACTCTGCTGAGGTAGCATCAGTGTGCTGGTGCAGGTGACTGCTGTGAGGTGCTGTACATAATCCTGGTGTAGCCTGTGAGGCACAGTGTGATCCCTGGTCAGTGAGTGTGTGGTACCCCTCATGCCACCCGTGTGCTTCCACTGGCACGTAGTGCATTTGGCCTTCCACAGTGGATAATGTCCCTATGACAAAGGTGCAATTAGTTGCATGCATACCATGGCCTGTTCATAATGAGGATTGTTCTATATGTGTGTCTCTGTGTCTTTGCTCATGTGGATTAATGTATTCTCTCTTTTGCATCCTCACAGGTAGGCGCCATTGCCAAGGGGGAGATCTGGAGGGAAGCCGTCAGTGCCGTGAGGGGTACAGAGGGTCGGAGGCGGAGCCTGTCTCAGGTGAGGAAACGCTGGCAGGACATCCGGTGCTGGACGAGGAGGATTGCACGGCTCCTGCTGGGGGACTCACCTGAGAGCCGTAAGAACCGTGGCCGCCGTCGTCTGACCCACATCCAGAAGCGTGTGCTGGCGGTGGTCTTCCCCGATATGGACAGGCGCCTACAGGAGAGGCAGCAGCAGGAAGGGGGTAGGTACATGTGTGTCAGTTGTGTGTCCCCAGCCAATGTAAGTGTGCAGTTGCATGGATACACTGCCAGGGTTTGATTGTGCAGTGCGTCAACTTCTCCACAAAGTAGCACAGTGCTGTTCTCACTCCCTCCCTTCCCCTCCTTGCAATGTGTTCCCTGGTCTGTCGCCACTCTTGCACAAGGTTATTTATGCAGGCAGTTCATGCAGGTGCCCTATGCTATCAGCATCATGTGTGGGGGTGATGTGCCACAGGTATGGGGACCTTGCGTGTGCCATGGCCAATTTCAGTCATTGTGGTGTCCATGTCACTTGGCACTGATTGTGAATCACGACATAGGGGTGTGTCTCCAAAATGTACAGCCTTCCAGCATGCATGTCCAATTGTGTGCCCTCTGACATGATGTGCCTGAGTGGGAGGCCTGCTAAGTGCAGGGACGGTTGCTTAATTTGCAGTCATGTCCATCCTGGACCATGGAGGAGTGTGGGCACTACTGTGCCCTGGGGCACCTCTTCCTAGGTATCATGTGCGTCATCCAACAATATGGCCATTCACTGTGTCTTTGCCATGGGTTGCGTAGGGTGGCATTGTACCCTGGGCTCAACTGTTAGGACCTACAGGTTGCTACATGTGTCCACTGTACAGGGGGACCCATTTTGCTTGTGCATACTCACAGTGGGCATTACCTGTGTGTGTTGTTGAGACAATCTGATGATGTTTGCCTGTCAATGATGTGTGGACATGGCCACCAGGGGCTGTGTGTTTACAGTCATGAATTAGTGGAGGCCATGTGTTTCCATCCCAGAGTAAGAGGTGTACATACTTTCTCCGTCTCAATGAGATTGTCTCAGGTGTGGGTGGTTTGTGCGTACAAGGCCTACATGTCAGAAGCTTCATCCTCCTTGCTGGGTTTAGCCTGTGTGTGATGTTTGACTGGACATACGCTCAAGGTGCAGTGACCCTGTCATGTGTGGCCTGGTTTCATGTATTGCCTTTGCAGCATGCGGCAAGAGTAAATGGATATGATTCATGCTCATCCCTTTTTGACGACGCAGTGTGGTGCAGGTGCTGTGCACATTTGTCCCCAGAGGCTGACTCCTCTCTAAAATTTCAGGTGCAGTGATTTGCTGTTGTGTCATGATCTCCATTGTGTCTCAGTGGCATGGTGGGTAGAAAAACTGTGTGTTCCATGGCCTACATGTGTACATTGTTTTGTAGGTGTTACTCCTGTTGCTTTTCAGGCTATGCAATGTGACCTATGTATATTTGACTCATGTGACATAAGTGTACAGGTGTCTGATTTTCTCCTGTCTCTTCACCTTGCCCACAGCATCGCCGGGGGACACGGAAGGAGACACTAGCACGGACCGGGAGGAGAGATTGAGCACCAGTACCAGCAGTGCTGTCCTGTCTGGCACATGGAGTGGCACGGAGGCCGAAGGGAGTGAGGCGGAGGACCTGTTGACTGCCAACACAGACTATGACGCAGACGGGTCCGAGGCTGAGCTCCCAGAGGTGGCGGAGTCTGCCCCCCCAGCTGATGGCAGCCCTCCACATCCCCCCGCCACCTCAGGTTCCATCACCGGCCTCCCACATGCTCGTGGCCCTTCCCTCCGTGCTCGGTCCCCACATGTCTCCTTCCTGCCAGGCACCGCACCCCCTGCCCCTGTCACCACTGCTGCGGTGAGTGCGGAGTCTGTGGACATCCTGAGGCAGTTGCAGGTTGGTCAGACTGCGATGCTAAATGTCCTCCATGCCCACACCCAGGTGCTGACCCAGATGGAGGCATACATGGAGGGCATGTCGGCTGCGCAGTCTGACCAACGGCAGTTGCTGAGGTCCATAGACTCCACACTGACTGCAGCACTGGATCTCCTGCAGCGCTGCGTAACACCCCCTACCCCTGCCCCATCCACAATTCCCACTCCCGTGCCTGTCCCACGCACATCCAGACGTCAGCGTGCACGCACCCCAACAGACACAGGCACCACACCACCAGGGAAGTCGAAGCGCACACCTCCTGTCACGCACACACAGGGTGAGGAAGGCACACCCACTGGGTCGGGGGGGAAACGTAGAACACGCAGCCACAGTGGGAGTCCGCATTCCACACAACCCACTCCCTCCAAATCCACT
Source organism: Triturus cristatus (assembly GCF_964204655.1). Classification (NCBI taxonomy): domain Eukaryota; kingdom Metazoa; phylum Chordata; class Amphibia; order Caudata; family Salamandridae; genus Triturus; species Triturus cristatus. Next base: position 477,702,145 of record NC_140587.1, on the reverse strand, counting down.
CCCCTTAGCTCTCCTGGCCAACAGTCAGTGACAGCATCATCCACTGCGAGTGTGCCCCCCAGCCCCAGGATGACACCACCCCGCAAGCGGTGGAGGCGGGACCCGGCCAGGGGAGTTGAGTCCCCCACCCTGTCCACACCCTCCCCCAGTGGCGCTGCGACCCATCCCTTTGCCCCCCCCCCCTCCTTGGGGCCTGTGGTTGGATTGGGTACGGGGGAGTCGCTGGGGGAACTTGCCGACGTGTGCAGCGCCATTCTGTCCTCCACCTTTGGCGCTGGCACCCCCCCTGTGGCAGATTCATCCCTCCCTGCACCCACAACACCTACCCTTTCCCCTCCTGTCCCTGCGGTGCCTGTTTCCACCCTCCCCCCTGATGCCCCCTCTTCTGTGGATGAAATGGACTTGTGAACTGTGCAGGCAAGCTAGGGGACACACGTCCCGATGTGTACCCCCCCCCCGGACATTGCTGCTGGGCTGGCCCATGGCCCTTGTACATAGTGGACATTTTCTCTGATATATTTTCCTGCTGAATAAAGCCTTTTCTTTTTGTTTTGCACACTGATGCTTTCCTGGACTTGCTGTTGGTGCTGGTGCTCCCTGCGTTGGGGTGGTGATAATGTGTTAGGGGTCTGTGAAATGTTGGAGTGTGCTGCTCATGGGGTGTACCCTGCCATCTGCGTGCCATCACAAAGGTCTCTGCAAATGGTATTTGGTCATGTTTGCTCTCACTGTATGGTGACATTGTCCCAAGGTGTGTTCCGTCCTCTGTGGCCCAGGCCATTTTTCCTGCAGGGTGTCTCCCAAATGCTGTGCTGTGCTGTGTCTACATTTCCTGGATGTGTGAGGGTTGCCTTTCAATATAGCCATGCTGGCTCAGCGATGGCTCCGCCTGCATCTGGGGTATCACCCTTGTAGGTCACTGAACTTGTTGATGGGGTATATTGTCCGATGTCTGGGCACTGCTGGGAGTGATAGGTACACACCCCTCCTGTGTCTGGGCACTGCTGGGAGTGATAGGCACACACCCCTCCTGTGTCTGGGCACTGCTGGGAGGACCCTGCACCCACCCCTCCTGTGTCTGGGCACTGCTGGGAGGACCCTGCACCCACCCCTCCTGTGTCTGGGCACTGCTGGGAGTGATAGGTACACACCCCTCCTGTGTCTGGGCACTGCTGGGAGGACCCTGCACCCACCCCTCCTGTGTCTGGGCACTGCTGGGAGGACCCTGCACCCACCCCTCCTGTGTCTGGGCACTGCTGGGGGTGTTTTGCACACCCCATTCTTATAGCAGGTTCGGTGCGTACATGCACGGGTGGGGGTTTGGTGCGTACATACACGGCTGGGGTGGGGGTTCGGTCCGTACATACACGGGTGGGGGTTCGGGGCGTACATACTCTGCTGGGGTGGGGGTTCGGGGGCGTACATACACGGGTGGTGGTTCGGTGCGTACATACACGGGTGGTGGTTCGGTGCGTACATACACGGCTGGGGTGGGGGTTTGGTGCGTACATACACGGCTGGTGTGGTGGTTTGGTGCGTACATACACGGGTGGGGGTTTGGTGCGTACATACACGGCTGGGGGTTCGGGGCGTACATACCAGGGTGGGGTGGGGGTTCGGGGCGTACATGCACGGGTGGCGCTTGGGTGCGTACATACACGGGTGGGGGTTCGGGGCGTACATACCAGGGTGGGGTGGGGGTTCGGGGCGTACATACACGGGTGGCGCTTGGGTGCGTACATACACGGGTGGCGGTTCGGGGCGTACATACACGGGTGGGGGTTCGGGGCGTACATACCAGGGTGGGGTGGGGGTTCGGGGCGTACATACACGGGTGGCGCTTGGGTGCGTACATACACGGGTGGCGGTTCGGGGCGTACATACACGGGTGGGGGTTCGGGGCGTACATACACGAGTGGGGTGGGGTTTCGGTCCGTACATACACGGGTGGGGGTTCGGGGCGTACATACTCTGCTGGGGTGGGGGTTTGGTGCGTACATACACGGGTGGTGGTTCGGTGCGTACATACACGGCTGGGGTGGGGGTTTGGTGCGTACATACACGGCTGGTGGTTCGGTGCGTACATACACGGCTGGGGGGGGGTTCGGGGGCGTACATACACGGGTGGTGGTTTGGTGCGTACATACACGGCTGGGGTGGGGGTTCGGTCCGTACATACACGGGTGGGGGTTCGGGGCGTACATACTCTGCTGGGGTGGGGTTTCGGTCCGTACATACACGGGTGGGGGTTTGGTGCGTACATACACGGGTGGTGGTTCGGTGCGTACATACACGGCTGGGGTGGGGGTTTGGTGCGTACATACACGGCTGGTGGTTCGGTGCGTACATACACGGCTGGGGTGGGGGTTTGGTGCGTACATACACGGCTGGTGGTTCGGTGCGTACATACACGGCTGGGGGGGGGTTCGGGGGCGTACATACACGGGTGGTGGTTTGGTGCGTACATACACGGCTGGGGTGGGGGTTCGGTCCGTACATACACGGGTGGGGGTTCGGGGCGTACATACTCTGCTGGGGTGGGGTTTCGGTCCGTACATACACGGGTGGGGGTTTGGTGCGTACATACACGGCTGGTGGTTCGGTGCGTACATACACGGGTGGGGGTTCGGGGCGTACATACTCTGCTGGGGTGGGGGTTCGGTCCGTACATACACGGGTGGGGGTTCGGGGCGTACATACTCTGCTGGGGTGTGTGTTAGGTGCGTACATACACGGGTGGGGGTTTGGTGCGTACATACACGGCTGGTGGTTCGGTGCGTACATACACGGCTGGGGGGGGTTAGGGGGCGTACATACACGGGTGGTGGTTTGGTGCGTACATACACGGCTGGGGTGGGGGTTCGGTCCGTACATACACGGGTGGGGGTTCGGGGCGTACATACTCTGCTGGGGTGGGGGTTCGGGGGCGTACATACACGGGTGGTGGTTCGGTGCGTACATACACGGGTGGTGGTTCGGTGCGTACATACACGGCTGGGGTGGGGGTTTGGTGCGTACATACACGGCTGGTGTGGTGGTTTGGTGCGTACATACACGGGTGGGGGTTTGGTGCGTACATACACGGCTGGGGGTTCGGGGCGTACATACCAGGGTGGGGTGGGGGTTCGGGGCGTACATGCACGGGTGGCGCTTGGGTGCGTACATACACGGGTGGGGGTTCGGGGCGTACATACCAGGGTGGGGTGGGGGTTCGGGGCGTACATACACGGGTGGCGCTTGGGTGCGTACATACACGGGTGGCGGTTCGGGGCGTACATACACGGGTGGGGGTTCGGGGCGTACATACACGAGTGGGGGTTCGGGGCGTACATGCACGGGTGGGGGTACGGGCCGTACTTCCACGGGTGGGGGTACGGTCCGTACATACCCCTGCCCACGCTCTGCGTGCCTGGGTACGGGCCGTACCCATGCCTTTGGTGTGTGGGTACGGTGCGTCCCACCATTGTTGCGGGCCGTGGGGTCCGCACCGTACACAGGCCTTGGGGGCGTGGCTACGGGTCGTACCACGCGTACCCCTACATGACCCCAGCAATGCTGGTACGAGCTGTACCAAGGCCTTTCTGACGTGGGTACGGGCCGTACCGCTATTGTTGGAGTGACGTAGGGGGACGCGTGGTACGTTCCGTACCCACGCTCTTGCGGCCTGGGTAGGGTACGTACCGGTTCGCGTGACCATCCACTTCCGTTGTGGCGGACGCTTGCGTTGCTGGCCTTGCCCCCACCCCCTGGAAGTGACCAGGCCCTGATGGTCAGGTATGTCCAGGCCATGTGTGATTTGGTACCATGTGTTGGTGTTGTGTGTCCTGCCCCTGCCCCCCCCTTTGCCCCTGGTTGTTGTGCTGACCTTCTGCGGCGTCTGCGTCGGTTCCTGTACGCCAGGTGGACTGCTAGGAGGGCAGGGATGGCACGTAGGTTCGGGTCCATGTCTGTTCGTCGCGTCCAGCTGCTCCTTGCGTGTGTCGTCCTGATTTCCCGGCAGTTTTTGGCAGCCGGTAAATATTTTCCGTGCGGGATGACGTCGGTTCGAATCGTACTTCCTGGTTCGTGAAACGTAGGCTGGATGCGTACCGACGTCACGTCGGCTCCTTTCAGGATCGGAATTGTGTTTAGTTTCTGTTCGGTCGGTGTTTTGTTCGAATCGTACGGAAATGGTGTTTCCGTATGAATCGTACTTGCATTTTCGGATGGATTTCGCACCGGGTACGAGTCGGACGGAGAAAAGGCTCCGTCCGACGGTTCGTACCCGGTTTTTACCGGATCGGAATTGGCACCTAAATGTCTCAGGAAAGTAGATTTTGGTTAGCAGATCACGCTTTCAGTTATTTGGTGTAAATCCATTGAGTAGTTAAGAAATTTAGGGGAAAGCAAAGAAGGATCTCTGGGCAGAGCCTAAGCACAGATCTCATGGTGAGATCTAATTGGCTGTCAGCACTTCAACCAGAATGTGCTGTCAGCCATCTTGGGACAATATACATGATAGCACCCTATTGAAATGTATTGTAGTGAACGGCAGGTTTTGGGGGTCACAAAAAGGAGAACTCATTTGTTGATGGTGACATACTAAGTTTAGGAATTGTGGTATGTCCCAAGGTGATTTTACCCTATGAAAAAGCCTCCTGCTGGGAGTACATCAATCATGTTTGAGAGAAAAGAGTTTTCTCATGATTTCCCCTTAGAGGTTATAGAAGGCGCTCTAAAAGGTAAAATGAGAGCATATTTTCTGTAAATTCATGCTGTGTTTCGTACCCATATGAGAATGAAGTTTGACATTCTCTGTAAAACATGTACTTCCAACAGGAGCAGCCTGTCAGTTGATTCCATTGTGTTCTACTTCAGCCCCCGAGTGTTCTAAAGAACAACTAGAGCACTAATAGTCTTACTTATGAAAAACATATGGCACACCTGAAGCCATCTGGATTGAATCAAACAGGTAAAACTTAAAGCATTTAATTTAGAAAGGAACATAATGAGAGGTTTAATTTTGTCATAGAAATTATGGTTAGTGCTATTGAAAGAAAAATATGGACATGTGTCAAGTGAGTTCTCAAATATCTTCCTATTCCATTTCATTAAAATGTAATGGCATGTAGACTGAAACATGCACTTTCAATAGCTGCAACAGACTGCCAGTTAACTCGCTGGTGATCAGCAGTTTACTACAATGGTCTGATGAGCAACTAGAGTGCTAACATTCTGAATTTGTGCCAAAAGTGTGGCACATCTGATGGAATCGAAGTGGAAAACTGAAAGCATTTTCTACTGAAGATACTGCAGTAAATGAGGAGATTAGGTAGTTTTGTAATAAATAAGTCTCTCGAAATAGCAATCACAGAGAAAAGAGACCAAATGTAGCACAACTATCTCCCAGATGTATCCCAAGTATAGCCCAATGTCAGAAGTGTGCAGAACACCCACATATATTGGGCTTCTTTATAAAAGTGCATGAAAGGGTTAATACATACTAACCATTTGGGAATGGAGTGATAAAATAGAAAAAATAAATATATTTTTTTATTTGCTGCCTTCCGCACTATCAGAGGGTGCAAAGTTGAAAATGCTGCCATTAATGGTTGATTTGTGTGAGAGTGGTGTGCCATTCTTCTGCTTAGTTTTTACATTCCCTGACAGTACTGTATCTATCTGATAAGACCAAAAAAGAATATTTGATCAACAAACTCAATTTTCAGGTAAATGAATTACTTTTAATTTGGAAAAAACATGATTGAAAAGGTATATGTGTATGTGAGAAAGTTATAAAAGAGTATCAAATATTCTTGAGTAAATATTTGATATATATGAAGTAATGCATGAGTGGTTTTGTGAGTGGCTTTGCATGTTTAATAAAAGGTGAGTAATACGCTTTATTAGTGTATGAGAATGTGAACAGTTTGTCTGATTTGCAGACTAGGTGTGTGAGAAGTTGGTTCACAGTCTGTTGCTTTGAATTAGTTTGTTGTACATTTGCTGCTTACTATGGTGCCGATTCCAATCCTGTAAAACCCGGGTACGAATGGTCGTACGGAGCGTATTCTCCGTACGACTCGTACCCGGGAAATGCACCTTACAAACCAGCAAGTACGATTCGTACAGAAATACCATTTCCGTACGAATCGTAAAAAACTACGTGCGATGAAAAAATACCCACAATTACGATCCGGGACATCGCGTACGTGACATCCGGATGGAGTGAGGCAGCGTTCTACGGACCAGCAAGTACGATTCGTGCCTACATCACTCCGCACGGATCATTTTTTACGACAGCCAAAAACTCCCAGGAAATTGAGGACGCGAAGAAGGAGCAGCGGGACACGACGGACAGCCATGGACCCCATCCTACGTGTCATCCCGGCCCTCCTAGCCTACGACCTGGTGCACCGAAACCGCCGCGCATGCCACAGAAGGTCAGCACAACACCCACGGGCAAAGGGGGGGTGAGGGGCAGGAAACATAACCTCCACCTAATTTTTAAAATACCATATACTGTCCATACGTTACCTCCAGGGTCTGGTCACTTCGGGGGGAGTGTCCACCAATCCCCGCGTACCCGTCACCACTACAATGGTGGTATGGCCTGTAACCACGCCCTCAGAGCGAGGGTACGGCCCGTACCACCATTGTAGTGGTGATGTAGGTGTACGCGCCGTACCCACGCCCTCAGAGCGTGGGTATGGCCCATACCACGCGTACCCCTACATCACCACTACAATGGTGGTATGGGCCGTACCCACGCTCTGAGGGCGTGGTTACGGCCCGTACCACCATTGGAGTGGTGATGTAGGGGTACACGTGGTACGGGCTGTACCCACGCTCTGAGGGCGTGGGTACGGCGCGTACTCCTACATCACCACTACAATGGTGGTACGGGCCGTACCCACGCCCTCAGGGCTTGGGTACGGCGCGTACCCCTACATCACCACTACAATGGTGGTACGGCGCGTACCCCAACATCACCACTCCAATGGTGGTATGGGCCGTACCCACGCCCTCAGAGCGTGGGTACGGCCCTTACCACCTTTGGAGTGGTGATGTAGGAGTACGCGCCGTACCCACGCCCTCAGAGCGTGGGTACGGCCCGTACCACCATTGTAGTGGTGATGTAGGGGTACGCGTGGTACGGGCCGTACCCACGCTCTGAGGGCGTGGGTACGGCGCGTACCCCTACATCACCACTCCAATGGTGGTACAGCCCGTAAACACGCCCTCAGAGCATGGATATGGCCCGTACCACCATTGTACTGGTGATGTAGGGGTATGCGTGGTACGGGCCGTACCCACGCTCTGAGTGCGTGGGTACGGCGCGTACACCTACATCACCACTAAAATGGGGGTACGGGCTATACCCACGCCCTCAGAGCGGGGGTACGGACCGCATCACCCGTACCTCTAGGGCACCAAGACATTAGTGATACAAGGCGTACACACGCCACGAATGTTGGCTTACGGCCTGGTGCAGCATATAACCAGTATATTGGGGTGTGTACATGGCCAGGACAGCAGTGTACAGCACCAAGGGTGCGGGTGGGTGGGTGGGTGTCTGCCAAGGAGTCCCAGCAGTGGACATAGACATGTGAGGGGTGGGTGCCTATCACTCCCAGCAGTGGACAGAGACATGTGAGGGGTGGGTGCAGAGGACTCCGGGCAGTGGACAGAGACATGTGAGGGGTGGGTGCAGAGGACTCCCAGCAGTGGACAGAGACATGGGGGTGGGTGCAGAGGAATACCAGCAGTGGACAGAGACATGTGAGGGGTGGGTGCAGAGGAATACCAGCAGTGGACAGAGACATTTGAGGGGTGGGTGCAGAGGACTCCCAGCAGTGGACAGAGACATGTGAGGGGTGGGTGCCTATCACTCCCAGCAGTGGACAGAGACATGTGAGGGGTGGGTGCAGAGGAATACCAGCAGTGGACAGAGACATGTGAGGGGTGGGTGCAGAGGACTCCCAGCAGAGGACAGAGACATGTGAGGGCTGGGTGCCTATCACTCCCAGCAGTGGACAGAGACATGTGAGGGGTGGGTGCAGAGGAATACCAGCAGTGGACAGAGACATGTGAGGGGTGGGTGCAGAGGAATACCAGCAGTGGACAGAGACATGTGAGGGGTGGGTGCAGAGGACTCCCAGCAGTGGACAGAGACATGTGAGGGGTGGGTGCCTATCAGCCGCGGTCGGTAGTAGGATTAACTGCAGGGCGGTGACGTGGTGAGGGGGAGGGGCAGGGTGGGGGGTAGTAAACTATGGATTACGGAGGTTTACAGGTAAGTTAACATATAAATTAATAAAACGAATTTCGTTGCGTGCACTGCATCCCCGAAATTCGTTTTATTAATTTATATGTTAACTTACCTGTAAACCTCCGTAATCCATAGTTTACTACCCGCCACTCTGCCCCTCCCCCTCACCACGTCACCGCCCTGCAGTTACTCCTACTACCGACCGCGGCTGGTGCCTATCACTCCCAGCAGTGGACAGAGACATGTGATGGGTGGGTGCAGAGGAATACCAGCAGTGGACAGAGTCATGGGGGTGTGCACATCATGATCAGATGAGCACAACTCCATGGGTGTATGTACGCATCCCTAATGTTCGACTATGTTGATAGTGCCATAACAACACATAACAGACAGCAGTGTCCCACTACCATGAGGATGGATGTCCTTCCCCCACTGCATGACACAACACATGTGGGTGTGAGGACAAATGACACATGCATACCCACCCCTGGCGGATGCAGCACAATACACACACAGAGATCATGCCACAAGACTGTATACTCATGTCAATGGCCACTACACTAAGAGAGCCAAAGGGAACACACACTGTCACGCACATCCCAGGACTGATAGGAATGTACAGGTGCTGGGACAGCCACCAAGATGTTGCCTCTCATGGAAGGAATAGGGTGGACTTCCCACAGATACAATGCCCACAATTGTCAGTCAGGTGCTCAAATACCCTGCAGAACAAGTACCAAATGTGTGCTAGGCTGGGATAACATACATGCATAGTGCGGAAAATGCAGAATGTCGCCATTAAGGCATGACAACATACTCAATACACAAGTACAGTGACTAGCAAGGATGGCACAGAGGATGCAGCCGGAGACATTGCTGAGCAGGCATGGCCATAGTTGAAGGGATCCGTCACCAACAAAGGAAATGTAGACACAGGTCAGCACAACAAAAGTGCAACTCCCTGCAGGGTAGATGTCAGGTGCCACAGAGGAAGGAACAGTCCTTGGGACAATGTCTCCAAACACAAATAGCACACACGACCAAATATACTTTGCAGAGACATTGTGATGGCATGCAGATACCATGGTCCACCCCATTAGCATCAGACTACAACTTTTTCCTGAAACATAACACATTACCACCACCCCAACTCCGGGACCATCAGCACCCACATCAACACCTGAAATGCAAATGTGTTCAAACTGAAAAGAAAATGCTTTACTCAGCATTAAATGAAAATGTAGTTAACAAAACTATTTACAAAGGCACATGGCCAGTCCAGATCTGAAGTCCTTGGGGGGGACACATGGCCACGCGTCTCCCCTAGCTTGCCTGACCATTAGAACCCTCAGGTTCGTCGACTGGGGGGGGGGGAATCATGTGGGGAAGGACCAGGCACCGCAGGGACAGGAGGTGGAAGGGTAGGTGTGGTGGGTGCAGGGACAGATGCCTCCACCACAGGGGGTGGGGCAGCGCCAAAGGTGGAGGTCAGCTCGGCGCTGCACACTGCTGCCAGGTCGTCCAGCGTCTCCCCTTCACCCAAAGAAAACACAGCCTCAAAGGAGGGGGGGGGTCGGAGTGATGGGGTGCAGTGCTACTGGGGGAGGGGGGGACAGGGAGGGGGACTCAACTCCCCTACCCGTGGAGTGCCGTTCCCGTTTGCGGGCTGGAGAGCCAGAGGGGCTGAGGCCCAGCACAGCCAAGTAGGCCTCTTTTTCTGGATGTGTGGTAGGGGAGCCGAGGGGAGTGCCTTTGGAGGGACTGGTTAGTGCGCCATGCGGCCTCGGACTGTGGCTGCGTGTATGCCTGTGTGCCCTAGACCCAGTGGGTGTGCCCTCATCCCCCTGAGTGTGCGTGCCAGGAGGAGTGCGTTTGCCCTTACGTGGTGGTGTGCTGCCTGTGTCTGGTGGGGTGCGTGCTTGTGAATGTCTGTGTGTGCTTGGGACAGGTATGGGAGTGGGAAGTGTGGATGGTGCAGGGGTAGGGGGGACGAAGCGCTGCAGGAGACTCACTGCTGCCGTCAGTGAAGAGTCCATGGACCTCAGCAACATCCGTTGGTCAGACATCGCTGATGACATGCCCTCCATGTACGACACCATCTGTGTCATCATTCGGGTGTGGCCATGGAGGACATTCAGCAGCGATGTCTGGCCAACTTGCAACTGCTGCAGAATGTCCACAGACTCTGCAGTGAGGGCAGCAGGGGGGACAGGGGCAGGGGATGCGGTGCCTGCCACGAAGGAGACACGGTGTTGCCTAGCACTGACAGAAGGGACCGGAGCAACTGGGAGGGCGGTGATGGGAATGGAGGGGGCGGTGACAGATGTAGTGCTGCAGCCAGGTGTCGTAGCAGCCTCCGCCCCCTGGACGAGTTCAGCATCGGACCCGTCTGCGTCATAGTCAGTGTTGTCACTAGACAGGTCCTCCGCCTGACTCCCCTCGCCCTCCGTGCCACTTGCTCCCACAGACTCCACAGCAGTGGTGGCAGCGGTGCTGGATCCCTCCTCCACGTCCTTGCAGGTGTCTCCCTCGGTGTCCTCCGATGATGCTGTGGGCAAGGTGAAGAGACAGAAAAAAATCAGTCACCTGTATACAACAGACACATGAGTCCCAATAAAAATGTCACAGTGCCTATCAGGAAATGCATCATGAGTAACATCTAGATTAGTCCGCACATATGTAACCCTGCACTCCCCAGTTGGTTGACCCACCATGACACTTGGAAACAATGGAGATCATGACACAACAGCAAATAACTTGATATCGAATTATACTGAGAAGCTAGTGTCTGGGGACAGTTGAGCACAGCAAGAATATGAATCCATGCCACCTCTTGTTCACTGTGAATGAAACAGTATTGGTGCACCCCAGACCAAATAACACACCTCAATACTGAAGGTGTCCCCACACTCTGAGACCTGTGAGTACTTAGGAAACCATAGCCAAAAACATCGCAATCCCTTGGGACTCACAACACTTTACACAATGTACATGTTTAGAATGTATGAATGTGCCACTTCGTGAACAGAAGACACATCTGCCTGTATGACAGAAGTCACACAATGATGTGCACACAACAATACATTTACACAGTCATTGTATGAGCTGGCAGCCAAATTCTAAAAAGCCACTGTAAATAAGAAATGGGGTATCAGTAAGTACATATACATGGCACCACGGTGGTCTGGATGACTTGACACTCGTAAGTTTGTATCAGCAACAACCAAGGACTTACACACATGCAAACACACTGTGTGAAAATGGATATGTATATTCAGAAAACAAGTGGTAATCAAACTGTGCCTTCCAGTGAAATGTGCCTGCGTGTCCACGGAAAGTGTAAAAGTACTTTATTTTGCACTTCCCTGGGAGACATCTGTCATGCAGGCACATTATTGTCCTTCACAACCAACTAGCAAAAAGAAGCATATGAAAAATGGAGACATGTTGACAAGTGTAGTGAGTGCCAAGGTACAATACTTATTGACTAAAAACTTGAATCATGCCACCTGTCACATGGACATCCGTACCATGATGACACAGTTGGCAACACATCTGACCCACTGCCTGTCATGTGGAGTGGCACACATGTCCAAACACAGGACAATGCATTAGCTAATGGGCCTGCAATGTGTCGGGATAAGGAGCACCTGCACTGAGGAGACACCCTCATGGCAAGAAAGAATGTCCACACAGATGTCAGCACACACAGACCAAACTACGTAGCATCTCGCCCACACACTGGTGGCAAAAATGGATGAGCATGAGCCATGTATTTCCATTTTTGACACATGCTGCAAAGCACAAACATTAAACCCAGCACAACATAACTGGGTCACTGCATGTTGAGTGTCTGTCCAGACAATTATCACACACAGGTCAGACCCGGCAAGGAGACATAAGGTTTGGACATGTAGGCCTTGCCCGCACAAACCCCCCATACCTGAGACAATGTGATTGAGACAGATCCTGAAGTGACACCTCTTAATCTGGGTTTACTCTAAGGTGCATCAAGAATTCCTAAATGTACTCCACATCACCTCGTGAGGCTGCCAACACATATTTGTGACCAACAACCATCAACAGATAGTTGTACATAGACACACAGGCACTGCCCAGTGTGAGGATGCACAAGTAAAATGGGGTCAGTCTGTACAATGGGCACATGTAGCACACTTTAGATAAATACAAATGAGGGCAGGGAACTATGCCACAGAGGCCAAACGATGCTGAACACACAGAGAATGGGCACAGTGTTGGATGACACACATGAATCCGAGGCAAGGGTGTCTTAGGAGACTGTAGTGGGAACACTGCTCCATGGTCCTGAAATTATCTGACTGTAACCTGAGCTACCGTCCCGGCACTATGCATATCTCCCACTCATGCACATCATGTCTGAGGCCACAACATTGTTAATTCATGCTGCACGTCTGTTCATTTAAAAAATCACACTCCTATGTTGAGACTCAGCATCATTGCCAACTAATATGGACACCTAAATGACTGTACAGGACAGGGCACAGGCAAGGTAACAACACATGTCTCAGGTTCCCACCCCCTGATGCAGAAAGCAATGTGCACCTGGATTAACTGGCAGCCTAGATGACCATGTGCAATAGTGATTACACACAGACCAGGGAACACATGTAATTTAGGGGAAAGGAGGAGGAACAGCACCGTTTGACTTTGGGGAACAGGATATGCACTGCACAAATTAACCCTCGCTGTGTATCCAGGCAACTGAGCACTTCCAAAAACTGGTGACACACAACAAACACACATGTACCTACCCCCTTCCTGCTGCTGCAACTCCTGTAACCGCCTATCCAAGTCATGGAAGACCACTGCCAGGACACTCTTCATCTGTTGGGTCAGTCGTTGGCCCCCGCCGTGCTTGTGTGGAGGTGAATCTTTCAGCTGCCACCGGGCGATCCTCTGGGTCCAGCACCGGATGTCCTGCCAGCGTTTCCTCACCTGTGCGAGGCGCCGACTGCGACCCTCCACAGATCTCACGGCCCTGACGGCCTGCTTCCATATCTCCCCCTTGGCGTAGGCAGTTACCTGTGAGGATGACAAAGTGAGACAACATCACTACACCTGCTCCATGTCACAGAGACACACATTTGAACATCTTTGATATGTTGAACAGGGCATAGTATGCTGGCAACAAATTGCACCTTTGTCATAGGAACATTAGCCTATGTGGAAGCCCCAATGCACTACATGGCATTGAAAGTACACAGGTGGCATGAGGGGTGCAACACACTCCATAATCATGGCACACGCTGTGCATCACATGCAACACCAGGCTGATGGACAGCACCTCCAAGCAGTCACATGCCCCAGTCCACTGACGCAACCTCAGCAGAGTACACAGACACACACAGGCACAGATCAATCACCTGCCATTGGCAACAGCGGATACAAACCTCACTCTGCACATGTGCCACTTGCCTGTGGGGTGTCACAGGTGTGGTGCTAGCTCAGCAAGTCAGACACTCTGCACGGCTTACTTCTCACATCAGATGGGTGGAGCTGTTGCCTCCTCCATGCAGCTGGGGTGCAACACTCCACATAGACACTCACCCACATGACAAGGAACATTCACACACATCAATGTCCAGGGGGCGTACACATCATTTGGACACTCTCACCACAGCTCCCCTCAACTCACACACATCTGTGGGTACAGTCACCTGTCACACCGGGGGGGGGGGGCAGGGAATCACCTCTGGACAATAGGACACAAATTGGCATAAGGATTGGGCAGGCTGATTGTGCCATGCACTATGCAGTGAATGTCACAGTAAGCATAATGCAAGTGAGGAGTGCACACAGGAACTACATCATGCTCTGCATGGGAGACATAAGCCATTCCCCCCTGGGACCCACGCTAAACAACATTGCATGTCTGTCACACCTGGACACAATGCCAGAAGTGACAGTCACAAAAAAGGTGCACAGTCAAAGCTAGTGGAGTCAGAACTCACCTGCTCCCCTGGTCTCCCATACAGGCTGGGGTACTGTGGGAGGATGACATCAAGCAATGCCTCATTCTCCTCATGGGTGAAAGGCTGGGCCCTCGCCACAGACCCTGACATGGTGCCAGAGGAAGCATAAGCAGCAGCAGTGGGGAAGAGTGTAAGGTAGTGCAGGCAAGTGCCCTCTCATGGGTTCTGGCTGACTTATATCTGCCTTGCTGGGCTGTTTCATTTACAGGAGTCCAGAGTGATTGGTCAGTCTCATTTGCATCCTACGTTTCCTCCAATCCCTTTAAACATACCCCAGTGAGGGCCTTTGCATGGTTCAAAATTTGAGCATGATGTGAAGTCAACAACCACTTTGCAACATTGTATTTAGTTGCCAACTCCCTATTCCAGGCCACATGATTGAAAATTTGAACTTGAAAATCGGTATCCATGACAACCAGCATGCCTTTAGGCCCTAATACTTGTCCCTCATGTGTCCCTATGTAATTTAGCTATCCACACACAGGTACGGTGCGTTTCACACGTACTCCTACCGCACCAGTTGCACATTGCGTTTGACACGTACGTGTACGACCAGTGTGTACACAACCGTGTACACACTGGTCGTACACGTATGTGTACACACTGCTCGTATACGTACATGTACACACTGGTAGTACACGTACGTGTGTACGGTCCGTACACACACCCGTACTCCGGCGGGAACACCAATGTGATGTTATGGACCGTTCACACGCCCTCAGAGCGTGTGTACGGTGCGTATCACAGCTTACACAGGTGATAGGAGGCGCACACGAATGGAATGGAGGTGTCAGACTCGTGCACGGCTGTACATCAAGTCATACTCATTGCAGTCCTACATGTGCAGGGCCTAGGTGTGTCAGGCAGTGATGTGGCACGTCTCCTCATGTTTTAGCACAATAGATGTGTGATGACCTGTGTACACATGTCATGTGTGATGGGGCAGTATGTGGCACACTTCCCCTTCCCACTTTGCACATGTGTGCATGTAGTACAAACGTGTCAAGCACTGCATCACTGGTATGGCACAGTCACCAACACCCGCAAATGTCCCCTGATGCCAGGGACAGGGACACTAACACCTGACATCTAAGTACCAGCGTGCCCCGATGTGACTATGTCCTGTGTGTGTCATGTGTTCCCATGAGCTTGCTGTTGTTGCTCCGTCAACTGCATCTGCTGTTGCTGCATCCAACATGTGTCTGTGTGTAGATGGGCATGGCACACATATACGCACACCATGCCACATGTGGATTCACACGTTACGTGTGTCTGGATGCTTCAAAGATGATTTTATGACATGAGGACATATCTGCGCCGTATCCATGTCTGTGTTTTCGTTTTTCACGTGTACCACTTCATCGCTATGTGTATGATCTGTACATTTCCAATGACATGTGACCTGTGCGTCTAGATTGCTGCCAGCATTCTGTATGAGATGACATCCTTCAAATGCAGATATGTGGATGTATGTCACTCCTGTGATGTCTCTGGCTGTTCACTTACACTGGCCGACAGCTAGTTTTGGGCCATGTCATGTAGAACTTGACTATCAACGGGTGTAGCTGGCTTGTCATAGGAGTATCACCTGGCTGGCATACGTGTCCTGGATGTATAGCACAGACCTGACTCTGTATTTAGCAGATGTGTAGTAGCAGTTGAGCATGTGCTCAGTTCATTGACATTGATGTTGTTAGGTACTCACTCTTCGTTATTCCTTCCAATTTTCTGCAGGGCACCGCCTCTCCCCCGACCAATGCCAGACTTGGCTGCCATGAGGGAACGTGACTGCATAAGACGTTACCGCTTCTCGCAACAGTTGATTGAGAACTTGACCGCAAAGCTGGAACCACACCTCCAACCGCGACACAGGTATCGTACTGCGCTGACCCCCAAGATGAAGGTGATGGCAGCCCTACATTTTTTTGCCACCGGTACGTTTCAATTCACCATAGCTGATGTGGGTGGCATGTCACAGACTATGTTCAGCCATGTCCTGCATGATGTTTTAGAAGCCATGTTGGAGCACCTGGATGAATTCATCCATTTTCCGACTCGTGAGCAGTTGACAGGTGTCAAGGGTGAGTTCTATGCCCTGGGAGGGATGCCCCATGTAATTGGGTCTATTGATGGGACACATGTGGCTTTGGTACCACCACAGGCACAGGAGGTCGCCTATCACAACCGTAAACATTACCACTCTATAAATGCCCTTGTGGTGTGTCTTGCTAACATGCTGATTTCCCATGTCTGTGCACGTTTTTCAGGGTCAGCACACGATGCCTACATCATGAGGCGTAGCAGGGTGACAGAAATGATGCTGGGACTGCACAACAAACGAGCATGTCTTGTTGGTGGGTATACTCTGTTTGTCCTTTGTTTCGCGCTATTTTTGTATCTTACGGCATCTCCTGACCCACATGTTTCCATGTAGGGGACTCTGGCTATCCCAACATGCCATGGCTGGTGACGCCCCTCCGTAACCCCAGAACAGCTGCAGATCACCATTACAACAATGCACATGGGCAGACCAGGCGAGTGATTGAGAGGACGTTTGGCCTCCTGAAGAGCAGATTCCGGTGCCTTCACAAGACAGGCGGGTCCCTCCCATATGCACCGGTGAAGGCCTGCAAGATCTTCCTCGTGTGCTGCATGCTGCACAACATGGCAGTGGAGAAGGCTGTGCCACTCATCCTCGATCCGGATGAGCAGGAACATCCACCCGTGGAGGATGAAGGGTTTGGTCACGAGGCAAGTGACGATGAGGAGGAGGAGGAGGACAACATCCGAGTCAGCTCATACGCAACTTCTTCTCATAATGGTGAGTCCATGGGTCTGAGTGTGCATGCCTGGAGCCTTGTGTGGCATGTGTTGCAATGTGTGTGTCCAGCTGACTGTATGCTAAGTGACTTAGATGTGTGTTCAGATGTGTCACTCGAGTGATGATGTCCTTCCACACATTTTAGCTTAGACACTCAATTTTAATATAGCATGGTGACACACTTATTCCTGTAGAGTAAATGACCATGCATGCGGATGACAATCTCTTCCCTGACTTCTTGTGTGTCTGTCATGCCCAGGTAGTTTTGCATGCTGTCTGCTCGTGTCATCGTTGGGCTCCCGCTATTCCTCATGAGTATTGCAACGTGTGCTGAATCAGCGTCCCATGCACGGACATGGGGAAAAGTCTATTTGGTTAAGGATTGCTGCACGGCATTATGGTGTTGGTAGGTGTTTGTAATGTGTGGGCACTGCTCCTGTGCATGTTGTGTTACTATACATACATGTCGACTCACCATGGGGCACATGACATGTTGCATGACTCCCATGTATTGATAGTCACCCTTCGTAGCAGTCATCTGTGATGGCACTGTGGATTCTGATGAAGGCATCAATGTGTGTACAACTTCCCTCTGAAATATACTGGATGCAACGGGTGGACATAGTGTGAGACATCCCCATTAGAGGATAAATGGGGAATTGAAGCCCCTCCGTGTGCAGCATGGGGTGTTTAGCTCAAACACTTCACTTGTGTGCCAGTTCAATGGATTTACAGCATCTGTGTTGTGAAGGGGGTGTCCAGTGTAGGTCCCACATGTTCTGCAAAATGCCCTGTGAGTCTGTTCATATTGATGCATTTCCCTAGGTGTGAACCTGAGTAATAAAGGTGTACCTCACCCTCCAAGGTGCCTCATCTCTGTCAATGCTGGTCTCTTGCCACTTTGCATGCAACATCTCTGGCATAGTTGTCAAAGATTGGGCATATGAGTCTCTGTGTAGTTTAGCAACATGCATGCTGTTCTTCAGGGATTAGAATATCCATTGTGCATGATGTCCATGGTTGTGTATGTATTTAGAAAACCAAACGGAGCGTCATTTACACCCCAGACCAGTCACACAGCAAGACCAAAATGCTTTAAATTAATGCTTGTTTTACCAAATGTTCATCCATTTAAATTCAACAGTTCTTTTACAGCTCAACTCCACTTCATCCACTTATCGGAGAATCATGTAATTTTCCAAGTTTCTGATGTTTTTGATGAGATCATCCGGACTTCTTGTCAAAAACACGATAGACACATGTTTCATCCCAGGCGCGTTCTTTATTAAAAACCCAATGCATTTCGGACTCCACGAGTCCTTCGTCAGGGGTAACTATGAATAAAACATGTTGTGAATTAATAATGTGCATAATACTTTTGTTCAACCAAACCCTGCTAGCAGCAATAAATCACATATCCTCTAAAAATCATTTTACATAATAAAAAAGCAAAGACATGAAAACCGAAAGCATCCCCCTTGTAATCTTCTCCTTATGAACACCCCCTTCTACTTTATGAAGCTTCTTATCTAGCTACCAACTTATTGTAAGGAGACCCCCTTCAGAATTAGCCAATCAGCAAAAACCATTCGAAAAAACCGTTAAGACAGCCTCTATGTATAACAAACTATTGCTGCACCATCAGTTGTTAATTTGTCTAATCATATTCTCCCCCCTCCTCCATCAAGCGAAGCGCCCTTGAGATCCCTCCCATGCTCCACATTCCTGAATTTACTCTATTCAAACAAGCTGAAACTGATAATCTTGAATAAGCGTGTTGTTCTCGCACCTGCCTGGGGATATTACCAATCTGCCATCCATTTCTGGAACGAAAATGTCAACCCGCCCGAGAAACGCTCGGTTTTTAAACTTCGCGTGCAAATGCAAGTCCCTCCCCGTTACGCTCGTGTTCTCCTTCATCACCTGATCAGGACTATTGTACAGGACTGTGTATGTATTTAGGCATGTTGGTTGCCAGAACAGACCGTCAACACCTGCTGAGGGTATGTATCCTGTGCGCAGCTCGTCCTTCAGTTTAATGATCCGGTGTCAGCCATCTTTGGGGATTGTGCATCCATTGTCTCTGGGTGTGCCATGGGAAACTGGACACTCCTCCTTTACATACGCCTGTTGCAGTAGTCCTTTCTGACATCCTTGTCTTTGTGTGCAACTAGTGGCATAGTTTCCAGGTCATGCTGCCTGCTGCTGCAGCCACTGCAGCGAGGGCACAGAGAGTTTACATATTCGGCAACACACACACCTCAAAGATGCTCCTCCCTTCCTCCCTCCACCCATTCATTTGTCTGGCATCAGCATTGTTGTGCCCACGCGGTGCCAAAGGCTGGACCGTCAGCGCATGCAACTTGCACATTGCACGAACCTCATGTCCTTACATGACCCACATCACACTACAGTCTGATGTTGCAGCCGCCCTCCAAGCATTGTCCATCCAAGGAGCTACCGCCTGCTCTCAGGCATATCCTAGGCGCACACACAACACCTTTGCATGATGATTGTGCAACTCCAACTGCCTACACAGCGCTGCCCCACCTTCCAGGCCCTGTCACACGAAACCAGGTAATGTCCCTCCTACTCCCCACCGGCTCCGCACACCAGCAAGGCCATGGGAGTGGGACTCAAGCCTTCAGCATGTAGTATAGTGGCATAATCTGGCACATGGCCCAGGTATCATCTCTCAGCGTGTCAATCCTCAATGTGTCCAGGTCCCCCTCACCGGCATCACATGCACACAGCATCTCTTCATCAGCTCGTATGCCATTGACAGCCAGGTGCTCCTAACCCTCACCAAAGACGCAGCCATTGGCAGTTCCAATATTCAAGAAGGCATGAGATCCATTGATGGATGGCTGAACATCAGCCACCTGAGGCTGAACTTGTACAGGACTGAGGTAATCATCTGAGGATTGTCCCCTTACAGGTGGGTCAACTGCTTGTGTCCCACCCGCAAGAGCCCTGCACATGCACCCAGTGGCCACGCACACAAGATGGTGTGCATCATGGAATTGTCACTCACATTTTCCATGCTAATCACCAGCATCTGTACCTCAGGGTGCAACACCCTCTGCATGATGCACATGATCCACAGATAGATCCACTCCAGGGAAAGACAGACCATGCCCCAGGAGCACGACACCAGCCGTGTCAACTACTGCCCCGCCCTCTACGGAGCAAGTACATCCTAACGCCCGGGAAACCAGTCCACATCCAGGCTGCATGTGCACACCTCAGCTCTAACATCCTGCGCCCCAGCCACATCACCGTCCACCAGAGATTGCTGCAATGTATCACTGTGTGCTGCAGGATGACCTTCAGACTCCTCACCCACACTCAGGAGGCAGGACATAACCCCAGACCCCACACCAACCTTGGCCGTCTGTCATCCGAGACCCCGTTGTGCCAACTCCGTGCATTCAACCTTGCCCTGGCCACCATTCTTCACATTCACCGTACTCCAGCATGCTGGACATAGTTCTCCCACCTGGCAAGACATACCTGCTACTCCCTCCCCGGCAACATCCACATGAGCCATGACCTCTACGCCTTCAGGATACTCTTCCCAATTGGTCTGTCCGCACAGTAATGCATGCCCCCCCCTCAGCATCTTGAGGCCATCACGGGTGAGTATTGTGCTCCATGTCTGTATTGTATGATACATTGTGACCCATGTGTGTCCTGTCCCAGACTCAGATTCCAGGGTATGGATGGCTGGAGTTAGTTCAACACTCATGCATAGTTTGACATTTCCCTACACGTAGGTTGTGTACTCATGCAAAAGGAATGCAACATGTAATTGTAGAAAAAGAGATTTATTCTCGGTGGGAGGCCTGTTTAGTTTGGACAAATAGGTGCTGTACAGTGTGCATTGAATCCAAAGTTCATAGGGGGAGATGGCATCCTTGTCAGTTGGAGTCATCAGAGTCCAGACCACAGTGTTGGTCATCATTGGTCAGACTGTGACCAGCAAGTCCATGTGGCAGAGAATGTCATTGGATGAGGTGCTGCTGTTGCGCCATGTGCCAGGCCAGGTGACCTGAGAGATGTGGATGGTCCGCTGCCTCTCACGGTCTTTTCCGTGGACGACCCACCTTCCTTGCGGGACCCTCAGATGCAGGCCTTGACGATGCTTTGGACGCTCCGTCGGATGAATCCTCCTCCTCCTCCCTCCCTGTGGCTGGTGCTGGTCTTCGCCTGGTGGCACAGGGAGGGTTGTCCATGTTGTCGGCGATCCGACGGAGTGAACCGCTTATGTCCGTTTGCACCGCCAGGAGCTCAGCCAGTCTTGCCTCCATCCGTCCTTGGTGTTGTTGTTGACTGGCGTGTTGCTCGGCCTGCTGGTTCTTAATCTCGTTGATGGTCCCCACTACCTGGCTGATGCCCCTGGTGTCACGCCGGTATGTCTCCAAGATGTGGCGTATGTGTGACATACCGGTTCCCTCAGCTGGCTGGTCAGGTTTGAACCTCCGCCTGCCTCCACTCCCACCACCCCTGCCCACACGAGCCTGGCCTGCCATTGTGGGCACATCGGGTCTACCGGACCCCTGAGGGATGGCATTTGCAGGGTTGTCTGCCTCCTCCTGGGTGGCCGGAGAACCTTGTCCCTCCAGGGCAGACTGGCTCAGTTGTTCTGTGCGGGCAGGGCTCCTGGGTGTCTCCTGGGATGTGGCAAGAATGGGGGTGATGGTTGGCACAGATGTACCTGACGCAGGTGCTGCAGGGGCTGGGGCACCAGAGGGTCCAGGTTGGTTGGGGTCATCCACAGAGTGCTGAGAGTCGTCGCTGCCGGTGGGATCATCTTCCTGCCGAGCCTGGGCCTGTGATTGTTCCCCCCCAGTGTTGAGGGGAGATCCATGACATTGCCCTGTGTGTGAGATAGAGACAATGTTAATGCTGTTTCATGCGACATCCATGTTTCATACATGTTCAGGTTGCCACAGTTACTCCAGGTAGTCGTATGTGCCTAGCATTCACATCAATGTCCACTTGTGGATGGGTATGTTGCAGGGGACTGATTGAAAGGTTATCCAGGGTCTTTGACATGTCGTATTTGGCCTTGGATGCTTTTTTGGCTGAGGCTTGATCTTGTTGTGTCACATGTCCATTGTGAGAGTGTGTGACTCCCTCGGCTGCCCCGGGGGTGTGTGCTTGTGTGAGGGGTGAGTGATCATCACTCAGCCCGATGCTGTTCAACATCCACATGGCCCCCCTCACACAAGTGGCAACCTCTAAGACATCTCCTACGCCGACGACACCCAGCGCATCCTCTCCCTCACCAAAGACCCTCACACCGCCAAGTCAAACATCCACGAGGGTCTGAGGGCCATAGACGACTGGATGCAGAGTGGCCATCTGACACTGAACTCGGACAAGACGGAGGTCCTCATCCTGGGACCCACACCCTCAGCCTGGGACGACTCCTGGTGGCCAATCGCTCTGGGGACATCACCGACACCCACCAAACACGCACGCAACCTAGGATTGATCCTCGCATCCTCCCTCTCCATGTCCAAGCAGGTCAACAGCGTCTCCTCCTCCTGCTACGACACCCTACGCACGCTCCGCCGGATCTACTTGTGGATCCCGACTTAAACAAGTAGAACAGTGACACAGGCCCTTGTCAGCAGCTGACTGGACTACGCCACTGCACTTTATGCAGGACTCCCAGCCACACACCAACGGCGGATACTACGCTTCTGCAACGCCTCGGCACAAGTGATCGTCAACGCCCCCCGCCACAGACACATCACCCCCCTCCTGAGAGACCTGCACTGGGTCCACATCGACAAGAGGATCACCTGTAGGCTCCTCAGCCACGCACAGAAGGCACTCCACACCGCTGGACAAGCCTACCTGCACATCAGACTCAGCTTCTACACCCCCACCCGCAAGCTCCACTCCGGCATCCTCGCAGCTGTCCCCCACATCCAACGTACGCCCGCCTGCAGCAGATTCTTCTCCTACCTCACCGCCAGGAGCTTGAACACCCTCCCAACCCACCTACGACTGACCCAAGACCTACTTGCCTTCTGATGACTCCTCAAGACCTGTCTCTTCGAGCAGTATTGGAACCTCCCCCCTCAGCGCCTTGAGACCCTCACAAGTAAGTAGCGCGCCTTACAAGTACCCAGAACGATTGTTGATTGATTGACGGTGCCTGCTGGTGGGTGTAGTGTGATTTGGCAGTTGGTCTCCCAGGTGATGTATCTGTCCCCCCATGGCGCATGCTGCTATGTCAGTGAGTGTGAGTTCCTTTCCTAGATATCTGAGCTGGTTGTGTTTGTGTTAGATTTTGCAGTTGTCACAGGAGGGCCTTGTGCTGCCTACAGCAGGGCCAAGTGTCAGCTACCTTGTCAGTACTTTGCGAGTCCCTGTGCATTGCACATGGTGCATGGGTATGTACCTGGGCCATATGGGCTGAGGGCATTGGTGTCTGTTTCAGAGTTGTACAATATGTTTAGTGATCCCCACCCTCCCAGCATCCCGGACATCCTGTCTTGGGTTTGTGGTGTGTGTAGGCTGGGACATGGCATGGCCTTGCTTTGTAAATGGGGCATACTCATGTTAGTGGCCTGAGCGTTGTTTAGAGTGTGGTTGTGTCAGGTGTGGGCTTGGGGGTAGGTGAGTGCATTTGTTGTAGTTGGGGTGTGGATGCCATTCCCCCCATGTTACGTGAGTTTGTTTGTGTACTGACCAGGCTCTCGAACTCCTTCGACTCCGTGAACTCCCACCGGCGGAAGCAGGACCATCACCTTCTCCTCCCAGGGATGGTAATGTACCGGTCTGTGGGGCAGCCCATCTCCTGTGATGTTACTCTGGGCGTATTCCTCGTTCATTTTGCGCTTGACTGCCCTGCGCAGATCGTACCACCTGGCTTGACATTCATTCCTGGTCCTTCTGATGGGCGCAACACCATTCACCCGATTGACGATCCTCTGCCACAGGCTAGTTTTTTGGGATATGCTGGTCTGTCTGACCAATGTTCCAAACAGATGTGGCTCGACTCTGATGATTTCGTTGACAAGGATGTCCAGCTCCTCCGTAGTGAACTTTGGATTCTTGTCTGTGGGCATGGTGTGGGGTGTGGGTGTGGATGGTTGTGGGTGTGTGGGTGTGAATGTGTAGGTGTGTGTGTATGTGTAGAGGGGGTCACCCCCTGTGTGAAGGAGGTTGTGTGAAGGTGTGTGAGTTAAGGTGTATGGGTGCAGTTGTTTGTGTGTGATGTCTGTCAGCAGTGGGTCTGTTGCAAAGGCTCATGGTTTGTGTTTGTGGGCCCTTTTTATTGGTCCATTTGTGGGTGTGGCTGTGTTTGAACTTTTGGTGGGTGTGTTATAAGAGGTGGTTGTGATTTTGGGCCTCTGTTTGACTGTTTGCATGTGTCAGTCTCTTAGATGTTTTTTGTCCTGAAGACGTGTTTTGTGGTGTTGTGCGAGTCGAATTGACGGTCCTTGTGCTGTTTTACAGTGTCCTTGTTCAGTACGAGTCTTTTTCGCGTAGGTAAGGTGCGTCCATGGCTATGTTGTTGTACAGTGTTCACATGTGCAATGGTGTTGTACGACTCGTACATACGCGATGCTGGGGTACGGTGTTGGGGTATGGTGCGTCCAAGTACGGGGCTGGGGTGGGGGTATGGGGCGTACATACGCAGGTGCTGTGGTGGGGGTATGGCGCTTACATACGTGTGTGCTGGGGTACGGCGCGTACATGGGGGATGCTGGGGTACGGTGTTGGGGTACGGTGCGTCCGAGTACGGGGCTGGGGTGGGGGGTACAGCGCTTACATATGCGTGTGCTGGGGTGGGGGGGGTACGGCGCGACCGTACGTGGGTGCTGGGTTACGGCGCGTACATGCGCGGGTGCTGGGGTGGGGGGTACGGCACGTACATGCGCGGGTGCTGGGGTGGGGTGGTACGGCGCGTACATACGTGGGTGCTGGGGTGGGGGGTACGGCGCGTACATGCGCAGGTGCTGGGGTGGGGGGGTACGACCCGTACATACGCGGGTGCTGCGGTACGGCACATACAGGCGCGGGTGCTGAGGTGGGGGGTCCAGCGCGTATATACGCGGGTGCTGGGGTATGGCGTGTACATGCGCGGGTGGGGTGGGGGGTCCGTACAACTCGTACCCCGGGCCCAAGTGTACCGGGGTAGTGGTCGTACAAATCTCGCTCCGTACAGGACGTTTTCCATACGCTTGGGGATTCGGAACGCCGGTACGGATCGGACTTGTGCGCTCGGACTTCAGTTTTACGACTCGTACGTAAATCTGTCCGGGGACGTCTCGTAGACTTTTCCCGAGGCAATTCGTATGTAATTAACTGTACGAATCGTACTTCGCCGTTTGTACAGGACTTGTACGACTCGTACGTAAAAAAATACGGATACGAGTCGTACGGGAAATATTTTTACTGGATCGGAATCGGCACCTATATGGTGTAATTAACAGAAAAAAATTTGTAAATTAAGAGTTAAACTTTTAGTTAGCAGGATATTAGAAGATGTGGAATTATTTACATTAGTAAATATGATATGGTGTTCTCAAAGAGTGCTTTGAATTCTGGGTGTTGGTTTTCTGTTACACTGCTTTGTCAGACAGCTACAGAAGGACGTATACATTCGGTTACTTACCTAGAAACTAATTGTGCATGCAGCAGATTCAAACATAGATGTAGTCACATCTATATTACTCTCTTTTCCATAACATAGGCACTGAGGCATTTATTTATAGCCACTTACACAGATATTTAGAGAATCATAGTGATACTAAAACAGACAGTCACATACCGGCACATTTACCTAAAGGCCTCATGTCACTGCTACAGGTGTGCTCCTACAATTTCTCAGATATGTTGGCAAGTACTGACACAACCTTCTTATTCATGGAGTGAAATGCTCTTTCAGTGAGTCAATAACTTTATTTCGGCCACTAGGACCATAAAAGTACATCATTGCAAAAGTCATAACCAACATTACAAAAGATAAAAAGTATGTACACTCACAATCATATATCTACAGTCACTAAAATTGTAAAATAGCATCCTTCAGTTGTCTTTAAGATCATTTGAAACAACCATTAAGTTGATGTCAGGCTAAAATTTTCATGGTTAAAAATAATGGATAAAACAGAAAACTGAGACGGGGTTCCCTGTTAGCTAAACCCTTTTGCAGTTACATTACTTGGTACATCCCAGAATGTCACTTTAGAAAGCCCCGCCGCATATGCCACATAGTGTTTAGAAAGCGTGATGTAGCGAATACGATTGGAGGGTGGGTATCGTATTTTAATAGTCGGTAGGCCTCTAGGCAACGCCTAATACCTAGGTTTCTACATATTTGAATTACCCAGCGTTTGCGTGGCAGATGGTATGCAGGGCAGAAAAACAATACATGGATTTCAGACTCTACCCTGTAATTGCACGCAGGACAGTCTTCCTTGTTCTCTGTGGACCATTTGCTAGTATAGCTCATTAGTGGGAGGTTCCCTAGTCTAAATTGCATATACAATTTCCTGACCAGTGGGGGGTAAATCACATCCAGGAAATGTTCTTTTCTATATACATCCTTTACTTGGAGGAACTCTGCTGTCATCCGACCGCCAGTAGTACTTTCCTGTAGGGCCGTTAAGTTGGATTGCCTATAGTGTTGCACTAAATCTAGCCTGGATACTAGTGGCCATGATGACTCAGGCGTTTTCTAGAGGTCCTGCCTACCTAGCCTAGCAAAGAGATCCCTTATGTGGGAAAGCCACAGTATTTTCTTGGTAGTTGGGATAGACAGGATCTCCCTGAGCTCGGCTCTGTAGCAGGACAGCTCCGGAGTCGCCCACACCCTGCGCCAGAATGTAATAGACCTAAGGGCAATCTCCTAATCAATGGGCCTCATGCCCAGGTCCATGCGGAGGGGAACTAGGGGGGTGCTACGAGGAAGTTCCAGTAACTGCCTCATGAAGTTGTTCTCTACTTTCATGAGATAAGACGAAGAGTAATGCCCCCACAGTTCCGCCCCTTATAAGGTGGCCCCCCTTGCTTGGGCTTTATATATCTCAACAATGGGGGCGGCTGGCTTAAACGTGGAGGTTCTGTGCAATTTCATGATCTCCCCACAGTCTGTGTTAACCTAAGTCTTGCCTTGGCCAGTTGGGAGTCCCACTCAAAGTGCTCTGATAGAGTGATACCCAAATACTCGAATATCCTCATCCTTTCCAGGGGTGTGTCATTTAGGGAGGGGTTTGAACGAGTGGTTTTTGAGGGGATTGAAAACCATATATTTGGTCTTGGTTAAATTGATCTCCAGGCCCCTCATGTTGCAGAACTCCACAAAGCCATCAAGGGTGCATTGTATGCCAGTTGGTGATTTGGACAATAACAAAGTATCATCCGCGAACATCAATGCTGGAACCCTCCCCAAGGCTAGCTTTGGGGCGTCATTATCCTTAATGTTGTTAAGGTGGTCTATGAGCCCATTAATGTAGAGACAAAATAGAGTTGGGGCGAGCACACATCCGTGGCGTTCCCCATTTATTGACGGAGAAGCGTGCAGAGAGTTCCCCGTATTTTCCTCATCTTACTTGTGCGTAGTTCTCTGAGTGGAGCCTCACTAGCACATTGAGGAGGTACGGTGGAATCCTAAGCTCATTCAGTACTTTCCAGAGTTTCTCCCTTTGAACTAGATCGAAGGCCGACTTCAGGTCAACAAATATAAGATAGAGGCTGCCACCCTCTATGGTCACCGTTTTCCAGTAGAGTAGTTGTAGTCTGAAAATCTGGTTCTTTGTTCCGAAGGTGGCCTGATAGGGACTTAGGATCTCCTCCTCCTCTGTGTAATCCTGTATGCGGTCCAAAAGGACCAGTCCCATCAGTTTTTGGGTGACGTCAATTAAACTGATGGGTCTGTAATTCGAGGGTAGGAGAGGGCAACCTTTTTTAAATATGGGAATTATCTCTGCCCCGCGCCAGGTATCAGGGGGTTCCATGCCCTTCAGGATAGCATTAAATAGGGCACACAGATAGGGGACCCAAATTTTGGTTTCCATCCGGAAGAGATCCCCTGGAAGTCTATCTAAACCTGGCGCTTTAATACACTGCAGTTTGTTAATAGCACTCCCCACTTCAGTCCTGGTGATCTCCCACATCCCCTCTTGTTGGAACTCCAAGGATGGGCTCAGAGAGCTAGTGGTAACATCTACACCATCCTTCCCATCATACAGTAAACCGAAGTGCGTCTCCCAGACTTCGGGCGATATATTAGGCTCTAAGGCGGGTCGTCCTTCCCTGTCCCCTGAGCTTACTATTGCCTAGAATGATTTCAGATCTTTGTCGTTCAGGGCAGTCCTAAGGGCTTACCACCTATCTGATTCCCAGTTTTTCTTTTCCTTTTCGATGGTCCCTTTGTACCTTGCCCTAGGCAGTTTGATTAAAGGCCTGTCCTTCGCCTTCACTGCATCCAATAAATCCTGTTTGGCTTTGTGACAGCTGGCGTTGAACCAGGAGCATTTGGGACATTTAATTTCCCTCAGTTGTGTCACTAGGTAGAATACATCAATCAAATTTGCCGTTAACTGCTCATGTATTTTGCATGCCCTGTCTTGACCCCATATATGAACCTCTGCCTTTCCTACCTCCCACATTTCAGCTAACATAGGTAATGTTAGCTGGTAAACTTTAGCCAACTTTAATGGAGATTGCTGGATGTGACTCCATCTAACTCTCCTTCTGTTATTAGATAACGTTAGTGCATTAGTCTCAATAACAGAAGGGGTGACGGATTGGACATGCCCATGTTCCCAGTTTTCAGAATCACTATCAGGGTGTTGTGGTCACTGTCCTGTCTTTGGTGGACATAGAAGTCGAGGACCTTTTCCCAGGATCTGGTTTCCACCAGGATGTAATCAAGCAGAGAGGCCTGCCCTTCTCTGTTGAACGTGAACTGGCCTGGCTGATCAGATTTAGTCCTCCCATTACATGCCCTCAATGAGAGGGCCAAAGTAAGTGGGTGGAGTTGCATCGCCAGTGGTGACCAAACTTTAATCGGTATGATCTGTGGGTCAGGTATCGACTAGTGCTGGTCTTCTTCTGTGGGCGCACATAGATTTGGATCAGTAAGTGGCTCGAATTGACAATTAAAGTCTCCTCCTACAATCAACAAAATCGCTGGGTCCAAGGTTAGTATGAAGCACCCCAAATGATCTATAACGCCGGATTCCTGTCTTTTGCTCATGGGTCTGGAGTACACATTGATTAGGGCTAATTTTGTCTTTGTGGAGAGTGTCAGCAGGACACATTGGATATCATTAGTGGGAGATGTCATCTGCTCGTTGTTACAGCCGAGATGTGTACCCACCCAGATAGTTAAACCACCGGAAGGTCTCCCCCTCATAGTGGCCATAATATTAAAGGACGCAAAACCCACCCTCTGGAATGCTTCCCTCGCCCATGTCTCTTGGAATATGCAGATATCATGGTTAAAGCGTCCCCATTCAGGGCAGGGTAGTTTGTTGTTAAGTCCTGCCAGGTTCCAAGACAGGATCCACAAGCTGCCACCCTGTTCTCTTGTCCTACACGGTGCCTCGAGGGCGGTGGCACGTGGGGACGGAGGAACACCAGTATAGGCTCCGGGAAGATTATCAGGTGTCCCGCCCAGTTCTCCTTCTCTGTATGTACCCAACAGTGCAACAAAGGGTGAGGCTTCAGAGACCCTTCTTCACTGTGTCCTGACTCTTGGCGGGCTGGTCCACTGGGCGTTGACCAGGCTACTACCCCCTGCTGGTCGAGACCCACTACGCTCTGCTTCTGCCCTTTGGACCTGCCACAGGATTTTAGGGTTATCCCCTTCCTGGGGCCCCTACCCCAGTCAGTCTACCTCCAGACTTTCATAACTATTATTCACCGAGATGTTAAATTGGGGGCGCCTATTATACGTGTCCCATCTTCTCTCCTGGGATATATAACAAAAAGGGGGGGATTCGATAAGGTTTTCAGAGGCCAGAATCTGTAATATAACTTTTTGAAATGCAAATACGTCTGACACCATTAATCACAATTTCAACTTTTCTCAGCAGGCCTATTTATTGACTGCGAGTTGTGTTTGATTTATAACAATTTAAATTACTTTGAAACAGGGAGAACACTTCTTCAATGTGACAAACACATGTCCTATACATTTAACATTTAACAATCTTTGCTGTTTTCACAATAACTTATTGACAAATCAAACATGAAAAATAACTTCAAATAGACAATACTTTAAACAGACAGTGAAAATATTACGCTACAGTACTCAGATATCCTATTTTTAGGAATGGGGGCATTCTGACTCATTGTTGCCTCCACATTGGATGATTGTTGTGGTCCCATACAGGGTCAGAGAAAAAAAAATATATATATTTTCCGAGGTTGTCGTGGAGAGCGTTGACTGGGTATGTTGTTTTTGCTCTTCTGGGGACGTTATTGTATGACTTTTATCCCAAGTATTTCTCGTTCTCTATTAGCCGACGCGTTTCGACCTTAGATGTAGTGGACCTATATTATATTCATAAGGTCTTCATCAGGGCTCATGTATTGTCCCAAATGGACATCTTTTTCCTGAAAAATAATGATATATCTAATCATAAAGATTAATTAAAAAACTAGGTATTTAGCTTTTTTGAAAAAACCTAATCACATGAGAAACTTACGTACTAACCGCTAGGAGATGCTGGCGTCTTCTTTTACCTATGGTATACAAAGGAGGACATATCTATGAGATAGATGGTTCTCTCCTGTTTTCTTATCTTTTGTTGGCGTATTTCAAAAAGGGGTTATGTTTAGGAGGACTTAACATACCTTTCTGGTTCGCCCGTGGGGAGTGGGACTGGCATGTGGTTCAGGTCCTTTCACATTTTTTGACAGTGGAAAAATCTATGGATACAAAGGGAGCAAGACGCTATGGTGAGGCCAATGGTTTTTTCAGTGAATTTGCAAGGTTTTTTAAATGCTAATTCCTAACTATAACGTGTGTGAAACCTATGTTTTTTTCAGTGAATATATATATATATATATATATATATATATATATATATATATATATATATATTCACTGAAAAATAAAGGTTACAGATACTGTATAGTTAGAAAATGCTATTTAAAATCCTTAGAAATTCACTGAAAATAACAAAGGTAACAGTGATTATAGTTAGGTTCAGATTTTACACACACAAAACCACAGATCTTCAGCAATTATAGTTACCTGAGATAACAATAACTT
Organism: Triturus cristatus; assembly: GCF_964204655.1. Taxonomy (NCBI): domain Eukaryota; kingdom Metazoa; phylum Chordata; class Amphibia; order Caudata; family Salamandridae; genus Triturus; species Triturus cristatus. The sequence goes on along the minus strand of NC_140587.1, from coordinate 477,670,805 downwards.
ATGCCCCTACAACGCACTGCTTATGACTCGTAAAAAACCAATGAAATTCCACGTTATAGTTAGTGCAGGCAACTATAACTCACGCGACCGCAATCCTCTGTTGATGCTAATACTGTATCTTTAGCTATACATATATTACAAATATTTATTTTTCATAAAGACACATATGTCATCAGTGATGTAATATCTGACATCATCAGCAGAGGATTGCGGTCGCGTGAGTTATAGTTGCCTGCACTAACTATAACGTGGAATTTCATTGGTTTTTTACGAGTGAAATGTACAGCTAACCATAACATGTGTGAAACCTATGGTTTTTTCAGTGAATTTGCAAGGTTTTTTAAATGCTAATTCCTAACTATAACGTGTGTGAAACCTATGGTTTTTTCAGTGAATTTGTACGGTTTTTTAAATGCTAAGTTACTTTACGCCGTTCGTGGCGTGCGCGCCCACTTCACGCAGTTCGTTCCGTGCACGCACGGTGCGCTTCGCGCACCGTGCGCGCACAGTGAGCACGCGGTGCACTTCGCGCACCGCGCACCCACTTTACGCAGTTAGTGCCGTGCACGCACGGTGGGCACGCGGTGCGCTACGCACACCGCGTGCCCACGTTACGCTCGATGGGCCATGTACGCACGATGCGCTTCGCGCACCGTCCGCACACGGAGTACATATTATGCGCTTCGTTGTGAAAGGTTATCTATTAAATGTTCATTTTATAGATATGCCGTGCATAAAAGGTGCCCTACGGGCCCATTTTGCACACGGGGTGGGGAAAATGTGGATATTTTTTTTTTTACATTTTTTTTTACCGTACCCGTATGGTAAGCGCAATCGGCGTTTTTGCACAAAATAAAAAAATTGCATTTTTGGCCTTGGGGGCTCTATTGGGACTCCATACCCATGGATAGGTGGTTAGGAGCTGTCTAGCCTGCCCCTTTTCATGTAATCCAACTTTCTTTTTCCTGTCCCCTCAGAGTGCGAGAGAGAAAATGGCGGCCGACATTTCCTGGTTTCGACCGATTCGAATGTTTACTAAGATCTAACAGCCAATCAGAATCGCGCTCGCGCACGGCACCGTACGCGTACGGTAAGCTTACCGTAAGCGCACGGTAAGCTGCCACAGATATATATATTGATTTAAATGCTATTTTCTCAGGACCTACTGAACAGATTTACACCAGACCTACAAAAGGCACTTCCTTGACCTGTAGACTACCTCTCTGCCAAATTTCAAGTAACTCTGTTCAGCCGTTCGGGCTGTAGCTGTGTCTAAAGGTCCTATGGAAAAATGCATGGGGAAAACGCGTTTTGGGACCCCCCTTTTTTCTCAGCCCCCGCTTGACGAATCCCCCCGAGACTTTCAGGGTAGGAGCGGAGCGCCCCATTAGTATTGAAAATTTCGCGAGGATTCGTCGACCGGTGCCAAAGTTATTCAAAATAGAATGTTGCGGTTTTCCTATGGAAACAGGGTCCTAACTATAACTATCTACTGGCGACCGCCAGTAGATAATATATATATATATATATATTATCTACTGGCGGTCGCCAGTAGATAGTTATAGTTACAACCTAGTTTCCATAGGAAATCTCAAAATTCTATTTTGAATAACTTTGGCGCCGGTTGACGAATCCTCGCGAAATTTTCAAAACTAATGGAGCGTTCCGTTCAGCTCCTACCCTGAAAGTCTCGGGGTGATTCGTCAAGCAGGGGCCGAGAAAAAAGGGGGGTCCCAAAACGTGTTTTCCCCATGCATTTTTCCATAGGACCTTTAGACACAGCTACAGCCCGAACGGCTGAACATAATTACTTGAAATTTGGCAGAGAGGTAGCCATAAGGTCAAGGAAGTGCCTTTTGCAGGTCTGGTGTAAATCTGTTCAGTATTTCCTGAGAAAATAGCATTTAAAAGCATATATATATGTGGGCGGAGCCTAACCACACATCTCATCCTGAGATCTGATTGGCTGTCAGCACTTCATCCAAGAAGTGTTGGCAGCCATCTTGGGACCAATATACATGATAGCACCTCATTAAAAAGCATTGCAGTTAATAGAAGATTTTAAGACTTTAGTCACATTATAAATCATTTGTTGATGGTACCATACTCATTTTAGGAATTGTGGTATGTTCTAAGGTGATTTCACCATGTGAAAAATCCTTCTGCTGGGATATCATGATTGAGAGAAAAATATTTTCTCATGCTTTTACCACAGAGGTTTGGAAGGTGATCTATAAGCTAAACTGAGAGCTTATTTTCTGTAAATTCACATTATCTTTCTCAGTCATGTGAGAATGAAGTCTGACATTCTCAGTAAAACATGTACATCCAACAAGGGCAGAGACTGTCAGTTGATTCCTTTGTGTTCTACTGCAGCTTCCCAGAGTGTTCCAAAGAACTACTAGAGCGCTAACAGTCCTACTTATGATAAACGTATGGCACACCTGAAGCCATCTTGCTTGGATTAAAGTGGTAACTCTTAAAACATTTAATTTAAAAAGGAACAAAATGAGGGGGTTCATTTTTCCATAAAAAGTATGATTAGTGCTGCAGAAAGAAAAATTAGGGCACATTTTGAGTGACTTCTCAAATCCTCTTCTATTTCATTAAAAAATTCTGACATGCAGACTGAAACATGCACTTTCAATACCAGCAGCAGTTTTCCCTGGTGAGCAGTAGCTTTACTACAGTGATCTAATGAGCAAAAAGAGTGCTAACATTCTGAATTTATGGCAAATGTGTGACACATCTGAATGCCTTCTTGATGGAATCAAAGTAAAAAACTGAAAGTATTTCCTACTGAGGAGACTGCAGTAAATGAGGAAATTAGGAAACTTCATAACAAATAAGTCTCCCAAGATGGCCACCAGAGACAAAAGAGCCCAAATGTAGCCCAAATATCACCCAGATGTAGCCCAAGTATAGCTCAATGACAGAATGTCCCAGAATGTTCTTAAAAACAAATAGAGCGCTTACTGTCTTCATTATGACAAAAGTATGGCACACCTGAAGCCATCTTGATTGGAATAAACTAGTAACACTTAAAACATTTAATTTAAAAAGGAACACAATGAGGGGTTCATTTTGTCATAGAAATTATGATTAATGCTGAAGAAAGAAAATGAGGGCACATTTTGAGTGACTTCTCAAATCCTCTTCTATTTCATTAAAAAATTCTGACATGCAGACTGAAACATGCACTTTTAATACCAGGAGCAGACTTCCATGGTGAACAGTAGTTTTACTACAGTGATCTAATGAGCAACTAGAGTGCTAACATTCAGAATTTATGGCAAATGTGTGACATATCTGAATACCTTCATGATGGAATCAAAGTAAAAAACTGAAAGCATTTCCTACTGAGGAGACTGCAGTACATGAGGAAATTAGGAAACTTCATAACAAATAAATCTCCCAAGATGGCCACCGGAGACAAAAGAGCCCAAATGTAGCTCAAAATCACCCAGATATAGCCCAAATATAGCCCAATGACAGAAGTGTGCAAAACACTTATTATTTTGTGTTTTTGCAGTGTTATATAGTGCAGACTTGTCAGGTATTGGAGTGCTTTACATGAGCATTGGTTACATCTCACAAGAACAAATTCATTTTGGTTGTAGACATGGGGAGACTAAGTGATTTGACCAGAATCACAGAATGTCGAGCTGAAGCAGAAACTTCAACCTGGTTCCCCAGTTGCAAAGTCTGCAGTTCTGGAAGTAACACCACATCCTCTCCCCTAAGTGCAACATTTAATCAAGTGGTCAACTGGATAAAAAAACATAAAGATAACAATAATTTAAAAGTGCTTTGTCGCTATTTGAAAACTCAGAAAATATGTCCTTATTTTAGTCTTTTAGAGCACTAACCATAATTTTGATGCCAATAAGACCCTCTCATATATGTAATTTATAAAGGAAATGCTCTAGGTATTACAGTTTTGATTACATCAAGATGATGTCAGGCGTTCCACACTTTTGTAATAAATATAGAATGTTAGCAATCTAGTTGTTCATTAGGAAACTGTTGAGAGGCAGAGGCCAGGGGCACGGACTCTGAAAATTGAAGGCAGGTAGGAGGGTGCAAAGGCAACAATTTAACCACACTGAGCAGGCAGGAAGGGCCGTGGAAGCACAACAGACTATGGAGGGCAGTGGAAAGGGGGGCAGGGGCAACAAACCAACAATACAGGACTTGCAAGAGAGGCTGTGGCAATGTAATAGACCATTGTGGGCAGAAGGTAGTACAACCATACATGCCAACAGACCCGATTCAGCCAGGAAACGTCCAATGTTTTTAAGCTCAAATGGGCTTTATTTGATCTGTCTCCTGTCAGAGGCGTAGCTAGAGCTTGTGGCGCGCGGGGCTGTCCCTCAGATTGCCGCCCCTGGGGGAGGGGTGCTGGGGAAAAAGGACGGCGAGCACTTGAAAGAGGTCCGAGAGATGCGTAGTACCACTGCTAACAGTTACCTCGATCATGCAAGTTACATGCACATACATGACACTGTCCAAGGCTATTCAGTTGAATACACCGGTGACAGGCAGTACAAAGGAGAACACACACACTGCATGATCTATCTGGGGACTCAGAAAAACTGCATGTGACATCCATCAGAGAGCTGCGTGAACAATTACAACACAAAAGGAGTGCATACCACATATCAGCCCTACATGAAGTTAGAATTTTTGAAATCCTGTTTTATGCTGTGAAAATTGAGAAATCTCAATTTTATGCTGTCTGAAAAATTTCCCAAGGTAAGTTTCTCTTTGCCTTCCTTACGAGTTTGCATTAAATTCTGCTATGTGCGGTAACTCCGGGAACCACACTTATTGGGCTTATGCGTTTTGGAATGAAAACCATGTTCCCTTGATAAATGCTTTCAGGTCAAACCTACTGATATCTATCAGGGGAAAACCGGAAGATGGCATTTAGGTGCAGTAAGCAGCAAGATCTGGAAGTTAGTCCTCATTACTGGGGGAATAACCACTCGTAATGAAGGGTATAGCAACAACAAAACAACAACAACAAAAAAACTATTCAAAATCCTTCCCTTCTATCCCTCCACTATCCTTTTTCAATCCAAATAACAGACTAACATGTCCACTACTCAAATAAATTTCCTATTTCACTATACTAATTCACCACTAATCCTTTATGGGTTCCGGAGTAGCATGCTACTCGCCGAAAAAGCACATTAACACCTCAACGGGTTAGCAAGCGCTATATAAATGCAAACCTTTTTACCTCTTCTACCCCTTCGGTATCCTTCTTAATCCAAATAATTGACTAACATACCGACCACTCAAATTATTAAAAATGACTTGCATATTTCATTATACTAATTCACCACTAACACTGTATGGGTTCCAGAGTAGTGTGCTACTCGCCGAAAAACACTTCAACCCCCCCATCAGAGGTAGCAAGCGCTATATAAATGCAAACCATTTTTCCCTTCTCCATACCCTTCTCAATCCACATAATCTGACTAACATATTCACCACTCACCTTACTTTCATATTTTCACTATATTAATTCACCACTATTCCTTTCTGGGTTCTGAAGTAACGTGCCACTCGCCAAATAAGCGCTTTAACACCCCATCAAGGGTAGCAAGCGCTATATAAATGCAAACCTTTTTCCCTCTTCTATCCCTCCACTATCCTTCTCAATCCTTCTCAATCCAAATAACTGACTAACATAAACACCACTCAAATTACTTTCAAATATTCACTATACTAATTCACCACTAATCATTTATGGGTTCCGGAGTAGCGTTCCACTCACTGAAAAAGCGCTTCAATGCCTCATTATGGGTAGTGAGTACTAGATAAATGAAATTACAATACAGTACAAAAAATAATTGCAAAAGTGCCATCAACACCCTCAAGCAACCAGGCAAGGGGAAACCATGCAACCAAATTTAAACCCATTCTTCCAAACTCCCGACCTCCACAAAGAAGGTAGGTCCATATCAGTGTGTCAAAGGCAATATTGAAGCTACATGAAATCAACCACATCTGGCCCACCTTCTGGGTTAAACAAGACTTTAGGTTAAAGTTGTTAGATATATGAGGTCCTGCATCTCAGCCTCCTCTAAGATATGTTGCAGCTTTGTTCCAACCCACAGAGAGCAAATGCTGATAATGCAAGAAAACAGAAGCCAAGGGGTTCACAGGAGGAGCCCGAAAAAATTGAAAGGATATCAGCAAATAAAAGCAAAAATCCTGTGTGCATGGGAAGCAGTTGGAAACACACAGGAAAATGACTTAAACACCATTATTATTCACAGAACAATATCGACCTCACAGACCTCCCCAGTGCCCAGTTGGCAATGTCCTTCTGTGCTGTAGTGTGACATTGTATCTCAGGTTGAGGCAGGCTGAACTAAGGTACGAAGCCATGGCAGGAGTAGAGTTTTGGCTTCTGGTGGGGGCTGGGCTTATCAGTAAGACTGAGTGAGGGCCCAATTCGGTTAAAACTGAGTAAAGACCAATGCCCCTATGCCCAGACCTAGCCTAGACCTTTTTTTTCCTTGAATTGTTCTTCTTCAAATCACTGCAGAGATGCAGGCTTCAAAACTGGTGACGGATCACACTACTTGCTAGTGGTACAGTTCAGTTTAAGAGCAACAAAGCATTATGGGAAAGGAGGGACACAGTACTTCATATCTTCAAGTGACCCTTTGACATCAGTGACACCTTCATCAAATCCTGCTTTTGTGACAAACAGCACTTTGCTTTCTGGTGTTCTAGGATCCACAGAAGCAAAGTGGTCTTGGCTAAAAAGCCAAGATTGGATGAAGGGGTCACTTATGACAATGGGTGGTTAACACGTTACTACTTTCATAGGATTAGCAGGATAGGGTGCAATCTTACAGATTCTTCCACCGATAGCAGGCACCTGATCACATAAAAATTCCCGCGACGGAAACACCGTTTCTGCTCCACTGCACCACTTGCCCACGGACTTAATTAAGATCATTGAGAATTCATGATGTGATTGTGCACCCAGACCAACTGGTAACCCCCCCCCCCCCCACCCCTCAAGCTCTCTTCAAATGGAATACATCTGCATGGGCAAGTTCTCTGGCTGTGATTTGTTACTTTTTTTAATCTTGAAATGCGCCATTCGCTTTTCTAACTGGGATATTTCTGTTAGCCGGAAATGCAATGTTGTTCTTAAACCGCTTTTAAATTTTGTAAATATGTTAGATGCATGCTTTTTACATATTTATGCTTTTAAATAACTAATAAACGTTTGCTAGTCACTTGAACTGTTCATAGACATGACTGGATAACAAGGATGCGCTGTCCTGGGGCTCTGAAAAAAAACCACACAGACACACACACACCACACAGACACACACACACACACACACACACACCACACACATAGACACACACCACACACAGACATGCACAAAACACACACTGACACACGCACAGACCCACACACACACACACACACACACACACACACACACACACACACACACACACACACAAACACACACCACACACAGACACACACACACAGAGGATGGAAGCCCTATTATGCAGGGTGTGTAATTACTTTGCACTGAACTAATGTTATATATGAGTAAGACATCTTAGATTAGAAAGATGATTCCGCGTTTCCTGCTGCAATCATTTGAGGGGAGGAGACAGCACAATGCTACACCATGCATGTATCGGAGATGTGGGACACCCAGCTCCCCACAGACATGAATTGACGGGGCTGCTGTATTCTGTTTCTGTTTGTTAATCACCGGGGGTCAGAGACCATCGGCCGCTTCCTTTTTTGGGGTAGGGGGCGGAGTGAGGGGAGTTGACAGAACGACGATAATGAGGAAATATAACATTAAAAAAGGAAACAACCTACTTTGCGCTCCCGCATTGATGAGTGGCACACACAATGGCGGGAGTAGAAAAGACATGCAGTGGGGGAGCGGGAATCTGCCCCGCCGGTTAATTTGCTGGCTCTCGCCTTGTCTTCTGGTATAAAAGGGAACTCCCTGGCCCTGCCCCCAGAGGAGCTGCGGAGGGCTATTCCGGGCTGCCGGCGCCAGGCCTGACCTCGCTGCCCTGGGCAGCCTGGGTCTCACAGGTCGCGAGCAGGAGGCCTTCCTCGCTGTGCTCTCTAACGGGCCACCAGTGCCGCGCGGCCGCCGCCCGCAAAATAGTGCCGCCTGGGGCGGACCGCCCCCACCGCCCCCCCCTAGCTACGCCATTGTCTCCTGTCTACAATCTCCTCTTTTTCAATGTAACTCAAAGGGGAAAATCAATACCCCAGTTTTTTTTCAAAATCTCCCTCTTACCAAGTTCAAAATGTTCGCAAGTATGGTACATTGGATCATGGAAGGAAATGGGATAGGGACATGGACTTGGAAAACAGAGGACAGGAGGGACATGGAGAGGTGCACCAAACTGACCCTGCAGGGCAGGCATCAGGGTTTGCAGCAGCACAATACACCACACAGGGCATGCAGGATGAGAGTGCAGTACAACAATCCATAGAAAGCAAGAGGGAGAGGACAGGACCATGCACATGGACAACAGAGAACAGAGGGGCAAGAGGCAATGGTAGCTAACTGACCATAATGGACAGACAGGAGAGAAAGCTGCAGCATAACAGACCATAAAGGGCAGGAGGGACGGATCAGGGGCATTACAATGGAACAGACAAGCCAGGAGGGAGGGAGTAGGGGTCTGCACATGTAAACAGAGGGCTGGGGGCAACGGGGCAGGGCAGGAGCAGCAAGATAGCCATGGAGGTCAGGCAGGATGGGCACTAGAAGCAAGACACACCATGAAGAGCAACAGTGAGACTGTGATGGCATACACACAGACCATGGAGGGAAGGTGGGAGGGGGTCAGGGGCAGCTAACTGACCACACAGGGAAGGTGGGAGGGGCCATGGCAGCACAGAAGACCATGCATGGCAAGTGGGAGAGTTAGTGGCAGCACAATGGCTATGATGGGCAAGAAGGAAGGTGCAGGGGCATGCACAAATGACGATGGAGGATAGAAGGGAGGGTCAGGACCTGTGCACAGACAAGAAGGTTCAGGGGAAGGGGCCTCACAACAGACCACACAGGGCAGGCAGGAGGATCAGTTGCAGCACAACAGACCAGGGAGGGCAGAAGGGTGTGGCAGTACAATGGACCATGTAGGACAGGAGGAAGAGGATAGGGGCATGGCATGTGGACAGGCAGGGTGGAGGTGGCAGGGACAGGTTACAGTCATCTGACAATGCTAGGCAGGTGGGAGGGGAGTGGCAGCTCAACAGAACACTCAGAGTAGATAGGAGTGGCAGGTCCATGGGACATGGTGGGCAAAAAGGATGGAGCAGGGGCATGCACAAAGACATCGGAGGGCAGGGGGAAGGAGAATAGGGGCAGCAAGCTAAGCACAGAGTTTAAGCAGGAGGTCAATGATGGGGCATAGAATTGGGCAATGGAGGGCAGGAGGAGTGGACTGGTACATCATACTAAATTGAGGGCAGTGGCAGCACATCAGACCATGCATGGCAGGAGGGAGGAGGCTAGTCCATGGATTCACACAACAGAGGATAGGGAGGAGGGGGATGGGGCAGCAAGCTAACTGTTCAGAGAAGGCGGGTATTAGGATCTTTATTGTTTTTAAAACATTGTGTCTGTGCGAACTACTTAAAATATGAACAAGTATGCTGCATAATCTCACTTTTATTCAGGAAGAAGAGGACGTTTGTGACTGTGACTCCGGGCTCACTTGGCAGAAACACCCCCTGACCCTCCACCCCCTATCGCAAAATGTAATGCCCATGAAAAGGGTAGGTGAACACAGTGTTATATAGAACATAGTCCTGAGAGCACGATTGAAAATGAAAACTAGATATAGTGTATGGTATAAACTATGCACCAAAAAGTGTGATATAAGATGAACCGGGCGTGAAATATAATATGCAATACATTGTGCGCAATGACAGATTCATTGGAGAGCGCGAGATAGCACAGGCACTAGCGCGTGCTATGCGATATGCGCCTTGGAGTGTAATATGCACAGGGCAGTGTTGTGTAACCTAACTAGTCTCTAAAGTTGTAATATAAAATATGTGCTGGGGAGTGTAACGTTGCATATGCACTGTGACAAAGATATGGATCCCAGATTGTAATATGTATGGCATAGCACTGTGCGTTATAACATAGGCATCGAGGAAGGCACGTTAGATGGGGCAATATAACCGGTGCGAAGACAAGTGTGGCATGACATATTCACGGGGTGGTGTTACAGTGCACATGGGCTAGAGAGTGTCATAGCATATGCACTAGCTAGTGGAATACAACACAGAGGTGTGTGGCACTCGGCAGGCAATGATGGGTGTAACACAGCATTGGGCTCTGTCAGGAGCGCGCTGTGACTCTCAAGTGATGTTCGTCCCCTTTCCAGAGAGTAAAATAAAAAGTATTACACATCCGGCAGTGGATGTGTGTTTTATTAACCGTGAAGGGGGTTTCTTGCATAGTTTTGGTCGAATTTTTGTCGAATCCCCTTTGAATGGCTTGGTGTGCATGTGTGTTAAATGTGCCCGTCAATAGCTACCCATGTTTGTATAAATAAACGACAAGGGTGTCTACCGGGATTAGGCACGGTAGGGCATCAGACATGTCAGAGCTTCACTAGTGGTGTAAATACATTCCACGTGGATTCATTGCATGCATAGTCGCCTTTTAATGAATATCACGCAAATCGTCATGGTGATAGGTACGTACGGTTTGTCCAGCATGTCCTAGGTGTGTCTATAAATATATATTTTTTAAAAATAATAAAAAACAGTGGCCGGCCCTGGGCATTGGGGTCAAAAAAATATAATTAGGAGACAGGCCCTGGGGGATGGGGTCATTAGGGCCAATAAATTAGAACAAGAAGGGGAACCACACAGCCCCCCTTCTTAAAAAATTAAAATAAATAAAAGACTGGCATCGTGCCGGAGGCCATGTCCCCTCCGTGCAGCACTCTGCAAATGCGCCCCCAACATGCATCTCCAGTATGCGCCAGGGAGCTGCGCTGCAGACAGGTGTTCTGAGGCCAAGCCCCTTTTTACACCTCTCTGCAACGCAGCTCTGTGGCGCTTACTGGAGGTACCTAGTGGTCCAGTTTGACCCTAGGGACCCTTAGGATTCAAGGGGACTTAATCTCTCAACTTAGAACAGCCACAGGGCGCGTTTACACAGTGGTGAAGGGAGGGGACGGGGCCTGAGGTGACATGTGCAAACACGCACTATGGCAGTTTTAAATTGGGGATATAATTTCCCTTCAATACTGAGGGCCCCTGGGGGCTAACTAGCCCACCAAGTGCTTCCAGTAGGCGCCACTGAGCTGCATTGCAGAGAGGTGGTCCAGGCCGTGCCACTTTTTACACCTCTCTGCAACGCAGCTCTGTGGCACTTACTGGAGGTACCTAGTGGTCTAGTTGGACCCTAGGGACCCTCAGGATTCAAATGAACTTAATCTCCCAACTAAAAACGGACACAGGGCGTGTTTACACAATGGTGAAGGGAGGGGACGGGGCCTGAGTTAACGTGTGCAAAAACGCCCTGTGGCCTGTTTTAAGAGGTAGTTTTAATCCCCATGCCCTATTATATACTAGGGGCTTACAGATGAGGTCATGCTAATCACAGGGGGACCCCAACGCATAATGTTCCCTAGTGTATGTAGGTGTTTTCACTGTATTCTAAGTGTCTTTCAACATAGCACTGGCTCTAGGACTGGTTAGTCAGACTCAATTACCACCAGTATCCGTCTGAAAAAGTTGAGGGTACAGGATGATTTTGCAACAAGGCTTCTTTCTGCTCTTCTTTTTGTTCTTTCTGCACGTTATCCTTCTTCCTGCACTTATCTTCGTATTTGAGGACTTCTGTTGCTTCTTTCAGCACTTCTTTTGTTTCTTTCTGTGCATTTTTTCTTCTTTCTTCACATGTCCTATCTCTGTAGGCATAGTTCGAAATTAGCATTTATAAAACCTTTGAAATTCACAGAAAAAACCATAGGTTTCAGGCACGGTATAGTTAGGAATTAGCATTCAAAAAACTTCAGAAATTCACTGAAAAAACCATAGGTTTCAGGGGTGTTATAGTTAGCTGGACTTTTCACTTGTACAAAACCATTGAAATTCCCCCGTTATAGTTAGTTCAGCTAACTATAACTCGCGCGCCCGCAATGCACTGCTGATGACGTCACATATTACATCACTCATGACATGGTCAGTGACATCACTCATGACATCACTGATAACATCTCAAATGACATCACTGATGACATCATCCTTGTGATAGAGTGGCAGACCTCCTCTCACCCTAATATAACCTTTGATACACACATTCAAAAATAGAAACTAACATTTTCAAAACAATGGACATACCAATACCAGTTACAACAACCTCTTCAGTAATTCTAAGATCCACATACACATCCACTCATTCACCAACAGTCCTATATAGTCACTCATACATGTACTCACTCATCATATGTACTCATACACCTATACATCCTGTTACACAATGCCACTCATCCATAGAGTTACTCACACACATAGTCACTCATGCTAATAAAGAATCAAACATACATTTACTTGCATATACAGTTATACACACACCACCATACGTACTACTACGGAAACTTACACATACTTAGTCTTTTAAACAATCACTTATAGAAACACATACTTATTCATACAGGAACTCTTTCAATCTCTCACTCTCACATATACTCACATATATACACCAATAGTCACATATACTAGTTTAAAACATATGTAGTTACTCATAAAGACACTATTGAGACAGTCATTCACTCACTAACACACCCATACACACACTCATCCACCCATACAGTCCTGCACACATGCTGTCTTCAACACATACAAACAGTGAGTCACTCATTCATGCACCTATGCACTACGTAATACCCCCCACCGAACCATGCAGACACTCAGACTGATACTCAAAAAACCAACTAATAACCTATATAGACACCCATGTAGCTACTCACCAACCCATGCAGCCACTTATACACAAAGTGAGAGACTGATACAGATATTTACATATTTAAACATTACTCACTAAGCCATGTATTCACTATGATACACTTAATCAGTCAGTTACACAATCAATTTTTCAAAAACAAATCATCCATTTAGACACTTATATACCCATTTATTCTTCCATCGACCTTGAGATATACATATATAAAACATATTTAATTTTCAGAAAAACACACATTCACTGGATGATGTCATCAGTGATGTCATCAGTGATGTCATTTGAGATGTCATCAGTGATGTCATCAGTGATGTCACTGACCATGTCATGAGTGATGTAATATGTGACGTCATCAGCAGTGCATTGCGGGCGCGCGAGTTATAGTTAGCTGAACTAACTATAACGGGGGAATTTCAATGGTTTTGTACAAGTGAAAGTCCAGCTAACTATAACACCCCTGAAACCTATGGTTTTTTCAGTGAATTTCTGAGGTTTTTTAAATGCTAATTCCTAACTATAACGTGCCTGAAACCTATGGTTTTTTCTGTGAATATATATATATATATGTATATACATATATATATATCTTCACTGAAAAAACCATAGGTTTCAGGGGTGTTATCAGTGAATGTGTGTTTTTCTGAAAATTAAATATGTTTTATATATGTATATCTCAAGGTCGATGGAAGAATAAATGGGTATATAAGTGTCTAAATGGATTATTTGTTTTTGAAAAATTGATTGTGTAACTGACTGATTAAGTGTATCATAGTGAATACATGGCTTAGTGAGTAATGTTTAAATATGTAAATATCTGTATCAGTCTCTCACTTTGTGTATAAGTGGCTGCATGGGTTGGTGAGTAGCTACATGGGTGTCTAGGTTATTAGTTGGTTTTTTAAATATCAGTCTGAGTGTCTGCATGGTTCGGTGGGGGGTATTACGTAGTGCATAGGTGCATGAATGAGTGACTCACTGTTTGTATGTGTTGAAGACAGCATGTGTGCAGGACTGTATGGGTGGATGAGTGTGTGTATGGGTGTGTTAGTGAGTGAATGACTGTCTCAATAGTGTCTTTATGAGTAACTACATATGTTTTAAACTAGTATATGTGACTATTGGTGTATATAAGTGAGTATATGTGAGAGTGAGAGATTGAAAGAGTTCCTGTATGAATAAGTATGTGTTTCTATAAGTGATTGTTTAAAAACTAAGCATGTGTAAGTTTCCGTAGAAGTACGTATGGTGGTGTGTGTATAACTGTATATGCAAGTAAATGTATGTTTGATTCTTTATTAGCATGAGTGACTATGTGTGTGAGTAACTCTATGGATGAGTGGCATTGTGTAACAGGATGTATGGTGTATGAGTACATATGATGAGTGAGTACATGTATGAGTGACTGTATAGGACTGTTGGTGAATGAGTGGATGTGTATGTGGATCTTAGAATTACTGAAGAGGTTGTTGTAACTGGTATTGGTATGTCCATTGTTTTGAACATTTTAGTCTCTATTTTTGAATGTGTGTATCAAAGGTTATATTAGGGTGAGAGGAGGTCTGCCACTCTATCACAAGGATGATGTCATCAGTGATGTCATCAGTGATGTCATTTGAGATGTCATCAGTGATGTCATGAGTGATGTCACTGACCATGTCATGAGTGATGTAATATGTGACGTCATCAGCAGTGCATTGCGGGCGCGCGAGTTATAGTTAGCTGTACTAACTTTAACGGGGGAATTTCAATGGTTTTGTACAAGTGAAAAGTCCAGCTAACTATAACACCCCTGAAACCTATGGTTTTTTCAGTGAATATATATATATATATATATATATATATATATATATATATATATATATATATATATATATATATATATAATATGGTAACTAGACATAATATCGAAGAAATTATATCGAATGGACATACTATCGAAGTAAAAATATCGAATGGATAAAATATCGAATGGACATAATAAAGTGGTTAAAAATATCGAATTGAAGGTAAGTAATATCGATTGTCAAAATATTGAAGTATAAAATATAGGCATTAAAATATATCGAATTTTTAATAATAGCGAATTTTTTTAAGTGTTTAGTATGTTAGTATATGTGTTAAAAGTGTATAATATTTTTGTAATGTACGTTTAATTATTTTTAATTAATGAATTTTATGTTATTTAATATTTGCGTAATTTAATTCCGTAGC
The DNA here is from genome assembly GCF_964204655.1 of Triturus cristatus. Lineage (NCBI taxonomy): Eukaryota > Metazoa > Chordata > Amphibia > Caudata > Salamandridae > Triturus > Triturus cristatus. Next base: position 477,655,575 of record NC_140587.1, on the reverse strand, counting down.
GGGTTGTGGGTTTATAGGGGAATAGTGTGGGAAGTAATTTAATTGTAATAATGTAAATATTTTATTTTATTTATTGGTATTGATTTCTAATTTATTGTTAATTAATTTTTAATTGGTAATTATTTTTATTAATAGGTAATTAATTTTTATTAATTGATTAATTGATAATTATGTTAATTTGATTAATTTATTTTCCGTAGCGTGTTGAGTGTTTATAGGGGAAATGGGTGGGTAGTAATTTAATTGCAATTAATTACATATTAACATTATTTTTGTGTATTGATAATTAATTTACTGTTAATTAATTATGCATTGGTATATTTTTTATTATTAATTAATTTTTGTTATTGAAAATTAATTAGTTGTTAATTAATTATGAATCGGTAATTAATGTTTAATCATTAATATCATTTTTATTTATAATTGATTAATTATAAAATAATATGTAATTGGAAATTATTTTTAATTCATATTTTATTGGTATTGATATTTAATTAATTTTTATTAATATATTAAATCATTACTTTCCCTACTGTTGCACTCACTGGAGTGGGAATAGTAATTTTTACCCTCCCGCTAACCAACACTTTCCCTACTGTTGCACTCTCTGGAGTGGAAATAGTAATGTTTACCCCTACGCTATCCAACGCTTTCCCTACTGTTGCACTCACTGGAGTGGGAATAGTAATTCTTACCCCTACGCTATCCAACGCTTTCCCTACTGTTGCACTCTCTGGAGTGGGAATAGTAATTGTTACCTCTACAGTATCCAACGCTTTCCCTACTGTTGCACTCTCTGGAGTGGGAATAGTAATTGTTACCCCAACGCTATCCAATGCTTTCCCTACTGTTGCACTCTCTGGAGTGGGAGTAGTAAATTTTACCCTCCCGCTATCCAACGCTTTCTCTACTGTTGCACTCTCTGGAATGGAAATAGTAATTGTTACCCCTACGGTATCCAACGCTTTCCCTACTGTTGCACTCTCTGGAGTAGTAATAGTAAATTTTACCCTCCCGTTATCCTACAGTAAAAATATTGAATATTTTTTCTTAATGTTACGTTAATATATATATATGTATTAAAAAATAAAAATGTATGTTTATTTTTTTTTACTTACATTAATTATTTATTAATTTTAAGGTTATTTAAGTATTTTTAAGTATGTTTTAATTATTTATATTTATTAATTTATTCATTTGAAATTACTTTAAAGCCATTTTAAAAAATTCGATATTTAACTATATTTTGTACAATGATATTTTTGATTCGATATTTTTGTACTTACCTGTTTGAAGATAGGAATTCGATATTTTTGTGTTCGATATTTTGACCTTGATATTTTGTCAGGTTGATATTTTCAGCATTGATATTCTGTCAGTGATCCATATATTTATATATATATATATATATATATATATATATATGTTGCAACAATCACTCCATCAGGAAATGACACGAACTCCTCTTAGGTGGCAAAACGAAATTTATTTTCAGTTCTCACTGCTCTTGGTCATGACGCGTTTCGGCCGTACCGTCGGCCTTGTTCACATAACAACGCCATAGCGGGAAAACTCCAATTTAAATGTTTTTTTCTCTTACAAACCCAGTGTCACATGCTTGATAGACATGGAGAATAGACTGCGACATTTTTACACATACTTGATTTTGGAAAACAGACTAGGTGGTATCTCTCCACACTAATTGCATATTACTACATAAAGTGGAAGGAATAACATATATATACACCTCTAGATACACATTTACGTATAAATAAATAAATAAATACATAAATACATTTCAGTATAAATACAATATAATTCACTATATGTTAAAATCGTTTTCTTAAAATAATGGCATAAATGCGTAATGTAGTAAGTCTTGGATGTGTGGTTATCTACCTGATCTTAATCTCCATCAAAACTCGTCTAAGTATATGTAAAAAGGGATGAAGGTTTCACAGAAAAAGACTCTACTCCATAGTTAAAATCACCCATAAACCAAGGAAAAGTATAAAAACATTAGATTGACCCCTCAAATGTGCAAAGTTGCGAAAAGTGCATAGTGCAGATCTTCTAATAGGAATTTAATTTAATGCACCGTCAATGTTGGCAGGTACATATTAGTACATGTGATAAAGTGCTTGAAAAAACTGTACAATAAAATACCTATTTATTTTCACAACTAGTGTAAAGATAAAAAAGAAAATTAAAGTAAGAAGTGTCCATAAGTAAATTAAATCAATGGAAGCTTCAGAGGGGCAAAAAATCCCAAACTAGATGTCTATTCATATCAAGTAAGTGGATCAACTTGATCTAAAGGATCCTATTGATACTAGTATTGTTACCTAAGTGTGTGATGTGAGCAAATATCAACATCATTACAATCAATATGGCAGGAGACTAGTTCCAGAGTGCTCCTGTTAAAGAGGCTCTTGTGAGGTTTCTCCAAGCAGACTTCTAGGCAGATTTAAAGGTAGGTGTGCATATCTTCAGTAGTATTTAACCCATAAGGGGCCTTCGTATCCATTTCCAGTATTAGGCGGGTTTCTAATTGCCTTAGTAGCCTTTCCCTATTACCTCCTCGGCGCAATTTAGGGATGGCATCAATTACATAGTAACTAAGACATTTTAAGTCATTGTTGTGTTTGTCTTTGAAATGACGAGCCACTGGATAAGTGCTGTCATTATTAACAATGGCTCTCAGATGCTGAAGGATACGAGTATGAACTTGAAGTTTGGTGCTACCAATATACGATAGGTCACAGGTACAAGTAAGGACATAGACAGCATATTCTGTACGGCAATTAAAATGCCCTTTGATTGGTGTTTCCTTGGGACTAAAAGGAGTTTTATATGTAGTACGGTTAGTCCCAAATTTGCATGCTCTACAAGATGTACACTTGTAAAAACCTTTCTTTGGTTGTAGCCAGGTACTGTTGGATACATTCTCTGGGCTGCTTTTAACCAGCTGGCTTCTCATGGATGTAGCACGTCTATATGTAATAGACAGTTTGTCTGATAAGAAAGGCGCCAGTACACCATCGGTTTTTAAGATGGGCCAATTTTTGTTAATAATTGCCCTCAGCTGTCTATGTTGTCTGTTAAAAGTCATTATGAGACGTGGAGCATTCTCCTCATCTCCATTCTCTCTTGTAATACATGGCCTAGCATTTGTGCCTAGTAGTTCTTCTCTAGTTTTCAGTGCTGCTTTATCACTCGCTTGTTTGAGAACAGACTCACTATAGCCTCTAGTTCTAAATCTTGCCAGTGCCTCTACATTGCATTTTGTGAACTCATTTTCTGTACTGCAAATTCTTTTAAGCCTTAAAAGTTCCCCATAGGGGATACTCCTAATGAGGTGGCCAGGATGGGAGCTAGTTGCATGTAAGGTGGAGTTACCTGCGGTAGATTTTCTGTATAGTGTGGATTCCAATTTGTTGCCTGATACATAGATAGTAGTATCTAGGAAAGAGACCTGTGTTTGGCTAATGTGAGATGTAAATTTCAAATTAAGTTTGTTGATGTTAATCTCATTGATGAATAATACAGCACTATTGGTGTCCCCCCTCCATATCAGGAACACATCATCAATGAATCTTAGCCAATACACTATGTTGTTCTCATATTTGGAACCCAATGAGCCCCTGAGAACCTGCTCCTCCCACCAGCCCACGTGTAGACACGCGTAGCTGGGAGAGAAGCAGGCTCCCATAGCCACACCTCGTTTTTGACAGTATAATTTGTTCTCAAACAAGAAAAAGTTGTTGTAGAGGCACCATCTAATCATTTGAATAAGCATCTCATTATGATTGTAAAAAATGAGAGGTCTAGTGTCAAGAAAATGTTTAGTAGCATTCAAACCATTTTCATGATTAATACTCGTATACAATGATTCAATGTCCAATGTAATGAGCGAAAAGCTCTCATCCCATATTATATTTGTGATTTTTTCAAGGAAGTCACTGGTGTCCTTGATATACGATGGGAGAGTCTGCACATGTATCTGTAAAAAGTAATCCACATATTGTGAGATTTGTTCGCTCATGCCACCTATTGCAGAGATGATGGGTCTGCCAGGTACTGGACAAGTTCCCTTATGGATTTTCGGGATTAGGTATAGTGTAGGAATTATTGGATATTCGCTCATCATGAATTTGAATTCTTGGTTTGATATTAGACCATTTCTTTTCCAATTCATTAAATCTTTTTTCAAATTTTCCTTCGCCTTATTATATTCCCCAATATTACTGATGCCATAGCATTCCGAGTCAGATAATTGTTTGTGAGCCTCTTCTATATATTCTTTGCGCGGCCAGATGACAACATTTCCGCCCTTGTCGGATTTATTGATGATAATATCCTTGTTGTTACTTAATTTTTTGATGAGGTTCTCATATTCAATATCTCTATATTTGAGTCTCGTTTTGCTGTGGTTTGTATTGTAATAAAGTTTTTTGATTTCATCTACAGTTCTTTCGTGGAATATGTCAATTGCATCCTTAGGCATCATTGGAAAAAATGATGATTTGGTTTTGAAAGGGCTGATACCAGCACTGGCTTGCACAAGATTGAGAGCTGTCAGTTTATCTTGAGTGGATGAATAAACATTTAGACCTGCTTCAGATAAAACATTTTCATCATTCACTTCATGTAGGGCAAGCAATGTAGTGGCATCGGATGCAGAAAGATTTGGCATACTGGTCATTTCAGTGCTTGTGTTATCCGTCGTTTTAGTACTGTTTTTTATCCTGAAGAATTTCTTCAATTTTAACTTCCTGATGTATTTATAGATATCTACTCGGGTTTTACCGTAGTTGAAGTTGCTTTCAGGACAATAGGATAGTCCTAGGGCTAGCAGTTGAGTTTCTGCCTCATTAAGGACTACGTCGGATAAATTGACGATAGTTTTTGGGTCATTTTTTATCTCCTGCGCCATTGTTGTTTTTTTGCTCTCCCTCTTCCTGAGTTTGCGCCTTTCTCTCCGGCGCCGATTTCGTCTCTGCCGGGTGTTATCGCTGCATTCCCGGTCCGTGGTCTTAGGGTCTGCAGACGATCTGTCACTAAAAAAGTGAGCTCTTCTGAGGGACTGAGTACATTAGTCAGATCCGGGTTACTAGTTCTTGGAGTCCCGTCTTCAGATTCATTGTCGCTGGTTAGCGAACCTGTGTCAGAGCCTGACGCTTCAGTCGTATGTCCACTTGCCGTAGTTTCTTTTTCTTTTTCATGAGAATTAGCATTTTGTGTTGCCTTGCCTGAACGGTTTCTCCTAGCTTGATCATATTTCCGAGAGAAAGTAAAAACTTGACCCATCTCATAGTCTGCCTTATCACGTGCATATTTAAAAGCCTTGCGTATTTTGATTTTTTCTTCATGCTTCTTCATCCTTACATCGATATCTTTTTTGAATTTTACAATGAAATCTGTTTGTTCCATTTTATTGAGCTGGCCTTCAATATCGTCAATTTCTTTCAATAACTGGTCCCGATCTACTTGTGCATACTTTATAAGAATTCGAACCAGGTTCATTGATGCTACCAGATTGTTGGAAGCCCATTCCTTGAGCATTTCCGGGTTGGGATTTTCAAATGATGGCGCCAGCAAAATACGGAGTCCTCGAGGCACCCGTCCCGCTTCCTCATATTTCTGCAATGATTTATACTCCCACCACTTAGTGATTTCATTTTTTATACATTTTTCCATTTTTCTTAATAGAGATTTAGCATCCGTTTGAGTATCATTTCCTTGTATGGTAGTAGTGTCACACAACGTACTGGGCGCATTGTTAAACAGTTCATCAGCTGCTGCCTCGCGCTCCCGTACAGCGTCCCTTGACATAGCAGTGTTTCTTGAGAACCCCCGTATAGACTTGATATATCGTCTGGGAAACTTTTAATGCCACAAACACCTCCTCACCTGTGCACTTCTGCCAGAGAATAATGCCTCGCCGCTGGAAAAAAGGAAAATCGCACACGCGTCCTCCGACCCGTACTGTGTTTTCTCCTCAGCTGCTCCGTTTTCTCAAGGCTGCACAGGGGGCTGCCGCCAACGTATCCTCCTGGATTAACTCGCTCGTGTGGCTGAAAGCGGCTGCCGACTTGTGAAGAGGGGGTTCGCAAACAGGAAGCAGACCCACTTCCCTTACGTAGAAACGTTGCAACAATCACTCCATCAGGAAATGACACGAACTCCTCTTAGGTGGCAAAACGAAATTTATTTTCAGTTCTCACTGCTCTTGGTCATGACGCGTTTCGGCCGTACCGTCGGCCTTGTTCACAGAACAACGCCATAGCGGGAAAACTCCAATTTAAATGTTTTTTTCTCTTACAAACCCAGTGTCACATGATTGATAGACATGGAGAATAGACTGCGACATTTTTACACATACTTGATTTTGGAAAACAGACTAGGTGGTATCTCTCCACACTAATTGCATATTACTACATAAAGTGGAAGGAATAACATATATATACACCTCTAGATACACATTTACGTATAAATAAATAAATAAATACATAAATACATTTCAGTATAAATACAATATAATTCACTATATGTTAAAATCGTTTTCTTAAAATAATGGCATAAATGCGTAATGTAGTAAGTCTTGGATGTGTGGTTATCTACCTGATCTTAATCTCCATCAAAACTCGTCTAAGTATATGTAAAAAGGGATGAAGGTGTCACAGAAAAAGACTCTACTCCATAGTTAAAATCACCCATATACCAAGGAAAAGTATAAAAACATTAGATTGACCCCTCAAATGTGCAAAGTTGCGAAAAGTGCATAGTGCAGATCTTCTAATAGGAATTTAATTTAATGCACCGTCAATGTTGGCAGGTACATATTAGTACATGTGATAAAGTGCTTGAAAAAACTGTACAATAAAATACCTATTTATTTTCACAACTAGTGTAAAGATAAAAAAGAAAATTAAAGTAAGAAGTGTCCATAAGTAAATTAAATCAATGGAAGCTTCAGAGGGGCAAAAAATCCCAAACTAGATGTCTATTCATATCAAGTAAGTGGATCAACTTGATCTAAAGGATCCTATTGATACTAGTATTGTTACCTAAGTGTGTGATGTGAGCAAATATCAACATCATTACAATCAATATGGCAGGAGACTGGTTCCAGAGTGCTCCTGTTAAAGAGGCTCTTGTGAGGTTTCTCCAAGCAGACTTCTAGGCAGATTTAAAGGTAGGTGTGCATATCTTCAGTAGTATTTAACCCATAAGGGGCCTTCGTATCCATTTCCAGTATTAGGCGGGTTTCTAATTGCCTTAGTAGCCTTTCCCTATTACCTCCTCGGCGCAATTTAGGGATGGCATCAATTACATAGTAACTAAGACATTTTAAGTCATTGTTGTGTTTGTCTTTGAAATGACGAGCCACTGGATAAGTGCTGTCATTATTAACAATGGCTCTCAGATGCTGAAGGATACGAGTATGAACTTGAAGTTTGGTGCTACCAATATACGATAGGTCACAGGTACAAGTAAGGACATAGACAGCATATTCTGTACGTATATATATATATATATATATATATATATATATATATATATATATATATCCGAACAACCAGCTCCACCAGCCTCAAAACTCTTGCTGACGCTTAAGAAGTTGGTACACAAACCAGTTTAAGGTGCATTTTTTCCTTTTATTTGCCCAGAGCGACGGCCATAACATTTCGGCTCTCCCAGAGCCTTGTTCACATGACAGCGTAATGCTCACAGAGCCACAAATTTAAAGTGCTAGTGCTGAATACGTACAACATCACATGGGGTGGTCACATGGGGGGGGTCATCATAGACATAGACGACAGATAAATACTAAAAGACTACAACCACTAAATAGGCCACTTAGTCACCACATTAGAAAGAAAAGGAAATATGTTAACAATGCACATAAAACCATACATTATTGTAGATTTACAAATAGTAGCAGCATAAATGCCTGAGCTTACCAAGGCAAAATTGTAAAAAGTAGTTGTCAAAACATCAACAATAAAGAGAATAAAACAGCCTTTCGCTCACATTCCATTTTAAATTTATAGATAAAATCATCATATTTAGTATGAATTCTAATGTTGATAACAATGTATGCATACTACTCCCCCTTGATTGAAGTACGTAAACACGGTGTAATTCTTAAGGTGTAGTGTATAGGTGCTTAAAAAGATAGAATACTAAAAAACTTTAAATCAATGGACCAAAATATGTCTAGTACAACAAGTAAGAAATCGGACACAGCCACCGGTGTACCGTATATGGGACATATTCATGTAGTGCTGGCGAACAAAAAGGGTTTCTCTGAGGCAGGTGCATCATGGGATAAATGATTCAGTTGGTGTTGTAATAAGGGAGTATACAGGTAGAGGGTTCATCACCATTCGGGGCTTAGACACTAACTCAAATAGAGTATTCATTGGAATGTTTGAAAAATACAGATGTGCAAGTACGCAAAATTTTACTAATACAGTACTAATTGTCAAGATAAATAGTAAAATACTAAATAAATAATTGTATGATAAAACAATTAAATAATTTAAGACAAATGACCAAAAAAAAAAAAAAAGCTAAAATCTGCCCAATGGACATCTGATTCAAATTCCATAAAAATACACATGTAATACACAGGGTAAAATCTAAAAGGATGGATAAAACATAAATTATCTTCATCAAATAGATACCACTGCTCGTACTTACTGAAACTGACGACTACAATGAATGTATAAATACTCTGTTAACTAGGTCAATTTAGCCCAAACACGTGTGTAAATCCTCAGTTATGTTCAAACCGATGGTGTCTTGGTGTTAAGTTGCAGTATGTAGCGTGTTTCTAGTCTGCGTAACCTGGTCTCACGGTCCCCACCCCTTCTGCTAGGTTCGATGGAATCAATAACAAAGTAACTGAGCCCCTTAATGTCATTTTTATGGGTTTCTTTGAAGTGCGTAGCAACGGGGTAGGTATTATCTTGGTTGGAGATAGCTCGTAAATGTTGCAGGACACGCTTATGAACTGCTAGTTTAGTACTACCTATATAACTGAGGTTACATGGGCAGGTAAGGACATAGATTGCATACTCCGTTTTGCACGTTAGCAACTTGTTAATCTTGTATTGTTTATTTCTAAATGGATCTGTGTATACTTTGGTGTTGATGCCATGGATACATGCTTTACAGGTCTTGCACTTGTAAAATCCACTAGTAAGTATATATATATATATATATATATATATTCACTGAAAAAACCATAGGTTTCAGGGGCGTTATAGTTAGCTGTACATTTCCCTCGTACAAAACCCTAGAAATTCCCCTGTTATAGTTAGTTCAGCTAACTATAACTCGCGCCCCCGCAATGCACTGCTGATGACGTTACATATTACATCACTCATGACATGGTCAGTGACATCACTGATGACATCACTGATGACATCTCAAATGACATCACTGATGACGTCATCCATTGAGTATGTGTTTCTGAACAGTTTTAAGATGTTTAAGATATATAGGGAAAGGCCAGTGGAAGAATGAGTGGGTGTACAAGTGTGTGAATGGAAGATTTTCTAGGTGCGTAACTGACTCTATAAGTGAGTCATTAAATGTATCTTACTGCAGACTAGTGACTAAACTGTGTGAATGTCTGTATCTGTCTATCTGTTGGTGTATAAATGGCTGCATGGTTTTGTGACTAGCAATATGAGTGTCTCTATGGGTTACTGATTGGTTGTCTGAGTATCTGTATGGGTGCCTGAGTGTATGTGTGGGTGGGGTGTGTGTGACTCTGTGCATAGATGTGTGAGTGGGTGATTCTATGGGTGCATGGTTTTAAGAGTGCAACTGTGATGGACTGTATGGTTGGGTGAGTGTATGTAAGGGTGTGTTAGTGATTGAATGTATATCTCAGTTGTACATGTGACAGTAACTACATATGTGAAACACAGTGTATATGTGTATAAGAGTAAATAACTATCTATATGTGAGAGTGTGTGATTGCGGGACTGGCTGTATGGATGAGTGTGTGCTTGTACTAGTAATTGAATAAGAGTGTCAAAATTTGTTAGTATTTTTATGAGTAAGTGAACTTGAGTGTGTTTAACTGTATAGGTGAGTCAATTAGACTGTGTTTAATTATTTGCACAACTGACTAGGTGTGTCAGTACCTCAATGGATGATTGGCAGTGTGTGAGTGTCTATATATCTGTATAAATGCATATGATAGTCTTGTACGGAGTGACTATAAGTATGAGTGACTGTACAGGTGAGTGAGTGGAGGTGCATGTAGACCTAAGAGTCAATGAGTGGGTATGTAGTTATTGGTATTGGAGTATCTATGGTCTTCAAAATGGCCGTCTGAAATTTTGAGTTGTTGTATCAAAAGTTATATTAGGGTGTGAGAAGGTGTACTAATTTATCACATAGATGACGTCATCAGTGATGTCATCAGTGATGTCACTGACCATGTCATGAGTGATGTAATATGTGACGTCATCAGCAGTGTATTGCGGGGGCACGAGTTATAGTTAGCTGAACTAACTATAACAGGGGAATTTCAAGGGTTTTGTACGAGGGAAATGTCCAGATAACTATAACGCCCCTGAAACCTATGGTTTTTTCAGTGAATTTCTAAGGTTTTTTAAATGCCAATTCCTAACTATAATGCCCCTGAAACCTTTGGTTTTTTCAGTGAATTTCAAAGGTTTTTTAAATGCCAATTCCTAACTATAACGTGCATGAAACCTATGGTTTTTTCAGTGAATTTCAAAGGTTTCTCAAATGTTAATTCCTATCTATAACTTATCACTGAAGATATCATGAAAAGCATTCTTTTTTAAAAGTAGGGTGCACATAGTTTTGTGGAAAAGCATCTTTGTGATTGGTTAAGAAAAAGCAGTTTCAACGTGGAGTACATATCAAAGGATAAAATTTGCTCAGATCAACCACACCTGCTACTTGCATTTGGAAGGCACTGTTCGAACTTAAAACAATCGTCAACTTTTAACCTGCACGTGTCGTTAAATATTCAAGAAAATGTTACAAAAAATATCGTTAAGTTTTAAAAAATTGATGAACTTTTAACCTGCACGTGTTGTAGAATGTTCTAGAGAGTGTGTTGATAGAATACGTTGCACTTCTGACTTCTATGTGTTGTTGAATATTTAAAAAACGGTTCATATGGAAAATTAAAAAGAAACCAAGAGAAAGAAGTTTTGAAACCTAAAAGAATCAAGGAACTATTCTAATTTATTCTTTACATGTATTTATGTGTGCAGCAACAAAATGATAGACACAACAGCACTAGGAAGAGGAAGAAGCAGGGAGTGGGGGGAGGGGGGGAGATGGGCAGAATGGCACACATGCACAATTAAGTACAACACACATATAGACTAACAATGGCCAAAATGAAACACACCAACAAGCAGCACAAGTCACACAACCCGCCAACATCACACCACTGAACGAGCATAGAAGTGAAAACCACGCTGCATTCATACAGGATGTGTACAAAGGCCAGTCGTTGGTGTTGTGGGATGTCTGTGACCGTGGTCATGATGGATGAGATGCCCAGCATGTGGCACATGGTCGAGTTCACTGTGTGTTATGTTGCCAAACGGCTGCACCTCCCTCCCATGAGCCCCCACACTTTTGTACGGTGCGCTGTTGTATCTCTTGCACTCATACGGCACACCATTGTAATGCCTATTTGCGCATGTCCTGCTACATTCCAACTACAACATCACAGTGCCGTTTGGAGGTGGTGCATGCCAGTTTACAACATCGACTGCTGTGGCTCTTGTAGCAGGCCACACCAGAACACAGAGACACACTTACTGCACTTCCTGTACATGGACATGTCCGAGACACCCCGTTCCCCTTGCCGCATAGGCACACCCCTGCACTGACCTGTGAACCCCAGACCAGCACACGCCAGTTGTGAATGCAGGAGGATGCATCCGTAGCTACACATCCAGGCTCACTGCCAACGCTGAGGTGACAGCACACTGTGATGTTGCAGGGACCGTGCCTATCATGCTAAGACAATGACCACAGGGACACACTTACTAAGATGTGGGTTTGGGGGGCATTGGCGGTCCTGGAGTTGTTGAGATGAGTCTTCTGGCCTTCATGGGTATCCCTGTATCATGCTCATTGACTCTATGGTACCTGTGGGTGTTCTGGTGTGGCTCTTGGCTGTGTTCCCTTTCATGGTGCAAGTAGTTGTCCTGCTTAACACCAGCAGAAAGCAGGTGTAAAATCCCTGGTGCTAACGTGTCTTATCACCGGAATTTGTTTCGCATTGCAATTGGTGTGAAAGATGTGATGTGATTTTTTTTGTGTGCAGAACAATATACGATCTGAGCAGTGTATCTCATAAAGATCCAGCACCTGATGCACTATTCCCAATCAATATAAATACAATGAGATTTCTTAATAGATTTTGTGTGTACACTGTAAGTGCAGCCAATACCTCAGTGCAATTCATTACAGGAATTTAGTATTCAGAATAAATCGGAAAGGTGCACTTCGTGTCTTTTTGCACGGGAACGGCTACTCTCCATTTCATTATCAGCACTTTAAATGAAGTAAAGTTGAGATAAATGTAACACACTATTCAGAAGTTGGTGCAAACAGCAAATATCACCAGTATTCCAGCGATAAGTGCCCCAAAATTTAACACCATGGTGGACTCCATCAAATAACAGTAATAAGAACAAGAAAGAGTCACACAGCAGTTAAGAGAACAACCAAAAACGTTATTCATTTTTTTTCAAACTTTATTTTTTATAATATTAAATATAGAAACGAAAAACTATTTTCAAACTTTATTTTTTTATTAACATATATATGAACAATAAACTAATAAACAAAATGTAACAACAATAATAAAAAACAACAAGGCGGAACACTACTGTGGGGACAATGGATGTCGACGACAGGCCTGGAAAATAAGAAAGATTGTTAAAAAAAAACAACATGGTATTCTCAACAAAATACCACAAGAAACAAATCACAGATACATAAAATGCATACAGCTAACACAATTTTATAAGTTTAACTTACAAAAACTGTAAATGTTGTCGCTTTAAAATATTTACCGAATCTGAAGAAAATGTTTTGCAGAAGGCACCACACCAACAACGTTTTTCTTCAGTGGTGAGGAACTTTTTACTTTTTCCAAGGAGCAAACAAAGACCAATGCCACCTTCGTCACTCGCAAGATTTGCCAAAGAGTTCTGTTACGAGGAGATCCTAACAAAAAATACTTGTGCGGCACAGCAAGTGTGGTGAAACACCTAAGGACCCTTCATCCAAACAATCTTGCACGAGAAGAGTGCAAACAGATGAGAAACACTCCTGTTCTGTATCTGTAAAAAAGAATCACAAATAAATGTATATTAATAACTTTCAAATTTATACTATTCCATTACTGTACAAACACATTTTATATAAAAACTGACTATGAAACTATAGCTCTGAACCACAAGTGTGACGATCATTAAAACACTACATGCATAGTGCATACTACTTTGAAGCAGTTCATGCCCTAAAGCCTACCTCACTAAAAGACTACATGCTAAATGACTAAATGATTATAGTACTATAAGGAGACACACTGGGTGACTCACAGGGTGTTTGCTAGAAGAGTATGAATACTAACTAGGGAATAGAAGGTGTGAAACACAACTGTGTAGGTGATTAGAGGACTGCATCCATACTGCATAGGCATTTAAAGCAGTCCATGTGCTAAGGCCTAGATCACTGCATGACTACTTGGGTACTGACTGAATGATTATCGTACAGCAAGGAGAGTGCCTAGGTGAATTTATAAGTGCTAGGCTTTTCGCACAGGGAATAGATTAGTACTTGGTACTGAATGGGTCACTAGAGTAGTGCAAAGGCAGTGACAAGTGCTGGACTGTATGGATACTGACTAGGAAATTGAAAGTGTGAAAGACAAGTGTCTAGGTGGTTAGAAGACTGCATGCATAGTGCATAGGGGGTTGAAGCAGTCCATGTGCTAAGGCCTGGCTCAGTGTATGAATACTTAGGCACTGACTGAACGATTAGAGTACTGCAAAGATAGTATCTTGGTGAATTTATAAGTGTTTGGGTTTTAGCACAGTGAATGGATTAGTACATGGTGCTGAATGGGTCACTAGAGGACTGCAAAGAGAGGGACAGGGTATTTCCTGGAAGTGTATGGATACTGACTAGGGAATTGAAGGTGTGAAAGACAATTGTGTAGGTGGTTAGAGGACTGCATACATAGAGGGTAAGGGTTTGAAGCAGTCCATATACTAAGGCCTGGGTCACTGGATGAGTACTTGGGTACTGACTGAATGATTAGAGTACTGCAAGGAGAGTGCCTGGGTGAATTTATTAGGGTTTGGCGCTGTGAATGGATTAGCACATGATGCTGAATGGGTCACTAGAGGAGTGCAACGGCAGTGACAGGGTGTTTGCTGGAAGTGAACGGATACTGACTGGGGAATTGAAGGTGTGAAAGACAAGTGTGTAGGTGGTTAGAGGACTGCATGCATAGTGGATATGGGTTTGACGTAGTCCATGTGCTAAGACCTGGCTCAGTGCATGAATACTTAGGCAGTGACTGAATCATTAGAGTACTGGAAAGAGAGTGTCTAGGTGAATTTATAAGTGTTTGAGTTTTGGCACAGTCAATAGATTAGTACATGCTGTTGAATGGTTCTCTAGAGGACTGCAAAGGAAGTGACAGGATGTTTCCTGGAAGTGTATGGATACTGACTAGGGAATTGAAGGTGTAAAAGACAAGTGTATAGTATGTCAGAACACTTTTATTTGAAGAAATCTATTTGGTACTTAGAAACTGACTAAATAATAAGACTACTTCTAGGACAGTGCTTAGGTAAAACTTTTACATGTTACATGGTACTGCACCTTAGTGTCAAACCCTGACTCATTTTATCAATGCATAAGCAAAGACTAGCTTCTAATGCTACTAAAACTTGACAACATGAGAGGTTTTAAATTAGTTATCTGTCAGCAAATACACGATGTTACCAAATGCTTCTCTCACAGTGGTTCTCAAATGCACACAGACTCACAGTGTAATTCTAGACAATAACCACTATACCTAGGAGTTTACCAAAAATCATTCACTACTGTGAACGTGGTAAGCAAACTGCACACAATCTTCATATTTCAGGACTGCACTTTTGTGTCAAAGCCTGACTCATTTAATCAAAGCATAAGCAAAGACTGGCTTCTAATGCTACTAAAACTTCACAACATGACCGGTTTTAAAACAGGTATATGTCAGCAAATACACGATGTTACCAAATGCTTCTCTCCCAATCATTACCAAAATGCACACAGACTCACAGTGTGATTTTAGACAAGCAAGACTATCCTAGGAGTTTACCAAAACTCATTCACTACTCTGGAAGAGTTAATGGTACTGCACACAATCTACATATTTAAGTACAGCACATCAGTGTCAAAGCATGACTCATTTAATCAACGCATAAGCAAAGACTGGATTCTAATCCTACTAAAACTTCACAACATGACAGGTTTAAAACAGTTATCTGTCAGCAAATACATGATGTTACCTAATGCTTCTCTCACAGTGATCCCAAATACACACTAACTCACAGTGTGATTCTAGACAAGCACCACTATCCCTATGAGTTTACCAAAACTCATTCACTACAGTGCAAGTGGTAAGGGAACTGCACACAATCTACATATTTCACAACTGCAATTTACTGTCAATGCCTGACTCATATAATGAAAGCATAAGCCATAACTGTCTTCTAATGCTACTAAAACTTGACAACATGACAAGTTTTAAAACAGTTTTCTGTCAGCAAATACACAATGTTGCCAAACGCTTCTTTCCCAGTGGTTCCCAAATGCACAAAGACTCACAGTGTGATTCTAGACAAGCACCAGTATCCCTAGGAGTTTACCAAAACTCATTCACTACACTGGAAGTGATAAGGGAACTGCACACAATCTACATATTTCACGACTGCTCTTTAGTGTCAATGCCTGACTCATTTAATCAACACATAAGCAAAGACTGGCTTCTAATGCTACTAAAACTTGTTAACATGACAGGTTTTAAAACACTTTTCTCTCAGCAAATACACGATGTAACCAAACGCTTCTCTCACAGTGGTTCCCAAATGCACACAGACTCACAGTGTGATTCTAGACAAGCACCAGTATTCCTAGGAGTTTACCAAAACACATTCACTACACTGGAAGTGATAAGGGAACTGCACACAATCTACATATTTCACGACTGCACTTTAGTGTCAATGCCTGACTCATTTAATCAACACATAAGCAAAGACTGGCTTCTAATGCTACTAAAACTTGACAACATGACAAGTTTTAAAACAGTTTTCTGTCAGCAAATACACAATGTTACCAAACGCTTCTTTCACAGTGGTTCCCAAATGCACAAAGACTCACAGTGTGATTCTAGACAAGCACCAGTATCCCTAGGAGTTTACCAAATCTCATTCACTACACTGGAAGTGATAAGGGAACTGCACACAATCTACATATTTCACGACTGCAATTTACTGTCAATGCCTGACTCATATAATGAAAGCATAAGCCATAACTGTCTTCTAATGCTAATAAAACGTGACAACATGACAGGTTTTAAAACAGTTATCTGTCAGCAAATACACGATGTTACCAAATGCTTCTCTCACAATCCTTACCCAAATGCACACAGACTCACAGTGTGATTTTAGACAAGCAACACTATCCTAGGAGTTTACCAAAACTCATTCACTAGTCTGGAAGAGTTAATGGTACTGCACACAATCTACATATTTAAGTACAGCACATCAGTGTCAAAGCATGACTCATTTAATCAACATATAAGCAAAGACTGGATTCTAATGCTACTAAAACTTCACAACATGACAGATTTTAAAACAGTTATCTGTCAGCAAATACATGATGTTACCAAATGATTCTCTCACACTGATCCCAAATACACACTAACTCACAGTGTGATTCTAGACAAGCACTACTATCCCTATGAGCTTACCAAAACTCATTCACTACAGTGCAAGTGGTAAGGGAACTACACACAAGCTACATATTTCACGACTGCAATTTACTGTCAATGCCTCACTCATTTAATGAAAGCATAAGCCATAACTGTCTTCTAATGCTACTAAAACTTGACAAACTGACTGGTTTTAAAACAGTTATCTGTCAGCAAATACACAATATTACCAAATGCTTCTCTCACAGTGGTTCCCAAATGCACACAGACTCACTGTGTGATTCTAGACAAACAACACTATGCCTTGCACTATATCAAAACACATCTAGAAGTAGTACTACATTTTAGTATAGAAACATAACATAACTCATTTCACAAATTCATAAACAATGACTGGTTTCTAATTCTACCAAAATATAAAAACGGCACAGTTATCTGTCTACAAACACATGAAAAACACAAATGCCTATCACAGAATGGTTTCTACATGCACACACATTGTAGAGAAAAAAAGTACTCCCTACACTTTAGCAGGAAAAATACATTAGTCTGATTAAAATCAAAATAGTCTGCATACATCCCCTCACAATTAAATAACTCATCTTTCAAGTTCTTTTGTAGATTAAGGAGTATATCAATCACTCACCATATTTTCTTTTACAGAATCTCTGCACTGTGCACCTCTCAGCAAAAGCAAAGAATGGAAAAGATTCCCTTTCATTTTCCACACATATACATGTAACCATCAAATCACAATCCTTCGCACATAAACTCAAAAGCAAACACACATTTCTATTGGTTAAACATTTCAACCCTTTCCAACTGAAATACATTTTAACCCTTCCCCCAATCTGCCTTCTGCCTGTTACCATAGAAACAGGTCATGGAACACTGCACCGAGCTCACAGGTCACAAGTTCAGCACACAATGTTCCTACACAAGACAGGAAGTGTGCTTGACTTTTCAACATATCAGCTTATCATATATAATGTTCCTTACAATCTGTTTTTGTTAACCAAAAACAATCATACCTTTAAAAAACAAAAATATACACCCTACCTTTCAGTGCAGAAAGTTGTTATACAACCCATGATTTCTTGTCGTTTTTCAAAAAACGTTGCCGTGGATCCGCGCACCCACCGCGAGAGAATCCGGGCAGCCAACGCGATAGGATGCGCGCACCGTGGGCGCATTTCGCCGCTTTTTTTTTTTTTAAAAGGGGGCCCACAGGGGGTCCTTCTGGGACCCGCTAGGCAGATCTAGAGGGTCAGAGTATTTCCACTCTGCCCCCTTTATATCTTTTACACACTTATTCCCCTTCCATCTTCAGCCTTGCTTCTACCGAGGCAGAAAATGGCCGCCAACAGTTCCTGGTTTCGAATGTAGAGAGACGCTCGACAGCCAATTAGCATTCAGCGCGCGATCGGGAGGGTGCGCGCTCCGTTCGGGGATGGTCCGCGGCCATAGATATCACTAACTTTTTTACCCTAATTTTCTCAGGAACTACTGAACAGATTCACACCAAATATGCAAAAGGTACGAGTCCGAACTTAGGACTACCTCTTTGCCAAATTTGGTGTCATTCCGTTCAGCGGTTCGGGCTGTAGCTGCGACAACAGATCCTATGGGAAATTGCATGGGGAAAACGCGTTTTGGGACCCCCCTTTTTTCTCAGCCCCCGCTTCACGTATCACCGCAAAACTTTCAGGGTAGGAGCGGAGCGGAGCTGGCCAAAAGTTTGGAGAATTTCGCAAAGATTTGTCAATCGGCGCCAAAGATATTCCCAATAGAATGGTGCAGATTTCCTATGGAAAATAGGTCCTAACTATAACTATCTACTGGCGACTGCCAGTAGATAATATATATATATATATATATATATATATATATATATATATATATATATATATATATATATATATATATATATCAAACCAAGCGCTCACCTTTGAAGTTAAGCAAGCGGGACACAGCTCCGGGCACAAACAAAGAATTTATTACAGAGAATTCACAGAATTCACAGCGCAGACCTTGCATTGCATGTCCCATTCAGGCAGACGCGTTTCTGGCCTCATTGGCCGTCATCAGTGCCGATCTCACAAGTTGAAAGGAATGTCCTGGGTTTGACTCGGAGACCACTCCCTCTAAAGCAGTCTCTCAACTCCTCCTCCTTAATGCAGGTGTGTTGCTTCTGCTTGTGATTGTTAGGTGAACTGCATGGTGGTTATCGTGGTCCATCGTGGTGCCTCATTAAGTAATGAGAGACTCCATACATCAGGTGATGCCCCAATTTACTGGCGTTAGACTATATTCCACCTCACAACTCACAGGTAAGTTGTTCCAACTCTCTGAATATTACTTTGTTTGTGCCCTTGTCAGGCAGCCCGTGCTGCCTCCTCTCTCCCCTTGCTGCAAATAAACACCAGATGGCGATGACTTCGCTCGGGGGGGCGCCGCGTATGTACTCCTCGTACTGGAACCAAACTGTTGCTGATAATCGCGGTGCTCCAGACCGAGAGGGCGTGTCCCCGTCGGTTTCAGCGTACCCGACTATACATCAAACCAAGCGCTCACCTTTGAAGTTAAGCAAGCGGGACACAGCTCCGGGCACAAACAAAGAATTTATTACAGAGAATTCACAGAATTCACAGCGCAGATCTTGCATTGCATGTCCCATTCAGGCAGACGCGTTTCTGGCCTCATTGGCCGTCATCAGTGCCGATCTCACAAGTTGAAAGGAATGTCCTGGGTTTGACTCGGAGACCACTCCCTCTAAAGCAGTCTCTCAACTCCTCCTCCTTAATGCAGGTGTGTTGCTTCTGCTTGTGATTGTTAGGTGAACTGCATGGTGGTTATCGTGGTCCATCGTGGTGCCTCATTAAGTAATGAGAGACTCCATACATCAGGTGATGCCCCAATTTACTGGCGTTAGACTATATTCCACCTCACAACTCACAGGTAAGTTGTTCCAACTCTCTGAATATTACTTTGTTTGTGCCCTTGTCAGGCAGCCCGTGCTGCCTCCTCTCTCCCCTTGCTGCAAATAAACACCAGATGGCGATGACTTCGCTCGGGGGGGCGCCGCGTATGTACTCCTCGTACTGGAACCAAACTGTTGCTGATAATCGCGGTGCTCCAGACCGAGAGGGCGTGTCCCCGTCGGTTTCAGCGTACCCGACTATACATCAAACCAAGCGCTCACCTTTGAAGTTAAGCAAGCGGGACACAGCTCCGGGCACAAACAAAGAATTTATTACAGAGAATTCACAGAATTCACAGCGCAGACCTTGCATTGCATGTCCCATTCAGGCAGACGCGTTTCTGGCCTCATTGGCCGTCATCAGTGCCGATCTCACAAGTTGAAAGGAATGTCCTGGGTTTGACTCGGAGACCACTCCCTCTAAAGCAGTCTCTCAACTCCTCCTCCTTAATGCAGGTGTGTTGCTTCTGCTTGTGATTGTTAGGTGAACTGCATGGTGGTTATCGTGGTCCATCGTGGTGCCTCATTAAGTAATGAGAGACTCCATACATCAGGTGATGCCCCAATTTACTGGCGTTAGACTATATTCCACCTCACAACTCACAGGTAAGTTGTTCCAACTCTCTGAATATTACTTTGTTTGTGCCCTTGTCAGGCAGCCCGTGCTGCCTCCTCTCTCCCCTTGCTGCAAATAAACACCAGATGGCGATGACTTCGCTCGGGGGGGCGCCGCGTATGTACTCCTCGTACTGGAACCAAACTGTTGCTGATAATCGCGGTGCTCCAGACCGAGAGGGCGTGTCCCCGTCGGTTTCAGCGTACCCGACTATACATCAAACCAAGCGCTCACCTTTGAAGTTAAGCAAGCGGGACACAGCTCCGGGCACAAACAAAGAATTTATTACAGAGAATTCACAGAATTCACAGCGCAGACCTTGCATTGCATGTCACATTCAGGCAGACGCGTTTCTGGCCTCATTGGCCGTCATCAGTGCCGATCTCACAAGTTGAAAGGAATGTCCTGGGTTTGACTCGGAGACCACTCCCTCTAAAGCAGTCTCTCAACTCCTCCTCCTTAATGCAGGTGTGTTGCTTCTGCTTGTGATTGTTAGGTGAACTGCATGGTGGTTATCGTGGTCCATCGTGGTGCCTCATTATATATATATATATATATGAGAGACGCCCTTCTTCACCAGTTATATACACGTCACCATGCTGTTTCTGCAGTTAGCATGGACACAGTAGACACACAACAAAAAATTCTTCATATATGTAATAGAGTGAAATAATGGGAAAAAACTAAAGAAAATTGAGAGAATTGAAAATTTGGTAGTATTGCAATGAAAAAAGATGATGAAAACATGTGAAGTGGGCAGAAGTATGTCTATTATGTTCAACAACAGAGAGGTGACATGTATAAAACTGATAAATAAGGGAGTCTCAAGTATGTGCACAAAGTAAACACAAAGACATGATGGACGGAACCCTAAAACTTTTCAGACGCTCACACCCAGTCATAGATCTGGGTTGAATCCATCATCGTTCTTTAGCTCTCTTTGCCACCCCAGTTCAGACACAGCTATATGCAAATCAGTCTTGACCCTGTGCCTCATGGGAACAGTCCAGTCGAACTGCCAAGCCATGTCTTCCCTGGACCGGAAACAAGCACCCTGGGACCGGTTTCAAGCTAACAGCCCTCATCAGCCAGGCTAGCTTGAATCCAGTGGAAAGTGAGCAAGGGACCCACGTCTGGGCATACCCTGCCAACTTATGGCGAACAAAGCAAACACAAAGAGATGATGGACGGAGCGCTGAAACTTTTCAGACACTCACCCCCAGTCACAGATCTGGGTTGAATCCATCATCATTATTTAGCTGACTGCGCCACACCCAGTTCAGACACAGCTATATGCAAATCAGTCTTGACCCTGTGCCTCATGGGAACAGTCCAGCCCGAACTGCCAATTCATGTCTTTCCTGGACAGGAAACAAGCATCCTGGCACCGGTTTCGGGATAACAACCCTCATCGGCCAGGCTAGCTTGATCCATTAGCAAAGTGAGCACGGGACCCACATCTGGGCATACCATGCCAACTTAGGGTGAACAAAGCAAACACAAGTATGTGAACAAGGCAGCCCAGACTGCCAAAACATGTTACGCCATTTAATGAGTTATAATGAAAACTAAAATCTGATTTTCAGCGATGTTGGTACCTGTTTTTACGGCACAACAGGAGTTGGAAGCATCTAAATATATTTATATTTACATATAAAAGGCACAGTGCTCGATTGGATAATCACCTTATCACATTCTTGAAGGACCGATCTCATTCAGTACAGCTCTCTCCCTTCAGCTCATCGAAGATCTGATTAACATGTGGGGTACCCCAAGAGTCCTCTCTGTACGTGCATCTTTTTAATGTGTACATACGGCCCCTAGTGCACTCCCTGAAAAATACAAAGGGCAGACTTTACAGCTATACGGACTATATGCAATTGTTATTTTCATCGGTAACTCGCCAGAATCCAAAGAAGCCTTCCAGAATACGATGTTGTTCATCTGCGATTTGATGAACAGCAACCAACTAAAATTAAACACTGACAAGACAAAGTTTGTCATAACAAGAAGCAAGCTTGACTTGTGGAACTCCTCATTCTGGCCATCTGCAATGGGTTTCCCCCTCAATCCAAGAACTCAGTAAAGAGCCACAAAGTTCTCATTGACAAGAACCTGTCCATGAAAGCGCAATTAGTTGCAGTAATTTCATCCTGCTATTTGCAACTTCACAAAATCAGGAAGAAAGGCAAATTCCTTACCTGCAAAGCCCTCATCTAGGTCATTATCACTTTAGTCATCTCGAGAATAGACTGTGCAAACTCTCTTTAATTGAGTCTTCCAATGGGCCTCAACCATCGACTACAACTACCACAAAACCAGGCAGCCAGGTTAATTTACCAACAGCCGTGACACTGTCATATTACCCCCTGATAAGGAAACTATATTGGCTGCCGGTAGAACAATGAACTGCATTATTCTTAAATCCCTCCCCGGCAGCATGCCAGCTTTTATATCAGCCCACATGCAGAAATATACAACCACTCGCAACCTGAGATCCATCCATTTGATTCTTCTTACAATATCCACCAGATTCTCTGTACTTGCCCCCTGAATCTGGAACTCCCTCTCACTCGAGATTAGGACTACTGCTATTTATATCAGATTCAGCCAACCTCTAAAGACATGGATCTTCAGACAAGCATATGGTTAAAACTGTGAGCAGCATGTTATGCTTCTGTTACCTAAGCTCCAAAAATCTGACCAGTGTACATGTGCTATTTAAATGCTAGTAACATAACATACATAACATAACATTATAGTGAAAAGATTAAAACGTTGAACAAAAAAAACATAGAAATTCACCAGATAGAGCTAAGTATAACTTGCGCCCCAACCATCACTGCTTATGACCTGAAATATTACCTCACCCATGACATCTTCTATGACATAATTCATGACATCTCAAATGACATAATTGATGACATAACTGATGACATCACTGGTAACATCATTCAAGCTTCTTAGGCATATATTGCTCAATAAACTAGTATGGCATTAGAGGCCTGAAAGTATGGCATTAGAGGTCTAAAAGTAAGTACAAAATAGCTCAGATAAATATGAAGCATCATTAATACCATCACAGATACAACTCTATTGGGTGTAGCAAGTATGGGATTTGTTCAACATTGACCTATACCATACACTTCACGAGTAGCCTAATTCACATTAACAATCAACCACTGATATATTGGAAACCCACAGTGCACACAGAGTTCAATCTGTATATGACTGTTCAAAGAAAGCCAAGTTCCTCAAGATACTCAACGTCTGTTACAAAATGAAAGCCCTACTACTCATAGCTTTTATCTGTATCAAACCCCTCAATCAGCGAAAAACCATTGAGAAATGATTTTTTTGATGAGTAGAAATGTGGATATTGAAAACATTATTTACGCTATGGAGAGAGTTTACTCTGTACCACACTGCAGACATTTAAACTCTCATGGGTAATACACCACAGAGCAATGTAAAGTATTCACTCTATTCAAAATCTCTCCAGTGAGAAACTAGTCACTAAAAATATCCTAGGTCTAAAGATGCTAGGGTCATGCGCTCTGAAGACTTCATAATGACGTGAAAACCTCAGCAGTAGTCCATTTTCTGAAGGTGATCAAGCACATGTATATAGGTTAGTACATGTCACACACAGGCTTTTATCATAGGTAGAAATGTTCATACTGGAACAATTCTCTCTAAGTACTCAAGGCTGCTTACAATACTTAGGGGTCTATTACTATAGCGGGCGGATCGATCCGCCTGTCATTCCTCCCCGCGTGCCCACCATTTCGCCCCGCCATTTTTACAATGGCGGGGGGGACCCCTGCAGACAGAAAGACCGTCCGCCGGGCAGAAAAGGGGTATAATATGGTGGCGGTGTCCATATTATAATGCAGGTGGAGATGTGCCTTTCCATGGCGGTGTTGCTGCCATGGAAAGGCATGTGGTGTCTGCATGTGGGGGCCCGTTGCAGGCCCCCAGGGCGTTGGGGTGGGTGGGGGGTGCACATGGGGGGTACCTATGGTACCCCCCTGCATTTGCATGCACAACGTGGCAGGCACCGCGCGGTGCCTGCCAAGTTGTGCATGCAAATGCACCACACGCCTTTTTTACATTGCGGCGGGTGCTGCTGAAAGCCTCGACTGCTGAAATGTAAAAAAATGCTGGATGCACCCGTCTGTGTGGCGGGCGCATCCTAATCTGCATCACGGGACCGCCGCACTTATTGCGGGTGGTCCCTTTTGCCGTTATCGTAATAGACCCCTTAGTATCTATCTACTACTTAGAATATTTATCCAGCTGAAAACTTTTTCTGCAGAACCAAAAAACCAGTGTGGAACATACTGGATGCAAGACATTAACTTTCATCCGCACACAGAGTTACTTTTCAGTGCAAAGATTTATAAAGTGTTCAATACCTCTACACACCAACGTTGCATTAGGAACACATGCATTTTTTGTTCAAAATGTTAATGTTGGCACTGAGATATTCACCTAACAATAATGTCACTTTAAACTTGGTTTTTACAGTGAATTTCTAAAGTTTCTTTATTAAACACAAACAAATATTTTTACCACAACTCACTATAACCTTTGATTTTTCAGGGAATTTCATTTTACCATACCTAACTATAATGTTACTTTAACCTTTGTTATTTTTAGTGAAATTCTAGTTTTTTATTTGCGTAAAGTAATATTTTATTAACGTACTTAATGCCAGCCCCACCCCATGCACACATAATTTGAACATGAGTGGCAGCTGGTTGGCCTAGGTCAGCTAACCCCATGCTGCTCATGATCTTTGGCAGTGCACAGCAGGGGTTGGCAACAGGGCCTGACTGCATGCCAACCCCTCCGGAGGCAGCCGACACCCCTTTCATCATAAGAAGTGTGAGGTTGGCCGAAGCCAGGGCCTGCATCCAATTCCCTGCAGGCAACCACCTAGAGGCAGCCACCCTCAAACCTCACATGGCCTTTGGTCATGCATGAGGTTGGACTCAGGGTCTGACTTTCATCCAGGAGCTGCATCCAACTCCCCATAGGCAGACAATCCCACACTGCGCTTGGCCTTTGGTCGTGCATGGTATGGGGTTGGCTGCAGTGACTGGCTTGCAGCCAGGTCCTGTGTTCAACTCCCTGTAGTCAGCCCACCCCACAATGCCCACTGCCTTTGGGAGTGCACAGCAGAAGGTTTGGCCACAGGGCTTGACCTGCCGCCAGCCTTTGTGCCCAAACCTCCAGCAGAATGTCAACCCCATGCTTTGCACAAGCTTTGATAAGCACCTCATAAAGGTTGTCCTTCAGGCCCTGGGGACCCTACCCCCAGCCCAAAACATATATATTAAGGGGAGGATAGTGTGGCCATAAAAGGCCCTGGGACCCCAAACCCCAGGCTGAATGTAATGCAAAAGTGGAGGGAGGCTGCACGCCCCCCCTCCCCAAGCCTTCTTGGCACCATGGACTCAATCTCCCTGGGGCAAATAGACTTAAAAGGGGAAGGGGAGCTGCACAGCCATCCCTCCCCAAGCCTCACTTGGCCCTGGGTACCCCATCCCCCAGGTCTGTATCAAAGAAAAATAAAAGGAGGGGGCCCTTGCAGTCCTCCTACCTAAGCCTTCTCAGGCTCCGGGGATACCATACCCTTGTGCCAAAAACTATTGAAAAGGGGAGGGGGGCTCATGCGTCCCCACCTGACCCTCATTAGACCCTGGAACCACATCGCCCAGGGTCAGAGGTTGCCCCAGTGGCCACATGGGACACCCACCTACTACATATTGGGCACCACAGGGGATCCCACGGGCCCCAGTAGCCCCAACCAGCTTCCTGGGTGGTGTGAGAGCTGGTTTTTCTCCCGCCATTGAGGGAGCAGCAATTTATGAAGCTCACTCTGAGTGGGAGCAATATGGATTCTGTTCCCCTGCCTGCATCAGTGCGGGCACGAAAACAGAATACACGTCTTCACTGAACCGGCGAGAGCATTTTTTAATCTACTGCTAGCTGAGGGCAGACTTAGGGGCTACTTTAGATCTTGGCGGAACTCTCGTCATACCTCTGTGGCGGCGTTTACAAGTACTTAGTCGAGCCGATGGAGTCCCGACTGCCGTATTTAGATGTGGGCTGGTTGAACCTCCACATCAACAGTCTGTTCACCATCATGTAAGGGGCGCACCGCCATCAACACGGCATGCTCCTCTGCTGGCTAACAGTGCTCCATAGCCATCAGACCGGCGGGTTTGTGCTGAGCCTATTTAGATTTCCCCTATGTGCTGCTGTTGTCCTATTGGGGGATTCCTGACAGAGTGTGTTCCAGGTGGTGGAGCGACAGGTAGGTACTACTTATTAATGTCAATACACTTATATCTTATGTTTGCTTCAAAAATATATGTGGGTAACGGATCTTGTTACATAGAGCATAGCACAAAAATAACATACACCCACTACTGAATGTACAACCACAGGCACAACAGCACAACACCCACAACAAAGAAATATTTCTTTAAGTGCCAATACAGGTTTGTTAATTTCATCTTGATAAGTAGCAATATGAATAAAACTGCATTACACATACCCAAAAAATTGCATGTAAGAGCAATGTGAAAATACATGAGGCCAAAGCAATTGTTAATGCACGATTCATAGCAAAATAAGTGAAAAAAAAGCTTACATAAGAGGCCGATGACAATGGAGTTGATTAGCATTGTGGTCAAGTAGTAGCAGCAAAGGAAGGACCTGGACAATGGGGTACAAGATAGAAATGGAAGTTGAAAATTAAAAAAAAAGGTAAGTTTCTACCTAATTCCCTTTAATTCTACCAAATCAAGGTTGGAGGTGTCCCTGTCACAGTTTCCTCGACGGAAAAGCACATCGCGATTGGCCCGGTGGTAAACTTGGCTGGATTCTCTCTGACGCGTTTTGAGAACAAAGGAACCCCACAATACTGTGACCTGGGGTAGTAGTATGGTTTACAAAAAACAATGGTCTTGGTGAGGCCTGAAGGGTCCTCGAGTAGCAAGGCTACTAATTATTTGACTAAGTTTAACTCAAATGAGGTTACCAAATACTGGAACCAGATTGGATTCAGTGGGCAATATATGTGTGGACACTGGATTTTTTTGGAAGACATCACATTTTATTAAACATCATAAAAAGGAATATAATCCTTTTTTTTTTAAAAAAGGAAAAAGGAATTTCGGTGCTCACACATAAATAAGTGACAGTGCGTGAAGTGAAGTGCTCAGTGACAATAAAACTTTACATCGCATTGAAAAACAATTCAAAGACTCCCAGTTAATTTGTTACAGTCAGGGAGCTTTGATTATGTGGTTGACGGGGTTTCGATCTAATCAATTAAAGATCATCATCAGGACATTAGAGTGAGAGCACGTAGAATTAGAAAACCGGCATGTGCCGGGACGCTGAATATGAATTGTCGAAGGGTGATCCTTACGTCTCGGAAGAACGCGGCGTGTGGGTAGGCGCCACATGAGCCGAAATGATCGGGCGTCAATGATGTATGGGAGCCGGAAGTGAATTGAGCTCATCTCGAAGGAGAGCGGCGTGACAGGTGCTGGCATAGAGGTAGAATTAACCGGTTGTTGATTGCTGGCAATGGCGGGGACTTGTGGCAATTTGACAAGTCCCAAAATTACTCTGAAGGGGGAGAGTGACAAGTGTCAAAAGCACGAAGTCGAGCAGGGTAGGCAGCGTGGCCGTGAGATAAAGAGCTTACTTGGAGTGAAGTACTTCGCATGGGAGTGAATCCCGGGATAGACGCGCTGGCTGGAGTCCACAGACGATGTAAAGTTTTATTGTCACTAAGCACTTCACTTCACGCACTGTCACTTATTTATGTGTGAGCACCGAAATTCCTTTTTCCTTTTTTTAAAAAATGGATGATATTCCTTTTTATTATGTTCAATAAAATGTGATGTCTTCCAAAAAAGTCCTGTGTCCACACATATATTGCCCACTGAATCCAATCTGGTATTTGGTAACCTCATTTGAGTTAAACTTAGTCAAACAATTAGTAGCCTTGCTACTCGAGGACCCTTCAGGCCTCACCAAGACCATTGTTTTTTGTAAACCGGACTCTGTCTGACAGCTGCTTTTGTCTATGATGTCATCGACACTAGAGGAAATTTCTGGCAGGGAGCTGGCGGCACTCGGATGGACTGTCGTCCATAGACCCACGGGCATCTAAAAAGAGTGGGCAGACTACCAAGTATGAGGATTGTGAAACCAGTGGAAAAGTGACAGTGGGAACAGATCCGCCAAGATCTAAATCAGGCCCTTAGTCTTTGCTCCAGTTTGGTGGGAGATTTAAAAATGCTCTTGCAAAAAAGTAGCGAAAACTTTTCCTTGCCTGCAGTATTACCAGCAGGGAAACTACTGTGTCCCATGGTTGGGCTCCCTGGGACACAGTATGTGAGCCTGGGAAGGGGCCTTGTACCCGCCCTTTTAAAGTAAGTTATGAACCTGGGGAAAGGGGTACCCAGGGCTGTTTTAAGGCTGTTTTGCTTTTCGGTCCCAGGGATGGGGTCCTGTGCCAAAGTAGGCTCAGGGAGGAGAGCCGCTATTTAAAATAAAATATATATATATCTGCCCGAGGAATCAGGTTCCCAGGTCTACCATCGGGGAGGGGAGGGGTGCCACACACCCTCCCATCTCTTACATATACTTGGCCCCAGGGGATGAGGTCTGGGGGCCCTAAATGGCCTGGGGAGGGGGCCCTACTGACACCCTCCTCCCCATATATATTACTAGAAGTGAATAAGATCGGTTATGTCAGTTCTAAATGGTTTGATAAGAACTGCTCAAGGGCCCACAAACATTTACTGGAGGCTCTGCACTGTAAACCTATGGGCAGGGGTTTAGTAAAAGAGACACGAAGAATCTAAAAGGTGGCCTGTAGGAATAGTAAGACTGCGTTAGCACAAGAGGCGGGGGGGAACCAGTAGTGTTCACTTGTGAGGACAGAGATAATAATGCTTTCTAAAAAGAAGTGAACCAGCCCGATTTTAACAAGTCCTTGGTCCCAGATACGGATCATCCTATTCCTGCTCAGGTCTGGGTTACCCACTTTAAGTCCATCTATAAGACGGATATACCTTCTCACTCGGACATTGCTTGTCCATTTGTTAGTGAGGTGTCACTTCACTTCATGGTGGGTGAAGTTGTCAAAGCTATTTTGACTCTCCCCTCAAACAAAGCTCTAGGACCAGAGGGAGTTCCGGGGAATCTCTTTAAGTCCTGTGTGGATCTATGAGATCCCCTGATCATGCAATATTTTAATGTTGTAGCATGGGGGAATATACCTCCCTCTTGGAAACAGTTGGTAATTGTGCTAGTACTCAAAAAAGGGAGTTGTACTGACCCAGCCTGCTACCAGCCCATTTCTTTGATGGTTGCTCAAGTTAAGATCACAGGCAGGGTTCCTTTGAAGTGGTTGTTGAACTGGGCTGACAATGGGAAAGTTATGTTTGACATTCAGTATAGCTTCAGGCAGAGGAGAGGGAAGAAAGAGCAGCATCTTAATCTTTATCTCTTGGTTGCTAAATATTCATTGGTAAGGCAAGAGTCAATCCATGTTTCCTTCATGGATCTCAGCACAGCCTTTGACTCCATTGATAGGACGAGGTAATGGGCTGTGCTGGTGGCCATGGGGGGAGGTAGATCGAGTGCTAATTGTCTTTCTGTGCAACCTGCACGTTGGTTTAGAGATCTCTGTTAGATTTGGTAACAAGGGCGAATGTACCATGTATTTACAGCTTGGTAAAGGAGTCTGCCAAGGCTGTATCTTAGCTCCTTTGCTTTTCATTTTATATAGTAATCAGTTAGATTTATTTTAGTGGCTCAGTGTAAGGATGTGCCAAGGATAGGTCCCAGCTTTATTACATGCTGATGATGCCATTCTCCTAGCATGCATGGCTAATGACCTGCAGTGTCTGATAGATCATTCTGTCAATTTTATGGACCATTTGGGCCTGAAACCAAATCTATATACACCTATACAACGGTTCTGGGTCCAAAAAACATGAAAATTAAAACCCATTCAAATATGGGTATACCCATTGGAAATAAAGACAAGTTCACCTATTTAGGAATCAGGATAGACGATAAACTAAATTGGGACCCCCTGTTAAAAGCTCATATGCACTCCATTAATAGGTTAATTCACAGTTTTGATGCCTTTATGAGGTGACTTGGATGCCCCCAAGTCAAATCTATAGTGATCCTCTACAAAGACAAATGCATTCCAACAGTAGCATTAGGCTCAGAGATCTGGGGCTACAAGTCCAGTCATACCATCCAAGTGCCTGAAAATAAATTCTGTCGTAGAATGCTAAGGTTGCCGTAGATTGTACAAGCAGAGATTGTGCATGAGGAATTGAATATAGGGTTCAACTTGGATTTTTAAAGAATTTGTCCTGTAATTTTATGGTTTTCTCTTTGGAAAAATGAATTAGATTTTAAAAAGAGATCCTGGTGATTTGTTTGAGCCTAGACTATTCTCAGCGAGTCCCCTGGTTACAGTATGTCATAAGTGTTTTGTGGGACCTGAGAAGACCAGAATTTATTTACTAGCCTGGAACCAATTTATAAAGCGGAAGTTGAATGGGTCAAGGATGTATGTAATGCCTTTGTGGAAGGAAAAAAAGAGAAAGGTTTCAGGCTGAAAAGCTTGAGCTGGCATTATCTGATGGTTAAAACTCCAGATCAAATAGAACCGTATTTAACACTGGATATGCCTATTTTGCACGAATTATTACGATTATATTTTTGTCTAAATGTATTCCCCCAGCTTTTAGTTGGTTGGCATAAATCGTCGAACCTGCAATTTGCAGATGTGATAATTTTCCAACTTGAGTCACAAAAATATATTTTCCCTCCTATTGCCATTGAATTTTTAAGCAAGTGAGGCCTGATTTGTTGTACCTTCAATTTTCAGACACCTGCAAGTCTGTTTTTATGACTCTTGGTTCTTAGCTGGGGTGTTTCATTCCACTCGATGAAAATCTGTGTGGTTTTAATGAATTCTGTATTTTTATGATTTACATTGATAAATTGGGTAAAGAGAGTTTGACACACACACATATATCTCTATCTATCTATCTATCTATCTATCTATCTATCTATCTATCTATCTATCTATCTATCTATCTATCTATCTATCTATCTATCTATCTATCTATCTATCTATCTATCTATCTATCTGAATCACTGACACAATATCGAAAGACAAAAAATCGACCTACAAATATATCGATACAAAATAATCGATCACATTATTATCGACATCATATACTTATTTAAAACATTACAAAAATATCGAACACACAATTTCGAACTACATAAATATAGGTACACAAAATATCGGCAACACAAATATCGAAATCCTAAAATATCGATGCTCAATAATATACATATACTTCATAACAAAATATCGTAAACTAAAATATCGACCACTAAAATATCTCCATTTTACTAATATCGACTATATAACATTTAATGAAAACCTAAAATCAAACTACATAAACACCAAATAATGTCTTTTATCTCTACACAAAATTATTATTAAACAATTATATATTTACTACATTTAAAAATGGATTTAAATAATTAACTCTTTACTAAAACATTATTAACAACATTCCTACATTAAACAACTATATTATTAAATTATACTTTATCAATTCATGCATCCAATACATAATATAATGTTTAGAAAAATACATATAGAATAATACACCACAAAACCACTAATTAGCGTTTTCCTTATTAGGAAACTAACTACCAGAAAAAAAAAAAAAAAATTCGAACTAACCAATAAAAACACTCCGAATTCAAACTGACCAATAAAACACATATTACAACATCCAAAGCACTATAAAAAGAAGTTCAACTTCATTCACAGTCCAAAACCAAAAAAACGAAATTGAATGAAGAGGAAAATCGACTGGATTGCAACTACAGATATAAGAAAATCAACATACAGGAAATGTTTAAAACTATCAAAAGTAAGTTA
Organism: Triturus cristatus; assembly: GCF_964204655.1. NCBI lineage: Eukaryota > Metazoa > Chordata > Amphibia > Caudata > Salamandridae > Triturus > Triturus cristatus. Next base: position 477,622,934 of record NC_140587.1, on the reverse strand, counting down.
ACTATATTATTCTCATGAAGACTCAAATAGAATAAATTGTAATTACAATATACATACACTATAAATAAATTAATGTCTTCTTTCTATTTCATGTTTTCACTACAGGAAACTCCAAAAGAAACTAAGAAAATACAGAACAGCACCAAAAAAGATACAACTAAAAAGTAAGTATTTCACAACCAAAAATCAACTAATAGATTAAAATACCACCCTAATTAAATCCCAATTGCAAATCCCCTAACCATTCCCTATAAAAATATAGAAACAATTATTACAACACATTTCCTTTTCTTTTCCAGACAAAGAAAATACTAGAGGAAAATCCCACAAATAAAGAATCAGGAGCATTCTACTCAAACACATCAAAACCAACGTTGTAAGTATATAGTAACTAAATCTTGTTTTTTTCTACTGAAAATTAATATAACATCATATATAATAACTATAATATATATTTTTCATAGATAAAGCTACATCAAAATGACTGAAGGAGCTGAATTCATAACAAGCCAGAAGGGAAAAATGTTACTATGCTATATGGGGTACACTTACACACAGGAAAAAGTGTATGGTTTAAAAGTTAACTGGAAATGCACTAAATACTACTCTAATAAGTGCTATGGGCGTGCTACAACACGACAAACAACAGTACTATACACTAGAGAACATAACCACCCACCAAACATTACTGAAATCGAAGTCAGATCTGCTTTAGAAACTATAAAGGAAGCTAGCACAAGTTCTCAAAAACCTACCAGTGTAATTTTAAAAGAGCAGCTTCCCAAAATTCCTAAAACTGCTACTACACAAATGCCATCTGTAACTTCACTCAAAAGAACTATTGCACGTACTAAAAAAACCACTACTACTTCAACCCCAATTCCTCACACATACAGTGAAGTTATTCTAAGTCCAGAACAAAGTATAACTTTCAACAAAGAACCATTTGTCATTTTTGATAATAAAAACAATGACAAAAGAATAATAATATTTGGAACAGCTAAAAATCTCTGTAAACTACAAGAATCACATAACTGGATGATGGATGGGACTTTTACCATATGTCCCAAACCATTTTTCCAACTATATACAATACATGTCATATATCACAATTGCAATATACCATTAATTTACACATTATTACCAAACAAACATAACTCCACATACACTGAACTATTAAATATAATAAAACAAAAAACAAATGACTTTTCCCCACAAAAAATAATCCTAGATTTTGAACATGCAATGATTAATTCTATATTAAAAACACACCCCCATACCTCCATACAAGGCTGTTACTATCATTTTAATCAATGCCTATGGAGACACATGCAAAAATCAGCCCTAAGCATTGAATATGCAACTAATTCATCTTTTGCATATCAAATAAAAAAACTCATAGCACTAGCTTATGTACCTGACACAGACGTAACAGAACATTACAACATTTTAATAGACAGCGCCTTCTACAAACAAAATGAAGAAAAACTAAGTTCACTATTGGACTATTTCGAAGATACATGGGTCGGCAGACTACATAGATCTGGCCACAGAAGAAACCCTAAATTCTTAATTCCCTGGTGGAACGTATACAGAAGCACCTTAAATGGAGAATCCAAAACTAATAACGCAGTTGAAGGATGGCATAACGCCTTCCTACAATCAACAGGCAGAACAAAACCAACACTAGAAAGATTTATATCATGCCTACAAAAAGAACAGAGTTATCAAGAGTTCCGAATGGAACAATCCATAACTCAGCTAACTCCAAAAACCTCAAAACAAACTAAACAAATGTATAAATATCTAGAGCAACAAGTAAAATTGTACCCTACTACCAAAGGCCTAGAATACCTAAACATCATAGCTAAAACACTTCTTTAAAGTACAAATACAAATAAATGACTAATTACCCATTTTCAATAATATCAAACACATAAAATATATGTATCTTATTACAAAAATAATTACTGTGTGTAACATATTTATACATATTGTCAAAAATATATTAACACACATTAATAATATTTGTAATAAAATAAAAATGAACAATAATATTAAACAATACCCACCCACAAGAAATAATAATAAATTAACTTACCACGTTTATTCCAAAGTCTGAAAAATCCATTTCCTGCTTACACAATCCAAACATTAAAAAAATGGTTCCCAAAAAAAAATGCAAAAATACAACTGGCGATTAAATCCATAAGCCATTCACCAAATATCCTTCGAAAATCCATGAAAAACCCGAAAATAGCTAAAAATATTAAAAAACGATCCATGAAAACCGAAACATTTAAAGTAGTGTAAAAACCATATTGTTCAATAAAACGAACACACACTTTTTTAAAAAAAAAAAAGAGTCCATCCGAAACGAATAACCTAGAAAAGAAATAGTAAAAACAAAGCAACTGACATTCCCACCCACATAAAACAACACATAAACACGTACTAACAATAATACTAGATTTAAAACACTTCTAAATATACATTAAACACCTTAAACCTAACTTTCGAAACATGCCTACACATCGTTAAAAACACGTAAAAACACAACACGCAACTCTAACACATAACATTTCCAAATATAACTAATATATGTACAGCTACACTAAACATTATCTAACTAGGCTCAAAAGTAAATTTAAAACCATCTAAAACACATAAAACAAACCTTACCTTTCACGACGCGAAGTAACTCCCAACCGCGAGCTTCCCTTCAAACCAAATGACCCAAAACAACATTACCCGGTTACAAAATAGAGTGTCCAAAACATAATAAAACATTTAACTATACTAAAAAGCCCTAAATAAATCAGGTAAAACAGTAAATTCACACACAAATATTTTATATTATTTAGTAAAAATATACCTATTTTTTTAATTTACCTACAAATTGTCAACAAATGTTCCTAATTTGTAAAATTATATTAATAAATATTTTAAAATTTAAAATATTTATTATTATAATTTCTAAAAAGATAATACTACAGAACAATGTATGAAAAATTGTTAAATTTATTTTTTGCATAAATGCTAAAATTTTATTTATGTTAAAAAGATGTTTGTTTCGAAAACATTGTAAAAATAATTAATATTAATATTTTACATATTAATATTAATAAAAAAGGTATAACATGTTTGTACTACAAATATTAAAATGTTTATATATGAAAATATTTGTTAAAAGTTTTGTATAAAGATTTACAAAACCTATTGCTATGTTAATTTTAATTTAAAACACTACATTGTACAACATTATTAATAATCTTTATAATTTACTTAAAAATGTTTGAAAATATACTTAATGTACATAAAATTTGTTCTGACCTATATTCAATATGTTTGAATGTAATTACAATGTAAATAATACTATTTCTGAATGATCTTACTCAAATGAATAAACAATAACAAATTTAAAAAACTACAATAAAAACCATGTTCTTGTCTTATGAATTGTGTTTCTCTGATTATTAATATTAATCTTCTATTATGAATATTTAACATATAGAATAATTATTTTATAAAAAATTACAAATCAATCAATATTATAAAATTACAGAATGCCATTACCCATTATTCCAATACAAAATATTCATATATTTTTCCTAATAATAATATTAAATATTCCAAACATATCAAATTAAAAGGTTACATGTATATATTATCCTAAACTATAAATATAGAATTAATTACTACAAATCCAATATATAAACATACAATACAAATAATATTCACTTAAATATATTTTTATAACTACTATATCAATGTAATTTAATTAAATTAAATACCAGACAGATTAGAGTAGTTGCTGGACACTGACCATAAACAATTTACTATTCCCACTCCACTCTATAATAAATAAAAGTAGATGCTTGACACTGACCATAAATAATTTACTATTCCCACTCCAGTCTATAATAAATTAGAGTAGGTGCTGGACACTAACCATAAATAATTTACTATTCCCACTCCAGTATATAAAAAATTAGAGTAGGTGCTGGACAGTGACCATAAATAATTTACTATTCCCACTCCAGTCTATAATAAATTAGAGTAGGTGCTGGACACTAACCATAAATAATTTACTATTCCCACTCCAGTCTATAATAAATTAGAGTAGGTGCTGGACACTGACCATAAATAATTTACTATTCCCACTCCAGTCTATAAAAAATTAGAGTAGGTGCTGGACAGTGACCATCAATAATTTACTATTCCCACTCCAGTCTATAATAAAATAGAGTAGGTGCTGGACACTAACCATAAAAAATTTACTATTCCCACTCCAGTCTATAATAAATTAGAGTATGTGCTGGACACTGACCATAAATAATTTACTATTCCCACTCCAGTCTATAAAAAATTAGAGTAGGTGCTGGACAGTGACCATAAATAATTTACTATTCCCACTCCAGTCTATAATAAATTAGAGTAGGTGCTGGACACTGACCATAACTAATTTACTATTCCCACTCCAGTCTATAATAAATTAGAGTAGGTGCTGGACAGTGACCATAAATAATTTACTATTCCCACTCCAGTCTATAAAAAATTACAGTAGGTGCTGGACAGTGACCATAAATAATTTACTATTCCCACTCCAGTCTATAATAAATTAGAGTAGGTGCTGGACAGTGACCATAAATAATTTACTATTCCCACTCCAGTCTATAAAAAATTACAGTAGGTGCTGGACAGTGACCATAAATAATTTACTATTCCCACTCCAGTCTATAATAAATTAGAGTAGGTGCTGGACAGTGACCATAAATAATTTACTATTCCCACTCCAGTCTATAAAAAATTACAGTAGGTGCTGGACAGTGACCATAAATAATTTACTATTCCCACTCCAGTCTATAATAAATTAGAGTAGGTGCTGGACACTAACCATAACTAATTTACTATTCCCACTCCAGTCTATAATAAATTAGAGTAGGTGCTGTACACTGACCATAACTAATTTACTATTCCCACTCCAGTCTATAATAAATTAGAGTATGTGCTGGACACTGACCATAATTAATTTACTATTCCCACTCCAGTCTATAATAAATTAGAGTAGGTGCTGGACACTAACCATAAAAAATTTACTATTCCCACTCCAGTCTACAATAAATTAGAGTATGTGCTGGACACTGACCATAACTAATTTACTATTCCCACTCCAGTCTATAATAAATTAGAGTAGGTGCTGGACACTGACCATAAATAATTTACTATTCCCACTCCAGTCTATAATACATTTGAGTAGGTGCTGGACAGTGACCATAAATAATTTACTATTCCCACTCCAGTCTATAAAAAATTACAGTAGGTGCTGGACAGTGACCATAAATAATTTACTATTCCCACTCCAATCTATATTGAATTAGGATTACTATATATGTTAGATTTTTTCAAACAATTACTAATTTCTAAACACTACCCACCCTTATCCCCTATAAATCCTACATCACTCTTATTAAATGAATTATCTTCTTAAAATTGTTAAATGTTAATTAAAATAACATTTCTAAATGGAAATAATTTTTTATGAATAATAAAATGTTGATATATTTATAAAACACTCCCCACCCTTATCCCCTATAACCCCAAAATACCACTTATGAAATTTTTTTTATTATTAAAAATATTAAAATTTACTTTTATTAAGAAATTAGAACTTTGCATTATATTTTTCAAAAATAAAATATTACATATATTTTGAATGCACTCCCCACCCTTATCCCCTATAACCCCCAATTCCCACTTATGAAATTTATTGTATTAGTAATTTATTTAATTTTAATTTTTAAACTCAAAAATTAAATTTCTATTTTTTTTTTAATAAAATATTAAATATTTCTCAAAAACACTCCCCACCCTTATCCCCTATAACCCCAAAATCCCACTTATTAAATGTATTTTATTAGTAAAATGTTTAATTGTAAATTTTAATACAAAATTTTAAATGTAAATTTTTTTGAATTCAATATTAAATAATAAATATATATCTAAAACACTCCCCAGCCTTATCCCCTTTAACCCCAAAATCCCACGTATTACATTTATTTTCTTATTACAATTTTCACATGTAAAATTTTAAAACTAATTTGAAATGTTTTTATTTCTAAATATAATATTTCAAAATTTATATCATAAATTATTAAATTTTATTACTAAAATTTTTAATTTTAAATTTTCATACCAAATTTGAAATTTTTTTTTTTAATTAAATATTAAATATTAAATATATATCTAATACACTCCCCACCCTTATCCCCTATAACCCCAAAATCCCACTGATTACATTTATTTTATTATTACAATTTTCACATTTAAAATTTAAAAACACATTTGAATTTTTTTATTTTTTTTTAAATATAATATTTCTAAATTTATATCCTAAAATATTAAATTTAATATTTATTTCCAAAACACTCCCCACCCTTAACCCCTATATACACAACATCCCACTAACAATATTTTTTTTCATTATTAAAATTTAAATATTACTATTTTGTTCAAAATTTAAATTCAAATTATACAAATATTTATTAAAATATTTTATTTCTAATATATATTTTTAAAACACTCCCCACCCTTATCCCCTATAAACCCAACATCCCGCTCCTAAAATTATATATCCAAATTTAAAAAATTATATTAATAATAGTTAAATAATTATATCCTAAAATATTAAATATAATATTTATTTCCAAAATACTCCCCACCCTTAACCCCTATATACACAACATCCCACTAAAAATTTTTTTTTTCACAATTAAATTTTAAATAATTGAATTTTGTTCAAAATTTAAATTTAAATTCTACAAAAATTTATTAAAATATTTTATTTCAAATATATTTTTTTAAAACACTCCCCACCCTTATCCCCTATAAACCCAACATCCCGCTCCTAAAATTATATATCAAAATTTAAAAAATTATATTAATAGAAAGAAAATTGTTATTTTTAATACACTTAAATAAACATTTGCTGACACTTCTAAACAATAATTTTTTACAAATCACAAAGTGACTTAATACTATACTTTTTCGATATTTTTACTACACGATATTATGTCTTTCGATATACTATACCTCGATATTTTACTACACATCACAATCTCGACATTTTTTACATCGATATTGTTGACAGAGATATATTGTTCCATCGATATTTTGACTTCGATATTTCTGTATATCGATATTACATTTCCGATATTTTGTCTACTCACCTATCTATCTATCTATTGTCAGAAAGATTGCTCTGGTAGGTGTGCCACATGCAAGAAGGTAAGTACAAAGACGCCACCGGCAGCAGCATTCAGGTCTTCCACACGCCTCTCACTTTACTGCAAAACGCGTTTTGGGCTGCTTCCCGCCCTTGATCACTGGCTAGCCACGAATTACAAAAGGCTTGATTATCGTGCACTAATTTATTCACATTAGACAAGTTCTGCCCCGGGGGCGTGGGCAAAGCGGCATTATGGTCCTCGTAGTTCAATGCCCTGATCTTGATGGTGCAATATATCAAACCCAAGTGGGTGCCTTTGGAAATCAGTGAGATCAATGGGTAACCCCATTGGGTGGATTGGGGTGTAGTCAACAGCATTCTGCTGCCAATATTTACTGGCGGCCAAGGTCCTCCTTGCTCTGTTTGCCGCTCTTGGTTCCTGAGCAGCGTGGAACCACCATTACCACGGCAGGGCACTCCCACGACTGAGCCAGCCGCATTATTAATCGTCACAAAGATTGCTCTGGTAGGTGTGCCACATGCAAGAAGGTAAGAACACAGATGCCACCGGCAGCAGCATTCAGGTCTTCCACACGCCTCTCACTTCACTGCCAAACGCATTTCGGGCGGCTTCCCGCCCTTGATCACTGGCTGACCATGAATTACAAAAGGCTTGATTATCGTGCACTAATTTATTCACATTAGACAAGTTCCGCCCCAGTGGGCGTGGGCAGAGTGACATTATGGTCCTCGTAGTTCAATGCCCTGAACTCGATAGTGCAATATATCAAACCCAAGTGGGTGCCTTTGGAAATCCGTGAGATCAATGGGTATCCCCATTGGGTGGATTGGGGTGTAGTCAACAGCATTCTGCTGACAAAATTTACCAGCTGCCAAGGTCCTCCTTGCTCCGTTTGCCACTCTTGGTTCCTGAGCAGCGTGGAACCGCCATTACTGCGGCAGGGCACTCCCACGACTGAGTCAGCCGCATTATTAATCGTCACACAGATTGCTCTGGTAGGTGTGCCACATGCAAGAAGGTAAGTACACAGATGCCACTGGCAGCAGCATTCAGGTCTTCCACATGCTTCTCACTTCACTGCCAAACGCGTTTCGGGTGGCTTCCCACCCTTGATCACTGGCTGGCCACGAATTACAAAAGGCTTGATTATCGTGCACTAATTTATTCACATTAGACAAGTTCCGCCCCAGTGGGCATGGGCATAAAACACCGTGAGTGCTCCATAAACCTTTTATTTGGAGTTGTTGTGGAACACACGAGTGCCACCCTCGCGATTTGGAAGCACGCATCCTGAGTTTGGTGGTTGTAGGTGGTACAACTGTTAAAGAGAATATATATATTGTTTATTCTTTATTTGGAGCAGGATGATGTGGATTTACAGATTTTTGCATTTGAGGGCAAAGCTTGGAGTTGTTTGTATTGACAGAAGGAACTATTATTGGCACCAGTCTTGTGGCAAACCCACATGTGAGAAACAGGAGCTACCTTTCCCAGAATGCAAAGCAATGGCTTGTACTCACCTGAGCATGATGATGTGTGTAGGAGAGTAGGGTCTGCTTTCTATGTTCACCCCCACTTTTTGCTTTTGCTTCACTGGTTTTCGACTTAGATGTGGCTGTGGGCCTGCTAATCAGACCCACAGCCCAGCTGTTCTCTCTCTAAATTCACACTATGTACTTTAGGTACATAACACAATTGGTAAGGATCACCTTCTAGGGCCCTGTACAGTGTACCTTAGGTACCCAGGGCATAGGTGTACCCTAGGCCTACCAGGGGCTGCAGCATGTATAATGCCACCCCTGGCTGGCCTTCCATTATGACACAACTGGCTGATCACTCAGCTGGGGCAAGGTCGTGTAATCACCCCTTGCCTAGGTGTAGTATTCCTATACCTACCTTATATATAGACACATGGGTAACCTATCAGTCACTCCTACGGCAGGCCTTAACAATCCTGAAGGCAGAGTGCTTGGTAACATGTGAGATGGTGCTATAGCATGAGCTGAGCCTGTCTGCAGCTTTCGGAACCATGTCCTTATAGCTGTTCTATGATATCGCCTACCATATACTCTTAAAGTGCCTTATAATCCTCGTGGTTATCGTAACTATGGTTTGGCTTTATCAAAACATGTTGTGTAAGGTGTCTAACACTTTGGAATACTACCCCCACACGATTTCTGGCGATGAGGATAGTATTCTTCCCTTCTATAGAGAGGGAGAAGACATGTTGAGGACCTACTACCCGGTTAAAGGTAACCAGAGCCCTAGCATCACAAAATGGATGCTGCTGCCACAGACACAAGTCTGACCTCCTGCTGCTGGGAGTCCTTCCAGTGAGGCAGGCTTGGACAATAGGTTTCCTGCCTTGGGAGGTGCTAGCACCACCCTAGACAGGACTTAGTGTATTGGGGCAGGGAGGGATGAATGAAACGAGACACTGCCTGGGGCACACAAGGTGTCCCATGCATAGTCCGGTTCAAACCGGTGCTGGGGAACTCCAGCCCCAGTCCTGGCGTGAAACTGGACAAAGGGAAGGGGGTGTAACCACCCCCCTCCCTGGTCCCACCCATAGGAGGGACCTAGCAGGTAACCCAGCCCCCCAGATTAGTATAAGAGTGGGAGCTGAGTCCCTAGGACTTGGGATTATCCTGACAACTGAAACTTGAACAGAAACTCTGGACCTTCGACATTCGACTACGGAAGAAGACTGAAGAATCTCCCTTGTGGCCAAGGAGTGGCCACCCTGTGCAAACAGGCACCATCAAGCGACCTGCCGTATGCTTTGCCCGAAGTTCTACGAGGAACCGACTGCAGAGCCCAACCAGCGCCTTGACTTCCAGACTTCTCTGACCCTGATCCACATCCACAGCAAAGCTGAGATCCGTGGAGGCGACGAGAGACGTGGGACCGGCTACCTGGGAAATTGGCTACTTGCTTCCAGCGCAGCTTCTGAGGCATCCTCGAAGTTGTGCTCTGGGGATTGAGAAGCCCCAACCCCGAGCACCATCTGCACCGAAGATCAGCCCTCCACACTCCACGAGTTCTGCGTGGGGCCCTTCTGCATTTTCCTGCTCAACGCGTCTGTCCGGTTGCTTGCCCGTTGGCTAGTAACCTCTGCGACGACGAACCCTTGACTTTTCACCACTGGTTTGGCTCCTACAGACTGGCCCATGCTTCCCTGTGAAAGAGAAGCACCTCAGGCCTTCCTGGTCTGCAACAGAAGCGAATCCTTCATTCTGCGTGGGTTGCGCTTGCCAAGGCTTGTTGTGTCCAAACTCGACATCGACGCCGCCGACAGCAAGAGCCCTCGTGGGACAGCTCGCCTCCTGGTTCTGGTCGTCTTCGACACCTCCTGGTACCCGTGGCTGCTGCGACAAGCTTCCCCTCTTCACCTGCATCTTCACGACATCGCCTGGTTCCTTCCTGGTTCCTTCCCGGTTCCTTCCCGGCTCCTGGCTGGTGACCTAGACTCTGTCCCCTCTGCTTGCAGGTATCCTCCTTCTTGATTCCATCCTTGGAATCCACCGGACACTCTTCACTGACTGCCTGTCAGCATCTTTTCTTCAGGCATCCATAGGAGTCGACGACGAAACCCGACGCAAGTTCACACCTATGCACCCGCAGCCCGTGGGCTAAGTAACTTGAGTACTCCGGTGCTCACAAGGGTATTGACTATCCTAGTGTCTAGTTTCCAAGTCTCTAACTCCTAGTTCCTTCCGAAGTGTCCTAAAACTCTTAATTTCTAAACATTACTATTTCTATCGACTTTAACGCATTACGCGTGAGTGTTTCCACTCTGCACCTGAATCCCACTGCCTAGCAACTGATAGGATAGTGTAGCCCCAGCGATTCCCTAGGCCTAGGCCTAACCTGTGTTCGTGACAGTGGTTCTTATACCACTTACTTAGTATATGGTTTGCGTGGCCCCTAGGGCCTAACTGTATTACCTACCTGTGTGACTTATGTATGCTTAAATAAGATTGTGTTGTACTTACCTCGAATCTCATAAAGAGTGCTGAGGGTATTTTGACTAGAATAAATACATTCTATTTTTAATAATATATCTGTTGTGGTGTCCTTTCATTTGGTATTCAAGGGATTGCAAATGGTATAACAGCTGGCTTCACATGCCATACAGAGTTTAGCCTAAGACTGCTCTTGTCCATGCTACCACTAGGATAGCTGGTCTATAAGGTTGACTTTACAACCAATCACCATAAGGGTTGTTTGGACTGATACAAGGTGTACACTAGAACTAGTGACATCATATATCAGGCCAACTTCTCACATTGGTGAGCAGCGGTTGGGATCTGAGCTTGCTGTTGTGATACCATTGCAATCTTGAGATATCAAATTGAAAGATCACAAGGATATTTGTAAGGTACATATAACATAGCTTATAAATACTTAAGTTCTACTGAGCTTAGTTGTTGTAGGTTGAAGGGCCTAGCACACCCTGACTACAACTACTAGAGAGGTTCTAGTAGATACAACTAGTGTAGGTAGGTGCACACACCACACCCTCACTAGATCATGTCTCTGAGAGGAGATCAAGTGGATTCTCTCTCAGGAGGCGGATATCCTAGAAAGATACCCTCTAGATATGATACCCTAACTTTTCAGGAGATGAGACAATTGTGTACCTCCAGAAAGTTAACACAGGGTTCAAACCCTACCCTCATTTATCTAGTGGAGATCTTAGAATAGTATGATGCTCAGAAAGCCTCCCAGGATGGTGCCTTAGGTACCAATGAGGGTCTACCCTCCACAGAAGACTCCCCTCACAATACTGATCAAGATGAGTCAGCAGGGACTTCAGAAGATGAGGTAGACAGCCAGGTCCAAGTTAGGAGACTTAGCCAGGCTAACTTAAGCCTACATGGGAGTCTGAATGGGTCACCCCATTCAGACCCTCAAGTGGACTTAACCAGAGAAGTAGGAGAGGAAGATCCCCTTCAAGGGAATTTATCCACTCCCATGTCTCTAATAGCTCCAATGCCTCTTCTCACAGGGGAATGACTTCTCCACAGAGAAAAGAGCATCAGGCCAGAATGAGGGAAGTCAATCTGAGGATTGAAAGGGAAGAACTTGCCCTTGCCAAAGAGAGACTTGCTCTGGCCAGAGAGCAAAAGTTAAGTGGGTTAGGACCCACTGGTGGCAGCACTATTCCTAAAGATAGAGACAGGTCCTATGACAATAGAAACCTGAGTAAGATTGCCCCTCTCTACAAGTGTGGGGATGACATCCACAAATGGATAACTACTTTGGAGAGGGCAGCAGGTACCCCAAAGTCAGTGGGCAGCTATCTTGTGGCTCTCCTTCTCTGAGAAAGGTAGAGACAAGCTTCTCACAGTTAGTGATGAGGATGCTGACAGTTACACTGTCCTGAAGAGTGCTCTGATTGATGGGTTTGGCCTAACCACTGAACAATACAGGTTGTTGTTCAGGGATACCCAGAAGACACAGACTCAGGACTGGACTGACTTTGTAGATTGTGCCACTAAGGCTTTGGAAGGCTGGTTATTGGGTAGTAAGGTTAAGGACTATACAGGATTGTATAATTTGATCATGAGAGAACAAATCCTTAACAACTGTCAAAATCAGCTGCTGCATCAACACTTGATTGACTCTGACCTAACTTCTCCCCAGGAATTGGGAAAGAAGGCAGATAGGTGGGTCAGGACTGGAGTTAAGCAGAAAAACCAGAACCAGGGCGGTGATCAGAAAAAGGCAGACCAGAAGGGTAATGAGCAGAAATCAAAAGACCAGAAGTCTTTACCAGGCCCTCAAAAGGCTCAGGGGGAGGGTGGTCCCAAAAAGGATAAAAAGAAAGATGGCCAAAAGAAACCTTGGTGTAACTATTGTAAGTCCAATTCCCATTGGTTTAGTGAATGCACCAAAAAGGACAAGCCCCCAGCCACCATTGCCCCTAAGGCAACTGTACCCCCCTAGTCCAGCTGTAAGTGGTGGTTCCCAGCAAAAGGGTGTAATAGGGTTAACCTTGGGAACTGAAGTGGATTCTGGTCTAGTCAGAATACCCACTCAGGCTGTTCTGATCTGTGATGGGGACATAGCTTTGTCCTCTACTGTGGGTCCCAGTAACCTGGGCAAGTACAGACAGACTCCTTTGATCAACCAGAGAATGGCTCAGGCCTACAGGGACACAGGTGCTAGTGTCACAATGGTGACACCTGCCTTTGTGGACCCTGGACAGATCATGCTAGGTGAGAATTACCTAGTGACCAACGCTAGCAATGCCATTACCTCCCATAGTGTGGCAATTGTTAACTTCTCCTGGGGAGGGGTAACTGGCCTCAAGAAAGTTGTGGTGAGTTCAGATCTTCCTGTAGAGTGTCTGTTGGGAAATGACCTTGAAACTTCAGTGTGGGCTGAAGTGGAGTATAGGACCCATGCAGAAATGCTGGGAATAGATGCACATGTCCTTGCTGTGACTAGGTCACAGGCCAAAAAGTGCAACACTGAACAAGTGCTGGATCCTGGGACAATGGACCAGACACAACCCAAGAGAAAGAGCAGTAGGGTTAAGGCTGTGCCTTCCCCCCTGCCTCAGGTAGAGAGTCAGCCCTCACAGGAGGATGATTCTGAGAGCCCTGAAAGAAATGTCCTAGAAGAACTGGAACCTGACCAGGTTGAGTTTCTTGGGACAGGGGGACCTTCAAGGGCAGATCTGAGGCAGGCCCAATTAGACTGTCCTTCTCTCGAACCCCTCAGACAGCAGGCTGCTGCTGAGGCTGCATGGAATGCTCAAGGTACCCATAGAGTGTATTGGGATGAAGGGCTGCTGTACTCAGAGGCTAGAGACCCCAAGCCTGGTGCGTCCAGGAGGTTGGTCATACCATTGAGTTTCAGATGCTTCCTTCTTACCTTGGCCCATGATATTCCCCTTGCAGGACACTTAGGCCAGAATAAGACCTGGGACAGACTTGTCCCTCACTTTCACTGGCCTCACATGTCAGAAGATACCAAGGAGTTTTGTCGCTCCTGTGTCACCTGCCAAGCCAGTGGCAAATCAGGTGGCACCACAAAGGCCCCCCTCATACCACTACCTGTGGTGGGGGTTCCCTTTGAGAGAGTGGGGATAGACATTGTTGGACCAATGGACCCCCAAACAGCATCTAGGCACAGATTCATACTGGTGATAGTGGACCATGCCACCAGGTATCCAGAAGCTATACCCCCAAGGACCACAACAGCTCCTGTTGTGGCAAGGGCCCTACTTGGAGTATTCTCCAGAGTGGGTTTTCCAAAGGAGGTTGTCTCTGACAGAGGTGCCAACTTAATGTCAGGATATTTGACTGCAATGTCGAAGGAGTGTGGTTTTAACTACAAATTCACTACACCCTATCACCCACAATGCAATGGGCTTGTGGAAAGATTCAACAAGACCCTAAAAGGGATGATAAAAGGTTTACCAGACAAGTTTAGGCGAAGATGGGACATCCTTTTACCCTGCCTTCTGTTTGATTACAGAGAGGTCCCACAAAAGGGGGTTGGCTACAGCCCTTTTGAGCTTTTGTTTGGGCATCCTGTAAGGGGCCCCTGTGTCTAGTAAGGGAAGGATGGGAGAGACCTCTCAGACAACCCAAACTGGACATAGTGGATTATGTACTTGGCCTCCGCTCCAGGATGGCAGAGTATATGAAGAAGGCTTCTAAAAACCTTGAGGCAAGCCAATAACTCCAAAAAGCTTGGCATGACCAAAAGTCTGTGCTGACTGTGTACCAGCCAGGACAGAAAGTGTGGGTGTTGGAGCCAGTGGCCCCAGCAGCACTCCAGGACAAATGGTCTGGACCCCACACTATTGTTGAACAGAAGGGAGAAGTCACCTACTTGGTGGACCTTGGGACTCCCAGAAGCCCCCACAGGGTGCTTCATGTCAACAGTTTAAAGGCATATGTTGACAGGGCAGACATGGGCTTACTCATGGCTACAGATGAGGGGCAGGAGGAAGAGAGTGACCCTCTCCCAGACCTGCTGACTCAGAAACCTGATGATGGTTCAGTTGATGGTGTGGTCTTTTCTGACAGCCTCACTGACCATCAGCAACAGGACTGCAGACAAGTTCTACAGGCCTACAGACATATGTTCACTCTGACCCCAAGTCAGACAAACTGGTGCACCCATGAGGTGGACACTGGGGACAGTCTGCCTGTAAAGAGTAAAATCTACAGGCAACCTGACCATGTCAGGGACTGCATAAAGATTGAGGTACAAAAGATGTTGGAGCTGGGAGTCATTGAACCTTCAGAGAGCCCTTGGGCTAGCCCTGTAGTTCTTGTGCCAACACCTCACACCCAAGATGGTAAGAGAGGGATGAGGTTTTGCGTGGATTACAGAGGTCTCAATGCTGTCACTAGGACAGATGCCCACCCAATACCTAGGGCAGATGAGCTCATTGACAGATTGGCAGCTGCCACATTTTTGAGTACATTTGACCTGACAGCAGGCTACTGGCAAATCAGACTAGCTGAGAGTGCAAAGGCCAAAACTGCATTCTCAACCCCAGGAGGACATTATCAATTTGTGGTAATGCCCGTTGGCTTGAAGAATGCACCTGCCACTTTCCAAAGGTTGGTGAATCAAGTCCTTACAGGCCTGGATGACTACTGTGCAGCTTATCTTGATGATATTGCTGTCTTTAGCTCCACCTGGGAGGATCACCTGGTCCACCTGAGGAATGTTTTAGAGGCCCTGCAAAAGGCAACCCTCACTATCAAGGCCACTAAGTGCCAGATAGGGCAGAGCAAGGTTGTGTACCTGGGCCACCTAGTAGGTGGGGGTCAGGTTCAACCACTGGAGAGCAAGATCCAGACCATAAAGAACTGGACTCCTCCAATTATCCAGACTCAGGTCAGAGCTTTCTTGGGCCTGACTGGGTACTACAGAAAGTTTGTTAAGAACTATGGGTCCATTGTGACACCACTTAATGACTTGACCTCTAAGAAGATGCCAAAGAACGTTCAGTGGACAGTAAGCTGTCAGAAGGCTTTATTGTAGTAATGAAGCCAGGATCCAGGAAGTAGTTTCATGTGAATTTATTGAAGCTGATTACAAGTTGTAAGATAGATGTAAATAAGCCAGTATTAAGCCCCCCCAGGAGCAACCTTCCAGGTGCTCAGCCCATCTCCAACTGTCCATTCCCACTCCCAACATTCCATCCAGCATCACACTGTGAGCATTCCATTGGCACATCTTAACCATACCAGACCAGGATACTACATATCCCCCTTTGTTCCAACAAAAACAAAAAGGAACGCCAAAATCTAGAATGACGAGAGAGAAAAAGAACAGAAGCCAGACACAGGCTCAGAAAGGAGAAAACCGGAAAACACGTAAAAGAGTAAAGGCAAAACATAACAAAAGAGGACGAGAGAGAATAACGCAGATAAAACCCATCTTCCCTTCCAAGGAATACAACCGAACAAAGACACAAAAGAGAGATAGGGATAAGATATAATGAAAGACATGAGAACGGAAAACGTAAAACACCCATCTTCCCTTCCAAAGAATAAAAGAAGACAACATCCATTAATGACTGTCCCCTGCATAACCACTGGCCAGGTAGAAATACAAGAACACAGCTCACATCAGGAGAAAACAAGACGACAGAGAAAAAGCGGAAACCCAATGCTCACTCTTCCCTGACGACAGCAAGAAAAAGAAATAACAATGAATAGAATACAACTGGGCTACAGCGTAAAACTAAACTAAGACAATTGAAACGCCCAAAGTAACATGACCCATGCACTGTGGCAACTTACACCACACACCCACAAAGGGTAACCACAGTCGCTTCTGCATGGGCGACCTCGAGTGGAGGTAAATGTGCACTAATTGAAAACAAAACAAATGCCAGCACTAAACACCTTAAAAAAGGTAACACGTGCACTACAGTGAAGGCAATAAACAATGATGTGCTGTCCACCTGCGGACGCACCTCGACTAGAGATAAAAACATTATGCACCAAATAATGGGGAAAGACCCCAAAACACACCTCCGGAGAGGTCAAGAATTTATGCATTTGAACACGGGACACACGTCCGTGCGACACACCTCAATTAGAGGTCAACTGATGTGCACCTAAAAATGGGACAAAACCCCAAAACACACCTCACGGAGAAGTAAATAGATTGTGCACGATTGTGCACCGTATCGTAAGTTACAAACCTACTGGAACCAAATGTGCACTGTGTGACCACTGCTCAAATGTAACACAAAAACGCAACACTGGTATGCACATGAGCTAGGGACATAACCCTAAACCCACCTCGCAGAGAGGTCCTTAGATTACCATGTGCGAGTGGGACAAGAACCCACACCTAACATTGTACACATTAGACACTGTACACTCTAACAGTAGTGAAAACAACACGAGGAACAGACCTCGTATGGGGAAAACAACATTGTGCACTAGTGAAGATAAAACAAATTGTGCACTATACAAAATTTAAAATAATGTGCACTGTACAAAAGGAACGACGCCCATAGCACACACCCCGTGTGGAGGTAGGAACATTGCGCACACATTCTGAAACTAAACACGTGAAGAAGAAAACAAAAACCAAGCTTTAGCTGCCTTGACACAAGTGGTTAAATACACATATTGAATGGTGACCATAATAACGTCACTAGATGGCATAGAACAGTGAAAGTGAACAGCAACAAATTTTCAGAAAATTCACAATTTTTAACACCATTACACTCCCCTCTAGATAAGCATGCCACGTCCCATAACAACAAATCACCGTTACACTTGTGCAACATTAATCTTGACACATATCTGTTCCCAACAAAAATAAACGCAGTCACCGGATAAGGCTCAACGTTGACGAAAATCCACAAGCAGGCAAACGATGAGGAGATAGTGCGACTTCATGCTCCCACGATGCCTCCGCTGACACAGTGAGATTGAAATAACTTTATTTAACCCGTGGTTGGCAAACGTGGTTGGCAAAAAACGACACCATGTAATAGGAACCCATGTAAAGTTACTCCAAACTTGAAAATGGCGGCACGTTTTCTGACGCAGTACCGTGTGGCTCCCGGCATGCAGATGCTCCCCAACATCTCTCCAGGAAGACAACACGTCACAAGGGCTCCATGGAAGACAGCATAAGTCAGGTAAGTGCGCACGCTGAAAAATGCTCGCGCTTGGTTTTTGAAGTGCCACGAGGCTACAAAACTGCTGATGTCACGAGGCTATTAAACCGATTGATGTCTCAAAAGCGACCAACACAGTTTTTGTTGAAAAAACGCCCCACACGCATTTGTAAAAAAAAACATATTCCATTAAAGTCTCACCTCTCCTAGTCCAGCTGAAACACGTCTTGTGACTTGACCATCATAGTAATGAAAATTTGATGTGACCAACTTGACAGGCATATAGTAAAGCTGTACACTCTGCGCAGCGACATCAAGGTGTGTTGAACTAGTGGCAGAGGAAGACATGTCCCAAAGGATATCGTGGAAGACAGCACAACCTGCGGACGCTGATTAGAGATAGCAGGGACTTCCCATGTCTTGTTCCAAGCGATGCCTCCTTTCCCTTTGAAATGTACATCAAAATCACGTGTGGGAAGGCAGTAGTGAGGGGAATCTTGAAAAAACGATGACAGCTTGCTTGTCACTTGTCACATGTCTGTTGAGAGAGCTGGCACAGTGAAATCTTGTCCTTTGAATATAAAGATGCCTCTCTCGCACAGCAGAGGCCTACCCTCTCTTGAGGGCACAGCAGAAACTTGAGCTGCAGCTTGAGACTGGAACTGGCACCGTAGCGAAGAGGGCGACCGTGGGTCACTGGTGGGGCAAATGTGTGCCAGTAGTTGAGTTATCGCAGCTGTAGTTACAAGAGATGCTTTATCTTGAGAGTAAGTACTCCAGACTTGAAGATGAAAGTTTCAGAGGTAGCAGACACAGGTTCTTTGGTTCAACTCGTCGCCAATAAAATTGTAGTAATGAAGCCAGGATCCAGGAAGTAGTTTCATGTGAATTTATTGAAGCTGATTACAAGTTGTAAGATAGATGTAAATAAGCCAGTATTAAGCCCCACCAGGAGCAACCTTCCAGGTGCTCAGCCCATCTCCAACTGTCCATTCCCACTCCCAACATTCCATCCAGCATCACACTGTGAGCATTCCATTGGCACATCTTAACCATACCAGACCAGGATACTACAATTTGATGACCTGAAGCAGGCCATGTGCACTGCACCTATTCTGAAAAGTCCAGACTACTCCAAAGAGTTCATTGTCCAGACAGATGCTTCTGAGTTGGGTGTGGGAGCTGTTCTTTCACAACTGTATATAGATGGTCAAGACCAGCCCATTGCTTTTATTAGTAGAAGGCTGACCCCTAGAGAGAAACGTTGGTCAGCTATTGAGAGGGAGGCCTTTGCTGTGGTTTGGGCCCTGAAGAAGCTGAGGCCATACCTGTTTGGCACTCATTTCAAGATTCAGACAGACCATAAGCCCCTCTTGTGGCTAAATCAGATGAATGGTGAAAATCCCAAACTTCTTAGGTGGTCCATTTCCCTACAGGGGATGGACTTCACAGTGGAACATAGACCTGGGACTGACCATGCCAATGCAGATGGACTCTCCAGATATTTCCACTTAGAACATGAAGACTCAACTGGTCAAGGTTAGTTTAATGTCCCTAAGTTTGGGGGGGTTGTGTAGGAGAGTAGGGTCTACTTTCTATGTTCACACCCACTTTTTGCTTTTGCTTCACTGGTTTTCGTCTTAGATGTGGCTGTGGACCTGCTAATCAGACCCACAGCCCAGCTGTTCTCTCTCTAAATTCACACTATGTACTTTAGGTACATAACACAATTGGTAAGGATCACCTTCTAGGGCCCTGTACAGTATACCTTAGGTACCCAGGGCATAGGTGTACCCTAGGCCTACCAGGGGCTGCAGCATGTATTATGCCACCCCTGGCTGGCCTTCCATTATGACACAACTGGCTGATCACTCAGCTGGGGCAAGGTCGTGTAATCACCCCTTGCCTAGGTGTAGTAGTCCTATACCTACCTTATATATAGACACATGGGTAACCTATCAGTCACTCCTATGGCAGGCCTTAACAATCCTGAAGGCAGAGTGCTTGGTAACATGTGAGATGGTGCTATAGCATGAGCTGAGCCTGTCTGCAGCTTTCGGAACCATGTCCTTATAGCTGTTCTATGATATCGCCTACCATATACTCTTAAAGTGCCTTATAATCCTCGTGGTCATGGTAACTATGGTTTGGCTTTATCAAAACATGTCGTGTAAGGTGTCTAACACTTTGGAATACTACCCCCACACCATTTCTGGCGATGAGGATAGTATTCCTCCCTTCTAGAGGGAGAAGACATGTTGAGGACCTACTACCCGGTTAAAGTTAACCAGAGCCCCAGCATCACAAAATGGATGTTGCTGCCACAGACACAAGTCTGACCTCCTGCTGCTGGGAGTCCTTCCAGCGAGGGAGGCTTGGACAATAGGTTTCCTGCCTTGGGAGGTGCTAGCACCACCCTAGACAGGACTTAGTGTATTGGGGCAGGGAGGGATGAATCAAACGAGACACTGCCTGGGGCACACAAGGTGTCCCATGCATAGTCCGGTTTAAACCGGTGCTGGGGCACTCCAGCCCCAGTCCTGGCAAAGGGAAGGGGGTGTAACCACCCCCTCCCTGGTCCCACCCATAGGAGGGACCTAGCAGGTAACCCAGCCTCCCAGATTAGTATAAGAGTGGGAGCTGAGTCCCTAGGACTTTGGATTATCCTGACAACTGAAACTTGAACAGAAACTCTGGACCTTCGACATTCGACTACGGAAGAAGACTGAAGAATCTCCCTTGTGGCCAAGGAGTGGCCACCCTGTGCAAACAGGCACCATCAAGCGACCTGCCGTTTGCTTTGCCCGAAGCTCTATGAGGAACCGACTGCAGAGCCCGACCAGCGCCTTGACTTCCAGACTTCTCTGACCCTGATCCACATCCGCAGCAAAGCTGAGATCCGTGGAGGCGACGAGAGACGTGGGACCGGCTACTTGGGAAAATTGGCTACTTGCTTCCAGCGCAGCTTCTGAGGCATCCTCAAAGTTGTGCTCTGGGGATTGAGAAGCCCCAACCCCGAGCACCATCTGCACTGAAGATCAGCCCTCCACACTCCTCGAGTTCTGCGTGGGGCCCTTCTGCATTTTCCTGCTTGACGCATCTGTCCGGTTGCTTGCTCGTTGGCTAGTAACCTCTGCGACATCGAACCCTTGACTTTTCACCACTGGTTTGGCTCCTCCAGACTGGCCCTTGCTTCCCTGTGAAAGAGAAGCACCTCAGGCCTTCCTAGTCTGCAACAGAAGCGAATCCTTCATTCTGCGTGGGTTGCGCTTGCCAAGGCTTGTTGTGTCCAAACTCGACATCGACACCGCCGACAGCAAGAGCCCTCGTGGGACAGCTCGCCTCCTGGTTCTGGTTGTCCTCGACACCTCCTGGTACCCGTGGCTGCTGCGACAAGCTTCACCTCTTCACCTGCATCTTCACGACATCGCCTGGTTCCTTCCTGGTTCCTTCCCGGATCCTGGCTGGTGACCTAGACTCTGTCCCCTCTGCTTGCAGGTATCCTCTTTCTTGATTCCATCCTTGGAGTCCACCGGACACTCTTCACTGACTGCCTGTCAGCATCTTTTCTTCAGGCATCCATAGGAGTCGACGACGAAACCCGACGCAAGTTCACACCTATGCACCCGCAGCCCGTGGGCTAGGTAACTTGAGTACTCCGGTGCTCACAAGGGTATTGACTATCCTAGTGTCTAGTTTCCAAGTCTCTAACTCCTAGTTCCTTCCGAAGTGTCCTAAAACTCTTAATTTCTAAACATTACTATTTCTATCGACTTTAACGCGTTACGCGTGAGTGTTTCCACTCTGCACCTGAATCCCGTGGGCCTCCCACTGCCTAGCAACTGATAGGATAGTGTAGCCCCAGTGATTCCCTAGTCCTAGGCCTAACCTGTGTTCGTGACAGTGGTTCTTATACCGCTTACTTAGTATATGGTTTGTGTGGCCCCTAGGGCCTAACTGTATTACCTACCTGTGTGACTTATGTATGCTTAAATAAGATTGTGTTGTACTTACCTCGAATCTCATAAAGAGTGCTGAGGGTATTTTGACTAGAATAAATACATTCTATTTTTAATAATATATCTGTTGTGGTGTCCTTTCATTTGGTATTCAAGGGATTGCAAATGGTATAACAGCTGGCTTCACATGCCATACAGAGTTTAGCCTAAGACTGCTCTTGTCCATGCTACCACTAGGATAGCTGGTCTATAAGGTTGACTTTACAACCAATCACCATAAGGGTTGTTTGGACTGATACAAGGTGTACACTAGAACTAGTGACATTATATATCAGGCCAACTTCTCACAATGTCAACTTAGGGATAAATTGGTAGGGGATGATTGGGGCATTTTCTTACGTAATGCTTTTGAGAAAGGGATTGTTATCCCGAAATGCGTGAGGCATTGAACTACTTTGTTATGGTATTCATCAAGACTGCTCTCTTTGAATAAATTTGCCTGTGAAAGAGTGCACTTCACTTGGGGGCAACTCTGTTGGAGTTAATTTTTACGGCCAGCCATGAAGTGCACAACCGTGGGATCCTTGCGGGCCACAGCAGCTTTATTTGGAGCAGCGCGATATGGATTTACACAATTTTGCATTTGAGGGCAATGCTTGGTGCTGTTTGCATTGGCAGAAGCAACTATTAATGGCACGCAGTCTTGTTGCAAAACCACATGGGTGAAACTGTCATCACCTTTCCCAGAATGCAAAGCACTGGCTTGTACTCACCTGAGCATGATGATGTCACCTTGGGGATAAATTGGTAGGGAATGGTTACTGCATTTTCTTACGTGCTACCTTTGAGAAAGGGATTGTTATCCCAAAACGCATCAGGCATTGGACTTCTTTGTTATGCAATTCACCAAGACTGCTCTTGTTGAATAAATTTGCTTGTGAAAGAGTGCACTTTACTTGGGGGCAACTCTGTCGGATTTCACATATATGTGTGTTTGCACCCAGAAATTTGGTTTAAATCATCTCCCGCGAGTGCTGGTACTCTATGTGCAACGAAGCCGGCATAAAAAAAAATATATATATATATATATTCACTGGAAAAAAACAAAGGTTATAGGGACGTTATAGTTAGTCCAACATTTCACTCATACAAATCCAGAGAAATTCAGCTGTTATAGTTGGTGAGCTTGCTCCCCTGCAATGCATTGCTTATGACCTTACAAATTACATCCCTTATGACATGGTCACTGACATCTCTGATGACATAACTGGTGACATATCAAATAAACAACACTGATGACATCATCCAGTGAGTTTGAGTGTTTTTTAAAACGTTTATGAGTAATAAATATATATACCAAGCTGTATTGGTGAATTAGTGGGTGCATGAGTGCCGGATTGGATGATTCAGTGGTTGTGTAACTTACTTTATAAGTGAGTGATTAGGTGTCTCAGTGTATGTATGGGTGAGTGACTGGTTGTTAGAATGCTGGTATCTGTCCTTCAGTCAGTGTCTAAGTGGCTGAGTGTGTGAGTGAGTATGTGACATTCTGTATGGGTGAGTGATTGGTTGTCTGGATACCTCTATTGGGGTCTGAGTATCTATGTGGGTGGGTAAGAGTGTGTATGTGAGTGACTGTATGGGTGCATGAGTGAATATGAGAGTGGCTGTAAGGGTGAGTGTGTGCTTGTGTCAGTGACTGTATAGGTGAGTGAGTATGTGTTAGTATCTGTATGAGTAAGTAATTGAGTGTGTGTGTAACTGTATGGATGAGTAAGTGGCTGTGTGAGTGACTGTATGGGTGAGTGAGTAGTGTCAGTAGTTCTATGGGTGACTGACTCAGTGTGCGATTGGCTGTGTGGGTGTATGAGTGGATATATCAGTGGCTTTATTAGTGAGTGAGTGGGTGTATGAGTGGCTGTATGGGTGACTGAGCGGATATGTGTGTTAAACTATGAATCAGTGAGCTCCTATGTATGTCCTGGTATGGGTGTGTGAACAGGTTTGAGAATGGTAGTGTGGAAGTCGGAGCTGGTTTATTAAAGGTTATATGGGGTGTGAGTGGGTGCATCAGAGATTCTGAGGATGGTGTCATCAGTTGCTGTCATTTGAGAAGTAATCAGTGATGTCACTGGCCATGTCATGAGTGATGTAATATGTGAGGTCATAAGCAGTGCATTGCAGGGGTGAAAGTACAATGGCTGGATTACTCTGGTTTTGTATGAGTAAAACGTCAGCCTAACTATAACGTCCCTGCAACATTTGCTTTTGATAGTGAACTTCTAAAGTTTTTCTAAATTCAATTTCCTAACTATAATGTCCCTGTAACCTTAGCTTTTTTCAGTGAATTTCTAAGGATTTTTAAATGCTAATTCCTAGCTATGACATCCCTGTAACCTTTAGTTTTTTCAGTGAATTTCTATGTTTTTTTAAAGTAGTACTTGTGTGGTGGAGAAAGAGGGTGGGTCTCTGACTAGCTCACAGGAATTCAGCTGTGTAGGACTTACAAAATGTACCAGGAGTGCTTGTTGGCCCCCAAGGTCCCTCAGGAGTAAAGTGGACTTCTTACCTCAACCAGTATTGCGCCAGGAGCCTAATGTACAGAGTGGTGGAGAAAGGAGGCATGGCCTCTGAAGACCTTTTAGAGATAACGTTGTGTGGGACTCATTGGAGGTAACAGGAGGGGTGTTGGCTCCAAGGACTGCGTGGCTCCCGCGCAAATATGTTATTTGAACCCCGGGGAGGTGGTGATTCTCGGGGCTGCAGTGGCCTCCCTCGCATTCTGAATAATAAAATGTTTATGTGCCCCAGGGATGTGGCAGTCCCTGGGGCAGCTTGGGGACTGAGCAGGCCCTCCACTTAGGTATAATACAGTGCCCCAGGGAGGTGGCAGACCCCAAGGCAGCAGGGAGGCCATAACGTCAACCCCGCATTGTTTTTCTATTAAATAATGTATGTGCCCAGGGAAGGTGACGGTCCCCGGGGCAGCATGGGGCTGAGCCACCCCCGCTTTTATAGTGTTTAATGACCTGGGCAGGAGGTGGCCCCTAGAGCTTAAGAAAAGCCATATTTATCCTTATGCCCCCGGGATTTTGCCCACCAGTGGTCTTAGAAAAAATAAACTTTTTTAAATTCGGCTGTAGATTGTAAGATCCACCAGCGAATCCATGACAAAAAAAAAAAAAGCTTTTAAACCTTGGCGGGGTCCCTGTTGGACCCCCTTACCATATCTGGGGGGGGGCAGGGTATTCCTACCCTGCCTCCTTTTATTTATTTTTTTGTTTCTGGGACTTGGCTTCAAGCTGAGTCCCAAGAGGGTTTGCCAACACTTCCTGGTTGAAGTGTTGGCAGCCAAACAAATTTTAGTAGGATCCGCAAGCCCACTGCAAGACTCGCGTTCCCAGGTATCGATATTTTTTAAACTTTAATTTCTCTGAAACTACTGAATGGATTTTCACCAATTCACAAAAACTGACTTTCTGGACCAACATCTAGCTTTCTGCCAATTTTTTTGTGAATCCATTCAGCTGTAGTCGTGTTCAAAAAATGAAAAATCCCCATAGACATAATATGGGAAAAACGAGTTTTGGGACCCCCCTTTTTGGCAGCCCCCGCTTGATTGATCCCCTCAAAACTTTAACACAACAGCTGAACCAGAAAGGGGACTTTTTGAAACTTTCGTGAAGATTCGTCAAGCGGTGTCAAAGTTATTAGCAATGCAAAACTTTTCCTATGTAAACTTGGTCCTAACTATAACTACCTACTGGCGACTAGGGCCTTGAAAGGCAGGAGACCAAGTCCCCAAGTCCTGTAATGGCTGCCAGCAATAATATTTTCATGTTGTTGGCAGCTAATCAGCATGCACACTCCAGCTGGAGTCTGATTCCTGCAGGAGTAAGATGGCATAAGGGAAAAATAACTCCCAGGGCCAATCAGAATGCTGTATTTTCTAATTGGGGATACTTTGAAACTCTTGCTGGTGACCCTCGGACACAATTTTCCAGATATGCAAATGTGTTTGTACCTTTATTTTTCAAAAACTACTGAACAGAATTACATCAAATTATAAAGAGTACAATCTGCAGACCAAGATCTAGCTTCCTGCTAAATTTGGTATAATTTTGTTGAACAGTTTTTGCAGTGGCTCTGCTTGAAGACGTCTCTGGAAATTGCATGGGAAAACTTGCTTTTGGGACCACATTTTTTCCTTGGGGCCATACTCAAACTTTCCATGTACAAACTAGTCAAAATGGGACAAATGTTATTAGCTACACAAAAATGCCTTTCCTGTGGAACAGCTATGCCTACCTTGTGGACAATCGCCACTGGTATATCTATCTATCTATCTATCTATCTATCTATCTATCTATCTATCTATCTATCTATCTATCTATCTATCTATCTATCTATCTATCTATCTATCTATCTATCTATCTATCTATCTATCTATCTATCTATCTATCTATCTATCTATCTATCTATATATATATATATATGGCAGTAGCCAGTAGGTAGTTATAGTTATGACCTAGTTTCCTAGAAATGCTTTTTGTTTTGCTTATAACTTTAACGCCATCTGATGAATCCTAAAAAGAAATTGAAACTAGTACGCGCCTGAGTTCAGCTGCTTTATAGAAAGTTTCAGGGTGATTGGTCATGTGGGGGACGAGAAAGGTTAAGTTCCCAAAATACATTTAACCCATGCAATTTCCAACAGGGCTTTTGAACATGACAACAACCTGAACTGCTGAACAGAAATGCACCAAATATGGCAGAATGCTAATTCTTGGTCCGGAAAGAGCCCTTTCTGTGATTTGATGGACATCTCTTGAGTAGTTTTTGAATTCTTTAAATAAAAAAATTAAATTTGTATATCTAGGGATACAAATCCTCTGCTGAGCCAACAGATCTCATGTTGAGATGGGATTGGCTGCCAACACTTCAGCTTGAAAGTGTTGGCAGAAATCTCGAGACTCAGACTCATCCAAGTCCCAAGAAAAAAGTTAAAAATAAACAGAAGGGGTCAGGATAGGAATTCCCTGACACCCGAGACCCGGTGGGGGGACCATCTGGGACACTGTTGGGGCCAAAAAGCAGTTTAAAAAAACATATTTGCTGCGAAAATTATGTGAATCTCTGGAAAATGATTTAAAAAATGAGCACTGTCTCCCTTGCTTCTTTAAACCTTGGCCCCTGGGTGGGACAGGTCCAGGGGGCAAACTGTAGGAACGATATTGGGTAGGGGGTACACTTGGCCCCCTTCCCTATGGGCAATTTCAGCCTAGGCACCCCCAGCTCCCCGTGGCAGGCCAATGTTTATGAAGTGGGAGGGGGCCTACGCAGCCCCTCTCTGAAGACTGTTTACAGCCCCGGGGATTGCCATCCCCCCGGGGCCAACCTATTTTTTACAGGGGCGGGGAACCATGCAGACTCCCGTCCTGGGCCCTGTACAGCCCCAGGGACCACCATTTCCCCGGGGCCAGGCCATGCAAAAAATCATGGAACGGGGCAGCAACCCCTCCCGGGCTGTTTTTGGCCCCCTGGGACCACCACCTTCCCAGGTGAAGGCCTTGTAAAACATTGGGGAGGGGGACTAGACGGCCTCTCTCATTTGGCCACTTTCCACCCTGGGGACCACCATCTTCCTGGGGCAAGGGCTAGAATGTGGAGAGGGCCATGTCGACCCCTCTCAGGCTGTTTTGGACCCTGGAGACCAGCATCTTCCCAGGGCCAGGCCATCAACCATCAACTGAAAGGAAGAGGGGGCAATGCGGCCCCCTTCCCTGGCCATTTTCTGCCTCTGTAACTACCACCTCCCGAGTGCATGGCTGTGCACTTTAAAAGGAAGGGTGCCACAATGCCCCCTCCTGTGGCCATTAATGACCTTGGGGACCACCACCCTCCAGGGCCAGCTCCCTAGTGCACCCTCAGGACATAGATGTTTGCTTTTGCTTGGGAGTAAGCAAGCTGCCTGTGTGTTCGGTACTCTCTACATAACATTATTTGTCCAGCAAGAGGTTTTTAAAGTAAAATTCAGCTCCTCTATTTTTCCCCGTTTAAACTTGAGACTATACCTCCAATGTCATCACCCCCATGGTGAACACACACAAAAGCAGGTGGTTTATCAAATAGAAGGCACATTGTTAACCGAATAAAAATGTTCAGTAGAGTCGGATGGGATTGTAGACCCCTTGTGCACAATATGCCTTCCCTAATTAATACTCATCTGTGCCTCTTTTTATAAAGGCAGCCACAGTGCATCACCAGGAGAAAGGCACGCAGAATATTCAAAAGATCGACCATGGAGCATGATTGGTAGGTTATGTAGACAGAGCATTTTGCAGGACCAATATCAAACGCGCTCTCTCTCTTTTAAGTAACCTTTATAAATACATTTTTCCCTTCTCCACCTCATAACTGGCAAACATTTTTGTTTTAAATGTAGTGTTCCAATAAAGTATGGACCCAGCCCTGAGGAAGACCTCTGAGTAAACAGCATGCCCAATGTGAAGGCTAAAATGTATTGGCGGACTACAAGAGTAACCAGGGGGCACACATTCCTATGAAAGATTAAGTTATATATGAGCAAACTAAGGAGAGTATTTGTATCTTCTAAGATACTTGGGATACAAAACCTTTTTCTTTTGCCCCAACCACATAGGGCCACATGTACTTGAAGGATCAATTGTTTCAGGAACCATGATATGTTTAAATCTTTGTATGTAAAAACGGTATTATGTCTGTACTGTATAAATGTTACATTATTAAATGTTTTCACAGTGCACCATGAAACCATATGATGAATAATTAGATAAAAAGGTTTTAATGGCAAATCATTATTTGTTTGATGTCATAGTTTGTTTATTGTTTGTGATGGTACAGATGCCAGTTTGGAATAAGTCATATACATGAGGGAGAGGTGTGGTGCAGCAGCCAGAGAGGCTGACTCCGGAGTGTGGGAGTCAAGGTTTGATCACCGGCGTTGGCAGCAGCTCAGCATAATATGACTCTGGGCAAGAGCTCTCTTAATATCCCCGATGTCCCCAAGCACCTTGAAACCCTTAAGGGGGTGATATGTTGACACTTTACAAATAGCAATTATTATTATATATCTGTTACTTATACATTAGGAACTCAGTAGACCGGGGCACAGCAGGTTGCACACTTAGAAAGAAACCAGTGGCCTTAATTGCCCGAAGGTATGTGTAATGTTTAAACGTCTACTGAAGTGATATATCAATCTGTGGTGTAGAGGGTATTTTTATTGTATACCTGGGTGTGTCTGGGCCACCCAGCATCAAATGGATGTGCCCCAGGGGATGGGTCCTAGGTTGAACATTGGTCCAGGGAGAGGGGCAGCATTTCCCCCCTTTTCTTCCAGTAATTGACTGGGCACTGGGGCCAAAAAGGGGAGGGGGCAGCGTGCTCCCTCCCATTCCAGTAATTAGCCAGGCCCCGGGGGATGGGGTTCCATGGGCCAAAGTGAGCCCAGGAGCAGAACTGCGCACCCCCCTCCTCTATTAAGTCTTGGCCGGGCCTCATGGATGGGGTCCCATGGGGACAAAATCGGCAGGGGAGAGGGCCATGCGGCCACTCTGCCCTTCTTTAAAGGACAAATTATTCTAATTTCTTGGGCTTGACAAAGGCAAAGCAAGTGTGTTTTCTCAACAATTCCACATTGGAAAATTATCTGAAATCCTTTCTGGGGGTGAATGCATCGTTGATTTATCAAAGCGCAATCAGTAGTGACTGTAACAAGTGGGTTCTTTCTTGTCGTCTCCTTTTGAGAGCAGAGTGCATGGGTTTCCTGTTAAATTACGTAAAATCACTTGGAAGCTCCACCCATTTGGCCTGCACGGTCCACCTTAGTAGTAGGCAAAGGTCTTCCCACCTTTTCCCATGTTGATTGACAGCACCAAAAGGCCCCGAACGCATTTTTCGCTTTTTTTGGTGATGTGATCTCTATGCAGAAGAATATGGGGACATCTCCACCAAACAAAGAAACATTTACATCATATAGTTAAGAGGAAGTAACCTTGTTTGGTGGAGATTCACCTCTTTGCAGTCCCATCACAGATTTGATGACCAACCACATTGTTGAAATTAAATGCACAGAAGGTCATTGGAGACATTTCCTCCTGGTCCATTACACAGCTGTAGTGAAGAATATGCCCTAGACATATACTCAATGAGTTAGCACTTACTAATTAACCAGAAGATAGTACTCTAGCTGGGTTGACCATTTGTGCAAAACTGTGGACTCTTGTTGGATAAAGGTGCAGGTGAAGTTCTATTCTGGTGCAGTCACTCACACACCTACTGACACACCCACACAGCCACTCAGACAGCTACTAAAACACCCATTCAGACACTCTTACATCCACTCACATACCCACACAGCCACTCACACACCCACTCAGAGACCCAAACAGCCACTCACATACCCACAAAACCCCTCATCAACCCACTCACCAACTCATACAGCCACTAACACACCTACTCACGGAACCATATAGCCACTCACACACACACTCACAGGCCCATAAGCCACTCACAAACCCACTCACACAGTTACTCACACACCCACTCACAGACCCATACAGCTACTTACACACCCACTTGCGGACCCATAGAGCCATTCACGCACCCACTCAAAAAATACAAAACCACTCAGACACCCACTCACAGACCCATACATCCACTCTCACACCCACTCACTGACCTATAACGCCATTCACACACCAACTCTCATATGTTACAGGTTACAGTTAGGAAATACATTGTTTAAATACCTTCAAAGTTCACTAAAGAAACAAAGGTTACAGAGACGTTATAGTTAGGAAATTACATTAAAAACCATAGAATTTAACTGAAAAATCCACAGATTACAGGAAAGTTATAGTTAGGAAATAGACTCAAAAACAGCCTTAGAAATTCACTGAAAAAAACAAAGGTTACAGGGACATTATAGTTAGGCTTAGATTTCACACACACAAAATCATAGAAATTCAGCAGTTATAGTTACCTGAGCTAACTACAACTTACACACCCGCAATGTACTGCTATTGACCTCACATATTACATCACTCATGACATGGTCAGTGATATCACTCAGGGACCCCGCCATGGGTCAAAATGTTTTTGAAAAAATGTCCTGCAAATCTGCAGGAAGTTTTTTAAAACGCAAGCGTGGTCAGATCTGTTTGATTTTATTTGCCCCTGGGTGGGCCAGGTCTGAGGGGAATTCATTATTTAATATATAGGGGAGGGGCACACATGCCCCCTCCCCAGGCCACTTCCAGTCCAGGGAACCCCATTCCCTGGGGCCAAGCCGTATTGCATGGTGGGAGGGGGCATGCAGCCCCACTCCCGGGCCAATTTCTACCCTGAGGACCGCACCCCCAGGCTGGCCCTGAAATATGGATGGGAGGGGTCATGTGAGCCACTTCCCAGGCTGTTTTCTGGCCCAGGGATACCCCAACCCCAGAGCCTGTATGTTCAGACAAATAGGGTGGCACGTGGACCCTCTCCCGGAGCCATTAATGGCCCTGGGGTGTCCCACCCCAGGTCATAGCAGTTTCAGTGTGGACAGGAAAGCCTGTGTTTGCTTTCAATGGGCAGCAAAATACCCACCGTGCGAGAGCCAACACTAAGTCCACTCCCAGGGGATGGGAGCAGGAGAAATGCTCCCACCCATTGGGAGCAGACTTTTCATCTGATTTCCTGTCCTCACTGAACCAGGCAGGGAAACAGATGAAAATATTTCTCCTACCCACATGGGGCAGCATTTTTAGCTGCTCCCTGTGGGTGTGAGGTTTGCCGACTTCCACTGGAGGCGGCCTCCAACAATGATGAAGGGGGATGCCTTGAGTGGGCTCCAGGGACCCCACCCATTATTATTAACAAGCATTTACAATGCAACGGTCTCGGCATTGTTAAAGTTAGAGCTATTGGCATTGCTCATGACATTTTTTTTGTTTATGTTTTTGTTTTTAAAACATTTAAAGAAACGGCATTGTTATTTACAATGTCAAAAGCTTAATCACTCTCAAATGCGAGACCTATTGCATTTGCACCCACACACACAAAGCCACCCACACACACAGAGCCACCCACAGAGCCACTCACATAGAGCAACCCACACACTGCCCCCCGGCGGCATGCTTTGAGCCACAAGGCGGGGCCTGCGCCACCCGCTCCCCCCAAAAAACATAAACCAGCGGGGGAGCACGCCTTACAGGGGGCTGTTGGAGACAACACTCACAAACCAGATGTCACACAGCAGGAAGAAGAACTGACGCCACCGTGCCACACCCCAGTTCACACGCAGGTTAGTACTTCATGTCAGAGCTCTCGCGTCATGTGAAGGTGACGTAGCCCTTCACCACCCTGGTTACAATTAGTGAAATACAACAACAGCTTGATCAAAGATGTGGTAGGCGTCGTTTATTTGACCCACTGTACTGATTCTCAACAATTAACGCTAATCACTGTCCTTTAGTGGTAAATGGGGAGGAGGATGAGAAGTCCACCTAGTGGCTGAGTTACAGTGTGTATGAAGGCCGTGTGTGCAGGGCACGTGACAACGGACTTGTCTCTTGGATTACTTATGGCATCTTTGTGTGGAAACGTCATGAACGTATTTTATTCATGTTCTGAAACTGTCACTTCTAATAAGTGGCAATACATGCACTGATACAAACTAACACACTAAGAGAAATCCGCTAACTTGTTAAAGGAATACACTTTTTAAAGGTCTTTATCATATTTCCCAAGTTTTTTGTTGCACCGTTCAAGTGCCAAATTTGTTGATGGCTCAAGTTGTGCTCCGGCTCTTAGAGCCAAGTCAGAGCCCTGGCTCGGCTCTCCCTCTGTGCTCTCATTATCAATCTGCGACTGCTCCGGCTCTTAGAGCCAAGTCAGAGCCCTGGCTCGGCTCTCCCTCTGTGCTCTCATTATCAATCTGCGACTGCTCCGGCTCTTAGGGCCAAGTCAGAGCCCTGGCTCGGCTCTCCCTCTGTGCTCTCATTATCAATCTGCGCCTGCTCAGGCTCTTAGAGCCAAGTCAGAGGCCTGGCTCGGCTCTCCCTCTGTGCTCTCATCATCAATCTGCGGACTGCGCCGGCTCTTAGAGCCAAGTCAAAGCCCTGGCTCGGCTCTCCCTCTGTGCTCTCATTATCAATCTGCGACTGCTCCGGCTCTTAGAGCCAAGTCAAAGCCCTGGCTCGGCTCTCCCTCTGTGCTCTCATCATCAATCTGCGGACTGCGCCGGCTCTTAGAGCCAAGTCAAAGCCCTGGCTCGGCTCTCCCTCTGTGCTCTCATTATCTATCTGCGACTGCTCCGGCTCTTAGAGCCAAGTCAAAGCCCTGGCTCGGCTCTCCCTCTGTGCTCTCATCATCAATCTGCGGACTGCGCCGGCTCTTAGAGCCAAGTCAAAGCCCTGGCTCGGCTCTCCCTCTGGGCTCTCATTATCAATCTGCGACTGCTCCGGCTCTTAGAGCCAAGTCAGAGCCCTGGCTCGGCTCTCCCTCTGTGCTCTCATCATCAATCTGCGGACTTGTTCTCCGCTAATAAGTCCTGGCGCGTGCATGGCATTTACCGAGCTGGCCTGTCGGGTCCATAGCAGCGCGGAAAGGATGATTCCACACTGGTGAAGGTTGGGAGAGGGTTCTCGCTCTTATGCGCGAGGAGCACACGAAATGCAGTAGCAGGTCTCATTTGTGGCTAAATGTGTATCACAATCATAAAGAGCCTCCGGGTCAAGCTATGCTGAGTGTGTACATGTGCAAAACTCTAAGGTGACTGAAATGAATTGGGTTTTCGTGCATTGTCGTCGAATGTAGCATCATTGGTGTGTTGTGATGTCACAATTAATGGATAAGGGACGTCATTGCATGTTACTCTAATGGTATGGTGTCCGTGTGGCTGCGCCTTCTCTGTTGCTTCTGAGCGCCCGCTGATTGACAGAGAGGTGTATATTACCTGCTCCCTGGGGTCGCACGGTCACTCAGCGAGCAGGATACCGGTGAAATGCACTCTCCCCTCACTTCCTGCATACCGACAGCCTCGAGCTCACCATGACGTGACTAGATAACGCTCCAGGGCTTCATGTACCACACCAAACTTTTCCCATAGAAGTTATTTACTCCAAACACACAACTTGCAACCAAAGCTGCACAGCCGCCTGCAGTCACTCCTGACAGGGCCTCCCTGGTTAAAATGACGTGTAGTACAAGCCCTGAATAACATAACAAAGGTATAACATAGCACCTACTCTGTAGATACTAAGACGCAATTCAATTTGTGGCGCACCTTACATAAATGGCTGTGTAATATCATTATCGGGGTGCTCCAGAAGCTGAGGGCTTGGGCGAGATCACCCCGGCTTCAAGCAGCGATTATTCCATTAAGTCCAGACCGCGGGCCCATCTGCGCATCAGGCCTCGGTGTGTGATTCCATGACTGTCTGTGAGGGCGGGGGAGGGGCTGC
This sequence comes from Triturus cristatus, assembly GCF_964204655.1. Lineage (NCBI taxonomy): Eukaryota > Metazoa > Chordata > Amphibia > Caudata > Salamandridae > Triturus > Triturus cristatus. The sequence continues at coordinate 477,588,112 of NC_140587.1, read as the reverse complement.
ATTAGCACTCGGTGTGTGATTCCATGAGGGGACCTTCCAGGTCACTTGTCTGCATTACAGCTCCCTGGACCCGGTGGCTTGAGGCGGTGTAGGTTCCTAACGGGTGCCGAGCAGCGAGGGCGGTGTGCCATATTTGCTCGCACCTCTACCCCGGGATCCCTGAGGCGACGAACAGTCTAGCCTCACAAGTAAACTCGTTTCTCTCCACCATTATAGTTTTTGGCGGATTTTCCCTGTGTTTTATATTATTTTTCACACAGCAGCCCACGGGAGGGTGAACCTTAGCGCGTTCACACCACCGGGGCACCCACACTTCCACTCTGGTCCTGAAGAAAGCCTGTAAATTACACATAAAGGCAGAAACATGTTGACCGCCACGGAGTGAACCCGGTCTGTTATTTTTTTGACCATCACTCCTTTTTATTATGTTTTAATTTTCCAATTAGCAAAACGAATAAAATACTTTTTTGACTCAATTGGGAATTTTAAATTCACTATCACCACACACAACCCCGCTCCGCAGTAACCTGGCGTTGCAGCACACTGGGATGGCATTCGGCCATGCCCGGTGGAGCCCGATGATGAAGCATGTCACCAACCAGGTTGGTGAGTGAGGGCTTTTCATACAAAATTTGTATTACCTCCGCAGGTCTGTTTTCCTCCCTGTAATTGATTGGGTAGGCTCTGACCCTGGAGACCGGTGCTTCCACGGATGGTGAGTGCATTCTTGAGATTACACTGACTTCGTTGGTTTACACAACTGCATTACAGTAATGGCTGCTGAGCCTGGCTGGGTGTGTTCGCAGCTGAGACCCCCTACACACGCCCCCCCACACACACACAACTTACAATACAATATCAGGACCGGGCGTTGGGCCTGGCGTGTCTTCCCTGCACGGTGCACTTGTGCCATTACTCTCCCGTTCTCTGCCTGTCTTACTGTGTATTGTTTCTTTCCTGTTTGCTTGCATCCAGCTACCTGCCTTTCTTACTCTCTCGCTGTGCCTGTCGCCTCCCCTGCTCCCGTCTCTGTTTTCCTGTCTCTCGGAGCCAGCCACCGAGTCCCCTCGCAGCCCTTCATTCATTCACTCCGGTCTCTGCTTCTTTCAATGACATCATTCCAGTTTCTCTCTTTGTTCGCCCCCAACCCTCGCCCGTGACCCCTCCCTCCCCGAGCAATGGACCTAGATGACTTTGAGAGGGTTGAGCCCTGGGGGAGCCTCATCCTATTAGGGAGGGGTGGGGGGCGGGGGGATGATTGGACAGGAGTCTGGTAGGGGGACGGGCGAGGCGCGTGCTGTCTGAGGGGAAGCAGGGAGGCGCGGGACTGGTGCCATCATTTCTGCCTTGATTTATCCAAATGTGGCGCCGAAGCCGCAGGTGTAATCCCGTTAATTACACAGAGTTTATTTCCCAAACCCGCGCAGAGGGGGTGTGGGGATGGAAGGGGGTATTGGGAACGAGAACGAGATGGGGCAATGTTATCGGAGGGAAGAAAATCTGCCAGTGGAACTAGGAAGGGGACCAGGGATGGATTTTGGAAAGGGGAGGAAGAGATGGGCGGGAAAGGAGAAAGGCGGGGGGAGGAGGAGGAGGAAGGGAAAGAGCGAAAGTCGGGCTGGTGATGATACGTGGGAGAGATGAGAAGGGCTAAATCCTAGAAGAGAGAAATTTGGTGGATGTAGTAGGATAAAAAGGAGTGAGAGATGGTGAAAGTATGGCGGCGGCATAAAAGGAAAGTAAGGTGGCTAGAAAGAAGGGCGAGAGGTAGGAAAACAAGGCAGAGCAAAAGGCAAGCACACCACTGCCTTTCTCCGAGGCAGAGCAGAAATGCCTCGGAGAAACGCAGTGTCCTTTTCGGATTCGGGGGCGTGTTTGTCTTTTCTCTCCTCCAGCCATTGGCTGGAGGAGAGAATGAGACTTTCTTTAAAAAACACGCCCCCGATCCAAAAAGGACGGGGCCTAATCGGAGTGACTGACCTCTTCTCCAGTGGCTGGCCAGCATTTACGAGGCCAGCCAATGGAGAACAGGGGAGAAGAGGGGCGGGTTCAAGCCCCTCTTCTCCAAGTCATTAAATCTCCGACTTCCGGTTCTGCCTTTCAGTAGACCGGTAGTCCTCGTCCTAAAAAAGGAACAAACGGCTGACCAAGGTTAAGCACATCAAATCCATATATACAGTCTATTTAAAGGTGGTGCAATCGCTTCCAGCATCCGCTGTTCAAGGATGCAGAAAATGACAAAATGTTCAGGAATAAGGAAGGTGCACACAATGTGAAGTCAATCAGTTGGGCCAAGTTTATCCGAAATTGCTTCTTTTATTAAGTTAATCTTAAAAACTGGCACACAGCCAACGAGTTTCGGTGCCAGTTGCCAGAGGAAACTTTGTCAGGGCTGTAACAAACATAACATAAATTCCACATAACAACAACTTCACATTAATTTAGAACATATATACTTAGGGCCCAATTCACAGAACTAACTTAAGACAAAATCCTAAACTTACTACCATTTTTGTATTCACAGAATGCACTCACTGCTTTTGGTATTCACAGAATGCACTTACTACTTTTGGTATTCACAGAATGGATTTACGACTACTAACTTTACGTCCGCACTCGGGCCGGAAATTCTGGCCTGGAGGCGGAGCTTCTGGCCCGGAGGCGGAGCTTCCGGCCCAGAGGCGGGGCTTCCGGGCCGGAGGCGGAGATTCCGGCCCAGAGGTGGAGATTTTGGCCATGGCTAAATCTCCGCCACTGGCAGGAATCCCCACCTCCGGGCCGGAAGCTCCGCCTCTGGCCCGGAAGCCCCGCCTCTGGGCCGGAAGCTTTGCCTCCGGGGCGGAATTTCCGGCCCGAGTGCGGACGTAAAGTTAGTAGTCATAAATTCATTCTGTGAATACCAAAAGTAGTAAGTGCATTCTGTGAATACCAAAAGTAGTAAGTGCATTCTGTGAATATCAAAAGTAGTAAGTTTAGGATTTTGTCTTAAGTTAATTCTGTGAATCGGGCCCTTAGTATATATGTTCTAAATGAATGTGGAATTGTGCAAATGTTTTGTATGTATTAATGTGTTATATATTTGTGGTTTTATGTAGGTCATCTAAGTTTGTGATGTGGCTATTATTTTTGTCTTATTGTTGTTATGTGGAATTTATGTTATGTTTGTTTGTAATTGTTACAGCCATGATGAAGATCCTCTGGCAACCAGGAATGAAACGTGTTGGCTGTGTGCCAGTTTTTAAGATTAACTTAATAAAAGAAGCAATTTTGGATTAACTTGGCCCAACTGATTGACTTCACATTGAGTGCACCTTCCTTATTCCTGAACCCCACCCTTTATGGCTACCCCTTGTGGTGCTAAGGTAAATATAACTTGTGCCTTTGCCATGCACTGCTAATTACATCACATGTTAAATCACTCATGACCTCTTCTATGGCATTATTAATAATATTACTGCAGCATATGCAGTAAAATTATTGATAAGAAAACTGTGCATGTCAGGGGAGAGAGTTATAGGGCTGAATTGTTATAGTTTTGTGTGTTTGAAATCTGAGTATAATGTCCCTGTAACCTTTTGTTTTATTCAGTGAATTTCTAAAGTTGCTGTAATATGTGCGGTCATAAGCAGTGCATTGTGGGGGTGTAAGTTATAGTTAGCTCAGGTAACTATAGCTGCAGAATTTCTATGGTTTTGTGTGTGTAAAATTTGGACCTAACTATAACACCCCTGTAAGTTTTGTTTTGTTCATTAAATTTTAGATATATAGCTAGCTAGCTAGATAAATAAATAGATATTCATTAATATTTATTGAGAGTGGTATATAGAAGTGATTCAAAGTAATTTAATTGTATTTTATTAAAAGTGAAAGTTACATCAATATTTAAATTCGAAAAGGATTGGTAAAATATTTGCTAAACAATAAAAATATTGTATGTTTAGATTTTAACCTTAAATTATATTTCTTTTTATTTTTAACTATTTTTCATAATTGAATTACACATTATTTACTATGGGGTTTTATTTTAAGTCCCTATATCACTTATTTTCTATGGGAAGGTGTTGCAGTACCGGTGGTCAGCCATGTGTAGTGCTGGACTTACTTCACCTCTCAAATGGAAAAAATTACTAATGTTTTTCTCCCCTTTTTGACTGTGGTAATATTAGAAGGGCAGTTTGTGAACAGCAATAGTCTTACTCTTTGTAGATAGGTGCATGTTCTTCCATTCCTTACTCCTCTTTGATCACCTCCCCTTTAGTTGTCAGCATTCACCATTTCCCAATCACTCCCCTCTCTCCCTCCAAAATGTACTACTAAAAAATATACAGGTGTGCAGAACTTTGCAAATGAGAGGGAGATCTCCTCACAGAAAAAGATAGGAAAGGCAGAGGCATACCCTACACACCTACATTTGGGCATTGCATTGTGGAGCAGGCTTGTATACCTTTGCAGTTCAACAAACGTACTACAAAATGAAGTTTTTGAATACGCTCTGTCATACGTTTCCCTACCTTTAGGAGGAATGGCAGCATTGTGGTGTGCACAACATGTCAGATTTGGATTCCATGTCAGATGAATAATATTGCAGAAACATTATTGTCCTTGGGGTGGAAATAAGGTGGTAAACCTTTGACATGTTCTGTTCTGACTGTAAAATATGTTCATCTCGAAGCGCACACTGTCTGATCGACTTTCCATTTTCTGAAGGCATATTAAATCAAACACTCGCATGGCCACAAAGGCAGCTCATTTTGAAATGCCACATGTTTTATTATGCACGAAATATATATGACATTTCCCTTCTGTTACCAAGATGGCCCAGCGTCAATGTGCCTCAAATAGTTTGTAATAATTTCTATGCAAATGACTCTGCTATAAAGCCTTCCTACACGACGCCTATGCAGGAAAAGATGGCAACTAGAGATTCCCACCAACTGCTCTCGATCAGTGCCAAGCCACCTGCGCAAAGTGTGCGCAGACAGGATCATTGCGCAACATCTCAGAGAAATACAACTCAATAGCAAGACATTAACGCCCACAAATGATGATTTATGCGCAGCACTCAGAATGCTATGTATCACAAAAATGCCTTGGCAATGTGCAAAGTAGCTTGCACAAACAATACCTCAACAGAGAACCACTCAATTGCTAGATTTGATATATATGTATAGCACGCACAACCACACAACATGATTACAGAAAGATGTACTGATAAATGTTCCTTTGTTATGACGATTTGAAGGTGCCAAATGAAGGATATTTTGAGTGTATAAGGCATTTGGGGGTATATGTATCAACATCTCCATTTGCGATTCTCAAATAGCGATTTTTAAAGAATCGCTATTTGAGAATTGCAAAACGGGATGTATGTGAAAAATCGCTAAACTTTTGCGATTTCTTAAAATTCCTTAATTGCGATTAGCAAATTGCGAAATCGCAATTAAGGAATACCTTCCCATTCATTTCTATGGGCCAGGAGACCCATAGGAATGAATGGGAAGTAATTCTCAAATTGCGAATCGCAATTTGCTAATCGCAATTTGAGAATAATTTCAAAGGTGCAAGGGTGTCATGATGACACCCTGATGCACCCCTGAAATGAGCATGTGTGCGCATATGGTGCACATACATGCCCTAAGGGCGATTTCTTAAGGATAATTCGCACCACTTGGGTGCGTGTTACATATCATTTAAGAAATCGCAATTTGCGATTTCTTAAATGCTTACGCAAAATTTAGAAATCGCTAAATTAGCAATTCCTTAATTTTGCGATGAGATATTGGCTCATACATCCCGATTAGCGATTTTTCAATCGCAAACGCTGTTATTTAGCGAATCGCAGCGTTTGCGATTAAAAAATCGTTTGATACATATGCCCCTAAGAGCTTGAGAAAACACTGATTACTGCTTCATATTTTTCACATCACGATCACGCTACAAAGGGCAACTCAGTTTGAGCTAAATACTTGTGCTAGGACTCGGGTTGAATATTTTTGATTCTTCTATTTAAATATTTAAAAAATGGCAAAACTAAACATCCATATACGCCGAAATGAATATGCTAGCTTTTTACTGTTATTGAATGATTGAAGGGGGGGGATCAAGAAGACCTGCTTGTGGCCAGGGTCAGACTGGGACAGAAAAAAGTCTCGGGCACCGAAATAAAGTGGCCCACATTAGAAAATCACATAGCTAAAAAAAGTGGCGCAAATTTGCAAATTTGGGGGTAGTTTTAAACTTTTAAAGACGAGCTGCATATTTGTTTTGCAAGGTAGCAGAGGCAGCATGCATTTGTGCTTGCTTCAGGCAACCTTTGTGGCAAACTTAGGGAAATCAACAGTAAAAACTGACCTTCCAGACTACAAAACATGCCAAAAAAACCGGCCCAAGCACGGACCTGTCAGATCAGCCCACCAGGAACTGCCTGATTGCCCTATAGAGCAGGCAGATAGCACCTCCGAAGTCTCTGCAATGATTATAAAGAGCATGTACAGGAGGTACAACTACAGACATGCTATCATGCCAGTGAAAATAAATGTGGCTTAAGAAAATCTTTTTGGGACCGAATGAAGACGAAAACATCCATTTATAGAAGTTTTTCTTTTTTGAGTCACTGCTAATTTCAAATCAGCATTTATTACCGTAGTAAAGGCAAACCAACTTTATACAAGCATTGTCAAAAGCTATAGGTCTAGGCAGACAAACCTGCCTTTAATAGGTTATATAGTTGCTATGAATGCACGTGCATCTACAGCGGCCATAATGGAATTGAATTTATTGAAATATTATAAAAGTATCTGAAGAAGGCTTCTGTGGACTAATGCATGTCAAAGGTGGCTTTTTTTAAATGCATTTAGAATATATTAACAAATGCTGTTTGAAGCTTGCTGCCGTAGATGTGCACACATCCATGGACACATCTTTGAATACATTTGTATAATTTAAATAAATCAAGATCAAAGACGAAATCTTTGTTTACATTTCAGAAAATAATAGAAGCTCATTCCGAGATGGCCACCATTTATGCATGCGTACATGCACTCACAGATAGCCAAATTAAAATATGCACAACATTTTTTCAAGATGGACGCCCACCAATATTGCATCCAAAAAGTAAATTAAAAATGAAAATTGAAGTGGAGGGACCAGGGAAAAGAAGCGTCAAGCTTGGGAGGAGAAGGGAAGCAATGGAGGAGCGGGAACAGGTCATTCTAAAAAGAAACTAAAAAGTTGATTCAGGAGTACCAGGGGTAGCAATGGATGATCTGGGGACAAAAGGGGAAGCAAAACAAAGAGAAAGGAAGTAAAAGAAAACCATAGTTCTCTGAATGTAAGCAACCTGAAGTCTAAGTTTACCTTTGTGAATTGCGTCCTTAGACTCCAGGTCTCAACTTAGACTCCAGGTCTCAACTTAGACTTCAGGTCTCAACTGAGACTTAAGGTCTAAACTGAGACTTTAGGTCTAAGTTTTCATTTGTGAATTGGGTTCTTAGACTTCAGCTCTAAACTTAGACTTCATGTGTAAGTTTACCTTTGTGACTCAGGCCCTGAGTGTGATATTTACTGTGAAGCGTGAGTGCCAAGAGATGAGTGAATGCACAATTGTACCTAATGATGTTGATCACTATTACCTCATCCATCTTCCTTGCCACAATGCTTACAAAATAAGGAGACTCCACGCCCAGGAGAAAGGCAATGCACCCGTCCTTTTAGTAAAAGAAAAAAAAACACTCTCCCATCTGTCCCTTTTTATGTATCTAGTTATGCATTTTGGCTTGTCTTGCTGTTCTCATTAGAGAGCCAAAGACTCACCATACATCTTGTTTTGCTTTTCTCCACGAGGGACAGGTTCTGCATATCTCCTTCTTTGTCTCCTTCCTTCCCTTCTTTTTCCAGTGTGAGAGTGAGGGATTCTTATTTTGATTCTTAGCAAAAGGAGGGATAGGGGCTTGGTAGGTCCAGCATACATGCCCTGTGTGCAGTTCGATAAACAAGGGTATGCAGTTCCTGAAGGGAAGAGACATAGGGGGATGGTAAGAGAAGAGAGGGGAGTTTGTTGTAGGTAGGTAGCTACCTACAACAAACTCCCCTCTCTTCTCTTCCCAGCCCCCTCTGTCCCTTCCCTTCAGGAACTGCATACTCATATCCTTATTTTGATATAAGGCTTGTGATTCTTTTTTAAATCTTACTTTCCAGATCTTCTATATAAAGGTGAGGCATTATTTTTGCAGGTGTGTGGCAGGGCTGAGGCCTCTTTAGCTTTTGTTCAAAGTCATTGTGATGCATGTAAGATTGTCCTACTGCTAGAGCAAACTATGCTTTAGTTGGTTTATGGCCAATGGAGAAAAAAGCTAACCCAAGTGCTATAGAAGGCCATACCACTTTCCCCATACTCTTTCCCTGGCAGTGTCTCCCCCTCACCTCCTACTGCATTATTTCACTATTTGCTTTCAGGCTGCAGTGGTGAGGGTATCTGTGCATTTTTCTGGAAGGCCATACAAGGGCTTGATTATGTATGAACCTTCTTACACTGCAGGGGCGGTAGTCTCCGATGTTGGTACCATTTCCAGTGGCTGCATAGTGCCTCTGTGCCTTGAATTAGAATTCTGAGAGGCATTCCATGCTCATTATCAACATTATCATGTGTGTCTCTTTACAACTGTTGAATAATGGGTCTCTTGGATTGCCCAGGTTGTAGTTTCTTGTTTGTATTCTGAGATTTGCAGTTCTAAGTGAGATGAGCTAGGAGAATGTAGATTGCTGGAATCGCAAATGTTATCACACATCTCACTAATAAAAGAGACGTCAATACTTTAAACTGATAATAAGTCAAAAGACGTGGCTTATGGAGCTGATTACTTCCAGCCTTTAATGTTTTTCTAAATTTATCGTATGGCAATGTTTTTGTATTGTGTTGTTTTTCTTCTAGGGGTTATCATTGCACAAAGACAAAAGGACACAGCGGGGATTATCCTAGATGATTACTTCATCTTAGAATCTTTAGATATTGGATGAGGTGGTCTCACCCACGTTATGTGGCATGCTTCATCATTGGCCGCCTCATCCAACCCTGGTAAGATGGTACCACCAGGGCAGACTCAATCTTACAATTGTTGAGAGAGTTCTTAAAATATATTAATTTAGATGCTATTTTGGGGGATCCAATTCTAATCGAAAAGTACGTTAAGGTGGCCTAGTTTTCGTGAACATGGTGGTATACGTGCTCAGAAACTTTTCAGTTGAAGGCCTCTCTTATCAGCGTTGCACAATCCAATGTTCAAGAGAGCTAAGACTTATTGGAAGTCAGTGCCACTGAACATCATTGTTAGAAATGGTGTTTCTCATTGGCAGAGTATGCACCCTGTCCAAGCAGGAGCCACATTCCTAGTCAGTGTAAGTCACTACACAACCTAAATTATCATGTGCTCACCCTCAGATAGCTTGGCACAGAGCAGCCAGGCTTAATTTAAGAGCCAATATGTAAAGTATTGGGGCAACACTTAAACAGTACAACAGTGAAAACACCACAAAAAGACTCCACAACAAGAAAGTTTGACTTTATAAATAAAACAAGACAAAAACATCAAAATCCAATATGTAAGAGTTGAGATATGAATTTTGAAGGAGGAAATGTCAAAGTAGCGGACCGGGACCAAGTCAAGATTTCAGACCTACCGCAAAGAGCGTGGGCCAGATACAGAGACCCACTTAGGCCCACTGAACAAAAGAAGCTTGATCCTAGTTCTGCGTTGACAGTGGTGGGGTGTGATGCTTCAGTGATCCCCAATGCAGCAGTGGTGATGTGACGTGCCTGTGACTTGAGCAAAGTGCCGGTCCTGGGGTACAGCAGCTCCAAGTGTGATGCAGCGGCTCCAAGTGCGATGCTCTGGTCTGATTCCAGTAGCAGCATACTGTCTGTCAGTAACACTGCAGCAGACCCGTAGGTCCATGTCCAAGGGTTCAGGACTGGGTTGGCACCTCTTGGCAGGACAGACTCAAAGCAGATGAGCCTATGGGTTGGAAAAGGTGAGTTCTAAGTCTTTTGTGTCCCCGAGACAGATGGCAAATCAGCAAGCCCTTGGAGTTACTCTGGGTTCATGTGATACAGGTCCAGCCCTTCTCATCCAGGAAGAGAAAGAGAGCAGCAGCAGCAGCAGCAGGGCAACCCAGCAAGGCAAGAGTTCAGCAAACAGCAGATCCAGCAGAGTGACACTCCTTTAGCAGCACAGTAGTTCCTCATCTTCCTGGCAGAGTGTTCACAGGTCCGGAAGTGTACTACTTTGATAGGGTCAGAAACCCAGTACTTATACTCAAATATGTCTTTGAAATGGGGCTGATTTAAAAGAAGGGTGTTTCATGTCATCAAGGTCCTTTCTTCCCAGCCACGGCTCTAGACTATCAGTAGGGGGTAATCAGTCCTTTGTGTGGGGTCAGGCCACTATCTACTGAAGAGTAAGTGTCAGCCCTTTCCTCCATTCCAGCCTAGGAAGAGCCATCAGAATGCAGATATATGTATATCTGTACTCAGGCATGCCAAACATTCCTGTGTTTGTGACTGTCTAGAGGGAATGCACAAAGTGTAGCTGTCCCCCATGCCAGACATGTATTGAAGGCAGCTGCAAGGTACACAGAGCTAAGAGTGAAGAAATGACAACCTTGCCTGACCTGGCAGTTCGGTCTGGACTGTTCCCATGGGGCACAGGGTCAAGACTGATTTGCATATAGCTGGGTCCAAACTGGGGTGGCGTAGTGGGCAAAAGAACGATGGATTTAACCCAGATCTTTTGACTGGGGGAGAATGTTTGCATTGTCAGCATTCCGTCCATCATTTGTTTGTTGCAACCTTCTAAAAAGTGGCATTTCTAAAAAAGTAAAGTTAAATCCAACTTTACCAGTAAAGAGGATTTATCACTACCATTCCAAAGACATACAACATAATGCAGCTACTCCTTTCTGATCAGGAATAATAGCTTAAAAGTGCATTAAGGTTCCAAATGTTACCCTATTAAGACTTGGCAGGTAGCTTTAAATACCATGTCGAAGTGACAGTAAACTGCACATGCAGGCACTGCAGTGCCAGGCCTGAGACATGGTTAAGGGGCTACTTATGTGGGTGGCCCCATCAATGCTGAAGGCCCACTAGTAGCATGTCATTTACAGGTCCAGAGCACATGTAGTGCACTTTACTAGGGACTTATAAGTAAATTAAACATGCCAATTGGGGATGAACTAAGCACAAACACCTTAGCCCTGTTTAGCATTATTGTATTATCTTGATTCAGAGGTTTTAGCAGAAATGTTGAACATAATCAGTTTTATCTTTGTATTGTTTTGATACAGAGGTTTTAGCAGAAATGCTGTACATCGTATTAAGGAGTACTTATAAGCAACATCTGATTAGGCAGCTATGTTAAGAGGTTTAAGATCATTCTTTAATGAGTGGGAAAGAAACTTAACGTTCTTGAGTATATATGTTTAGAGATTTCAGGTCCTATTCACAAAAGTTATTTTGGAGTCCATAAAGAAGCACTGCTTATGTACTACAAAATGTAAATCACAGACCACTGGCTGAGATCTCCACCTCCCCAACTTTTATTTTTCCTGAAAGAGAGCTCTCTCCAAGTGGTAGAGTTCTCTCCATATGTATATATAGGATCTAGTAGTAAACGTGGTAGAGGCAAAGGGGAGTGATGGGAAAATGTTACAAAAATACTACAAAATAGGTGATGTAAAGGAAATTGAGAGAGAGGATTGGGAAAAGCTAGGCTAATATAAAACAAATACATTGAAATTCACATAATACATATTTACATTTTCAGTATTACTGCAGTAGTACTGCACACAAAACAGCCTTGAAAGTATTGTATTGTATTGTAATTGCATTTATATAGCACTTACAACGCCTTACGAGGCATCAAAGTGCATGCTACTCTAGATCCCATAAAGGATTAGTGGTGAATTAGTATAGTGAAATATGAAAGTAGTTTGAGTGGTGGATATGTTATTCTGTTATTTGAATTGAAAAAGATAGTGAAGGGATAGAAGAGAAAAGTATTTATAATTCTTATTTTTTTAAGGTCATAGCAGTAGGAGGAGGCTTGGGATGAGTAAAAAAGGGAGGTGATGGGGAAGAGTCAGAGGATAGGGTTTAGAAAGGCTTGTTCGTGAGATCTAAATAGTAAAAGAGGTATGAGATGATGCAAGGAGGGGTAGAGTAGGGAAGAGTCTAGAAAGGGTTATTTTAGGGATCATAGCAGTGGTATGGAGTTTGGAATGAATGAGAGAGTGGCAGTAGAGGATATATTCATAGAGGTATAGGGTGAAAAATAGGGTAATGCATTGGAAAGAATAGTAGAATGAGGTTTGAGATGAGTCGGAGAGTTAAGGTAGAGGATATATTGAGAGTGGTATAGGGTGAGAAATAGGGTAGTCTATTGGATATGCTGAATTGTGTGCACAAACATGCTTAGTTATATACTACCATAGTCAATTTATGCTTACTTTATTTGTTTAATAATCACAGTAGACCTGAAATCCAACGGTAGAGTTGTGTTACCTAAAACAATAAATTGAGGATGTGGCCTAATGGCTAGAGGGGTCGACCTTGAAGCTGGGGAACTGGGCTTGATTCTCAGCAGGAGCGCTCAACATCCTGTGATTCTGGGCAAATCACGCAAATGCAACGGGTGCTCATGTAAAGTGCTAAACTAAACAAATTAATGGATTGGCATGTTTTGAGTTAACTTTGTGGGTCAGAAAATATTTTTTCTCTTCACGCACACTCACATGGCCTTTATTATAGTTCAAATCACATTATGCCTTTCAGCTCTTTTGACCCTGTGTGGAGGCACCTAGTATAATCCAATCTAGAGCCATACACCAGTCGAAACGCAGGAACAGCTATACTTTGTATCCCCATGGTGGAGACAAGCCGCAGGGCCCTTCTCCCGCCCTGTATTAGAATGACTGCTGCTCTCACCTGCTACCCGGAGCTTCGGACCTCAGGAAGGCAGCCACAGAGGCCATGGCGAGCATCAATGGACAGAAAGACCAGAGGAACCACCACAGATGCCTTCCTTCAGTGGCAGCAATTTTCCAGGTTATGCTATTTCACCCTATGCAAAAAATGCAGTGATTTATCTTCATATGAGTAGTACACAGGACGATTTTGCAGTGGAGGCGGAGACCCTCAGTGCATAGCCTGCTGGATGAGTCCCAGTGAGCTCATCCACTTCAGTGGACCACTTCATTCAATCATGGATGCTATGCCAGAAATGGTTCAGAAAAAATGGGGAAAAAAGCCCTAATGTGCTACGAAAAGCTTGACCTGCTAAATGAAGCAGAACTTAAACCACAGCTCTAAGACCCACACGAGTTCTGGAACAAAGAGCTGAATTCACAGTTGAACCTGACAGAAGAGGGTACCTCTGATGAATTTTGCCGCTATTACAGATTTAAAAAAAGGAAAGCTCAACCCAATGAAATGGAAGAATGAGATTATATTTCTTGAAATGAGAAAAATTGGTTCCTGGTGTGTGGTAAAAAGAAAACTCATATATGATCACAAGTACATCTTTATGTTTCCAGATGTCTACCATACCATGACTCCGAATTACACAGAGAGTATTTATTTGGGATGGATATTTAAGACTTTGAGATCAAGTCAAGCATCCTTTTTTCAGTCAACCTAAAGTGTCAAGTTTGGGCAGCCTTAGTAAGGCAAAGCTTAGCTGAACACCTTGAAGGACAAAGCCATAAAGAAACATGTCTGTGAATATAGCACAGGAAAAAAGAGGAGCAGGTAAATGGACAAAGAGATTTTAAGGTTTGGATTTCTATTGTCATATGTGGCAGTTAGAGAGAAAAGAGCTTATGGTTCCTATGCAACTGTTAAACACTTCTCTGACATCACCCATATGTCGATACATTGGATGATTAGAGTTGCAATGGCAAACTTACCTAGATAGGTAGGAAAGGGGCCCCTGAGCTCTAAGACACCATTTAATGGAGAGGGGCCTGCTTCCACCTGGACCCAACAACTGAGGACAATATATATGACATTCACTGTGGTGATTCTGAGGTGAAATGCTGGAAATGCACTGCTTTTTGTGCTACTGGGTAGCAATATGTTCAAAGGGTGATTTTTCCCCACTGCAAATTAATAAAGGTTAATTAAAAAAAAACAGTATTATAAACAGTTGAGAAGATACCATGGTTTAACAATTTAGAATGAACTCATTTCTACCACACACATGAACATGGAGACTAGCAGACTTCAACATACTGTAATGTTCCTTTGCTTTGAAACCTAGTCAGTCCTTACTGTCAGTCAGTCAAAAAGACCTTTATTTGGTATTTCACAACCATAAAGCACACAATAAATAATTTAAAAAACAATCAAGTTTAAAAAAAAATATGTTTCCCAAAGTATGATGCAGTGTTAAAATCTTTACAATTTTAATAAAGTTTTCAGTCCTGTATCGACCTCGTTTATTTGTTTTGTGTCCGCTATTAGGAGAAGATTGTCAATCAGTGTGAAGAACTTTACCCTGCGGCAAATTAAAATGTTTGATGAGCCCCCCCCATCCAGCAAGTTACAGCCTGCCTGCAGGAGCGGATGTTTAATTCATTTAAGATCACTTTTAAGAACTTACTTCTTTCGTCTTTTACTATTGGGCAGACACACATCAGATGGCATATCGATTCTGTGTGGTATCCACATAAGCTACAGTTTTCATCTTGATGTTTACCTTTCTAGGTTGGTAACAAGTCCTTCGAGTTATGATCTCCTAGTTGGTACGGCATAAACCTCTTTTTTAGTGTAAATTGAAAATGTGCTGCTAAATAAGCTTGTGGTTCAAGCTTTGTGTATGAATTTATTACCGACCAGGCAAGTCGACCTTTAATCAATCTTGTTTTATCTTCCCCGAAAAAGAATCTCTTTGCTGTGGCGTTGCACACTCTATTTATTGAATGCTGTTCTTTCCATCTTACTGTCCCAAACCTCTTGAATGACTAATGCTTTCAGGGCTGTGCTCAGGTATTCACCCCAGGTATTTAGTGATTTCTGATCAAACTGGGCCTTTATTTCTGCCCAGCATAAGTTGGTCAGAGATCCGGATTCTGATGCTCGAAATTTCCAACACATTTTCACAAAGGTAGATTCTCTTTGGTATTCCTGGTTCTGAAGGCCGAATTCTAAATGTATCTGTGCTGGTGACGCAGCTTTGGGAAGGTTAAAAACTGCTTTGCATACCTTTGTCTGCAGCTCATTTAGAGTGTCAGTTTCCTAACTGTGCCATATTTCTAGGCCATATGCCAGTGTTGGAAGTAGTTGTGCTGCCATTACTTTCAGAAGATGACTATGAGAAGGGCAGTGCAGTTTCTTTTGCAGCTGTTTATAAGCAAAAATTATTGAGTGGGCTTTTGCTTTTATATCTGTTTTCTGATCCGTAAAGGACATGCATCGGCCCAATTTAATGCCCAGGTATTTTTTATGAACTGATTTCCTCTATTTGTTCTCCCTTTGCGTGCCATTTATATTTGCCAGGCCTCGGGCCTGCTAGATGCACCACCTTTGTTTTCTTCTTGTTTAATTCCTGCCCTAGTCAATCGAAGTAATCTATCAGGTTGTTGATAACCCTTTGCAACCCGATTGGGGTTTGGCTCACGACCACTATATCGTCCGCGTATTGCAAGAACTGAATTGGCTCATTTGCCAATTTGGGAGGGTGGCCATTTACTTTTGACAGGTGGTTGCTTAGATCGGCGAGATATAGGTTAAATAGACTCGGTGAAAGGACACAGCCTTGTTTTAGTCCGTTGTTTGTATTTATCTTAGAAGATATTCTGCTGCCATCTCCAAGCTTCACCCTAGCCCAGGTTTCACTATATAGGGATATTATGATCTCAATTAGTTTTTGTGGTAATCCCCATGCTTTCAATTTCATCCAAAGACGATCTCGTGGCACTCTGTCAAAGGCTGATTTTAGGTCGATATAACATGCAAATAGTCCGGCTTTTTTGCTTATTGCTTTTTCTGTTAGGATCGTCAATGCTGCCAAGTCATTCCTTACTGATGTAGTCAGGGGACGTTTTCACATGCTTTATTGCCAGAGTCAGGGTTTCATGCCAAATGCATTAAAAAGACATCCATGTCTAGAATGTTGCCACAGACCTTGTGTACTAACACTAATTGTCTAGGGGACTCCTTACTAAGTAACCCCTTAAGTTGGTGCTTAGAACATGGATGGAGCAAATATGGACCAGCTCAAATGTATAAGAACAGTTTTGAGTCTGCCTCTAGTTCTCCAAGTAGATAGCTCACTCATTTGAAATGTTACCCTACTCGAGAATGTGCTACAGTCCAGCCTTGTAATTAGTACTACACATGGCCAACCACTTGTACTGCAGAAAGGGACTAATACTAACCATAAGAAAACATGTACAATACGTTAAATGTAATCACTTAATTGACTTAATTACTTAATTGATAAATTAATGTATTATTGTTTTTCTTTTACATTTGCAACATTAGAACTTTCCAGTTCATATTTCAATATACATAAAATATGTTGATAGTCTACTATAAACGATATATATATGTGTATCTATCTATCTATCTATCTATCTATCTATCTATCTATCTATCTATCTATCTATCTATCTATCTATCTATCTATCTATCTATCTATCTATCTATCTATCTATCTATCTATCTATCTATCTATCTATCTATCTATCTATCTATCTATCTATCTATCTATCCACTTAAAAAAACATAGGTTTCACACACATTATAGTTAGGAATTAGCATTTAAAAAACCTTGCAAATTCACTTAAAAAACCATAGGTTTCACACATTTTATAGTTAGCTGGACATTTCACTCGTAAAAAACCATTGAAATTCCCCCGTTATAGTTAGTTCAGATAACTATAACTCGCGCGCCCGCAATCCACTGCTGATGACGTCACATATTACATCACTCATGACATGGTCAGTGACATCACTGATGACATCATCCTTATGATAGAGTGGCGGTAGCGCGAGTTATAGTTATCTGAACTAACTATAACGGGGGAATTTCAATTGTTTTTTACGAGTGAAATGTCCAGCTAACTATAACATGTGTGAAACCTATGTTTTTTTAAGTGAATTTGCAAGGTTTTTTAAATGCTAATTCCTAACTATAACATGTGTGAAACCTATGGTTTTTTTAAGTGAATTTGTAAGGTTTTTTAAATGCTAATTTATGTATGTATTATTATATTTTTTATATATTTATTTTACAATAAACTACCTATGTATATAGTTATAGATTGACTGTATCCTGTAATATGGAATGGCTCACCTCTTTTTTTTTTTAATTTGGATAAAGTTGAACAGCATAGTTAATATCTTCTATAAACTTATAACCAGTTTAAAATGTTTTTTTTGTTGTAAAGTTTTTGTCACAGGGCGTGCACCGTGCGCGCATCGTGCGCGCACCCCGCGATTTTTAAAAAAAAAAATTAAATGTTTTTTTCATCCTTCGCGGTCCTTCAGGGACCCCGTGACAAAGGCTAGGGGGTCAGGAACTCTCTACCCTGCCCCCTTTTCACGTTCTCCACCTTTCTTTTTCACTGTCACACACAAAATGGCGGCCGACACTTCCTGATTTCGACCGATTCGAATGGTGACTGACATGTAACCACCAATCAGAATTACGCTCGCGCACGTTATGGTGCGCGCACGGTGCGTGCACGGTGCGCGCTTTTAGATATTTATGTACTTTTAACTGCAATTTTCTCAGGAACTACTGAACAGATTGACACCATATATGCAAAAGGCACATGCCTGACCTGAGGACTACCTCTTTGCCAAATTTCAAGTAATTCTGTTCAGCCGTTCGGGCTGTACCTTCGACTAAAGGTCCTATGGGAAAATGCATGGGGAAAACGTGTTTTGGGACCCCCCTTTTTTCTCAGCCCCCGCTTGACGAATCACCCTGAGACTTTCAGGGTAGGAGCTGAGCGGAGCGCCCCATTAGTTTTGAAAATGTTGCGAGGATTCGTCAACCGGCGCCAAAGTTATTCAAAATAGAATTTTCAGATTTCCTATGGGAACTAGGTCCTAACTATAACTATCTAGTGGCGACCGCCAGTAGATAATTCCCTGAAAAAACCAAAGGTTTCAGGCACGTTATAGTTAGAAATTAGCATTTAAAAAACCTTAGAAATTCACTGAAAAAACCATAGGTTTCAGGTGCGCTATAGTTAGTTGGACATTTCACTCGTACAAAACCATTGAAATTCCCCCGTTATAGTTAGTTCAGCTAACTATAACTTGCGCCCCCGCAATGCACTGCTGATGACGTCACATATTACATCACTCATGACATGGTCAGTGACATCACTGATGACATCACTGATGATATCTCAAATGACATCACTGATGACATCACTCATGACATCATCCAGTGACTGTGTGTTTCTGTAAAGTTTAAATATGTTTAATATATTTATAGGGAAAGGCGTATTGAAGAATGAGTGGGTGTATAAGTGTCTGAATGAATTATTTACTAGGTGCGCGACTGACTCTATAAGTGAGTGATTAAACATATCTTACTGAATGCATGGGTTAGTGACTAAACTGTGTGAATCTCTGTATCCGTCTGTCTGTTGGTGTGTAAGCGGCTGCATGGGTTTGTGAATAACTACATGAGTGTCTATATGAGTTATTCATTGGTTGTCTGAGTATCTGTATGAGTGCCTGAGTGTTTGTGTGGGTGGGGTGTGTGTGACTCGGTGCATAGATGTGTGAGTGGGTGATTCACTGGGTACATGGTTTCAAGACTGCATCTGTGATGGACTGTATGGGTGGGTGAGTGTGTGTATGGATGTGTTAGTGAGTGAATGTATATCTCAGTGGTAAATGTGTGTGAGTAACTACATATGTGAAAGGTAGTATATATGTGTATTAGAGTATTTAAATGGCTATAAGTGAGAGTGTGTGATTGTGAGAGTGGCTGCATGGATGAGTGTGTGCTTGTGTCAGTGATTGTTAGAATGTGCTAGTATTTGTTTGAGTAAGTGAGCTGGTGTGTGTGATAGAGCGTCATGTTATTGTGAAATTTGTAGGGGTGCCTCATAATCACTGTTAGTCAGCACCCACATATTAATCGACGTAGTTTAGGTGTGACATAGAAATGTATCATTAGAATCATTTAACATAGAGGGGATTAGAAATGTAACCATGTTTTCCATGACAAGTAATGCTGCAGATTACTGCAAATGTACTTTAGTAAACGCATAATAGTTGATTTTCACGTAATGCAATGTATTAGGTTAAACGTGTGCCATGTTAAAGTTGCACGTTCAAGTTTGCTTATTCACGTATAAAGAGTAATGAACTAATGCTTAGAGTGTGATTTAGTAATGTGTTTAACAGTGTAAAGGCCTGATCGCATATACGTTTAGAGAGAAAGGCCTGTTAATTTCTTATGTTAGCTAAACGTTGTAGGCCGAAAATGATTTCCCTTGGAAAGGCTTTGGGCTACAGGATGATGGAAACTCTTAGAGAAGAGAAAAGATTTTGTTGCCATGTTTCTGTTGCAGGTGCAAGGACATTTAGCTCATTAGTGAGACTAGGTCTTTGTTTTAGGAGTTAGGATGGTACGAGAAGCCAACAGGGGAGTACATTGGAATGTGCGGATGATACTTTCAGCGGAGAAGGTGCCTGGGACCCAAGGTCAAGCTAACTGCCATTGGATGAAGTACAAGTTTCACTGGAAAAGTACTGGAAGAAGACCTGGCTGAAGAGGTGTGCCAAAGGGCGTGTTCTACATTTTTGGGATTTTGTATTAAGGACAGTGCCCCGTGGGTTGAGCAGTTGAGGTTTAGATGGGAAGCTAGAAGGAGCATCTTAGAACGAGCTCTGACTAAGTGAATGTACTTCTTAGGAAGTCTTCACTTCTGACACCCTTTTGTTCTCTTGCCTGGGAAGGGAAATGCTAAGTAGGGATGTCCCTTTAGAGATAGAGTAGGGAAAGACTAACCAATTTTCTTTAAGGCTAATGGTTTCAGATATAGGGATTGGACTAACTATTGTTTTATTAATGCTCTTAGAATTGATTATCCTTTTTATTCTGAGCCGTATGAGACTCTTGCGTAGGACTTCCTTTGTATTAGTGCCCATTTATTTTCTTCACATTGTATTGAGGTGTTTGTATGTGCATTTATTCCTGGTTGTACTAAAATCTTAAAAATTTAGATTCGGAGTCAGTGGTCCTTTGAAGCAGAAATGTGATTTGGTTAATTATGTATTGAGATTTAAATTTTCTCCCCTCTACACTATTTAGCAGATAAAAAGATCGTGGCGACCTGAGAGGATTCTTGAAGATAATCAGGTAGACAAGAATCCAGTCCTATCAGTTAGTAGCAGAGTAGGATAGTTATCTCTGATAGTGAGTGGAGATCTAGATCAAGATAAGAGATTTTAGAGGCCCATAGAAGCCAAGTGATGGCAGACGACGGCGGGTGATGGAGATTGATGGAGAGTAGCGGTGCGGCAGAAAGCAGCAGTTCGTGGAGGAGTGAGTATGAATAGGGTGAGATGTTGTAGATTGCTGTGTTGATTTGATTGTGTGATGTCTTGCGGAGTTGGAGTGAGTGTTGAGGGACTGTGAGATCAGGCTGTGAGCGCGCGTAGCCCGAGAAAATCTTAGGCTCGACGAGTAGCTTTAGTGATTGTGGTGTAGAAGACACCCAAGGTAGATTTTGTTGACCACCGAAAGGGTATTGTGCGACGTCATCGATTACCCGGACCGAGGTAGGGGTGCAAATGTGTGAGTGCATGAGTAACCTACGCTGGTCGTGGGTTGTTGTACGTGGAATTTGAGCGTTTGAAACCTATCAGTTGAGGTGATTGTCCGGTCGTTGCGCGGATAGACAATTGCCAGTTAAGGTCGACAACTTCGAGAGACTGTGGACGGACAGTCAGAGAAATAACTTGTTTGGGACAAACGGTTATTTCAGCGTGTGAATAGGACGAATGCAAGGGTGAGACGTGAATTGTGAAGGAGGGGAACTGCTGCGAGTGGAGGAAAAGTGACGTCAGAAGGTGTCGCGCTGCGATAGGTCTGTTGGTGTGAGTCGCGCTGCTATTGGTGGATTTGACATCAGGAAGGGAACGAAAATATTGTGTGCGATCAAAAGTTGTTCATCATGAAATGTTTTAAGGTTTTCCGAGAATGATGTAGAGGTGACAAACATGCGGTTACTCAAAGGGGAGAAGAAGCCCCTGCTGAGGATACTCCGGCGCATTATATTGCAAGAAATGCGGGGTTGCATAGTATAATTTGGCTTGAAAATTGGCATAAAATGACTCATGGCGAGGGAAAACTAGCTTTCCCACGATATGGTACTTTCAGGTTGGAGGTGTTGTACCAATTGAAATCTGTAATGTCTTTGTTGCGGCCTTTGCCGAGACCAACTCAGTTTGAGGCATTGCATGCGTGGATTAGAGCAGCGCATGACAGGAAAAGAGATCGAAGTCAAGAAAGGGTGAAGAAGTCAATTAAGGCATTCCAGGATGCGAGGTGGGATGCACAAGAGAAGAGGTGGAGAGTAGAAACGATAGAGGGAGACAGGTTGTACCCACTACTAGAAAAGACAGACAGTGCTAAATCAAAGAGTGCAGATGATGATGACAGTGATACAGATGACAGTCTAGTAGAGAGGTTATTGTCTGAGAGACCACCTCTATACAATCCAGATTCCTATGAAGTGAAGTCGGCTCAGGCAGAAGGGACTAGTGGATTACAGACTCAGTCAGAGATGAGAGTAGAAGGGAAAATCTCGCCAGGAACTGAGGGCATGAAATATCAGTCTGTAGAGGGAAATGGATCAGTGAGGGGGATGGAGCAGACTCCAAAACCTATTGAATGGAGTGCGCCATTGCCAGCTACAGCAGACTCTTCTAGGGGACAGGTGGATGCGAGGTCAGAGAGACCGAGGTCTTTGGTCGACTCAAGATCAGATTTGGGGATGTGGGCACCGCCAGTGAGGAATCAAAATCAGAGTGAGAGAGCTGTAGCAAGGCAATTTAGGAAATCGTTCTGTTTATAGGAGCATGACAGAAGGGATTAGACCTCAAGAACAGGAATGCGAGTTTGATGAACGGAATGGGGCAGCTTGTCGAGAAATACTGAAGGGAGCCTTGAAAGGGAGAATGTTAGATGTGGTAAGGTTGAAAGTGGAAGTAGATGAGATAATAAGTGGAAATTTGCCTCTGGAAAGGACTTGCATGTACGAGCAAGATGAGTTACTTTTTGTAGCGAAAGATGTGACTCGCGAGGCAAGAACTGCACGTGAGAAGTTGTCAGAATTGGCTAAAAGGTATGATGTGGATCTGTCCAAAATGAAATCATTGCAGGGGAGCCATAGATTGCAGTATAGCGAGCAAGAATTGGAAGAGAAAAGGGTCATGGGATTGAGGACTCATATCAAGGATTTGATTATAGCGATGCGTGCATGGATCATGCTTGATAAATGGGAAGAAAGGTGGTCTAAGAAGAAGAGTTCTAAAAGAACGATAGGAGAGACGCCACCTCCAGGTGGGGGGATGGTGGATGTAGGAAATTTCCCTTTACGAGAGGTACAGAATGGAGGATATGTGCATGTGCCTTGGAGTAGGGGTGATTTGGCTGCATTTACGAACGATTTTCCCAGCTTGAGGGAAAAGCCCGTCGAGTGGTACAAGCAGGTTGATCGGTTTGTCGAGATCTTGAAGGTGTGGTGGATTGATTTGAATACACTGTTCGACATTGTGGTTCCGGGTGATTTATGGTCGGCATGTAAGATCGCTGTTGAGTAGCCAACTTCAGAGCCTGGCAGGGATCCTGTTTAAATTCGTCCGTCACCCATAGTCATGAAGAAGTTCGAACAAGTAATTACGTGCCTGAAGTCGAAAATTTCTCCTCAGGATATTGATTGGGTCAAAATAGATCGAACATTGCAAGAGCCAAAAGAGACAGTGCATGAGTTTTATGAAAGACTCTTGCAGGCCTTTAAGCAGTACAGTGGATTACATGTATTGGATACAAAAGACATGGGACAGTTTGTTTCGAAGTTTGTGTTGGGATTGAGGCCAGAGGTTAGTCTCATGATACAGCAACATTTGATTTGTTGGCAGAATAAGCCGGTGATTAAATTTTGCAGTATGCCAGGTACTGTAGTGATGAGATAGAATCGAAGCACAGGAAGTTGAAGGACAAATTGATGCATGTTCAAATGCAAACGGCTCAGGGTCAGCCTAGTGGAGGGACGTTAGGAAGGAAGCAGGGAAATAACCAAGGAGGAAATCAGAATGTTCAAGGTCAGGGAAGACCAAAGTCAGTTGATCCCAAGACAGGGATGAACGTGGCGACATTGAAAAAGACCACTGCGTGTCATCTTTGTCACCAGGTTGGACATTGGAAACACGAGTGTCCCTTGAATCCAATGAATCAGGTGCAGCAAGAAGTAGAGATAGTTCAGGTACCTGTAACTGAAGTAGTTCCCACTGTGACTAGACCTAGGATGGTGAAAGGGGGGACTAGTAGTATGCAGGTGCAAGTTCCTCAGCCACCTAGGGTTCAAAGTGTTCAACAAGGAGTTCGAACTTACCAACAGATGCCCTTGTTTGAAGAGTGTGAGGAGTTCGGTCCAGACCTGTTGGCATGACGGTGCCTGAGAGGGGAGGAAGACTGCACCCTTGGAGCAGTCTTGGAGGTAGACCAGAGGGGACCATTTGTAGAAGCAGATATTGATGGTCACACTACCACCTTTCTGGTTGACACTGGTGCTACCCGGTCTACTGTAAGATCAGCAGTAGTCCCCAACCTACCCCTCTCGGGACAATCAATCCAAGTTGTTGGTGTAGCAAATAAGAAATTGACTAGCCCATTGACAGAGCCAATTCCTGTGAGAATAGGAATTTTCCGAGATCGACACCAGTTCATGGTGTGCGACTCGAGTCCAGTTTACCTGTTGGGAAGAGATCTGTTGTGCAAGCTGAATTGCACCATCTATTGCACACCGAAGGGAGTTGAAGTGCAAACAAAGGATGATGATGCGACCTTCAAGGTTGCAAATCAGCGCGTGTGTATAGAAATGTATCCGGCTCTGACAGTGGAGGAGCTTCCACTTGACTTGAGGGATTCTGTGTCAATTGATGTGTGGGACCTCTGTGGAGAAGAGATCAGATTGGTCAAAAGTGTAGAGCCAGTGAAGATTCAGGCCAAGCCGAATGTAGAATTTCTTAGGACACCCCAGTCCAATTTGTCACCTGAGACAATTGCAGGGATCAAACCTGTAATTGAGTCTATGATCAAACAGGGAAATCTGAAAGAGATCATGGGTAGCCCATGCAATTCACCTATAATGGGACTGCAGAATCCGTTCGGGAAATTCAGGATTGTGCAGGACCTGCGAAAGGTCAATGAGATAGTTGTTCCATGTTGTCCGGTGGTACCGAATCCATCTGTGATCCTGTTTCAAATTCCATGTGAAGCTGAGTGGTTTTCAGTGATTGATCTGTGTCAAGCATTCTTCTAGATACCACTCCACGAGGAAAGCCAATTTCTTTTTGCTTTCTGGCTGGAGAACCATGTGTTAACGTGGTGTCGTATCCCACAGGGGTATACAGAGAGTCCATCGATCTTTAATCAGATCCTGAAGAAGAATCTTGAAAGTCTTGTGTTGCTGCAGAACTCCGTTCTGGTGCAATACATTGACGACTTGCTCTTTGCTTCAGAAACTGAAGACGCTTGCAGAACTGATACCATTGCTTTACTGAATCATTTGGCAGAGAATGGACACAAGGTGTCCCCAAATATATTGCAGTACTGTCTGAGTGAAGTGCAGTATTTGGGTCACAGAATTGAGAAGGGCAGGAGAAAGCTGTCACCGGATCGCATTGAGACTATTATGAATATGCCTGTGCCCACCACTCAGAGAGAAGTCAGAATGTTCCTGGGGATGGTTGGCTACTGTCGCCAATGGATTCCCAACTTCTCTTTTGAAGCGAAGCCTTTGCAATGGCTGACACACAAGGATGTGAGTGATCCGGTACCAAGGGACAATGACTGTTTAATGTCATGTTTGAGGCTTAGAGAAGCCCTGTGTCGCGCTCCAGCTTTGGGGATGCCTGATTACAACAGGGCATTCAGATTGTTCTGTTGCGAGAGAGAGGGTTGTGCATTGTCAGTTCTGACTCAGAATCATGGAGGTGTCCGTAGACCAGTTGCCTACTTTTCAGCTACTTTAGATCCAGTAGCTTCCGCGTTGCCCGGATGTCTTAAATCCGTTGCTGCAACAGGTGTCAGTATTGAAAGATGCGAGAGTATTGTAATGCGACATCCACTTACAGTTTATGTGCCTCACTCTGTTGAACTGTTGATGACAAGGAATAAAACACAGCACCTCACGAACAACAGGTTGACACGTTACGAGCAAGCTATACTTGCTGCAATGTGACGTTGAAGAGGTGTTCTGTGTTAAATCCGGCAACATTTATGCCTATTCCAAATGCAGATGGTGAAGATTGTGAGGATCACGATTGTCTCGATGTGACTGAACTATGCACCAAACCGAGACCAGACATTGTTGATGAACCGCTCCCTGACCCTGATGAAATTTTCTTTGTGGACGGTTCATGTCTAAGAGACGATGTTGGTCGATTGAGAGCAGTGTTTGCTCTATGTACCATCACAGGAGTGGTAGAAGCTGCTTGTTTAGAGGGAGTACACTCCGCACAGGTAGCTGAAATCATTGCCTTGACCCATGCCTGTTTGGCTGCTGATCAGATTCGGATAACGATTTACACTGACAGTCAGTACGGGTTTGGTGTTGTTCATGACTTCGGACAGTTATGGTCACAGAGAGGGTTCACGACATCTTCTGGTTCACCCATCAGAAATTGGGAATATGTGAGACAGTTGTTGGAAGCATTACAATGTCCGAAAGAAATTGCAGTTGTCAAATGTTCTGCCCATTGCAAAAGGAGTGATTTTGTGTCTTTAGGAAATAATTACACGGATGAAGTTGTCCAGTTCTGTGCAGAGCAAGGATGCATATTTACTGGAGGGCATACTGGAGAAAGCCAAGAAAGAACCGATCTCAGCATGATGTTAGCCATGGTCGATACATAGGAGGAACTAAAGTGATTGCAGGATGAGGTCACTGATCAAGAACGAGATAGCTGGATACGAGCAGGATGTGAGAAGGGAGATGTGGATGTGTGAGTTTCGAGTGATGGACGAGCTGTGCTACCGGAATGTCTGTTGAATCCAATGGCAAGATTGATACATGGTGCAGTACATCTTGGCAGAGATGCACTGGTGCGAGTGTTCAGACAGACATGGTACAATCCGAAGTTTCGTGCAGTTGCTGAAGCTGTATGTCAGAGGTGTGTTACATGTCAGCAGATGAATGCAGGAAAGAGAACTGCTGTAACTTTAAGTCACATTGGGAGGTCAGGAGGGCCTTTCAATAGGATGTAGTTGGACTTTATTGAGATGCCAAAGTGTAATGGGTTGAGGTACATCTTAGTTGTGGTATGTGTCTTTTCAAGGTGGGTGGAGGCTTACCCAACACGTAGGTGTGACACACTCACTGTAGCTAAGCTGTTGCTGAGGAAAATTATCTCTAGGTTCGGTTTTCCGACCTCTTTGGAGTCATACCGAGGGACACACTTTCACAGTGAGATCATGAAATTGCTCTGGGCTGCCTTGAATGTGGATCAGAGATTGCATTGCAGTTATTGACCAGAGGGTTCTGTGATTGTGGAGCAAGTTAATGGGACTTTGAAAGCGCGGATGGCAAAAGTGTGTTCTTCGACATCCCTGAAATGGCCTGACGCACTGCCCTTGGTCCTTATGAGCCTTCGTAGTGTTCCTGATAGGAGAACGGGGTTGTCACCACACGAGATCCTGATGGGGAGGACAATGCGATTACCAGCGATACCTGCTACTGCTTTGATTTAACATCACTGATGACTTGATTCTCGACTACTGTAAGGGGCTGGCTGACGTAGTCCATTCTGTGTCCCAGCAGGTGCAAGCAGCAACTGTTCCAGCCGCAAGTGACCTGTGCCACGACTTGTGCCCGGGAGACTGGGTGCTTGTGCGTAAACACGTGAGGAAGAGTTGCCTGGATTTTTGTTGGCGTGGCCCGTACCAGGTAATACTGGTCACGAACACGACAGTGAAGTGTGGGGGACTGCCGAACTGGGTGCATGCCTCCCATACCTGCAGAGTTCCAGCACCCTTGGAAGATACAGCCCCTCTCGTAAATGAAAATCCAGCTGAGGTGGCAGGGCAATCTGAGAGGGCAAGTCAAGCTGTGAGGGTTGCTGATGCAGTTGGTTGTGCACTAGACCTAGCTGAAAGGGGTTGTGCAAACCAAAGCCCCGAATTTGACTCAGACGGAGAAAGTGTTGCTGTGGGAGGAGTAGAGTCAAATTCTGCTGAAGAGGGAAGTAGTGCACAGGGTACCCCAAGGGAGAGCAGAAGTGCCACAGAAGCAGAAAGAGTTTGGCCCGTGAGTCAGAGAAGCCTGAACTTGAGATTGGCACCTGAAAGAGATCTTTCCCCAGTTTCTGAAACGTCTGAATCTGAACAAAGTGACGAAGAGCAAGCTCGAGTTGGCTTGAGAAGATCCCGGAGAACAAGAGTGCCGTGTCAAAGGTACTCCTCACCAGAGTGGACATACGCTGTGACTGATTTCAGGAGTGTTGAGCTCGGGGAGGCTGAGGTCCTTGATGCTGGTCAACGATTCTCAGAATCTGAAAATAGACGTGTTGCTGTTGGTGCTGTTGGGTGGAGATCAAAGGAATACTGACTCTCAATATTCCGAATCCACCACTTCTGAGTAAGATTCGTGAATTGATTCTGGAGATGCTGGTTTTTCCAACTTTTGGTTTTGTACCAACGCATCAAAAATTAGTGGTGCTTCGTCTTGAACGTTTGCAACGTGTTTTAGAGATCTTGGGAGCTGATCTTATTCTGGACTGAAGGTGAACTTTGTTGTATATAAAAGTCTAAAAGAAGATAACCTAGGCCAGAGTGGAAGAAGAATAGATTTAAGGACTTTCTGTCAAGACGACGAAAGAGGGCTAGGGAAGTCTTTTTGTGGACTGTGTAAATAAGGAACTGAAAGTTGCAAGGGGATTTCCAGCTTTTGAAGTGTCGTTTGAACTGGTTGATAAGCGATATCTTGAGGAGAAATAGACTCTTAATTGTTGCCGTCAAGTCAAGAACTTTGAGAACTTTGCAAAAATGGCAGATGCTGGAAATACTCACTGTAGGTCTAAATTAGTGATAGGTACACTTATAGGGTTGGTGATAGTTTCTATAGTCGTAATAGTTGTAGCCTCATATATCATTTCACATGAGCAGGAGGGGAGGTACAGGGAACACCTACACCTACCACTTCTAGCCAAAAGGAGGTCACTATAGGAGCTAAAAGAGCTTTACTAGTAGAAGAGAGTCGTAGATTTCACATAGACATATCCAGAAGTGATTTTAAGATTAATGCGTATGCAAAGTTGCTGTATGAATATGTGGATGCAATAGATGCGAAAGATTGCTATGTGTGCATGCAGTTACCTTCTTCTGTAGATGAGGGTATTAGATACCATCATCTTCCATTAACATATGGAATTTCTTGTAGTTTGTTGCTTAGTATTTTCTATGAAAGAGGTCAGTTTGAGTATTTCTTTTCCAATTACGATGCAGTACTTCCTGAAGTTCCAGCTTACAAGCATTTGAATAAATACGACTATTACAAGTCAGAGGACAGACTTCGGAAGTATTTCATACCGTCTTTGGAACGAGATACGGCTTATGCTCACCGACATAATTTGACATGTTCATTGTCAGACACAGAGAAGAAGTTTGCAGGTCAAGTAGAAGATAGATATAGAAAACTAACACAGACACGAAATACAGGAGATAGTCCAGTAGATTGGACTGATGAGGAGAGATTACACAGATCTAAGGGGAGTTATGGACCCATAGCATTGGACCAGGTGCAAAAAGGGAAGTTGTGTGTGAGACGTCCTCAGACCTACTATGAAAAGGTTTCGGTACGACAAAGTACGTGTGATAATTTCTTTACGATGGAAGACACAGCTAAGAACTTTTTGCAAGGCTCGGTGCAAGTGATTCCAACTGTGTTTTATGTGTGCGGAAGGAATTCCTATGTGAGGTTGCCTGTGAATTGGTATGGTACATGTTATTTGGCTATCATTTTTCCAAAAATCTATCATGCAGAAGATCTGGAGCTTCTAGAGACTGGACATCATTCTAAAGTACGGAGAGCTGTGAGTGCGGGAGCAGTGATTGGTGATGTCTTTGGAGCAATGATACCGAGTTTGGGTGTGGTCTTGAATGATGTGAAGAGAAGAAGGTTGGCGACTGTGGTTGATAAATTGTCAATGAATACAGCAAGATCTTTGATATTGGTGGATGGAGAGATGTTATCGATAAGGACGATGGTTTTGCAAAATCGCCTTGCTTTAGATGTATTATTGGCAAAAGAGGGCGGAGTCCGTAAATTTTTGAAAGTTCAGGAATGTTGTACGTATATTCCAGACAATAGCAAGGATCTGGAGACATATATAGACAACATTACCACGATTCATCAAGAGATTGAGGATTTGTCTGAAGAGGGTGTGTGGGAAAAGATTGGTAAAGGATTTGGTCGTGTAGGAAATTGGTTTGAGAATTTGGGAAAAGGGTTCCTTGGGTTTGTGCTAAAACCCCTCATTATTGTTGTGGTTTGTGTGGTCTGCTTGTGGGGTTTTATCAGAGCTTACAAGTGGTACAGAGGAAACAAAATTGAAAGAGCTCTCAGAGAAATGCGAATGGCTAGACTGCAGGACAATCAATATCAGAATATCAAGAATATGGAGAGGTTTCGACGGGGGAGGATGGCAATAAGTACTGTTTAGGTCGGTTCTTTCTCCAAGGGAGTTAATTGAGTGATGGTGTGATGACATTTGTCATCAAAGGGGGGAACTGATAGAGCGTCATGTTATTCTGAAATTTGTAGGGGTGCATCATATTCACTGTTAGTCAGCACCCACATATTAATCGACGTAGTTTAGGTGTGACATAGAAATGTATCATTAGAATCATTTAACATAGAGGTGATTAGAAATGTAACCATGTTTTCCACGACAAGTAATGCTGCAGATTACTGCAAATGTACTTTAGTAAACGCATAATAGTTGATTTTCATGTAATGTAATGTATTAGGTTAAACGTGTGCCATGTTAAAGTTGCACATGCAAGTTTGCTTATTCACGTATAAAGAGTAATGAACTAATGCTTAGAGTGTGATTTAGTAATGTGTTTAACAGTGTAAAGGCCTAATCGCATATACGTTTAGAGAGAAAGGTTTGTTCATTTCTTATGTTAGCTAAACGTTGTAGGCCCAAAATGATTTCCCTTGGAAAGGCTTTGGGTTACAGGATGATGGAAACTCTTAGAGAAGAGAAAAGTTTTCGTTCCCATGTTTCTGTTGCAGGTGCAAGGACATTTAGCTCGTTAGTGAGGCTAGGTCTTTGTTTTAGGAGTTAGGATGGTACGAGAAGCCAACAGGGGAGTACATTGGAATGTGCGGATGATACTTTCAGCGGAGAAGGTGCCTGGGACCCAAGGTCAAGCTAACTGTCGTTGGATGAAGTACACGTTTCACTGGAAATGTACTGGAAGAAGACTTGGCTGAAGAGGTGTGTCGAAGGGCGTGTTCTATGTTTTTGGGATTTTGTATTAAGGACAGTGCCCCGTGGGTTGAACAGTTGAGGTTTAGATGGGAAGCTAGAAGGAGCATCTTAGAACGAGCTCTGACTAAGTGAATGTACTTCTTAGGAAGTCTTCATTTCTAACACCTTTTTATTCTCTTGCCTGGGAAGGGAAATGCTAAGTAGGGATGTCACTTTAGAGATAGAGTAGGGAAAGACTAACTGATTTTCTTTTAGGCTAATGGTTTCAGATATAAAGATTGGACTAACTATTGTTTTATTAATGCTCTTAGAATTGATTATCCTTTTTATTCTGAGCTGTATGAGACTCTTGCGTAGGATTTCCTTTGTATTAGTGCCCATTTATTTTCTTCACCTTGTATTGAGGTGTTTGTATGTGCATTTATTCCTGGTTGTAATAAAATCTTAAAAATTTAGATTCGGAGTCAGTGGTCCTTTGGAGCAGAAATTTGATTTGGTTAATTATGTATTGAGATTTGAATTGTCTCCCCTCTGCACTATTTAGCAGTTAAAATGATCCTGGCGACCTGAGAGGATTCTTGGAGATAATCAGGTAGACAAGAATCCGGTCCTATCATGTGTATAACTGTATAGGTGAGTAAATGGGAGAGTGATTAAATATTTGCATGACTGACTAAGTGTGTGAGTACGTCTATGGATGAGTGGCGGCGTGTGAGTGTCTATATAGGTGTATGAGTGCATATGATAGTCCTGTACTGAGTGACCGTAAGTATGAGTGACTATACGGGTGAGTGAGTGGATGTGTGTGTAGACTTAAGAATCAGTGAGCGGGTATGTAGTTAAAGGTCTTGGAGTGTCTATGATTTTGAGAATGGCAGTCTGTAATTTAGAGTGGGTGTATCAAAAGTTATATTACGGTGTGAGAAAATGCATGAAATTATTACATGGATGATGTCATCAGTGATGTCATCAGTGATGGCATTTGAAATGTCATCAGCGATGTCATTAGTGATGTCACTGACCATGTCATGAGTGATCTAATATGTGACGTCATCAGCAGTGCATTGCGGGGGCGCGAGTTATAGTTAGCTGAACTAACTATAACGGGGGAATTTCAATGGTTTTGTATGAGTGACATGTCCAACTAACTATAACGCCCCTGAAACCTATGGTTTTTTTCAGTGAATTTCTAAGGTTTTTTAAATGCAAATTTCTAACTATAAATTTGGATTTGGAAGCGAGAGCAGAGAAACCTGCTCTCTCTTCCAAAATCGAAAGCAGATTGCTTTTCCACACGGGGAGCTGCATGTCGGGACCGTGGGGGCATTGGGGCTCCCCCACCATCCCCATCGGATAGGGCCGGCCCGGTGCAAGAAGTGGCCCAGGTGGAGGGCCGCGCAACGCCCATTCCCCAATTTTTTTAAAAAGGCCCGGGGGATTGGGTCCCTGGGACCAATATAGGCATCAGGTGGGGGGCCACACAGCCCCCCCTCGTGAAAAAATTCAATATATGTGGCAATGCCCCAGGGGATGGGGTCCCCGGGGCTGGAATTGGCCACGGGAGAGGGGCCCACGCGGCCCAAAATTCTCGTTCAGATTTTTTTTTTTTTTTAAAAAGGGGTCAGGCCCCGGGAGATGGGGTCCCCATAGGCCAAAAAAGGAAAAAGCCCCCTTCTAAAAAAAGAAAATTAAAAAAAAGACATGCCGGAGGCCCCGCGCCTTCCCAGCAATACTCTGCAAACACGCCCTGTGGTGCGTTTTAAGTTGGGAAATTAATTCCCCTTCAATACTGGGGGACCCTGGGGGGCAACTAGCCCACCAGGTACCTCCAGTATGCGCCACAGGGCTGCCTTGCAGAGAGGTGGTCCAAGGCCACACCCCTTTTTACACCTCTCTGGAACGCAGCTCTGTGGCGCTTAGTGGAGGTAACTGGTGGGATAGTTGGACCCCAGGGACCCTCAGGACTCAAAGGGATTTAATACCCCAATTTACAACGCACCAGGGAGCACGTTTGCACAGTGGTGCAGGGAGGGGGCATGTCCTGATTTGAGAAGTGTGCAAATGCGCCCTGTGGCGCATTTTAAGTTGGAGGATTAAGTCCCCTTAAATCCTAAGGGTCCTTGGGGGCCAACTAGCCCACCAGGTACCTCCAGTAAGCACCAGGGAGCTGTGTTGCAGAGTGGTGGTCCAAGGTCATGCCCCCTTTTTATACCACTCTGCAACGCAGCTCTGTGGCAATTACTGGAGGTTGCTGGTGGGCTAGTTGGCCATCAGGATTCAAGGGGACTTAATCACCCAACTTAAAACGTGCCACAGGGCGCGAATTCCACACTTGTCACATCAGGCCCCACCCCCCTCCCTGAACCACAGTGCAGACGCGCCCAGTGGTGTGTTTTAAGTTGGGGGATTAATTCCCCTTCAATCCTGAGGGTCCCTGGGAGCCAACTAGTCCACCAGGTACCTCTTGTAAATGCCACAGAGCTGTATTGCAGAGAGGTGCTCCGAGGCCACGCCCCGTTTTACACCACCCTGCAAACGCGGCTTCTGGTGCACTTAAGTACATCTAGTTAGGGAGAAATCGTAGGAGTGCGCATCTTGTGTTTTATAAATTCAGATGCATTCATGATTATAGTAAGATGGTAGAGCTATACCGTCCATTTACCTTTATAGTACTGCTAATCATTTCTATCTTATTCTGCCTAGCGGTTGTTGCAGCTCATCTATTTTGCACCAGAATAACAACTGTTCAATAAATTCTTATTGAAAACTCCCAGCCTGTTCATTCAGTGTATTTCTCTGAGACAGACTAAGTAAGCACGAGTGACTGAGCAAAAGGTAGTATATTGTTTCCACAATCATGTTCGAAGGTTGCCAGGAACTACTCTTTCCTCGCAAAGAGGAGATTCTAGTGGCACTGTGAGCTAGTTGGTACAAAAGGCCAATATACCCGGTGGGGGTGATCAGAGTTTGTCTGGCACCAATCCTACAGTGTATGTTGTATAAACACACAGATCCTGTATACTTTTTATAGGAACTACACAACAATGTTTTGGTGCCCCTAAAAAGAGTGAATTTCTGTAGTCCAGACGTGAATTGACCAGGGAGTGGACTACTGTCTCGGAGCAGTATGGGGATATGCTCCAGATCTTTGCAGAGTATTCTAAGTTTACCAAAACATGTGCTAGCTAGTTTCTTGGCTTGGAACACCATTGTTAGATCCTTGTCAACCTAGAAACCAAGATTTTTGATAACCTCCTTTGGGGTGGGTGGGGTACCTAGGCAGTTGGGCCTGCTGATCAGAAGCCTGGGGACTGTCTTGTTCCCGAGGATCATAAGCTCTGTTTTATCCCCGTTCAGCTTTAGACAGCTATTCGTCATCCAATCCACAACCCTTTCTATGCAGGGGGCTAAACTATCGGAGTCATTGTTGGTTCTGGGGTCTGGGGAGATCACCAACTTGGTGTTATTGGCATAAGATATTGTAGGGACATCAAACTCCTGTGCTATCCGTGCTAGTGGTCCCATGTACACATTAAACAGCGTGGGGCTCATCTTAGAGCCCTGTGGCACCCCACAAGACAAAGGCTTGATCTCAGAGAGAAGTTTAGATTCCATAACTTGGAACGTTCTGCCTTTAGGAAGGATGTCAGCCACTGTAGGGATTTAATAAGGACACTAAATTCCAGCAGTCTATCTTGAAAAGTAAAGTGGTCCATCGTGTCAAATGCTGTGCTAAGGTCAAGAAGTAGTATAGTGGCAGAGCTTTCCTGATCCAGTGTTGTTTTGAGTTCCTCAACCACTGCCAGGAGTGCTGATTCTGCGCTGTGCTGAGCACGGAATTCCATCTATGTGTGATGGAGGCATTGATTTGTTTCCAAAAACTCTCTCAGTACTCCATTTACATGTTTTTCTAACAGTTTTCCAACAAATGACAGCAGTGAGATAAGGCAATTATTCCATAGTTGGGTTGGGTCTACATTAGTTTTTTTTAGCAGAGGTCTGATTATTGCATGTTTCCATGCACTTGGAACTTCGCCCGACTCCAATGAGAAGTTCATAACTTTGACTTGTGTTGGGAGATAGAACTTTGTAATGTTTTTCAACAGAGGAGCCGAGTCTAATGGTGAACCTGATTTCACCTTATCCATCAGTAATCTCACATCCTCGGTGTGGTCTATGGGTAAGCTAGTGAGGGTGGGTGTAGAAGAGATATGCGCCTGATCTCTTTCCTGCCTTGTAGTTGGCTCTCTCCCGGTCATAGGTGAGCTATAGATGTCCGTTATTTTTTTTAGGAAGTAGGTGGCTAAATCATTACATCTTTACTCCATTGCCCCAATCATAGGAGTATTGTGTTGTGGGGAGGTAAAGCTTTGACTACTGCAAAGAGTTCCTTTGAGGAGTTCTGTGCTTGACTAATCTTTAGCTCAAAGAATTTTGCCTGTGCCTCATTAATACTATTGTGATATTCTGATGGCCGCCTTATACTTGCCTTTGATTTGAGGGTCATAAGTTTTCCTCCAGTCCCTTTCAATGTTTTACAGTTTTTTCTTTAAAGACAGTAGTTGAGCATTGAACCTGGACTGGGCCTGGATTTTGGTTTTAATGATGATTTGGGGGCTCTTGGGGGATATTTTATACAGTGATTGGAAGGTTCAGTTTTCCCAGCTGGAGTTGGCTTCTTCAGCTGTGTCATGTGCCTTGGTGTCTCATGAGGCTAGGAGGTTCCATCACGACTTTATGTTCAGCTTGGACCAGTTTCTTTCCCTCCTATCCACCAAAGGAGGGTATTTTTCCTTCCCCTCTTCCCCTGTTGCCTAATTTAAATGAGATGAGGTGGTCGCCTGACCAGGGTACTGGTATTGAAGGAGCGACTAAGATGTTGGGGGTCGTTTGAGATGACTAAATCAAGAATGTGGCCCTTGATATGTGTAGCCGACGTAACTAGCTGGGTAAGATCTAACTTCACTAGAGAGGTTCACATCCTCAAAATGCAGGTTTAGGTCACCTACTATGGTGATATGGGCTTTTTTTTACCAGAAGGCTGGCTAGAGAGCCAGTCAAACTATCTAAAAACTCTCCATAGGGGCCGTGGGGCCTGTATATTAGTAGCCCAGAAAAGGTGTATGTTTGCAAGAAAGGAATGTAAAATTGGAAACTTTCGCAGCCCTGGATGGAAAAGGAGTTTATTATGCATTTGAATTCCTTTTTTGTTAGGATGCCCTACGCGGACCTGTCTGTAGATTTGAAATCAGGGGGGGAGGGCCATTAAAATGTCTGAGGTGGAGCTGTCGTTCAGCCAACTTTCCCTCCCTTATGAATAAGCCGTCAAAATCTTCTTCCTCTCATAGCAAGCAGATCTCGGTTTTGTGTTTGGACAGTGATCAGCTGTTAATTAGGCCTAACCTCCATGCCAGCGACTCCATGCATAGTCTGCCAATTACTGTCTTGAGTTTGACAGGCAATTTTATCTTAAAATTACATTGTTGGCATACCAGATATTGCGCTGGCTCACTGTAGAATTGCCAGCCCTTCTCACAGCATGCCTCATGGGGAGGCTGAGGACTAAGTAGCTGGTTGACAGTAGGGTCTTATATTCTTAATATTGCTGATGAAGCAATGTTATAGTTGAACTCCATTTCAGACTTAAAAAGAATAATTGCAAGACTCCAAAGACACAAAAAACGATTTTAACAGCTAGATATTCCTGACCGTTTAAAAAAAAGTCATATAAAGAATTACTTTAGTCTGTAATACAACAAAAATGCTAAAAAAAACTGTTATGGTTTTCAGTATTATCTACAAACCCGGATGGATCAGCAGCCTCCCCTCCCCCTCAGAGCCTTGAGACCTTTATGGGTGAGTAGCCACGCTATATAAACTCCTGATTGATTGGTTAATTGACTGAACCCTGATACAATGCAATATCTGGCTAATGTATGGCCTATTTAAATATTGTCCACCACCCTTCACCCAAATGTATACAATTCAAAGCCGTGTCAAAATACTAGCCTTCCACTAATTTATGCACTCTTACTCATTAAACAAAACAACACATACCACAAATTGCTAAGATCAATTAAAAATAAAACTAACAATTACAACTCACAAAAAATGTGTGATGGACTTAAACAGGCAATTCTACAAACAGACATCAAAATATACCTCAACTACATACAACAATTCAAGGTATTTCCATTTTAATGAACCCTAGGAAGATAGCTACACAAATCCACCGTAAACAATGAACAGTTTGTTTTGGACTTGAAATTAAAAAAAAAGGGATAGCACTAGCGTATGTTCCACTAACTGAACTAACATAGCATTAAAAGTTACCACTAGAACTCCCATTCTACCAATCCAATGAAGAAAAACTAACTCCATTCTTGGACTGTTTTTAAGGCACTTATGTTAGTTGTGTACGCTGTTCTGGTCACAGGTGCTAACTGAAGTTCCATATACCGTTTTGGTAATGTATATGTGGCACTGTAGTCTAAACCAAGATGTCAAAACTAATTATTTAGTGGAAGGGTGGCATAACTCATTCAAAGTCATATTTAGATGAAGCCACTCATGCCTGTAAATGTATTGCAATTTTAAAAAAGAATGTAGTTATCAGGATCGTTAACAAAAGGAAGCCCTATCACAGAAACTACACCTAAACTTACCAAACAAATTTGACAAATGCACAATATGTTACCAGCAAAAGTTCACATCTTTGAAAATAATAAACAGGGGCTGCAATAACTAGAAACCAAAGCTCAAACATTACTTTTACCTACTCCCCCAAGCCATTATACAACACGAAACTGAAAAACAAGACTAAACAGAACAAAAAGAACACATGAAGAAGTACTTTTGAAAATAGAATAATTTGAACATACAAAAACAATTCAAAAAATCAGGATGACATTAAATAAATTATTTTTTTTTACTTTAATATTATTGTTCCTGAAAATAAATATATAATACTATCAAATAAACAATCTCCATATAGAAATAAAATGTTTAATTTGAGCACAACATCACATAATTATTGTAAAATAACATTTCCAACATTTTAATTTTCAACCTGCATAATACAAATCAATACTTTAAATTGCCAAACTGGGCAAACATATAATAACAAATATATCATGAAACAAATGTCATCCTAAATCATTAACAATATCAACTTTTAATAAATATAATAATAGTCCTTAATCTTTAGTACTTGAATGACTCTTAAAGTCTAAATCCAAATCATGGTTTATATAGAGGAGTCCAAATCCACAGGAAAAATGAAGATATGAGCTCCACTTTTTAAAATATATTTAATCAAATAAATTCATATCAAACTCTAGGAATCCCTCCAAAATGTGAAAAATTGTTCCAAAGGAAATGCTCAATAAAAAGAGAAATAATTGAAGAAATGTTAAAAATATTTGTATATAAATTATTCCAAATGATTTTCTTTTAAAAAGTAAAAGAAAAAAATGCACCCTCAATCTCAAAATAGTCTTTCAATTCAATCAACTTCATCTGCAAAGCAAATACATACATTCCCTCCCCAAAAACAATAAAACAAAAATATCCCAAAGAATAAAAATAAAAATACTAGCAATATAATGTGTACAATCACATAACTACAATACACCAGCAAAACAACATTCACTATAATCTATTCTAGGCTCTACCATACACCCAGTATTTAATGTATCATAATACTAAAATCTACTAACCAAATTACTAACTCTAAAGCTACTAGCATTCATTGATGTCACTACAGACCCACCCAACTTAACTGTATAACTTTAACGTATTCATTGATGTCACTACAGACCCACCAAACTTAAAAGTAGAAAACAAAATCTCCTTACCTAAAATACAGAATCACAACACTAGACTCACCATCCTTGCCGACCTTCGCTGCATATTAAAGATAAGAAAAGACTACAAAATACCCAGCGCTAAAATGTAGTTTGAGTATGAAAACTAAAAAGACTTTAATTATATTGAAGTCAATTACGAAACTATATCAAATAGTTTAGCATTTATTAAAATGCCTTGTAAAATTACAAAATAATTATTAGTTATTATTAGTATCTTTCCTCTTTCTAATAATTGTATTACAGTTTAAAAAGGATTATGTTTGACAAAAATTAAATGTTATTTTAAATATTTAAATATACATTGCACTCTATGTAAATAAATGTTTACTCTAACCTCAAAAAATCCCAGTTGTTTAAAGTTTGAAAAGTATGAACTTATCTTGTTATCAAAATGAAAATATCAAATATTATTTCATAAAAAATATATACTTAAATAATTTTACTTTTCTTTAGTATGTGTTTTATCCCTGCTGTTTATATTTGTAGATATGTTTACTATGTGTTATCAATGTTTACATTTCTTAAGAATGCATAATTGATTCTATATGCTTTCTAAATACGTCTTAAAAAATGTAATATATGTGTTATAGGTTATACATTTCATGATAATGATTTCACTTAGCTCATGACAGCAGTTGTATATATTGGAGAAAATCATATTTACCATTTTAAGTTTAATTCCGCTTATGCATAAATAAACATGAACTGCAATGATGCATTATGAGAGATGTAGTCTTTGACCTCTTACACAGTTGAAGGAGCTGTAGACCATAACTAAGATTCCATAAAGAGCAGAAGCTGTTTTAGATGATATATTACATATTTGTATGTGTTAGGACACATAATTTACCAGAAATTTTAACAGACCATAGAAAGAAACAGACAACGGAAGGTAAGTTAACATTAATAAAAATGCTGAAAAAACATTCATTATTAAGCGTACAGTAAAGAAAAATGGCATTACATATTACATTATAAGTAAGAAGAGATGATATACGCTTATATCACCTTGATTGCACATTAAGGTACATTTCAAACATTTACTTAACATTTAAATATGTTTTAGTCAAAATACACATTATTAGAAAATAAAGAAAACAAACATGGACACCTACAGAAGTATAACTCTGAAGAAGTCACAGCTGCAAAATAACATAGAGGGGCAGATTATGATGCGGCCCGGAAGGGCTCCGAACAACGGTCAGAGCCTTCCGGGCCGCATCATAATCTGCCCCTTGGTTTACTTTCCAACAGCCGCATTACAGTGCTGGCGGTCGGAAACTAAACGGGGCAGTCATTCCGGCTGGCTTCTGATGGGCTCAAGGAGCCCATCGGCCAGTTGGAAACGGCTCATAATCCCAAAGGGTGGGCCTTCCGCCATTGGGATTATGATGCTCGGTTTATGGAATGGTTTCCATGCCGGCTTATCTGACATGGAAAGCATGTCAGGAAGCGTATTTGGGGGCCCCTAGTAGGGCCCCCTTGTGTGTGCGGCCTCTGGTTGGGGACCGAGGGGCACCTTTGATGTCCCTCTGTTGATCCCTGCACCACATGGAAGTCACCTTGAGGGATGAACAACCCCTTCCATTTCCCTATGGAAGCATGTTTTACGGCCGTAATGCATGTTTCCAAAGGGAAATGTAGGAATGCGACCATGTTCGGTCGCCTCCTAATTAGGCAGTCGGGACCAACGACCAGAGGCAGGTCGGTCCCAGGACCAAGACGATGTCGACATCATAATTAGGCCAACAGTGATTTGACTTACCCTTCTCCACTCCACAAGAGAATGCTGCAAAACCTTCAGTGGGGAGCATTCCATACATCTTCTTGTCCCATGGCAAGAGGCTCATTGGCCTGGAGACCCACCACCTGTCTGCTAGACTTCTAGGTTGGCTTTTGAGTCCACAGAGTGCATTCTCCTCCATAGATCTTTGTAGCTCTTCTTAATTCCCCTGTAAAAGCCTAATGTAAGATACAGCATTCACTCTTGTGACAATGCTCTCCCACATTTCCCTTTTCTGGGTTAAAGTGGTATTCTGAACAAAGGCACCAATCTACTGTGGCTCTAACCTAATATCTCATTCACCATTGCAGTTCATTCTGTGCCTGAAAATCTGTGGTTCCTTCACTCAGCCACGGAGATGACAATATAGTAAATAAAGTGGATCAAGGCCAAGAATTCCCCCTATGTCTTGCAGCTACCAAATGAGAAAGGGAAAGAATTGTGGTTGTGAACATGGTGTGTTTCATAGTGTGGTCTGCAGATGTGCTTACTTAGTACATCAAACTCAGGTGTGTGACATATGGGTCCATCTTTAAGACACTTGAAAATAGGAAGGGGAAACACATCCACTTCGTAATTAGTCCATCAGTAAACCCTTGCAAGGGTGCCGATATTACAGACAGATATAAACCACCACTCTAACTCCAATAGAGTATTTTTTTAAATAATTTTTTTATTGCAATAAGAAAAGAAAGGAAAACCACATTACAGCAATGACAGTCCGCATCAGTGTGCAGAGCCTTTTAATACAATCATAACAAAGCATCTTAACAGGTATTATCAGAAAGTCCCAGGTGTTAATCTCCAATCTGCATCTTCCCAAACAGGCCTATCAACCTCACTCCTGTAGCTCCATACCATTCAAATCCAACCTCCTGACAGGCATACATGGCATTCCCCTATTTTCGTTCCACCTGCCTCATATCTTCATTCATTTCTGTGGGCACCCCCACCCTCTCCGCCTGCATGCACCAGTCCATGTAGTTTTCCCAGTCCCTCAATCTCGGCATAGTGGTAGCTCTCCAAATACTCACTATATTATGCTTGGCTATAGTGAAGCCCAGGGTGACCCACTGTTTATCAGCTGCAGAAAGGTCAGCTGTATCCCAAATATTTAATAAGCACCACTTTGGCAAAATTTCTATGTCACTTCTACATATCTGCTTCACACTGGTTGCCACCTCCTTCCAATAGGGTTGGAGCACTGGGCATTCACACATTTGGTAAAAAAAGGTCCCATCTAACCCTCATCCCCTCGGGCACCCCGGTGACTCAGTCCTTCCCATTTTAACAAGGATTGTGGGGAATAGTAAATTTGGTGTAGGACTTTCAATTGCACCAATCAGAACCAAGCACATATTGCCACCTCCCTGAGGGGTGACTGCGCCTCCTGCAACTCTTCTTCATCAAGTTGTCCCAGGTCCTCCCCCCACCTTTCTTGGAGTCGAAGCAGTAGGTCTGGAGAGTTATTCATTATTTTACGGTAAGTTAAGGAGATAGCCCTCTTATGCATAAAGTCATTGTGCAATCTATGTTACAGTGGTGCTGACTCCGACAACTCCGTCCCCTTTGCTATTACTCTCCCCATAGCATGTTTGATTTGGTGATATCAGTATAGTTCTATGCGGGATGATTGGTATTCCTTCCTGAAGTCCTCAAAGGATTTCACTGTTCCGTCTGTTCATGTATCTTTAACTTGTGAGGTACCTATCAAGTCACATTTCTTAAAGCCGTGGCCTTTAGCCAGCATGCCCAGTTGTGCTGCTTCCCACGGGGGGTGGGTCACCTGAGTGATTTTACTTCTCAATGCTGCCGAGGTGACCTGCCAAAGATGGACTGTCATTTCAATTGGGTTGGGCCATGCAATGCCATGACTCTCACTGTAAATCGCTCTAAGATAACCCCAGTTGCATGTTTCGACGATCCATATTATAGAATGGATCCTCTTCAGGAAAATGAACCTAGTGGTTTATCACTACTAATCGGGCCATCCAATAGTATTGTTGTATGGCCGGGAGTGAAATACACCTGTCATACCAGCTCCAAGACAGTTTTATTAGTGATATCCTAGGGGTTCCGCTATCCCATAAAAGTGTCTGGGTGAGTGACTCTACCTCCTTAAAATAGGTAAGGGGCACTAGAAATGGCGCATTTTGCAGTATGTAAAGGAAGTGCGACAGCGTCATCATCTTGAACATTTCTCAGTTCTTAGTCTTTGTAGCAGGGGTTCCAAATTGCGTTCATTGAAGGTCTGTGGATCACTAGTTATATATAGTCC
Organism: Triturus cristatus; assembly: GCF_964204655.1. Lineage (NCBI taxonomy): Eukaryota > Metazoa > Chordata > Amphibia > Caudata > Salamandridae > Triturus > Triturus cristatus. The sequence goes on along the minus strand of NC_140587.1, from coordinate 477,545,432 downwards.
CAAGTAACAAAATCTCTCTTTGACTACCTTGGCCTCATAATGTCGGGGCAACCGCACTTCCTTCCCGGTGAGTATTTAAATTGAAGACTCGTCTCAAATTATTGTGTAGCTAGAGTATTTATGATAGAGTTCAAAGATGTGTAATATTCTATGAAGTGTGGTGTGCAGACTTGCTACATAGAGCAAAACATCATTTGTATAGAGGCAGATCCTATCCTCCCAATCTTCCATCCATTTAAGCCATCTAATTAAGGGGTCCCCCGGAATCCAGACCGCCAGGGGTTCCAACACGAGGGCAAATATCAACGGGAGAGGGGGACAACCTTTTATCGCGCCCCTCCACAGTTGGAAAGCGGGTGACAGTTCCCCCATTTACTGCTACTTTAGCCAAGGGAGCTTTATATAATAAACTGACCCAGGAAAGACATTTTGGGCCAAACCCGTATTTCTCCAAAACTGTAAACAGGAAGGGCTATTTAATAGTATCAAATGCCATTTGGACATCTCAAGAAGCTATCACTGTGACATAATGAATTGTGGTTGCGCGGCCAAGAACTCCATACAGCCACCTTAGGTTCAGTGCTGTGTTTCTACTTGGAATAAAGCCTGATTGATCTGGATGTATTCAAGTCTTAATAATTTTGGAAAATCTGGTAGCTAAGAGTTTGATCAAAATTTTTACTTCGGCGTTAAGTTGCAAAATTGGCCTGTAAGCAGGGCAGAGTTCTGGTGGTTTACCTCATTTATGAATGACTACAATTTTAGCTAATCACTGATCAATTGGTAATGTGCCACTTTTGCTGCTTTCCCGAAACATGTTTTTATGATAGGGGGTGATCTTAGTAGCGGTGAATTTATACAATTCGATGGGGAGGCCATTGGGACCCACCACCTTTCCCGCATTTAATGTTTGAATGATCTAAGAGATTTCACATTCCGTGAGGTCCTTGTCTAAAAGGTCTCTCTCTGTCGTTGTCAGTCTAGGCATTTTAAAGCCATGTAGGAAGTCCCGCGATGCCTCCAAGGAGACCGCTGAGGAGGAAGAAATAGAGTATTTTCTGTAGTAATACACATATACACCACCAACGGAGGATAGCCACAGGTCAAATGGTTAAACTTCAGTCAAAATAGCTGGAGGACTTTCCATTGAATATATAAATTGGGAAGTAGAACCTCCCTCAGCATGACAGATTGATTGAAATATCTAATTCACATGCCAACATCTAAATCAGGCCCGGAGTGTTGTCCACATTGTTATGTACCTATTTGGGTCTTTTACTGATGTGTGTAGTGGACCACAAGAGGGCATCCCTCCTGATCTTAGATGTGGCTTTTTCTGCCAAGGTGTGAGAAGGAGGCAACTCAAGCCCAACTCAAAATGGAGAACACTCAGTCTTCCCGTTCTCTGGATCAACTCTGTGGATTTGGGTCCTTTATCACATCATCCAGGTGAGTCTTTCAAAGTGTGCAGTCTGGAGGAAGAGTCTGACTTAGAGTTTCTGCCTTAGGCATTGCAGCAAATGGTCACAGCATCAGCACCTCCCACCGAGTTATCTTACCTCAGACTAGGTTGAAGAACGTCCACTAGATGTTGTGCTACTATGACACCTGTATGGAAGTAGGCATCTTCAAGGGACAACAGGCCTGGATTAGAGACATTGGGTGATTCCCAGTCACCTGCGACTTTCGTGCTCTTGTGTAATCATGTTTGTATTTTACTGGCTTCCAAGGGTTGTGCAAATAATTATTTGCTCAAGGTGAAGAGTATTGGACCCCATCTCATTCAGTATATGTGGCCCAACACCAGAAGCTGTCTAAATAGTGGCCATCGAGGCCAAGCCCTTCCTCCTTGATTGACTGTTTCTAAAGCAGGAGGAGTCTCCAATTTGGATGTTGGGGTGGAAGACCTCTCTATTCTTGAAAGACTGAAAGACCTTCACTGCTTGGAACAGAGGGAGAGTTCTTAATAGTAACACTTGATGCACAGCAAATTTGCTTTTTCCCTGTACATCTTGTACTAGTGAAAAAAACCCTACCTCGAGGGACCAAAAGGTTTCTTTCCACTAAAGAGAACAGTAACTTTCCTGGGCATCTGGCTTCAAGGTAGGACCACTGGTGCTTGTTAGACTTTGCATCTTTGGCGTGGTTTCCCCTGACTTTTTGCCTCTACCTCCTGTATTTTTGATGATGTGTTGCATTTTGTTTTTGCCAGCTTAGATGCTTTGGGCACTTTGCCACTGCTAATCAGTGTCAAAGTGCAAGTGCTCCCTTTGTAAATTGTTGTTACAATTGGTTCTCCCTGATTGGTTTATTTGATTTACTGGTAACCCACTGGTAAAGTGCACTGAAGTTTGCCAGAGCCTCTAAATCAAATGCTACTAGTGGGCCTGCAGCACTGATTGTGTCAGCCACAGGAGTAGCTCTGAGAAGGTAACTCAGGCCTGCCACTGCAGTGTCTGTGCGCAGTTGTTTACTGCCATGTCGACTTAGCAAGTGAACCAACTTGCCAGGCCCTAACCTTCCCTTTTTCTACATGTAAGGCACCCTTATGGTAGGCGCAAGGTACCCCCCTAGGCAGGGTGCAGTGTATGTAAAAGGTAGGACATGTACTGGTGTGTGTGACATGTCCTGATAGTGAAATACTGCCAATTTTGTTTTTCACTACGGAAAGGCTTTCTTGCCCCGTAGTATACAATGGGAGTTTATTTCTAACAACTTCCCATTGGGGCACGATGGAGAAATAAAGTTTAAGCTCTCGGAACTTATAATTAATTTCATAACTCATCTTTTAGTAAAGATGGTTTTTAAATTGTGTCTTTGAAAATGCCACTTTTAGGAAGCAGGCATTTTCTTGTTTAACCATTCTGTGGGCCTCTGCCTGTTTGTGTATTGACTGTCTGGATTTGGAGTGACAGTGCCGGATATGTGCATTCACTGTAGACAGCCACTGGGGTAAGGGGGGGTAGGTGTGCCTGGCGCTTCCTGGATGACTCTGGGCCGGGTTGAATAGACCCTGGCTGAATTTAGGGTAGTGAAAGGAGATTTCCTTGCACCAGAATAGGGCCTGTCTCCCTTGCACAATGTTGTCTGTACCCCCTGTGGTAATACTGCACCAGTGAGGACAGAACTGGTTTGGACTTGGCTCAGAGACCCTTGCACAAGGAGAGCAAGGATATTTGGGGGTATAGGTATTAGACCTTAAACCCCAGAACGTTAGACTACTTCTGGAATCAAGAGGAACCTTTGCCAAGGAGAAGAGCTGGAGAAACTGAGCAGAAGTACTGCTCCTTTGCTGTGTGCTGTCTGGGGTTGGACGGAAGTAGCTGTTTCTGCCAAGTAAAGGAGGACTTTGCTGTGTGCTGTGTTCCTCCTGCTTAAGGAAGATCTCCAAGGGCTTGAATAGAGCTTGCCTCCTGTTCTGAAGTCTTAGGGACACAAATACTTCACTTCCAGCTCCCTAAACTTCCTTGCTGGGAGTTCTGACCTGCCAAGAGGTGTCTGTGACTGTGTTGGTCTTCTGGAGGTTGTTCCTGCTGTTTGGAGGTAGAAAAGCAATGCAACTACAAGAAAATCGAAGCATTGCTTTTCTTGTGGCAGTTTCCCTGATGCAGCACTGTGGTGCAAGAAGAATCACCACGCATCACCGCTCTGCTGCTGAAACCGACGCAGCTCCTGTCACTGCTGCAAGAACTAACGCATTGAGGGATCTTGGCTGAAGAAACTGATGCAGCGCTGCTCAACGCCACCGCATCGATCACCGCCACATCCCGGGTTTCCATGTATTGTACCTGTGTGGGAAGTTTTCCTGATGCATCGTCCGTGGACCACAACCGTCTAGGAATCGACACATCACTTCCCCCTACAGACCGGATTCGACACATCACTTCTACGTGTATCAGAACTGTTGCATTGCCTCCCCATGGTCTCAGAAAGTGATGCATCTCTTTGTTTTTCGACACTTCCCATGTCTGTGGCTGTTTGGCCTTGTGAATTTTGTTTCAGCGACAGGTACTTTGAGAGATATCAGGCATCCATAGTTTTCTATGGGCCAAGTTGTTTGAAACCTTTTTAAAGTCACATTCTTATTAAATGTATGTTGGAGTTTTGTCATTTTGGTCTTGTTGAGTCCAGATAAAGATACTTTTTTCCCCCTAAACTGGTGTGGTGTCCATCTGTGGAGTTATCACTGTATTAGTGTGTGTTTTGAGACCAACTACTTTACACATTGCATTTTGGATAAGTCAGTCTGCTCGTGCCAAGCTACCTAGGAGGTGGCAGGGGTTATCTAAAGTGTGTATCCACCTTACCCTGACTAGAAGCAAGGCTCCCTATTTGGACAAAGGTACCTGCCTAGAGATCCCCATTTCTAGCAGTGCTTCATTAACCAAAGTTTGTGTGGTTGCCGGCAGTGATGATGAGGTCTCACAACATCTACTGCTTTGATCTGCAGTTTTTGTTTCCAGTTTGAGCATAAATATATATGCTTATGAGCACTGCCAAAAAGAAAGAAGTTGTATCAGTCAAATTCCGGCTTAGATCAATCCTGTAGTGCTCCACGAGGACACTGATGTTCACCTGTCCCAAGGATAAATTTACTGGCACATTTTCCTGAACTATAGTTCAATGCTCTGCTTCTTTTTCTATGAACTGTGGGTTCATGAACAAAAAAAATGAAAGCCTGCTTAAGCCTGCTTAAGAACTAATTCTACTGGGATCTTAATGGACAGCATTGCCAAAACAATGGCAGTTTGGTAGCCTCTTTTCAGATGCAGGCTCTTGTGGTCACTTGTGCCAGTTTGAAAAGAAGTGTCAGTGTCCTGCTCTTTCAAATGAGTACTCTTGCTAGAGGGATGCAGCAGAGAGGGCTCAACAGTTGAATCACCCATCCCTGAATCTCATTTAGAGTGGATTGACTTGAGGTTTGCCAGACCAATAAATAGGTTGCCTAGCAGGCCAAGAAATCGGTGCCCATTGTGGACATCTGGCCCCAGGAACTGCTCAGGACACTTTGGGTATGGCAACAAGGAAGTGGTTTGGGACTGGATCTTGAATTGATACTGAGGTGCCTCTGGGCAACAAGGTCCTTCAAATTTGCAGCCAGATTAACTGAGAAGCACTCTGGGCGAAAGACACAATAGGGCAATGCCTGTAGTGGGATTAGGGATCAAATGGTATAATCTCATCCAGCTGCTTATGTTTTGATAGATCGGAAGAATCCCCTGCCTCTGGGGAGGAAGAGCCAGGGGCATGGAAATAATGGATAAGCCCTAATGAGGTACTAAAGTAGACACTTGAGAGACCTCTAATTGCAAAATGAAGGGCAAGTACAAGTTCTGCACCTCAATAAATTGTACCTGTAGAAGAGCCACTTATTCCTTGGTGCAGTGCACCTTTGGTCCCATGGTGAACACTCTATAGCACTGTTTTGAATACCATCCCTGAAAGGCTGGTACAGGGGTTGCTGGTTCATCTCTGTATATTTACTTTTCCTTGCTCTTTCGTTGTTATGTGTGTGGTCAGTAGGGATGGCCCACATCCTCTTCACCATGTGCTCAACTATGGTGATAGTCATGGGCTTAACTGATTAAGGTGGAACTGCAGCAGAGACTGCCACAGGATGAGCTGAGCAAACTAAGAATAGATTCTGATAGAGGGGTAAACTTTCTAGAACTCTCAGTCTAATTAAGTAGTCACTCTACATCCAGAAGGAGACACATATTTAATCCTGTGGTACTGTGGTGCCTTGGAACAACCACATGCAGAACAAATATGTGCTAAATTTAACAGTAGATGGGAATCGTAGGAACACAATTGGCTTTAGTCCCCAAAGGGCCCTCTGCTTCCAGCTTTACTTCACAAATACCATGAAAAAAGAGTCTAATTCGAACAACTCATCTGGTACCAGGATAAAAGTGTTCTTTTCATCTGGGGGCTTATTTATGAGAGGCTTGCAGCTGTAGCATCACTTTTTCAGAGGCTCCAGTGGCGGAAACCTCTAAACCCTATTTATGAGTCCATGCAAAGCCACTTTGCCTGGCTTTTCATGGCGTCATACATATGGAGTAAGACAAAGCAGCACAAGTCACTGGGTTGCCTTACTCTGCACCACAGAGATGTTCCATGGGCATTGCGGTAGGCTTTCCCACCCAACGCCCATGGGTTTTAATACCCATACTTTCTTAATCACGTAAACCTGGGGCAGCAGCAAAACCTTATTACTCCCCAGAGCAGGCATAATGAGGAGAAATATTTTTATTTATTTATTCTTACTTCACAGTCCATGCCATGCTGGTAGGAGCTGTGGTGGTCCTGCAGTGATGCAGCATTAAGGCTCTCATTCAACCCTGTTCGCTGCACTGCCATGGGACCGCCATGCCGCCCGCCAGCCAGACCACGATTCCGCTCGTAATCCGGCAGTTTGATGGTGTGGGATAAGCCTGGGTGGAGTTCACTGATTTCTGCTACACGGAACTCTGGGAAGTGCAAAAAAACTCTGCTCGCTCCTTGGAGCTCCGCAAGCGGCGGAGCGCGTTGGATAAATGCTGTTCGCTGTGATTTTCACTGCCAGCAGTGCTTAATTTGAGCCGGTGCCTTCCGGTGTTCAGCACCGGCATTTAAATTGATTTCCGGGGCTTGGCACCGGTACCTAATTGTAAACACCATACTTAGAACAGTCTACCACATGGTGGTGCTGGTCATCTAATGTAGAGATGAGTAGAACAACGGTTGTTTAGGAATACAATATACATTAACAAATTGCTAACACTTATCTCCCCAGACATTCCTTTAGCTTTGGGGACCTGGAATGATCTGTACTGTTGCATTTACATGTGAGATGATAAGTTGTTGTTTTGGCAGTGATGACAAGGGCAATGGGTGGTGCAAGCTGCAGTGGGTTCCTGGTCAGAGCCCTGGCACTTAATGTTTTACAAATTAAGCACTGACTGCCAGGTGCTTGTCTGCACTGTGCAATCATTGCGAACGGCACCATGCACAGCGCAAGTGGGTGCTGCTTCATTTCTGCCGCTCGAGTAGATTTTTACTTGAGCGGTAGCTTTCTCAACGCAAGCAGACAGTTTCTCAATGCGAGCAGTCATGAGCATACGCGACTCACAATGCGAAATCTGACCACCTGCGTTGAGAAATCTTGCCTTGAAGTTCCATGCTTGCGCTCAGCAACTTGGTGTTGTCAATCATGAGAGGTGAAAAATCTCGTCGGGAGGTGGATTTTCCTCACTCGCGCTTGTCAACTTGACGTTGCCAAACACGAAAGAGGGAAAACACTCCACTCCACGGAGTTTTGAGGAACTCCGCAAGCTCCGCGGAGTGCGGAATTCTCTGCAAACTCCGCAAGCAGAGTGGAATTCACTGCCCAGACTTAGTGTGGGACTGAGGTGATGGTGTGATGGCCCACTCCTATACAGCCACATTTGTAATCGGGCCCCTAGTGACTCTTTAGACCGGTAAGGAAATGTAAAAAAAGTTTCAGGGTCAAGGCACCTGTAGTCTCCATTCAAGTCAGGTATTCCGGAGGGTATCACAAAGAGTGCAGTCACCGGATGGCTGTTCATCTAATTCAAAATGCAGAGGTTGTGCAGGTCAGTTGCTGTCAATGGTCGAAATCGTTACTGGCAGGACTTAAACTAGAGCCCTGCAGCATAAACTATTTGAGCTGAATGAATAAGAGTGTGAAGAGAAATAAAACATCAAAAAACATTCAAAAGCCTGAACTGGTTAGTGCGCACAAATGCACCGTGATGGAACAATGATTTGCATCCACCATTTGTCAAGGTTTTATTCCAAACTCCCAGTATCGGTACGTTGCTCAAATGGGTCCACCTCTCAGTCGCCCCAATCTCGGATGCTATAATAGTGCAGAGGGTTGGAATGATTAAGCGAGGGAAAGAAAGGATGGAGACTGCAGGGAGGGAGACCTAAAACACAAGAAACACAACTAAATGACTGCTCAGTTTCCACTCTAACTATCCTACAAGATACAATTGAGAAACAGATGTGGTAATTATCTGTAAAGGAAAATAACACAAAGTCTTGTAAACATTCTTTTCGTGTGATGCCTTATCGTCTGAAGGCTCTCTAAAGATAAGAAAACACCAATCAGCATATAGTGAAACAAATCATAAGTAAGATCCGCACACGCTCACTCCAATTGTAACCCACCACAATAAGGAATTGATCTGGCGTCACAGGGGAGGTTGAGTTCATGACACACACCACTATCCCTTGCTAAAAAAGGAAACCAGAAGAACAAACATAAAGTAATGTCGATGTTATCTCTTCAAGGTTAACGTTCAGAATAGGCATTGAATTCATGCCCTTCACAATGTTGACTGTTCAAGCACAGCCCAAGTATCTATTTGGCCCGTTCATAGGCAGAAATGTAATGGAATCAAAGTTCACATACAACCAGAATAAAGCACCCCGTACACTCAATGACTGCAGAGTGTAACAATCAGGAAGTTCTAGAAGTTTGCCAAAAGGACTCCAAAGAGGCTTGATCCCTTATGAAGCTTTACTATAGTCATGAATAGTGACTGCGTCACCCTTACCGCCCTTGCAGAGTAACAGCTGTCCAGCGTCTCTACTCTACTCGATTATGCCCCTGCTCCGGTCTAAGCCCCAAACAGAATACGCAGCAAGGAACTGACTCACCCACCCGGTATTTGTTCTTACGGGTGTTGCGCCGCTTCACCAGTGCGCGCGCGCATGCACTAACGCTGCGGGAATGATGGGAGTTGTTGTCTGGCGAAAGACGCATTCACACGCTATGGCCCTCGCTCAAAGCTCCGACGCCAGAGTTCAGGGGAGTGTGACACCATTGCAGTATTTGGTGTACAAAGATCTGCTTTATAGCTACTCATTGTCACAGGATCCACAAGTGGGGAATGGGAAAGCGTCAAAATATGAGTACACAAACTGAATAATACCCTTGCCTGAGACATACAAGTGAGTAAATGATGAATAGTTATGCTAACGCCATATCTAAAATATGCTCATAAGGGCAAGGTCATTGGTACTAATTTGTCATGTGTGTCCATGTTTACACCTCAAATTTATTAGTTCTGAAAATAAACACTTGGAACAATAAACACTTCCCAGAATGTTTGTTCCCAAAATCTTTTAAAGTAAGGACATCGTGAAAGGAGTGAAGGGTGTGAGGGTTGGGGTTAAGGATATAGATTATAAGGAATTGCATGTGGTGTTTAAGGTTATGGATCTAGGGTTATATGGGTTAAAATTATAGGCTTATATGGTTAAGAATTTAGGGTACAGGGTTACGGGTTTGGGGTACTGAGTTATGGATTAAGGACCATGGGTTGGGGCTATGGAGTATAGGGATACAGAGTTAGGAGTTAAGGGTTGAAGGTTTATGGGTTTAGGGTTAAGAGCTAAGGGTTTGGTGTATAGGACTAAGGACTAGGGGGCAGATTTATGAGCCCCTTGCGCCACTTTTGCGTCACTTTTCCCATGTTAAAAGTGACGCAAAAGTGGCGCAAGGGGCTCATAAATCTGCCCCTAGGAGTTTATGGGTGAGGTCTTATAGGGTGATGTTAAGGGTACAGTATATAAGGTGAAGAGTATGGGTTAGGGATTGTGGTAAAGTGGATTGAGTTCAGGGTTATTGGGGTTACAGGTTTGGGCAATTGGCTAAAGTTTTAGAATATACATTTGATTGTATGTAGTATTGGGGTTAAGGTTATGTGGTAAAGGGTATAGAGGTTTAGTTATAAGGTTATAGTTACAATTAAAAGGTAAAGGGTACACGGTCAAGCATATAATGTTTAGAATTTGGGATATAGAGTTAAGGGGTTGGGCTAAAGTGTGAACTACTATGACTTCAATTGCTAGTGTCACAGTTGGAAATGTGTTTAAAGTCTGCTGATGATTGTTAGTCATTTAAGACTAGCTCTTCACAAAAACATTAGTCTATCAGTCCTAACAGTCCTAAGACATTTTGTTTGCTTGTTTATAGTTGGTTCTGCTTCACTCACTATTAACTCATAGCTCTGGAGCAGCATGTTCCCACACATTGGGATAGTTTTGCAACAAGACTGATTGTGGTCAGGGGAAATTAATCAAGCAATGTTGTTGATATATAAAAACATGCTCATACCTAGGAAAATGATTGTACCTGTTGCACTAGTTATGCAAGTTATTAATGAAAGTTCAAAACAGCCATACTAATGCAAGCCAAGAACGTCAGACTAGATCAGATAACAGTCTATATCCTCGGTATTTCGTTGAAACATGTTTTCGTAGTAGGTATATATTGTGAATCAACAAAACGCACTTGAGCTTTTGAAAGGGCACACCGCGATACTCTGCTATCCGGCTTGTTGGCCCCTGTGCAGCTCCTCACCCCCTCTCTGTGGTTCAGCCAGATCCGACGCGTTTTGGGGCTACTCCGCCCCTTAATCATGGATTTGTTACACACAGGCTTCAAAGGCTCACCTTCGTAATTCAAATAGTTTTTATTGGATTACTCCACACTAAGTGGGTGTGGCTAAGGTTTTCGTCAAACAGACTGCTGGATGATGTAGTCCGCGAAGGTGAGTAGCATTAATGTCCTTGAGTAGGTTTCTGCCTCTGTGTATAGTTCAAATATTTATTGTACAACCTTTAGTAGGAAAGGAGAGCAGGGTTTGAAGAGCTATTCATTTCACATCGAGTGTCGCGCTGCAAGGCAGGAAAAAGTAATCCCGCCACAGTCTCCTCGCATGCTGTCTCTTCCCGCATGCAGCAGTGGTGCTCCTTCCCACGGCCAAGGCCCGCCGTGTGGGAATATGAATCAACAAAACACACTTGAGCTTTGCGAGGAGACTGTGGCGGGATTACTTTTTCCTTCCTTGCAGCGCGACACTCGATGTGAAATGAATAGCTCTTCAAACCCTGCTCTTCTTTCCTACTCAAGGTTGTACAATAAATATTTTAACTATACACAGAGGCAGAAACCTACTCAAGGACATTAATGCTACTCACCTTCACGGACTACATCATCCAGCAGTGTGCTTGACGAAAACCTTAGCCACACCCACTTAGGGTGGAGTAATCCAATAAAAACAATTTGTATTACGAAGGTTATCCTTTGATGCCCGTGTGTAACAAATCCATGATTAAGGGGCGGAGTGGCCCGAAACGCGCTGGATCTGGCTGAACCATGGAGAGGGAGTGAGGAGCTGCACAGGGGCCAAGAAGCCGGGTGGCAGTGTATCGCGGTGTGCCCTTTCAAAAGCTCAAGTGCGTTTTGTTGATAGGTATATATTGTGTCTTAGCAAGTTTCATACACTTGACTTCATAACGCCTTTATTCAGCACTACTAAGAGTCTAGTTCCGTAGAAAGGCTACCACTTCCCATTCATAACAGCGTCTCCGAGAGGGAAACGTCTTCCTGCTATCGCCATGTCTAATGCTTCTATTGGGTGGAGGAAGGGAGGGATAAGGGGAGGAAAGGGGAGAGAAGGGTTTGTATTTTTACTTTCTTGCTGTTTTAGTCATAATTTTGATTTTATTCCCACTTTCTCTTGTTTCTCTTTAACCAATGGCGCTCTAATACAAAGGGACATTCACAAAATGGTCACACTATGGATACGCTTCCATATTGGGGTTCCATACTGTGTTTCATCAATTACACAAATCCCCCATGCGATACACAGAATCGAGCAACGCAAAATTATCGTAGACTTCTGTTTCAGAAAAAAAGGGAGCCCGATGATACACTTAAGACGATAAACTGATGATAAACCGATGAATTAACTGATCGTAGATCTCACTTAACGACAATATGACATCTTCAACACATCAAAACATTAAAATAATATCACTGAATGTTAAAGGCCTTAACCAGCCGGTCAAGAGGAAAATGATTTTTTACATCATCCATAAGCAAAAGGCAGATATTACTTTCCTGCTCAACTCAACTACCAGAATAGACAAAACAACTATAGAACTGAGAGTCATAACAGATCACTCCTGCATCACCTTAACTATCACAGACTCAGCCCCAGCATTAAAAGAACCCCTGTGGAGATGTAATGATGATGTTCTAACCTCAACACAAAACAAATCTCTTATTGAAGATGCGATTAAAAACTATCTGTTAGAGAACAAGGAAAACGAGACGTTGCATCTCACTAGATGGGAAGCACTGAAAACTACGATTAGGGGAATTGTAATAAAAATTAAATCAAATATGAACAAAGAAGCCAACGGGAAGCTACACACCTTAAAGAAGGAAATATCTGACCTAGAGAAGATGAACATAATCAAGAGTGACCCGCAGATATTAAACACATTGTTAAAAACTACAAATATGAATACAATAAAATAATCAGTATACTAGAGCAGGGGTTTGGATTAACAAGCAAAAACGTCTATGAACATGTGAAGCCAACATCTCTGTCCTCATTCCTAAAATTCAAAATAAAGAAATACGTAATTAGAACTATCAAAGATGAGACAGGTACCATCCACACTAAACCGCACAAGATAGCTGATACGTTCCAAGAATTCATTTAAAGACTGTATGACACCAACACCAAACTGAACCATATGAGCAATGAGAGTTACCTAGACAAGATTTCACTCACTACCTTATCTGATCAAGAGATGAGCTCCATCAATGGTCCTATTACTTTACCACGAGTAGAGACCGCTAATAAAAAATTAAAATCTGGCAAAACCTCAGGCCCAGACGGATATAACACTACTTTCTTTAAAACATTCGCCATCCACTTAGGACAACTGCTCTTGAACCTATATCGACACCAGCAGAGGCCATCATAACAGTTATTCCAAAAGAAGGTAAAGACCCGCACCTTACAAAAAATTATAGAATGATTTCCTAAATAAACCTTGACTGTAAAATATACGCTATGATGCTGACTCACAGGGTGCAAAACCATATTGCTAAACTTATCAACCTATTGCAGGTAGGCTTCCTTAAACATATGCTCGCTAGTGATAATACAAGGATGTTCTGCCATGCAATTGAAAAAGCAAAGCTAATCGGTTCCCCGACTATCACTATCACCCTAGACGCAGAAAAGACATTTGACAGTGTTGACTGGGTATACTTACAGATGCCACTAGAAAGGTTTGATTTGGGAGACACATTAATACAAATGATGATGGCATTATATTATGAACCCAAAGCTTAAATCAGAGCGGTGGGTGCCGTTTCCTCTTCCCTATCATACAACAAGTGACTAGGCAAGAATGCCCTCATTCCCTGTCACTTTTCCTATTAGCTATAGAGCCGTTTCTTCAACACTTGCGAGAAAATGTAGAAATACCAGGTATAGAATTTGGAAGTAAGATTTTCAAAGTGGCTGCCTAACCTGATGATGTTCTGGTACTCTCAAGGGATGCTGAGACGGCTATCCCTGCTCTTATGAACGCGATACATTGATTCGCCGAAGTCTCAGGCTATATGCTTAGTAAAGATAAGACAGAAGTCAAGCTGCTTAACTCCCTGGGTGGTAGGGACATTCTGGGGGACACAAGTCTGGCATGGCAACCAGGACCAATTTAAATATCTGGGCCTGTTATTCACTTATGATCTCATAACTATACTACAAGAGAATGAAAACTCTACATTCAAGAAAATCTCTGAACTATTGAACTGATGGTCTTCAAAATTTCTATCATGGTGGGGAAGGGTGGAAACAATTAAAATGATGATATTGCCACTTTTCAACTATCTTATTAGTATGTTCTCTATGATTATGTCGGAAGACTTCCTGAAGAAAATTGTTAAGGCTTTTAACAATTTCTTATGGCAAGGGAAGAAATCTAGAATATCGCTGGTAAAACTCAAACAGGCCAAAAGTAGAGGAGGTGTGTGTCTACCAAACTTTAGGAAATATCAAACAGCCTTCCTCTGCAAACAAGGAGCAGCTTGGTTTGTAGAAAGCCCAGACTATCGCCCCTATGGCTGGTAGTAGAAGCATCTCTAAATAAACTTAACCCCCTTCCCGCCATCATGACTTTGAATATGTCTATCCTACAACATTCCAAATATATTATCCAGAACATAAAACAGGTGCTCTCAAGCCTAGAAGTACACTCCAGTATTGATTGAAAATCTAACATGGCTTCAGTCTGGCATAACCCCAAACTAAGAATAGGTGGCAATTTAATCTTCTGGCAGGACTGGTCAAAGAAATACCTCTTCTAAGACCTTCACCGAGCTACAAGTAGAGAGGGATTTGATGCACATAGACATGTATACGTTTCTGAAACGTAAAGTCCAAATATCTAAACAACCTATAAAACCCGTCTGGCCCTCACTACCCCTCAAGTTATCCCAGCTACTCAAAGGTAGTCATACGGTGTCAAGCATATATAAATTACTGCTGTCTAAGCCATGTAAGAACCTTACGGCCAATGAAAAGAAGTGGGAAGCAGAATCCAACACTAAATCTATTGAGTTTGATTGGGAACGCATACATATGACTCCCTTTAAGAATAAAATCTCGCCCACACTCTATGAAACAAATTATATGATTATAAATAGAGCCTACTGGACACCAGCTAAACTCCACAAACTTTAACCTGATGCAATCACCCCAATGCTAGAACTGTAGCTCTCATGTGGGAGACCTACCACATATACTATATCATTGCCCGATCTTGCAATCTTTCGGGGATAGGATCTACGATAATATAACACATACTCTGCACATCAGACCAGCCAGAGAATTCTCATATATTATGCTAAGATACTTGGATCGACAAATGCAAAACGACAATGAATGGGGCCCAAGTGATTTAATGCTTACCCTGGCGTGCAAAATAACCCTGGGTAATTGGAAGAACTTCAAACTAATCTCATTCAAGGTGTGGCAAGAATGGCCAATCTTTTTGAGAGGTGCTGGCAATATTGCTCTACAACTCTCCCCATGCGTCCAGCCCACAGAAAAATGTGGCATTCTATGGTTTTATTCTGCTTTATTTTTAAACCACCATGACAGTCTTTAATAGACAATTAGCAAAGTGGCCTATACTATGACTACATGATACTATCTGAATGAAGCATTCTGCTCGCCCCAAATGCCCATTACAGATTCCCCTCAAGTGTGCCTTCTGATCAACACTGCGAGCCATTGGTTTTACTACTATCTTACTTTATAGCAGGATCTAATTTCCTTTTTTTTATTTTTCCTCATTTACAGGTCACACTTATACTGCATCACAAAGTAGTAAGGTATTAGATATCTTTGAACTGGCAGTTGTATTACTGGACATGTTAATTATTATGTCACTGATTTAGTTGTTAATTGATCTGTCACCTCACGTATGACTTATTATTATGTTCGACAGTTTCTGTAGAATGACAGATGTGAATACAACTGCTTTTTTCTTTTCTTGTTTATGTTCACTGTTTCCTTCTTTCTTTTGTGTTGTATTCCTCTAAAATTGTCAATACAAATCATTTGAAATTAAAAAAAACTACAATTTCAACGTGATGCAACTAGAAGTGTTAAAAATTAAGTGATACTCTATGTTAGTAAAAACTTGAATTAATAAGATGCAACCTTAAGTACATATGTACTTTGCAAAACATTACTATAATTTACAATTCGGTTCCACTTCAATGCAGGACAAACACATCACACAGAGCTATTAAACACCCACACAACTGAGGAACAAATGCAATATGCAATTAAGAGCAATAATACACAAAGAGGGAAAATTAACACAGATGGATCGTGCACCAGCTAATCCACTTTGCGTTCGTCCAGGTCAAATATGTTACAGCAGCAGAAGAACGGCAGGTATCCCCTGAGGTGGGGATACTATGAAGATATGTCTTCATTGCTATTTCCAGTTTGATGACACTGTTAAATCGCAGTTTTTGATCGTTGAACGTGTTGCACATTTCTGCCTTGAATGCGTGACTCACTGACGGTATTTTATGACCACAAGTCTAACTGCTGGATGATACAGCTCTTTCCCGTCCTATCTGTGAGGTCAGCATGACTTTCATGTTCCTCCCTTCTCTTTGACCTTTTTGCCTCCCGCTGCCAAGAACAGATAGATAAGTACACCTTTAAAAATGACATCGCCCTACTCTCCTCCACGACGCATCATTCTGTTTACCAGAAAGTGTAGTCATTATTCTGCTAGGCTCACACAGGACCGCATCACCTCGATTGATGAACGGCAATCTATTTATACCCTTCTCCCAGAATCAAACATTTCAATTTTTGTTCCATTTGCCTTTCTTTCCTCAGCAGATCATGTTTTTGCCTTTTAAACACCCGGAATGTTCAGTGCTCACCCTTAAGATACCTTATGCATAATTTAGTTTGTTTACAATTATTACAGCAGCCAGTCATTTATTAGAAAATGAACATTTGCAATACCGTTTCCATGCACTTTTACGTCTGTAGCCATTTGTGAGGATTGCTCATTTGAGACGTACTGCTAAGCCCATCAAAATGCATGTCCCACCGGGATGTAGGTAGGAGCCAGGCAGATAGATAGATTAGATAGTAAGATAGGTAGACAGGTAGATAGATAGACAGAGACAGCCAGGTAGATAGACAGACAGGTAGAAAGACAGACGGACGGAAGGATGGATGGAAAAAAGTTATTGGAAAATGAAATGTCGTACATAGCCTTTGTATGATTGCTGGTGAACTCCTTTTCTGCTGTTTTACAATCTTAAACTATAATCTCATTGATCATCTTTAATGGTCCAGAGTTTAACCTGGTTACAGGGATAAACGTAGCAGTTGCATAACATCTGCATATGATGTAGTATATCACTACATAAACTAACATAATGTCCAGCATCCTGAAGCATCAGAGAACATAAAATTCAGTATCCTCTTATATTGCCAGATTCACATTATATGATCTTCTCTTGCCATATTCACATGAAATGCCCTTCTACTTCCAAGTTCAGACCCAACAGATACATTTGTGTTAGGAGTGATGATAACAAAAATCCATAAATTAATTCCAGCAGTTTTCTGCGCCTGTAGACAGCAATATTGTTCGCATTTATTTATGTTGTATGGTGGTGGCTCATAAGGCACTTTAGCTAAACAGAAGATTAAGCAGGGAGATATTTTGAGCATAAAAGACTAAGATGAGCTTTGCCATTTAAGAGAAATTGTATCCATAGAGAAAAGATACGATTGGTGTGACAGCAAAGATTTTCATCAGTTCCGGAATAGTTGAAATACACGAACCTTGGATTTTTAACAAAAGACACCACAGGTTGGTTGGATCCAGACACCCACAGCAAGAGGTCCAGTCTGTAAAGGGAGAACTTGATAAACAATGCTAGTGTGATTGAGAGCGTTTGAATCTTAGTATTGTAAGAGGGAAATCATTCTTGCTCTTAAACTCCTTCAGACTCACGAATGGTTGGTTAGAAACTGCATTGTTTTCGTCTATTGGGTTGTATGCCAGGCACCAGGCCTAAAACCTAATTCTTTCTTCAATCAGATGCCAATGACGTTCTCTCACAATGGATGAGACCTAGTAAACGCTTGTAGTGTAAGAGATAAATCTTAACTCGCAGGATGGTTTTAAAATTGGTGATCTCTGTTAGGATGAACCACTAAATACACTAAATTAGCCTTTGTTGAACCCTCTGGTAGCTTTGCACAAAATCAGCCAGGCTTAACTTAGAGGCAATGTCTAAAGAATGTATGCAGCACACAAACATCAATAAAGTGAAACCACAATGCAAGAAAAATCCCATACACCACAACAACAAAAATCCAATCAGTAGAACTGGATTTATGAATTTTTTATGTTTTAGGTAAGAACTAGCACCTAAAAGATCTTAGCGCCAGCCAGGGACATCTAGTCGTGGGAGACTGGGTCAAAGTTAAAAAATATGGCCGACCGTGATGGAATGTGAGTCAGATATAAAAAGTGGATTAGGCCCGGTCGATGCTTACCTTCTGACTTGAAAGAAATTTAAGCAAAAAGTTTCTTGAGAAGTTCAGTGGAGCAAGACTGCAAGAGGTGTCCATGGAGGGTGCATTGTTGAGGAGCTGCTGGATAAAGTCGCAGTGAATATTTCCACATTTGGAGTTAGAGCCTGATTACGAGTTTGGTGGTCTTGCAGCAGGCCGCCATGCCAGCACCCCGCTACAAGACCACCAATCCCGTAGTTATACCACACTCCAGATTATGAGTTAATCCTGTGGTGGCGGCCCTGCTGCAGCGGTCCTACGGAGGTGCTATGTGCCTTAGACATGCACTGCTGAGAAATCATTGCAACCCATTCCTGTACGGAAAGAAATGAACAAGCAGGAACAGGGGGTGCAAAAATACAGGTGGGCCATGCACCCCTAAGCACAGAGGCGACAAGGGGCCCTGTTAGGTCCAACTGATTTTCCTCACTGCCACCCTTTTCTTTTTTTTAATAAACAGTTTTTATTGAACAACAAAACAAATCGGTACATAGCTATTTCAGAGCAATAATCTGGCCCATTATACTTGTATCCACATACATTAGAATAGCATGACAGTGATCCCAAGGTTTGTCACATTAGTTGAATCAGGGTGTTGTCCAATCTTCCTGGCGACTGATCATTAAGCAGGAGATCTATAGACATCAATAGAATACAAAGCAATGTAGGTCACACAGATACACCAACTTTAGGAATGCGTGGGTGGGAGCTCATCATTGTCCGCCAGTTGAGGTAATAAAGAGTGTCTCTCACGTTGTAGCTCTCTAGAAGGGGAGATACAGATATCTCCTCAGTATTTATTCCATTTCCCCCATTTGTGGTCCCATTTCCTGGGGCACACTCTATTTTTGAACACGCCCTTCTCAGCAATCATTGCCCAATCCATGTCCCTAGCCCAATCATTCAAGTTCGGGATCGTGCACTGCCACCCTTTTTTAATGGCAGGCTCACCGCCATGAAAAGGAGGGCAGTTAGGAAACTCGTAATATACTTGGCGGTGCCACAGTGGTACCGCCAGCATATTGAAGCCTCAGACTGCTGCATCTTCACCACAGGATCCATGATCTCCGGCGCTTGCAGCAGTCCTGTGGCAGTCCCACCTCCGCACTTGTAATACAGCGGTCAGACTGCCACGACGGGTACGGTCATAGTTGAGAATTTCCAGTGGGATGAGGTTGGAGGCCATAGTCGATGATGGCTCCAAGAGGCCGGATACCTCTTCTGTGAAGGACAGCTGAACAGGATTGGCTGCTGCAGATAAGAAATTAGTGGCAGCTACCGCACAGTTAGGCTGACCGGCTATGCACCTTGGGGGATAGACAAGCAGGTTGGTCCGGTCTCCACGCAGTTCTCAGAGCAGTTTTTAGCCCAAAAATGTTTAAGGCCTTTTTATGAGTCAGGCGGTCCACGGACCGCCCGACTCATGATAGTGGTCTCTTGACATCCCTATTATAACTAGGGCAGTCAGACCACCCTGGGACCACCGCAACTGGCACAAGCACCAGGGAACTGCTGTTCTCTGGTGGTTGCGCAGCAGTCCTGAGGCTGCAATATGCTTCGCGGAGCAAGCATACTATGGGTTACCTCACTGCCACACTTTTCATTGCCATGAAAAGTGTGGCAATGAGGAAGCTGCCTCAAGCCATTTGGATGCACACAGGGGAGCACAACGTGTGCCCTCCTGTGTGCATGCACACCAGTACCTGCATGGCATGTACTGCATAACTCCATGCCCTGCATGTACTACCTTTGACGGTACCATTGCGGTGCCTATTTCAGAGGCACCATCCTGGGAACAACAAAGAACTGCCCCCCGGGCCAGAAGAAAACTCTTGATCTGGCAGATGGTTCTTACATGGGTTTGGTGGTGCAGAAGCAGGCAGTTCCACTCCCACACACCCAAACTCATCATAAGGCCCTATACTGAGCACCTTAACCACCACCACCAAGGGTCCAGAAGTGAAGAAGCACCACTTGGGGGAGTTAGGACTCACCCACGCTGGGTCCAGGTGCGGGTTCCACAGGGTTGGAGCTTTTTCTGTCCTTGAAGCTCTGATCAGGAGGACAGCCAAGTAGTCCTACGAGATCCTCTCGTAGTCCTGGATTCAAGCAGTGGAACAGGCCTCAAGCAGCAGTGCAAACCTTTGAGGGTTCAAGGCAGGCTTTAGGCAGTAGAGAAGGTCTTCCAGGTGAAGCATAGAAATCCTCTGAAGTACACAGCAGGCACAGCAGCAGGCAGTCATCTGAGAATTCTTCCACAGTTCCAGAATTTGTACTGAAGAGTGGGACTGAGGGTTCTATTTGTATACCTGGTGCCTTCTTTGAATTAGGAGAAGTTTCTAGAGAATTCCTTTTGAAGTGCTTGGGGTTTCCTGCCTCCCGTGCCCTGGATCCAGGCTTGCTGCATGAACAATGAAGTACTGTGAAGTCCTTTGTGTGAAGGCAGGGCACAGCCTATTGATTTGCAAGTGGGGCTGTGCCCAGCTCTTAACCCCATCTTCCAATAATGGCCTATCCAGGCACTCCCAATCTCTCTATTGTGTGGCTGTCTGGGAGGAATATACAAAGTCCAACTGACAACTGCACCCAGTCATGTGACCCTCGAACAGGTTGCAGGCACCAAATAGTTAGGGCAGGAAAATACCAACTTTCTAAAAGTGACATTTTCAAACTTGTAACTTACCATTAAAGAGGATTTTAAACTACAATTTCTCAGACACCAAACATAAAATACTTACCTACTTTCAATCAATAGTTAGCACTTATTAAATGTAATAAGGCAACCCAATGTTATCCTATGGGAGAGGTAGGTCTCACAGTAGCGAAAAATGAATTTGAGAGTTTTTCCCTACAAGGCCATGTTGAAGTTAAAAGTACATGGCCAACCTTTTAATTACAATGCACCCTGCCCCACGGGCCACCTAAGGCCTATCCTAGGGGGTGAGGTATATATAATAAAAGGAGAGTTTAAGACTTGGTAAGGGGTTATTTGACCAAGTTGTTTGACAATGTGAAACTGCATTCAGGCTGCAATAGCAGACCTGAAACATGTTTTAAAGGTCTACTTTAATTGGTGGCACAATAAGTGAAATTAAATGAAATTAAAATAAGTTTTGTAAAATGTGATGTCTGCCTGAGGGCATCTACGCTCTAGCCAGTAGAGTAGAAGGGAAAGAAGAGATGATAAGAACTAATCTAAAGATTAAAAAGCAAAGTCTTCAGATTCTTGCTGAAAGAAGACAGGAAAGTGCATGTCTTCAAATGTAAAGTCAATCAGTGAATCAATCAATCAAGCAGTAATCTTACAAAGCATGCCTACTCACTTGTGAGGGTCTCAAGGCACTGAGTGGGGGTGATCCATGTTTGGCAGGACTGAAAACAAAGCTTCTGACAGCCCAAAGGGCTCTCCTAAATTTAGGGACAACCAGATTGTGCACTGACGCAGAATGCAAGGCTCTGTTTAAAAGCAATGCATGATGCCTTAAAATCTATGCCCTTTTGCACCGGAAGCCAGTGGAGTTGGGCTAAGGCCTAGGAGGCAGATTGATGCTTGGGAATACCTGCCAGCAATCGTGCTGCAGCGTTCTGCAAAATCTGTAACTTATTGAGTAGCCGCTTCTGCAAGTTAATATACAAAGTGTTGCAGTAGTCCAATTTTGAGAGGATGAGGGCAGTGACCACTCATTTCCTAGCTTCCAAAGGAATAAAAGGAAAAACCTTTTTCAAAATCTTTAGAGTGAAGAGAGATGAGGAAGTCACTTCATTAATATGCTTATCAAATGATCGTTGATCGTCACATGCTATCCCCAAGTTTTTCACTTTGGGTACTGGAAAGGTAGGTTTCCCATACCAGTATGAGGCCCAAAAGGATTACCCAAAAGCAATATCTCTGTATTGCCAGAGTTTAACTTCAGACAGTTACTAGTCAACCACTGACTATTCTATTGCAAACAGCTGCAAAACTTTTTAATTTCAAAATGGGAGTGATTTGGCTTTCTTCAGGAACTGCTGACTTTTCGCATGTCTACCCCATGTTTACATAAATTGCGAGTGGAGGACAATAAAGGCTGCGAACACTGCCACTTCTCTTTTGATCCTGGCAGGGATGTGGCCCCTAGAGACTATATTCTGGATTGTGGCCTGCTCAACGTACGTTCTCTGCGGAAACACAAACTAGATCTATACGACCTACTCACTGAGAAACAGTGGGATCTTGTGTTTCTCACCGAGACATGGCTAGATGAAGGCTCTACCCCTGATGCCTTAGAGGCACTACCAGAGGGCTATACAATGCTTAGGCAAGATAGACTCACCGGTAGAGGAGGGGGCATTGCTATTATAGCACAGAAAAGTCTACGATGTCAATTAGACCACTCCTCCATCCTGGACAGTGAGGCAGGGAGCTTTACTGTCAAAGTGAATGAAGGTTGTACGCTGAAGGGCATGTTAATCTATAGACCCCCAGGCCCTATAGCTAGGTTTGGGGAGAGTCTGGTGGAAGGTATAATGGAGGCTGCGCTATGCAAAGACAAATTCCTGGCCCTCCAACTGAATCAAATAGTAAGTGGTCCCACTCAACAGTTGGGACACTTACTGGACCCCATATTCGTCAATTGGGGGGAAGTAGAAGCTAAGACCCCCATTCCCATCCCTTGGTCGGATCATCACCTGGTACCATTCTCCATACGAATTCCCGGGGTTATACCCCCGGAGCCAGCTACACTGTACCATCCTAGACGGAGATGGGCTACCTTTTCCCAGGCTAAATTCTGTGCGGCATTGACTAAAGGAGGTAGCCCTGGGGGGGATGATGCGGATACGGCTAATACCAATCTATGCAAGCGTATCACCGAGGCGCTTGATTGTACAGCCCCACTTTCGCACGCCAGAATGGGTGTCCGCCTTCAAAAAACTGCCCCGTGGTTCAGTGATGAACTACGGGTCATGAAAACAGCATTGAAGCGAGTCGAAAGACAGTGGCGGGGGGCTCCTTCTAAGGAAACTAGGGAGACCTACCTAACTGAGAGGCGAATTTATCACGGGCTAATCAGGAAGTCCAAAGCTGCATATTACACCATTAGAGTTAGTGAAGCTGGTAACTCGATGAGGGAGCTTTTCTTGCTCTATAAAACCCTCTCGAGTAGGAAACCAGCCATGGCTCCAGACGACTGCTCGGTGGAATCCTGTGATAGGATCGCGGATTTCTTTGCCGAAAAGCTAGCTAAAATCAATTTGGCATTTCCCAGTCATCCCATTGCTGGAACCGAATTTGCGGAAAGCCCGAGGGAATGGAGGGACAGACATATATTGACCAACTTTGTCACCCCGCCCTCAGAGGACCTACTAAAAATCTGTATATCCGTCAAGTCGGGTTCCCCGCGGGATCCCACTACGCCATAACGGCTAGTGGATAGCTTACCGGTGCTAGAACCATATATTAGACATCTACTGGATGTGTCTTTCAGCACCAAGACAGTGCCCAAAGACTGGAAACAGGCGGTGGTTCTACCTCTCAGGAAGAAATCTAACATCAGCTTTGAGAAACTAGAGAACCTCCGGCCGATCTCCCTTCTGCCCTATCTGGCCAGAGTGGCGGAAAAAACGGTAAACATGCAACTGATGGATTTCGTGGATGAGGCTACCCTACTACACGATACCCAGTTTGGTTTCCGTCCCCGCCACTCAACGGAATCAGCGCTTCTGATGGCTGTGGAGACCTTACGCCAGGGGGTGGATGAGGGCCATACTATGGCCGTCGTCCTATTGGACCTGAGTGCAGCATTTGACACTGTAGCTCATACCACCTTGCTACAGTGTCTGAATAGTGGAGGAATATCTGGAGCTGCACTCGCATGGATCCAGTCCTTCCTGACGGGGAGAAGTTTTCAGGTCCGCCAGGGCGAATGTTATTCCAGGGATATTGGATTGGGCCAGGGCGCACCCCAGGGATCGTCCCTGAGCCCCACCCTATTTAATCTTTATGTCTCCCCAGTGGCCCCTATTGTTGTGGGCCATGGTCTGCATATTGTGTCCTACGCCGACGACACGCAGCTGGTTATCTCCCTCTCGCGAGCGCCCGGTCTTGCGGCGGACAGTTTCAGAGCCTGCATGCAAGACCTTGCAGCCTGGATGTACAACAACTACCTTAAACTAAATGGCAGCAAGACCGAGGTGCTCGTAGTGGGGGGGAACCCATCTGTCTGGTCGTCGGCGTAGTGGCCCCCATGCTTAGGTGAGGCTCCAACACCCTGTCAAGAAGTTCGGAACCTTGGAGTCTGGTTAGATGCCGACCTGTCTTTTGGACCGCAGATAGGACGTGTGGCGGGTGTCTGCTTCAGCGTCCTGAAAAGTATACGGAAGGTTTTAGATCTCCTTCCCACGTCAGCCCGCAGAACGCTGGTGCACGCCCTCGTCACATCACGCCTGGACTATGGCAACTTGCTGTACTTGGGAGCAACCAACAAGGCTATAAATCGCCTTCAGGTGTTGCAGAACGTGGCAGCCCGCCTCATTCTAAAATTTCCCAAAAGAGTGGCCTCCAAAACTGTCCTTCGGACTCTTCACTGGTTGCCAGTGAGGAGCAGGGTTGAGTTTAAGGCCCTCTGTACCTGCCACCGCATCCTTACTGGGAAGGCGCCAACACCGCTCCAGAACCTGATCACCAGGTACGTACCCACACGCTCCCTTCGTTCCTCCCACAGAGGCCTTTTAAAGGTCCCGAGAATAAGGCGGGCCCGTATGGGAGGCAGATCTTTCCGCTACCTGGTTGCTAAGAGCTGGAATGCTTTACCTTTGGACCTCCGCCTTGAGCCATCTGAACCTGGCTTTAGGAAGAAGTTAAAAACATATTTATATACACGTTAGCCTGTGCAGAATCTACGGTCGAGTCTGTGGGAGTTCTTGTGTTCTAGCGCGGGGACACGCTCTGAGCGTAACCAAGCGCTCTATAAAATTCCCTTATTATATTATTATTCAGTTGCGCTTGGTTTAGTGATGCATTGATTACTGGATTTCATTGGACATCATGATGGATGTGGGTATGACATCAAAGCAAAGGTTGGTGTGTTTAAAATTACTTATTGCTGTGGTTATTTCCTCAGTGCTGGAAGGAGAGTGTGTAGGCTAGATTTTATTGTCCATGCAGCCTTCCAATCCATTTTACTTTTAATAAGGAACTATCTGGTTCAGCTTTTTTCCTCCATTTATTAATTTGGATACCCGACCCCAAGTGGGGCACCCACTGCTTCACATTGGGGACTGTGAGAATGCTTCATGAACCTCATCGCAGCAGCCACTCACCACTATTAGCACTCCTGTGCAGCAGGTGCAGGAATGGACCTCTTTGGCTCTTTCTTTCTTGTGTCAGTGTGGGTGGGGATCACAATATGGTGTGCTCCTGCTCCTCCTGCAGACAAGGGCGTGGAACCGGAGAGGCTGTATCCTTGACTGGAAGCCTTATTTCAGGAAGTTCAGAGCAGTCAACAGCACCTATGGACTGGTGGCCTCCACTGAGGGCACAATTTGGAGTATGCATGATCTGAAAAGATATTCTCACCTACTGAGCACTGGCCCTCCCCGGAGGTAATTTGCTCTGGGAGTAGCAGAGCACCACAAGCTTTGGCTGGCTGGTCCCTGGGGTCCATTTGGCAGATCTGGCACGAGTGTAACCAACAAACGCTTACCCCATTGGGCCATTTTTTATGAGGCTTTGGCTCCAGCCACCAAGATGATTCATTTCAGGCTTTCTGGTCTCTAAAAGGTTGCAAATTCTTGGAGTTGGATTTTGACTGCTTTCCTTTATTAAAGAGAGTTCTGGATTTTAACTGCTCTCCCTCTGATTAAAGAGAGTTCAGGGTGTGCCCTTCTACCTTTTAGCCACTCACAGACTGTTGATAAGACTTATTGGTAGTACCCAGGACCTGCTCCTCTGTCTGGAATCCCGGTACTTCTCCTGCGCCCAGAGATTTTGTCGGTAGAACCCCACCCTCCCTGCCTACATTTTCCAGACCATATGTGATCCTGTCCACATGCAGGTCACATATGTGTACAGCAGTTCTATGGAAACCCTCTCCTCAAGGAATTCCAGCAAGGCACTCCACTACTGCCTCTAGGAAAAGGGAGTATCACTGGCCCTGGAGATGCAGGTCCATCGAGACCAGTTTAGTATAAATACAGTATCCCACTACTCCAGATAGGGGCTCTTCCATGAGTTATCTTTCCATTCTTGAGCCCTGTAGATTCCAGCTCTTCTCTGAGTTACCAGTGTTATTTGAGCATCTATGAAGAATAAATGGTTAATGGTTGTAATAAAGAAAACTCTCTGTCCCTGCAATTGATCAGAAACACACTGGCTGTACATATTCTGTCAAAACCATTGCAATAATACAAAGTATATAAATGCATGGATTTGGGGGGAGAAAACATCCCAACCTTTCAAAGTGTTACAATTTTGTAAAATTTTTTTTCTCCTTAGTATATAACTTAAAAAAACAAATTTGTATGGTCGTATTGAAAAAGTTATCTAGTTTTTCTAGTACTCTTTTCCTGCCATCAGTGTTTTTACAATCAATGGATTGGGATGGAGGTATAGATTTAAAATTGTATTTTGGGATTGTTAGAAGAGATAATGGGCCAATCCAATGACAACAGGCCATTTTTAATTGCGGATCACAGACAACTATTTTGATATAATCATCCATAAGTGAATTATTCGAAAGTCTCTTGAAGCTAAATATGTCACATATAATCAGGGGCATAGCTTTCATTGTTATAGCAGATGCAGTGCGCTGGGGCCCAGAGGCCTGAGGGGCCCACTGAACCCTGAATATTGCTCTACTTCACAGTTTAAACAGCAGTCAGGGGTCCCATTATCTCCTTTGCCCAAGGGCCCATGACACACTGACCACGTCACTGGATATAGTCGCTGAATGGCATTGCCTCACTGTCCGAGTCCAGTGGACTACCATGTTGATTAGTGGGATCTGACCCTCAATAAAACCTGATTCTAATTTAGGAGCCCTCACCATATAGAGTGGAGTTACACCTGGTGATCCTGACAAGGGTCACGTTTGTTTTTCTAGCCTAGCATACCCTGCACCTGTCTATTCAGATTGTCCATACTAGCATAAGGTGATCTGTATGTTGGATCATGCTGATAATGCCCTTTGGTCCTTGGATCTCCCTGGTCCAGTATCCTATTCCCTAGTGAAGAATGAACTATCTTTTCAGATGGTAAATATTAATCCTATACATAACAGTATCTTGCAAAGTGTATCTATTTTTTTGGTGGAACGAGGCAAGATGGCGGTCGTCTGAGACCGTAGGTAAGCACAGAGCGCAGTGAGCCCGAAAGAAATAATGCTGCTCTCAACAATCTCGGAATGACTTTAGGAATTAGTAAAGTAGACTTACCTTGCTCCCCAAAGTCCGGCAGGAGCTATCTTCACGTGCTGGGAACCGTAATAGGACTGGCTGTGTTGCGGCATCTTGGACGTGTGCTTGCTGAGACCGGTCCAGTCCATTGCAGAGGAGAGTGTTGGATAGCGAAACCTGAGGACACAGCGGACACGGCGGAGCCTGCAAGATTGACTACAATGGGTCCTAAGACAGCGGCCACTAAGGCACGAATAGCTAGGAAGGCATTGCAGGAGGTGTAGAAGTCGGGCGAGGCGGGCTTGGAGACGGCAATACCACATGGGTCAGCTGGGACGCCCACACAGACAGTGCGACACGCTCGACGTGGAGCAGGAGCCAATCCTGACTTGGAGAAGAGAGGAAGAGGCGGGGTGGCTCAGAAGGGACGCCCGGCCAGCCCCACTGTGGTTGAACTGCTGAGAGGGCCGGCCGGGATAACAGCTCCGGGTCATGAGGAGCGGATTCAGAAGAAGCTCTGTCCTGAGACGATCGTGAGTGATACGCGCGCTTGTGAGGCCCAGAATGTGGAGCAGGCTGTGTCAGTAGGAAGGGGAGAGGCAGAGAATTTACTCAACGTGGAGACAGGTGGCCCAAATGAGGGTCCTGCAAACATTCACAACACTGCCAACACAGAAGGTATGTCAGGGGGGGCCCAATCTTACATCTGGCTATGACTGTTGCTAGGGGGTTAGAGTGCTCCCTGCCTGCAGCTCAGACTGACACGTCAGCTCTAATAAAAGTCAACATACCCCACACCCAGGCTGATTCAGTGGACTTGTGTGGGGGGGACACACTGTTACTACAATTACTCAAGCACTAAGCATGAAGTCCGACATTGCAAGCCGCCCCTAATATAAACAATATGAACATGGGACAAATTGATTTGTATGCAAGCCAACAGCAAGACGCCTCTAAACCCTACAATATTAATATGGGGCAAACTGATCTGGACAAAGAACCTAGTGACTTTTTCTTTTCATTGTCCGATGGTGGCGAATGGTCAGAGGATACCGTCGTACACCACAGACATTAGCGATAGCGACCAGGAACTGCTAGAGGGGACCAAATTAAAAACTATTCTCAGGAAAAAGAAAAAGAAAAAGCGGGGGAAGGATTTGGCCTGGGACTATACTCCCACAAATCTACTTACTAATCCTATGCCTATTGATCAACCCAATTCTGATCCACCTGGGTCAACCCCTCCAACACTAGAGGCTATCTTTCAGGTTATCTCACTACACCAGGAGGAAACGCACCAAGACGGGCGTAAGACTCAGGTTGCCATGCGTAAGATGCAGGGGGTTGTGCAAAAGCTAACCAAGACGTGCAGTGCTTTTGGTGAGCGGTTGACTGACCTTGAGTCAAGGATCGTTTCTACTGAAGCTGACCTGGCCATGAACCAAAACTTAGTGGACTCTCACGAGACACAGTTAGTGGACGTCAAGTGGAAGTTGGAGGAGTTGGAGAACCGCCAGCGGAGAAATAATCTTTGGGTGCTGAGGGTTCCGGAAGGGGCAGAGGGGTCGAATATTCGATCATATGTGGTGGACCTGCTGCGAGACTCCTTACCTGAACTTAGAGACTGGAACTGGGCATTAGAGGTGCAACGAGCCCATCGTGTCCCCTTTGTTCAGAAGCAGCCAGCAAGGGCAGGCGCTTTCCCCCACGCCATCCTGGTGTATTTTGGCAACTTTTTGTTATGCCAAGCTGTTTATGAGAAAGCACGGCCAGAAGCAAAAAGATCTAGGAACGAGATTTCCTATTTTGTAGACGGTGGAGGTTGCGTCAGCTTACCAAGCCTTTTCAAGATAAAAAAGCGCAAGGTTTCTTAAACAATCTAGCTCGGCTTAAGGTGATCTGGGGGGGCAAACTAAATTTTTTTTGTCAGCAATAAAGGCTATGGAATATTTGGATGGGCTTTCTGGCTAGGTTCGGACTAGCTATCAATGTTCCAGGCATGGGTACTCACTAGGGTGATTTAATCTTTAGGGGTATAGGGAGTTAAAGAAACTATGTTTGCACTGTTATTTTTGAGGGGTTTTTCTTACTATTCCCTAGGACACTGTCACGTGGTTTTAGGCCACTCCCTATTTACAGTGCTAAGTTAGCTTAATCACGTTAGCTGTTGGAGGACCATCTTGTTGCTTTCGCTGCCTTTGCACCCGACACTGTTGTTACATGTTATTACTTTGAGAAATGCAGACTCGCTCTTGTCTCAAGTGAATGTTATTTATACATCCTTAACAGTTGCTAGTGCCCTTGGTCTGTACATCGAGTAAAGAACTGTTCTAGGACACTAGACGGTGCCGGCTGATTATGTTCAGGGTGATCGTACCACTGTTTAGTCACAACATGCACGCAGCTGCAAATACCAGAAAGTCGAGGGCTTTAATAACACAGCGCAGCATATTGTTAGGGCATTCGATAGAAGAGCTGTTGCAGAGAACACTGAGCTGATCCTGTGATGTGATACACCTGAGCTGATCTATACGGTATGGGGTCCCCTATGCAAGCCTATGAGACCTTCTAATAGTCTAATAATATTTTATTAGTAACTAGAGAAAGGAGGGTGGTTATTTTCCACTGTCATTATAATATGATCGCTCCTTTTATATTCTATGGTATTGTAACAATGTTAATGGTAATGATCTTAACCATTTGTCTACTTATGTTAGCCAAAGTATTGTATAACAGGACTCGAGGTTTATGAATAAATTCTTTAAACTTTACTGTGTCTTAGTTATTCTGTTGTGGACTAATATATATGTGCAAACGGGTATTTCGGGTTCCCACCATTCCTGAGAATAACTAAGTCGCTTGTTCTGGGTTGTCTATACATTGGGACCGCCGAGCTAAATCTCGGATAACGAATGTGACACTAAGCTAGTCGGATAAGGGGTTCTTAGTTCTGAGGGGAGTTTCTGGTACACCACAATTCTCTAAGGTTCTGGTTTCCTGCGCATAGTTCTGTGCATACGCAGAATCCCTACAACATGGCGCACCTAACGTTTGGTCTTAATATCTGAGATGCCTTAGTAGTGCTTTTTATTAGTCCACAACGCCCTCACTCTGGTTTCCGGATAACGGGAGTGACGGCTTAACCTACCTAGGTTTTAGGCTATAGGTTCATTCAAGCTTGATAATAAAAAAGGTTAAACTAATATAAGCCCAAGTGCTACTAAAGATCTCGTTGTATCTTTTATTTTAAGTCCTTATGGCGGTAGAAATTCCCGCTCATAGTAGGGTGTCTCTACGTGCTCATTTGAGGACGTACGGGGTGCCCGATGACGGGATGGCAGTGGTATTTGTCGTGAGTGCAAGTGCTACTTACCCTTATGAGTTGTTTTACTCTTGGGTTACCTTTGAGGCTGTGGAAGACGTTGATAAAACGTTCCACAAATACACTGCTACTCAGGTGCCTCTACATTATACCCCATATATGGCTTTAGAAATTCCTATTTCAACCTGGCAGCACACTATTTGGTTTAATGGCGCCCTCCCCCACACGGTCACCCCGGCGAGACTGGGTCCTTTGTCTATTGAAGGAGCTACTTGGCCGGTGCTGGCCGGACATACACCTCATCCACGCTACCTGACGGTAGGAGTGGATAGTTTATGTGTACTGCACACAACCCTGATTACGGTCCATAGGGCGTTAGTGCAGTATGTGTCGCGCACTGTACAGGTGGGGGCACCTACAGTTGCGGGACACGGGGCTGATCACCATCATGCGGTTGTGATCAGTCCTGTAATGGTAAACGCGGTTGTTGGCAAGCGCCCCCAGAATAAGGATGAGTATCCTTATTGGCTTGCAGAGAAATTCGATCAACTAGAAGCCGTGTTTCCTAACACTAGTCCTGTGGATAAACACAGGATACTCACTATTACTTTGCCAAAAGAACTAGTCCCAGACATTGTCGATTGTGACAATTGGGGCAAGGTCTTTGCAGCGACCTATTCGAAGTGCTTCGGCACTACGTCTATGTCGGTACTACCTTCCGTTATCAAAAAAGTCCAGGAGGACCATGGGGCGGAAGCAGCTATTGAGTTGGGAATGCGGCTTATCGACAGCTTCGATGTAGTATGTTCCATGATCATGGGAAATCTCAAAAGAGATGCCATGCAGTTTCAAGTGGGAAACATGATGGCGCTTATTGCGGATGAAGATAAGCCGAGGGAGTTTGCAAAAGTTATTGCAAAGGCCTATAGGATGGTTGGACGTAGTGCCCTAGGCGTGAAACCCGTCATCAAGATTCCTGATGTAGTACAGCATACTAAAGTGAGTTCGTCTACAAAAGATGATAAACCCAACTTTCCAAAACAAAATTGGAGAAATAAAAAACAAGATAAACAGCAACAGAAACAGGAGACTCGTCCCGCGTCCCCAGTTCAGGCGTATGTTGTACGCACTTATGATTTGCGTGATCGTTCTCGTATTAAGTCACCTGATAGGTTTCAGGTTCCTGACCAGCGCTCTCCTCGTTCTTCACAGGAATCGGCGGCTTCACACTTTGTTGGAGGAGACCGTGGGAGAGGCAGGAGTGCTCAAGGACGTGACCAACCTCGACAAGCGGACGTAAAAGGCAAGCAGGAGGATTCTGCACGTCCGCGTCCTCCGTTTCAGAAAAAGAAAGTTGCTGCTATCTCAGCGAAGTATGCCTCAGATGGTGCGGACGCAACTTCTGAACATGAAATGGGCTTTGACGCTGCTAGACAGCGCGGCGGAAGTTTCAGTAGTGCGGGGAGCACTGCGTCCATTTCTGGAGGCGACAGCAACTAAAATCTATGTAACAGTAGAAACTGCTGATACTCGCGTAGCCCCCCCTGAGAGATTATTTGACATAGTCCTCAATATTGAGGGTGACATACAATGAAAAATTAACGCGGTATTTTGGGATAATCTAACGACCACCTATGATATACTATTGGCGGAGAAAGATTGGCCCCCGGCTTTCGTTCTAAACGCTCCAAGGGGGGAAGAAGTCATTCTTCCTTCTTTTGGACACGTAGTGCCCAAGGAGGAGTCTGAGAAGTTAGCCGAGGAGTGGGCGCGGGTGCTTGCACCTGCGTTGTATCGTAATCAGGTGGGGTGGGATAAAAGTTCTACCCTCCACGAATTTCCATTGCGGTCCGACCCCCAGCCTCAGCCCCAATACCCTATGCGTCGTGAGGCTAGGTCTCACGTCGCGGCTATCCTTGAACAATTGGAATATCAGGGAGTAATTGAAACGTGTGTGTCATCCATGAATAATCCTTTATTTACTGTAACGAAGCCTGACGGATCGTACCGCTTAGTTTTGGATTACCGGCACTTAAACTCACACTGCCGGAATTGTGCGGTGCAAAATACCCATAGTTCGGCTCTCGTTGATAGTCTTGTGAGAAAAAGGTTCAAAACCACACTCGACTTGTCCAATGGTTTTTATTGCCATAACATATCCCCTCATAGTTATGAGTGGACCGCTTTTACTTCGGGTGGTAAACAAAAAGTGTTCAAAAGGCTCCCAATGGGCTATAAAAATAGTCCTGGGGTATTTGCTGCCCGTGTGGTCTCTCTCTTAGAGATGGTAGACCCGGAGGCGTACTCGTACGTTGATGACATCTACTTGACAGACGACGAGTTGCTTCCACACCTTGCTCGCGTGGACAACATAATTTGTATGTTTGCGGACTTTGGTTACAAGTTTAACTTTAAGAAGTCCCACATTGCCGAGTACACAGTTTTATTCTTGGGGTACGAACTCAACAATGAGGGCCGAGGCTTGGCTCCGCAGTTCCTTGAGAAATGCGCCCGTCTTCGTATCCCTACGACACTGAAACAACTTCAATCATTGCTGGGCTTTCTGAATTTCGGTCGTACCTACATTCCTGAATATGCCCAGCGTATCAAGACATTATATGCCTTGGTGCAACCTACTTTTACCAAATCTTGCTGGCTGCCAGAGCATTCGGCTGCATTGCACTCTTTGCAGTCTGACCTTCTTACTGCGATATATTTACAAACTCGTGATAACCACAAAAACCTGGTCATTAGATTTGTGCCGGGTGCTGAGGGGTTCACTTACTTAACATACAATGAAGGCGACACTGTCCCCATTGCTTACAAATCTCATTTATATACTTCGGCTGAAATGCGTTTCTCCACTGTCGAAAAAGTTTTGACAGCAGTTCAGATGGCAATCCTGAAAGAACGAGCGCTATCACAGGGGAAACGCATGATGGTGGTGACACCATTTCCTGCCCTAGAGGCAGTCACTAAAGCAAGTGTGCCGAATTCTAAAGCTTTGCATCCACGGTGGATACAATGGGCAACCTCCTTAGCCTCACCTGATGTCGAATACATTTTTGACGCGGGACTTCAGACTCAGGAGAGTTTGGAGTATGAATTAGTTCATCCGGCTCCACTTACATTGCGCCCGTTGGAGGAGTTCCATTGTGTCATATACACTGACGGGTCCGCGCAACCCGCAACTGGATCAAGGCACGCTTATTCAGCGGCTTGCGCAATTGTTGTTGGTACTTTCGTGAATGGTGAATTCGTTCAGGATGCGGTGCATACGCAGACTTTGGGTGATTGTACCGCACAATTGGCGGAGCTTAGAGCTCTGGTGCTTGCACTGGAGTTTGCTGATTATAAAGTCACAACTCTTATAGTGAGTGATTCTTACTATTTTGTACAATCTTACAACGACAATCTGATGTTTTGGATTGCGAATGGATTTCGTGATTCGAAAGGTGGCACAATAAAGCATAAAACGCTTTGGGCTAGGGTGTCTGAACTAAAATGCAGTCTACCCCTTGTGAGTGTTATTCACACTCTTGGTCACCAACGAGTTGGCGTCCATGCTGTCGGTAACAGTTTGGCTGACGAGGCAGCTAAAACAGCAGTGGCAACATACTTAGTAGCAGCAGTTACAAGATCCAAAAGTAAGATCGATGATGACATCTTGGCAGCTATTGCTGCTTCAGAGACTGGGGAAAACTTCCCTAGAGGTTTCCCTTCTCGATACCATTATCACTTAAGTCCTGATAACGTCCCGTTAGTGAGGATTAATGATGTTGGGGATAGGGTTATTCCCAATTCGGACTGCAGACCTGCATTGGTACAAGCTGCGCACGAGGGTGTTGCGTCAGCGCACGCCGGAGTGTCCGCAACTGTGTCACTGTTGCAACAGCGTTATTGGTGGTACGGTTTGTACAAACATACACGGACTTATGTCCTCAATTGTGGAATTTGCCAACAAATAAAGCCGTCTACGGTGGCACGTCCACCACAAACGCAGCTGCACATTTCTAATCAACCACTAGCGTGTGTTTATTTAGATCACTGCGGTCCTTTTTCCTCGGACACTGCGTACAAGTATATCTTGGTTGCAGTAGATTCGTGCACACGTTTTCTTTGGGTGTGGCCACACAGGAGTGCTGACGCCAGGACTGTCATCAAAGCATTGCGTGTCTTTATAGGGAGTTTTGCATGTGGCACCCTTCACTCTGATCAGGGCCCTGCGTTCGCCTCTAAGGCGTACAAAGAAGCTATGAGAAGTTTGGGGGTCCAAGTCAAATTTTCGTCTCCATATCGGCCTGAGGGCAATAGTGTTGTGGAACGAATGAACCGTGACCTAAAGCAATCATTGACGGCCCGGGTGTTAGGTACTGGCAAAAACTGGCTATCCCATTTGTATGACGTCCAGCGTGCACTTAATAATCTCCCTAGAAGGTCTCTGGGTGGGAGGACCCCGTACATGATGCTTTTCGGAGTTCGAATAGAAATTGGTAAAGTTACCATTCCATGTACGAGCTTAGTTCGTGCATGAAACATTATGCCTTAGGCAGATTTGAAAAACTTGGTTCTGCCTTCTTGCATGAAGTCTGGTCTCTCCCATTTACATATCGTTGTGAGAGAGACGGCAAAGAAGTTTATTTGAAGGGTGAGGAGTGTACGTCTGCTCCTGATCATTCTGTAGTATGTAGACATATCCAATTACATGGGTCGTGTAATATGAATGCCCCTAATTTAGCTTGCGTTTTGAAGGGCATTCCTGTGCCAGTTATAACGCCGTCATTTACGCTGCTTGCTAATGGTAGTTATCTGCTTCTAAATAGTGAGGCTTGCTGTGGGATGTGAGCAGGAATTCCCTATATTGTTTCAGTTTCACGAAGAGTAGTTTGCTGTAATAACGTGCTTTTCCCACCCCCGCAAGGCCGACTGGATATATCCATCTGGCCGACGATTCCAACCTTGAAAGCAGAGTTCAATAGGATGAGCAGAATAAGGGCTCTTTTGTCTCAAAAGGAGGTTGCGTTGACTTCATCACGAGAAACATTTCTCCTTCAAGTTGCGAACACTCGCACGGAAGTTCAAGCGCTTTTGAATACTGACCTCCCCCTACATTTTGGCACACTAATACACACTATCTTCAATGCTTCTTCTACGACTGGTCTGGTGCACTTTTTTAAAATTGTAGGCTCTGGCCTTGTGACGTCTTTCCAGTCTATCTTTGGTGTAATACCAGCTATTTTTCATTCTATTTTTTCTGGGGTCTTCGGAGGGTTTCCTCTGATACTCGCATTAATTGCTGGCATACTCCTGTTGGTCTGCGCACTACGCTATGGCTGCACGACTTGCGCTACTCGACCACGGATCCAGCATGTTCCATCTGCGTAGCCGGATGTGGGAATCTTATGGAACTCTGCCACTGGCTACCTTGAGTGTCGCTTATGGATTATCCTTCCGATTCCCGTTTTTCACTTGTGTACAGCCTGTCTTTCACTGTCTCGAATGTCCATTCCAATGGGCTCTGGATATGTGTCTGTCAAACTTGGTGTCACCTGACCTGGATTTTGATCGACTGATGTATCCCTTAGTGGTTCATGAGTTTGACTGTTCTGGAGTCGGGTTTATGGCCTTGGGTGCGGCGCATGGAGTCCTCGGATTATGGGATATCGAGAAAGCAGCAGTTGACTTCCTGGCACGAAGTTACATCGAGATGCCTGCTTCTTGTCCACGTGGAGTGCTTGATTCTCATTTCCCTGTGGAACACGTGTGTTCTTTTTCTTTGCTGAACTGGATGTCCGACAATTTTGCGGATGACTCAAATGATTTTCTACTGGAAGCCGCAGCTGCGTATGCTGCTTATACTTTCCTACATTGACTGACTGATGGCGAGTCGAATAAAGTTTTTTTTTTTTTGCCATCTTTTCACAAACGATCGTTGGCTTCTATGGACGATGGTTTGTGTTTTTACATTTTTTTCTCTTCCTCTAATTTTTCTGAACTCTCATTTCAAGCTCTTTAGTCTGCATCATTGATCTTGAACTCTGCGTTCTGTAAAAATACTCGCCCCTGGTTATACCGTGGTTCGATCAAAGGGGGATGTCACGTGGTTTTAGGCCACTCCCTATTTACAGTGCTAAGTTAGCTTAATCACGTTAGCTGTTGGAGGACCATCTTGTTGCTTTCGCTGCCTTTGCACCCGACACTGTTGTTACATGTTATTACTTTGAGAAATGCAGACTCGCTCTTGTCTCAAGTGAATGTTATTTATACATCCTTAACAGTTGCTAGTGCCCTTGGTCTGTACATCGAGTAAAGAACTGTTCTAGGACACTAGACGGTGCCGGCTGATTATGTTCAGGGTGATCGTACCACTGTTTAGTCACAACATGCACGCAGCTGCAAATACCAGAAAGTCGAGGGCTTTAATAACACAGCGCAGCATATTGTTAGGGCATTCGATAGAAGAGCTGTTGCAGAGAACACTGAGCTGATCCTGTGATGTGATACACCTGAGCTGATCTATACGGTATGGGGTCCCCTATGCAAGCCTATGAGACCTTCTAATAGTCTAATAATATTTTATTAGTAACTAGAGAAAGGAGGGTGGTTATTTTCCACTGTCATTATAATATGATCGCTCCTTTTATATTCTATGGTATTGTAACAATGTTAATGGTAATGATCTTAACCATTTGTCTACTTATGTTAGCCAAAGTATTGTATAACAGGACTCGAGGTTTATGAATAAATTCTTTAAACTTTACTGTGTCTTAGTTATTCTGTTGTGGACTAATATTTATGTGCAAACGGGTATTTCGGGTTCCCACCATTCCTGAGAATAACTAAGTCGCTTGTTCTGGGTTGTCTATACATTGGGACCGCCGAGCTAAATCTCGGATAACGAATGTGACACTAAGCTAGTCGGATAAGGGGTTCTTAGTTCTGAGGGGAGTTTCTGGTACACCACAATTCTCTAAGGTTCTGGTTTCCTGCGCATAGTTCTGTGCATACGCAGAATCCCTACAACAACACATGTAAATTGGAACGATAATCTGAATTAAATATATGGCTAAGAAACAAATGCCTACGAAGATTGGGGTTTTAGGAGCAGCATGTATTAAATATCTGTGTAAGGGTTTAGTATCGGGGCTCTCGCTCTGTGCAGCACATTCATCACGAACAGACTCATGATTGAGTCTGAATGCCTCGAGTGGGGAGGTGGGGGTGTCAGGCAGGTGGGGGGTGGGCTGAGCCAGGGGGGGCCACAGAAGGGAGGTGAAGGGGAAGGGTAGGGTGGTGGGTAAAAAGCAAGATAAAAAAAATCCAGAAATAAAAACGAAACTAAGAAGCAGTCAAAAAAGATTTATGAAAGGCAGAATGGGAGATGCGAGTTGGATGAGCAAGAAAATGAGAGAATACTAAAGGGGCTATCTCTGGAAATCAAAGCCAACTCAAGATGGGGAGGATAACTGTATGCTCGTGGAACGTAGCTGGTTTAAACGATAGGGCAAAGAGGTTTAGATATGTAGAACTCATGCGGCTAAACTCCATGGATGTAGTTTGTCTCTAGGAGACACACATTCCCTGGGGGAAAAGAAAATTTTTGAGGGTTGCAGGGTATAATATTTTGTCTTGCACAACACAGACGTCTAATATCCGTAGGGTGGCCATTTTGGCTAAAGCTTCTTTAGGCTTAGCTAAATGTAAGGCAGCGGATGCCCTGGGAAGGTGGGTTATAGTCGAACTTGCAACAGGAGTTACAATATGTTTGGTCTACGGATCGAATCAGGATGACCCCCTGATATTCGAAGTTTTGGAAACAGAACTGGCTATGTGGCCAAACCCCTTAATTTTTTGTGGTGATCTAAATATCTCGTTAGATGTAGGAAATGGGAAGCAGAGACAAAGGGGCTATTCCTGAGCGTAAACCTAGAGTATATGGGGCTTTAAACTCCCTTAAGAATAGTCACGGTCTGGTTGATATCTGGAACCTTAAAAATTCGACTAACCCAGGCTATACATATTTCTACTGCCCTCATAGAAAGTTTGTCAGGATTGATTACTTCTATGGCACAAGGGATCTATTAGAACAAGCTGGGATTAAGAAACTACCCAAAGTAATCTCGATCACAAACCTTTGATCTTAGAAATAGATATACCCAGCTTTAAGAGATTACGGAGTAAGTGGACGTTTGACAGGATACTGTTAGTCAACAATGAATATATTGAATTTATTAAAGACTGGGCACAGGAATATTTTAATATTAACCGTTTCAGTGACAGCAGGGGGGTGGTTTGGGATTCTTTTAAGGCTAGTTTCAGAGGGGAAACTATAAGCTTTGTTGCCAGGGCTAAGAAGCGGCGGGAGACAAAGAATCAACAATTATCTCAGGAGTTGGCTAGGGCTGAAGAGGAGTATGTCTTGACAATAATACAGGAACAAGATGGTGGCCAATTTCAACATCGGATAATTGCCTTAAAAACAGAATTAAACAGCTGGCTAACGCAGAGATCAGCAGAGGCTTATCAATCCCATAGGAATAGTACCTATGAAAACAGAGAGCAAGTTGGCAAGAGGTTAGCTCTTTATACTAGGCAGAGGATATCCCTTAATGTAATACCTTCCATACAAATAGATGGACAAGTATAAACCGATCCTGAAGAGATAGTCAAAGGGTTTCAACACTACTACCAAAACCTTTACCAGGATGATATCAATAAAGATCGACTAGAAGTTGCCCAGGGCCTAGAGGGTTTAATTGATGATACTGAATTCTAAGGGGGCTTGGACAGGTTATCAAGCGACGAGTTAGAAGAAGAAATTACTTTGGAAGAAGTTCATTTAGCACTGTCAGGAATGGCATCTGGGAAGGCCGCAGGCCTTGATAAAATTCCGCTCGAAGTTTACAAGATCCTAGGCACTGTTATAACACTGTATCTTCTGGACCTATTTAAGGGAGTGCAGTATAATGGAACCCCCCCTGAGTCCTGGAAGGAGACAGAAATTGTAATATTCCCTAAAAAAGGTAAGCCGGTAGAGAATCCATCTTCATACCAGCTGATCTCTCTGATCAACTCAGATACTAAATTATATTCTAAAATACTAGCTAATCGGCTGGGAAGGGTCATAGAACGTCTGGTCACCCCTTGGCAGCATGCTTTCATCCCGGGTAAAGGAACAGCCAATCATACGCGTAGAGTTATCTCTCTATTTGACATTATAAATGAGACAGGGGGCAATGTATTCTCAGCCAAGGGCAAAACTGCAACTTATGGGGAAGGAATCCAATAATATTAATATATCAAGAGGGACCAGGCAAGGATGCCCCTGCTCCCTGATTTTATTCGCTCTCTATATTAATCCGTTAGTGGTCAAACTATTACTGAATCAGAATATTAAGCCAATAAGTACGGGCGGATATGAGACTAAAGTCCTGGCTTATGCCGATGATGTTGCGGTTTTAACTCCAAACCCAGCTGAGGCAATTATCAAGATAAATAAAATCGCTGAGCGCTACAGGCTTCTTTCTGGATATGCACAGAATAAAGGGAAAACTATTGTATTGTGCATGGATAATATAGATTTTACTGATCCAAGGAAAGCAGATACAGCGTTTTATCTTGGGGTTCGTATAAGTGCTAAGGTGGATGAAATTATTAAATGTAATTTTGAGCCTATGATTAAAACCATAGGGAATGATCTAAGGAGGGTTAATGGGTTGCATCTGTCCATCATAGGGAGCGGAGACTTTAAAAAAATGACCATGCTACCAAAGATTCTGTATTTGTTCCATGCAATACCGCTGGCTGTGGAAGATAAGACATTGAGGGCGTTGGAGTCAATCTTTTATTATTATTATTATTAGGGAGGTTTATAAAGCGCTTGGTTACGCTAGAAAGCGTGTCCCCGCGCTACACCTGAAAAACTCAGAGCAGTAGTGAGGAGTAGGCTCGATTATCTTGAGAAAAGGTGTGTTTTTAAGTTCTTCCGGAAGCTGGATTCCGATGGGTCTAGGCGGAGATTAAGAGGCAGGGCGTTCCAGCGCTTCGCTGCCAAATGGCGAAAAGAGCGTCCACCCATACGGGCCTTTCTGACCCTAGGGACCACAAGTAGACCTCCGTGTGAAGAGCGCAGAGCACATGAAGGTGCATACTTGATGACTAGGTTCTGGAGTGGTGTAGGCGCTTTCCGAGCAAGAATGCGGTGACAGGTACAGAGGGCTTTAAATTCCACTCTGCTTCTTACTGGCAGCCAGTGGAGAGTGTGAAGGGCAGCTTTAGAATCCGATCTTTTAGGGACTTTTAGGATGAGGCGGGTTGCCGCATTCTGCAATACCTGGAGGCGGTTTATTGCCTTACAGGTGGCACCCAGGTACAATAGGTTGCCGTAGTCTAGGCGCGATGTCACGAGGGCGTGTACCAGCGTTCTCCGGGCGGACATAGGGAGGAGAGCAAGGACCTTGCGTAAGATTTTTAAAACGCTGAAACAAACACCAGCCACTCGGTTTATTTGAAGTCAAAAGACAGGTCAGCATCGAGCATCGAGCCATACGCCAAGGTTTTTAACTTCCTGACGGGGCATAGGTGCCTCCCCCAGACAAGGGGGCCACCATGCCGATGACCAAGCGGAAGGACTCCCCCCACCACGAGCACCTCTGTCTTGTTGCCATTTAATTTAAGGCAGTTGGTGGACATCCAGGTTGCAAGGTCTTGCATGCAAGCCCTGAAACTGTCCGAAGCAAGTCCGGGTACTCGTGAGAGGGAGATAACCAACTGCGTGTCATCTGCGTATGACACGATTTTCAATCCATGACTCACGGCAATCGAAGCCACTGGGGAGACGTAGAGATTAAACAAAGTTGGGCTCAGGGACGATCCCTGGGGAACGCCCTGTCCCAAACCCATCTCTCTCGAGTAGTGATCACCCAAGCGGACTTGGAAGCTTCTCCCAGTCAGGAAGGATTGGATCCATTGGAGTGCAGCTTCAGATATTCCTCCGTTATTCATGCATTGTAGCAAGTTGGCATGAGCTACAGTGTTGAATGCTGCACTCAGGTCCAATAGGATGAGGGCCATGGTATAACCCTCATCCGCCCCCTGACGTAGGGCCTCCACCGCAGTTAAGAGTGCAGACTCTGTAGAATGACGGGGACGAAAGCCGAATTGAGTATCATGTAATAATGCCGCTTTTTCAACGAAGTCCATCAGTTGTAAATTGACCAATTTTTCGGCTACTTTGGCCAGGTATGGGAGGAGTGAAATTGGACGCAGGTTCTCTAGTTTCTCAAAACTAATGGTTGGTTTCTTCCTTAGGGGTAAAACCACCGCCTTTTTCCAGTCTTTAGGTACAGTCATGGTACTAAAAGACATGTCTAGTAGATGTCTGATGTAAGGTTCTAATACCACCAGACTATCTGCCAGACGTTTAGGTGTGGTAGGGTCCCGTGGAGAGCCCGACCTCACGGATCTACAAATTTTTAGGAGATCTTCTGGAGATGGGATAACAAAGTGGGTCAGTCTGTGTCTATCACCCCATTCCCTAGGGCTTTCGACAAATTCTGCCCCAGTTATAGGCTGTGTTGGGAACGCTGAGTAGATTTTAGCTATTTTCTCTAAAAAGAAATTTGCAATTTTATTGCACGATTCGGGGGAACAATCATCTGGGACACTGGAGGATTTTTCACTCGAAAGAGTTTTGTAGAGCGAAAACAGCTCTTTTGTGGAATTACCAGCTTCATTGACTCTAAGCGTATAGTATGCTGTTTTGGACTTTCTAATTAGGCCATGGTAAAGTCGCCTCTCTATCAAGTAGGTGGCTCTAGATTCTTTGGAGAAAGTCTTGCGCCATTCTCTTTCGAGTCTCTTCAGTGCAGTTTTCAAGGCTCTTAGTTCTTCGTTGAACCATGGGGCTGTTTTTTGAACACGGCCCCCAGATTTGGTTTTTTGAAGAGGAGCGGTACAGTCCAGTGCCTCAGTGATGCGATTGCAAAGATTAGTGTTGGCCGTGTCAGCGTCATCCCCCCCCGGGCTCCCCCCTTTAGTCAGTGCCTCGCAGAATTTATGCTGGGAAAAAGTAGCCCAATTCCGCCTAAGATGATACAGCAATGCTGGCTGCGGGGGTCTACTTCCAGGAATACGAATGGTGAAGGGAACTAAGTAGTGATCCGACCAGGGAATAGGAATAGGGGATTTGGCTTCTACTTCCCCCCAGTTGACAAATATGGGATCCAGAAGGTGACCCAACTGATGTGTTGGACCACTAACAATTTGAGTCAATTGGAGGGCTCCTAATGCCTGACTGAAATTCTTACTAACGCTGTCTGAGGGGTTATTGAGATGTAAATTAAGGTCTCCAAGTACCAAAAATTTATCGTTACATAAAGCGGTCTCCATAATGCCTTCAACCAGACTTTACTCAAACTTGGCTATAGGGCCAGGGGGTCTGTAGATTAGCATGCCCTTTAGCGTGTAGCTATTATTCACTTTAATAGTGAAACTCCCTGCCTCACTATCCAGGATAGGGGAGCTGTCGAATTGGCATTGCAAGCTTTCTCGGACTACAATTGCAATGCCCCCTCCTCTGCCAATGGGTCTGTCCTGTCTGTGTATTGTATATCCTACTGGAAGTGCCTCGAGGGCATCAAATGTAGAATCATTATCTAACCATGTTTCTGTTAGAAACATAAGGTCCCATTTTGTCTCAGAGAGTAGATCATATAGGTCTAACTTATGTTTCCTTAATGATCGCACGTTAAGCAGTCCACAGTGCACAGTGTAGTCCATGCTGTTCGTGTTCCTGTCAAGGTCATAGGAGAAGTGGCAGTATTCGCAGCCTATATTGTCTTCTACGCGTAGATTATGCTTGCATGGCTCATCAACATTGTGGCGTAAGGTAAGTAATTCCTGCTTACTCCACCGTATGTGGTCATCCCGAGGGGCATAGGGTATGGCCCTGGACCGCGTACGATCGCGGACGGGCGCAGACGGGCTTGACTTAGGCGCGACTTTGGCGCGATGACGGCGTGCCCGCTGTGCTCGCCCGCTGCGCGTCCGGAAAGGGCGCATTGATATAGGGGCGGAAGTCGTGGCCTCGAGAGTGGGCGTGTCTGGAGGATCGAGCGCGCGATGGCGGCAGCGCGGTTCCCCACCTGCAGCAGCGCTAGAGTCCGCTGAGCTAGAGCTTCCCCAGCTGCAACCAGGTCAGTAGGTGCTCAAGAGGTGCAAGGTGCTCTTTTAAAATACACAAGTAAAAATCACAGTTTTAAAAAAGATCGAGTAAAGTCCTCCCGGCTTTCCGCCTCAGGAGTGTTTCAAATGTTTTATGTGGCACTATGGGAAGGTAAGAAGGGCGATGACGTTTCTTGCCTTACCACAAGATAGGGGTGGCCTTGCAATCCCTAATATTACCCTTTATTACTGGGCGGCTCTTCTCCAACAAATGGCCTCCCTGTTTGTCCTGGATAATGATATGGGTACAGACCAGGGCCAAATAATACCCACTATTTATGAATTGTCCTTAGGGAAGGAAGCTCCGGGGTTGCTACTTAGACAGATCGGACCGAGTTACTATAAAAAGGTACGGTTCATAGTGATCTATAGTGCATGGAAAGTCTGGAAACAGGTCTCCAAATTTATGGCTGTCCCGAAAGTTTCTAGATATACTCCCCTTTGGCGCTCATCTTTGTTTCCGCCCCAGATCAATGATGCATTGGGGAAGAAGTGGGAAAGGTATGGGGTGGGAACA
The DNA here is from genome assembly GCF_964204655.1 of Triturus cristatus. Taxonomy (NCBI): domain Eukaryota; kingdom Metazoa; phylum Chordata; class Amphibia; order Caudata; family Salamandridae; genus Triturus; species Triturus cristatus. The sequence goes on along the minus strand of NC_140587.1, from coordinate 477,501,040 downwards.
ATAGGGGATTTCTGTGGGGAAGAGCAAGATTTTCAATTTCCCAGGCTGCAGCGGGTCTTTAGAATACCGGACAATCAATATTTTAAATTTGTACAGATTGGGAGCATCCTTACCGTTTTTAGCCCTAAGATTAAGCTTGATAAGATACTAATTTTGGATACTATATCCTCGAGGGCCAGTAGAATCAGGAATTTTTATAGTCTACTTCTCGATAGGATTCCAGATGACCTGGAAAAAACGGAGTCATATTGGGCAAGAAATCTGGGGAATGCCGACGTGGATATTTATATGAGCCTCTCTTTAATGCTAAAATACTTCTATCATCGAATCTCAAAACCCAATTGTATAAAACTATTTTTAATCTCTATTTTACACCAGCTAAACTATATGTATGGGGGAAGAGAATAGACGATAAGTGCCCCAGATGCGGGAGAGACCCTGCCCCTCTTATTCATATGTTGTATGATTGTGATAAACTAGATCTGGTAAAAACAGGGCTCCAAGGGTACTGGGAGGAAGTATTAGGCCTCAGATTAGAATTGTCCCCTACTCTGCTGATCCTTGGTCACGATAACACTTTGGGCCTTAGTACTGAGCAGGAATATTGTCTGTTCCTGGGGTCAGCGGTATACAGGATTTTATTGGCAGCAAGATTGAAAGATTCTGAACCACCAACGTTTCACATGTGGCTTGCCAGGCTTCTGGGAATCTATAATCAAGAGAGGGCTATCTACGCCAGTTGGGTTAGACAGGCCAGAATTCGGGGGCGGAAAGTCTGGGCATATATTGCCGATTGGAGCAGAGACACAAGAATGGTTTAGGATGAAGCTAATCAAGACGGTATATAGTAACAATAGGGGTAGGATGCAATGAATTGTTTGACTTTTTTAGATAATGTAAGAAACTGTATGGGTCTTAGCCACTCCTTTCTGTATTGCTTTTTCTTTTGTATAATCACCCTATCGTACTGTATTCATTGGATATTTATATGGTAATGACTGAAGTTTAATATATTTGTATTTTCTGGAAATGTTAATAATTTTTTTTTTTTTTTTAAAGCAAAGTGTATCTAGATTTTTGTCGTAAATATCCTGTTCTTGTTGTCTCAGTCCTGTCTATTGCTCTCTCTGATGGTCAAGAATTATTCATCCTTTGAGGGAGTGTGATGCTCTGACGGCTAATCTTGCTACCATCTGATACTTCTGATCCCCTCCTTTCACTCAGGCCACATATTATCTTGTTGCTGTGGGTATATTTACTGCTCAAAGTCTGGCCAGCTAATCTGATCCTGTTTGTTTGCCAGAAAATGTTCCTTGTGGGATCATTAACTATGACTCTACTGTTCAAAGAGCATCTAGGAACATTTGATGTTGTATCTCACTTCCTGTTTACTGACCAAAGGGATCTAATATGCTCATCTTTTGAGCAAGCAAATATGATTTCCCACTTCTAGTGCCTTGCTTCTCTCATTGATCGGTGCAAACATTTTCAAAAAGGTATCTGTTTGTGAAATGCCATGATAACACAAACGTGTTAGTTTGAACCCCTGCATTCCTTCTCTCACATAAATCCTCATTTGAAGAAGAAAAAATTATTAAAACACTTAACATTTGGGATGGTAATGACGGGCCCTACTGCAATATTGTTACCTTCATCTTATTGAACGTATGCAATGTCAAGTACTTTTTTGGATTGTGACCGCTTATGTTCCAATTTTTGGGATGGAAAGCTGAGCATTGTCTGTTCCAACATGACTAGCATCACTTCTCTTTGATTTTGAGTTTGTCTGTCATGGCAAGCCATATCAAGTTTGCCATCCTCCTTGCTTTCAGTATTTGGTCCCAGCATTGTGACTGAGTTGGCTTTGCAAATAAATCCCTGTTCCTCTGCGATTATATTGTCTAAACCAGCACCAATAAGGACTCAACTTCCTCTAATAGCGAGGACACCCAATTTAGTTTTGCATTGCTGCAAAGCAGAGCTTTATTTTTTCAATTCCCTGACTGCGTTTTTAAATCAAACTTCACTTCCTCATTGTTATAGGAAGAGGATTAGGAAATATGCCAAGCACAACATATAGTGAGTTCAATCTAGAGGCTATCAAACTATGTGGGCAAGAAGCTGAGCAGAAAGGAGTAGGAAGCAATAATCAGGAGAGAAACTTAGGGCCCAATTGCAATCTTGGCGGATGGGATACTCTGTCACAAACATGATGGATAACCGTCCACCATATTAAAAGTTCCATTATATCCTAAGGAACTTGTAACATGGTGGATGGGATACCAGCCACATGTGTGACAGATTTTCTCATCCGCCAAGATTATAATCAGGCCCTTAGTTCCCCTTACCCATAATTAAATTCTTAATAAAAACAACACTATTGTTTTATCACAACCCCTCAATATGCACACTGAAATTACTTGAGGAATTAAAATAATACCATATAACACAATTTAAAAGAAATCCAAATATCAAGAAATAGAAAGTATAAAACAAGTATTGCAGAGGGAGTGGCCAATTGGCTTAAGGGCCACAAACAGTCTGAGGTCCCCTGTTAGACTTCGAAAGTCTTTTAAAGTGTGTATAGCTCATCAAACATTTTAAAAGTGCTAATATTAGTCCACAGTAGCTTTATCTTGAGACCAGGAGGGGGGTCCAGCCCAGCCTCTTACAGGCTCTGACGGACTTGGGTGAGCCCACCCTTGGCCTAAATTTCACCTGGACCTTGCCTGCACCTAGCCTGGGGAGAAGAGTGACCACACACGCATTATAGCAGTTCACCAATAATGGAAGTTCTCGCCTCCTCCTGCTCCTCCTGTGGAAGTTGGGGGATGCAGTTTTCCCCCAGTCCTGGTGACTTTTGAGTAAAAAAGCCCTTTGCTGCAAGATAGCTGTACACTCTTTGTAGCACTTCCCCAATAATGGAGGGTCCAGTCTCCTCCTGCCTTTCCACTGGAAGTTGGGGGATGCAGCTTTTTCCCCCAGTCTTGTTGTAGTTTGCAAACCCTCTCTACTCCACTTATGTGTGCACACTACATCCTTGTGCTCTCATGATTTACATAAATGGAAATGCTTAGCCCTCAATTTGGAGGATTGTCCAAATGTCCAATAGGATTGAATTTAAATTACATCCATGGAGCAAGAAGACATAAAGTTCTAATGTTTGATCATACCCATTGGAATAAAGTCTCCTTAAACTTTTTTTCTTGAAAGAATTTTCATGATTTTTCAGTATTCTCAGTCTCTTTTTCTGTTTGTAAAAATGTAATATTTTCAATCAAATTTCAAAGACAAACGATTCTTTCATATATTAGCCAAAACATGTTTCACAAAATCATAATGTGAGCAATTTTTATATTGCCTATTAAATGGGAACAATAATTTAAGGACATTAAAATGGCCCAGGGATACCTATATCCCTACTCTTGACCTGGCAAATTTCCAAAAAGGTTTGCTAGCAGTCGCAGAGTGGATGGATGCCAATTAACTTCGCCTGAATGCGGGCAAGATGGAAATGCTTTTATTTGGAAAGAATACTCACTACGGGCCCGATTCACAGAACTAATCTGAGCCAAAATCCTAAACTTACTACTTTTTGTATTCACAGAAGGCATTTAGTAGTAGTAAAGTTAGGATTTTGTCTTAAGTCTGTCTTAAGTCTGTCTTAAGTCTGTCTTAAGTCTGTCTTAAGACTGTCTTAAGTCTGTCTTAAGACTGTCTTAAGACTGTCTTAAGTCTGTCTTAAGTTTGTCTTAAGTCTGTCTTAAGTCTGTCTTAAGTCTGTCTTAAGTCTGTCTTAAGTCTGTCTTAAGTCTGTCTTAAGTTTGTCTTAAGTCAAACTTAAGACAAAATCCTGTGAATTGGGCCCTACGGGATGATTATTGATGGCCCTCCTCTCTTGGGCCTCCCCCCAAACCTAAGACCTCCTTCAAAATTCTAGGAGTCCTTATGGACAGCACTTTGGCCTTTGAGGCTCAAGTTAAATTGGTAGTAAGTGTGGGTGGTGAACTCCGCTCAACTTGCGGAGTTTACAGAGTTTTCTGCACTCCACGTTACGTGAAGCTCACAAAGTTCAGAAAAAGTCGTCTTCACGTAGCAGAGTTTTTTTCCTCGCTTGCGTTCGTCAACCACCCGGTGAGCTTTTTCCTTGTTCGTGATCGTCAACATCAAGTTGGCAAGCGCGAGCCTGGAAAATCAACCTCCTGGCGAGATTTCTCAATGCGGGTGGTCAGATTTCTCATTGTGAGTGGTCACGTATGGTCACGATCGCTCGCATTGAGAAACCATCCGTTTGCGTTGAGAAAGCTGCCGCACGAGTAAAAATCAACTCAAGCAGCAGAAAGGAAGCAGCGCTCGCTTGCGCTGTGCATGGTGCCCTTTGTGATGATTACACAGTGCGGAGAAGCACCTAGCACTGAAAATCACCGCAAATGCCATTTATCTAACGCACTCCGCTGCTTGCGGAACTCCGCGTAGTACAGCAGAGGTTTTTTTGCAGTCGTACTCCGCGCAAGCTTAATCAGTAGCGGGTACCTGTTTTGGGCTCTTGAGAAGTCTCAAATCATTTCTTGGTCTTTTTCACCCTAGCAGCTGTCAAATCATTGTTCAGGCACTATTTTGTCCCAGTTAGATTACATTAACATCTTGTATCTGGGAGCCAAACAAGTCAGTCACCACAAGACTTCAGCTGGCCCAAAATGTTTAACCTCCTATCACCATACTGTCCCTCTCATCCCTTGCGCTCAGCCGATCTTAACTTGGCCATTGCCCCTCAAGTTAGGAGAGCAAGAGCATGAGGCCATTCTTTTTGTGCCAAGGCCCCAGTTCTTTGGAACTTGCTTCCTATTTTCATGAGAAATACGGAGAACCACTGGCATTTCAGAAAATCCCTGAAGACATAGCTTTTCTCCACCTAGGACCCCTCTTTCATTTCCCTCTGACAAGTCGGCAGACATAGTTCGTTCATCCTTAAGGTCCAGCACTGGAAAGCCCCATTGTTGGGGCAGCTATGCGCTTTGTAAACACTATACCATGACATAACATAAAATATTGGCAGAAAATGAATTACAGCAGTGTGTGCAATTTCTTCCCACCTCCCGCCCTTCCTCCCCACCCCCATGTGTGTTAAGATGGACAATACTGTAAAAATTGTTGTAATAGTGAACAACCATAATGCTATTGAAGTTTGCATAATTTGAGTCTTGTATGAAATATACATTGATTATATTTGATACTGCTGGAGTGGAGATATTTGTATCTCAAACATCGAGCATAATCATCATATAACCCCTTTTGGTCATATGGACCTTTGTTAGTCGACAAGGAAAATAGATAAGAAGCTATCATTTACATTAGCTACTATGAACAGTTAATACCAAATTGGGACTTCACAGGAAATGACAAGGAGAAATAAAGTGAGTTTAAAGGATTTCTTTACAATTAGTTCAAATCAGTCATTAGTTTAGTAAGCATTTTTGTTATCATTATTACAGATTCACATAATCTAAATGTCGAAATTTCAAAATAAAAAAAAACAGCACATTATTACGAATGCCAAGATACAATGCACATTTTTTGCCTTCCCAAACATGGGAATTGTAGCATTGAAGGATTTTTATAGTGAAATCTATGAGAGGAATTGTAATGTTATTCTTCCAGTAACATATGCATTAATGCTACTAACTGTACAATGTATAGTATTCCCTGATACTATGTGATGCAATGTCATTGAGGAAAAGTAATAAAAATTATGTGTTAAAAAAAATGCAGAATATGCAGCAAGTGTGTTTCATAAAGAATAATCCCTAATCTACATTAAGGAAAGTTGGGCGCAAATGGCATTTTTTTCCAAGCAAAGAAAGATAAACTGTCAGCGTCAGAAAACCAAAGGAAGGTTTCTGATGAGAGAATAGTAATGTATTTTCATAAAGCCGTAGCACTAAAGCAGTGGAGATTAGCAGATCTCAGCTCGAAGTCAGTAAGTGTCTCTCAGATAAACTCCCCAAGATCTTCTTTTTTAGTCTAAGGTACACATACTATTATAATTCAACAAAACACTAGTTGCAACATTGCATCTTGCCCCCACTTTCAGGAATCAATCCTTCTCTTCCAAAGGCTGGGAGCAGGTAAACTCCCTAGCTTCTCATGTCTTTACAATGGTTCATACATTTCTATGTCTTTGAATTGCTACTCTGAACAGAATCTTGTGGTTCAGACAGGTCTTACCATGAGTCACACTTCCAGACATCTTCCTTTTCTCCTCCTCACTATCAGTTGTCTAATACATAACAAATGCCTATTTACTGGCTAACAGTAGGTTTCTGGAAAAATATAGCATCTGCAGTGATAGGAAAGAGAACAATATCTCGTGCAAAGCAACTGTGTAAATGCGTAAACAGACCTATCAGCCTTAAATATGTAAAGTCAACATTTCAAAATGGCATCAGAATTTAAGCTAGCTTAATTCATTACAATATGTTACCACAAGTGATTGATAATAATGGCCAAATGTGACTATCTACTACAAAGTTTTCATTTACTGTGCACATGTTACTTAACATTATAAATTTAACTTTGTTAGTACATGTGCTTCATTAGCAAAAGGAGGAATGTTGTTTTATCAATACTTTTCATTTAGTATTTTGCACAGCCCTGAGGAAGCAGGTTGGCTGACCGTCAAACTAACATTTGAAATTGATAGATAGAAGGATTGTCTGGCTGTAAACTTAACTTTTGAGACTGGCATATGGAAGATTGAAGTCCAGAACTGTTTGGACATTCATTTTTTTAACACATACATGAGAAACTTGTATAATTTGAAGATAATATATATTTGCAACCCAGAGCCCCATACTAAAATCAATGCAGTGCCTGATATTGAAAAATAACATGATCAAGAATTTAGGGGAGTAGACTGACTAAATGATCCTGTTCTTGAAGAAAAGACTCACTTTTATTGTTGGTAAGAGGAAAAGACTATACGCAGCAGCGTTTTTTCTCCAAGGGAGTCGGGGCTCCGCCTCCTTTACATTTATAGTAAACAGATTTCAACCATAGCAATGCTAAAAATCTATTTTGATTGCCCTACTTACTGCGTTGTTGCATGGAACGTTGTGGAAGTGGAGGGAGACGTGACTCAGAGCGTTGCTCCCCCTAGGCGGGCCCAAAGCCTACGGGGCAGATTTACAACTTCTGGCGCATCTCTGCAAATCAGCAGGGATGCGCCAGAACAGATGCGTCACGTAATCCCCCCCTTGCGCCATCACAGATGCGTCGCATTTACAATTCGGCGCACCATGGTGCAAGGAGGGGAAGATGCGTGACGCATCTTGTGGCGTACGGGCGGCGCATTGCTAGAGTCGCGTCGCAAGCGCGAACCAACTCCTGCAATGCACAGGGGCCGCCCATACTTAACGTGGTGCGTCACTCCTTATGCCTGCTTCAAGCAGGCGTCAGGGGCCGCCCATACTTAACGTGGTGCGTCAATACTTATGCCTGCTTCAAGCAGGCGTAAGGATTTGACGCAGCAGCGTCGTAAAACTGACTCAGTGAAATCTTGTAGATTTCACTGCGTCAGTTTTACGGGGCTTTCCTATGAGGGAACGCCCACCATGTGACAGAACGCCCACATGAAACCTGACGCAGGTTTCATGTGGCGCAGGGCTTTACAACGTGACGCATCTGCCTAGATGCGTCACGTTGTAAATAAGTCACAACGTGGCGCATGGTTTACGCCGCCGCTGCGTCACAAAAGGGGAGTAGACTGACTAAATGATCCTGTTCTTGAAGTAAAGACTCACTTTTATTGTTGGTAAAAGGAAAAGACTATACGCAGCACCGTTTTTTCTCCAAGGGAGTCGGGGCTCCGCCTCCTTTACATTTATAGTAAACAGATTTCAACCATAGCAATGCTAAAAATCTGTTTTGATTGCCCTACTTACTGCGTTGTTGCATGGAACGTTGTGGAAGTGGAGGGAGACGTGACTCAGAGCGTTGCTCCCCCTAGGCGGGCCCAAAGCCTACGGGGCAGATTTACAACTTCTGGCGCATCTCTGCAAATCAGCAGGGATGTGCCAGAACAGATGCGTCACGTAATCCCCCCCTTGCGCCATCACAGATGCGTCGCATTTACAATTCGGCACACCATGGTGCAAGGAGGGGAAGATGCGTGACGCATCTTGTGGCGTACGGGCGGCGCATTGCTGGAGTCGCGTCGCAAGCGCGAACCAACTCCTGCAATGCACAGGGGCCGCCCATACTTAACGTGGTGCGTCACTCCTTATGCCTGCTTCAAGCAGGCGTCAGGGGACGCCCATACTTAACGTGGTGCGTCAATCCTTATGCCTGCTTCAAGCAGGCGTAAGGATTTGACACAGCAGCGTCGTAAAACTGACTCAGTGAAATCTTGTAGATTTCACTGCGTCAGTTTTACGGGGCTTTCCTACGAGGGAACGCCCATCCTGTGACAGAACGCCCACATGAAACCTGACGCAGGTTTCATGTGGCGCAGGGCTTTACAACGTGACGCATCTGCCTAGATGCGTCACGTTGTAAATAAGTCACAACGTGGCGCATGGTTTACGCCGCCGCTGCGTCACAAAAGGGGAGTAGACTGACTAAATGATCCTGTTCTTGAAGTAAAGACTCACTTTTATTGTTGGTAAAAGGAAAAGACTATACGCAGCAGCGTTTTTTCTCCAAGGGAGTCGGGGCTCCGCCTCCTTTACATTTATAGTAAACAGATTTCAACCATAGCAATGCTAAAAATCTGTTTTGATTGCCCTACTTACTGCGTTGTTGCATGGAACGTTGTGGAAGTGGAGGGAGACGTGACTCAGAGCGTTGCTCCCCCTAGGCGGGCCCAAAGCCTACGGGGCAGATTTACAACTTCTGGCGCATCTCTGCAAATCAGCAGGGATGTGCCAGAACAGATGCGTCACGTAATCCCCCCCTTGCGCCATCACAGATGCGTCGCATTTACAATTCGGCACACCATGGTGCAAGGAGGGGAAGATGCGTGACGCATCTTGTGGCGTACGGGCGGCGCATTGCTGGAGTCGCGTCGCAAGCGCGAACCAACTCCTGCAATGCACAGGGGCCGCCCATACTTAACGTGGTGCATCACTCCTTATGCCTGCTTCAAGCAGGCGTCAGGGGCCGCCCATACTTAACGTGGTGCGTCAATCCTTATGCCTGCTTCAAGCAGGCGTAAGGATTTGACGCAGCAGCGTCGTAAAACTGACTCAGTGAAATCTTGTAGATTTCACTGCGTCAGTTTTACGGGGCTTTCCTACGAGGGAACGCCCACCCTGTGACAGAACGCCCACATGAAACCTGACGCAGGTTTCATGTGGCGCAGGGCTTTACAACGTGACGCATCTTCCTAGATGCGTCACGTTGTAAATAAGTCACAACGTGGCGCATGGTTTACGCCGCCGCTGCGTCACAAAAGTGACGCAACGGCGGCGTAAAAGTGTCGCAAGGGGCTTGTAAATCTGCCCCTAAGTATTTGCCGGGCTGACAATCTCACAGCCCTGAAGCCTGTGAGGTCATTAGCTGGGCAAAGACTGACCATCCAGGCCTAGTCTCTACCCCCTCATGACATGGGGGAAAGTTAGCCACAGGCATTCCAGATGGAAGCCCTGTAGCGTTAAGCCTCTATGTAATTTAGGGAGTGGCGAGCATTGCCAGCACACCTTTTCCCAACTCGTCACAGGATGGGCTGGGACCCACCCTGTGATGAGTTGGTAAAGGGTGTGGTACTAGACTAACTCCAGGTGGAATTCTATAAATCCAGTCCGCGTAGACTCGAGTCAACTGTGGTGTGACTGCAACACACTGGCTGTGTGCTTGATTTGGAGTTCAGCGCCATTTTTAGCTCCGGTGTGCTGCTGAGTGTTCACATAAGCGTTGATTTCTTTTATGGCAGCAGTAGTGCAAGCAGTGTCCTTGCGCACAGGCACAGCACAGCACCGCAGGTTCGAGTGTGAAGGAGTTGGCAGACCGGGAGGGCAGCTCAGCAGAGCAAGGTAACAAAAGTGTCATTTGCCGGGCCCAGGCCCATTTTGTAATAACATTTAATTGGGCCCGTTTCAGGGTCTGGTGGTGGTCCTGCTGCTGGCCCTGGGATTGTCAGTCAGCCTAGAGCTGAGTGAGAGTGCTGCACAGAGATTAACGAAGCAAGCCTAATGAATGCGCCCTGCTTTTTAGGTCTCGCTGGAGCCAGCGCTTTAGCGCTGCTCTCGCGAGAGCTTTTGTAAAAGGGGGATCTGGAAGTGCAAACTAGTGCTTTTCAGGCCTCCAAATACAGTGCATGTGCGCCGGGCGCGCGCACCATTTGGCAGCCTGAAAGCACTAGTTTGCACCTTCAAATCCCCCCCCCCCTTTACAAAAGCTCATTTCGCGTCCGCTTTGATGAGAACATCAAAGGGGCCGCGAAATTGCTCACCATTTGCCACCCCCTCCCTCCCTTATCCCACTTCCCTCACAATGGCGACAGCTTGTTTAATCTCTACGTCTTGTCCCCCAACGTTTTTCTCTCGGACTATGGCTCCCTTTTGCTTGCTCTCTTCAGCGCTCTTTTTTCTTGCTTTCTCTTTCCTAAAATCTCAATCACACAATCCTTTTAGTAGCGGGCAAAGCAACACAACCATTCTCATAATAAACACAGCAGGACATGGTTTTAAGAATATGTCAAAGGTGAATTAAGGGTAGGAAAAATAGCGAAATCGTTTATTTGTGAAGTATGCATAATTTATATTTAAAAAATACACGTATTAAGTGGAACACACTTCCCCAGTCGTCTGCCATACACATAAACCAGAAAGCCGTATAAACCTGGTGCTACTAGCGTTTGGACACCTGCAAGGACTTAGGAACTTTATACATCGATGAATAATTAAATGGCGCATGACCACATTTGAAGATTATAAAATGCTGACGGCAGCCCAAAGCGAAGAGTCGATTAGGAGTGGACTTCGTGACTGACGAGGTTGTAAAATAATTAAGTAGGACAAACTATGGCTGCAGCCCATCTCTCAGTGGAATAAAACCGGAAATGTTGAATGGTTTCACCCAGTGCCATGGTCACAGACAAATTGCTCCTCTTTCTAAGTTTCCCAGAGATTCTATGATTGTCAATCCTGAGTCCGACACAAACAGACTATTTTGTCTGGGTTTTACCTACTTGCAAATTCAACCAGGCATTACTACGAGAAAAATGCGGGGGAAACAGCTTGGATCGGAGCGGTGGAAAACATGGGATAAAACCAAACCTGCATACCATAAAACCAAACCTGCATCCTATTTCTCATCCTGACCTATGAAACTCAGAAGTATGAGGTAAAACCACGTGTGCCGAAAAACTGAGGGGCATATTATTAAGCACGGCGTTAACATTATCGCCGCTTTAGCGGCAGACCTGCCGCTAAAGCGGCGATAACGGGCTTGATAATATGCCCTTGTGAATTCCAATAGAAGCCCATGTTGACACCAGAACATGGGCTTCTATGGGAATTCTCAAGGGCGTATTATCAAGCCCATTATCGCCGCTTTAGCGGCAGTTTTCTGCCGCTAAAACGGCGATAATTTTAACGCCGTTTCTTAATAATATGCCCCTAAGAGAATTAATAGGAGACCTCCAAACAAGACCACCGCCTTACTCACATGTTATATGCAGGTGACCTAAGTTTGTTGGCTATGACCCCTGCAAGCCTACAACGGCTCCTAGACACCCTCTCAATCTTCACTGAGTGGCACAAACTAGAAATTCTTTTTAAAAAAACCAAAGTGGTGAAGTTCAGCAAGAAAACTAAAAGACCTGGTGCCTAGATGGTAAGAAGGGATCAAATAACCAGTCGAACCAAAATACAAATACTTCTGGATATCTTTCGACAAAAGAGGTACTTTCTCTGCACACATGGATAAAATGAAATCCAAAAAGCTACCTCCCTAACTTTTGGCTGTAACACCCTGTCGAAATCCTTACAAGAATAAATGTTGGAGCCTCTCCACAAGGCCATAGCAGGAAAGCTACTCATCTATCTTTTATAGCTGCGAACTATTGGTAGGAACAAAGGTGGCAACGCTGCTCGGCGTGCTTATTGCTAAACATATCGGGCTGTATACAAATCGCCAAACTATACATTGCAGGCCCAACTACGCCTAGAGTTAGGCTTGAAAAATGAATCAATTGCCATAAACTGCTCTTTCTTAACATGCATTTGCAATGCAATAGAGAGAGAGGATGTGTGCGCGAGGAGGGGGGGGGGCGGCACCATGTGGTGAATCTCTGGGAGCAATGTGCCTGTGGCGATAGCGTGCGAAAGACTGTGCACTGCAGGAGGGGCAGCCAGAGGCGCGAATCTGTTTGATGTGTAGACGAGGGGTGTATGGCGTGTGAGGTGAGAGCTTGTGCTAGGCATAGGAACAACGTTTTTGTGTGTGGGTGAGCATGCGCGCTGAGCTGCAGAGTGGCCCCATGATAACTTGAGCCAGTTCTGGATGTTTAGACAACTGCATGTTGTATTCCTGGAGTTGTAGTTCCTTTTTAAATATTTTAAGTACGTGTTCTAAAATCCAAACATACAGAGTGCTGCGAGATTTTAAAAAAACATTGACGACAGCATTCTGCTTTTAATGTGATAATGTATACAAATATAGGCATGCAAAACTGCAATTTGCACGCATTGCAAGAACAAATGTTTGGCACATTAAAGCCCCACCTTTTGGGTTTACCAACACTGGGGGATGAAGTAGAACAAGCATTTGCAATGCAGTAGGTCTCGCATTTACGCGAGTTTAAGATATTGGCATTGTAAATGACAAAGCCTTTTATTTATGTTTTAAAGCACAACACATACATTGTTATTTACAATGCCAATAGCTCAAACTCACGTAATTGCGAGACCTATTGCATTGCAAATGCTTGTTTCACTTTTACCTGCGTGTATGAGGCACAATTTGGGGTGTCAGGACATTTTTAAATATCATACATTAGAGCCCAAGGTTGTTCCTTATACGTGCAAGTGAAGGAAGCAGGGCACATTCATCATTTGGCATGTCTGTGCGCAGTGCTGTCACTCAGCTCCATCTGGAGTAACCCCCTGCTGGGCATGGCATTCCTCTTCACACCCCGGGCAGCTGGGCACTCGTGAGGCGCCCGCCCATCTCCTTTCCGTGTCCGTGCATCTGCAGTTAACCAGACCAGGCCGGGCTGTGTTAGCCTCCGAGTCTGGGCACATCTCCCTGTTCCCTGCAGTCTCACAGGGCCTACACTAACCCTACACTACACTAATCCTGCGGCCAGTGCAGCTGCTCTCACCTCTTTTGTGTCTCCGCCATGTCCTGAATCATGCCATTGTCCTAAATCATGCCCGCAAATTTCAAGAATGCTAAACTATATTTGTAATTTACATACACAACCTGAGAACAATGGCTGGGGCATTTTTGAAAAGCCCAAGGTTCCCAGCTATGTATGCAAATATACAAATGATGTTTTGAATCTTGTGGCATCAGGGCATGTGGGAGACACTGAAGAGCAGCTGGTGGCTCAGTGGACTAATGCGCCCACTGTAGGGCCCTGTGTTTGTACAAATCCTGGTGGGTCCACTCAGCTTTTCATCCTACTTGGGTTAATAAAATGAGTACCGTTGAGTTTGTGGAAACAATAAACATCAGTTATTCTGTGCCTGTATTTGGAAATACACATTATGTTATGTTATGGATTGGTTGAATGGCAAAACAGATCTTTTTTTTTTTTTTTACAGAATTAGTTTTAGTTTCTCTGCAAATTTTGGTAAAGTTTATTAACTGTTCTATACGTAGGACATCATGAAAATTGCGATTATTAGCCCCTACCTATCCTATTATCCTCAATATATCAGCCTGAAATGTACTCACAAACTTCTTGACTGTTGCAGACATCGCTGAAGAAGGAAGTCAGGCTTGCCTACTAAGCGAGGCCTATGAAAGATATTCCTTTATGGTCAGCTTTTTATCTCATTTTTCTTAAATAGATTGCACAGGAAATGGCGACTAACCTCCCAAACAAATTTCTGGCCCCCGTGAAGCCCACCCCGGCCCAAGCTCAGCCTCACCTCTATCAAACCTCACCAGCTGCCACTGCCTATGCGTTATTTCAAACTACAGTCACAAAAGTGACGCAACGGCGGCGCAAAAGTGGCGCACAGGGCTTATAAATCTGCCCCTAAGTTTAGACCTGAAGTCTAAGGGACCAATTCACAAAAGTAAACTTAGACTTCAGGTCTAAACGTTGTCTTCAAGTCTTGGTTTACCTATGTGAATTGGATCCTCAGTTTTTAGGTGCATGGACTATCGATCTTAAACCAAGTAACCTTGTCTATGTTGAGAACTTTCCCCCCTTTTTTACTAAACTAGATAGCAACGACTCTACGGAAATAGTCTCAGATCTGTTTTTAGCTAGCCCCGAACTAGATGGTCTTGAACATATTAGTACAATGCATTATCAGTTAGAAGCTTTTAATATTCATCCAACCCATGTAGACTCAGAACCCCCTACAGCAGAAACTGTGGGAGCTATTGGTATTGAACAACCGGATCGAACATTAGTTCCCATTGTCATTGAGGCTGTATCCGATAAAGAGAATGTTGCTGTTTGTAATATGAATTTAGTCTCTTGGAACGTAGCAGGCCTGGCTGACAAAATATGTGATCCAACCTGGCTTGCTTTTGTTAAAAAATATGCAATTATATGCCTCCAAGAGACATGGATGGAAGGAAATAATGCCTTCATTGAAGGATATCAAAGCTTCCTTAGGCCAGCAGCCCCCTCAGCTAGTGGCAGAGCAAAGGGGGGTCTTGCTATTTTTGTCAATTTGGCTCTTTTGTGCGATATAACCAGCCATAAAACTGTAAATTGTAATATTCAAATGCTTGTACTGAAGCGAGGTAAACATGCTCTAACTCTAGTTAATTTTTATAATGCTATAATTAATGAAGGGGAGTGTAATATACTGTTATTGAACGAACTGTTGAAAGAAGGACCAGGTACATTGCTGTGTAACGTATTAATTGTAGGAGATTTTAATGTACATCCCTGCGGTAACCCCCGAGACACCCCTATGGGTGTCCTGGGGTGTAACAGCATGGATGGATTCCACTTTCGTCACACTAGGCATGGGTCACATTTAAATGACTTGCTAAACGAAAACAACCTGTTTGTAGCTATGTCACTGGTCCCTGAGACCAAAGTCCATGATGTTCCAACATTTAAAGGCTTCGGTCCTGGCTCATTCATAGATCATATATTATTATCTGCCGACCTTGTCAATCAGGCTTCTAATTTTACAATTCAAACAAACATCTACAGTGATCATAACCCCCTCTCTATTAAATTGAACGGGGGTGTATTTGAACAGCGAAAGCACTGTGATGATGTGGGCATATTAAAATGCATAAATGGCAAACGTCGCTTGAAATGGCATTTGGTAAACCAAGAAAATTTCTATAAAGAAATTAACAAGACATGTGGCAGGGATCTAATGGATTGTGTATCAACATGTATGCCCCCAGAGCAAATTCTAGCTATTTTTGAAGGTATAGTGACAACAGTAGGGTCGTTGTTATCAGTTTCAGTGAAGGGGCAGGTTAAAAACAATCCTAAATGGTTTGATAATGCATGTTCCTCGGCAAGTAAAAACTTAAGAAAGGCGTTAAAAAATAAATCCAGAGACCCAGGTCAGATCAAAAATCTCCGTTTGATATATAAAAAAACTCTTGTTAAACGAAAAAAGGAAATAAAAGCTTATACTTGGGAGTCTTTGCTTGATCCCTCAGTCCTGGGTAACAGTAGTAAATTTTGGGAAATTGTAAACAAACCTTTGTTTGACAATCCGAGTGATACTGCATTAGGTACAAACATTCCTGAGGAAGATTGGGTTACTCATTTTAGCGCAATTTTTAAAAGTGATGATCAACAGACAGTATATGATCTTTTAATACCAAACGAGAACTTTTTATATTTTTCAGACAATGAAATAGAAAAGGCTATCCAAGGATTAACTGGCAATAAGGCTCCAGGTCCAGATGGCTTGCCACCGGATCTTTTTCAATCCCGTATCTCGGTATGGGCACCTGTTCTCACAAAGGTGATAAATGCAGCTGTAATCTCTGGATGCCCAAAGTCTTGGGGACAATCAACCATAGTCCCTGTGTTCAAGAAGGGCGACCGCAGTAGTCCACTATGCTACAGGCCAATATCGTTAATTAATTCTGTAGCTAAAGTGGTAGGTGGCGTAATTTTGAATAGGCTAACAACATGGGCGTCAGAGAACAAAGTTATATCCTCCATTCAATATGGTTTCAGACCTGGTCATTCAACAATAACTCAATGCCTGAACCTATACCTGATTGTAGGCAAATACACTCTGGCCCGGCAGGGAACCATTCACATGGCTTTTATGGACCTATCGTCCGCCTTTGATTGTGTTGATAGAGGTAAACTATGGGACATCATGTTAAAGATGGGCGTAGAGCAGAATCTAATTTATGTTTTGGCTGACTTACACTCAGATACAAGAGCTAATGTCCGTTACACTCAAGATCTGAAAGTAACAAGTGACATTAGAATTAACCGGGGAGTCCGCCAAGGGTGTATCCTAGCACCATTTTTGTTCAATTTATATATTAATGAGCTAGAGGATTACCTGATAAAAACAGGAGCTGATTACCCCTACGTCGGCCGAAAAGGCGTCCCGGTCCTGCTCTACGCGGACGATGCTGTCCTTATTTCCAGGACGGCAAACGGCCTTCAGTTACTTTTAAACTCATTCTATGATTTTATGAGCTCCCGAGACTTAAGTATTAACAACTCAAAGTCTTATGTCATGAAAATAGGCCAAGGGTCGCGAAAACCTAATTCGTTCTCCATAAATGGGGAAAAAATTCCAAACTCTAAAACCTTCTCATATCTTGGGGTTCTCCTTGATAATCAATTAACCTGGGGCCCAGCTGTTGTAAAAAAGAAGGGCGAGGTAACACGCACCAATGCAGCCATACTCGGGTTCGCTAGGAAAATGGGTAATAGCCCGGTGGCTGCTTTGCTCAAACTTTATCAAGCTAAGAGCGTTGCCATTGCCTGTTATGGCAGCGAGCTCTGGGGCTATAGTCAAACGCGAGCCCTGGAGATTGCAGAAAATAATTTTTTAAAGAAGGTTTTGAGGCTGCCAAGGGGAACTGGAAACTTCTCGGTGCATGAGGAGCTAGGTGTACCTTTTCTCAGTGACAGATTAGCAGCAAGTCCCCTGTTATGTTGGCTGAACTCCTGGCTAAACAAAGATATACCTCTCACGCATGACATATTAAAAGAAGCCTTAACTTGGGACGGCAGGTTCAAGGTCCCATGGCTGAGGTATATTAATGACCGCCTCACTGAATTGGGACGGCCTGACTTGTTCTCAGCCCCAGAGATTATAACTAGAGCTGATGTTACTTTTGTGAAAAAATCATTTTTGTCCATTAGGTATTTTGCCCGGGAGGAGGGCGAACTGTTGAAAGCTAGCGTTAGGAAACATGCCTTACTCCAAACAAGCCTATGTATGGAACCGCATCTATCATGGCCTATGTCTGGCTTTGTACGCTATTTACTGACACGGTTCCGTTTTGATTTATTTCACCTCCTGTTGGCAACTCCGAAAGAGGCACACCGAGGTCAAGTGCTTCCTGCTTGCGGCTGCGACGGGAAGTCTCCGCAAGATTTGGTGCACTTCTTATTTATTTGTCCTTATTTCACGGTACCGCGGAAGATATATTTAAAGCCTTGTTTAAAAAAGTTAAACTTCACACAGATTAAACCGGCTCTTTATTACCTTCAACTCCTGAATAGCGACTGCACTTTATATATATGCAGCTTCTTGAAATTAGCCATTATTTTCAGGAAAAGTATGGAGGGATAATTATGCTGCTTTTATCATTGTATTTCTCTATCATTTTTAACCTTGTATATTTATTTATATATATATTTTTTTTAACTTGTTCATTCTGTCTGCTGCTCAGGTTTTATAATAATTCTGTAATTTATCTTGTCTCATAACTTTGCTGTCTAAAAACGGAATTGGATGATTTGTCTTTCTTATTGTTTATTTGTGAAATTTTGATTATGATTGTATGTTTTTGAAATGAACTTTTATGATTGTAAAGAATACAATCGAATAAAGATATTTGATTGATTGAGGTGCATGGACTATGTTTTTTCATTTGCTAAAGTGTTTTCTCATGCGGGCTTTCATATTCGTTAGCATGTTTATAGCACAGTTGTTACAATGTTCCAAGATGCTTGTTTTGTTCTTTCCGATATGTTTCAGTGATTGAGCACCACTCGCCAACTATGCATTCCACATCACGTAAGGTGTTTGTCCACGCGGGTTTTCACAGATCAGCAACAGCATGTCTAAATCACCATTGCTACAACAGCGCTCCTTGTGATTACAATTTGGATATTAATTTGTCAGTAACCAGTATCAATCATTCCTGTTTGTTTCTTTGTTCATATAAGTGTGCACCATGTGATTATTTCGAGAATATTACCTCTAGCTGAGGACATGATAGGCCCGAAATGCACTGGGGGTAATTGGATGAATATTCAATGACAGGTCAATGATACAGAGATGATTTATATGAACTCATGAATAAGAAGAAAACAAGAAAATATTGGGAAATATTTAATTTGTTTGAACAACAAAAATAAATAAAAATGGTAAAACTTGGAAAATGTGACTCAGCCACTGAGGCTAATCAAGAGGCTGTGTGCCTTGGGACTCTTCTCAAAGTGTTGAGAACAGCAAGACTATATAGTGCAGTGTACACCCATGGGGCAGCACATGTGAAACTCTGAGTACTTGATAAACAAGCATTTGCAATGCAATCGGTCTTGCCTTTGTGACCTTATATGTATTTAGCTATGCATCACATTAGTCTGGGTGCTGAAATATCTACTGTTCTTTAACCTGGAGGGAAAGTAAGCACCAAACTGCGTAACATGGGAAAACCTGGAGAGAAAGATTGCCTTTCAGTGGGAAATGGTATAGTCCAAAGCTCTGTTTTTCATATAAAATCAGGGTCTTCTGTGGTCATATCACTGAAAATACAAGATTTGAAAAAAATATTGTCTACGGGTGATCGTGGAAGACAATTTCTATGGACTGGAATCTAGAGAATGCTAAAGTGATTCTGGTATTTTACTGACCTCTGCTGGTCGTTTTCTACCAAGAAAGTTAAATAGAGGCAGTTGCCAGAAAATTTTAAAAAAAGAAAGGCCGTAAGCAGAAAGCAATTCTGGTATTTTTCTGACCTCTACTGGTCGTTTTCTGTCAAGACAGTTAAATAGAGGCAGTTGAACAAGCAGAAAGCAATTCTGGTATTCTACTGACCTCTACTGGTCGTTTTCTATCAAGACAGTTAAATAGAGGCTGTTGAACAGAAATAAACTCCCTAAGCGGAAGGAGACAAGTCCTAGGACTGATCTCCAAAGTCCACAAAGTACATACACATATAAGTATATACTAAAGTATATACAAGAGGTCTTGAATGCTCAACCTAAAAATCATTAATTACAACAAGGAGTGCACCAGAATGTGATTAATTTTAAGGCTCCAGAACTGACAAGGTCCCAGGCAATTTGTAAAAGTCAGAGATCGTGGTATGGACCACTTATGTTCAAGCGCTGGCGAATGCAATAACTGATGGAGCTCGATACTTCATATGTGACTTGGGGGCAAAATTCTTTCAATCCATAAGAAATGCAACTTATCATACTTGCATGAGTATTGATTGACCCATTAGATTAGTTGACAACTTCCAAAATATATTTTTATGAATAATGGCAATGGGAATTAAATAATTGATGAGTACTGGGAATGATTTTTCCCACTTCAATGCTGGGCGCAGAGAAAAATGTTGTACAGTAGACCACTCATTTGGATTTATGTTGCTGATTTTGAAAGTGGGAACCCTGGGAAATCAGTCCTTATATCTGGCTTTTGTAGATTTGAAATCAGCTTTTAACGCTGTTCTACCATCTATTTTGTGGAAAGCTTTGCATGGACTTGGTGTCCCAAGTATTCTTCTGGCACTAATTATTCAACTATACATTAATAGATATGGGACCCTGGGGGAAAGTGTCATATTATTATCTATAACTAAATGGGCCAGGCAGGGATGTGTATAGGCCACAACCCTGTCTACCCTTTCCTTGAAGGGTGTACTGGGACATCTATCTTCATGTCTCCGTGATGTTCCAGTGCTTGAGGGGAAACACATGTGAGAAGTTTAAACCATACTACCAAGGTTAGGTCTCTGGATTAGAATATGTTCTAATGATTATCTTTCACGATACTGAGCAGCTCTTAGTGAAATACTGACCCTTAGCTTGGCAAGAAACCTACCCTGGTGATGAATACAGGCCCCAGCTAGGCCCGCAGAATACAAGGGTTCGCTCTCCTGTAACGAAAGCTAGAAGGAAGTTGGCACGGAAACTGCAAAATACAAAGACAGAGTTTATTAACCCATAAGGGTGGTCCTACAACCCATACAACACTCTTCAGTATTGCATAGAGTAGCACAAAGGACTTGCATACACAGTCCCCTTTTATACACAACAGAGGGGCTCATAAGTGGGTGGATACAATATGAAGCAGCATTCATTACCTTTTATGGTCATTTTCGATACAGAATCAATATGTGGGCGGAGTTAGCACACTCCTAAGCCCGCGGAAACATGGTCAAGCAAGGACTAACTGATAACAG
The DNA here is from genome assembly GCF_964204655.1 of Triturus cristatus. Lineage (NCBI taxonomy): Eukaryota > Metazoa > Chordata > Amphibia > Caudata > Salamandridae > Triturus > Triturus cristatus. The sequence goes on along the minus strand of NC_140587.1, from coordinate 477,480,259 downwards.
ATGTGGTCAAGTCTGGGCATGCGCCAGACGGACAAAGGAGCTATTTATAGACTGTTACTAGGCAGATTATGAGAGCAACTGACAAGAAGATAGGACTCTTCTCGTGCTGAGCACGTGGAGACACGACAATACAAGATGGAGTCCAGACATTAGTCAACATAAGGAGGGAAACTTGGTCCAAGGCAGGGGAATTCATGTCTTTAGTGAATGCTTAATCATATCGCTGTTTTAATTTTCAACAGACGACCCTTTCAGCATTTACTGAAGACATCCGGCTTATTAGGATAATCATCATATATGTCAATTTTCATCATCTCTTCTACCTCTTTAGTTAAATGTTTCTGATAGGTGACATTGGCAATAGCTTTCTTATCAGGAATACAAAATGACACACATAGAGAACAGAGTAAAGGACCACATTGGACACAAATGCAACAAGAAAACAAAATTGCCACAATAATGCAGAGACCAGTCAAAACCTTCCACCCCCATGTAGTGATCAATGCCCAAAACCATCCAGAAAAGGTCCAAGTGCCATTTTCTGTATGGATTTCAGCTGCAATTTTATGCAATTTGTTGATAGCATTATAAACTGATGGCGTGTGGTCAGGAATAAACACACAACAACTACTTCCAATAATTTTACATGCTCCACCTCGGTCAGCTAACATAACATCTAATACCATACGATTCTGTAATGCAACAATTCTAGTAATTTGTAATTCTTCCGTAAGATTCCCAAGAGCAGCAGCGGTTTGATTTGTCACAGCCTCTACAACTCTTGTTAATCTTCAAACTTTCCTACTATTTAGGGCAGCTCCAACAAAGAAAAACAATCCTAAGTTAAAATCAATATACTGCTGCAAGCTAGTATCAGTTTGATCAACATCATCAATAGATAGAGTAGGTTTATACCTATTTATAGTCACATTATTCAACAACTTTAAATCTTTATGATAAGATGCAGGTGCCAAGAATACAGGAGGTAATAAGAATGCTACATAACATACTCCGGACCAGCCAGCTGGCAAACGATAATAACCCTTATTCCCACATACGAAGTATGTGTTATGGGAGGCTAAGAAAGTACTATTATTCAACCCGTCTATGTTCAATACAATAATGCAATCGCTAACACCAACAGGAATATAACCCACACTCTGGACACACAGGTCCGCTTGAGCTTGTGCCACTTGAATCACAAATTGTTCCTTCCTTGTAGTGTCTCTGGTGTTCGTGAAAATGTAGGGGATCGATTCATTGTCTGGTCGATATTCTTCCCATTCCCATATTGTCCCATTCGCTTGTGGATAACCATCTTTATCTTGATGACATTCCTTATTAAGTCTAAAAAGTAGTCGTCCCACTGTAGGTTTCCGTGTGGCAAAAAGCAAAGTGTACCATGCTCTACAAGAGCCATTATGAGAAAAAGGAAGAGGTATGAATGGCGTTCCTCCCTTCTTCTGATGAGCTGGCATCATACCACATATCCAACAGTTCGTAGCATTTGTAGCGACATGGGTATGATGCAACATTTGGATGAAAGTGTTATTCAAATAAGACTGACGATGCTTCAATTCTTGATACGGAAGGGTATAAAAATAGTGCTCCTGGAGGAGCCTAGCGCGCAACCAAGATGGCCGCGTAGGTGCGAGGCTCCCGAGGACCTCCGCGACCTCCTGAATTAATCCTGCTTATATCCTGTCCTTGTTGAGGGGACTGTGTCTGTGAACCCGAGCAGAGGCGACACCCGTTTTCCGTTTTCGAATCGGACCCCGGACACCGGTGGGAGCACCGATCGAAGGTTGCGGCCTTCTCCGCGCCGGCCCCCCGGATTGGAGTTGTGGGGCGATCCGGGGACAAAGTGAACAACAGCGGCGGGCAGGGCTGGGCGACTCGCGTACCCCGCGCTTTCACTTTCGCTTTTGCGCCCTCCTTGCCCTCAAGCGAGGTAGGGTTGCGGAGCGGGGTGCGGTGGTGTGGCCTTGTCCGGGTGCCCGGCTGACCCGCCGGCTGTGAGTCGTCCTGCGGTCCAGTGGTCGCCCTCCCCCCCGGAACCCGTGAACTGGTTTATCGGCCCTTTCGAGGAGATTGGCACGACGGTGGGAGAGCAGACATGTCCACCAAACAAGATGGCGACCGGGCGAAGGTGAAGACGACCCGCCGTGGCCCGGCGCATCAATCCAACAGCATGGACCGCTACACCCTCCAGAAGGGATCTCCGGAGGCATCGCGTACATCCCCGGCGGGCCCGACTGAGGCGTCTGCTCAGCCAGTGGATCTGACCCTCCGGGACGTCATGGGCGCCATCGCCAAGATGAAGGCCTCAGTGGACCAGCGCTTCGACACCCTAGCGCAAAAGATAGACTCGGTCCTTGTGGATGTGAGCCTTGTGAGGGCCGACCTGTCCAAAACAAACGACCGGGTCGATTCCCTGGCCCACACCACAACGAGCCTCACGACAGATGTGGTGGCCCTCCAAAAGGAGGTGCGCCGGCTTGGCCAGGCGAGCGCCCTGATGGACCGTCGATTGGAGGATTCCGAGGGTCGGGCCCGGAGGAATAACGTTCGCATTGTGGGGGTGCCGGAGGGACGAGAGGCGGAGGCGGCCGATCTTTTTGTGGAAGAATTGATCCTTACCCATCTCCAGCCCCGGGGGCTGAGTAAGTTTTTTGCGGTGGAACGTGCCCACCGGGTCCCTGGGGGCAGACCTAAGGCCGGTGCCCCGCCGCGGCCTCTCATTGCCCGGATTTTTAACTTTCGGGACAGAGACGCTATCCTGCAGACCTCCAGGCAACAGGGACCGGTCAAGCTTGATAACATGGACGTGCATTTCTACCCTGACTTTACTCCGGCGGTCCAAAAGCAGAGACTGAGTTTTCTCAGAGTTAAACGTCGCCTACGGGACCTGAACCTTAAGTACTCAATGCTTTTTCCAGCTAAGCTAAGGGTGGAGGTGGATGGTCACACGCACTTTTTTGACCGACCCGAGGCGGCTGGGGACTGGTTGGACACTCTGCCTGGGGATCGGGGCCGAGGGGGTGGGGGGGGTGCGGTTGGCGGGGAGGGCCCACCGGATCAGAACTGAGGGGTGAATAATAGGCCTTGCTCTGGACAACATTCCTTTACCATTTACTGATCGTGTATGTTCCCCTCCTATGGAGGTCGTACGGGGTTTATTGGGGGCTTCCCTCCTCCTCTGGGGGACTAGTTAGTTTTTCATCTATGGGGCGACAGGCACACTGCACTTTGGGGGGGCTGTCTGGGCTCATGCAGGGGTGCAGGGAGGGGGGAGTTCTGTTGGGATGGGGGGGTGGGGGAGGGTGTGTTGTTTGTTTGCACCGCAAGGCAAACCCTTTACTGTATTGTTGCTCTCGAGATGCTCTTTGGGGGACGACTGATTGCTTCTACGTATGATGGGGGGTAGGGATTTGACTGTGTTGTCATGGAATGTTAACGGCCTGGGGGACAGGATTAAGCGTGGTGTGGTCCTGCAGTACCTGAAACGTATTTCACCAGATGTTGTCTTCTTGCAGGAGACACACCTTATAGGTAACTCCTTTCATGCCATGAATCGGCGGGGCTATCGTTTGGTGGCCCACTCGGGCTTCACCTCGGGCTCACGGGGGGTGGGTATCATGATCAAGAACTCGCTCCCGTTGGAGATTGATGAGGTGCGCCATGACGAGAGGGGACGCTACACTGTCCTGGTGGGTAGAATGGAGGGTAGAGTGGTTGTTTTTATATCAGTGTACGTTCCGCCTGGGTTACAATCTACTACATTTGCGGACCTGGGGCGCCTTCTCCTAGACCTCCCGGGTGGTCTGCTGGTGGTTGGGGGGGACTTCAATGCGGTAGCTTCTGGGTCTATGGATCGTCATCCCCCTAGGGACCTCCCCCGGGCACAGGCGTGGCTGTCCGGCCTTTTAGATACATTAGGACTGGTGGATTGCTGGCGACTAAAGCATCCCGCGCAGCTGCAATACACCTTCCACTCGGGTGCCCATGGTAGCCTCTCGCGGCTTGATTACGTCCTTGTCCCTGCGGCCTATGCGGGGAGGGTGGGAGAGGTGTGCCATCTGGCGCGGGGTATTTCAGATCACTCCCCATTACTGTTACATTTCGATGTCTTCCCGAGGGGGGAGGGCAGGGTGGCCCCAATCAATGCTTGGTATTTGCGCGACCCCACTATTCGTGCCGACTTGATCAAATCCCTGCAGCGGTACTTTGAGGAGAATGTGGGGTCTGTCCCTTCGGCCATCTCCGTGTGGGAGGCTTTTAAGGTAGTTCTCAGAGGGGAGGCCCTCTCCTTTATCTCCCATGCCCGGAGGCGCGAGCGGGAGGAGGTAACCCGGGTGGAGGCCGAAATTACGGAACTAGAGGGTGACCTGGGGAGCGGGGTGACGGATGCCAAGTTGCATGTTCTACACCTCAAGCAGGCGGCCTATAGGGCCCTCGTCACGGAGGCGGCCAGGGGCCTCAGTAGAGAGCAACAGGGGCGATTGTATGATGTGGGTGATAAGGCTGGTAAATTGATTGCGTGGTTGGACAAGAAGGAGAGAGCGAGTCGTGTGGTTCCTTTGATCGAGGGGATGGATGGTGTGCGTGTCACCGAGCCGGAAGCCATTGTCTCCTGCTTCGCGGATTATTTCCGCGAGGTGTACTCCCCGGTTTCTCCCTGCTCGGAGGAAGATTCCCATGCCCTGCTTCGGGACATCGCGCTGCCCTCCCTTTCGGTGGAGGACAGGGATTCGCTGGACGCTCCTCCCACCTCGGACGAAATTGCCCTTGCTATTCGCTCGGTCGCATCCGGCAAGGCCATGGGCCCCAATGGTATCCCCATCGAGCTGTACAAGCTGCGACCGGATGTACTGGTGCCCCACCTGCGCGCGATGTTCGTGGCGGCCCACTCGCAGGGTTCCCTCCCGCCGGACCAGCGTCTGGCCACAATCGTGGTGATCCACAAGGAGGGGAGACCCCGTGAGCGGGTCACATCCTATAGGCCTATCTCGCTCTTGAACGCGGAGCCCAAAATCCTCGCCAAGGTGTTGGCCAACCGGCTGGTCGGCGTGGTGGGCGACTTGGTCCACCAAGACCAATCTGGCTTTATACCCCATCGCAACACGGCTCTTAACCTGCGACGCTTGCACGGGTGCTCGCGCGTGTCCCGTTTGTGCGGGAGCCGGCCATCTTGGCGTCCTTAGACGCCACCATGGCGTTTGACACGCTTGAATGGCCATACATCTGGGCGATGCTGGCGAAATTTGGATTTGGACCGGGATTCATTAGCTGGGTCAAATTGTTGTATTCGGGCCCATTGGCGCAGGTGGTGGTGAATGGGCGAGTCTCGGCCCCATTCGCGCTGGGACGGGGCACGCGTCAGGGTTGCCCCTTGTCGCCGCTCCTGTTTGCACTGGCCTTGGAACCCTTGGTGGAGTGGCTGCGGTGGCACCCTTCCATCCGTGGTCTCCGCTGGACCCCCGAGCATGAGGACCGCGTGTCCCTCTACGCCGACGATATCCTTTTGTATCTCGCCTCCCCGCGTAAATCGCTGATTGTCCTGGTTGATGTTTTGCGCTCATTCGGTCGGAACTCAGGCCTTGTCATCAACTGGGCGAAATCCTGCGTATATGTGCTTTCCGGGGAGGCTCCGGCCCTACCACGGGACTGCCCGATCCAGATTGCCTCCCAGGGGTTCCGGTACCTGGGTATATATATTACTCTGGACCCCGAGGCCCGCTACGAGCGGAACTTGCTACCCCCCCTCCAGCGCTTGAAGGAGGACGTTGCGCGTTGGCGGCGTCTTCCGCTTTCGCCGCTTGGCCGAGCGGCCTTGTTTAAGATGATGTCTCTGCCGCGCTTTCTGTACGCTCTCCAGAACACTATGGACTTGGTTCCGGCGCGCTACTTCCGTGAGGTGGAGAGCCTGCAGCGGCGCCTGTTCTGGGACGGGAGGCCACGTATTGCTCTGGCTAAATTGACGCTCCCGTGGTACGATGGGGGGGTTGCCCTCCCGGATATTAAACGGTATTACTGGGCCTCCCAGCTAGCTGCAATTAATCATGGCCTTTACGGGCCCGCCTTGAACCCGGCATTTGAAATGGACAAGATGCTCCTGCCCGGTGGCGATTACAATCGAGCGCTCTACTCTGGCGCGCCCGACTCCCGTCTGACGGGACCGACGCGTGTCATGGTGCGTGTATGGCACGCGGCTAATGCAGCTATGGGGTGGAAGGACCGTTTGACCCGGGCGTCACCGCTATATGCGTCTGAGAGGTTGGGCTCCCTGTGGACATCGAAGGGCTTCGAGAAGTGGGACACGATCGGAATCAGCACAGTGGGAGATCTCTGGACGAGGGCGGGATTCAAAACTTTTGAGACGCTGCAGACGGAGTTTCAGCTGCAAGGCAGTGAGTACTTTCGGTACTTACAAGTCCGCCACGCGCTGGGCTCCGTCTTCCCGGATGTCGCGTCCATTCCGGAGTCTTCCCCCCTGGAGGACAGAGTGCTGGATGGCCATGTCCCAGACAGCACGATCTCCCTTATATATAAAAAACTGATCAACGACAGATCGTGCCTGCTGACTAGTCTCCGCGAGGCCTGGGTTGCCGACGGGCTGGAACTGGACGACGAGGACTGGATTTCCGCGGTGGCCTCTCCGAAGGAGGTGGCCATCCCGGCTCGCCTTCGCTTCGTCCAGCTTAAGATCCTCCACCGGGTTTACGTGACGGGGCCAAGGCTTCTACGTATGGGCTTTGCTGGGGATGGATTGTGTAAGCGTGGCTGTGGTGCTTTGGCGACTTTCATACATATTCTGTGGGAGTGCCCAAAGGTGGAGCGATTCTGGCGTGGTGTGCATGAGGTCCTGCGAGTGGTTACGCGTGTCGCGCTGTTGCCTGAAGCGCGGAGATGCTTGCTGAATGTGTGGGAACCAAATGACTACTCGGTCCCGCAGACGCGGTGGGTGACTCTGGGATACATGATAGCTAAGCGTGACATTGCTCAATTGTGGGGATCCCAGAGGCCCCCGGCGGTGTCGGCCTGGAAAGAACACATGGATTGGTGTATGTTTCGTGAAAAGGTGGTGTATGTGGCGAGGGGTAAGCCTGGGGCGTGGGTGAAAATCTGGGGCCCCTGGAACGCCTATCGCGGGGGTATTTGTGAGCCGCCACTGCTACCGGCTGCCTCACCAGCTCCGTCCCCCTAGCCGACCCCCTCCCCCAGCCGTGGGCATGTGGGTCCCCAGTCCCGGAGCTGCTCCCATTCCCCCTCTTCAGAGTTAGGCGGCTGGTCGGGATCCCCCACTTAAGGAGCACGTGCCGACATCTTGGATTGCGGGTTGCCTTGCGGGTGTGGTTTTTGGTGTTGTTCTGTTTTGATAAAAGGGAACCGTACTCCGGGCTTGGAGCTATGTGGCCTGCGCTATTGCTATCTCCTGATTTACCAATCCGTACCGCCAAGAGACTCTTACTGTATGTATGTCATATGCTTCTGCCACTCTAGCGGCCGGCCGGATGGTTGTAGGCCCATACTTGTAACTATTTTAGAATGCAATAAACGGTTTCAAAAAAAAAAAAAAAAAAAATAGTGCTCCTCAGGCACTGGAGTGGTCAAAACAAGCAACTGACGGGCAGGAGTCACATCCTCAACAAATCATGTGGTTATACCAACAATAGCCACAATGATAATAAAACTTGTCGCACAAAGAATCTTCTTCTTCTCCATCTTGTAGTAAAAAAAGTCAATATCTACCTGAAACTAAAAGGTTGTCAGAACTCTTCCCCTTAGGCAGCCGTTGATTTCTTCACCAGCGGGCCAAGACGGGTGTCACTACACTAATGCAGGGCTGATCCCCCCTCCCTTGCCTCATTGGCTCTCCATTTCACTAACCCAAGGGCCGTTCTGACAACGTCTTTGGATGCAAAAAAAATCACTTCCTCGGTCTGAGATGATATCTTCTTCCTCCAGGAATCGCTTGGTCCGGGAAGAGCTCCTCAGTGTCGTTCGGTTCCACAGCACGGCCTTTCTCCGCAGTCAGGATTTCTCGATGGTCGGTCAAAACAGCAGGCTCCACCAATCCAGGCGGCACTTTACGACAGTGCAAGGAGTGGATCCAGTTCTTCCGATTAGAAACCCGCACAGCTGTCCTCGTTGCGAGCAAGACTTGCTCAGGACCAACCCATCTCGGCTCCGGACTGTTCGTCCTTTCGAAGACTTTCAGCATCACCTGATCTCCAGGTCGGAGATTATGACCTTCACCTGTGGACCGATCAGGGAGCGCTTCTCGAACCTGTTGATGAATAGAAACCAAATTATCCGTTAACTGTGCCAGATAATCATTCATCATTACACAAGGTACATCATACACTGACCTCGGTTTTTGTGGACCCCAAATATTCATTGGGCGTCCAAACACGATCTCGTAAGGTGTGAGACCGGTCCGAGAATGCGGTATCGATCTAATTGACAATAATGCCAGCGGTAAAGCGTCTGGCCAAGTCAAAGAAGTCGAAGCTTGAATCTTCGCGATCTTAAGCTTCAGAGTACCATTATATTTCTCGACCAATCCCGCAGACTGAGGGTGAAACACTGCATGAAATTTTTGGGTAATTCCCAGGCCTTTCAGGACATACTTGATAACGTCTGCTATAAAATGAGGTCCGTTATCACTCCACAACAATCTGCACACACCATATCGAGGGAAGAACTCCTTCAATAGTATCTTGGCTGTAGTCATTGCAGTATTATCTTTCGTAGGGTATGCCTCAACCCATTTGCTGAAGGCACAAACCACTACTAGAACATACTTCAGATTGTTACAGCGCTCGAGCTGAATGTAATCCATCTGCAAAACCTCAAAGGGTGCAGTAGGTGTCGCAAATCCTCCTGCTGGAGTTCGGGTACCCTTTCCCGGGTTATACCTCAGGCAAATCATGCAGGTCTGCACTACCCTCTTTGCCGTACTAGCGATCTCCGGATGCTCCCAAACTCGTGTGAGTAATTTAACAATTGCGGAAGCTCCGACATGCGCTAGTCCATGTGCCATCTGAACCATAGGTTGCACGAAGGCAGTGGGTAACTTCCACTTATCCATCTGCTTACTTCTCCAACACCCTTCATCATCTAATTCTCCATCGTTGGACCATTGCTCCCGTTCCTTATCGGAAGCGGTCCTCTGTATTTCCAGCACTTCTCTCCTTGCATTGTGCCATCTTTCTGCCTGTGACTTCACAACATACATTGCAGTAGCACCAGGCTGCACCGCAGTCTCTCGTGCCACCCGGTCTGCTAAAGCATTCCCTTCTCCAACTTTATCAACCACTTTCTTATGGGCACTACATTTAACTATAGCAATCTTCTTTGGATATGTTAATGCAGTCAAAAGGTTGTGAACTAACTCCCCATACATTATCTGTGCTCCATGTGACGTTAGAAAGCCTCTCTCCTTCCAGAGTAGGCCGAAATCGTGCGCTACTCCGAAGGCATAGCGGCTATCTGTATAAACATTCACACACAATCCTGTACTGAGCTCACATGCTCGTGTTAATGCTATCAGTTCCGCTGCTTGAGCTGATTTCTGCGGTATGCGTGCAGTCTCCACTATTGTTTGTAATGTGGTAATTGCATACGCTGCTGAAGTCGTACCATCTGGTAGCCTCAGGCATGATCCGTCCACCCACAGTTCTCCATCTACATCTGTAAAGGGCGTATCCTGGAGATCAATACGACCCTTTGTCTGTTCCTCAGTCACAAGAATACAATCATGTGCTTTTCGTGCTTCAGACTGAGTTTCTGGGAACGGCAACAATGTGGCTGGATTCAACGTTGCACACCTCTTTAACGTAATATGAGGAGCCAAAAGCATCAACTCATATCCCGTTAAACGGGCACTGGTCAAATGTTGCGTCTTTGTCTGATTAAGCAGGGCATCAACAGCATGGGGGACTAATACCAACAGCTTATGAGATAGCACAATTCCCTCGCTTTGGCGTATTGACACAGCTGTCGCCGCAACCGAGCGAAAACAACCAGGCAACGCTCGGGCAACAGGATCAAGTACAGCCGAAAAATATGCACAAGGGCGCTGCTTGTCGCCGTGCATCTGCACTAAAACTGATAATGCACATCCATCTTTCTCATACACGTACAGTGAAAAGGGCTTCGTATATTCAGGGGTATCTAACACTGGTGCTGAACAAAGGGCTTGTCGTAATTGCTGAAAGGCAATTTCACACTCATTTGACCAGGGAAGAGGAATTGGTGTGTCTTTTGTCAAAAGTGCTAACAATGGCTTAGCTATGTGTGAAAACCCCAATATCCATTGCCTACAAAAAGAAGCAAGACCCAAAAATGCACGCACGTCCTTCTGTGTGGAAGGCACTGGCGTGTCCAAAATTGCTTGAATACGATCTGGTGTGAGTGCACGCCCCTCCTTAGACAAAAGGTGACCCAAATAAGTCACCTTTGGTTTACAGAATTGCAATTTCTTCTTCGACACTTTGTGATTGTGAGATGCCAAAAAGGAAAGCAAGGATAACGTACTCTTCTCACACAGCTCAGGAGTGTCAGCCGCCAACAAGATGTCATCGACATATTGTATAAGGGCGACACCCTCGGGCAGAACAAAGGAATCCAATTGCCGTTTCAATGCTTGACTGTAAATGCAAGGGCTTTCCGTATAGCCCTGGGGGACTCTACAAAATCTATAAGACCTATTATTCAGAGTAAAACCGAAAAGGTATCGGCTATCAGGGTGAATAGGGATTGAAAAGAAGGCATTTTTCAAATCAATAACTGAAAACGTGGTCGCCGTTGGCGGGACCAAAGTGAGTAACGTCGTGATGTCAGAAACCACTGGATACTGAGGTATCACAATCTTGTTCACTTCCCTTAAATCAATGATAAACCGATAAACCCTGGTATCCGTATCTTTCTTCAAAATGGGTAAGATAGGACTGTTGCAAACATTATAGGGAACTTCTTCCACTACCCCCACCTTAATCAAATCCTGCACAATCTGTATGAGTGCCGCCTCCTCCTCCTGGGAAATACGATACTGAGGGAGGCGTGGTAACACCGCACCCTCCTGGACACTAATGTGGACAGGCGGAATCACCATCTGTCCCACATCAGTATCCGAAGTGGCCCACAAAGAACGAGGGAGGGAAGCTAATGCAGTATCCTCCGCAACCACAAACATCCGGTCTGTCATCGGGTGATTATCGTTTAATATCACACGTACTCCAGCGGGGGAACAGCGGATCGTAGCTCTGAAATGCTTGAGCATATCAAGACCCATAATGTTGTCAGGCGTGTTCGGGGCAAGCAGAAACGGACAGGGCGCAGAAAAGTGGTCAACATGGAATGCAAGGGGTCGGGAAAGAGGGCTTCGAGAGAGTGTACCATCAAACCCTACCGATGTAACCATTAAGCCAGATGGGGGAGCCCTCGGAACCAATTGCTTGGACAGCGCACTGCAGGTAGCTCCTGTATCAACTAGGAACCGATCAGTAGAACCCAAAACATTTGCTGAAACATAAGGACCCTTCTGATCAACCGGCACTTCAACTGATTCTAACCCCCATCCAACGCAATCCTATGCATGCTGTGATTCATGATACCCAGAACGGTCGTTCCCAGACATTTGATACTGGTGTTGCCTATCAAACACATTAGGCCTATCCCGTTGCTGTACGCTAGACTCAAATCGAGTACGATCATTAGAGTTCCCTCTATAATTCGAAAAGCCCCCTCTACCTCTCGGTGGTCCCTGACCACGTCCCTGACGAGATGCATACAACACCGGACAATCTCTGGCCCAATGACCCGACTGTTTACAATACGCACATTGATTTCTATTTACATCTGACCGACCCGAAGGGGGACCATAGAATCCTCCCCTACCTCGTTCTACACCCCGACGATGCGGACCATATACTTGTGCCAACATCACCTTAGTTTTCAAATCTTTCGATTTCTTCTCCTCATTCCCCTTCGCTTCTTGTTCCTGACGCTCATAATACTGGGCCATAGTCAGAAGGGATGCCAGGGACGAGGTGGACCAAGAACTTTCACTCGCTTTTAAATGAGCTGCTATTCCTGGTAATAAATTTGCCACGTATTTATCCACAAAAAGATGCCGGCCCGTATCATCCGTAAGCGACTGACCACTGAAATCATGAAATGTCTCCTCAAAGCGTGTAAAGAAATCTGAAACTGATTCATCAACCTTCTGTTTACACGAGGCTAACATATTCCAATCAATCTTTTTAGGGGGAATAATCGTTTTCAACTTGGTCAAGATAGCAGCAGGAAGATCTAAAATAATCCGCGGTGGTTTTTGCGCGGGTTTTCTCTCCCTATCCTCATCCTCAATCTCGGACCACCTAGCCTTAAAAGCGGGAACATCATCCACCTTCCGCACAGATCTCCACATATCCGGTGGTAATATGAGCCCAAATCTATATCTGCTAAAGTCATAGTACAAGAATTCAAGGCCCCTTCGACCTCTTCATAAAAGGCCGCTGGATTCTTGCGGGGGTCAGGCAATGCATTCTTTAATGCCATAACATCAGCCCTATGCCAGGGAGTAAAGACCCAATTATTCACAAAATATCCCTTAGCATCGGCGGAAGTAATATCCGAACTAGTTCCCGCTCCTTTAGGAGGAACATACAAAGGTGCCGCCTCTCGCATCGGTTTAGCATGCACTAGTTCGCTCTTATCTGAGTGGGAGGTAGATGATTGGTCATCGCCGATACGTGGATCCGACTGCTCCTCCTCCCCTGCCTTTAGGCGCGCTCTCTCTTTAAGGTCACTCGCCGCGTCCCGCAATGCAAACAGTCGCCGGACCGCATCAGGTGCCTTAGAGGGAGAAAAAACACCGTTACGCAATGCTTTAGCATCTAATACTACATCATCAGGCTCAAAAACTTCTGAATATTTCCGAAAGGCAGTAATCACTTCATCAGAAAAGGTTTCAAGAAAATACAACTTCTCTCTATCCCGCCACTTTTCCAAAGAGTCCAACAATTCAGCAAGGGATAACTTGCCCTTAAGTGCACGAAGAGAAATTTTCTGAAGCTCACCCATACGCTCAACTGATAACATAAACCGCGTGTCTACCTTATCCGAAACCAATCCAGACTCCTGTGATCTCGGGGCGGACGCGCCAACATAAGGGGGCGGAGAACGATCTAATAAATAAAAATCATCTTCAAGATTAGTAAGGACAGGATAAAGTGGCTGGCGGACAGCATATTGACCCGAGGCTTGCAACCTACGCTCTTTCTCTTGTCTCTCCGCCAGTTCTCTTCCCTCCCGACGCTTCGCTTCCTGTGCTCGCACATGATCATTTTTCCGTTGCTCTTTATCAAACAGCGCTTTCTCACGTTTCTCTCGCTCACGCACTTCCTTCACCCATATCCGTACACATTCAAACATGTCTTGCCGAGCACGACGTTTACACATACACTGTTCCACATATTCAATCTTACGCATATCAAACGATCCATACAAAGGCCATCGTAACTCAGGATCCTTTTTGGTGTATTTCCTCCACACTGTGCTGTACATTATAGAGGAAAGACCATGCTTCACATACATATCCCTATTAGGAGCCCCTCTGGGGGGGCTGGAGCAGATTCCTCAAGATTTAACCGGTTTCCAAAGCAGCAGCACACTTACAGAGTGCGCTAAAAGCAGGCATGCTCAAAAATAATGCAAAATATGCAGTATTATAAAAAAAAATGGCACTTAAACTTTGCGCCGTTCAGATTTAAACAACTCCGGAGAAATATCTCCACATTACCTGCCTATATGTGTTGCAACGCATATATTCTCACAGTAATCAATACAAAATATGACCGGTCATCACAAATCAAACTCAAATACCCAACCCAGGCATCAAAACTCGGAGCAAGTACCGTACAACGGTTCTTACCAATCAAGAGTGTCCAGGTTCCAACTGCCAAGTTCCAAAATTCGCCCAAACGGCTGTCACGGCAAACCGACAGAAGAGGTCTCAGTCGAGGACCGGCGCCACCCAGTAGGTCAGTTCGGAAGGGAAGGAAGAAAACCTCGGGATGCCAGGACTAAAACGCCACTGGCAGTGATCACATCCCCGGCAAAATTCCTCACCTTCGTCACGACCAGTCCTTTGAGCATCTGAGTCGCCGATGAGCCCCACGTGACGGGCGCCAATTGATGAATACAGGCCCCAGCTAGGCCCGCAGAATACAAGGGTTCGCACTCCTGTAACGAAAGCTAGAAGGAAGTTGGCACGGAAACTGCAAAATACAAAGACAGAGTTTATTAACCCTTAAGGGTGGTCCTACAACCCATACAACACTCTTCAGTATTGCATAGAGTAGCACAAAGGACTTGCATACACAGTCCCCTTTTATACACAACAGAGGGGCTCATAAGTGGGTGGATACAATATGAAGCAGCATTCATTACCTTTTATGGTCATTTTCGATACAGAATCAATATGTGGGCGGAGTTAGCACACTCCTAAGCCCGCGGAAACATGGTCAAGCAAGGACTAACTGATAACAGATGTGGTCAAGTCTGGGCATGCGCCAGACGGACAAAGGAGCTATTTATAGACTGTTACTAGGCAGATTATGAGAGCAACTGACAAGAAGATAGGACTCTTCTCGTGCTGAGCACGTGGAGACACGACAATACAAGATGGAGTCCAGACATTAGTCAACATAAGGAGGGAAACTTGGTCCAAGGCAGGGGAATTCATGTCTTTAGTGAATGCTTAATCATATCGCTGTTTTAATTTTCAACACTGGTTAGTGTATATTTATACCATTTTAACAAATGTGGGGCAGGCACATCATTAGCATAAATAACTGAAGGAGAATCTACGAAAATATGTTTTTAAGATTCAAATGTAGATTTGAGGTGAAATTAGTGAATTATCATTCTGTTGTAGAGCCACCCTGGCTACTGCATGCAATTTATATGCACTGTGAAAAGAAGAGGGGTATTAATATGTCTTGAGGAAGGTGCAAATAAGTGAAACGCTGCATCAACATTTTTTAAGACTTTCTCATCTTTACACTGTTATCATTATGGAAGAAAAGATATTACCTAATGCTAAGACGTGAACTGGTTCAGGGCCTGGGAATATGAATGAGGTGCAGATGTATGGATAGTACCATTATGGGTGGATATGTGACAAGATAAAATAGGAAATACATACCTTATTGCATCGCTATTTTATATAAACATGATTCAATGATGGATAATAATTGATGATGGACAACCTGGTATGATTCATTTCCAAGGTTTTCCTAATTTTAAGATCGGTATAAAATGTTATATAGCATTTTCTTTCTTGTAAATGTTACGACTAAAGATTACACATAGCAGAGGCTGGCAGCTGGATACTGCCAAGAGGTATTTGCTGTAATTCATCATAAATAAATTGTGTGGTTAGTAGCTTTGTTATTCCCCAATGTCTATGCGTTAGGACGTTAGCCTTCCAATATTAATTAGGTACAAGCATATGCATTATAAAATATCACCAGTCTCTAAATGCGCTGAGGATCGATTCCTTTTCTAACTCAATTACTTTTAGAATCCAGAATCCCAAAATGTATTCTTTTACTCCATCACAATATTCTGAATAACAGTACTTTAAATTAGCTATCAATTGTTTTGTGAATACAGCTTAATTTCTTGAAATACTTCTCTGTGTCAAGTTTGACCTTCCAATCATGCTTTGAAAGGGAAAAAAAACAGTCTCCAAGGTTTTCACAAAGGTCTGCTATCAAGGTTCTGGCAGCAGCGGCATAGTATCTCAATGGCCTAGCAAGGGTGCTCTAAAGCATGGGTTCTCACAAACATTTCCCCGGGGGCCGCAAAGTACTGTCAGTGGCATGCCTGACGGACGCAATGATGCCAGCAATGCGAGAGTCGTGGTGATAAAAGGTGGGCATAGGGGGACGCGAAGCAGATGCATGGTGTGGACAACAAACCGAGCCTTCAAATGACTTTTGTCAGCCACCAATGCTCTATTCTCATGCACCAAGAATTAAAGTCGAAGCATTAACTTCTAATTTAAAATGCAAGAGGGAAAGAGATACTCATCTAATGGCTGAATAGCAATTACCAGAAAACATGGTATCAGTCCTGGCTTCCCCTCTTGATGAAAATGTGTGATCCTAGGCAATTGGTTAATTGCACTTTGCCTTCTTCCTTCATTACCACATGTGAGCGCCCCTTGAACTATACGAGTTCAGGATGTGTGATGCACAAAACCTTCTCTTGTGTTTTATTTAATAATCTATAATGTTGTCCAAATTATATAACAACCAAGGCTACACACAAGGTGCACCTGACAAATGACTTTCCTCTTGGTTCATTACTGGCATTGCTTTCAGAATGGGAGCATGAATGATTCCAAGATCATGTTTGAAAACTACCACTTCAAATAAATGCCTCTCCATGCAGTGATATTATCCGATCTACTATGGTAAAATACTTGTGCATGGTAATAAAATACACTTTTTTGAAGTTTGCAGAGTTTTTATCTTGTTTTTGCATATTTAGAGCAAGATGTCCTTAAAGCTAAAGGTGTTCATAAAGATAAGCATGCTTGGACACCTTCTTTGCTTCTTTACCTTTACTTTAGTTATCAGTAAATAAAGTATGCCTATTTCTCAGCTTTCCTTTCAGAATGTTCCTGCTCTATCTATTGAACAGCAACCCAGTGCTGCTGTTCACCAGGGGGCCGCAATTAAAGGTTAGGAGGACCGCATGTGGCACCGGGCCGTACTTTGAGTATTCCTGCTCTAAACCATGCGGAAACATATACTTGATATCCTTAAGATAACCAACTATTTCCAGACATCACGATTGTTCTGAGGTACACTGGTGAATTTAGTTTCTGATTTTCATTTCAGGCACCTATGCATTGTGCGTGTTCTAGAGACACAAAGACATTCACCATGTGGGACCAAGGTTCCGAGTGCATCATCGGAATGAATGCAGTACTCATGAGTTCAAAGTATTGTACTCAACAGATAAAAGAGTGTGGGAAGCTATGTTCTTGACACAGATCATGAACACAGAATACAACTTTGTTCTTTTACAAGCTTTGATGTGAAAACTAATGGCTTCATGGGATCTTGACAATGATGTACCTGACTGCCGGGGAACCACACCACCTTCAGCTTTAGACTTACTCGGCTGTAAGATTATTACCTCCAAAAATTAGACTAACGGCCTGATTATGAGTTTGGCAGTCCATGGAACCGCCGAACCAGTGGTGCTCTCTGAGGTCTGCCACTCTGCGGCAACGCCCGCTTTATTCTGAGTGTGGCAGTCAGACCGCCACAGGACTGCTGCAACCACCGGGGATCTATGATCCAGCAGCAGTAGCTCAGGGGTCAGAGACAGCAATATGCTGGTGGTGCCTCTGCGACACCACCGAGCATTTTACGAGTTGCCTCACCACCATCCTTTCCACAGCAGTGAGCCCACCATGTAAAGGATGGCAGTGAGGCAACTCAGGGTTATGGCCTCTGTGCATTGGGGTGCATGCAGACGTGGCACATGTATTTCCCCCCTGTATTTTTGAACCCAGAATTCCTGCATGGGAAGGAATGCACAACATGGTGCATTTCTTCCCATGCAGGAACAAGCTGTGGCTGTCCCACGGCAGTGCCTTTCTAAGGCTCTCCTTGGAGCCTTAGAAAAGCACCACCATGGGTCCGCCGCAGCACTGTCTGCCTGACCAGTGGGAGGTCTCACTATGGGTTTGGCAGTCCTCCCTCGGAGCGCTGGCGTGTCGCTCCCCAGGAGGACTGCCAAACTCATAATCAGGCCGTATGTCCCTAGATTAAAACTTTGGCTGGGGTGACTTGCTTTACGTAATTGATCTCCATTTCATTGCAATTGGTGTGAATTCACCCACAAACTGAGACTTTACTCGGGCACTTTGCTTTTTCTAGTCACTTTTTGCCCTAAAAGAAAAAAAATAAATATATCACCAGTTCTTCTTGTCTTATTTTAATCATTTTGGTGTGTTTTTGCTCAATTTCTTTTGTCTATTTTTCTAAACTGCAAATTTTATTGTGTTGGTTTCTTGACTTTAAAAGTGTTGGTACTGCTTAATTTTTTTTTACTTTGGGGAATTAGTAAGCCTGGGTGATATTTAAATTACATCAGCATAATTTATATAATATCAGATACGCGATATATCCGAAATTACACAATTAAACCACTTCAGGTAGTTACATGCCATTTGTTGATAAGTTAGGATTTTGTCTTAAGTTTGTCTTAAGTCTGTCTTGAATCTGTCTTAAGTTTGTCTTAAGTCTGTCTGAAGTCTGTCTTAAGTTTGTCTTAAGTTTGTCTTAAGTTAAACTACTACTAAATGCCTCCTGTGAATACCAAAAGAAGTAAGTTTAGGATTTTGTCTTAAGTTAGTTCTGTGAATCGGCCCCCTTGAGAGCTCATTGATGCATTATGAAGGTAGGTCCCTAACGTATTTGAAAGATGAAGACTTAACTTTTTTCAAAGGTGGAAAAAGTTTGGTATGCAGTCCAACTTATTTAAGGGACTTTGGGCCTGATATAGATATTTGAGAATGGTTATCCCTTCGGCCTTATTGCCGGTGTCATAGGATATAATTGCATTTGTAATAGGGGGCGCTAGAGGGCGCCAAGCAAGATAGCCGCACCTCTGTGAGGCTCCTGCCGCTCGGGACAAAATCCAACAGTCATCCTCCCTTTATCCAGCCCTACACCTCTGCAACCGGTCTGAGGTACTAGACCTAACCCTTGGTCACCCTCTGCAATACCCATTTCGCCGAGATTTTGCAGAGAACCCCAGATATTGACCTCGTTCATATCGCACCCGACTGCAACAAAATGGCGGATGCAGTGATCGCGGTCGATCCAACAACTTGAATGCTGGACGTATGCTACACTGACCGCTGTCACTCACCAAGCCTGAGGGACTACGGCACAAACTCTTTCCAGCTGCCCGGGCCAGGACCTCTGCATTGCTGACGATGTTGAGCGGGGACCTCCGAGTTCGGGCCTCGCTGCCGCCTGGGGATTCCGACGGGGTCTGCTTGCACAGAGGCCTGCCGCGACGCCTCCCTGCCCCGGAAAACTTGATCTGCTACACGACGGGAAACATAGAACGAGGTGAGCGTGCTGCTGCCTCCGGGCCTGAAGGCGGAGGCACCTCCCTGGAGCTGACGCGGCCTTGCCAGGGAATCGGGAAACCCGCAGTGTGCAGAGAGGAACCTTTGCGCCGCTGAACAGCCCACGCTAGAGAAGTGACATCCTACTGCCGCAGCACTGGTGAGTCTGGTGCTGCTGCTTGCTGCTCCTGCCTTCCACCCTGCATCCCTCCGCCGCTCCCATAGGGAAGGACGCACCCCTCTGAGATCCTACCTACACGGCTTGACCGCACTGGGCTGCCACTGCTAGGCGCACTCCCCTGCTGTCTCCGCCGGACACCCGCTGATTGAGAGACATTAACTGAAACCTCCAATCTACCCCTCCGCCCCATTGCTGAGGCGGACTTCTGTAATCTGGGGATCTGCCTGAGGGAAACCCGTGCAATAACCGCCCAAGGACACTGCTGGCCTTCTGAGAGGTAGTAAAAATACTGTTCAAGCACAATAACGCACGATACCTAGCTGCTGTCCACGTTAGTGCATCATTCCCCACTGGCTCGCCACTCCGCCACTATCATCGAACACCCTCTTTCCAAGGTGCCTGCCTGCAGAGAATAATTAAGTACGTGGCGATCTGACTCCTCCACATTTTGGTGATTGCGAACCCACTGGACCCCCACGCAAATGCGCCATTAAACCTCACCGGCACGAAAGAGGACACCGTGCAGATCCACCAACGCCCTTGCTCCGCGACAACCTCACATCTCTAGCCCCCCCGTGCAACTATCACCTCGCCATGGGCCGCACCGATGCAAAACAGCCCCAACTAAACTTCGAAGCTCGGAAGTCTTCAAGATCCCAGACAGAAATGGAGGACGAGAAATCCACAACCTCTGAACAACCCACATCTACAGATGACCTGAAAGCCCTCTTCCTCGCTATACAATCTAGTCTAACTTCCATAGAAACGAAAATGGACACTATGAACGTGCGTATTGACCATCTAGCGCACAAAAGTGACCAACATGAAGAGAGGCTTAAGGAAACTGAGCAGTGTATTTCTGACCTCGACGATGCCTCTGCTACCACCTCACCAAAACGCTAGACATGGAAAAAATTCTGAAGCTAATAGCCGCAAAAAATGAAGATTTAGAATTGCGCTCTAGACCAACAATTTGCGAATCTTAGGAGTGCCAGAATCCACCGCCACGGGAAAAATGGAGGATTATGTAGAACGTATGCTTGTGGCCACCTTTGGCAAGGAGGCATTCTCCCCGATGTTCATTGTCGAAAAGGCACACCGCTCGCTGGCCCCCCCATCCAGTGCCTGGAGCTCCTCCCCGCTCTATTATTGCGAGGGTTCTCATTTACTGGGACCGCAACGCAGCTCTTCGACTCGTCAGAGAACACAAGAAGGCACTATTCGACGGCACTGAAGTATAAATATATCCGGATTTCAACCAGGCCGTTCAAAAAGGGCATAGAAAATTCCTTCCTGTAAAGAAAAAACTTCAGCAAATGAACATCGAGTATGCCATGCTCTTTCCCGCACGCCTTAAGATCACCCACCTGGGGAAACAGCACTTCTTCACAAATCCTCAACACGTCTATCATTTCCTAAAAACTCTCCCGAAGACAGCGATGAATTGTTCACCCCTATCCAGGCACTCCCAAGAAGAAGGAGACATGTCAGACGTAGAGTGACAACTGCATCCTGAACTATAGAACCTATCTCCATCTTCACAAGACAAACGCCAAGATGGAGAAAACCTTCCACAACTCCCTCCCCACTGCATTACGGCTTACGGACCCCGTGCTGAACTCAGACGCATCCTGTGCTGCTGGTGGCTCCCATCCACTACGGACTGGTGAAGAGCGCCACTCTTACCCCCCGAGCACCCTTGTTGGAACAAGGGGTGAATGGATGCCCTCTTTCTGCCACCAGCTCAGGTGAACCCTACACTGACTTGTTTTGAAATGTTTAAAATGTTGGTCCCGCTATCCCCTGTTGGGAAGGTGGTACAGGGAATCTACGAGGAGGGGGGAGGGAAATGTCATGGTGGGTTTGGGCTGCTGCTTTGGGAGGGGGAGGACATGGGAAATGTTTAATACCACTTTTTATCGCACCACTTTGCACACGCATGCCTATGTTGAAAATCCCGAATACACCATATACATGCTCCACAATGGAGTCCCAACCTAGCACCCTCAATTACAACTTCCTGACTTGGAACATGCATGGATTGGGAGACCCTCGCAAACGTCGCCATATCTTATCCTATTTGGATCGCCACAATGTTCACTGCGCTATGCTCCAGGAAGCACACCTCGCCCCCACCGCACCCACCGCATTTGCAACGCACTGGGCGGCCAGCAAATGCTTCTCGTCCTACTCCTCATATGCCCGAGGTACACTTATCCTAGTGAAACGCCCGCTCCCCTACACCCCCATTGGATCTTATGGAGTCCCACAAGGCCGCTACAGTATCCTGTGGGGACGACTATCCGCTCAATCCATCACCCTTCTCTCTTGCTATGGACCCAACACTGTGATCCAGAATTTTTCCGGATCTTTTGGGGCAAAATACTGGATATAGGTTCCACGCATCTGATATGGGGGGAGATTTTAATGTCACATTAAACCCGACAATGGACAGATCACACCCACAACCTCATCACTACTCTAACGCGCGTCACACACTCAAAAACATCGTAGATGAGCACGACCTTGTAGATGCATGGCGCACTCTTCACCCGCAAGCACGAGAGGGAACCTGCTATTCCACTGCCCACTCCTTCTGGTCGCGCATAGATGGATGGCTACTCACTAAAGGGTTAGCAACCTGGATGTCACACTCATCTCATCTCTCACGCACATATTCGGACCACACGCCTGTCCTCCTCACCCTCAAACCGCCCCATGAAAACTTACCTTACATTTCCTGGTATCTCGCCCCACAGACACTACAAGACCCCATTTTCAAAGAGGAATTAGAGCAAGAAAAAGAGGCTTCTTCCCCCGAAATGACAACTCAGTGCTGCACTACGCTACGGTGTGGGAGGCCTTTAAGGTCACTATACGTGGTGTATGCATTGCCAAGAGTGGAGGAGTCTTAAGGGATATCTGGACCATACTTCGAAAATTAGAACTTGAGATAAAACAAACAGAACTGTCGATACAAACTACACCCACCCCTGAACTAAAAACACACTTACGTGACCTGCTCACTGAATACCAACAGACGGGTGAAAGGGAATGTAAATTCAGAGGGAAATACCATCAGGCATGCCGCTATGGTGAGGGAGAGAGACTGGGCAAAGCACTGGCTTCCGTGATTCGTCCCCCCTGCTTTTCCAATACCCTGATAGAAATTGAAGACGATGACGGACCAACAAATAGAAACACCCCAGATATAGTGGACGTATTCAAACGCTTCTACAAAAACCTATACAAAACACACAGAATGCACCCTGTAGACTTTATACCCTTTTTTGAAGACACGGCCATTGCCTGGCTGGGAGATGGCCAGAGAGAATTCCTCTTTGCACACCACAAAGACGAGGAGATTATATCCGCTATAATGCAGCTACAATCTGGCATAGCCCCGGGGCCGGACGGCCTCCTGGCCGAATTTTACAAAACATTCCGACACCTGCTCATTCCTGTGCTGCGCCATGTCTTTGAAGAAGCCTGTGAATTGGGTATTCTGCCCCGAACAATGCACGAAGCCCTCCTTATCTCCTTACCAAAACCGGGGAAACCAACTATGCAATGCGACTTGTACAGGCCCTTGTCCCTCATCAATGTCGATGCCAAGATTCTAGCCAAACTGATTGCGACTTACATCAGCCTCGTTATGCCTGTATTGGTCCTCCCTGACCAATCGGGGTTTGTCCCAAGCAGAAGCACATCCCACAATCTACGTACCCTATTTGCGATCCTTCATGATATTGACCCAGACACGAATGCTGCTGCCATTTTCCTAGATGCCACCAAGGCGTTTGATTCCCTGGAATGGGATTATCTTGCCTTTGTATTACATCGTATGGGCTTTCAACCCCCATTCCTGGCCTGGATAATCCTGCTATACACTGGTCTGCGGGCCACAGTGATGGTCAATGGCACGCGATCATCCCCCTTCACAATAGCTAGAGGCACTAGGCAAGGGTGCCCCCTCTCTCCCCTTTTATTTTTGCCCTGGCTAGTGAACCTCTCGCTGATAAGGTACGCCAACATTTTCGAGACCACGCCTCATCTATCCCGAAAGACAAATACTAATCTCCCTATATGCAGACAACCTCACCCTTTATTTACCGAACCCGGATGAAAGTCTGAACTCAATTCTCAGATTATTTATTCTCTTTGGTCGTCTCTCTGGGGTCAACAACAAACAAATGATGGACGGAATGCTGACAATGCATACATTCTCCCCCAGTCAAGAGATCTGGGTTAAATCCATCGTTCTTTTGCCCACAACACCACCCCAGTTCAGACATGGTCATATGCAAATCAGTCTTGACCCTGTGCCTCATGGGAACAGTCCAGCCCGAACTGCCAAGCCATGTCTTCCCTGGACCGGAATCAAGCATCCTAGGACCGGTTTCTGGCTATCAGCCGTCATCAGCCAGGATAGCTTGACTCCAGTGGCGTAGTGAGCACGGGTCCCACGTCTGGGAATACCCATCCCACTTAGGGCGAAAAGCGTTACAACAAACAAATGATGGACGGAATGCTGACAATGCATACATTCTCCCCCAGTTAAGAGATCTGGGTTAAATCCATCGTTCTTTTGCCCACAGCACCACCCCAGTTCAGACATGGCCATATGCAAATCAGTCTTGACCCTGTGCCTCATGGGAACAGTCCAGCCCGAACTGCCAAGCCATGTCTTCCCTGGACCGGAATCAAGCATCCTAGGACCGGTTTCTGGCTATCAGCCGTCATCAGCCAGGATAGCTTGACTCCAGTGGCGTAGTGAGCACGGGTCCCACGTCTGGGAATACCCATCCCACTTAGGGCGAAAAGCGTTACAACAAACAAATGATGGACGGAATGCTGACAATGCATACATTCTCCCCCAGTCAAGAGATCTGGGTTAAATCCATCGTTCTTTTGCCCACAACACCACCCCAGTTCAGACATGGCCATATGCAAATCAGTCTTGACCCTGTGCCTCATGGGAACAGTCCAGCCCGAACTGCCGAGCCATGTCTTCCCTGGACCGGAATCAAGCATCCTAGGACCGGTTTCTGGCTATCAGCCGTCATCAGCCAGGATAGCTTGACTCCAGTGGCGTAGTGAGCACGGGTCCCACGTCTGGGAATACCCATCCCACTTAGGGCGAAAAGCGTTACAACAAACAAATGATGGACGGAATGCTGACAATGCATACATTCTCCCCCAGTCAAGAGATCTGGGTTAAATCCATCGTTCTTTTGCCCACAACACCACCCCAGTTCAGACATGGCCATATGCAAATCAGTCTTGACCCTGTGCCTCATGGGAACAGTCCAGCCCGAACTGCCAAGCCATGTCTTCCCTGGACCGGAATCAAGCATCCTAGGACCGGTTTCTGGCTATCAGCCGTCATCAGCCAGGATAGCTTGACTCCAGTGGCGTAGTGAGCACGGGTCCCACGTCTGGGAATACCCATCCCACTTAGGGTGAAAAGCGTTACAACAAACAAATGATGGACGGAATGCTGACAATGCATACATTCTCCCCCAGTCAAGAGATCTGGGTTAAATCCATCGTTCTTTTGCCCACAACACCACCCCAGTTCAGACATGGCCATATGCAAATCAGTCTTGACCCTGTGCCTCATGGGAACAGTCCAGCCCGAACTGCCAAGCCATGTCTTCCCTGGACCGGAATCAAGCATCCTAGGACCGGTTTCTGGCTATCAGCCGTCATCAGCCAGGATAGCTTGACTCCAGTGGCGTAGTGAGCACGGGTCCCACGTCTGGGAATACCCATCCCACTTAGGGCGAAAAGCGTTACAACAAACAAATGATGGACGGAATGCTGACAATGCATACATTCTCCCCCAGTCAAGAGATCTGGGTTAAATCCATCGTTCTTTTGCCCACAACACCACCCCAGTTCAGACATGGCCATATGCAAATCAGTCTTGACCCTGTGCCTCATGGGAATAGTCCAGCCCGAACTGCCAAGCCATGTCTTCCCTGGACCGGAATCAAGCATCCTAGGACCGGTTTCTGGCTATCAGCCGTCATCAGCCAGGATAGCTTGACTCCAGTGGCGTAGTGAGCACGGGTCCCACGTCTGGGAATACCCATCCCACTTAGGGCGAAAAGCGTTACAACAAACAAATGATGGACGGAATGCTGACAATGCATACATTCTTCCCCAGTCAAGAGATCTGGGTTAAATCCATCGTTCTTTTGCCCACAACACCACCCCAGTTCAGACATGGCCATATGCAAATCAGTCTTGACCCTGTGCCTCATGGGAACAGTCCAGCCCGAACTGCCAAGCCATGTCTTCCCTGGACCGGAATCAAGCATCCTAGGACCGGTTTCTGGCTATCAGCCGTCATCAGCCAGGATAGCTTGACTCCAGTGGCGTAGTGAGCACGGGTCCCACGTCTGGGAATACCCATCCCACTTAGGGCGAAAAGCGTTACAACAAACAAATGATGGATGGAATGCTGACAATGCATACATTCTCCCCCAGTCAAGAGATCTGGGTTAAATCCATCGTTCTTTTGCCCACAACACCACCCCAGTTCAGACATGGCCATATGCAAATCAGTCTTGACCCTGTGCCTCATGGGAACAGTCCAGCCCGAACTGCCAAGCCATGTCTTCCCTGGACCGGAATCAAGCATCCTAGGACTGGTTTCTGGCTATCAGCCGTCATCAGCCAGGATAGCTTGACTCCAGTGGCGTAGTGAGCACGGGTCCCACGTCTGGGAATACCCATCCCACTTAGGGCGAAAAGCGTTACAACAAACAAATGATGGACGGAATGCTGACAATGCATACATTCTCCCCCAGTCAAGAGATCTGGGTTAAATCCATCGTTCTTTTGCCCACAACACCACCCCAGTTCAGACATGGCCATATGCAAATCAGTCTTGACCCTGTGCCTCATGGGAACAGTCCAGCCCGAACTGCCAAGCCATGTCTTCCCTGGACCGGAATCAAGCATCCTAGGACCGGTTTCTGGCTATCAGCCGTCATCAGCCAGGATAGCTTGACTCCAGTGGCGTAGTGAGCACGGGTCCCACGTCTGGGAATACCCATCCCACTTAGGGCGAAAAGCGTTACAACAAACAAATGATGGACGGAATGCTGACAATGCATACATTCTCCCCCAGTCAAGAGATCTGGGTTAAATCCATCGTTCTTTTGCCCACAACACCACCCCAGTTCAGACATGGCCATATGCAAATCAGTCTTGACCCTGTGCCTCATCGGAACAGTCCAGCCCGAACTGCCAAGCCATGTCTTCCCTGGACCGGAATCAAGAATCCTAGGACCGGATTCTGGCTATCAGCCGTCATCAGCAAGGATAGCTTGACTCCAGTGGCTTAGTGAGCACGGGTCCCACGTCTGGGAATACCCATCCCACTTAGGGCGAAAAGTGTTACAACAAACAAATGATGGACGGAATGCTGACAATGCATACATTCTCCCCCAGTCAAGAGATCTGGGTTAAATCCATCGTTCTTTTGCCCACAACACCACCCCAGTTCAGACATGGCCATATGCAAATCAGTCTTGACCCTGTGCCTCATGGGAACAGTCTAGCCCGAACTGCCAAGCCATGTCTTCCCTGGACCGGAATCAAGCATCCTAGGACCGGTTTCTGGCTATCAGCAGTCATCAGCCAGGATAGCTTGACTCCAGTGGCGTAGTGAGCACGGGTCCCCCGTCTGGGAATACCCATCCCACTTAGGGCGAAAAGCGTTACAACAAACAAATGATGGACGGAATGCTGACAATGCATACATTCTCCCCCAGTCAAGAGATCTGGGTTAAATCCATCGTTCTTTTGCCCACAACACCACCCCAGTTCAGACATGGCCATATGCAAATCAGTCTTGACCCTGTGCCTCATGGGAACAGTCCAGCCCGAACTGCCAAGCCATGTCTTCCCTGGACCGGAATCAAGCATCCTAGGACCGGTTTCTGGCTATCAGCCGTCATCAGCCAGGATAGCTTGACTCCAGTGGCGTAGTGAGCACGGGTCCCACGTCTGGGAATACCCATCCCACTTAGGGTGAAAAGCGTTACAACAAACAAATGATGGACGGAATGCTGACAATGCATACATTCTCCCCCAGTCAAGAGATCTGGGTTAAATCCATCGTTCTTTTGCCCACAACACCACCCCAGTTCAGACATGGCCATATGCAAATCAGTCTTGACCCTGTGCCTCATGGGAACAGTCCAGCCCGAACTGCCAAGCCATGTCTTCCCTGGACCGGAATCAAGCATCCTAGGACCGGTTTCTGGCTATCAGCCGTCATCAGCCAGGATAGCTTGACTCCAGTGGCGTAGTGAGCACGGGTCCTACGTCTGGGAATACCCATCCCACTTAGGGCGAAAAGCGTTACAACAAACAAATGATGGACGGAATGCTGACAATGCATACATTCTCCCCCAGTCAAGAGATCTGGGTTAAATCCATCGTTCTTTTGCCCACAACACCACCCCAGTTCAGACATGGCCATATGCAAATCAGTCTTGACCCTGTGCCTCATGGGAACAGTCCAGCCCGAACTGCCAAGCCATGTCTTCCCTGGACCGGAATCAAGCATCCTAGGACCGGTTTCTGGCTATCAGCCGTCATCAGCCAGGATAGCTTGACTCCAGTGGCGTAGTGAGCACGGGTCCCACGTCTGGGAATACCCATCCCACTTAGGGCGAAAAGCGTTACAACAAACAAATGATGGACGGAATGCTGACAATGCATACATTCTCCCCCAGTCAAGAGATCTGGGTTAAATCCATCGTTCTTTTGCCCACAACACCACCCCAGTTCAGACATGGCCATATGCAAATCAGTCTTGACCCTGTGCCTCATGGGAATAGTCCAGCCCGAACTGCCAAGCCATGTCTTCCCTGGACCGGAATCAAGCATCCTAGGACCGGTTTCTGGCTATCAGCCGTCATCAGCCAGGATAGCTTGACTCCAGTGGCGTAGTGAGCACGGGTCCCACGTCTGGGAATACCCATCCCACTTAGGGCGAAAAGCGTTACAACAAACAAATGATGGACGGAATGCTGACAATGCATACATTCTTCCCCAGTCAAGAGATCTGGGTTAAATCCATCGTTCTTTTGCCCACAACACCACCCCAGTTCAGACATGGCCATATGCAAATCAGTCTTGACCCTGTGCCTCATGGGAACAGTCCAGCCCGAACTGCCAAGCCATGTCTTCCCTGGACCGGAATCAAGCATCCTAGGACCGGTTTCTGGCTATCAGCCGTCATCAGCCAGGATAGCTTGACTCCAGTGGCGTAGTGAGCACGGGTCCCACGTCTGGGAATACCCATCCCACTTAGGGCGAAAAGCGTTACAACAAACAAATGATGGATGGAATGCTGACAATGCATACATTCTCCCCCAGTCAAGAGATCTGGGTTAAATCCATCGTTCTTTTGCCCACAACACCACCCCAGTTCAGACATGGCCATATGCAAATCAGTCTTGACCCTGTGCCTCATGGGAACAGTCCAGCCCGAACTGCCAAGCCATGTCTTCCCTGGACCGGAATCAAGCATCCTAGGACTGGTTTCTGGCTATCAGCCGTCATCAGCCAGGATAGCTTGACTCCAGTGGCGTAGTGAGCACGGGTCCCACGTCTGGGAATACCCATCCCACTTAGGGCGAAAAGCGTTACAACAAACAAATGATGGACGGAATGCTGACAATGCATACATTCTCCCCCAGTCAAGAGATCTGGGTTAAATCCATCGTTCTTTTGCCCACAACACCACCCCAGTTCAGACATGGCCATATGCAAATCAGTCTTGACCCTGTGCCTCATGGGAACAGTCCAGCCCGAACTGCCAAGCCATGTCTTCCCTGGACCGGAATCAAGCATCCTAGGACCGGTTTCTGGCTATCAGCCGTCATCAGCCAGGATAGCTTGACTCCAGTGGCGTAGTGAGCACGGGTCCCACGTCTGGGAATACCCATCCCACTTAGGGCGAAAAGCGTTACAACAAACAAATGATGGACGGAATGCTGACAATGCAT
The DNA here is from genome assembly GCF_964204655.1 of Triturus cristatus. Classification (NCBI taxonomy): domain Eukaryota; kingdom Metazoa; phylum Chordata; class Amphibia; order Caudata; family Salamandridae; genus Triturus; species Triturus cristatus. The sequence goes on along the minus strand of NC_140587.1, from coordinate 477,450,870 downwards.
ACATTCTCCCCCAGTCAAGAGATCTGGGTTAAATCCATCGTTCTTTTGCCCACAACACCACCCCAGTTCAGACATGGCCATATGCAAATCAGTCTTGACCCTGTGCCTCATCGGAACAGTCCAGCCCGAACTGCCAAGCCATGTCTTCCCTGGACCGGAATCAAGAATCCTAGGACCGGATTCTGGCTATCAGCCGTCATCAGCAAGGATAGCTTGACTCCAGTGGCTTAGTGAGCACGGGTCCCACGTCTGGGAATACCCATCCCACTTAGGGCGAAAAGTGTTACAACAAACAAATGATGGACGGAATGCTGACAATGCATACATTCTCCCCCAGTCAAGAGATCTGGGTTAAATCCATCGTTCTTTTGCCCACAACACCACCCCAGTTCAGACATGGCCATATGCAAATCAGTCTTGACCCTGTGCCTCATGGGAACAGTCTAGCCCGAACTGCCAAGCCATGTCTTCCCTGGACCGGAATCAAGCATCCTAGGACCGGTTTCTGGCTATCAGCAGTCATCAGCCAGGATAGCTTGACTCCAGTGGCGTAGTGAGCACGGGTCCCCCGTCTGGGAATACCCATCCCACTTAGGGCGAAAAGCGTTACAACAAACAAATGATGGACGGAATGCTGACAATGCATACATTCTCCCCCAGTCAAGAGATCTGGGTTAAATCCATCGTTCTTTTGCCCACAACACCACCCCAGTTCAGACATGGCCATATGCAAATCAGTCTTGACCCTGTGCCTCATGGGAACAGTCCAGCCCGAACTGCCAAGCCATGTCTTCCCTGGACCGGAATCAAGCATCCTAGGACCGGTTTCTGGCTATCAGCCGTCATCAGCCAGGATAGCTTGACTCCAGTGGCGTAGTGAGCACGGGTCCCACGTCTGGGAATACCCATCCCACTTAGGGCGAAAAGCGTTACAACAAACAAATGATGGACGGAATGCTGACAATGCATACATTCTCCCCCAGTCAAGAGATCTGGGTTAAATCCATCGTTCTTTTGCCCACAACACCACCCCAGTTCAGACATGGCCATATGCAAATCAGTCTTGACCCTGTGCCTCATGGGAACAGTCCAGCCCGAACTGCCAAGCCATGTCTTCCCTGGACCGGAATCAAGCATCCTAGGACCGGTTTCTGGCTATCAGCCGTCATCGGCCAGGATAGCTTGACTCCAGTGGCGTAGTGAGCACGGGTCCCACGTCTGGGAATACCCATCCCACTTAGGGCGAAAAGCGTTACAACAAACAAATGATGGACGGAATGCTGACAATGCATACATTCTTCCCCAGTCAAGAGATCTGGGTTAAATCCATCGTTCTTTTGCCCACAACACCACCCCAGTTCAGACATGGCCATATGCAAATCAGTCTTGACCCTGTGCCTCATGGGAACAGTCCAGCCCGAACTGCCAAGCCATGTCTTCCCTGGACCGGAATCAAGCATCCTAGGACCGGTTTCTGGCTATCAGCCGTCATCAGCCAGGATAGCTTGACTCCAGTGGCGTAGTGAGCACGGGTCCCACGTCTGGGAATACCCATCCCACTTAGGGCGAAAAGCGTTACAACAAACAAATGATGGATGGAATGCTGACAATGCATACATTCTCCCCCAGTCAAGAGATCTGGGTTAAATCCATCGTTCTTTTGCCCACAACACCACCCCAGTTCAGACATGGCCATATGCAAATCAGTCTTGACCCTGTGCCTCATGGGAACAGTCCAGCCCGAACTGCCAAGCCATGTCTTCCCTGGACCGGAATCAAGCATCCTAGGACTGGTTTCTGGCTATCAGCCGTCATCAGCCAGGATAGCTTGACTCCAGTGGCGTAGTGAGCACGGGTCCCACGTCTGGGAATACCCATCCCACTTAGGGCGAAAAGCGTTACAACAAACAAATGATGGACGGAATTCTGACAATGCATACATTCTCCCCCAGTCAAGAGATCTGGGTTAAATCCATCGTTCTTTTGCCCACAACACCACCCCAGTTCAGACATGGCCATATGCAAATCAGTCTTGACCCTGTGCCTCATGGGAACAGTCCAGCCCGAACTGCCAAGCCATGTCTTCCCTGGACCGGAATCAAGCATCCTAGGACCGGTTTCTGGCTATCAGCCGTCATCAGCCAGGATAGCTTGACTCCAGTGGCGTAGTGAGCACGGGTCCCACGTCTGGGAATACCCATCCCACTTAGGGCGAAAAGCGTTACAACAAACAAATGATGGACGGAATGCTGACAATGCATACATTCTCCCCCAGTCAAGAGATCTGGGTTAAATCCATCGTTCTTTTGCCCACAACACCACCCCAGTTCAGACATGGCCATATGCAAATCAGTCTTGACCCTGTGCCTCATCGGAACAGTCCAGCCCGAACTGCCAAGCCATGTCTTCCCTGGACCGGAATCAAGAATCCTAGGACCGGATTCTGGCTATCAGCCGTCATCAGCAAGGATAGCTTGACTCCAGTGGCTTAGTGAGCACGGGTCCCACGTCTGGGAATACCCATCCCACTTAGGGCGAAAAGTGTTACAACAAACAAATGATGGACGGAATGCTGACAATGCATACATTCTCCCCCAGTCAAGAGATCTGGGTTAAATCCATCGTTCTTTTGCCCACAACACCACCCCAGTTCAGACATGGCCATATGCAAATCAGTCTTGATCCTGTGCCTCATGGGAACAGTCTAGCCCGAACTGCCAAGCCATGTCTTCCCTGGACCGGAATCAAGCATCCTAGGACCGGTTTCTGGCTATCAGCAGTCATCAGCCAGGATAGCTTGACTCCAGTGGCGTAGTGAGCACGGGTCCCACGTCTGGGAATACCCATCCCACTTAGGGCGAAAAGCGTTACAACAAACAAATGATGGACGGAATGCTGACAATGCATACATTCTCCCCCAGTCAAGAGATCTGGGTTAAATCCATCGTTCTTTTGCCCACAACACCACCCCAGTTCAGACATGGCCATATGCAAATCAGTCTTGACCCTGTGCCTCATGGGAACAGTCCAGCCCGAACTGCTAAGCCATGTCTTCCCTGGACCGGAATCAAGCATCCTAGGACCGGTTTCTGGCTATCAGCCGTCATCAGCCAGGATAGCTTGACTCCAGTGGCGTAGTGAGCACGGGTCCCACGTCTGGGAATACCCATCCCACTTAGGGCGAAAAGCGTTACAACAAACAAATGATGGACGGAATGCTGACAATGCATACATTCTCCCCCAGTCAAGAGATCTGGGTTAAATCCATCGTTCTTTTGCCCACAACACCACCCCAGTTCAGACATGGCCATATGCAAATCAGTCTTGACCCTGTGCCTCATGGGAACAGTCCAGCCCGAACTGCTAAGCCATGTCTTCCCTGGACCGGAATCAAGCATCCTAGGACCGGTTTCTGGCTATCAGCCGTCATCAGCCAGGATAGCTTGACTCCAGTGGCGTAGTGAGCACGGGTCCCACGTCTGGGAATACCGATCCCACTTAGGGCGAAAAGCGTTACAACAAACAAATGATGGATGGAATGCTGACAATGCATACATTCTCCCCCAGTCAAGAGATCTGGGTTAAATCCATCGTTCTTTTGCCCACAACACCACCCCAGTTCAGACATGGCCATATGCAAATCAGTCTTGACCCTGTGCCTCATGGGAACAGTCCAGCCCGAACTGCCAAGCCATGTCTTCCCTGGACCGGAATCAAGCATCCTAGGACCGGTTTCTGGCTATCAGCCGTCATCAGCCAGGATAGCTTGACTCCAGTGGTGTAGTGAGCACGGGTCCCACGTCTGGGAATACCCATCCCACTTAGGGCGAAAAGCGTTACAACAAGCAAATGATGGACGGAATGCTGACAATGCATACATTCTCCCCCAGTCAAGAGATCTGGGTTAAATCCATCGTTCTTTTGCCCACAACACCACCCCAGTTCAGACATGGCCATATGCAAATCAGTCTTGACCCTGTGCCTCATGGGAACAGTCCAGCCTGAACTGCCAAGCCATGTCTTCCCTGGACCGGAATCAAGCATCCTAGGACCGGTTTCTGGCTATCAGCCGTCATCAGCCAGGATAGCTTGACTCCAGTGGTGTAGTGAGCACGGGTCCCACGTCTGGGAATACCCATCCCACTTAGGGCGAAAAGCGTTACAACAAACAAATGATGGACGGAATGCTGACAATGCATACATTCTCCCCCAGTCAAGAGATCTGGGTTAAATCCATCGTTCTTTTGCCCACAACACCACCCCACTTCAGACATGGCCATATGCAAATCAGTCTTGACCCTGTGCCTCATGGGAACAGTCCAGTCCGAACTGCCAAGCCATGTCTTCCCTGGACCGGAATCAAGCATCCTAGGACCGGTTTCTGGCTATCCCGTGCTCACTACGCCACTGGAGTCAAGCTATCCTGGCTGATGAAGGCTGATAGCCAGAAACCGGTCCTAGGATGCTTGATTCCGGTCCAGGGAAGACATGGCTTGGCAGTTCGGGCTGGACTGTTCCCATGAGGCACAGGGTCAAGACTGGTTTGCATATGGCCATGTCTAAACTGGGGTGGCGTAGTGGGCAAAAGAACGATGGATTTAACCCAGATCTCTTGACTGGGGGAGAATGTCTGCATTGTCAGCATTCCGTCCATCATTTGTTTGTTGTAACGCTTTTCGCCCTAAGTGGGATGGGTATTCCCAGACGTGGGACCCGTGCTCACTACGCCACTGGAGTCAAGCTATCCTGGCTGATGAAGGCTGATAGCCAGAAACCGGTCCTAGGATGCTTGATTCCGGTCCAGGGAAGACATGGCTTGGCAGTTCGGGCTGGACTGTTCCCATGAGGCACAGGGTCAAGACTGATTTGCATATGGCCATGTCTAAACTGGGGTGGCGTAGTGGGCAAAAGAACGATGGATTTAACCCAGATCTCTTGACTGGGGGAGAATGTCTGCATTGTCAGCATTCCGTCCATCATTTGTTTGTTGTAACGTCTCTCTGGGGTCAACATCAATTGGGGTAAATCTCTGATATATCCCGTCACCGAATCCACCCCGCGATTCGCGCCTGACTATCCCCTGACATGGTGCGGCGATACACTTACCTACCTCGGTATAGTTATCTCCCGCAATCGGGAGGAGCTGATGAGAGCCAACTATGGTCGCGCACTGGATCTATTAACTAAAAAAATTACAAGATGGTTTGCGTTACCCCTATCCCTGGCCGGCAGAGTTGCTCTTATAAAAACAGTGTAGTATTGCCCAAGCTGCTCTATCTATTCATTAAGATCCCTTATGCCCCCTGCCGGCACTTTTTCTCAACTGTCAAAACTCAGCTCATACGACTCACTTGGGGAGGGAAACAAGCCAGGCTTAGATGGGACACTCTCACACGACCCTTTTGTGAGGGCGGATTCGAAATACCGGATCTGGAGCTATACTTCATCTGTGCTCAAGCTCATTTTGCCTCATATTGGATAAACCCCCCCTTACATGCCTCATCTTGCGATTGAGGACGGATATATGGCCCGACTCTGTGCACTGCCTACTTGAGTACCCCCGCTGTCCCATGACGCTTCGCATCCACCACTGTACAGTGCACTACCAGCGCCTGGCATGACCTAGCTAATCTAATACAATGTGACCTGATATACTCCCCCCTCCTTCCTATTTCTGGAAGACTAGCTATCCCAGTTACACAAGAAGGCGGCTGCCGCCATCTCCTTCTTAAATTGTCCATCCAAACCTGGGGCCAACTATACATCGGGGGCAAGTTCGGCACCTGCGAAGAATTTTTGGGCTTCACAAATCCTACCCCATTAGAGCGATTTATTACGTCTATTTCATTAGGCTGCGTCAAGATGTGAGAGCCCTCACTCCCTGCTTTCCACAAGAGCCCCCCATCATGCTCCCCTTACACGCCCTACTACAGCAAACGGCTCCCGCACACGTGGTTTCACTACTATATCGTACAGTACAGAATGACAGAACATATGACCCCCACTCGCCAGGGGCAGATGGGAGGAGGAACTGGGATGTTCGCTTACTGACGATCAGTGGTCCTTCTGCTGCAGACAAACAGCAGCAAATTTCGTATCATACACTATAAATATATTCATTGTCTTTACTACACACCTTCATGATTACACTGACTATGCCTTTGCGATAATGACCGATGTGATCGCTCAGGAGAGAAGGGGTGGATTTTAGACACATAGCCTGGGACTTCCTGCCTATTCGTAGTTCCTGAACGGAGGTACTAGCGGCACTGGAACACATGACTGGTTTGCACATTCCTGATGACCCCCTAACCACACTTCTAGGATACACAGAACCACTGGCTGCCAAAATACGAAGATACACCTCCTTAGCACTCCTCCTCGCTAAAAGAAGGATTGCTTGCAGATGGGGAAGGGGAAGGACGCCCAAATTTAAAGATTGGTTACAAGACCTTATCTACTGCCAGGAGCAATTACACATTTATGCGGAACTCCTGCCCCCCCTCCTCCCGTCGGCGGGATATATGGGCCCCCCTCCAAACATACTTATTGAAACACACCACCACCACTGACACAGCTGCCACCCCCTGCAACAATGAAGAAGGGTCCCAAATTAGAGATGGGAACTGATGCGAGAGGAACCCTACCTTGGCCGAAACACACTGTTTAAGGGAGACAATGTGTCACCATGTACTACCACTCCATACCTCAATGATAAGAATGCGTCAACACACATAGGCATGTTCCACCTCCATAAAGCATAATAGTGGTACTGTTCTTTTATCGTTTGTTGTTTTGAAACGAAATGATTCAAGACTATCTACTGATGCTAGCGCTCCTTGTCCCACACGACGCGGCCGGCCCGTTGTGGTTGTAGGCGGCTTGCTGTGTATTCCGTCTCTGTCCTAAACGATTCCTAAAATGTTACATTGCAATGCCGGCCCACTCAGCGATGTAGGCATTATGCTGTGGTTAATGCTTCTTGCCTTTAATAAAGGTTTTTTGAATTTTTTTTTTTTTAAATTGCTCTTGTAATAAGTTGGACGGAATATCTTACATGTTTACAATGGAGTAACCCATCCACCAAACTCTTAAGCAGGCCCTTTGTTTTATATCAGTTGATTTATTTACAAGATCGGGATCCCTGCATACCCCAGCCCACCCCCAGGGGACAGCGCTGCCCCAATGTCACAGTCTGGGTTGTTTCCATACCACTCACCTTGGGTCCAGAGCTCAACACATGGAGCAGCGAATACACCCCCAGATTTTATTAATTTCCCCGACCACTAGTCGTGCCAACACCCCGCACGAGACCTCTTGCTAAAAATGTTTTAAGCCTGTTCTGAGCAGGCAAAAAATGTTAGTCATCTCTATCTCTCTTTACTTCCAAACACATATTTGACTCTAAACCGGTTCACAGATATTCAGACCAGCTATTGTTTTGATTTGTATTGTTTTGTATTATTTTCTGTTTGTAGATGCTTCATTTATTTATTTCTTGCAATGGATCATATCATTTGTACCCCGTTATTGCTGTGTATCATCACCATTCTACAATCATATATGTATTTCTTATTCTTTCTGACTGTACACTGTTTGTTTTCTGAAAAGTCATAATAAAATCTTTTGCACTGTAAAAAATGTTAATGGATATGTCCCAGGGATAAACAAAATGAAAAGGACCTGATATTCATGGTTCATGTGCGTATTCCCCATTACAGGAACTCCACTTAGTTACGTGCCTTTTGCAGTCAAAGGGGCAGATTTATGTTCCCTGGCGCATCCCTGCACATCAGCAGGAATGCGCCAGGGAAGATGCGTCACGCAAGTTTGCCCTCGCGCCACCGCAAATGTGCCGCATTTACAATGCGGTGCATCGTGGCGCAAGGACAAGCAGATGCGTGACGTATCTGCCGGCATAAGGTTGGCGCAGTGCTGAAGTTGTGTCGCAAGCACGACGCAACTTCAGCACTGTTCCAACCTACCCCATACCTAACATGGTGCGTCAAGCCTTACGCCTGCTTCAAGCAGGCGCAGGGTTTTGACGCATCAGCGTTGGGATAGTGACTCAGTGAAATCTTATAGATTTCACTGAGTCACTTTTCAGGGGCGTTCCTGCGACAGAACGCCCCCCCTGCGTGTAAACGCCCACATGAAACCTGACGCAGGTTTCATGTGGCGCAGGGCTTTACACCGTGACGCATCTCCATAGATGCGTCACGATGTAAATAGGGCGCAACGTGGCACAGGGTTTACGCTGCCGCTGCTTCACAAAAGCGACGCAATGGCGGCGTAAAAGTGGCGCAACTCCAACATAGATCTGCCCCAAAATGTTCTGCAAATGTGCCATTCATGGTCAAATGACCATGAAAACATGGAAACAGCAGAACGCAAGCTGCTGTTGTTCACAGTGCTTTTCTTTTTTTGCCTCTATTTTGCATAATTTTTGCTGCAACTTCACATATTTAAGCAAAAGCAAACTATGCAAACTCTGCTGGTACTACGGTGACCCTGGACTGAGCAGTTTCACCGAGAACTGTGTTGAAATCTAAACAGGGTATGCTTATTAGGTTGGAAGGGGTGTCAGTTCTGAAAATAATAGCCCCCTTCCTGACAGTGACCAGATATAATTTGGTAGACAAAAGGTCTGATTTTTTTGGACCGAAATCCTTTCTGCCTTAATGCAAACACCGTAGGATATAATTTAACATGCAATAAATTGGAATATCTATCACATTTGTGATGGAATAACCCATCCGCAACTCTCTAAATCAGGCCATTTCTTTTTATTAGTTGATTTATTCCCAAGATCGGGACAGCTGCCCACCCCAGCCCAACCCTAGAGAAGGACAGCCCTGCCCCAATGTCAGAGACTGGGTCTGTTTGTATACCACTCATTTTAGTTCCAGAACACAACACAGGGAGCAGACAATACACCACTCAACTTCACTAACTGCCCGGACACCTTGACACGCCAACCCCCACACCAACTCACTTGTTCATATTTTCAGCTTGCTCTGAGCAGGCAGACAAAATCAGTGGATTTGTGCCAGGGATAAACCCAATGAAAAGGACCTGGTAGCCCCCGTCCATGTGCTTATTACGCATTCTGGGAACCAAACTTGTAATTGCTTGATTTTAGTAGAGGTTTAAAAGCTCGAATAAAAGACCCTCACCTCCGCCAATTTCCCTAAACATAAATGTTGACTACATGTAATCTGTACCTTCATATTCTTTTTCATATTTATATAAGCCTTGATGATGTTCTACCTTTCCTTTTATTTTTTATTTTGAGTGAGGTTTATCTTTGGTTGTTTTTTTTTAAAAACTTGTTTTTATTGCGTTTTTCCAAAAGCAAACACATGCTACTATACGTACAATGCTAAGCATATTGACTAAATGTCGACATGCCCAATGACATGTAAAATGACAGTGGCTAATACAACATCAATAACCAAACAGTGCAGGTACATAGATTGGTAGATAGTGGTAGATCAAATTGTTACAACCAGCTAGCTGACACAGCATCTATTTTTGCAATCGGAAGCACTTCAGTCGGTAAGTTCAGGGCGGAGCAGCAAGTAGGAGTGGGCGGTTGCCAAATGTTCTTTGGTTGAGAGGCACAAGGCAATAGAGATGCGTAGATGTCGTTGGTGGTGTTGCAATACATTAGGTCTCTTAGCCAGGCCTTCACTGTTGGTGGCACAGATCCACCCCAGTGTAGTGTCTCTTGGCTCACAATAGTGCAATTGCAGCAAAGCGTCGAATCCCAGCACACAGAGGAAGAACATACCCTAGCAATGCAAGCAGTGGGGAGGGAGTCAGTTCGGCTTTAACCATCAATGCCAGAAGATCAAACACTGCCTCCCAGAACACTAGGATAGTGGGGGCAATAAGTGAATATACTCAGCGTGCGCCATCGCACATCTCTGGCAATTGTCTGGCTTAGTGCGATCCATTTTTGCAAGAAGCGTGGGGGTGACATAGCATATGTATTTAAAGTGCAGGAGTTTCTGCTTGTAGTTATTAGATACATAACGAGTCTGCTCAGAGCAGTAGGCCCACATCTTATCTGTCAAAGGGTGTCCTAAGTCCCCCTCCCAGGCCGCCTACACCCTTCCGCCCATATCCGGTCGAAGTGACTGTGTAAGATGATACAATCTGGAGACTAAGGGGCCTATTAGGATGGCGGGCGGTGGCACCACCGCGGTGTTAGCGGTGCGGAAAAATGCATTTTACCGCCCGCGAGCAGCGGTCCTCATGCCCACCATATTAGTATGGCCAAACATAGCCCATTTCACGTCTGCCGTGGTGCGACGCGAACCGCCATCAAAGTGCGCCCGCCACCTTGGCGGTGTGAGCCAACGGAGACTCACCGCCGTGCGGAATGACATCCGCCCCGCTCCACAAATTAGGATGCTCCAAACCAGCAGACGCACCGCAGCAGAGAAACCATCCAAACAGAGATGGCGAAAGCTCAACAGCTGAGCGCAAAACCAGAGTCCCGGTCCAAACCACCCGGACACGACCACAATGGGCCCAGCCCTACACATTTTTCCGGTGCTGTACCTGATACATCACCAGCAACTCATGGACCACCGTGGATACCGCCGCAGGTACGCAATAACACAAACACAACACACAACAAATGGGCTGATACAGGGTCCAAATCCACATCAGACACCCTGGTGGGGACAGGAACACATCCACAAGTGCACCCAAACATGACCCACCTGCCACCAAGTCACCCCTCCGCATCCCGGACACACATTTTCCACAATCATGCAGCAATGTCCCGGTCACGTCACCGCAGCAGTGAAGACAAGGGAATACATGCGCACAATGCAGAAGGCAGGGCCAGCGCCAGTCATGGGCAGTGCACAAAGAGCACAGGGCCACACCTCCACCCACCACACTCTACCACACCCCCTGAAGGCACATGCCATGTGCCCTTCCTGTGCACCCCCATGCACAATAACAAGCCAGGGGAATCCACACTCTGCACCACACAACAAACAACCAGGGAGACAGCCACTGCAGGATTGGCTGCAGAGGAACACACAGCACAGTAGCACAGGGCCAGGGAAACACACACACCACAACACCACCACACTCAGGGCAATAACAATGAGTACAAACACCAAATCAACACACACACATACAAGGAACAAACATCCTACTGGACACACATCCTGCCAAGTCACACATACATACCCCATACTGACACACATACACATACACACACCGCATGCCAACAGCAATGGAGCACAACAAATAGGAAAGCCAAAGTGGGGTGCACACAAATGGAAGGCCATGGAGACAAACAACATCACATCAACAAGGAACATAGAACAACGCCCTCAGCCCATCAACGCACACATGGCTGGTACGGTTAGTGAAGTCAAACCACAGACAGCTCAGTGCAACAACACAGGGAGACAGCAAGGCAAACCATGTATAGGCACAAGGATGAAAGGAAGGCCCTTAAGTCAAACTGTGAACAGCCACCCATGTATACAACTACTTCACAGGAGTACACCAGCAGCACAACACACAGGGCCCATTGACACACTCCATGACTGCCAAACACCAGTAGGAATCTACACACATACCCCCCCCTCACACCAGCAGCACACAACACCAGTGTCAAACACACTGAAGGCTGGCAATACTTGCCAGTCAATACACAGACAAACAATCACACACCCTGGGGGTAGCCACAAACATCACACACACACACACACACAGGGATGCCAGAACAAATGTATGCACAAAAACAACAGACAAAAACATAACCCAACAGAAACACACACAGAACCACAACAAGAACATACATGCCCTGTGCAGCTAAACTGTGGAAAGACAATGGGAGCACAGACACAACAGGAGTGCACAACCTCATCACTCAGTAACAATGCACAGAAAACATACCACAACAAAGACAATAAGTGCACCATCACAGAACAACACAGCCGCATCAAACAAATAACAGATGCACAGGCAAAGAAATCACATAGAAAACACTGCAGGACATCAGGGGGTGCACACCAGGCAATAACAAGGCAACATACACACACAGCACTGCATGCACAACAAGCAGTGTGTGCACTCCAAGCATACCAGCCCCACACAGACATGAGTGACATAACATCAACCCACACAACACCAATCAGCACAGCACAAAGAGCAACAGCACACCCAGGAAGTGAAGCAGTACCACAGCCAACACACATACATCCAATACAACACCAACAGATGCACAAGTCTGGGACAGAAAGGTGGAAACAACTTGACCAGAGGACTGGGCAGCACACACAGTTGAACTGCATATGAGCAACCATGACTGCCAAACAGCACAAGAATATCACATATAACCCATTGGGGAAATGCCCTGAGTGACACATTAATCCTGGCCAAAGAACTGCACCACAAAGCAGTTTCACAAATGAAGTGATGGGGAGGCACACACACATGTAAAGCAAGGGGACAGCTGACATCAAAGTGAAGTGTACTGCATATCAGTAGGGGAAATGGCAGGAGTGTACCATACACAAATAGAGGTAGTGCAGACTCACAATGGACAGGCATCTGAAGCACAGATAGTGGATGGTATGACAACATACACAACATGCCATACTGGAGGCAAAATGGTACCATGTGACAGCAATGTATGAGAAAACACAACCACAATGGCAGTGTGGAGCAGCAGGTCTGCACAGTCTCCACAAACAGTAACAAGACACATGGATGATCAACAAAACGCAACACTGACTTGCCAGTCACACACTCTGCATAATCACAAGTGACAAAAACAACAAGTAGGAGTTAGCCAGAACGGCAAGGACACACCAACACACTGCACAGTGCATAACATAAAAAATTGATACTTGTATAGCGCACTACTCACCCTCAAGGCGCTTGTACGAATACCGCTGTGGAACCCATCCTGGCTTTCCCTGTGAGGTGTCCACTCCTGGGCACCCCCAAGGTGGAGGCCAGGCATCCTTAGCGTTGTGGGGGCCGTTGTGGAGATTAAGCAAGCTATTGCCCAGAGTTGCACTCCATGATTGGAATAGGCACCGAGGCGAGAATTGTCAGGTCCGTGGAATTTTGAGCCCAAGACCCGCCGAGGCGGGGAATTGAACCCTGGTCCCAGGCCAGACCTCTGCATCAGGGTCTGCCGCTCTAACCATTGAGCTACACTTCTCCATACAACTCACACCTGTGCATACAGCCACATCCACAGGGCTGAACAATCAAAACAACAGCCATACAACTCCTGGGGGACACATGTGTGTAGGTGACAATGCAGGAGCATGCACACATCAACACTCACCCCCTTCACACTGCACACTTCTTGACCACCCAAGAGCACACATTGAAAGTGACCCATGGGACTAGGATGACTGGCCATCACAAGATGACCACACACATACACCACTGGGCACACACAAAAGGAAGAATACACATACATGATGACCCTGGCTGGCCTGCATGCAATACTGTGGATAGAATCCCACTCTGTGCTGGCAGTGCCCCCCAACCCGACATGCGTACAATATAGCCAACATGAACAAATTAAGAACATGACAATTGCTTTCCATTTAAATTTGACATCATTGCCCCCACAAGTATCTGGGTCAGGAAGAACTGAAGTCCCTGTCACCCCTGTAAAAAATAGAGTAAGTGAGCCAAGACATTGGCTATGTTGAAGTGGCACACATACCATGTGGCACAGTAAACCATATAGCGCATATTGCACAGATAGGCACCATGAGAAGAGAAGAGTAAGGCACAAAATGCAGACCATGTCCATGAGAAGCTGCACAGGGAATACTTGAACACAGCAAAGAGCAACAAGGCCAATGGGCAGGGCAAAGTACAGAGTGTGTCCATGAGAAGCTGCACAGGCAAGGGGCACACAGCAGTGAATGACAAGGCCAGTGGGCAGGGCAAAGTGCAGAGTATGTCCATGAGAAGCTGCACAGGCATGGGGCACACAGCAGTGAATGACAAGGCCAGTTGGCAGGACAAAGTGCAGAGTATGTCCATGAGAAGCTGCACAGGCAAGGACAAAACAGCAGTGAACACCAATGCCAGTGGACAGGCCAAAGTGCAGAGTATGTCAAGTATCTGGGTCAGGAAGAACTGAAGTCCCTGTCACCCCTGTAAAAAATAGAGTAAGTGAGCCAAGACATTGGCTATGTTGAAGTGGCACACATACCATGTGGCACAGTAAACCATATAGAGCATATTGCACAGATAGGCACCATGAGAAGAGAAGAGTAAGGCACAAAATGCAGACCATGTCAATGAGAAGCTGCACAGGGAATACATGAACACAACAAAGAGCAACAAGGCCAGTGGGTAGGGCAAAGTGCAGAGTATGTCCATGAGAAGCTGCACAGGCAAAGGGCACACAGCAGTTATTGACAAGGCCAGTTGGCAGGGCAAAGTGCAGAGTATGTCCATGAGAAGCTGCACAGGGGATACTTGAACACAGCAAAGAGCAACAAGGCCAGTGGCAAAAACGAACTGCGAAGTATGTCCAGGAGAGGCTGCACAGGGAATGTGTGTGACTGTACCTTTCCATGGTCAGCAACACAGTCAGGGGGTAACAATGTGCAGTACAGGCCCACCTGTGTGAGAGACAGGTGCGTGAGGTTGAATACCACTCAAACTTGGCTGTCAGGCAGACTGGGAGCTGGCTGTGTCTCGGGGACTGTCAGGGCACCTGACCAGGGAGAGAGCGGCCCAGCTGAGGTAGAGCTATCAGTGGTTTGGCAAGCCAGAGGGCTGCTTGGACCTGTTGGTGTAGTGGCATGTGGAGGCGGAGTCATGCATATGGGAGACACGGTGTGGCTGGGAGATTATGGAGGGGTGCCTTTCCACTTCTTGGGGATCCTAACTGGCATGACTGACTTTGGCTCAATGGGAAGTGGTGTGGACACAACAGGCACACTCACCACCAAAGCTGCATCAGGTGCAGATGCTGGCACTCCCTCTGGGGAAGTGCTGGATCCAGCGGAATGCTCTGCCTGGCTTCGCCTTTGCCCCTCCATCCCCTGTTTACTAGATGTTACCCCTTTAGTGCCCTTCTTCGCCTGCTTCACTGGGCTTGGCATGGGAGTCGAGGTGGTGGGTGAATCTGCCTTGGAGCCCTTCCTAGGTGTACCCTTGGCATGCACCACCTTCTCGGTGGGCACAGAAACTGTATGCTTCTCTTTGCGAGATGCTTTAGAGACAGGAGAGTCCTTGGATGCGGATGCCACTGAGGCATGTGAGCCTGAGGTCTGCTTCTTAGCATTTTTGCCCCTGGTGTCGCCTCATGGGCTTTTGTCCTTGCGCTCTGGGGTGGCTTTGGTCTTCTGTGGGGATGGTGTCCGTGCCCGTGACCGCTCGGGTTGTTGCTGCTGTGTGCTTCGTGTGCTGTATTGTGACTTTGTGGTATGTGGACCGTGTTCACTATCATCAGTCATGGCCAAGGGGGGTGGGCAAAGGGACTGGAGCTGGACTGTGAGTACGTGCCTGTTGAAGGCTGACGTCACTGTGGAGGACAAAGGTTGGACAGTCCGGGGCAGCCCACCCACTTCAGAATGTATGCCCTCCATGAAAGCAACCACCTGTCTCAATTTTTGGCCGTGGTCAATGAAGGCATTGAGGAGAGCTGTCTGGCCTACACACAACTGGCACAAAAGGTCCACAGACTCAGCACTGATGGCAGCATGGGGAACAGGGGCAGCGGTACCCGGGGTGAAGGACACTCTTCCCCTCTTACTGAGGCGAACACGGGCAGCACCAGAGGAAGTGGCTGGGAGGGTGGGCACTGGCCGCTGTGTGGTGAAACATGATGCAGAGTCCCCGTTCCCTGTGCCCGCCAACATGGATGCATCCCCGCTGGCATCTGATGATGTGGTACTTTGCGTCTCAGGCTGGGATTC
This sequence comes from Triturus cristatus, assembly GCF_964204655.1. NCBI lineage: Eukaryota > Metazoa > Chordata > Amphibia > Caudata > Salamandridae > Triturus > Triturus cristatus. The sequence continues at coordinate 477,434,929 of NC_140587.1, read as the reverse complement.
CTCCAGCAGACTCCTGACCCCCTCTGGTGTGCTGGTGACATCTGTGTCACTGGGCTCCTGTGCAGCTGTTGTGCTTGTTTCACCCCCACTGGTGACTGTCTCCTGTCCCTCCATGACCACAGGAGATGCTGCATGAGAGAGAGAGATGTAGGGTCAGTTCAGTGGCAAAAACAGAACAAACATATGCAAGCAATGCATAACAAAAGATGACTACATCTACATGTTGCACACTACCCTGTGCAATCACATTGTGCTAACTCACTATATTCACTCAAACGTGCGTGGAAACTGGAAATTCAGGCATAAGAGAGCCATGTGATGACCACACAGCACAACAACCTGCTAGTGGCTCCGTTCAAACAGACACACAAATAGCTCTGAGTACACCTAGGGACATGATGGGGGCACACTACTTGTTGCCACTGACATTACTGGATGGAACAGGAGTGGACAACACAGACACAGACTACAACATGACATTCCACAATGGCCATGAGCCCATGCTATATTTGAAAAGTAACAACCTAGGCAATTCTTACAGACAATAACAAGAATTAATGTTGTATCTAACAGTCAGAGCAATTTGAGCAGTGAAACAAAAAAATGGGAATTATTGTTGTTTTTTAATTGTGATTGTCTAGTGCATTCACAGGTAAAAACAGTTTTATTATACACATAATAAAATAATTACAAACAATAAAATAGGTTGTGGGCTACATAAAAGATAAAAAATAAACAAATGCTGTGGCACAACTGTATACTATTCGACGCGCGTTTCGGCGTAGTTAACGCCTTCGTCAGGAAAAAAGCCACAATTCCTGTGCTCCAGGGGGGAAATGTTGGGGTTCCAGGAGTTTAAAAAGGTGTTTTTTCGAGAGATGAACACCTGAATGGATGTTTATTCATTCATTCGAAGTCAGTTGATCAGGAAATGGATAACGATTCTTTTATATTTTTCGTAACGGGGAGCCCGTGAGGGTAGTAAAATCTTATTTGGTGATGGATTCTTTTATGTGCCGAGTCTTGATAAAATGTTGGATACTTAGTACATTTTCAACGGAAGCGTGGTAGGTATGATATAACCTTAATTTTATAGACGCTTGCGATGTCGACCGGGCTCTTTTGATGATAGTTGAGCCCATGCTATGCCACCCACCATGTTGTACTTTGTGGCCCAAAGACTGGTGCATATTGTTGTCAGATGTGTAGGCCTCCCAAATCTGAGTGCATGCAGTGGACACATTGATGAAGGCACACTCAGATCGGACACACTGCCGTTCCCTCCCATGGGATTCCCCAGACTACCCCAATGCAGACGATACCGGAAGACCACGACTCAGAATGCAATGGGAATGCACAGTACTCAAATTACCTTTGTAAGTACAGGTAGGGCAAATGCGCAACACCGGCACCCAGCCCAGCAGCCACTTACATGTCACAGCATCACACTACCAACATCACATAGGCCAGCGCTGGCACAGGCTCTGTACACATGCAGCCACTCCCAGCCAAAGTCACCTTTCCCAGAATACTCAACCCTAGCTTGCTGCTGATGCTCCTTCAAACATGCATCCATCTCAGGCTGTGTCACTGCCAAGATGCAGCCCATTAGTGGTGTCATGCTGCGCCGTGCCAAACACCCAGTGCGAGGAAGCAGCCCCAAGGTCATCTACGCCAAGTTCTTTGCAAGCCGGCTGATGTCGTCCCACCTCTTGTGGCAGTGGGTGCACCATCTGTTTGAGACACCCAGAGCCCGCACCTTGGCCGCAATGGCCCTCCACACGGCCTTACGCTGGTGTACCTTGAGCTACAGGCATGGGAGACAAGAGGGGGAAATGATCAGTGACACAGTGTTATGTACCTACATCTCTCAGTACAGCAGCAAGATACAAACTCATCACTAATCCAAATATATGTCTAACAGAGACAAGTATACATCTCACATGGTACATCTGCATGGGAAAAGCTGATGTAAATGCATGCAGGTGTGAAGGAAAACACAGTCCCTGCATATCTCACACACATGCAGGATGCCAGCACTGAAACCCCTATGTAGCCAGCAGACATCTCCAAGCCATTTTTAGGTTGAGCAACACATACATCACATATCAACCTGTGTTTGGGGGTAGACTCACTGTGTCCAAGACTGCGCAGCCCTCAATGTCCCTGCCCTGTGAATAGATGGTGCATCTTTCAAATGCATCCAATGACTGCCTCCGCGGTGGCGGAGCACGCCTACCGCGATTTTCAAAATGTCATCATGCTACTGCAATCAAGGTTCCCGTTGACTGTAAGGGCATACTCCTTGGCGGTGACACACCGCTGGGGCCTGGCGGTAGCTACTGCAATGGTGCATCTTTCAAATGCATCCAATGACCGCCTCCGTGGTGGCGGAGCACGCCTACCGCGATTTTCAAAATTTCATCATGGGACCGCAATCAAGGTTCTCATTGGCTGTAAGGGCATGCTCCATGGCGGCGACACACCGCTGGGGCCCGGTGGTAGCTACAACAGTTTGGGTGCCATACATTGACATGGGGCACCGCGATTTGGGTGGCCGGGTCGAGCGGCGCATGGGTAGGTTTATACCCCCTACTGGCTACAACCTCTGAAACACTAGAATCTTGGTGTCCAGGTGGCGCCACGGCCACGGATAGGAGCATGGTACTATACCATCTTGGGTTTCCCTAGGCATATGGCGAGACCGTTCCCATTTAACAGGTAGTAGGTAACTATTGCACTTACTGCCTTGTGTAGATTCTTGACAGCTTGTTTAGGTCCTGAGGAATTGCCACGGATCACTAGGACCATTGGGCAAGAAACATGTCGACCAGCACAGATGAGCCTAGCCAAGCTGAATCATAACATCAGCTAGCTGCCATTCTGTTTTCACATTTTTATTCAGGTAGAGAGCCACTCCCAATAAAATTATTTTTGGACCCTCTAACTTGTTTTAATTCACTTCCCTGCACTCACATCTACACTGCTAGGTCCCTCTCACACACACTGCATCATACGGCCAGGAACTGAAGATCTCCGCCAAAGAGCCCCTTTTTAGGGTGCCCGTCGGGCATTGCAGCGCCGGCCCGACGAGGAGCAGGTCCATATGATGAAGCATGACACCTAGCTTGCTGGGTGTGTGAGGACCCTAGTTCCGAATAGAGGAATTCCTCTTTCTTACGGTCTTTCCTTTCCCTTTACTTCTCTTTTCTGAGGAACCGCATACCTTTTCTTTTTCATATGACTTACTGGGCATGTATGCTGGACCTCCTTGAATAAAAGCCCTCTTGTCCCCCTTTTGTCTATATGGGCATGCCAACCGCCATTTGGGCATTTATCCATGGCTATCACTACCACACTTGTGCCTTGCTGGTGACACACCGCTGGGGACAGGCGGTAGCTACCGCGATTTGGGTGCCATACATTGACATGGGGCACCGCGATATGGGTGGTAGGGCATGCCAAACGCCATTTGGGCATGTCTCCATGGCTATCACTACCGCACTTGTGTATATGGGGAGTGCTGGTGACACACCGCTGGGGACAGGCGGTAGCTACAGCGATATGGGTGGCGGGGCATGCCAACCGCAATTTGGGCTGGTCTCCATAGCTATCACTACCGCACTTGAGCATTGGGGATTGCTGGTGACACACCACTGGGGACAGGAGGTAGCTACCGCGATTTGGGTGCCATACAATCACAATTGCCATCTGGCAAACATCAACAGTGCACAGTGCCCCCATTGTCAATGGCACATCATTGTGCACACAATGCCAATGTTCCATTTACTCCACTGGTGACTACACATGCCATGTTTGTGTATGTGATTTCGTAGATTGACCTGTACTCCCTCACATGTCGCTTATGATATTGATGGTCGTGTACGCAGGACAGTGTTGTTATGGACTCTACAATGTGTACACATGTCAATGTGTTGAGGTGCAGTGACAATCACAGCAATGTTCGTCTCAATGAATGATGTTCTTTTTTGCATGTCCTCTTATGGCTGATCATGCACACAATCATCATTTCTGCTCCGACTGTGGTCATTGTGTTGTGGATGTGTGCAACATTCAAATGACGCATGAAGGTGTGTCAGATACAGCAGCTAGGTATGAGACAGTGGGGTTGATTTGTTACACATATGCTGGATGCTATACTCCCAGGCGTGCCCATGGTAAATGTGGCCATATCCCTATGTGCATTCACATTGACTGAGGTGGTGTTTGAGGTACTTGTTTTTTGTAAGTTGACAGGTGTGCCATTTTTGTAGCTGAAGGTGTCCCTACATGTAAGCTGGTCTGTAACTCAATTTTGATGACAATCATTGTTGGAGTTGTGTCATCCAGAACGTGAGATGCTGTGCCCATCTCATGATGTATTGCATTGACATGTGTCCACTTCATCTCAACAAGGAGGAGACCAAATCTGCTTCGTCACTTGACAGTGCTGGAGGACATGGAGGATGAGGCAATGATCCAGAAATGCCGTTTGGATAGAGCCACCCTAAAAACCCTTTGTGATATGTTGGAGCCCCACCTGCAGCCTCGCAGAACATATTCAACAGCTTCCACCCCAACTTATAAGGTCATGGTGGCCCTGCATTTTTTTGCCAAAGGATTGTTCCAGCACACGGTGGCCAGCGCAGGTGGGATGTCACAACCTATGTTCAGCATGGTGCTACGTGATGTTCTGTCCGTCATGATGATCTACAAGGACAGATATATCCATTTCCTCAGGGGTCCTGAATTGGCAGCTGTGAAGGGAGATTTCTATCCCCTTGGACGCATCCCCCATGTTGTTGGTGCCATTGATTGCACCCATGTTGGGCTTGTGCCACCACAGGCACGTGAGCACATTTAGAGGAATCGTAAACATTACCACTCCATAAATGTGCAAGTGGTGTGCCTGGCTGATATGATCATCTCACTTGTGTGTGCCAAATTCCCAGGCTCAGCCCATGACTCCTGCATCCTGCGGAACAGCATTGTACCCCAGCTGATGGCTAATCTGCTTCCCGAGCGTGCATGGATTGTGGGTGAGTATGCCTAGTCGTATGGCGTGCTGGGTGTGTGAAATGCTGCCCTCTGCCTCAGCGACATTGCAATGTTTATTTGTGTTTGTCATACCTAGGTGACTCTGCATATCCCAACCCTCCCTGGTTGCTGAGCCCACTGCGGAATCCCAGGACCCTGGCTGAAGTCCGCTACAATGATGCCCATGGGAGTACACGTCGTGTGGTGGAGCGTACTTTTGGTCTGCTTAAGTCACGTTTCCGCTGCCTGGACAAGACCGGAGGTGCACTGGTGTACTCGCCCGGGAAGGTGTGTCAGATTGTAGTGGCATGCTGCATGCTCCACAAACTAGCCATTCGCAAGGAGATTCCCCTGATCCTGGATGATGATGAGCAGTCAAGGCTCCCGCCTGCAAACCAACCCGTGTCCAGTGATGAGGACAGTGGAGAGGAGGAAGGTGTTCACCTGCGTCAACAGCTCATCACCCGCTACTTCACTTGAAAGGTGGGTGACAATGTACAACGTACCCATTGTCTGATGATGTTGCTGTTCTTGTGAAGGGGTATGTGAGATTTGTGACAGAAGCTGATTTTAGACTCAGTGGTGGTTGGCAATGTTTCTGGGACAGGTCATTTAGGAACATCTACAGGATGTGTATGTTGACACTTGTTGCCCATTGTGACGTGTGCATGTTGGATTATCTTTCTGGTAGGTGTTGTGTGATGTCTGTGATGCCACACCCAGACCAGTGAATGTTGTTCTGTTGTGTTTTCCTTGGTGTCTTTAACTTCTCCTTGCCTACATTCAGTCCATACTCCTGGTACATTGTGATCATGTTGAAGACTGTACATCCTAGAATAAAGACGGAGCAGACACAACAACATGTGTGTAAGGATTTTTTATTTACAATGGTGACATGTGAAGGGGTGAACATTTACATTGAGGTGATTAGTGGAGCAGTGAGTTGACAGTTATGGTAAATGAGATAATCGAGTAGTCACCTCATTGATGTGGTGACCCAGTCCAACAGACAGATGCCATTCACAAGGCAGTGTGAGGAAGGACAGTCCAAAAAGTCAATGCCATGGCTGGCTCTGTGACTGGCGCTTGGCAGGTGTTTTGCCTCCAGATACTCCAAGGGTTTTCTTAGGACGGCCCCTGCTGCAGGGCCAGTGGGGTCTGAGGACTCACCCCTCTCTGTGGCCGCAGGGGAGGATGGTGAACTGTCATCCTGCAGCCCACCAGAGGGAGGTGGAGGTGTTGGTTGTGGAGCAGGCCTGTCCCTCAGTACTGCCACTTGCTGGCCCAAGAGGTCCACAATTTGTCCCATGCGGGTGTCAATGGACCTCATCAGCAGGATGAGCTCGCGTAACAGTTCGTCTGACCAACCCGTTCGTCCCTGGGCCCGTTCATATGCCCCAAGGACTCTGGTGATGAGGTACAGGGATTGGGTCACAGCCTCTTGTTGTCTGTGGGTGACCCTGTCCCTCCCACCTACCCTGCTGCCATGGACCCGTTGCCTCACCACTGTAGGCAACCATATCCTCTCCCTGCCCTCCTCAGTCAGTGGTGTGGGGTGGTCATACTCTGGGACAGGGGGAGTGTTGCAGGCAGCGCTGGTGGTGGTGATGTTGGTGGTGGTGGAGGACGCACAGGCCATGACAGCAGGGGTCTGCAGAGACATTTATATTGTAGCAGATGTGTTGGGGGGGGCGATGGGGTCCTGGGACCTGTTGCACCCTGGCACACCAGATGGGCCGGCTTTGAGCTCATCGTCCAGAGAATCCCGGGAGTCAACATCTGAGAGTCCATGTCCTGGGGGGGAGACTGGCTCTGCAGGTTGCTGGTGTTGTCCTCTGCAGTGAGTTCTTGGTTACCTGTGGGTCAGATGGGAAATGGTCATTGTAGTGCACCCCGCAAGCTTTGTGTTAGCTGTGTGTCATTCACTGTTTGAACACTACACAGTTGACTGATCATCACATTGTTTTCTATGTGCACTACTGTGCCTCCTGACATGATGCAGTGGTACATGCATTATTTGTCCATGGTGTGAGGTGTCAATACATACCATGCGCCATGTGCATAATTTGTGATTACAGGGACCTGTTGACATCTAGGGACTGGCACAACATATTATTTAATTGAGGACTCTTTGTTGATTTGTCTGACCTGGAAGACGTCACATCTGGCCATGGACTGGCCATTGTCATCTCCAGCAAACCTTTGTCCTGTCATGTGCATATCTTGATTTGTACCACCAGGCATGCTTTATTTTCCAAATAGCCCTTTTTGCTCTGGCCCCATGGCACTGCACATGTCAATAGGTGCTGTACATTATTGTGCCCAGACTTTCTTCTACATGTGCATTGGTAGCTGTGACAGTTTCCTTTGCTTACCTGTGTGCACACTGTGTTTGGCAATGGGGTTGGTGTGCATATTTGTGCAATGAGAGGGCTGGTGTTGTCATAAGGCACCATTTATTTTGTGACGAATGGGTGGGTTCACCTACTGGCTAGTTACCTGTTATGTGCTCACATTTGGCTTTGTTATGTGACACATCTGTGTGTGCGTGGTGGAGGCTTACATCCTGCTCAGTGGTGTCACAAGATAGAATAATATGCCTACCTACCTGTTAGTTTGTTTGAGGTGAGCCATTAGATGCCACATGCATATGGGTGTATGGAGAGCTCCATCTTGCTGTACTGGGGGACAAGGGTGCATGGTGGGAGTAGTGGTACAGGCCTCCCACCCCAGACACCCTCCCAGGGAAGATGGCTACCTACCTGTTGGGTGGAGGTGAACAATGCAATGGATGCCACATGCTTCTGGGTGGGAGTGAGTGCTCCATCCTGCTCAGCTGGGGGACAGGGGGCATGGTGGGAGTTGTAGTGCTGGCCTTACACCCACAAACACCCTCCCAGGGAAGATGGTTACCTACCTGTAAGTTTGTTTGGTGTACTGCAATGGCTTGCAACTGCTTCTGGGTGGGGGAGTGCTCCATCCTGCTGAGGTGTGGGACAGGGGGCATGGCTGGAGTAGTGGTACAGGCCTCCCACCCCCAAACACTCTCCCAGGGAAGATGGCTACCTACCTGTAAGTTTGATGTGGGTTATGTAATGGCTGACACATGCTTCTGGGTGGGGTGGGGCTGTTGGACAAGGGGGGCTGGTGGGAGTTTTAATGCTGGTTGCCTGTAAAAATGCCCCGATGTTAATGTTGCTAGGTACCTTTGGGGTGAATGGAAGTGAGTGGATGTTGGATCTGTGAGACATGCTTTTGGGAGTGTGTGGTGCAGATGAATGGAATTTGTCCTAGGTGGTGTAGCTTTGTAGTTGTGCAAGACAGCACATAGCAGTGTGGTGGTAGTCATTTGTTTGTACTTACCAGCCTCCACTCCCCCGGGTACTCCTGTGAGCCTCTCTGGATGCAGTATGGCAAGCACCTTCTCCTCCCATGGTGTGAATGGTTTTGGTGGAATGTGAGGGCCACCGCCAGTCCTCTGAACCATCTCACGGTTCTTGCTCCTCTTCTGTTTGACACCCTCTTCAGGTCATGCCACCGCTTCATGATTTCATTTTTGGAACGCGGGGTGGTCCCTACTGCATTGACCCTTTCGACTATCCTTGCCCACATTGACTCTCATCTACCATGACAGTCAACTCACTCTCTGTGAATTTGGGCATTTTATGTGTTGCCATGGTGTGTGGTGTGCAAAGTGGTTGTGGGTGCAGGAGTGTGAGTGGTGGGTGTGGTTGTGATGTGTGATGTGCAGGGGGTTTAGTAGTGCAGGTGTGGAAGTGGTGGTGGTGCTGTGTGTGGTGTGAGTAGTGCTGGTGTGTTGCTTTGCCTATACTTTGTTGTCAGGGTTAGTGGCCTTCAGTCTTGGAATGTTGCAAAGGATTGTTGTCAGGGAAGGGGCTGGTTTTATACTCAGCTATGTGGGTGTGTCCAAATGGGGTATTGCTGTCAGGTGTGTTGTGTGTGTTTTCCTGGGGATTGTAATCTTCTTTTTGCCATGTGGTTGTGTCATTGGGGTGTGTTTTGTGTTTTTGGGGGGCATGGCTAGTTTGCTGTGTGCACTTCTTGGCCTTATTGTGGGTTTTTTCATTTGTCTGCCATATTTTTCACGGATCGTCCGCAGCGGTGGCTATGCTGCAGCTCTTCCCCCAGCTCTCCCATTCATCCCTGTTGCGACCGCGTCGGTCGGAAACAGCGAAACGTACAGCGGGACCATTGGGGATATCCTAATTTCCTGTGCGGTGTCTCCGCTATACTTGCGGCAGGTTGGTGTCTTTCCACCGCGAATGCGACCGCCGAGGACGGATTTTGGCCATCTCCACCCGCTACAGGCGGTTTTTCTTGGCCCCGTTCCACCGCGGTCGGTGTTCTTTGGCGGTTGATCCTAACTTCCATACCAGTTTTTCCACGGTACCGGCGGGTGGTGGTTGTTTGCTTCCATGGCGGTCAGAGTGGTTTTCCGACCACCAATAGATCCCTAGGTGTGTGCTGTCAGATTACGTGATTATTGTAGAGAGGGGGGACTCCAGAAGCTCCGCAACCAAGGGGCGTATTGTAGCAGCCAGTGAAACCTGCAACCTACGCACAAGGAGACGGTCGAGAGTGGATATGTCGTGACCTTCTATCATATCTGTATCTGCGCGCATCTGACCACCCCAAAACACATCTCTAGTGGTTTGCAGTCGACAGCGGGTAATCGCGTGCTGTGCCAAGGTTTCAGTAGACGGGGACAACCACGGGTTATCAAGAATTGGCAAATGCAGGGAGTACAGATAGTCAGCTTTTAGATATTTACGAAGTCGCTCTCAAGTCCAGCATGTGGTTTGTAATGTGTAAATCTCCATTGGCATTCTCGGAAGAACAAGCGGGAGAATAGTGGAGAGGGGAAAAGGGTGGACCTGTGTATATTCTGGTTTCAGGAATTTTAATTGCGCATCTGGTGGTACCAAAAATAAGCATAGTGTGTCTGTGCCACTAAATTGTATAGGTAAAAGTCAGGTACTCCGAAACCTCCTCGTGCAAAGGGGTAGATGAGCGTCTGCCATCCAACCCGAGACTGTCCCCCAGCCCAAACCAACCGTATCAGCATGCTTCAAAAGTTGTTAAAAAAAATGCCTGTGAGCAGAATATTTAAAAACAGGTATAGAAACCAGGGCAGCACCACCATCTTAATGATCGCAATCCTGCCAGCAATCGACAGTTGGAGCGCTATCCAGCGTTCTATCTGTCCCGCAAGGCGATCTATGGCTGGGCCATAGTTAACAAGCAAATTCTGAGGCTGTGCGGTGCAAGAAAATACTAAGATATCTGGGGGGTCATCGCACTAGCACAGGGGGAAGTCTAGTGCGAATGAAAGGGTAGCATCGGTTAAGGGAAAGACCTCAGACTTACTTCAGTCGATAACTAGACCGGAAAAACACGAATTCGCCTGGAGAGGGTCCTGCTGGAACCAATCTCCTGCTGAAGGTGCCGATCCTGGAGATGTCTCACCAGTGGGTCCATCACTATGATGAATAGTAGGGGCGAGAGCGGACATCACTGCCTGGTGCCGCGTGAAAGGGGGAATTTATCCGAGAGCTCCCCGTTAACTCTAAGCTGTGTGACGGGTTTAGTGTAAAGAAGGCGCACTAGGGTACGAAAGTTGAATCACTGACAGAATATCGACAGACAGAAAATCAACCTACAAAAATATCGATAAAAAATATTGTTGTCAAAAATATCGTTGTTAAAAATATAGTTTTTTTAAATGTTTAAAAAATAGTGTAAAATGAAGTAAATAATGCAGATAATTAAAATAAACATAGTTAAAAATATTTATAAAATATAATATATATACTTACTTAATAATATTTATAAATAATTATTTTAGTAACTTATAAATTGTTAAAAAACATTTTGAAAAATATGAATATATATATATACACATACACCAATATTATAAATATATATAATAAAGATAAATACATTTTTTCTTTTTAAATCATTTTAAAATAAATTATACACTACATTAACTAAAACAGTAGAGAAAATATAATAGCGGAGGGGATAAAATTACTATTCTCACTCCAGAGAGTGCAACTGTAGGGAAAGTGTTGGATAGCGAAGGGGTTAAAATTACTATTCCGACTCCAGAGAGTGGCACAGTAGGGAAAGTGTTGGATAGCGTACGGGTAAAAATTACTATTCCCACTCCAGAGATTGTATCTGTAGGGAAAGTGTTGAATAGCAAAGGGGTTAAAATTACTATTCCGGCTCCAGAGAGTGGAACAGAAGGGGAAGTGTTGGACAGCGTAGGGGTAAAAATTACTATTCCCACTCCAGAGAGTACAACAGTAGGGGAAGTGTTGGATAGCGTAGGGGTAAAAATTACTATTCCGACTCCAAAGAGTGCAACAGTAGGGGAAGTGTTGGATAGCGTAGGGGTAAAAATTACTATTCCCACTACAGAGAGTGTAACTGTAGGGAAAGTGTTGGATAGCAGAGGGTTAAAATTAACATGCTTATCAAATAAATAATTATTTAAATTAAATACCCAATTAATAATTAATTAACAATAAATTAATTATCAATACCAATAAATAAAATTAATAATTACTATATTATAATTAAATGACTTCCCACCCTATTGCCTCATAAACCCATAACCTGCTCCTAAAATAAATTAACACAATTAATATACTAATCAATTAATCAATTAATAAAAATTAATTAACAATTAATTGACAATAAATTAATTATCAATACCAATAAATACAAATTAATAATTACTATGGGCATCATTAGGATGGCGGGCGGACTTTGTCCACTTCTTTACATTAAATGCACCTAGAGTAGCAAAGAACAATAATTATACAACAATAACTATGACAAGGTGTACTTCCTTCAACATCAACATTAATTTTTATTATTTACATTTGCAGTATAAAATGGGTCAAAACAAAAACGCATTATCCTGCTCTCAAAATCCGATAACCCAGACATTGTTTCTCTTGATTTTACAGGCGATCCAGACAGATCGGGAGAATACCCAACCATATTGTCCTCCTTAAGTTCAAGAAATACAGTAAAGGCCTGTAAGTCCATAAAGCCTTTTTAACAACTGTGGTGGCAACTTTGTAGATGTTCTGGTCTCCAATGATCTAACAAGTCCATGAGACCATCCTAAGGACCAAGTATCAAGTTTTACAATTCTGTTGACCCTATATGAATAACACAACCTAAAACCATCAGAACCAACACATTAGATATTCGCAATAAGAAAAATTGAAAAATATTAGCTAAAGTTAAAAAGAAGAAGTACGCCCTAGTGATTCAGAGATATGAATTAAAAAAACCCACAGAAAAATGCACCTGAGAGGACAAGTGAAACCAGTCATCACCACGTGTCAAACATATTCCATCACCTGCAAAATGACTACCAAATACCTACTTTCAATAAAAATCAAGATACTCCAAAACTCAATAGTTGAGCTACGTTGTACGTCTTGCACGTGTGCATGCGCACATGCAAGACGTACAACGTACGGGTTTCCATGAATGAGGACGGCGAGGACAAGGAAGGTGCATGAGACCATGGCGAGGAGGAGGCAGCCACAGCAGGTAAGTGCCTTTTTTAAGTTATAATTACATTAGGGAGGGTGGAGGGGCCGGCTAACTCCGCTCCACCATGGAGATTCGTAGTTTTACCTGAACTCTGCATTCTCAACAGAGGGCGGAGTAGGCAAAACTCCACTGGCGGAACGGAGTTACCCTCCCGGGTTTATAGTCCCCATAGTTAAGTAATTGATGTTTCCTTAGGTTCTTTGTATGCCTTCACCAGACTATCCCTCTTGTTACATCCTCTTTTGAAGGCAAATAACGGTTTTTCTAATGTGAAGTTCAATGAGTCTAGTAAATAGCAGTTTTTAAAATAGTTTTTTTAAATATTGTTGGATCCAGTGCTATATGCGTTTATACTTGTGATGCGTTTGGTGTCTGTGTTTTTCACTTTTTCTTTCAAAAGGTCATCTCTGTTATTGAACCATGCTCTCTTCAGGGATTGTCAATCTTGGCGGGTAACCTCTTGCAATTAGTTTACATGCCAGTATTTCAGCTTCCTGAAAATAATCATTCTTCTTAGTGCAATTCTGTCTAATTATTAAAAGTTGGCCAAAAGGCAAATTGTCCCTCAATATCCTGGGAGAATGACTCTACTGCGTTAATATAGTGTTCTCTGCAGCTGGTTTGATGTACAAACTTACGTATAGGGAATTCGCATAATTTTTTGTTGACAAATCAAGAAAATTACGCGCTGGGGGTACGCACCGTACATACACGGGTGGGGGTACGACTCGAACGTACACGGTTGTACATACACGGGGGGGTTCGACACGTACACGGGTGTACATACACGGGGGGGTTCGACACGTACGTACGGGGGCTGGGGGGGTACGACTCGAACGTACGGGGGCTGGGGGGTACGACTTGAACGTACGGGTGCGGGGGGGGGGTCGGCGCGTACATACGGGGCTGGGGGGGGTACGACTCGAACGTACGGGGGCTGGGGGGGTCGGCGTGTATGCGGGCACATGTCTCCATGGTTGCTATGGGAGTTCGGTGCGGACGGTGTTTTTACCATACGGTTGTAACATCGGACGCACGGGATGGATCGTAATTCCGCGGTCGGACTTCACTTTTCACATTTGTACGGTAAATCATCCGTGGACGTGTCGGACAAATTTTCCGACCCGAGGACGTGTGGGGAATAATTCCCAATGCGATTCGTATGGACTTTTTCCCATGCGAATCGTAATTGGCAGTTTGTACGGCACTTGTACGATTCGTGCGGTAAAAAGACCGGATACGAGTCGTACGGGGAATTTTTTTGCCGGATCGTAATCGGCACCTAAATGTGCCAATTGAGTGTAAGCCAAATTCACTATGTTTAAAGTAGGGGGGACAAGTACTTTAGCACTGGTTAGTAGTGGCAAAACATGCTGAGTCCAAAGGCCAACAAAAACAAATTCAGTGAAACAGTAGGAGCGAAGGCAACAAGTCTGGGGAAAGACCACTCTAAGACTGAAAGGTCTAACAATAAGGACTTCAGACTATAGTCAACACTTTAACACAATTGGCCTGATTTACAGTTAAAAAGCCCAGCCACCTCCTTTGAACTTTTCTCCAATGCAGGCAGATATTTGTAACCCACTATGGTTTCCACATGTGTAGTGGAGATATCTTTAGGTGAAATGATCCATGGTGGCAAGTCTGCCTTGTCATAACCCAAAGCAGACCTATTGTCGCTTATGATATTGCTGAATATAGATTCCAAAAATTTGAAGTTTTCTTCTAGCATGTAGGGGATATTGCAAAAGCGTTATCTGTGACTTTTCTAGTTTACATGATAGTCAATGATTGACAGGACTCCAGCAGGAATGGTGTTGAGCGCTTTAAGAGATTTTTTTATATTTGAGGGTGGAAGGGAATATCTACCCACCTCAAGGTTTTGACATTTAAGTGATAGTTGACACTGTATTTAAAAAAAGTCCTCAAAAACCCACCTTGCATATTCAGAGGAGTCATCTCTGCCAATTCAGGTCAGCCTATTGTTTGCTCTTGGTAGGCATGTCACACCCTGTTCACACCTATTCAAATGCAAATTATTAGCTGGCAGAGGTGGGAGAGCAAATGGAAATTTTGCCTCCAGGAACATTAGACAGGAAAGACGTAGCTTTCTAAAAGTTGCATTTCCTCAATATTAATTTAAAATCAAAATTCACCATTAAATTAGATTTTTCATAACTATTAAAAATTGTTGTTTATTTATTTTCTAGCTAGTCTAACTCCATAGAAGCAGCATTAGGATTTGTAATATGTACTCTGGTTTTCTACCTTGGACAGCTGGGCCTGCCATGGTGAAAAATAGCTTTGAAGGATACAGAAGGATATGTTGACATTATATTTCTACGTGTCCTAAATTTAAATGCCATGCACATTGCCTTTTGGGTGACATGACCTACATAGTGTTGACTTGTTAATATTTAAAAGGGAGGTTTTGACCTGTCAACAGGGCTTATCCTGACAGGTTGAACTGAAATATTTACACTGTTACTGTCAGGCTACACAGGGTAGGCCATGTTTGCACTCCACGGTGGTGGATGGCTCAATAGGTGGTGCAATTCACTAGTGGCAGTTAACTTCCAGACCTTGGGTACACCTTGAAACATATACTAGGGATTTATAGGAAAGCTAAAAATACCATTTAGGAATATGCTACTTTGCAGTTGCGATGGAGTATTCTCTATGGCAAACTCTAAATCCGCCCCTCAGTATGCAATGTTCAGCAATGCAGTAGCCATATCTCGATGAAAAAGAGTTGGGCACTGTTGCTAGAGCAAGATTTAGATCTTGGCTGGAAAGGTTTCTGAATCGTACAGCGGGAAAAGTGACTAGTGCTCCTAGAGGAGAATGTATATCCCCACATCCTGAGAAGCCTTCACAGACTCCCCAGTAAGATAAGCAAATCTCTCCGTACGAAATTATTCTACAAAAGCCCCAAATGCTATATTGGGTGGCTGCACTGCAATCAACCCTGTACAACCTTAAGCTCAGTCTCCAAAGGACATAAAGTGGTCCCAAGGTTTAAAAATACACTTAGGGTAGAAAATCAGTCGGGGGTTTTGACAGTTAGTAAAATCACTACTACAGGCTCTCAGATAATAAAAATAACGTAAAAACCGTACCTTTGGTCATAATTGACATCCTCTTGTTTCTCGTGTATCACAAGCGTTTTGCATCAAATGCATTTTAGACTTTCTATAAGCAGTGTAGATACAGATATGGATGAGTATATTGCTGGTTGTAGCATTAAAATTGGCATATTTCTGTTAATTATGTGTCCAGAATAACGGCTTTACATTTCATATATGATGATTGTTTCCCAATCCGCTGACTGTATCCAATGTCAAGTAAGGAACTGTGATCATACATGTTGTTTACTGCATTAGGTGATTCAGTTTTGCTGTACAGCTGAGAGATGTAGAAGGGCAGAAGTTAGATCACTAAGATCTCCTTATATTGCATTGTATGGGCAAAACAGAGGCAACTGCTCTTCATTAACTGTATTTACAAGTCAAAATTAGATGAAAAAACCCACCAGATACCCAGCACTTATTTTATTTGTAATGGAGCCCTTTGTGCCTGTTATTATCTCATGGTTCTAACAGGACCCACTGATGTGTTTCATCCCACACAAAGAATATATATATCGCGCTTATATTGAGGGCCAAATAACTCAAAGCATAGACAGTGGAAGCAGGGAGTAAAAACTTCTCAGTTATAAGCATGATGTTGAACTGATCATGAATGCCCAAACTATGTTGAAACCCATATTGCAGACCAAAACAAATATGGTTCTCCTTGGTCCAAGCTCTTAATCTATTAAAGGCAACTCACCTGATTACCTTTTCAAAATGGAAAACTGTTTGTTTTAAAGCAGCCAGATTTTCTTAAAGGAAACAGGCTATTTTTTTTAGAAAGCTTTACCATTCTGAAAAACACTTTCACTTTAGACCACTGCCTACTCCTCTCGAGGGTGCTCCCCTGATTCCCAAAGGACAAGGTGTGCTAAAGAGACCACTTCCCCTTTGCAAATCAGTTCCCGCCCCAACTCAGGAATAAGTAACTGATAAATGTTTAGTGACCAGAATTGCAGTTGCAAACCAATGATGCATACCTTACTGACTCACAATTTTGAAGGTAACACCAAAAGACACTCCCTTTCCAGAATACAATTCATTAGGGATTATAATCCCCATTTTGAAGTTCAAAATACTTTTCTCAATGACAAAATTGGGTTAATACATTCAAAAAAGAGATTCTGCAGTCATAAACTCTGTGATTTTGCAAATCGCAAACTTTGCAACTACAAAATCCGTTTGTACATCTGGCCCATAATCTCTTAGCTCCACTTGCTGAAATCTCTCTGACTCCTTTAGACCCATTCTCTTTATTTTCCATGGACAAGCCAACTCACCTTCACAACACAGCACTCATAGAACCAGCAAAAATTAGGAGAAATTAAGATTTCTCCTCGTTTCGCCTGTTTAAGACCAGGTTTTCCCTGGTCTTAATTTTGGCACTGCCCTATATTTATGCTGCCCTTGTAAATATGGAGCAGTGTCAAAATCAATGGGTGTTGCGACACCCACTTCCCTCCCCTTTCACGCTAAGAGCCCATTACGAACGATGCTGTTAGGAAAGCATTCCCACCTAGGGCCCGATTACGATGCAATTAGAAAGGCCTCCTAATGGCATTTTCTCCATCTGAATCAGATCGAGAATGTGTTTTCCCGACTGAGGGCCAGATTATGATGCGGTTAGGAACATAGGCTCCCACAGAAGTCAATGGGAGTCCAACCAAATCGTATCTGAAAGCATCCGGATGCATCATACTTGGTATGTCGGACTCTCCCGATCCGAGTCAGTCAGAAACCATTTCCAAACCGATTCCATCAGGAAGATTTCCTAATCGCATCGTAATCGGGCCCTAAGTAGTGCATGAAAGGGGACTTTATTAACAAGGCCACTTTAAGCCACGTTAAGTGGCTTAACATGGCTTAAAGCTGTATTGTGAATAAGACAAAGCCCCCATTGCCACTAGAACGTCCTGAAAAGTGATGTTGTGTTGGTGATAGGGGCTTGTAACTATGCCCCTTATGTACCCTAAAATGTGGTCTCTGGATATATGTAATGTACCGATGTCCAAGGCATCTGATGTTCACCCTTTTATCCAACAAGTGTTGAGAAGACATAATAGGAAATTAGAGTGTTCTGGTGCGGAGCGATAGAAAGAAACGGTTGTAATATCTTATTTGGATGCTAATAGGAAGTGGCTGTTGGC
Organism: Triturus cristatus; assembly: GCF_964204655.1. Taxonomy (NCBI): domain Eukaryota; kingdom Metazoa; phylum Chordata; class Amphibia; order Caudata; family Salamandridae; genus Triturus; species Triturus cristatus. The sequence continues at coordinate 477,417,015 of NC_140587.1, read as the reverse complement.
TCAGAAGATTAATTTCAGGCAGATGAAATTGAGGAGAGGTGAAGGTCGCACATCTTGGCAGATGTCTTGAAACTGGCTTGTAAAACGAGTGGTGAGGTGACTTTGTATACATCACATTGTTTTTGTGAACTTCAGGGCATTTGATCAGTTTGATCATGAGCTGAGCGCGAGTCTGGGTTGCAATCTGCCCCCAGTGAATATATATAATTTGTGTGTTTTGGGGAAAGATGCATTTAGAAATGGCTGAGATGCTCCCATCAAAGTTATTAGGCGAACATATTATAGCTTAGTACTTTGCTGAATCTCACTCAAGCTGCACTTAGACTGCAGACACATCTGAAAAATAACATTTTAAACAGCTTGGAGAATGCACTAGATACTTACAGCCCTACAATTAAAATGACGTTTTGCAAACAGAGGATGGTTTGACATGAATGGTTTGTTAATTTGTAAAAGGTTTCATTGTATTTGGAATTAAATCTAGACAATAAGATAAAGTACAACAATTCATTAGCTAAAACGTACAGCCAATGCAGAACGTTAAATCTTTTCAATGCATTATTTGATGTTTTTACGTTGGAAAGCTGATTAAGGCCAAGAACGCAAAAACACTTTCTGTCTCAGCCTATGAGGCTCAGAACTGGCTCCAAGTAGCAGAGTGAGGGTTCAACTGAAGAGAAGAGAGTATCTGGAAGGACATCCTCCTTCTAAGATAAAGTACCCCAACCAGAGCATTGCATGGGAGCTTGGGCTTAGAACTGCAACGTAAATTATTGTATACGCTGTAAGCATCTGTATGAGATATATATTTAAAGCTAAGAGTGACGTGATCTAAAAGTTCACTGCTAGCAAGGTTTAATCTCAAATGACCAATCAAGTATCTGGTGACATTGCAGTCGGTCCCAGACTCGAAAGTTGAATTTGATTGGGTTTACAAACCCACTGAGATAAAAACTGTATGGCTTGTAAAAATAGTGATCAACAAAAATTCTATGAGTCTTAATAAATGATTTAAAAACTATAAATTGTATTCGCTTCAATTATGGCATATACTGAGTAATTATGCAAGATCCCAGAATTATTTGCCAGACAAGTGCCACATAATACTGATGAACCTCTCAGCCAATTGCACCTGACGGTAATAATAAGAACCTAATTTGATGCTCATAAAAATACTTTTTTTCTGTAGAGATCGTGGGCCTAAAAAACTCTTTGTTATATCATCTTGGATTGTCTAAATTCCTATTGTGCAAAATATTTGTTTTCTCCGGTTAAGCACACTTTTTACTTATTATCCAGTTTGAACATTACTAAATTCAATGACTTCAGAGTTAGTATTATTAGTTTTTATTACAAATATCATATTTCTTTGCTATTTCCGTGCTTGTCAGATCAGTCGGTAAGGCAATGGGATTGCTTTAAAAGCAGAATAATTCAAAATTTGGGGCAGTAGCATTTTCATTCATATCTAGGCCACTAGTACGGACATCTGTTTTAAAAATGTAACTAATTTATTATGAACGTATACTTAAAGTATATAAATGCACCCATTAGGTAAAGATTATTTGGCTGATTTAAGTTTAAGGAAGTTTTTATGCTTTTTAAACCAAAGTACATTTATTCCTCCAAATGTCCAGCAATAGGGGAGCCATGCCACCAGTGCAGGGCCGTTTCTTTTACAGCTGAGTGGGTCGAACCATTTGTTTTATTATGAAAAAGCAGACCTTAAATAGTACTTTATGGCGATCCTCCTGAACTCAGCTGTTCCGATCCCAGTAACATAAGTCTGATATTAAAGAGCTAAGAATGTTTCCAAGTCTGATGCATTCATGTTCTGCACCACAAAGATATACTCCTCGTTTTCCAACTGTCTGAAATATAGCCTCAGGTTTGCCATGGCGTTTTCCTAGTCTGCATCTAATCTGCTGTTTCATTTTACACATGACCAACAATAAACTAAACACAACAGTGAAGCTGACAGCAGCACAGTACGTTATATAATGAAACAGTAATGAGATCCAAGGCCCATGTGACACCCAATCATATAGGATAGTACATGCAATGCTTGCAGTGCGTATGAGGGGCTGCTCATGGTGGCCATCAGGGAGTCCAGCTTCCAAAGGTAATTCTTAAACACCAGTCACATATCTTTTGGCCCGTAGGGGGGTGGTTGTAGGGTTGCGTACAGCTCACTGTTAGTATCACAGTATATTAACCTTTGTAGGTCTCGCCTACGCAGAGCGCATGCGCTGCATAGGAGAGACCTTTAGTCAACAGCACAGCTTTGCGGCCAAAAACGTGCACGCGTTCCATTGCCTTCAATGGCAATGCGTGCACTTGTGAAGATTCACTTGTGGGAGCGAGCGGCTGGCGCCATATGTTATCAATTATCGCTGCGCCAGCCGCTCGCTTCCGCAAGTGAATCGCGCAGGCCCCCTCCTCTCTCCCCATCCCCCTGCTGCCGCGCGAGGCACGCGTGCGCTTGTGCTTGTTAACCTATCTTATCTTATGCTGTCACTAATTGGCATATGTCCTCAACGAAGAACTCTGTTCAGCATCAGCCCAGTCTATAGACCCACGAACACAATTGGAAAGTTAACAATTCTTATGTAAAAACATACTAAGATACTTCTTTAAAACACAGTGTTAGCCAAAATGATGCTATGGGATAAAGCCCGAAATGAACATTCATCATTTAAACCGCAATCATTTCAAGGGAATTTGAAACCTGTAAAGAAAGCAATTCTTGCAGCAATGGACAAAACGAGGACCTCTTAATCAAAATGTGCTCTCTCCAACATGAATCCTGCCATGTTCAATGTTGTTAAACCCTAAGGCACAAATACGGTTATCGATCTAGCAGACAAAGGTGGTAGCATTGTTTTTCGGAATATTCACACACACAAACAGGCGGCTCTCAAAAAAACTCATGAATCTTTTGCCTATTGTCAAAAGGTAAACAAGACACTTCCCAGTTGTCTTTTCAAAATGTAACATTCAAATTGCCTAGGTTTAATGGCATGAAGTGCTGGCATCTATTTACATTCTGTTGGATACAGGAAACATTTTTTACAGTTACTCCATCACTCGTATTACTTACTGCTCATCTAAATGAAATATCCAGACAGTACAATAATCTATGTTACTATTTAGACAAATTATGGCAGTAAACTGAATCCATTAAAGCTAAACAGATTTCCGTAACGATTTGGCTGATATGATATTGTTCGGTCTATTTTCTGCCATGCATGAAGAACTAACCTCCTAGGTACCAGTTATGCTAGTCATAACAGTATAAAAGCTTGGAATTGCACGAAACAGGAAACTCCGTGAGCAAACAAATTCAATAATTGTGTGAATGAGATCAGACAACTGATTGGGGTGAGCAAATGGTGGCGGGTTTCAATAAAAAAGATTGAGAAAATCAGCATTTGGCCGGAAATAAGGGAAGAGAGGAGCGTAAATGACAAAAAGATTCGGAGTTCATTTTACTAACAAGCATTGGCATAACCAATAGGTCTCACTTTGGGATCTTGTAAGTATTTAGTTATGCAGCACAATATCCTTGGTGCAACAACATTAACCGTTGCATGGCTAAACACTTATAAGGTCACAAAGGCGAGACCTATTGGCTATGCCAATGCTTGTTATCCATGCCCCTATCGTAGGATGGTGGTTGCTTTCCTAATGTATGGCTCCCTCCCATTTGGTGACTAGTAACGCAATTGCAACATATTGACGTAGAGATTTGGGTACGATGTGCCCATAGCCCAGTAGTGCTAGCAAAGGGGTGGGTTCAAGTGCAGTCTGCATCATCAGAGCAAGTCTGATGAATACCTCCCTTCAGTATAGTGCAATTTTATTACAAGGCCATGGCATATGGGCAAAGTCTGCGGCTGCTGTGTGACATTCTGGGCAATTGGATGTGCGAGAAGAGTCAATGCGGGCTATTGTTGCAGACGTGACATATGCTCTGCGCACAAATGTATAGTGTATAAGCTTATGGTGATGATTAAAGGAGATGAGGTGGCCAAACCTTGACAGTAAAGAGATGGCTTATGTCAGCCTCCCATGTAGCTATGAGTCTGGAAACTCAAGCCGGTAGAAGACCCAAACAGTTGTGATAAAATTTGGAGGTTAGCCTATCTCCATCGGTGTCAGTGCTCACCAACATCAGTGGCGTAAACTCGTCAGGGGCCAGTGGGTAAGACTGGACCTGGGCTCTAAGTGCGCTCTGAAGCCACTGGAGCACAAAATGGTCCATGTAAGTGGGATCTTTAAATCGTGCGTCTTCCATACAGGAAAACACATGTCCATCTGGGAAGAGGTTTCCAAAGGTGAGCAATGCATGTTCCATCATTGTGTGCTGAACCAATAGTTCCTGGGTGATGCGAAGCCATGGGTTGTCAACTAAGGGGATCACATAGGAGTATAGCATTTGTCTACCTAGAATCCGAGTACATTTTCTCCAGGCCCATCTGCTTATGGACAGCGTTTCTATCTCATTTGGTTCTGGTGGGAGGCCAGCCTGTAGTAATGTCCTTAGTGGTGTCAGAGCTGTGAGGTCCGCTTTGGGTTTGGAACATGGAATGTGACCATCTGCATGATACCAGTTTTGAGCAAATCAACCCTAAGCAACCAGATAATATAAATGTAAGTGAGGAACTCTGAAGACTCCATTCTCATATGGAAGTATCAGTATCAATTCGAGGCTGTCTGCCCGCCCTGATAAGTCATGTCAGTATAAGTCACAAAAACGAGTTGGTGAGTAAAATGGGAAAGTTTTGAAAAAGGTCTAAGAAATGGAGCACCACCATTTTAAAAATGGCAATGTGTCTCACCATGCACAGCTGGAGGTGAATCCAATGCTCCACTCATGTAGTCAACTTATCCACCACCTGGATATAGTTTAAAAGTATGACTTGTTCCTTGTCCCGATGAATATGAAGCCCAGATTTTGGACAGAACTGTTGCACCACGCCAGGGAGAAGTGACAGCACACCTGAGTGGTTGCGTACGTTAGTGGAAATACTTCAGAATTATTCCAGTTTATGTGGAGGCCAGACAGAGCCACGAGCCTAAATATCTCATGAAGAATTGGAGCTAAGTTATCAGCAGGGTACCTTACAAAGAGTAATATATCCTCGGCATAAAGCAAAACCAGAAGCAAACCTGGTTTAAATTGCAAGCCCCAGTGTAGGTATTTATCCTGCAAGTGTCATACAAATGGATCCATCGCTATCATGAGGAGCAACGGTGAGAGGGGACAGCCCTGCTGTGTCCCATTCGTGACTGCAAATGGGGCCGAAAGTGTACCATTGACCATAATCCGAGCTGTCAGTAGTGAGTAGAGGAGTGCTTGTAGGGAAGAAAAGTTAAGTGGGAAGCCCATTTTACTGAGTGTGGCTGACAGGAATGGCGATTCCAATGAATCAAAACCTTTCTCTAAGAGGGCAACTACGGTGGTGACTGTGGGGGATAATCTATTAAGGACTGCAAACACTGTATGTGGAATCAGAGATGTTGAGCAGTGTGGGACAAAGCTCGATTAGGTCAGTTCCATCAGCAGTGCAAGTTAGGTTGTCAGTAATTTGCTAAACTTTTATTGTCAAAATTCAGTAACAATAGCGGCCAACAAGATTTGCACTGTTGAGGGTCTTTATCCAGTTTCAGAAGTAGTGTAGTCACGGATTCTTGCAGTAGGGGTGGGAGCTCACCCTTCGCCAAGGCCTCTGAATATATAGTAAGGAAGTGTGGTACTAGAATGTGCTGGTAGACTTTGTAAAAAGCTCTGTGTACTTATTTAGGCCGGATGCTTTGGAGCCGTCCATGAAGTCAATCGCCTGAATGATCTCCTCAGTGGTGAAAGGTTCACTAAGAAACTGTTGGTGTGCAGTAGTGAGTCAGACCATTGCCACTTCATTTAGATAGCTAGCCCTCTCGGTTAGTCATAAGGTGTAAATACTGGTATAATAGTTGAGTAATTCAGTCTGTATGTCCACGGTGTTCGTGACTCAGGTGCCGTCTGACCACTGTAAGCCTGAAATGTAGGATAGTCCTGTGGGTGGCTTAGAAGCCCCGCCAACATTCGTCCTAGCCTCTCCCCCTTCCCAAAGTGGCAGGCTCTGGCATACATTGGTGCAAATGGGCCTCAATGGTTCGATGGGCCCTTGCGTGATCTAATTCCACATAAATGCGTGTCAGGCTCCTGTGCAGGTCTTGTAAAACACGCTTAGATATACATATAACCCTGGTGTATGCCTTAAAGGTATCCCACAGGGTGGCTTGTGATTGAACTGATTCCTTGTTAAGTTCAAAACCTTGATAATGGTTGAGCAGAGTTCAGTGTGAAAAAGCTAGTCATTAAGTGCCATATTGGGAATTCACCATTGGCGTTGAAGGTCCTACAGAAGGGGAATGCACGGTGTCATCACAACTGGTGAGTGATCAGAGAGCATTCGTGGGAGGTGTGTAATGGAGCTGAGCCATGGGGTATGTGTGGCCAATAGAAGCCAGTAGTCTATGAATGTCCAGGTGTCGTTGCAACACCTACCAGCACATAAACAAGCTTTACTTGCAATGCAGGCAGCCGTGCACAATGGTGCAAGAGTGCCTGCGTTGGTGCTAGGAAGCTAGATTTTTGCTCCAGTGCCAGGGGAAGTGCAGGGGTGTGCCACATGCTCCTAAATTCGGCACATCCCTGTGTTTGGAAACTGTCAGAGTGTGGCGTTAGCAAGTGAGATATAGCTACATTGAATAAAGTAATTTACATGGGACATACAGTCTGAAGGCAGACAATTGTTTTCATATACTTACCACCTTGCCTGCCAATAATGATGTCCAGTTTGTCCTAGAGGTCGCCTTCCCGGCCAATGCAATTCTGCCACCAGTGTTTAAGTTATTGGACAGTCCACACCAAAGATGCGCTGCACAATTCCTGGGGAGGATCCATGCTGACATCACTTCCTTTTTTTGCTGCTAATGGCTTACAGTGGAATTTCAATTGACAACTCATGTACTTTGCGAGTTTTTTGTTTTTGCGGCTTTGAAAAACTTCACGCTAACATGTAAAGCGGGAAAAAAAAGAATGCTAAGTTGTATTTAACCTGTACTTGTACCATTTGTTTTAGCTGTTGCATGCCTGATAACAGTCTATGGCTATGGCATGTGACATATGTTGTGTATGTGGCTTTCCTTGGTCAGATGTCTTTGGTTCAAAATGTGTCTGGGCTGTCAACATGCAAATCTTCACAGATGCATGCTGGCAATGCATGCAATTATACCCGTCATACTGTTTTCCATATGTTGTATATGATGACTATATATGTGTCATGTACTTACCCTATTCCAGTATGGTGTGTACCACTGTAATGGGGTTGCGACACACATATATCTGGCAACGAAGCATTTACTACTAGTGCCAAAGATTTGGGGGCATGCATACAAGGCACAAATGCCAATGGAAAGTCCGTTTTCTTTTTTGCTTTGGAAGTGTTCAAAATATCCCCATATTTACAGTTTGGGACAAAGCCACTTAATGTGGATTTTCGCAACCCTGTCTACATTTGCCTTGCCACAGCAGTCCACTACAGTAAAGGTGTGTAAAATTGATGTTGTGTTGATCCTTCTACCACAACATCCAAAAATGTCGATGCAGCTCTAGATTCACAAATCTGGGTCTGTGTCAACTTTGACACCTTTGAAAATGTGCCATCAGACAAGCAAGACTAGGAGACATGCAATAAGTACTCATGCATTTCAATTCATTCCAGGTGTGCTGCATTCTGCAGCAGTCCTGGATCAGTCACTTCCCCTTTTTAGATTAAATTCTGTGCTGGAAGGTGTCCCTTCATGCACAGTAAAAAACCATGCAGCGCAGTCACCCTTGCTACATGGGGCAAGTGTGCATGCACTGACACTGCACTGATTTGTTGGCACCAGCACTAGAGCACACACAGGGCTGCGTCATAATTATGGTAAATATGCCTCATCCCTCTGTTTTACGACAAGACAAAACACCAAGCAACCAAATTTGGTTCAACACAAGCTTCAGACCTTTCGTGATAGATTACCCCAAACAGTTCTAAATGGGATCATGCTGTTTCAAAGTGTGCAGCAGCATACATCACACATTTGAAGAGCAAACTATGGGGAAAATACAATGATTTATACTTGCATCACCCTTCTGAAGCCTCATTACATAGTTTGGCCCAGGGTCGGCTTACTAAATCTGGGGCCGCATCATGAGGCTAAGTATGTTGCAGCAGAATCCCCACTGCAACACCCTTTGCAAACAGCTTTCACACTAAGTGGAGCATGTAAATGTGCCATAATTCCAAAGCAGCATTTATCCGGGTTTTACATGGTGAAATATATAGATATGTGTCCACTATGTTTCTGAGCCCATATGTGCATGAGTGTGAGGAGATGATTTCATAGGATGATGTGACTCCCATATGATATCTATGTGTGTTCATGAGTGTTGGGCAGTTTCCTGGTGGCAGACAACATTATGTGACATGGACCATTTACTAGGAATGCATGCTCTTATTTGTGTTTTACTAGGCTCTGAAAATATGTAGATATGTAGATATGCTGAAAGTGTAGTGCTAATAAATACCTAGTTTACATCCTTTAACCTATCAATGTTTCAATTGGTTGTGCCACATTTTCAAGCTAGATGATGCCTCTTCATTTTTGTACCATTAGCTTTTTGAAATTTCTGAACACATTATATTTGCCTTTGAGGGTATAAAAAGCTGTTTGTCACCCTGCATGTATTGGCCATGCTTGTTGGGATCCCTGAGGCACTCTACTCATGGGACTTGATTTAGTTGTTTTATGGATTGAGACACACAGTAAGTGTGATGTGATGAGGATAGCGCTTGCTTGTCAAATTTGCTTGTGATGGCACAATCATGGTGGTGGGCATAGGGCATCCACACATTGTTCTCAGTGCGTTATTATCCTTTTTGGCCTCTGTACACATTTAAGAACGCAGTTGCTTTCTCAATTATCACATGGCTAACCTATGTGTCAGTTTTTGTGATGAGTGTTGCTGGCCAGTTTAAGGATAGTACAGTGTGAAGAGCTGGGTCTTACACAGTTTTTGCATTTTAAAACATTTACTAACCTATAGTTGCAGTGACACATGTCTGACGTGTATTGGAAGTATCAACTGCAAGACCGGGCATTATGTGTAAATTAGTAAGAGATGTGGTCCCTCCATCGATCGATGCAACAGGTGGTCTTTTGACCTTATCCTTTTCTTTTTCAGCCTCCCCACCTTCTAGATTGTCTGCACACATATTTTCTGTGTAATGCAACACACCAAGATGATTTCACACTCCATTGGCAGTGAGAAGAGCAGTATGCCCCCAGATACATCTATACACAGCAAGCAGGATATCTTGACTCCTACACTCAAATGAATGATGGACCTGGTGCTACATAGGGCACAACACACCAAGCACATAGTATTTCTCAATGATGGCCCATCTGCATTTGCACTACATATGTAATGAATACCAGGCTATGTCATAGATAGTGTCATATACTGTGCTAGGTAATGGGTCTGTGTGACAGACTTCAGGGGATCAACTACAGTATGCCAGAAGTGTAATCTTCAAATATGATTAACAAAGTTGATAAGATGATGGTTAAGTTATTGTTTATTTTCATATATAACCATGACATTACTTAGTCCATATTTATAGGTGAACATTAAATGTATGTCTCATTCTGTGAAGAAATTATTAATGATTCCATCCCTCCTCCGTGTTGCTGCTGCTATACTGGCAGTGCTTCTGGCCCTCTTCTTCTTCCCCTCCATCATCAGGATTTTCTAGATTCACATTGTCATTGGGCAAAGGTGTATTAGTCCAGACACATATGTTGTGTAGTATACAACAAACAAGAATAATTTTGTATAACAGGAGTGGTGAGTATAACAGATTCTCGCCAAAAATGTCAAGGCACCTAAAACGGGATTTGAGGACACCAAAAGTCTTTTCAACTATGGACCTGGTGCGGCCAAGTGCAACATTGTAGACCCTCTGTGGCTGGGTCTGAGTATTTTTTACCGGTGTCATCACCTATGGCATGAGTGCATAACCTTGGTCAGCTGAAAAAGAAAATGCAAAAAGAGGTACATAAGCCTACAATCATGATGTGGGTGAGAAGTACTTTAGTCAACATTGTGTCCAGCTTTCTACATTCACTTTGCACATGGTCTAGTACATGCTATTAAACAACATCTGAAACATACATTTGTCAATTGGAAATAGCTTACATATTACTACACTGCCTTTTGTGTGAATCAGCAAACTGCCAATGTCTTGTAGGATGTGATGATTCAAAAATGTCAATGTGCACTTAAAGATCTCTGTGAGACAATTGTCTAACATGCTTCACTTTTTGGATGTATGGGTACCATTTAAAATAGTAAATCCTAATCCTTACAATTATACAACACATGACAGTAGCTGTAGGAGTTACTTCCTTCTGGCACAAAATTTGTAAGCATATTTTTTCAGGATCTAATGTTTCAATATGTTTAGGCATGTACATGATATTATAATGTATAGTAATTTAGAAATGCCACTTTTAGAAAGTTAATCTTACACTGTACTCACTGGTCTTTGTCCCTGACAGCCTACCTTCAATACACATCTGGGCTGAGTGAAAGCTATACTTTGTGCATTCCCTCTAACCAGCCACAAACACAGGAACAGCTAGGTGTGACAGAGGACTCGTATGCATTCTGATAGCCTTCCTGGGTAGGAAGGGGGAGAGGTGGCTCACACTTACATCTAAATTGGCTGTGTCCTATCCTCCCACAAAGCACAGATTTATCCCTCAGAGTTAGCCTAGGTTGAAAGGGGTTCTTGTACACTTCAGAGAGATCTTTTGAAGTCACCCACTACATCAAAGGCACTTTTGATTATAAGTACTGGGTCTCTGACCCCCTAAAATCAGACACTTCTGGATCTTGAACTGAACCTCTGTCAGAAGGACCGCTGTGCTGCTTAAATAACTCAAAAGGACTGTTTCCTGGAAGGACTGCTTTTCTGCACATTGGCCAGCTGTTCCCTGACTCTGCTGGAAGGAGAGCCCTACTCTTCCTTCTCTCCAAGTGATCTCCAAGAGCTTGCTGATTTGCCTCCTGTTTATTGAAGTCTCAGGTACACAAAATACTTCCTACAATTCTGCTGGTGCTGCTGGACTGCCTTCTGTGAGTCCTACCCTTGCCTGAGGTGCCCCTTCAAGCTCTGGGCCTCATAAGTGGGGTCTGCAGCTTCTTTCATCACCTATAGCACCTGTGCCCCTGAAATCAAGCTTTTGGGCTCTTTGTGACCGTGAACGGGCCAATTCTCACTGGGACTGTGCCGCTCCCTTGAAGGACCAGCTCAAGCCATGCAGCATCATGTCCTCGCACAGCAAGTATTGCTGATGAGGGGTGAAACCCAGAAACCCGTCCTAGGATGCTTGTTTCCAGTCCAGGAAGTTTGGGCTGGACTGTTCCCATTGGGCACAGGGTCAAGACTGATTTGCAAATGGCTGGGTTCAAACTGGAATGGCATGGTGAGAAAAAAACAGACATATTTAGGCCCAGATCTCTGTACTGGGGAGAATGTATGACATTGTTCTGCATTCTGTCCATCATTTGTTCTTTTTGCATTGTCACCCCGCATGGGACTGGTATGCCCAGATGTGGGTCCCGTGCTCTCCATGCCACTGGAGTCAAGCTATCCTGGCTGATGAGGGGTGAAACCCCGAAACCGGTCCTTGGGTGCTTGTTTCAAGTCCAGGAAGGACCTGGCCCGGCAGTTCGGGATGGACTGTTCCCATTAGGCACAGGGTCAAGACTGATTTGGAATATGGCTGGGTTCAAACTGGAGTGGCATGGTGAGCAAAAAAAAAATGATGGATTTAGGCCCAGATCTCTGTACTGGGGTGAACCTATGACATTGTTCTGCATTCTGTCCATTCATTGTTCTTTTTGCATTTGTCACCCCGAGTGGGACGGGTATGCCCAGACGTGGGTTCCGTGCTCTCCATGCCACTGGAGTCAAGCTATCCTGGCTGATGAGGGGTGAAACCCCGAAACCGGTCCTAGGGTGCTTGTTTCCAGTCCTGGGAGGACCTGGCCTGACAGTTCGGGCTGGCCTGTTCCCATTGAGCACAGGGTCAAGACTGATTTGCACATGGCTGGGTTCAGACTGGAATGGCATGGTGAGCAAAACAGCAATGGATTTAGGCCCAGATCTCTGTACTGGGGTGAATATATGACATCAGACTGCATTCTGTCCATCAATTGTTCTTTTTTCCCATGACCACAAGGCACGTCTGCCATTTGCGACTACCGGACGACTCTTCGCGCCCACAGGATCATTGCTAGCGACGTTCCACTTCCTCCCTGTGACCGTCCTCCCCAGGAATGGGGCACTTTGCTCAGCTTGAGAAGGTAAAACTTCAGCATGATCTGTTTGGAAAAGCCTATGACCAACGCTCCATCGCGATCAGTCTGAACTTTGCATTTACCCTGGTGTAGAACGACCTAAAGTAACCTTTTAGTGCTATTGACTTCTAAGCACTATTTTTGTTTTTTCTTTTCCAAATTCATAATTCTTGTTCTGCTTATTGGATTTTTGTTGTTTTGGTCTTGTTTTATTCATAAAAATATAATCTATATTTTTAAAAATGTGTAGAGTATTTTTGTGGAGTATTCATTGTCTTCATTGTGTTACTGTGTGTGTGTTTCAGAAATACTTTACACATTGACTTTGTACAAAACGCCCATACAGACACTCTCCCACCCACTCACACACATAGACACTCTCACACCCACTCGCACACACATACAGACACTCTCACCCCCATTCTGACACCCATACAGATACTCTCACACCCACTCACACACCCAGACATATACTCTCACACCCACTCTGCCGCCCATACACACTCTCTAACACTCACTCACACACACAGACACTCTAAAACCCACTCATACATACACACAGTCATACACCCTCTCACAGTCTGACATCCACTCACAGATCCACTCAGATTTTCCCACATCCACCCACCCACTCACAGACCCAGACACACACCTATACACCTTCTCACACACATATATTCGCTTCCACACCTACTGTTAGAGTGATGAACCACTCACATATCCAATAACACATTCTGTAGTGTTACTGGTATATATTGGATAAGTGCTTTGTTTTGTGAATCTACAACGGATCTGTGGATTCGCATGAGATTTAAAGAACTGGAATCGAAAAAAAATGCCTTTAGTGAAAGGATTGGCTCTGAAAAGACCCTTGTGTTTATGATGTGTCGGTGATAACTACACATAATACAGGATGCAGTCTTTCAAGTTCTTGAGGAACACCTTGTTGCCTTTCTCTGTCAAGTGAATGCCATTCTTTCTATATATAGACTCCATGTCAAATCATAAATTGTTGTTGTAGATGGAGCCCATGTTGTGGTCTTTGAGGAGTGCAGAAACAGTTTTAGTGACATGTTTCCTGGCTTTGTCTATCTGTGAACAGAATTCATTTGACCACTTCCATTTCTTTCATTTGGCAAATGTTAGAGAATACCAAGGCAGTGTATAGGAAAATCGAATAATTGAGCAAAGGTAAACTTCATTAGGATTTCCAGTACAACCCCAGTAAGTGTGTCTATGTCATTGCCAACACAGTGCACAATCATGAGATCTGGATGTTGCCAATCCACAATGCTTTCAACCAAAGGGAGCAATTGATGCCACTTTAACCCTCTCTGGCCAACCCCAGTAATGTCCACATTAGAAAAACCAAAGTCTTTGTCAAAGCCACTCTTTCTAGCACCCTCTCTGGCTCAAAACACAAAGCTATTACCCACAATACACACTCTAACCATGTTGAAGGCCAGGAGGAGAAGCACACAGGAGAAGGCTGAATGAGACAATTTTCAAAATGAAAGGCAGTTAAAATGGAGGAAAGCATCTAATTAAAAAGAAACAAATTTGATTGGATGGTGGAAACCTGCAGGTAGCTAAAATTAGGTAATGATTTTGAGAAAAAAGTAACTATCAGTGATTGGCTCTGGAAATTCTAAAAATAAATTATGCTATTTGGGATATGCTTACATTTTCAAACAGTAAATTACTCCTGCTATAGTTGAATCTGAACCTACCATGCTATCATAGAAAGTGTTGTGAACTTTTGACTTACTGGTACAAGAGAGTGTTCCAAAGGCATTTGCTATGGAAACTGAGCTAAGGAAGTGTGGAGAGCGGGGCTCTGAAGTGACTGTACTTTGAAATGTAAAAGTAGAGTGGTTTAGTAACATTTCAGATTTTGGAGGAATTATTTTCTAAATCAGTACTATCTTATAAAGTTAATGTAGGTGCAAACATATAGTAGTGTAATGTTAAATAGTTTAACAGACTACTACATAGATTTCCGTATCCACCGTGAATTTACGGGGATTCACAAATACACCCAAAACCTCTACCAAGTTGGGCTTTCTTTGGAGGAGTGTTAGATATGGTTAACAATGTTGACCAATCAGAAGCGGTATACCATAACTTAAATATGAGAGGGATGTTGTGATTTATTTTCTGACTGAGTAACCTTGAAAACAAAGTTGAAAAGGTTGCCTTTAATGATTCCCTTGTATGAAAGTGGTGTACAGTTTTTGTGCTTGGTTTTTGCACATTTTCAGTGAGAAGAGATTCTAAATGATACTGAGAAACAAAAATAGAGACCAAAAAACATATTTAACAAGTATGTGAATCAAGGTGTGGTTCAAAAAAGAATTTGTTTTGAAAAGGCATAGGGCCTGAATCACAAGGGTAAACTTAGACCAAAAGTCTAAGTTTAGACCTGAAGTTTAAATTTAGACCTTAAGTCTAACTTTACTAGTAGTCAAGTTAGACTTTTGGTCTAAGTTTAGACCAAAAGTCTAACTTAGACCTAAAGTCTAACTTTACTAGTAGTAGTAAAGTTAGACTTTTGGTCTAAGTTAGACTTTTGGTCTTAAATTAGACCAAAAGTCTAACTTTAGTAGTAGTAAAGTTAGACTTTAGATATAAACTTAGACTTCAGGTCTAAACTTGAACTTTTGGTCTAAGTTTACATTTGTGAATCGGGACGATAGTGTATGTGAGGTGGATGAGCATGAGTAGGATGTTTACAAAAATTAAAAGGGAATATAAATGGAGGGTGCATGATGAAAATAAGGAAAAGTACAGTGATCACCAAAGGAGGATTCAAAATTTCTAAAGAATAACAACACCCTGGCATACACCAATGCAGACAATGACACAACCACTCAAACACTAATGCACCCACCCAGGCATTCGGTCATGTATACACTGACACACCCAGGTATCCACTGATGCACTAACACAGCCAGTAATAAATCCATACAGCTACTAAAATACACATTTAGAGACCCATACTGTTTCTAGGAAAGCCACTCATATAGCAACATAGTAAGTTACATATCCAGTGGCACGCGCACAGAGGAAATCATACACTCACTCAGATATGTACTCAAATACTGACACAGCCAAGGCAGCCATCCAGACAACTTGCCTTTTAAAAATATCTCAGACCTGCTACTGCAGAGCCTTTGGGTGAAGTTTTAATGCTAGGCCAACTTGGCATTCAAAGCCCCTTTGCCAAGACTTACAGTGTTCTTCTACTACATATAAGACACTCCTAACATAGGCTCTAGGTAGGCTATAGGACACGGTGCTATGTGGTTAAAAGGCAAGACGTACTTTAAAGTTTCAATAAATAACATATGCGCTTGAAGACCTATTTGTCCAATTCTACATCAAGTCTCCCACCCATACTGCAACTCATAAACCTACTTACAGAGCTTAAAATGTTTCAGTGAGTTACATTCACACTTACAAACCCTTATGCCTAGTTATACATCCAGTCTCTCACCCATACTGTGACGGACATACCTGTTAATGAAATGAAATGAGGCTTTTATAGAGCGCTACATATACCCGAAGGTGTTTACGCGCTACCTTCAAAACTGTGGGATATATATAAGATTAGCTTGGACTCAATCTCTAAAATGCCAAGTCTTCAGACCGTTTCTGAAGTTTAACAGATTGGTATCTTTTTTTAGAGTTGTTGGCAGGGAATTCCAAAGTCTAGTTGTATTGTAAGTGAAGCTTTTTCCCTCTCATTTAACTTTATGAGATCTGGGAGTGACACGGTTCCCGCAGCCCACTGACCTGAGCGGTCTAGCCAGGGAATAAGACTTCAAATAGTTTGACATTTGCTGCAGACCAAGTCCATGCAATGATTTAAACGCTGTGCATAAAGCTTTCAATTGAATGCGCTTAGCAACTGGCAGCCAGTGCAGTTAGATCAGGACCTTAGAGGCGGAATCAAGTCTCAAAAACCCCAGAAGAACTTGAGCTGCTGTGTTTTGTGCCATCTGGAGTTTACGAATACTTTGTTTATTTTCACAAGTATATAATGCATTACAGTAGTCTAACTTTGAGAATAAAGAAGCAAGCAGAAGTGGTGTGATTGATCTGAGATTCGAATGACAGATTGGTATCAAAAAGTACACCAAGATTTCTTATTTTATTTGACGGGGTTGGCAAGGGGCCCATTTGGGAGGGCCACCAAGTTAGGATTTTTCTCAGTTTGGGAGTAGTAAAGTTAGGACTCCTAACTTTAGGACTCCTAAATGCCTTCTGTTAATACCGAAAGTCTTAAAATTAGGATTTTTCTCAGTTTAGATGTAGTAAAGTTAGGACTCCTAACTTTAGGACTCCTAAATGCCTTCTGTGAATACCGAAAGTCTTAAAGTTAGGATTTGTCTCAGTTTAGGAGTAGTAAAGTTAGGACTCCTAACTTTAGGACTCCTAAACTGAGAAAAATCCTAACTTTAAGACTTTCGATATTCACAGAAGGCATTTAGGAGTCCTAAAGTTAGGAGTCCTAACTTCACTTCTCCTAAACTGAGAAAATTCCCAACTTTAAGGCTTTCGGTATTCACAGAAGGCATTTAGTAGTCCTAAAGTTAGGACTCCTAACTTCTGTGAATACCGAAATGAGTAAGTGCCTTCTGTGAATACCAAAATGAGTAAGTGCCTTCTGTGAATACCAAAATGGTAGTAAGTTTAGGATTTTGTCTTAAGTTAGTTCTGTGAATCGGGCCCAAGAAGTTGGACGGCCTTGACTTCTGAAAGTTGACCAATATTGTCAATAAACGAGGATTTAGTTATGGATGGACGGTATAGTATTATGCCATTAAAAGTATTTTGACTGTCTAATTAAATCCTAAAGGCCAAAGCCTCACAGTCTAGATTGTCGGGAAGAGGTTTGACCCATGAATTAAGGCCGGTTCTAACAATTAGGGCTATTCCTCCCCTCTTTTCCCTAGTCTATCCACTCTGTGGACCTTAAATCCTTCAGGGAGGGCCTGAAGCAAGTCTGGGTCTTAGGAAGAATCTGACCACGTTTCTATTATGAAGGACAGTTCTATTTGATGGGCTTTGATAAAATCACGGAAAACTATGGCATTTTTTATCAAGGATCTTGTGTTAACGAGGACACAGGGAATATGAGTTCTTTCCACCTCATGAGATGCCAAGGTGGGGTGAAAGGCCTAGCATTGTGCAAAGGGAGAGAGTGAAAGGTAAGTCTGCATAGAGGGAAGCGCAACAAGCAGTTCTCCAGCTGAGGATCATAGCGTACTCCAGTACAGCAGTTACCGGCTGATCTGAGTCTCGGCAACATTTCTCTGGAGTAGTGGAGTTTGGGCGTTGGCTGTGAATCTGGATTGAAACCAGCACAGTGGCTGGCGCTGAGCGCGATCTGGGTGTGGATGGGCACAGACGGGTCTGCCTTTGGCCTGCTGCGTGTGTCGCCTTTGCGGATGCGCTAGAGGTCCAGCTTTGAAGTTCGACATCTGGGGGTCGGTTGAGGGCATGAGGGGGCGTGGGTACAGGCACAGCTGTGTGACGACAAAAAACAGGTAAAATGGTGAGGGCAAATAAAAATTAAACAGGAGTCCAGCTACCCCGACTGCGGTCACAAGCTCCCTTCTGAAACACAGCTACTTTGAACAGAAAAGGGAATGAAAATAAAAGTTAGAACTAAAATCATAAAAGGCTTAAAAAACTGCCTTACTGAAATGATGGTTAAAATCAGGAGCCAGGCAACTCCAGGGCACGCTAGTACCTACAAGGAAAAGAAATTCAAAAACGGTTTAGTGGTGTCCAGATGCAAAACATAGAAGAGTCTAAGAAAGCCAGCCTTTCCAAGATGTAGGCTATAGTCAGGAGCCAGGCAACTCCAAGGCACGCTAGTGCTTACAAGGAAAAGAAAACAGAGCACTCTGTAGGTGGTGTCCGCGCTATTAGTGAAGGAGGTGCGGACGCTCTAGAGGTCCGGCTTTGAAGTCCGGCATCTGGGGGTGGGATGAGGGCGTGAGGGCGTGTGGCCACATGTACTGCTGCGTGAGAGCAAAAGACAGGTAAAAAAGTGAGGGCAAATAAAAATTAAACAGGAGTCCAGCTACCCCGACTACGGTCACAAGCTCCCTTCTGAAACGCAGTTACTTTGAACAGAAAATTGAATGAAAATAAAAGTTAGAACTAAAATCATTAAAGGATTAAAAAACTGCCTTACTAAAATGGTGGTTAAAATCAGGAGCCAGGCAACTCCAGGGCACACCGGTACCTACAAGGAAAATAAATTCAAAAATGATTCAGTGGTGTCCAGATACAAAACATTGAAGAGTCTAAGAAAGCCAGACTTTCCAAGATGGTAGCTATAGTCAGGAGCCAGGCAACTCCCAGGCACGCTAGTGCTTACAGGGAAAAGAAAACACAACACTGAGTAGGTAGTGTCCACGCTATTAGTGAAGCCACTCACATACCCAGTCAGACAGCGACAGAGGAACTTACACATTCCCTCACACACCCTTGCAGCACTTTTATATCTAGGAGTAACTGAGCCAGTTGCACTCACAGTTACATACCCCGACATTTACTAACACAGCCAGTAAGCAATCCATAAAGGCACTTATATATACATTTAGAAACCCATGAAGTCACTAAGAGAGCCAGTCATATACCAACATAGTTACTTGCTTATCCAGTGACACATACACAGAGAGACTGATACAGTGGCTCGAATATGTACTCAAATACTGTTACAACCAAGGAACCCATACATAAACATATAAAGACATATAGAGATGTTAAGTCAGCCAGTGACACACCTACATAATTACTTACACATCCAGTGACACACCTAGAGAGGCACTGATACACTTATTTAGGTATATAATCAAGTAGTGACACTCTAAGTCACCTATCCGGACAAGTAGTCCTTCAAACATTTCTCAGGCCTGCTACTACACCATCTGTGTATGTTGATTTACTGCCAGTTCGAGTAGGCATTTAAACTTCCCTACCAAGCCTTAAACTCCCTTTTTTCTACATATATGTGACCCTAGGGTAGGTTGTAGGTAGACATACATTGAAAAATACATTGACACACCCGGACACACTCTAAAGAATACAGTAGCACAACTAGGCACCTAACAGTGCATACACTAACGCACTCAAGCACACACTCATGCGTACACTAACACATCCAGGCACATACTGATGCACACAGTAAGACATCCAGGAACATACTTATGTATACACTGGCACACCCTGGCACACACTGATGCATACACTAACACACCCTCATGCATACACTAACACACCCAACCACATACTAATGCATACACTAACACGCCCAGACACACACTTATGCATACACTAACACACCTAACAAAACACTTATACATACACCGACACACCCATGCACACACTGATGCCTACACTGAAACATTCAGACAGACACTGATGCATACACTGACACACTCACAAGCACATCCATACATTCCCTACACACCTACACACTCACTCATGCATACACTGACACCCATGAAAACAATGATGCATACACTGACACATGCAGGTACACACTGAAGCATATTCTGACATACCCAGACAGACACTGACCCATACATTAACACACCCAGACATACTGAAGCATACACTGACACACCCCAGTGCACTCTTATGCATATCCTAACCCACTCAGACACACAGTAACATATATACTAACTCACCAAAACACAATGATGCATTTACTAGCACACACAAATGAATGCAGGTAGTGACACACCTAGGTATACATTGATAGAAATACTTCCACACCCATCAAACACTAATAGACGTAGTGACATACCAACACAGACCCTAACGCAGAAAATAGAGGCACTCACAAACCCATGCACACACTGATGTAAATACTCATGCACTCAGCCAAACACTAATACAGCCACTGAGACACAAGCATAGTTTGGTGCAGCAAACTGAGACAGCCAGTAACATATCAATGGATGCAGTGACACAAGCAAATGCACACTGATGCAAACATTGACACAGCCAGGTACACACTGATACAGCCACTGGCACAGTCATGTAAACACTAATGCAGCTACTAAGACACCCAGATACATACTAATGCAGGCACTGACACCCTTGTGCACACACTGATACAGCTACTGACACAACCAAGTGCACACCAAGACAGATATTGACGCACCCAGGACACATTGAGGCAGTCACTGACACACCCATGCACCTACTAAATGACACATCAGCACACCTGGTAATACACTAATGCTGCCACTAACGCACCCAAGCACACACTGATACAGAGAGTGACACACTCAGGTAGCCAAAAATACAGCTAAAACACAACTAGCTGAACAGTAATTTAGCTAATTTGAGGCCCAGGTATAAAAATGAGACACACAGTAAGAGACCCAGCCAAACATATATGTGTGCACTGACTCATGCTGGCACACACTAATACATACACTGAAGCACTCAGCCTAACAATTCTACATATCAGTAAGAGAGTTAGTTGCACAGACAGTTAGATGTTCCTACTGTAAGAAACAGAGCAAGTAAGCAATGCAAATAATTACCTGCGTAACTGTTTACAATCCATAGAGTTAATAACACACCAGTTACAGAACAACATAGATTATCACATATTCATCCAGATACTTAACAAACCACTAATATAGTAGCTCAATATATTTCAAAGAATTGGAGCACTTATGGCACGGTTCACAAAGGTAAAGTTAGACCAAATGTCTAGAGGTAGATGCATTCTTTATTTGCTTTTCAGATATCCACTTGTATTTAAAAAAGAAGAATTACAATGCCTGACAGGAGAAACACAAGAAAGAAACAGAGGAAACAGTACTACCAGCTTAAAATTGAGAGAGAAAAAGAAAATAAGGTGGAGACTGTGCAAATGAAAAAAGAGTACCTGATAGGAGTACTGAGGAGTTTCTGAAAAAAGACTGAATGAGGGAAAACTGTCAAGTGAAAACCAGAGTCAAACAGCAAGGAGAACATGATTTTGAAAAGTAGAAAAAGTTATTAAAAACCGGTTTGACCTGGAGACAGAAACAGTTTGAGAAAATAAAATGTTTCAAACTGGAGAAATACAGAATTTGCTAAGCAAAATAAAGAAGCATTGAAGGAGAAGTGCTGTAGTTAATCAAAGCAACATATTGAGAATGTAGTTGACCAAGCATTTGCAAGAGAAAACTATTTATGTTGATATTAAACAGAATGAGAGCACTAGACAAAACTGTAATGTCTATGACAAAAAAAAAAAAAAGGCTTATTAACAAAACTTATTTTTGCAAGATTTTTAAAGGTGAATGGAAGCACACATTTAGTACAGAGCCGTTCTTTTATAAAGGTAGCTACTTTTAAGAGAACACATTAGTGCATGCTGTTGATACAACTGTGGCCCTATTATTTCAAATGCGCTGCCCCCAGGGCAACTATGACCTCACGCTGCACTGGGAGCAGCACATTCATCTGAAAACCGAGCGGCTTTGAAGCGGTTGCTCTTTGCTTTACTTTGCAGGTGGCAGCCTGCCTGCACTTTTAAAGAGGATTAGAGATTCCCTTGCAAGTGGGTGCAATAAGTGACTGCACCCTCCTGCAAGGCGACATATGGGTGGTCCATAGAACCCCATTTTTCCCCCTCCAGAGGGCTACTATCAGGGGGTACACTTACAGTACACCACCTTTTAGGTAGCGCGCATCCTGACAGCTTCTTTGCCTTTTCACCTGCGTCTATATTATGGCGCAGGCGCAGAGGTAAAGGGCCACACCCCTATTCAAATGAGGCAACACCCTGTTGAGAAAGCGCTGGCATTGTATGTGCACCAGCACTTTCAGTATTACACAAGGGGCCACACAAGCGTCTGCGGCCCCTTCTGTAATATCAAAGTACCACAGGGGCATGCAAAGCAAGGCAAACGTCTGTTGCACCCCCTGGGTTCCTGGTCGTTAATATGAGGTTAAAGATGGTACACCTATTGCAAAAGAGGAGATAGTTGCAAGGAATTTAGAGGAAGTGATAGCTGAAGAGGAACAAGGATGGTGTAGACAGGCCCCTGTGTACAAACGGAACTGTAGCAGTATTTGCAGTGTTCATCAGGAATCAATAAATATATTGAGTACTTTCCTACCTGACTTTCCATGCAAAAGTGTAAAATGGAAAATTGGAATTTTGCGTGAAAAGTGAGTAAGTATACTAACTTACAGGGATATTCGCTGGCATGCCTATCAGAGAAAGTGTGCAGAAGCACCTTTGATCACTTCAGAATGTTAGCAGTTCATCATTCTAAAATATGTAATTTAGTTAGGAGACTTTACTTTGCAAAAATATCTGCCTTATATTTAGGAGAGATGCATTGAGCTTGAATTCATAGTATACAAGACACAGATATTAGTACTGATAACTTTGCACAAGAGATTGCACAGTTTAACACAGGATCTTCAGAAAAACCAAACTGTGTTTGTGTTTGTATTTGCTGTCAACACACTCACTACAAAAGCAAAACTCGAAATGTAGTTCTATTGTCAAAAACTGAACAGGAATACAGAGATAGGTTGCAAACATTTGCTGTAGATTTATTTGTAGAGGAATGCTTTGATTTGGCAAAACGGCAATTTATGTGGAAGTATTGTTATGATAAGTTAGAGGACAAGAAAATGACAGAACAATACATAACAAGTTAGAAGTGGTGTCAATTCCAGAAGAACATCAACAATTAAATATTTATGAATCAATTCTCATACAATGCATACACCCTTTTTAAGCAATAGTACATATCGAACCAAAGACTGGTAAAACTACCACCGGCAGAGCTACAGAAAGGCCTGAAAGGAAGAGTTGTCTACTTACCTTTAGATCATTAGATTTTAAATGGAATATTGAAACTGTGGGTGTACAAAGAGATATTGGTGAACCACTTATTATTCTTGTAAATGGTGTGCCTACCAAAACGACAAGATCTAGTAGATGGTAAAAAAAAGTTTTTAAAAAGCTACAATATACCTGAAAGAATATATTTATTATGAAAATATCGATGTTGTTGGAGATGTAAGTTCTATGGATGATGAAACGTTACCATCAAGTTGACAGATTGAAAAGGTGGATAGATAAAAAACAGAAATATATGAACAATATAGTATCCACCCACTCCATTCCAAAGAAGTTTTTGGTGAAGCTATTGATCTCTTTCAAATGAAAGAAGCAAAAGGAGCTTCAATGAGTGTGTGAGAATTTTGTTTAGAGGCTTGTCATTTCCACATCTATTTCCTACTGTAGTAGGTGGCCGGTATGATGACTGCACCATACAAATATCAGCAGCTGACTACAGGTCAACTAGACTATATTCGGAGGACCCTCGATTTTGCCAGTGTATTCCATACATATTCCATCTATTATTTGAAAGTGACTTGTCTGTACTATCATATGCTGTAAACCTTATTCAGTAGACAGAAGTTAGTCCACAAAATCTTTCTGCAAGGGAATTTGTTGACATAATTCAAGTTAATGGTGAAAAGTTGGTGTACAATTTGATGGCATGTCATCGTGGTACCAACTAGCATTGGTATCATTGTCAAGGAGAACTTAAATTCATGTTGAGAAACCTAGGTGCACCTACTTGGTTTCTGACACTCAGTTGTGCAGAGAATGCATGGGATAATTTACTTGACTTTTTAAAAGAAGCAAAAACCAAGCATCAAGGATATCAATGTGAAGACAGCAGGAGAATTTTGCTCTTTGCATCCTGATAATGGTCATAGGTATTTTAACTACAGGTTTCAAGCCATGCTGTCTTTCATCTGCAACAAAAGAAATCTTCCTCTTGGTAAAACTACTGATTTCTTTTAGCGTAAGGAGTACCAAGGAAGAGGTGCCCCTCATAATCACAATCTGTTTTGGATAAAAGATACACCAACATTTGGAACAAACAGTGATGACTCTGTACTCTCTTTCATAGAACAGTATGTGACATTCACCATCCCAAAAGAGAATGATGAAAAGGGCCTGAGACAACAAGTTCTATGCTTTCAAACACATAGATGTGGGAAGTACTGTAGCCAAAAGTACAGGTATTAAGGAAAAGTTTACACAAGGTGTCATTTTAGGTTTCTAAGACCTATTATTTCCAGAGGAGGAGGGAAAAACTTTTTTATCTGCAGTCAGGCATACACTTACATGAAAATCACTAAAAAACACAGAAGCCTTCAAGTATGCTAATGGCTATAATACTATGATTCTGAAAATGTGGAATGCATATATGGATGTACAATTTATTGCAGATAACTCCATCGCTGTTGCCTGTTATGTCACTTCACACATTACAAAATCAGAGAAGACAGAGATAGAGGAAATGTGGAAGGAGATTTCTGCAGAAAATTGTCTAACCAAGAAATTGTACAGTTTCAGTTTGAAAATGCTGTCACATAGGGAGATAGGCTCCTATGAAGGCTATGACCAGTTGAGATCAGCAAGTTTGTACTGGAAGTCAAGGAGAATTGTTTGGGTAAGTCTAGGCCTTGCAAGCACATGAAACAGAGTGTTGAAGTCTTTCCCGGAAATTCAGTGAAGCCAATATCCTGGATACTTACTATCCAAGAAGTAGTCCACACCTTATAAATGCATGTCTTTACAAGACACTTTAACAATATAGATGTAGAACAATGCAACTGAAAATGTAAATGAAGGGGAATATGCAGTAGTTGGTTGCGATAGTTGTTTGTCTCGACATACAAAAGAAAGTTTATTAAACCATAGAAAACTTAGTTGCCAAACTCCTGATACAAGAGAATTTTTATAATTTCACACTTCTGCATCTGTTCAAGCCTTGACATTCTGAGTCAGAGGTACTCAAACACTTTGACTGCTACGAAGATTCTTTTAATGGTGTGAAGGACATAATGCAGTGTGCAGTCTTTCCCAACTACATGAAAATATTAAATGATGAGATTGAACAGGAGGAAACAAATATTGCTGGGATAGCTTAGGACAGTTCACAAAGCAGCCACAATTCAGCACCTCTAAGTCAAGATCCTCTTGGGCAACCAATTAGTGAAAATAAAGCTGTCATAGCCATGAATGAGGAAGAGACTGCAATGCAACAAGCAAGACATGAAAGTGTTGATTTGGAGCAGTTAGTTGAACAACTGAATAATGAGCAGAAATAAATATATATGGAGCTAAAAGAGAAAATTGAGCATGGATTCCTCCATGAGAAGAATGAATGTAAATGCTCATCACTTAAGCCAATCAAATTGCCTGTGTGTAGTAACAACATCAACTGGATCAGCTACCCACAATATTAAAGGAATTAATAGACTGCTTATGCTACCTGTAGTACATGACAACAAACTGGAGTATCAAAAGTTATATAATGAAGCTCGTCATGAAGTCTCAAAAGTACTGAAGAAACTGAAACATTTAATTATCAATGAGGTGAGCATGCTCTCAGAACTTAATGCTTGCCTTTGTACACTTGGGAATGCAACAGATTTTAAAATCAGAGTATGATTTGCTGTTTGGAGGAAAGCACTTAATTGTGTCCAGCGATGTATAACAACTTACCCCCAACCAAGGTCAGCCTTCTCCATGATGAAACATGGAATTCATTGGGAAGTGTTGGAAATGTAAACACCTGATTAAACGTCCAATACAAAGAATTACTTAAGAATATGCATCAAGCATCTGAAGTGGAATATGGAAATATTCCGAAGGTTATTAGAGTAGGCATTGTCACAAAGTAGGAGAAACATTACTTAGTTTTGTTCAAACAAGACAGTAGCACAGCTAATATAAAATTTCATTGAAGAAGGGAAATCCATAGTCAGCCTAATGTAACTTCAGGAGTGCTCCTGTTTTAATGAACAATTAAAAAAAACTAGAGAAAGAAGACATTTTTAAAAATTGCCGTAAGCAACAAAATGGAACACCAGGGGGTGACAATGCTGCTAAGTGAAAAACTACAAGCAAAATTGGATTCATTAGACAAATCTGTTTCCAGAACTGTAGGATTAGAAAAGTGCTATTGTGTTTGAAAAAACTCTACTGTAATTTTGCAGCATAATTTAAATGTTGGGAAGGATTAGTTAATGGTGCTATGGGCAACACAATTGATTTCATTATGTTTCCAAATAAGAATGAGGTTAAAACTTAGCAATAAGTTTTGATCAGGTGGATAGCGTAAAGCAGATTGGTAGGAACTGTACGTTTTTTGCTTATAAAAGACTTGTATGTTCGGCTGCAGCATTTTCCAGTTTCTCTAGCATATGATGTGATTATCCATAAATCTCAAGGTTTAAGTGTTGATGCAGCTTTTATTAATATTGGAAGTACTGTGTTTAACAAAGGTATGTCATATGTAGCGTTATCTCGAGTTAGAACATTGTCCGGTTTGTTTTTGATTGAATTTGAGGACAGCTAAATAAGTGCCGATGCAAGTTGTGTCAAAGAGTACAATCGGTTAAGAAGTGTATATGCTCCTCATTTAGGACAGATTCACATTTATGAAAAATGGGCAAATATGTCCAAAACAAAAGCTTATAAAGTATATAGCTGAAAAGAAGGAAGCTAAGGAGAACAAGAAAAAAGTGGAGAATGAGAGAGATAGTCTTGGTTACCAGTTGTCAAACCTTTCTGGTGTCAACTGCTATGAAAATGTTGTTCCTAATGTAATCTTTCACTTAACTCATCTTGCAAATGCAATTGAACAGCAGCCACAGAAGAGATTATGTTCTACACTGTCTGGTTTGCTGCAACCTTTAAATATTGACTTAATAGATTATGCTTCATGGATTCACGATCTAGTAGATATATGTAAAGGATCAGTGCAGTTTAGTCCGAAAAGTCAACAAGATGCACAGGCGTTTATATTGGTCACACTTGGAATTTTAGAAAATGAAGAAATAAGTATTGATGCCTTATTTAGACTGAGCTGCTCATGGAACCATGAGTGTGTGATGCAGGGATTCGGCCCAAGAACAGAACTATGCACAGGATCATAGGACCTTGGTCTATAGGGCCTGAGTCATCCTACCACCTTAGTACCCATGAGCCCAGGACCGACAAGCTATAGTTTCCCACTTGCTGTCCTACTCACTCACAGAGAAACAAGTGATTAGAAACCTCAGAACACAACACTCCCAGTTCTCTCAGGGATCGCGATAACAAGACACACCCTTTCCCACGCACTCTTATACTTGTCCACAATAAGATATGACAGAGACACGAACCAGTTTAAAATATGTATTTTAACTAATGTGCCCTAACATGCAGTATACGTGCCACGACAAGCAGGAAAATGCATAGTACAAATACAGTCAGCTTAGCAGCATGTCCATATATCAAGAAGGGAGATGTCATCATGAAAAGACAATAGAGAACAGGCTATAGGGCCTAACCTCCCTCCCCTTGCTAAGAAGCAGAATTATTATATATTAGACGATCTCTGGGCTTTGTCAGCATGAGGAAATATGAATTTTGTGATCAGTTATGTCCCCTATCGTAGACCCCAACGGCTCCATGTGCATGCTATAAGTACATGTATGTTCCCTCCAGTTCCAGTTATGAAGACGCAAATACATGTGCGTCCACCGTCAACATGTCCTCTTTCAGATCCGCCATGAATGGGTCAGATATTCCATTCCTAAGTATGAAAGGCCACCGACTTTATGTGGTTCACTTTCCACATTTTACAGATTCAGGCGAGTAGGCCCTGAATTCCGTCATCAAGCCTTTTTCCTGCCTTCTGCCTCTGAAAGCTCCAGTCCGAGCCTGCATCTGTATCCATGAACTTTGTCCTACTCCCTGCGCGGCTAACGGTGCCTGATCCAGCCTGTTGCCTGCCAAAAACTGTATTTCACCTTCAAGATTATCTGCTCCGCTCCTCATCCGATGCATTCCTGTCTAGTAGTTTAGGTAAACATTCTTCCAGCTACCGTGCTAAGGGCCAGGCCTCGCTGTCCTCATGCAAGTAATTCATAGCCCCTGTTACCATGGAAGATTCCTGCCCCCTCGCATCTCATGTAGACACTTAGACGCTTGTACACGCACTAACAGTCAGTATAGAATAGATTCTGTCCGAGAGACCTCTCCTTTTGGATAATACAGTTCTTTAAACATAAGATATTAGATATGATTTTGGATTAGGTTGACATGACCCCCCAGACTTCTGTCTCCACATGTAGAGCTAAATGTCAAGTCCCCTTCACCCTCTAGTTGCACGTCAATCACACGTCATGCGGCTGCGCGCGCATCTCTGCCAAATATTTCTGCTGACATTGCAGGATTCTCTTATGGATCCACCCACTTGTGACATCATGTATAAATGACGTTTTCTAAGTTACGCCTATATGTCCGCCTTTTTAGTTACGTATGCATATTTTATCTATCTTATCAACTGTTACGCCTCCTGCATCTGTTTCACTGTAATGCATTTCTTATAAAAATGATTACCTGTCAATAATGTATTGCCTTCCTTCCTGAACCCTCATGGTGATGGAATTTGAAGCCTGCAGTTCGAACTGTAATTCCTTTATAGAGGAATAAAGCCTTTTAGAACCTCTAATACCACGGATTCTGCCTCTTATTTTTACTGAGTTATTCTTACTAGACTTTACCGCATAAAAAATAGTACCGGTAATGAAATATTTACCACATAAATTGGCGCCCGAATAGGGACACTTTCTCATCTCACGCGCCGGAGGTGCGTTGCAGGCCCGGTCTCCTGCCACAGCTGAACGGACAAAAACGCGTACCTGCAGGATTTCCTGTATCTCCCTCCGGCCAAGCGGGGGCGACTGAGGCTGCGATCAACACCCAGACGAGGCGGTGAGAAGTGCGAAGTATCCCGACCAGAGCCTAGCTGAGAGAGCAAGATCCGAGGTATACAGAGGCCCACCAGGTTCCGAAGTTCCGAGTCCAGTCGAGTCGAGTCGAGTCCGGTCCAGTTTCAGTTCAGTTCCGAGGCCTTCCGTTCCGCGCTACCCGGTGAGTACCATTGCCGGGGAGGCATTTAAACGTGCACATAGTCTGTGCCGGTCAAGACGGGTTTGGGTACACAAATCCGGTCTGCACTGTTTCAGCAGTGTATCTGTACTGTTTAGCAGTATATCTAGTATGTCTTGCATATAATTAAGTATTATTTAGTGTTAGTATTATGTCAGTAACTAGTTTTCTATTAGTTATCATCGGTCATTAAACTGTAAAATGTTAAATGTTTTAGTACGTGCTATACATTGTGGTGTGAATGACTGTTCATTATTGTGTTTATTGTATTAAGTGTGTTCAAAATTAAGTAACCAGATCTAAAAATGCCGCTCTTTTCGAAATTAAGACAGATCAAAACTAGAAAAGGGGTACTCGAAGAAGCTGTTCCCATTCCACCTAGGGACACTCCAGGATATTTCATGTATCATAAGCATGGCCTAGATGCCGTATTATTTCTTGATTTATGGGTGGACTACACCAAGGATTTACCAGAAAGTCAGAGATGGCCCGCAGCGGGGACCTGGGATGCAGATTGCATCATGAGAGTAGAAGAAGAATTATGGAAAAAGAAAGCCAGACAGTCACAGAAAGATGCCATTGAATTATGGCATAAAGAATCATATAGACGTACAGAAAAAGCGCTCAGACAGGGAGAAAAGTAGGGAGAATTCAAATAAAGCCCGAGAATCAACAACAAATTCCTCAGCATGCACAACCTAGGTCAGCTCCGCAACAACTAGCTCCGCAACAGGCAGCTCCACAACAGACCGTAGCACCACCACAAGCGCAGCCTATTGCTGCAACACAAGCAACAACGCAACAGATGTATCAGTATGCACAAGCAGATTATCCCGATTATCAGCGATACACATGAAATAGCCTAGAGAGGGAAGTTGGCTTACCCCATATTGAGGTTCCTGTAGATCAAGAGGGACCTTATGTACATAGTGAACTATTAGGGGAAGACAGAAAGTTTTTACTTGATACAGGGGCAAGCAGAACAACTATACGACGCAGTGAAGTTCCAGGGGCACCCCTCTCAGGCTCGCAGAATATTTCCCTTGGATTCTCAGGAAAGCCTATCATTAATGAAGTTACGCAACCCCTTCCACTTACGGTTGGTCCATTGACACGTACTACAGATTTATTGCTTACTAAATCATGTCCAGAAAACTTGTTAGGTATAAAAACATTGAAAGCTCTAGGAGCTATAATATGTTGTTCTCCGGAAGGAGTACGATTATTTCTACGTGACTTCAAAGGTCACTACGTGTCCAGAGACATGGATCACCGGCTACAGAATTTACCTACACATTTATGGGCACAAGGCCCCACTGATGTTGGTCGCATGAACATTACACCATATCGAGTCACACTAAAAACAGGAATAGTACTACCACGAATGCGACAATACAAGTTACCACCAGATGCGGTTGTGGCTTTACTGCAAATCATTGACGAGCTCATTGCACAAGGAGTGGTTGTAGAAACCGACTCCAATGTATGTAATTCCCCGATAATTCCGATTCTCAAAAGAACGGATCCAAAAGCATCACCTGTATATCGATTAGTTATTGATCTGCGCAAATTAAATAAATGTATTGTACCACAATACCCTGTAGTCCCAGATATCTCTTCATTACTAACTGCTATTGATTCAGAAGCAACGTTCTTCACTGTAATTGATCTCAAGAATGCTTTCTTTAGTGTCCCAATAGATCCGGAAAGTCAATATTTGTTCGGATTCAGTTTAAATGGACGAAGTTTTAAATTCACACGCGCACCTCAAGGATTTACAGAAAGCCCCAGCATCTATAGCCAAGCACTAAAACGAGAACTTGACAGTATCCACATGCCAGTTAACACTGCCTTGCTTCAATATGTCGATGATCTGCTGATCACCGCCCGAAGCGAACCTGAATGTGAAACAGCGTCACTGACGGTTTTAAAATTTCTGGCCGACAAGGGGCACAAGGTGTCCCCTTCTAAGCTGCAATTCTGTGTCCAGCGAGTTGTTTACCTTGGGCACTCGCTGTCCAAGGAGGGAAGACAGCTTACACCTGATCGCATCCAGTTAATCGCTAACATGCCACCACCCAAGACACAAAAGGAGGTGCGGGCTTTTATAGGCCTCACCTCATACTGTAGGCAGTGGATCCCTCAATATGCATTTCTAGCAAAACCACTCATCCAGTTGACAACACAGGAGGCAGCCACATCGACTGTCCTCCCTTGGACTCAAGAACATACACATGCCTTTGAAAGCTTAAAGAAAGCTTTATGCCAAGCACCTGTTTTAGCAACACCATGTTACAGTAAACAGTTTACACTCTTTGTTACAGAACGCGACGGTACTGCCTTGTCAGTACTCACTCAGGAACAAGCAGGATCACACAAACCATGTGCTTATTTCTCTAGTACATTAGATCCAGTAGCTCAGGCTCTTCCTGCGTGCCTGAAATCAGTGGCAGCAACAGCTTTAGCAATCAGACAAAGCGATGCCATAGTGTTAGGACATCAATTGACGGTACAAGTACCACACGCAGTAGAGGTTCTCTTGAACCGCACACAAACACAACACTTGACTATAGCAAGACTCACCGGTTACGAATTGACATTGTTTCAGCCACACATAGAAATCAGACGTTGTAATACGTTAAATCCTGCCACACTTTTGCCAGTAAATGGAACAGATCCATTAGCACATGATTGTATTGAAGTCATTACTATCACGACGAAACCCAGACAAGACTTGACAGATATCCCTTTATCAGATCCAGACTTGACATTGTATGTAGATGGTTCATGTATGAGAACAAGTACAGGAGAGTTAGTGGCCGCTTACGCAGTCACAACAGACACTGAAGTCATTGAAACAAATTGTATTAACACTTTGTCAGCTCAAGCAGCAGAGCTCATCGCTCTGACACAAGCCTGTATTCAAGCCAAAAATAAGAAAGTCAACATATACACAGATTCACGTTATGCATTCGGAGTCGTCCATGACTTCGGCGTACTGTGGCGAGAGAGAGGTTATTTAACTTCTCACGGTGCCCACATCCAACACGGACCCCTCATTCAAGCTCTATTAGACGCGATTCATCTACCTACTGCAATATCGATCATGAAATGCAAAGCTCATACAAAAGTTACCGATATCATTTCTCAGGGTAATGACCTAGCTGACAGAACAGCTAAACAGACTGCTCAGAACCAGACTCATACAACTGACGCGACAAAGACAATAGTTCCGACACCAACACATTGCATGACAGTTAAGGATCCCGCCCTTGATGTAATTGACATACAGACACATGCTACACCAGAAGAAATAAAGAAATGGACTGAATTAGGAGGAATCCAAACTGATCAAGGATGGATGACGAAGGAAAAATCCATATGGTTTCTTCCCGACTCCATGGTTCAAGTCATCATTAACACAATACATAGTCCAGCGCACCTAGGAGAAAAAGCTATGCTAGACAGCATTCAACACATTTGGTTCAACAAACACTTACGAGCAGCAGCCAAACAGAAAGTACGTACCTGTATGATATGTTGTCAGTTTAATCCAGGTAAAAGCATCCCCGTAGAGCAGGGTGGATTTCAACCTCCCGATCATGCTTTTGAAGTCCTCCAGATGGATTATATCCAGATGGAACGATGTTGAGGATTCAAATATGTTCTCGTAGTCGTTTGTGCTCTTTCCCGTTGGACAGAAGCCTACCCGGTTTCAGATTACACTGCCCCGACTACTGCCAAACAGCTAGTTCGAGAATTCTTCCCACGATTCGGTTTGCCACGTGTTGTCTACTCAGATAACGGCCAGCCATTCTCATCCGAACTAATGAAACACGTTTCACTTCTGTTAGGTTACCAATGGAAATTCCACTGTGTCCGACATCCCGAGGCAGCAGGTCTCGTGGAACGCCATAATCAAACTCTGAAAATTAGATTGTCCAAAATATGTAGAGAAAAAGGTGTTGATTGGATAGTAGCCTTACCAGTTGCGCTCTTTTACATGAGAATGGTAGCACATTCTCGAACAGGGCTATCCCCGTACGAGGTGATCTTCGGTAGACCACCAAATATGTGGGGGACGCCTATACCTCGCAAAATCACTGATGTTGACTGTAATATGCTGACAGATTACCTGGCTTCCTTGATGTCTGCACTACAATCTTGTCGTTCACAGGTAGCTGCAGCTTTTCCCGATAACACTGAGGTGAAGCCCCATGACGTGGTTCCAGGTGACCTGGTTCTGGTGCGGAATTTCGACCGGAAGACCCAACTGGAGCCTAGGTGGAAATCGCCTAAACTTGTTCTACTAACAAGGATAGCCGTGAAGATCGAGGGACGTAAAGGGTGGTTGCACTCGAGTCATATCAAGAAATTTTATGGACTACCGTCCGATGTGAACACTCAGCCTTGTATTCCTTCACAGACTGATTCAAAGCTCCCCTTGGTTGAACCCACGGAAACTGAACTTTATAAACTAAAATTAAGGTCTAGCAAGTCAGACAATTTGATTGTTTAAGTCCTCTCCAAGGTGAATCGGTTGAATTTGTCTCTGACATGTATCCTCTAGACCGAAATAGAGAGAGAAATAGACAGATAAAGCTGAAAAAACATGCGTACTGTAAATCGCTTCGTAGTCACTGCACAGTAACATTATTAATTTTGTTTCTTCTAAGTCTTCTGATCATCATAACTAGTGTATTGCTTCATATGTATTACCCTATTTCTAAACGTGCTTACAATGTTACTGCTGAACATTCTTTTAGCGAATTACCTCCGCATGAGTTGTCTTATAGATTTGCGCTGCGCAACAACACATTTATTAGTATGTTACATCATTCCCCTCAGACCAGCAATGCTACAAATTGTTGGATATGTGGCCGACTCCCTCCCTATCAGAACTATAAGGGAGTTTTGCCCCTCTTTCCATATCCGTTCACTCATAATGGCTCCTGTGGAGCATGGTTTAGTTTGATTAATTCCCTAGATTCAAATTCCGCAGTTTATCAAGACAACTGGGTATGGGGAAAACCTGAACCTGGTCTTGCTTAAAGTCTGCTACCCTAACAAGGAGGGACTTCCCAAAAGAACAGGAACTGATCTAGAAAATGAAGTATATGGATTAGGTAATTTTACACTTAACCTCCTGATTCTGAATGTTGAATCCGAAGCTACACCAATCTTGCCCGCTATGTCAGTATTCCCAGTGAAAGGGGAATTATGTGTAAGAAAGAATGGTTCCATACACATGGGCCATAGTAAATGTACCACTGTGATAAAATTCAGTGATCAAGGCAAGTCTACATTTAGAGCTTCCCGTCATTCCTACTTCATATGTGGCCAGACCGCATATATACGTCTACCTCTAGATTGGGATGGTACCTGTTACATAGCATTCCTTCTGCCACCTGTTTTCCTAGCTCCTCCTGATTATCACAGAAATATCCATTTAGTACACAATAGACAGCAGAGAGATCTCCCGATTGTCGATTACACTGAAACGGCATGGGAGCAATACACAGATTTCAATAAAGGTTTCTTTCCCTATATAGGTACAGTCACTAATAGTAAGCTGATACGTAGATTAACTAGAACCCTTGAAGCAGTAGTGAACGAGACTACTTCCGCCTTAGGCAATTTAACAGAAGAGCAGTCTGCTATGCGGATTGTTGTGCTTCAAAATCGTCTTGTCCTTGACGTCATCCTGGCCGATAGGGGCGGAGCTTGTAGGGTCATCGGATCAAGTTGCTGTGTTTTCATACCAGAAAACTCGCCGTCAGTATATAAAGCCATAACTCGCCTTCATAAGATTGTGAGCCAGATACACCAGAGTCCAGGCACCTGGACTTGGTCCGGTTGGTTCTGGAGCGTGTTGTCAGCCTGGGGATGGAGGATCCTATCCTTCCTAGGTATTGGCTTTCTCATACTATTCAGTTGCTGCTTATGTCTACAATGTGGGCCAGCGATTTGTGGTCTGTGTGCCACATCGTGTATCCTGCATCCAAGTTTTCGTTCAAGATCCCGGAAGAAGAAAGAAGAACAAATGATGCTATATGAACAGATCGATGGATTAATGAAGATCGATATCTCCTGAGGGTCCGTAGGGGACAAGGAGGGAATGAGGAAATATGAATTTTGTGATCAGTTATGTCCCCTATCGTAGACCCCAACGGCTCCATGTGCATGCTATAAGTACATGTATGTTCCCTCCAGTTCCAGTTATGAAGACGCAAATACATGTGCGTCCACCGTCAACATGTCCTCTTTCAGATCCGCCATGAATGGGTCAGATATTCCATTCCTAAGTATGAAAGGCCACCGACTTTATGTGGTTCACTTTCCACATTTTACAGATTCAGGCGAGTAGGCCCTGAATTCCATCATCAAGCCTTTTTCCTGCCTTCTGCCTCTGAAAGCTCCAGTCCGAGCCTGCATCTGTATCCATGAACTTTGTCCTACTCCCTGCGCGGCTAACGGTGCCTGATCCAGCCTGTTGCCTGCCAAAAACTGTATTTCACCTTCAAGATTATCTGCTCCGCTCCTCATCCGATGCATTCCTGTCTAGTAGTTTAGGTAAACATTCTTCCAGCTACCGTGCTAAGGGCCAGGCCTCGCTGTCCTCATGCAAGTAATTCATAGCCCCTGTTACCATGGAAGATTCCTGCCCCCTCGCATCTCATGTAGACACTTAGACGCTTGTACACGCACTAACAGTCAGTATAGAATAGATTCTGTCCGAGAGACCTCTCCTTTTGGATAATACAGTTCTTTAAACATAAGATATTAGATATGATTTTGGATTAGGTTGACATGACCCCCCAGACTTCTGTCTCCACACGTAGAGCTAAATGTCAAGTCCCCTTCACCCTCTAGTTGCACGTCAATCACACGTCATGCGGCTGCGCGCGCATCTCTGCCAAATATTTCTGCTGACATTGCAGGATTCTCTTATGGATCCACCCACTTGTGACATCATGTATAAATGACGCTTTCTAAGTTACGCCTATATGTCCGCCTTTTTAGTTACGTATGCATATTTTATCTATCTTATCAACTGTTACGCCTCCTGCATCTGTTTCACTGTAATGCATTTCTTATAAAAATGATTACCTGTCAATAATGTATTGCCTTCCTTCCTGAACCCTCATGGTGATGGAATTTGAAGCCTGCAGTTCGAACTGTAATTCCTTTATAGAGGAATAAAGCCTTTTAGAACCTCTAATACCACGGATTCTGCCTCTTATTTTTACTGAGTTATTCTTACTAGACTTTACCGCATAAAAAATAGTACCGGTAATGAAATATTTACCACAAGCAGACCCCATACCTTAGCCTTTAGATGGTAGATCTACATCATACTCTTCTCCCTGGAAAGGTCCCTCTCCAAGTGTCGGCTACCTATTTGTGTATTTCCATAAGACTTAAGTACGTTGTCCCAAATAACAGCTGCATCGGTATGTTGTGTCTAGGTGCTAAGGCCTGACCAGAACAAAATGACGAAGGGCATTGTTTATCGACCTTGCTCACAATGTTCAGACCAAATACCAGGAACCGACAGAGAATGCACACAGCAGACTGTTCTCATGTGAAAAATACGAACAAAGAATTTGCAAAAATCAAGCTCTGTAGTAACGTGCGCAAAGCTGCGTAATGTCAGCAGAGCTTAAGCTAACTTAATGAAGACTACATTGTCCCCATGGGTCATGTGGCACCCTCCCATTGGCCAGGTCAGTAGGTCGTAGGCAAACAGAAATCCAAGGTAAGCAGAGCCAAAGTGTGTTGTTGAAAGGCCAAATAGCAAGTAAAAATCCAATACCAGGATATGTGATGTGCAAAAAAAAGAAATCTTATACGAACACTAAGAAGAAAAGGAATGGCTTTCGCGATGCTTCCCAAAGCTCATATACAGTGGTTCCTCGGAATCAAAAATATCACATGCACAGTGGAATGCCATTAGCTCCAACAGGCCATCAGAACCTTCCAAAGTGAAGAGGTATGCCATCCAATAAAGCATGTCGAATAAGCAGACATGCTCCTCATATCCAAAAGCAGCCAGGAGCATTTCCGGGCAACCTGCGTGATATTCGATGAAACTCCGATGCAAGAGGCGCTGTGCATGAGCACAGGTACTCAAGCCTGCCAGTACTCCAAACGCAGGATCATGCACCAAACAACTACCCAAAGAACAGTGCTGTTCATGGGCCATCAACGGACCCATCAACAATTCACAATCCAGGGCGGTGAGTGATGTATTGGAGAGGCAGACATCCAGTGTCTATTCGAAAGGGCACCCGAGGCAGTAGAACACAGGTGAAGTAGGCGTAGCGTAAGGTAAGCCTATATCTGATGCTAAGATCTGCCAATGGCAATAAGCCAAAAAGTTGTTGTATCCTTTCACGGTACAGCTGCAATTGGTCTCAGCTGGGCAGAACCACAGGACTGGCAGCCATTACATAGTAGTAGAAGAAGAACCAGCACTCAGCAAACCAGAAAGTGCAAGAGGGAAACCCTCCGAAGGTGCTGGAAAAAATAGAATGAATAAACGCCGGCATGTCTTAAAAAATAGTCTGAAAGGATGTAACGAGGCTAGAGCCCACAAGCTTGAAAAAGTGTGCAAGGCCCTCAGTATCAGATGCATTAAATATTTGGTGAATTAATACTCCAAAATGCAGTGGAAGATTAGTGTTTAGTAGTGACTGAATCTCACTTGCGGATCTTGCCACCTTCAACTCGAAGGTCTCACAAGCCGAAGTCAGCGCCACTTCTTGTTGAAACAATAGCGCTTTGAGTCAACTTAGCTTACTGTTTTCAAAGTTGGAATGGAAGACCACAGCGAACTATCTACAATCTTATGCGGGGGTGGAAAGAGGACATTACTGCATGTAACATGCTGTGAAACCGTTGATATATACGGGATGCCTGCCCATAAGCCGCAGCAGTTGTGGTTATTCAGGATAAGATAATTGACGTTAGAAAGTAAAGTAAGTGCGGAAATAATAGCTGGGACCGGAGTCACTTTTAAAAAACAAGCTAAATTAGGGGCCGTAGCATTGCAGGCACCATGACGTTATACTTGTTTGCAGACTAGAGAGTTTCCTACCGTAGAATCACAATCCTCCTCTGTAAGGAAAACATCCTTATCTGCACATTGACACCGAAATGTGAAAGGCAATAACCATAATTTATGAATATAGCTAATCCCGAGGGGGCTCATATCTACCAACCGGATAGTGTTTCATGCAGGTTGTGAACTGAGATAGGCAAGGAAATAACCCCATGTATTAACCATACAGCTGAATCAGTTTCTGCCACAGAAAAAGGTAACTGTTCTAATTTTTCAATATGTAGCTTGCTATGTGTTGTGTCTTTCATTGACATTAATTTCTGTTTATCTGTTAAATTAAATGGTAAAAGTAGTGCAAAAGCATTCAACTAATCCCATGGCACTTTCCCACTTTTTAGCATTTGCAAGGTCCAACTGAATTGCATAACAGAACATAATTGATTTTGACCATAATACAAAACAGACACTTCGTTTTGGACAATGTCAATAAAGGAGGACACAATATTATCCAAAGTATATATACGAGAAGACAGTGTATTAATGCTGTTACCGACTACTGCGAGAACTTTATCTAAATTATCCTGGTCAATTTGGCGCAGGCAGACCACTGCTTACATTTGTGACAGCTTCCAAAATTCATTGTATACTGCATAAACAAAATGTTTTGTTCAAGGGGATTTTGAACCTAAAAGAAAATCAGCAAGATCTATGTCACCCGTCAATAGGGAAAGATGACAATGTAGAATGTTCTAACCATTGTTGGCATAATTTACCCACAGAATATGTGGTAACCGTAAGTGAATGTGAAAAGCGTGGATCCGGTCTACTTTTCATGGAATCTAAAAAAACATAATTGGCATGCATTTGAGCTTGTTGGCCACAACAACCAACCTGAAGGGTCAATATTGGAAGAATTTATTGTACCGTTCAGAAACATGAAAGTTAACTCCTCAATCGAGTAATTTGTATGCAAATGCCATGTGTCATAGGCAGCCAAAGATGGAATTGAGGGTGTTTTTAAATTTTCAGCAGTGGCTCACCAAAACATGTAGTTTGTTGGACACTCTAAGTTAAGAACATTAGCTGAGATGGTATTAAAAACGCACAATGTAATGATTCAGTTCCCTGCACCTGCCAATCTTTGGTACCCCATATTGATTTTAAATCAATCATATCTTTCCAATAATCATAACTTTTTAAGGCTAAGTCGGGTATGAAGGATGAAGAATATACCAATTTAGTGTGGGTCAGCATGAATGTTGTGCGTGTAGGAGAAGTCAATTTGTAATAATAAGACAGTGGGTCAGTAAGAATGTAACCAGAAAAATATACAAAATTACTTTTCTGTGTCGGTGAACTCCTCTGGAATGGTGTTGGGCAATGTTCCCATTGTGTATAATTAGAAAATGGTCTCTGAGTACTGGTTTTGTGTTAAAAATGATGGTCATAATGTTGGTAACAGAATAAATCAGCATAGTTTGTGGAATTTAATACAAATCTTCAGTATCAAAGGCAGTGTAATATTTTAAATCAGAAAACAATTAATAAACAGCGTTAATATCCCACTCATCTGAGTGGATCCCAGGCAAGACCACATCTCCTAAAGAAACTCAGAATACTATGGAATTTGTAAAGTATCGGTCGAACCATAGATATAGAATGCTACTTTGTCCCACACAATACCATCAATAACTGGGAAGGCCGAAATGTTAACTAAAGCTTGATCTTTTTTCATTTTATGAGAGGATGTATGAGGGACCAGAACTCCATCAACCAAGTGAACTGTCGTGGGTTCAGGTAATTATAGGCTATTAACCAACAGGAAAAACACAGTCATGAACCCAATCCACATGAAAAGGAACACCATAGTCAGCACAAGCCAGATGTATGTCCAAGGTAAGACAAGGTAAGTTCTTTTAAACCAGGAGATGAAAACACAAACACGTGTTGGGGCTCTGCCTCTGACGTGTTGGGGCTCTGCCTCTGAGAAAGACGAAGAATATGAATCAGCAGAAAAGTTATCCCTGTCCATTTAGTAAGCACCGGAACCTAGATGAAATAATGGGGGTTGCTCCTCATTAGTAGATGAATGGACCACATTTTCAGGAATGGCAACTATAATTTCAACTGGTGGACAGTCATATTCACTTGCCTCAGTGGTGTAAGTCAAAGGTAAAACAGGCAACAAATCAATTGAAGTCTCCATCGCCCCTTCCTGCTGCTGTGGATTTGTTGGGGAGACAGAGGTCATTGGACGAAGTGAGACATCCCGTCGGGGAATGGTCGAAGGCATACTATTTAGTATGGGCCATGTGGTGTAGTTTGACATGTTTGATGGAAATAAATTGAATCTCCTTGCGGCCAGGCAGCGGAGGTAGGATCACAGTACGAGTATCCTCAAATCCAAGGACTGAGACTGGTGCACGGTATGAGGGACCAAATTCAAAGAATTGCACTCAGGCCGATATCGAGATGAGAATTGCACTTGCATCCCAAGAGACATCATCACATCACAGAAAGCCTTAGAGGCAAAAGCCGGACCTTCGTCTGAAGGAAAGGTGCCACAGGCAAATGTCATGACAAAGACACGCAAATCTTTCTCATAGTTCGAGCGTCAGCACTTCATTGTGGCCAAACCCACAGGAATCTAGTTCATGAATCCACTGCAACCAAGATATGTTTAATCGCAGTGTCAGAAGCCAAAGGACTGCAGTGATCAAGATAAAAAAAGGCAAATGGCTGATTTGAAATGTAAAGTTGAGTATGTGGTGGGTGTGCCACAGTAGAAGGTTTACATTTTTGACAAATGTCACAAGAAAGGACATATTTATGTGCTTGCTGGTATAAACTACGCCACTAGAAACGTTGCTGTAACAGCGAAATAGTCGCTGTAACTCCGGCATCGGCAGACGCCAAGCCTTCATGTGCAGCAACGATCAAAGGAAGTCTGCGATCCTGGTTGGGAATCAGCTGATCCCCAATGGACGGAATAGTTATAAACGGTACTTGATCAGAAGACAAGTGATATGTATAACGTGAAGGGAAACCTTGGGGAAACTCTGTTCCCTCTCTCATAGCAGCAATTTTCGTCATAGACCTGGTGACTGCTGATACTAAACAAGTGGGTACTGCAGATTTGGCTACCTCATCAGCCATCGAATTACCACCAGCATGCACTCCCACATGCTGATGTCCTAATGTATGAATCACCTGTGTGAGCGACAAACGTTCCTTCAGAGCAGCCACTCGAACCTAAAGCGTTTTATGCTTTATTGCACTACCTTTAGAATCACGGAAATCATGTTGTGTCCAGAAGAACAAATTATCATTGAAGGACTGTACACAGTGAAAAGAATTGCGCACTACCAGGGTAGGAACATCAGGGTCTGCGAACTCAAGAGTAGAAACGAAAGCGCACAACTCAACGTATTGGGATGTGCAATCTCCTAGGGATTGTGTGTGTACCAAGGAAGATTTGAGATCACCATCCACTATAGTGCCTCCCACTATTGTGCAGGCTGCGGAATAAGCATGCTTAGAACCAATGGCAGGCTGTGCAGACCCATC
This sequence comes from Triturus cristatus, assembly GCF_964204655.1. Taxonomy (NCBI): domain Eukaryota; kingdom Metazoa; phylum Chordata; class Amphibia; order Caudata; family Salamandridae; genus Triturus; species Triturus cristatus. Next base: position 477,374,910 of record NC_140587.1, on the reverse strand, counting down.
CATGTAAATAATACATTTGTACTGATTAAGAGGGAGCAGTGATAGAGGAGGAGGGTGAACATGTTCATACTGCAAAAACTCCTGTGTCTGCAAAGAAGGGTCAGAGATGAAATTGACATCAGCTGATGTCAATGAACTAGCGCATTGTATCCACTGTGTGTGTAAAGCCTTGGAACTCAGAACCCTCGCCTTTGTGACAGCTTCTAAAGCAGGTACCAGTGAGACCATGAAAATGCATCTACCCTGAGCCAGAAAGTGTTCTTTTAGATCCGTCATTTGTACAGTGGTAAAAACAAATCAGCAGAAGAAAAACGCAACTCTGCTGGAGTATACAAGTGCGATTTATAAGCTATGGGGACTAGGTCCCCTTCATTGAAAGTCACGTAAGTAAAACCTACTGCTCCTGGTATTATTCTCATAACCAAATTTGTTGTATTGTCTCGTGTAAGCAAGAACTGGGTCGCAAGCAGATCAGACTGCAATGACCGAAGTATTGCGGTATGTTCCGGAAGCCAACTGGAAGAAGAAAAAGAGGGTTGTATCAATACATAATGCGGCTTGATATGCTGGGCATAATCAGGAATGTAAGTCCTCCTGAAATTTAAAAAACCCAGCAAAGATTGCAAACTTTTAAGAGTAGAAGGAGTTTGCAATGTTGGCCAGAATCATATCGGAGATAATAGGGAAAATTCCCACTAACTTCATCCCCAAATTCAGGGCTGGACCAGCCCTGTGCACACCCTGCACCTTCTTCAGAACATTCGGTAGAACACTCATGGAGGGGGCGCCAAAGCACAGTGTATACACTGCAGCAAACACCGTACCCCAGGTGGTGAAGTCAGCAAGAGAAGGAATCAGACCACTCGGCAAACTCATTGTCAGGATCCTGTGTTTTTCAACAGGAGTCATATGGGGAAAGACAGCCTTAAGCTGCTCAAATGTCTGTGCAAGCCAAAACGGCAGGTCATCACGATTTTGAGGACGTTTGCCCATCACTTATTTAATCATGACTAATCAGGAGTCCCCTGCCTTGAAGTGCACATGACATAAACTGTAGGACTCATATATGAAGATGAATTAACTGTGTGTGCATCTGACGCAGCTCTGCGAGAGTAACATGGAGATCATTTGGATGTAGTATAAAACCAGCCAACATAGGCCACGTTACCCCATCGATAGACAAGGGGCCATACAAATAACAGATACAGGGTGAGGAAGGGCGCCATTAAACCATATGGTATGCTCCCAGGCTTCAAGTAATGCATAAGGACGAAACGCTGCTGGAGGAGCAGGTACCGTATATTCATGAAACAACTTATCATTACCATCCACGGCAGAAAATGTAACCCAAGAATAAAATACCTCAAAGCGCAATGGTGGATCAGCCTCAACCACAAAAATAATATTTGACCCCCATTAGGGAAACCGTGGCGAGTTAAGAAAGCAGTAATTGCAGTGCATTTATGTCCCACAATTGCGACTGGTTGTGCCATATCAGAGACTTAACCAAAAGAACAAGAAAAACAGTAGTGCAAAACAGGGTCAAAACTAAAACCTTTTAAATCTCAAGCTTGAAAAACTTATAAATATAAACAAGAGGAGGTTAAGCCCCCACACCACGGACATCTCCAGGAACTGTTGAGAGGGTATCATGGATAAGCACAAGCACTACCCGGGGTTCTAGCGAATAAGTATCAGACCAAACGTTGGCGGCACCATGTTGCAGGGATTCTGCCCAAGAAAAGAACTATGCGCAGGAACATAGCACCTTGGTGTATAGGGACCAGTCATCCTACCACCTTAGTACTCATGAACCCAGGACCGACTAGCTATAGTGTCTCACTTGCTCTCCTACTCACTCACAGAGAAACAAGTGATTAGACACCCCAGAACACAACACTCCCAGATCTCTAAGGAATCGCGGTAAAAAGACACACCCTTTCGCTCGCACTCTTGTACTTGTCCACAATAGGATCTGACAGAGAAGCGAAACAGTTAAAAAAAATTATTTTAACTAACGTGTCCTAACATGCAGTATATGTGCCATGACAAGCAGGAAAACGCATAGTACAAATACAGTCAGCATAGCAGCAAGCCCATATATCATGAAGGGGGATGTCATGATGATTGGGCCTAACCTCCCTCCCCTTGCTAAGAAGCAGTATTATTATATATTAGAAGATCTCTGGGCTTTGTCAGCAGACCCCATACCTTAGCCTATAGATAGTTGATCTACATCATAGGTGCTGTCTTGCTCTTCTCCCTGGAAAGGTACCTTTCCAAGTGTCCACTACCTATTCATGTATTTCCATAAGACAAAGGTAAGTTGTCCCAAATAACTGCTGCATCGGTATCTTGTGTCTAGGCCTGATCAGAACAAAATAACAAGGGGCATTACTTATCGACCTTGCTCACAATGTCAGACCAAATTCCAGGAACCGGAAGAGACTGCACACAGCAGACTGTTCTCATTTGAAAAGTATGGACAAAGTATTTGCAAAAATAATGCTATGTAGTAATGTCACAAAGCCGCGTAATGTCAGCAGAGCTTATGCTAACTTAATGAAGACTACAATGTCCCCATGGGCCATGTGACATGTGCAGATTACTTTTTCACGAAAAATTCACAAATAGATTCAGAGTGATTTTTTTACTTAACGCTACAGGATTCCAAAACTTAGGGGAAGATTTACAAGCCCCTTGCGCCACTTTTGCGTCACTTTTCCCATTTTAAAAGTGACGCAAAAGTGGCGCAAGGGGCTTGTAAATCTGCCCCTTTGTCTTTTGACAGATTGATCAAAAAAGCGACCCAAAACAATACCTGCCCAAATTGTCGATCAGCTGTTGTGTCAACATTATGTATACGAAGCAGTGGAAAATACCTTTTATTAATGTTACAACAATGCGGAGCAGATGGAAGTAAATTGGAAATTTAGGGGCTGATTCACAGAACTAATCTGAGACAAAATCCTAACTTACTACTTTTGGTATTACAGAAGACATTTAGTAGTAGTAAAGTTAGGATTTTGTCTTAAGTTTGACTTAAGACAGACTTAAGATAGATATAAGACAGATTTAAGCCAAAATCCTAACTTTACTACTACTAAATGCCTTCTGTGAATACCAAAAGTAGTAAGTTTAGTATTTTGTCTCAGATTACTTCTGTGAATCGGGCCCAAAGATTACGAACTTTAAAGCTGGACAAATATCAATTTCTGGGAGAACTTACACTATTATGCCTCTCCTCTTTCACAAAGGTCTATTTAAACATTGAAACTGGATGGACGGAATGTAATGACTGCAACCTTAAATTCAAATAAAATCTGCCTTTCAAGCTACCACATTATTATCTTTTGTTTCTTCAACCAAAGTTCTAAGGAGGATTACTGTTAAAAAGTAGTATACCGTATTTTTCTATGTGGATCATCAGTATTCATGACATCATTCTGCCTACCGTGGGTAATTTCTGTATAAGGATCTCCATAATTCCATTGCCCTTTATATCTGTTAGAAGTATTGTACCACTTTCAATAATAAAGGAGTTATTTATAAGATAACTTTGTTAAGATTAGTTCAGTGACTGTAGAGAAAACAATAGTGTCTCTTTTTGGTACTGATAGACTGTGCAGTTCTATTTTTTTTCCCACATCTATATGATTGTTTTTTTTCCCACTGTTCAAGGATGAATCTTTATACAGTACATCGTTTGTGGTATATAAGTATGAAAGCTCAGAACAGTAAAAAAGGAAAAATGAAATGCATAAATTAAATGTATGGTTGCTTTACAGTGCTACAGATAAACAGTGCTTTATTATTAACATGAACATTTGCATTGCAGAAACCTAAACTTTACTGTGGAAATTTAAAACATGTAACATTATATTTATGTTTTCTCTTTTCACACAGACCAGTGGAACCATTTTTTGCTGTAGTGTAGGCGACTGATTATATATTTACCCTTTTTAATGCATCCAATAAGACACCCAGACAGACATTAGTGCATACATTGACACACCAAGGCACACACTGATACAGATGCTGAGACACCCAGGCACACACTGACAGATACGCTAACATATCTAGGCACACATTCTTATACACTAACAGATGCAGGTGCATTATCATTCATACACTAACATGCCCAGGCACATACTCATGCATTCCCAGACAAACCTAAGTACACACTCATGCATACACTTGAATACCCAAGCACACTCATGCATACAGTGACACAACCAGGAACACACGGACGCCCAGGAACAAACTGATGCAGACAAACCCAGACACACCTTGATGCAGACACTGAAAACCCAGACACACTGATTGAGCCACTGAAACACACAGGCACACACTCATGCATTCACTGACACACCCAGGCACACACTGATACAGACACTGACACCTCCAGCCAAACACAGATACAGCCACTGACATACCCAAGCACAGACTAATACATTCACTGACATAGCCAGGTGCAGCTTGACAGATATACTGTCACCCAGACACATGTTTATAATCACTAACAGACACAGGCACACAATCATTCATGAACTAACATACCCAGGCCCAAATTCATGTATGCACTGATATACCCAGGCACACACCTATGTATACAGTGACATACCCAGGCACACACGCATGCATACAGTGACACACACAGGCACACACTGATGCATACATTTACATACCCAAGCACCCACTGATGCATACAGTGACACAGCCAGGCACACACTAATTCATACACTGATACACCTACGATAGGAAGGCATTTCTTAAATTATTACCACACGACTGGTGGTAGCATGCAGCCTTTCCTGTGGCCTGAGCTACCTTATGAAATGTATTTGCTTACCGTCAATGTCTGTTTTTTAATGTGAGCTCATTCCCTAATATTTTATGACATAGATGACCTATGAGTATTCATGCAATCTAGAAATGAGGTTACTGTCTTGCCCTAAATGTTATGCTAATGACAATTGCCTAGTGGCAAGGTGATTTATGTGATTGTGGTCTATGTGTTTTATATAAAATATATTTGATATTTGTGTAACTCCCTTATCCAAACTAGAGGGGTGGGTTCTGCCTGGCTGAGGTGCAGACCCTTGCAAACCAGAAACCCCATTTCTAACATTGCAGAACCTGCAGAACTCCAGAGTGTGGATTGAGCCCCTCTGTCTCCAAGGAGATTCTCAGCTGAGGAGCAGCTACCAGCCCCCTGCCCAGCAGCCTGAGCTTGATGATTGGGTCTCTAACTCCCACGCAACCCTGAGACCTCCTTTCATACCTGCCAGGCCCCTAAAGGTTTGTTGGGAGAACCCCAAGATATTCATCATCCCTTTTGTGAGCTTCAGCCTCCCTGTGCCCAACATTGCAGTGAGCCAAGGACTAGAAGTTGGTAAGATGACAGACTATGTGCTGTCTATTTCCTGAAACTTTAAAAACAATTTTCCTCTACCTGTGACTGCCTCATTTTTCACCTGAATTTATGTGGGCTTTGTCATTTTACAAAATGAAGTTTTACCTGTCTGTGACTGCCCCAATTTCCCTGTTGCATTGTGGGCTTTGTAGTTCAAAATCTGTTGTTTTGCACCTGCCTGTGACTGCTTCAATTTTACTTATGTGTGGGCTCTTTGAGTTCAAAATCTGTTGTTTTCCACCTGCCTGTGACTGCCTGATTTTCACTCCAAGTTTCTCACCTAATCTGTGCTCAGAGTTGTGTGTAAGCAATCCAACCCCAGCTCCCTTTTGGCCTAGCAAGTGAGTTAAACAAGATTACCCCCCCTCAAGAAACAGACATATTATACCTCAGAGGCTATTCAGAGTGTACTCTGAGACTGCAGTAATCTGCTCTTAGTGTTTAAACTGTGTTTGAAAAGTGATTGTAGCACTCAGTTTTTTTTATAGGAGAGTGTGATGTTTATGTGGTGATAAGCAGTATTGTTCGAGGCCTAGTTTTGTCCCTTACCTGCAGAACCCCAGAATGTGGATTGTCTATCTCCAAGGAGATTATGAATTGAGGAGCAGCTAACAGCCCCCTGAGCTTGCTGTATGTCTCTCTAGCTCCCAAGCAACCCTGAGCCCTCCTCTCACACCTCTCCAGGCCTCTTAAGGTTTGTTGGGTGAAACCCCAGACATTCACCACCATTTTGTGAGCTGCAGCTTCCCTATGCCCATCATTGCAGTGAACCAAGGACCAGAAGGTCGTAAGAAGGCATAAGAAGACAGACTTTGTACTGTCTGTTTTCTGAATCTTTAAAAGTTATTTTCTTCTACCCGTGACGGCTTCATTTTCACCTGTTTTATTTGTGGTCTTTATAGTTTAAAAATGTCAGTTTTACCTGCCCGTGACTGCCTCAATTTACCTGTTGCATTGTAGGATTTGTTTTGTACCTGCCAGTGACTGCTTTTCCTTGTCCTGCTACTTTACTGGGAGTTCCTGGTGATTATTGGAACTTTCCAGTGCTTTTACTTTACTGGACGTTCCTGGTGCTTATTAGAACTTCCTTGTGCTTGTACTTTACTGGAAGTTCCTTTTGCGTATTGGAACTTCCTTGTGCTTCATGTTCTCCTTGGAAACTTGCTAGTGTCATTCCCCTGTTCTGTGCTTTCCTAGGAGCTCTGCATGCTTTCCTTCATGGGGAGACTCCCTTGTGCTTCCCTGAGAGCACCCTGGCTTGGGAGCCACCTGTTACACCGCCATGGGCCCCAGTTCTGGGCTAATCCTCCCAAACGCTTTTAATGAGCCCGAGAGATTGCTGAGTTTATGCGGCCACTCATCATAGAAGCGAGCACTGCAGGAGAACCAGGTGTTGCCTCTCAACCAACCACAAAAGTTAGAGACACAGATGGGAGAAGGATTATTCCTCGTCGCAGCTCTGCCCCAAGTGAGATGCTGCCCCAAGGGCCCCAGTGTATCCTTACTGAAGGACGACTGCAGCAGAGAGCGGTAAGAAAAGAGGAGCAGGACCCTCGCAGCCCCACTGGGACAGCGCCATGCAGCCAACAGAGGGGAAAACCCTTGCATCTCCCCCTCTGTGCAGCCGGAGAGGCCTCGCTGCAAGATGCCAGCTGGTCCCAACCGGGGACTGAGTTAGCACCCTCCCCATCTTTTTCTTGAAGCCACTTGCGCTGCACCACCCGAGAATGGGCAGCTGCAATTTTACCTACTGTTGGGAGGCCGTTCTTAAAGTATTACCACACTACTGGGGGTAGTGTGCAGGTGTTCCTGCAGCCTGGGCAACCTTACAAAATAGATTTGCTTACCATCAATGGCCGTATTTTTAAGGTCAGCAATCTACAAATGTGGTTACTGTCTTGTCCTAAATGTTAGGTTGATGACAATTGCCTAGTGGCAAAGTGATTTATGTGATTGTGGTCTATGTGTTTTATATATAATACATGAGATATTTGTGTAACTCCCTTATCTTAACTAGAGTGGTGGGTTCTGCCTGGCTGAGGTGCAGACCGTAGCCAACCAGAAACCTCATTTCTAACATTGCAGAACCTGCAGAACTCCAGAGTGTGGATAGAGCCCGTCTGTCTCCAAAGTGATTCTGAACTGAGGAGTGGATCCCAGCCCCCTGCCCAACAGCCTGAGCGTGATGATTGTATCTCCATCTCCCAAGCAACTATGAGACCTCCTCTCACAACTGCCCAGCCCCCTAATGTTTCTCCACTAATCGGTGTTCAGACCTGTGTGTACCCAATTCACCCCAGCTCCCTTTTGTCTTAGCAAGTGAGTGAAACAAGATTACCCCCACAAAACAGACATATTATACCTCAGAGGCAAAGCAGAGTGTGTTCTGAGACTGCAATAATATGCTGTTAGTGTTTAAACTGTGTTTGAACAGCAGTAGTTTTTTGGGTAGGAGAGAGTTGTTTAGGTGTTGAAAAGCAGTATCATTAGAGGCCTAGTTTAGGCCTTTACCTGAAGAACTCCAGAGTGTGGATTGAGCCTGTCTGTCTCCAAGGTGATTCTGAATTGAGGAGCAGCTCCCAGCCTCCTGCCCAGCAGCCTGTGCTTGAGGTCACACATACCTTATATAAGCTGCTACTAGACGTTACATCTGTGCACTGATTGGTGACTATATCTGGTGTTTCTATTGGGCTTGGGGTTAGGGTTCTGATTGGTCCCTGGATCAGTGATTCTAATGGATGTAGAGCTTAGGGTTAGAGGTCTGATTGGTAGATAGAAATAGGGTTTTCTGTTTGGTTTCTGGGGCTAGTGTTTTTATTGGACCTAGGGCTTATGGTTCAATTTCTAATTGGATGTTAGGACTAGGGCTGTGATTGGCTGTAAGGGTCTGGTCTCCTGTTGCTTCTAGGGCTTAGGGCTAGCGGCATGATTGGTTAGGGTTAGGGCTAGGGCTCCCATTGGCCAAAGGGGCCACCCAACTACTAGTGCTATTTAAGATCAGGGTTCAGGGCGTCTTATCCTGGGCGTCGAGGCTAAGGGTGAGGGAAAAGGGCAGCTGCCTGTTTGGACCTGTTCGGAACTGGTCGGGCCTAGGGCCAGATTTGCTGCCCATTTACACATTGACCAGCACCCACCCTACCCCATCCATGTCCACAATCAGATTAACACACTCACAGAAACTGTACTCTACTCATTTACTACAAACTAACCATATACACATTTTAATATCTCAGCACCCACTACAAATACCCACAAACCACATCTTTACATGCTTCTACCACAACTATCACACATTTGCACCTTCACTTCCACACAAAACACCACTCAATCCTACACCACTAACCAATCCAATCATCACGAACACAGCCCAAATCCACACCATTCCAAACTATATCCTATCCAGACGCACACTCCCTGCTCTATTTACTCCTAACAGATCCCTTTTTGTTACCAACAAACCTATACTCAGCCTTCAATCTTTTCATCCACCAACACCCTCCTCTTCTTTTTACCACAATAACACAACCACACAACACTTACACTCCGATGCACCACACATATTACCTCTTTTAGTAATCATCTCACACACTAAATACCCTAATCTTGTTTGGATCCAGAGTAGAGTGCCACCCACCAAAAAGCCCTTCAACACTTCATGAGAGGTAACAAGCTCTAAATAAATGCAAACCCTTCCCTCTTCTATCCCTCCACTATCCTTTTTCAATCTAAATTACAGACTAACATGTCCACCGCTCAAATTAATTTAAGATTTCCCTATACTAATTCACCACTAATCGTTTTGGGTTCCGGAGCAGCATACTATTCTCTGAAAAGCACTTCAACACCTCATCAGGGGTAGAAAGTGCTATATCCTTTCCTCTTGCATCCCTCCACTATCATTTTCAATCCAAATTACAGACTAACAAATCCACCACTCAAATTCATTTTCATAATTCTATATACTAATTCACCACTAATCTTTTTTGGGTTCCAGAGTAGAGTGCTATTCACTGAAAAAGTACTTTGATACCTCATCAGGGGTAGTAAGCATTATATAAATGCAATTACAATACAATACATTATACCCAGGTACACACTGACGCATACACAAACACACCCAGGGACAAACTTATATATGCAATGACATACTCAGGTACACAGTCATGCATACGTTGACAAACCCAGGTACACACTCATGCATACACTTGTATACCCAGCCATACAGTGACACACCCATGTTCACACTGACACATGCACTGACACAACTAGGCACACAGTCATACGTACGCCAACACGCATACACTGATAGAGCCACTGACACACCCAGACACACACTAATACAGCCACTGACACACCAGCACACACTCATGAATTCACTTGCATTCGTAGACACATATTGATGCATACACTGACACACCCAGTCACGTACTGACGCATACACTGACACATCCAAGCATGCAGTCATACATACAATGGCAGACCCAGACACACACTGATACAGTCACTGACACACCCACGGACAAACGTATGCATACATTGACATAACCAGGTACACACTGATGAATACACTGACATACCAGGCACACACTGCATACACTGATATACCCAGGCACACACTCTTTCGTGCACTAACACATCCAGGCACATACTGATGCATACACTAATACACCCAGGCACACCCAGATGCATACACTGGCACACCCATACACAGACTCATACATCCACTAGCACACCTAGCCACATACTGATGCATACACTGACACACCCAGGCACACACTCATGCATACATTGACACACTCAGCATACACTGATGCATACACTAACACACACAGACATACTCTGACACATACACCTACACACACAGGTACACACTGATGCATACACTGGCATACCCAGGCACACACTGATGCATACTCTGACACACCCAGGTACACAATCATACAACCTTTTTGGGGTTCCAGAGTAGAGTGCTATTCGCTGAAAAAGTGCTTTGACGCCTCATCAGGGGTAGTAAACATTATATAAATGCAATTACAATACAATACATCACACCCAGGTGCACACTCATGCATGCACTGACACACCCAGGCACACACTGATGCATACACAAACACACCCAGGCACACTCTTATGTATATACTGACACACCCATGGATACACTTACCTACCCAGGCACGCACTCATGCATAAAGTGCCACATCCAGGTACACACTGACACATACACAAACACACCCAGGCACACACTTATATATACAATGACATACTCAGGCACACAGTCATGCATATGTTGACAAATCCAGGTACACACTCATGCATACAGTTGCATACCCAGGCATACAGTGACACACCCATGTACACACTGACACATGCACTGACACAACTAGTCACACAGTCATACATACACCAACAGGCACACACTGATAGAGCCACTGACACACCCAGACACACACTATTACAGCCACTGACACACCGGCACACACTCATGAATACACTTGCATACGTAGACACATATTGATGCATACACTGACACACCCAGTCACGTAATGACGCATACACTGACACATCCAGGCATGCAGTCATACATACAATGGCAGACCCAGACACACACTGATACATTCACTGACACACTCAGGAACAAACGTATGCATACATTGAAATAACTAGGTACACACTGATGAATACACTGACATACCAGGCACACACTCATGTATACACTGATATACCCAGGCACACACCCATGCATGCACTAACATACCCAGGCACATATTGATGCATACACTAACACACCCAGGCACTCCCAGATGCATACACTGGCGCACCCAGACACAGACTCATGCATCCACTGGCACACCTAGCCACATACTGACGCATACACTGACACACCCAGGCACACACTCATGCATACATTGACACACTCAGCATACACTGATGCATACACTAACACACACAGACATACTCTGACACATACACCTACACACACAGGTACACACTGATGCATACACTGGCATACCCAGGCACACACTGATGCATACACTGACACAGCCAGGCACACACTGATGCATACTCTGACACACCCAGGTACACAATCATACAACCTTTTTGGGGTTCCAGAGTAGAGTGCTATTCGCTGAAAAAGTGCTTTGACGCCTCATCAGGGGTAGTAAACATTATATAAATGCAATTACAATACAATACATCACACCCAGGTGCACACTCATGCATGCACTGACACACCCAGGCACACACTGATGCATACACAAACACACCCAGGCACACTCTTATGTATATACTGACACACCCATGGATACACTTACCTACACAGGCACACACTCATGCATAAAGTGCCACATCCAGGTACACACTGACACATACACAAACACACCCAGGCACACACTTATATATACAATGACATACTCAGGCACACAGTCATGCATATGTTGACAAATCCAGGTACACACTCATGCATACAGTTGCATACCCAGGCATACAGTGACACACCCATGTACACACTGACACATGCACTGACACAACTAGGCACACAGTCATACATACACCAACAGGCACACACTGATAGAGCCACTGACACACCCAGACACACACTATTACAGCCACTGACACACCGGCACACACTCATGAATACACTTGCATACGTAGAGACATATTGATGCATACACTGACACACCCAGTCACGTAATGACGCATACACTGACACATCCAGGCATGCAGTCATACATACAATGGCAGACCCAGACACACACTGATACATTCACTGACACACTCAGGAACAAACGTATGCATACATTGAAATAACTAGGTACACACTGATGAATACACTGACATACCAGGCACACACTCATGTATACACTGATATACCCAGGCACACACCCATGCATGCACTAACATACCCAGGCACATACTGATGCATACACTAACACACCCAGGCACTCCCAGATGCATACACTGGCGCACCCAGAAACAGACTCATGCATCCACTGGCACACCTAGCCACATACTGACGCATTCACTGACACACCCAGCACACACTCATCAGTCATCAGTGATATCATCAGTGATGTCACTGACCATGTCATGAGTGATGTAATACGTGACATCATCAGCAGTGCATTGCGGGGGCGCGAGTTATAGTTAGCTCTACTAACTATAACGTTCAAAATTCTCTGTTTTTGTACGAGTGAAATGACCAAGTAACTATAACGTCCCTGAAACCTATGGTTTTTTCAGTGAATTTCAAAGGTTTTTTAAATGCTAATTTCTAACTCTAACGTCCCTGAAACCTATGATTTTTTTCAGTGCAAATGCTAATTTCTAACTATAATGTCTGTAAAACCTATGGTTTTTTCAGTGAATTTCAAAGGTTTTTTTAAATGTTAATTTCTAATTATAATCATTAAACCTATAGTTTTTTCAGTTATTTTAAATTATCATTCCATTCTCAACCTTGTTAAAACAGCCGATATCGCCAGTTTTCCAGCAATAGCTCCCGCCCAAAACAATTGCCACAAATGAGAGCAACAACTAACGCAAATAATATGCAGAGTAGGCGTTGCTGTCCAAAAATAACATGAAAACACCACTTCTCGATATTTTCAACGAGCAGCCAAATCTGCGGTGCATTCCAAAAACAGACGACAAGCTGCGTTAGCAGTAGGAATGTAACATCTGCCTTTTATTGATGTAAAGTAGGACGACTACCTACAGTGTGAAAGGGAGTCCAGCTCTGAATCACATCTGAAGACCAACAAATGTCATGCACCTCCGACACCCAAGAAGGCCACATAAACCACTGCCACCACCCTCAGGACCTCCCCCAGACCACCCCCCACTACCAACGAGGCAGCGCATAACAGGACAGTGGACCTTCAAAAACGGCATGGCCCCTCAGCCACACAATAGCTGAATGTAGTGAGATGTGGCAACCAAACATGTGTGAAGAACGGGAGTCACCCACAAATAATAATGCACACAATACCAAGAGTACAGGGTGACACATTGGTGCTTGCGGCCCAGGTGGCGGCACCACTACAACAGGGACACCCGCATCAATTGATTCCTCATACAGCCCAGGATGGAACCACGCCCAGAGCTCCAGAGTCATTGTTCACATCCTCACGCAGGACTGGCATACGCCAGGCCAGCCCAATCCATTTACACATATAGGGAGGGACAACAACGCTACATGGCCCAGCTTTTCATTGTAGTGATCTGCTGCTCACAGGTCTAGTTCTCAGTATGCCACATCCACCCCCTGATGGCTGGTTTACAGCCACACCACACCCATCAAGCACAGGCGTCACGGGACACGTGGCCCTGCCAATAAAAACGACCGGACGCAGGTGCTCCACGCCATTTCCATTTAAGACTTGGTGCACCAGATGCACTGCAGCCGGCACAGGCACACCGCCATGGGACGGTGAATTTTGGTCCCCTGAGGTAGGGGCATTTTAAGTGCTGAGCGGGTGTGCAGCCTGCGATGATGGCCCATTCCGGGGGTCTGGACAGCTGGTCCAGACAGCCCATGTTTTGTGTGCCCTGCTGGACTGCAGTGTAGGCCTGAGCCATCGAACAGTGGGGGCCTACTGCCACATGAATGGCCTCACTGGTCACTGAATTAGAGGCACCACAAGGGCTGAGCGGGAGTGCAACCTGCGATGATGGTGGGTGCACTGGTATGTCCTCTGCCATGGTAAAATCAAGATGCAGCACCAAATGTGAGACCTGGTGGCCTGCGGAGTGGAGCTGCATGATGTGGAGGGTGCCCTGTCTGCGAAAAGGTGAGCAGTGAGGCCTGGGTGCCCAGGGGTGGGCAGACACCTCTGGGCGGCGGGAGTGGATGGGGTGCAGCAGCCGGGTTGCACAGCGGTGGGCAGACACCTCTGGGCAGTGTAAGTGGATGATGTGCAGCAGCCTGGATGCACAAAGGCGGGACAGCGAATTAGGCGTGCACAGTCGTATATACTCTGCCATTCCTGATTCTGTACTATGTTTCAGATGTGAGAGTTTGAGGGCTCCACTAGGTCCCGGCACATGGTTGGAGACACAGCGGTGGCGTAAAGGTGAGCTGTGAGGGTTTTGTCCACAGTGTGGGCACTCACTGTCCCTCCTCATCTCTTCCTTTCTCTCCCTCACACTCTTTCTCTCTGTCTTCCTCTCTCTCACACTGTTTCTCTCTTTCGCTCTCTCTTCCTCTCTCTCTCACTCTTTCTTTCTTTCTCTCTCTCTTCCTCTCACTCTTCCTTTCTTTTTCTACCTCTCTTCCTCTCACTCTTTCTTTCTCTCTCTCTCTTCCTCTCTCACACTCTTTCTCTCTTTCTCTCCTTTGATGGATGCATGACGCTTAATCTTATCTTGCTTTTTGTCTAAGAGGCTGTGACTCACGGATTGACGTCCCCCCAACACGGAACTCCCGCCACTCAGTGCCACCAGAGCTGAACACGTGTGCAGCCTGAGATGATGCGTGGCCATCCTGACAATCAACACCCAGTCTGAATTGTGAGCTCTGCTGTACCGTGTGTACGCAACGCCTGAGAAGGTTGGTTCGGCACGTGGTGCACCCTCTTACACACATGCCAGTGGCGGTAGGTGAGCAGAGAGGCTTCTTTCCGCAGCAGCGGGCAGTCTCCTCTGGGCGTTGGGAGTGGATAGTGTGCAGCAGCCTGGGTGCACAAGAGCGGACAGACACCTCCGGGCACTGGGAGTGGATGGGGTGCAGCAGCCTGGATGCGCAGGAATGGGCAGTCACCTCCGGGCACTGAGAGTAGATGGGGTGCAGCAGCCTGGGTGCACAGCAGCGGACAGACACCTCTGGGCAGTGGGAGTGGATGGGGTACATCAGCCTGGGTGCACAAATGCGGGCAGACACCTCTGGGTGGCAGGAGTCGATGGTGTGCAACAGCCTGAGTGTGCAGGCCGGACAGACACCTCTGGGCGATGGGAGTCGATGGGGTGCAGCAGGGGCGAAACAGAGAATTACACGTGTGCAGTTGTATGTGCCAATACTATTTCTAGACTATGTTTCAGATGACTAAACATGAGGGCTGCATTATATCCTGGCATGTGGTTGGAGACACACCGGTGGCAAAAAGGTGAGCTGTGAAGATTTTCTGCACAGTGTCAACACTCCCTCTCCCTCTCCATCTCTTCCTTTCTGTCACTCACACTCTTTCTCTCTTATTCTCTATCTCTTCCTTTCTCTCTCTCACACTTTCTCTCTTTCTCTGTCTCTTCATCTCTCTCTCATTCTTTCTTTCTTTCTCTATCTTCCTCTCTCTCATACTGTTTCTCTCTTTCTCTCTTCCTTGTATTTCACTCTTTCTCTCTTTCTCTCTCTCACTCTTTCTCTCTTTCTCTGTCTTCCTCTCTCTCTCACTCTTTCTTTCTTTCTCTCTCTCTCTTCCTCTCTCTCACTCTTTCTCTCTTTCTCTCTCTCTCTCCTTTGCTGGACGCATGACGCACCTTCTTATCTTTCTTTTAGTCTTGCAGGCTGTGATACAAAAAATTGTTGAGGGATGACACGCCATACCTGTCCCTACTTTTAGTTTGTTCTTTTCTTTAAATAAAATGTTTTATATGTAAATCCATACATGACTAAGATTCTTATTTGTCCAACCTCACAAGCATCTTCTTATTAATAATTGTACAACATTAGCCAATTTTTTATGTTCCAGATTCCCTAACGTGACTGTCACATTTGTTTGTGGGGGGTGGGGGTGAGGAGCAGCTGCTGGGGGGTGTCGGGCAGTGTTGGGTGTCCGACCTGCATGATCGTTGGCTCCATTGTGTCTGTTCTCAGAGACTTGTGAGCTGGCGGGCTGGCTCGTAGATGAAGAGCTGCGAGCCAACTGGCTGGCTCATAGAGGGAGAGCCGCAGCACGTCACTTCGTAGAGGGAGAGCTGCAGGCCAGCTTGCAGAGGAACAGCTGCGGGCCGACAGGTATAGGAAAAGGTGCGGCCCGTGGGCTTCCAAAGGGATAGCTGAGGAACAGTGATGTGGAGAAAGGGAGCTTGAAGGGGGTATCTTGCAGAGAGAGACCTGCGGTATATTTCCAGTCTTGGCTTCACAGATACAACTGCGGGCCCGAGAAGTCATGCTCGAAGAGATGCGAGCCGACCGGTGGTTCGCAGTGAGAGACTTGCGGGCCCAAGAAGTTTGTACCTGCTGATGTGGGGAGAGGTATCGTGAAAGGGGTGTCTCGCGCAGACAGAGCTCCGGTATGTTTTCAGAGTTGCCTCGGACCGATGCGAGCTGACGGACTGAATCACAAAATGGCTTTTCAATGCTCATATAGTGTGACTTATCAACAGTTCGCACCCAGGCTTGCAGAGGGACAGCTGCGGCCCATGGGCTCGACTCACAGAGGGAGAACTACGGGCTGTTCGCTCCCAAAGGAACTGCAGCGTACTAGCTCGCAGAGGTAGAGGCACAGCAGCGTACTAGCTCGCAAAGGTAGAGAGCTGCATGCCGACAGACTGGCTTCCAAAGGCATAGCTGCGAAGTGGTGATGTGGGGAGAGGGAGTGTGAAACGGGAATCTCGCTCAGACAGAGCTCCGATACATTTTCAGTATTGCCTCGCAGAGGTAGAACTATGGAGAGATACGAGCTGACGGACTGAATCACAAAATGGCTGCCAACACTTCCTCGTCTCAACAGTTCACAGCCAATGAACCACAAGCTCATGCTCGTAATGCCTCAACCAATCAGATGTCAGAATTCTCAAATATCGAAATCTGTACAATATGATGTTTCTCAAAAACTACTGAACGGATTTACCCCATTTAAACAAAAGCGTGCTTTCTGGACCATGACCTTTCTCCCTGCCAAATGTGGCACGTCCGCTCGCAAAGAGGCACAGCAGCATACTAGCTCACAAAGGTAGAGAGCTGGGAACCAACGGACTGCCTTCTAAAGGCATAGCTGCGAGCTGGTGATGTGGGCAGAGGCAGCATGAAAGGGGTATCTCAGACAGACAGAGCTCAGGTATACTAAATTGCCCCCGACACCTTTGTTTTATATTTTCACTCGATCCGAGGCACAAGATGGCTGCTAACACTTCCTGGTTTGAAGAGTTAGCAGCCAATCAGAGGCAAGCTCATGCTCGGAAGTTAGGCTCCGCCCAGATATATATATATTTCTTTCCTTTAATATCTCAAAAATTACTGAAAGGATTTACACAATTTCAACAAAAGCGTGCTTTCTGAACCAAGACATTTCTCCCTGCCAAATGTGGCATAATTCCATTCAGCAATTTGACCTGTAGCCTTGTCTAAAGTTTCCTATGGAAAATGCATTGAGAAAACACGTTTTGGGACCCCACCTTTTTTCTCAGCCCCCCCTTGACCAATCACCCCCAAACTTTGAAATATATATATATATATATATATATATAAACATACATATTCACTGACAAATACATAGGTTTCAGGCACGTTATAGTTAGTTGGACATTTGACTCATATAAAACCAGAGAAATTTGCCTGTTATAGTTAGTTGAGCTAACCATAACTCGTGCCCCTGCAATGCACTGCTGATGACGTCACATATTACATCACTCATGACATGGTCAGTGACATCACTCATGACATCTCAAATGATATCACTGGTGACATCATTCATAATGCTAATTTCTAACTATAACGTGCATGAAACCTATGGTTTTTTCAGTGAATTTCAAAGGTTTTTTAAATGCTAATTTCTATTTATAACATTCATTAAACCTACCTTTTTTTCTATGTTTTTTAATTATCATCCCATTACCAACTTGGTGAAAACTGCAAATCTCACCACTCTTCCATCAATACCTTACACCAACAAAATCGCCACAAACAACAGCCACATCTAATGCTAATGAAATGCACAGTAGGCATTCCTGTGCAAACAAAACACGAAAACACCACTTCCCTATATTTTCAACGACCAGCCAAATCTGCAATACGATCCAAAAAGCAGGCGATAAGCCGAGTTAGCAGCAACAAATTAACATCAACCTTTAACTGGTGTAAGGAGGTCGACTATCTACTCCGTTATTTTGACCCAACTCACAGCCACATCTAAAGACCAACATGTGATACAGCTACTGATCATGCAGCTCCAACACCCAACAACGCCACAACACCAATCCCCACCACCACCAGAACCTCCCCCATGGACGACCCCCCCTACTACCACCGAGGCAGCACAAAACATAACGGACCTTCCCAAAACGCCATGCCCCTCAGCCACACAATAGCTGAATGTTGGGAGATGTGCAACCAATTATATATGAAGGAGGCAAGTTACTCATCACTGATAAAGCACACAATGCCAAGTGTAACGCTCATGTGCTGCACAGACCTCACTATGCAAAGCACAAACCTCTCCACGTGGAGATATGCTATTGATACTTGTAATGTAGTGCACAGTGGACGCAACCATGTTACCTCAGGCAGTGGGGAAGATCTCGGTCATGTAGCTGTGTTGTCCCCCCCGGAAGTGGAAGCGGAAGCGGATTCGGCTGCTCCAACATACGCCACTCCAGCGTAGGAGTATGAATAAATAGACCAGGCCCTAGGCATGGTTCACTTGTGGGAAGACCAACGAGTCTGTCAGAATGGCAACCCTCACCCTGGCACGTGGCAGCCGCCATAACTGCGGGCCTCCTAGACACAGGGCCTGCCAACCCAGCAGGACAGCACCACAGACTTATGTCTGTACCGACTTCTGCCTTCGATCTACACTATGGACAGCACGGCTCACAATTCAGATGCAGTGGTGATTGTAGATGTCGCAGTCCAGTTCGCAAGACATGTTGCTCCCGCATGGACCACACATGATCGCAGGCTGCGCACAAGCTGTGTGCTTCAGGTGCTACTAACTCACTGCACCATAAGTCATCCCCACGTGGCCTTATCAACGCAGACTTCATTAGACAAAACACATTGCCCCCAGTGCGGCCCACCGGGACCACGTCTCATCGCAGGGTGCGCACACGCTGAGTACTCCAGGTGCCACTAACTGTGCAGCTCAACTCAATGCCATATGGCTGTGTGCCCATCCTGACCGCTGCCTCCGCCCTACACTGGAGTTACATGGTTCACAATTCAACATTAGTAGCGACGCAAATTGTGTAAGAGACTATAATGGGATAAGAAGACCAAATGCTCGCAATATGTGCAGCTCAAGTCAACGTCACCTACCTGTGGGCATTTGCTGACCTCTGCCTCCGGCCTACACTGTGGAAGACCGGCGACACGTGGTGCCAACTAACCCTGTTCAACACAAGCCGATCCCACATGTGTAACTGTGTCCTGAGTCCTCAATGGCAGCGAACACAGCACCAGACTCCCTTCGATCACCGAGGGGTATTTCCACATGGAAGACCGGCCACACGTGGCGCCACTGAACCTGTACTACGCAAGGTTTGATTGGGTCACCAAAGTATGCACATTGCTGTGGACCCTAGCTCACCGCTACCTCTGCCCTACACTGTGGGTGACCAGTGACAAATCGTACCACTAATCGTCTTCAACACAAGCCGATCCCACATGTATAACTGTGTCCTGAGTCCTCAATGGCAATGACCACAGCACCAGACTCCCTTCGATCACCGAGGGGTATTTCCACATGGAAGACCACCGACACGTGGTGCCACTGAACCAGTACTACGCAAGGTTCGTTTGGGTCCCCAACGTATGCACATGGCTGTGGACCCTAGCTCACCCCTACCTCTGCCCTACACTGTGGGCGACCGGCGACAAATTATACCACTAACCGTCTTCAACACAAGCCGATCCCAAATGTGGAACTGTGCCCTGAATCCTGAATGGCAGTGACCACAACTTCTTGTCACCGACCCAGCACCAGACTCCCTTCGATTAGTGTGGCATATTTGCATATCGAAGTCATCAATGTGGAAAGTATTGCAGACTAAAAGATAACGCAAAAGATACATTTTACACAAACTGTTGATTTCCCTTTCCACGTCCAGTAATTTCCAAAGGAAGAGTGAACAGTTTTATGTTAGCAATGAGACATACCATCACTCGAAAATCACCCAAAAATACTTATAATTTAAAAAGAACAGAAGCATCGAAGTACAATAATGATTACAATTCGGAGATTTTGAAGATGTGAAATGCCAATATGAACATACAATATGATGCACATAACTCAATTGCTGTTTCTCACTGTGTCACGTCATATATTACCAACTCTGATAAGACAGAATTGAAAGAAATGTGGGAAGAAATTTCACAGGAGAAGACACTTAGGGAAAAAATGTACAGCTTCAGTTTGAAGATACTTTCACATCGAGAAATTGGATCCTACCAATGTTCGGATCGATAGACATCTGCAAGTTTATATTCAAAGTCAACAGGAACCATCTGGATAAGTCTAGGTTTTCCTGTGACACGAAATCCAGTTTTAATATAAATGTTATAAAACAAATTTGTGATGATATAGACTTACGTTTCTTTGCTAGTCAAAAGAACTGTACAGAAAATACCAGTTGGATATGTCTAGATGTTGATCAACAAATGGAAGATAATACTGTTCTGAAGTTTGAAAAAGAAATAACAAAGTGTAAAGTAGTTTCTGGTGAAAATCCCAACTATGTTTATATTTATTGCCGACGTACTCATTATAAAATTCAAACTAGGAATGTATGTACTACCACTAACCCTGTTCAACACAAGTCGATCTCACATGTGTAACTGTGTCCTGAGTCTTGAATGGCAGTCACCCCAAGTCCGTGGCAACGACCACAGCACCACATTCCCTTCGATCACTGAGGCATATTTCGATATGCAAGGCCAGCGACACGTAGTCCCACTAACCCTCATTAACACAAGCCTATCCCACATGTGTAACTGTGTCCTGAGTCCTGAATGGTAGTGACCCCAACTCCGTACCACCACACTACCTTTGATCAGTGAGGGGTATTTCCATATGCAACTACAGACTCCAGTAGGCAAGTAAGTATCACAGCCCTACACCCTACATATTATCCTTTTAGTATCCTTGCTTCAAGAACTTTTTTTTATATCAGTTATAGCTTTACTACAATGACCAAATTAATCTTCAAATGAAAACTAAAATGGAATAGCAGTCTACACTGCAGGCAGTACAGCACGAAAATTCCATGTTTCACTGCTAATTTCTAACAACAAGATTGTACTCAGAAAATACAACACTTTGCCAGTGTATTCTATACTTATTTCATCTTTTCATCATACACCTACACTGCACTCACTAGGGGTCCCAATGCAAATTATTTCTTCATTCATTAACTACAGAGTCAGTAGGCAAGTAACTATTACAGGCCTCAGATCTACATAATATCCTTTTAGTATCCTTTCTTCTTGAACATTTTTTATATCAGTTATACCTTTAGTACAATCACCAAATTCATTTTCAAGGCAAACAAACACTCAGCAGTCTACACTGTGGGCAGCAGACCTCGCAATTTGAATTTTGGACACGTGGTGCCCACTAACACTGTCCAACACAAGCCGATCCCACATGTGTAACTGTGTCCTAAGTCCTGAATGGCACTGACCCCAAGTCAATGGCAGCCACCACAGCAGCAAATTCTCTTTGATCAGTTAGACATATTTCCATAAGCAGTGACCCAAAACTTTATGGCAGCGACCACACCACCACACTCCCTTCAATTAATGACGAGTATTTTCATATTGAAGGCTGGCGACAAGTGGTGCCACTGAACCTGCACTACGCAGGCCGGTGATGCTACCAACGTATGCACGTGGCTGTGTGCCCTTGCTCACCGCTATCTCTGGCCTACACTACGATCAGCAGGCCTCACAATTCAGATGGAGTTGTGATTACACATGATGCAGTCCTATAGCCAAGACACATTGCTCCCAGTGCGACCCGTCCACACCAAGCATCATCACAGGCTCATAGATTCTCAATACTTCTGGTGCCACTAACCCTCTTTAACAGAAGCCGATCCTACATGTGTAACTGTGTCCTGAGTCCTGAATGGCAGTGAACCCAAGTCTGAGGCAGCAACCACACAACATACTCCCTTCGATTTGTGAGGCATATTTCGATATGCAAGGCCGGCGATACCTACTCCCACTAACCCTCTTTAACACAAGCCGATTCCACATGTGTAACTGTGTCCTGAGTCCTGAATGGCAGTCACCCCAAGTCCGTGGCAGTGACCACAGCACCAGACTCCTTCTGATCAGTGAGGCATATTCCCATATGCAAGGCCAACAGCACGTCGTGCCACTAACCCTCTTTAACACAAACCGATCCCACATGTGTAACTGTTTCCTGAATCCTGAATGGCAGTCACCCCAACTTCGTGCCAGCGACCACAGCACCAGACTCCCTTCAGTCTTATTTGTTGTTCTTTTCTTAAAATACATTTTTTTATATGTAAATCTATACATGTCTAAGACTCTTCTTTGTCCAACCGCACATGGACATTTCCGGGCCCAAGAAGGTTGTTGGGGGTATGATGGTAATGTGGGAAGAGGGTGCGTTACCTGCTGATGTGGGAGAGGCAGCGTCAAAGGGGTATCTATCACAGAAAGAACTCCGATATGTTTTCACAAATACCTCGGACAAATGCCAGCTGATGGACTGAATCACAAAATGATTTTTCAATACTTATGTAGTGTGAGTTACGAATAGTACACACCCAGGCTCGCAGAGGGACAACTGCGGCCCGTCCACTCCACTCACAGACGCAGTACTACGAGCCATCCGCGCCATTGTAGCTATCCCTGCCCTGGTCCATCGTACACCACGCCACACCACTCAGATTACGATCTGACGATGGCCCCACATAGCTACCTGTCGCAGGTGTGCTCACTGTTGGTGTGCAGGTCAGTGGTCTAGTTCTCCACATCTCCCGCCCACTCCCTGAGGGCAGGTTTGCACACACACCACACCCATCTGGCACATGCGTCGCAGGCCATGTGACCATGCAAATATAATAGATCGACAATGTCACATCCTTTATTGCCGGTGCTGACTAGATGCCGGATGCTCCACGTGTCTCAACCATAAAGAGTCTTTCAAAACTTCTACAGAAGGTTGCTCGCACCCTAATCTGTATAGCCCTCAGGGGCCTACCACCCCCTTGGCGCGGACTTCAGATGCACAGGTTTAGTGCCACCCGAAGCTCATATGGCCATCAGGGGCCTACCATCACGTGGCACGAACTTAACTTCCACAGGCTTAGTGGCCTCAAAAGCTGATGTGGTCTCCGCCATTGATGACTCAGAACTCAGTGACATGTGTGAGTTCTGCCGGGCTGTGGAGAAGATGATGTGGTCTCTGCCATTAATGACTCAGGAATCAGCGACATCTGTGCGATCCGCCAAGCACCTGATGTGGTCTCCACCATTCATGACTCAGGACTCAGCAACATATCTGGGATGCGTGAAGTTTTAACGGGCATGTGGAGTGCCCACTGCTGCACACTCCAGTGGCACCAGGTAATTATTTGCTCATGGATGCGCAGGAGCGGCAGTCTCTCTCTCTCTCTCTCTTTCTCTCTCTCTCTCCCCCTCTCTCTCTCTCCCCCTCTGTCTCTCTCTCCCCCTCTCTCTCTTCCTTCTTTTCCTTCTATCTCTCTAACTCTCTCTTCCTTCTCCCTTTCTCATTCCCTTTCTGTCCTTCCCTCTCTTTTTCTCTCTGGCTTCTTTTTCCCTTCTCTTTTTCTCTATGTCTCTCTCCTTTGACATGCGCATTACACATGTCCTTATTTTGTGCTTTAATTTCCAGGCTCTGTCGTCCACATCCATGGTTCCCACAGCAGTGTTCCACCTTGTTATTTTGTATTTTTTTGGGATAAATTTTGTTTATTACTTTATCGTTGATATATGTTAATAAAAAAATAAAGTTTGAAAAAAAAAATTAATAACGTTTCAGGTTGTTTTCTAAACTGCTTTGTAACTCTTTCTTGCTCTTATTACTGTTATTTGATGAAGTCCACCATGGTCTTACATTTTGGAGGACTTATCGCGGGAATACTGGTGTGTCTGCAGTTTCCACCAACTTCTGAATAGTGTGTTAGATTTATCTCAACTTTACTTCCATTAAAGTGCTGATAATGAAATGCAGACTAGCCGTTCCCGTGGAAAAAGACACGAGGTGCACCTTTGCGATTTGTTCTAAATACTAAAATCCTGTATTGAATTGCACTGACGTAGTGGCTGCACTCACAGTGTACACACAAAATCATTTACGAAACATCATTGTACTTATATTGATTGGGAATCGGGCGTCAGGTGCTGGATCTTGACAAGATACACTGCCCAGTTCGTATATTGTCCTGCACACTCAAAAAATGACATCACAACTTTCACACCAACTGCAATGCAAAACAAATTCCGGCGATAAGCCATGTTAGCACCTGGGATTTTACACCTGCTTTCTGATGGTGTTAAGCAGGACGACTACCTGCACCATGAAAGAGAACACAGCCAAGACCCACACCAGAACACCCACAGGTGCCATAGAATAAATGAGCATGATACAGGGATACCCATGAGGGCCATAAGACTCTTCGGAACAACTCCGGGACCGCCAATGCCCCCCCAAACTCGCATCTGAGCAAGTGTGTCCCTCTGATCATTGTGTTAGCATGATAGGCCCAAGCCCTGCAACATCACAGTGTGCTCTCACCTCAGCGTTGGCAGTGAACCTGGGCATGTAGCTATGCACACATCCTCCTGCATGCACAACCGGCGTGTGATGGTCCGGAGTACACAGGTCAGCGCAGGGGTGTGCCTCTCCGATAAGGGGAACGGGGTGTCTCGGACATCCCCGTGTACAGGAAGTGCGGTAAGTGTGTCTCTGTGTTCTGGTGTGGCCTGCCACAAGGGCTGCGTCAGTCGGTGTTGTAAAGTGGCATGCACCACCTCCAAACGGCACTGTGATGGTGTAGTTGCAATGCAGCAGCACATGCGCAAATAGGCATTACAATGGTATGCCGTACGAGTGCATGAGATACAACACCGCACCGTACAAAAGTGTGGGAGCTCATGGGACGGAGGAGCAGGTGTTTGCAACGTAACAGACAGTGAACTCACCCATGTGCCACGTGCTGGGCACCTCATCCATGATGACTACGGTCACTGACATCCCACAACACCAACGACCCGCCTTTGTACACATCCTCAAGAATGCAGCGGGTTTTCACTTCTATGCTCGTTCACTGGTGTGATGTTGGCGAGTTGTGTGACTTGTGCTCCTTGTTGGTGCATTTCATTTTGGCCATTGTTTGTGTATACTTGTGCTATACTTAACTGTGCATGTCTGCCATTCTGCCCATCTCCCCCCGTTCCCCCCACTCCCTGCTTCTTTTTTCCTCCTACTGGTGCTGTTCTATCTATAATTTTGTTGCTCCACACATAATTACATGTAAAGAACAAATTAGAAAAGTTCCTTGATTCTTTTAGGTTTCAAAACTTCTCTCTCTTGGTTTCTTTTTAATTTTCCATATAAAGAGGTTTTTTTAATATTCAACAACACATAGAAGTCAGAAGTACAACGTATTCTATCAACACACTTTCTAGAACATTCTACAACACGTGCAGGTTAAAAGTTCATCAATCTTTTTAAACTTAACCATATTTTTATGCCACATTTTCTCGAACATTTAACGGCACGTGCAGGTTAAAAGTTCTCGATTGTTTTAAGTTCGAACAGTGCCTTCCAAATGCAAGTAGCAGGTGTGGTTGAGTTGACAACTTTTATCCTATTATATGTACTCCACTGCTTTTTCTTAACCAATCACCAAGATGCTTTTCCACAAAACGAATGTGCACCCTACTTTTAAAAAAGAACGCTTTTCGTCTCCCAATCATGTATCGTTTTGTATGGCAATAAAAAATAGTTCCCCATCTTTAAACATATCTCTTTTTCTCCCAAGGAACTGCATGAGCTACAGACATCTTTCCATACCTTCCAGCCATACCTTCAAAATGCTGGTGTGGATCGTCGGACATAGCTATATTTTCTGGTGCAAGAGGTATGCAGAACAGAGACGTATTGACTTAGA
Source organism: Triturus cristatus (assembly GCF_964204655.1). Taxonomy (NCBI): domain Eukaryota; kingdom Metazoa; phylum Chordata; class Amphibia; order Caudata; family Salamandridae; genus Triturus; species Triturus cristatus. Next base: position 477,348,452 of record NC_140587.1, on the reverse strand, counting down.
CCTAGGTTTACAAAATGTGGACATTAAATGGTTTGCACAGAGAGGATTGAAGTGGCACCAATTGTTGCCTTTGGTTAAAACCTGTTTGCATCTCCAACACCCATGATTGTGCACTGTGGCGGAAACGACCTAGGCACATTGACTGGAGTAGGTTTGGAAATGCTTATGAAAGACACCTTTGGACAATTGATGTTACTTTTCCCTCAAACTGTCTTTGTATATTCCAATATATGCCAAAGACAGAAGACAGAAGTGGAAATGGTCAAAGCAATTTTGTCCTCAGATTGAAAAATCTAGGAAGAAACTCAACAAAGCTGTGTCTGCATACCTCAGAGACCACAAAATGGGGTCCATCTACAACAACATACGTTTTGATATGGCTGATATCTACAGAAGTGATGGAGTATACTTTACAGATCATGGAAATCGAGTTTTCCTGAATAACTTGATGCTGTGCATCCGCACTTATATGTAGCTCCAACTAATCAACACAAGGGCTCTTTTTAGAGCCACCCTACAACTGACAACTTAGGCCGACTATTTTAGGGCCAGGTAACGGCAACTCCCGCACCCTCGCCAAAATGTATTCTCCACACAGTTGTGACGCAGCGGCCAGACCATCTGACTTTGAAGCACAGAGCACTCACTTTGATCACCATCTCTACTCCCCCTTCACAGCATAAGACACACAATTTAGACTCACGCTCTAACCCCCGAGTCCCCCACCACCTCACCTTAGCAGAATCACACTCTTGGCAATACCTCACTTAATTTCCGTAGCCTAGCACTTTCACACCGGTAGGTATGATTAGTTCCCTTTGCACCCCCTCTATAGCACACCCTAAACACCCCACAGAGGTTACAGTGCTCCTACCCTCCTATTTCCCACTTTTTTGCCCTTTTTTCCCCTTACTCGCTTCAACGGAATAACAAAATGGCTGCCAACACTTCCTCCTTCCATGAGACTGTAGACAATACCTCACATATTTTCCGTACCCAAATCTTTCACACCACTACGGGTCAGTAGTTCATCCTAGTAAGTATAAACACATGCTTACACTACTGTACTGCAGCGGCCAGGGCACATGACTTCATAGCATAAGACACACAGTGTGGGCTCACGCTTTAATAATTGAGTCACACACAAGCTCACCTTAGAAACATCACACACTAGCCAATACCTCACTTAATTTTCGTAGACTAGAACTTTCACACCTGTAGGTATGATTAGTTCACTTTGCACCCCCTCTATAGCACACCCTAAACACCCCACAAAGGTTACAGTGCTCCTACCCTCCTCTTTCCCACATTTTTTGCCCTTTTCCCCCTTACTCACTTCAACGGAATCACAAAATGGCGGCCAACACTTCCTAGTTGTAAACGCTCGCAGCGCTCGCAGCTAATCAGCAACAAGCTTGTGCTCGTAACGCCTCAGCCAATCAGATGGCAGAATTCCCAAATATCGATATCTGTAAATTTCAATATTTCTCAAAAACTACTGAACGGATTTACACAAAATAAACAAAAGCATGCTTTCTAGACCAAGATCCTTCTCCCTGCCAAATTTGGGGTAATTCCGTTCACCCGTTCGACCTGTAGCCTTGTCTAAAGTTTCCTATGGAAATTAACATTGAAAAAACCTGTTTTGGTACCCCCCTTTTTTCTCAGCCCCCTCTTGATGAATCACCCCCAAACTTCCAACATAGGAGCTGATCTCAACAAAGAATTAGTTTTGAAAATTTCACGAAGATTCCTCAATCGGCGCCAAAGTTATTGCGAATAAAATGTTGCCATTTTCCTATAGTAACTAGGTCCTAACTATATATATATTCACTGAAAAAACCATAGGTTTCACACATGTTATAGTTAGCGGAAATTTTACTGATAAAAAACCAGTGAAATTGCCCCGTTATAGTTAGTGCTGGCAACTATAACTCACGCGACCGCAATCCTCTGCTGATGCTAATACTGTATTTAGACACTTATTTGCCCATGTCTTCTTCCATACATTTTTAGCTATACATATATTACAAATATTTTTTTTTCATAAAGACACATATGTCATCAGCAGAAGATTGCGGTCGCGTGAGTTATAGTTGCCAGCACTAACTATAACGGGGCAATTTCACTGGTTTTTTATCAGTAAAATTTCCGCTAACTATAACATGTGTGAAACCTATGGTTTTTTCAGTGAATTTGCAAGGTTTTTTAAATGCTAATTCCTAACTATAACGTGTGTGAAACCTATGGTTTTTTCAGTGAATTTGTACGTTTTTTTAAATGCTAAGTTACTTTACGCCATTCGAGGCGTGCGCGCCCACTTAACGCAGTTCGTTCCGTGCACGGTTTTTATCAACTTTAATAAGCCCTGTACATTTGGTGGCCTTCGGCCACCAAAAGCACAGGGGGTGGGGTCAATGTGGATAGTGTTTTTTTTTATTTCGATTTTATAATTTCATGTTGCCAAAATTTAGTTTTTTTTACCTATTAATAAGCCCTGTACATTTGGTGGCCTACGGCCACCAAAAGCACAGGGGGTGGGGTAAGTGTGGATAGTGTTTTTTTTTTTTTTTTTTTTTACCGTACGCTTACGGTAAGCGTACGGTAAGCGTACTCGGCGAAATTGCCGAAAAAAAAATAAAACCGTTTTTGCTCTTGGGGGATGTTTGGGGACTCCCTCAACGTGACTATGTGGGAGGGAGTTGTCAAAACAGCCCCGTAACATGTTTTTGGCCATCTTGTTTGATAAACAACACTCAGTGCGAGAGACAAAATGGCGGCCGCCGCTTCCTGGTTTCGGCCGATTCGAATGTTTACTAAGATCTAAGAGCCAATCAGAATCGCGCTCGCGCACGCCACCGTACGTTTACGGTAAGCGTACGGTAAGCGTACCGTAAGCGGGCTCAGATATATATATTGATTTAAAGGCTATTTTCTCAGAATCTACTGAACAGATTTACACCAAACCTACAAAAGGCACTTCCTTGACCTAGGGACTACCTCTCTGCCAAATTTCTAGTAATTCTGTTCAGCCGTTCGGGCTGTAGCTCGTTCTAAAGGTCCTATGGAAAAATGCATGGGAAAAACGCGTTTTGGGACCCCCCTTTTTTCTCAGCCCCCGCTTGACGAATCCCCCCGAGACTTTCAGGGTAGGAGCGGAGCGTAGCGCCCCACCTATTTTGAGAAATTCGCGAGGATTCGTCGACCGGCGCCAAAGTTATTCCAAATAGAATGTTGCGGATTTCCTATGGAAACGTGGTCCTAACTATAACTATCTACTGGCGACCGCCAGTAGATAATATATACATATAGATATACATACATATATATTTACCTTCTCTAAAAAATATGATTCGATGAGACGATCGAAGTTAAGCAAAACTGATGGAGAAACACTGAATACATCGCAGAACAGCAAACAAGTATTGCAGGCATCAAACTCTGATTTAAGTTCAGTACCAAACAGTGGCTCGGATTCCGAACTAAGAAACAAAGAGGATAGTTCTGCACAAAACAATTCAGCTCCGGTGAAGAGATGAATATTTTATGCATGGACCGGAGACAAACACTCCGCCCAAGAAATCAAACGGCCAAAACTCAAGCCACAGAAATTACAAACGCAGGGAGAGGCGCATGGCAAGGAGGCAACACGACAAATATCAGGAGGCAAGCAACGGGAAGATGGAAACAAAGATAATGGCAATATTGAATCCAAAAAAACATCATTTACCTGGTAAAAATAAATGTAACCAAAGCGGATGAACAGATACTTAGGGGCTCATTAGGATGGCGGGTGGATCGCCCCCGCCGGGCCGGCGGTAGCCGCCGCTGGCTCGGCGGGGGCAATCCGCCCGCCATCCATGCCTGAATGAAGCCCACCATATTAAAATGGCTGAGGGGTCCGCGACGGACAGAAAGACCGTCTGCCCCTTTTCCGCCGGTCGACTCGTCGACCGGGCGGAAAAGGGGCATAATATGGCGGGGGTGTCTGCAAGACAGCGCCATCCATATTATGATGCAGGTGGAGACATGCGGTCTTTTGTATTGGGGGCCCGCTCTGGGCCCCCGGTGTGTTGGGGGGGTGGGGGAACACTTGGGGGTACCCATGGTCCCCCCTACCTTTGCATTCACTAGGTGGCAGGCACCGCGTGGTGCCTGTCACGTTGTGCATGCAAATGCACAACATGCATTTTTTACATTGCGGCAGGTGCTGCTTAGAGCACTGCCCGCTGCAATGTAAAAAATGTGTGATGCGACCGCCATGGTGGCGGTCACATCCTGATTGGCATGGTGAGACCGCCGCACCTATGGTGGGCGGTCCCTTTTGCACTTGCGGAAAGTCCGCCCGCCATCATAATGATGCCCTTATTGGGATTATCATATAGCCGGGAAAGCAATTTCAATTACTCCAAAATGAGGATGGATGTATACCGGTGCATAAGAAAACTGAAACTCAAAACACATCATATTTTATTAAATAAAGAACCAGTTCAGGAACCATCACCATCAAGAGAAGGCGCAATACAACTAAGCTCACAAGCTATGTCTGTGAATGATATGCCCCATTGAGAGACTTAAAGGAATTATGGATTGAGTAAGACACATCAAACACACAGGAAACCGCAACAGATAGAATTGTAGGCGTGATCCCATTAGCAGCACTAATTGGACAGCCAATGATACCATCACCTTTTAGAGCTAAATTTACATTTACTCCAACCAGTTTGCGAGACTCAATCAATATCTTTAATAAGCATGTTGTAGCCCAGATCAAACAGTTGAATTACAAAGTAATGAATACCAAAAGCAAACACAACAGATGTAATGTGGGATACCATACACTGATGAAAAAATTGGAAAATGAATCTTCACTAGTCATTAGAAACTCCGACAAGGGAGGAAATATTGTGATCTGGGACAGAGAAGATTATACCAAAGAGGCACTCTGACAATTGAATGATCCAACTTGTTACATTATAAGAAATGGGACAGATCTCAAGGAAATTTACAAAACATACTACACCAAACTGTGATCTTGGAAAGCTAAAGGATTAATGACTATGGATGAATACAAATTCTTGAAAAACGAGCATCCCATAACTCCATCGATATACTTTATCCCTAAGATCCACAAGGATGCAAGCAAACCACCGGGCAGACCCATTATTTCGGTGCGTGATGGACTTTTAGAACATACGTTACAATATGTAGACTTTTATTTACAAAGTCATGTTCAATCCTTACCATCATATGTACGAGATACCAGTGACTTTTTAAACAAACTGACAGACTGTGAATGGCAAAATGATTATCTATTAATAGCATTAGACGTCACATAATTATATACCAGCATTAGACATGTTGACGGCATCAGGGCATTAAAACACTATTTATCTGTGAAACCAGACTCATTGTCACAGAACAGTAAGATGGTGATAAAAATGGTTGAATACTGCTTAGCAAACAATGTGTTCATGTTTAACAACTTGCACTATCAACAAATACGAGGAGTAGCAATGGGAGCCAGCTTCTCCCCCAGCTATGCATGTTTACACATGGGCTGGTGGGAGGAGCTGGTTCTCGCAATTGAATATAGTGAATGTATACAAAAGAACATCATATTATGGCTTCATTTTATTGACGACCTGTTCGTTATTTGGAAAGGCACACACAGGGAAGCCCAGGAGTTCGTCAATTCAATCAATGTGAACTCACTTAACTTACAGTTTACTGCCACAATAAGTGAAACAACAGTCAACTTTTTAGACACTAAGGTGTATATTCAAAACAACAGGATAGAGATAAATTGTACCGTAAAGAAACAGCGGGCAATTCAACTTTACATGCCAACAGTGCCCACCCAAGACATTTATTAAACAGCATCCCCTACGGGGAAATGCTGAGATTGAGGAGGGTAAATAGTAACCAAGAATCTCTTAAAGAGGCACAAAAAGAAAGCAAAGTCAGATTCCTACTAAGGGGATATTCACTCAAAACTATCGAAGGGGCCATAGCTAAATCGATGATTCCAGATAGATTAGAACTGATTAAAAACAAACCAGTGAAACAAACAAATCAGTGAGAACAACAGGCATCACAGGTCACTCAAATAGAATCCAAAACTGATGAGTTTAGAATAATCATGGAATATAGCAGACAACATAAAGAATTACGAAGTATTATCACATGTAATTGGCCATTGGTATTAGGTGACTCAGTGATAGGACATACTTTGTCACAAAAGGTTGCTATTACACATAGAAGGACAACCTCTATGAGGGACAAACTGGTAAAAACAAGTCCTGAATTGATTAAATGTTGTGGCTGGCTGAAGTCTGATAAGGGATTTTTCAGATGCAAGACATGCAAAGCATGTCAACTAGGGATAAATAAGACTACATACACAACCCAGTTCAGCCCCATGGAGAACAAAATCAGTAAACTCTTAACATGCGAAACTGAATATGTCATTTATGTTTTAGTATGTCCTTGTGGGCTACAATACATAGGAAGTACAAAACCTCAAGCCCATAAATGAGTATTTCAACACATTAGAGCGATTACAAACCAGGATAACACATACCCAGTTGCAAGACATTTCAAGGAGTATCACAAGTCAAAGAGTCAAGATCTAAAATACTTTCTTGTAGAGTCTGTTCCTCCCAGTAGAAGAGGAGGAAATAGGTAGGCCAAGCTACGTAGACTTGAAACTAGATATATCCTTGAAATGGATTCCAAACATCCAGGAGGGCTGAACACAACAGAAGATATATACACCTGTCTTTAGAAATACCCAAACTACAGCTATTTGCACTGGTATACTCAAGTTAGGAGAATTTTTATGTATTTTACTTACGATGTGCTATTTAAATATTTATATATATTTATATATTTATATATTTAATATTAAATATTTAATATTTAAACATATGTGACGTAATATACATAAAATAAACTGTAACAAAATTAAAAAAGAAACAGGATGAAAGAAAGCAGATTTAACTGCGTGTACGTTCATATATTTGAAATGGGGGTCGAAACGTATTGATACTACGAATTTGGCAGATCAGATGGTTTACATAGAGTTACCATCTAGTAATATATTATTATTGACACAATATCAGCAGGTACAATGAATATTAAAATTGTACAAAAGGATAAAATATTTTTGAGCACTTCTGCACTGACACTTTTTTGCACATTTTGCACATGTGGACTTAAAAGTGAAACTATTACAAGAGCAGATTGTAGAAAAACAGTTAATGCCCAGCAAGAATGTCATGTTGCACATTATATAAAAAAACTGTCTGCACATATTCAATTTTAATATTAATGTATATTACATAATTATTCATGAATAAGAAAGTAGGACGTCGTGAAGGAAAATAATGATTGTCCAAAAAGAATTACTACTGCTCAACCAAGATATATGCAACTATTTTTGACAAATTAATTTTATATGAAATCAGTTTTTAATCAAATATGTATATTTATATACTGATATTTGTGAAATTGACAATAATGTTTTCAGTCGTAATGGTGACAAAATCTTAATGCAGAAGCTGCATTAATGCAACAAACTGACATCTACGAAGTGGAAAACAGTTTTAAAAAGTATTTCTTTTATGTCCATACCTGTGCACATTCTCTGCACGAATCACAAAGCACTTTGTCACTTTAAAAAAGTAAAGATTTAACCACAATGATGTTGAAACGTGTTATGGCGACATCGTAATAAATATTCAAAATACAGCACTTACATTGCGGTCCGTGTCCGTGAGTGGCGGGAAGGAATCTTGAGAGCCAACGGTGAACATGATATATATATATATATATATATATATATATATATATATATATATATATATATATATATATATATATATATATTAAAGCTACAAAGTTGCCCGCAGGCAAGGCCGCACTCCCCAGCAGCTTGTTACACGCATATTTCTCGCAGCAATTTTTCAGAGTAAAGGCAACACTCCGTCCTTCTGTCATTACAGTTCTCGAGTCAACGATGGTAGAGCCTGACGCGTTTCTGGGCTTCTGCCCTCTTCATAGGCTCGACAGGAGATTGTGCAGTAGACACGCCCACACCTTTTATAATTAACCGCCCTCAGATGAGCTTTTCTTCGGTGAATCCTTGCAATGTCTTGTGGGATAAGTAGTGCGTGTCCACCACAGTGATTAAACTGTTGCGGTGCCCTGGATGGGCCCGAAGGAACTGGTAAGCCCTAAATCCCCTGCTGCTGGTCCATCATGGCCCCCTTGGATATGGGGTGGTGCGATCCTTCGCGGCCGGGCCGCCACGTAAATATTAAAGCTACAAAGTTGCCCGCAGGCAAGGCCGCACTCCCCAGCAGCTTGTTAAGAGCATATTTCTCGCAGCAATTTTTCAGAGTAAAGGCAACACTCCGTCCTTCTGTCATTACAGTTCTCGAGTCAATGATGGTAGAGCCTGACGCGTTTCTGGGCTTCTGCCCTCTTCAGAGGCTCGACAGGAGATTGTGCAGTAGACACGCCCACACCTTTTATAATTAACCGCCCTCAGATGAGCTTTTCTTCGGTGAATCCTTGCAATGTCTTGTGGGATAAGTAGTGCGTGTCCACCACAGTGATTAAACTGTTGCGGTGCCCTGGATGGGCCCGAAGGAACTGGTAATCCCTAAATCCCCTGCTGCTGGTCCATCATGGCCCCCTTGGATATGGGGTGGTGCGATCCTTCGCGGCCGGGCCGCCGCGTAAATATTAAAGCTACAAAGTTGCCCGCAGGCAAGGCCGCACTCCCCAGCAGCTTGTTACGAGCATTTTTCTCGCAGCAATTTTTCAGAGTAAAGGCAACACTCCGTCCTTCTGTCATTACAGTTCTCGAGTCAACGATGGTAGAGCCTGACGCATTTCTGGGCTTCTGCCCTCTTCAGAGGCTCGACAGGAGATTGTGCAGTAGACACGCCCACACCTTTTATAATTAACCGCCCTCAGATGAGCTTTTCTTCGGTGAATCCTTGCAATGTCTTGTGGGATAAGTAGTGCGTGTCCACCACAGTGATTAAACTGTTGCGGTGCCCTGGATGGGCCCGAAGGAACTGGTAATCCCTAAATCCCCTGCTGCTGGTCCATCATGGCCCCCTTGGATATGGGGTGGTGCGATCCTTCGCGGCCGGGCCGCCGCGTAAATATTAAAGCTGCAAAGAGATTGTGCAGTAGACACGCCCGCACAGGAGCTGCTTTCCATCTAAACTTGAGAACTACCCAGAGTTCTCTGATTCTCTTTTTTTGCACTTTTATTTATTAATATATATATAAATATATATATATATATATATATATTCACTTAAAAAACCATAGGTTTCACACATGTTATAGTTAGGTGGACATTTCACTCGTAAAAACCCAATGAAATTCCCCCGTTATAGTTAGTTCAGATAACTATAACTATGGTTTTGAAGTGAATTTGCAAGGTTTTTTAAATGCTAATTCCTAACTATAACGTGTGTGAAACCTATGGTTTTTTCAGTGACTTTGTACGGTTTTTTAAATGCTAAGTTATGTATGTATTATTATATTTTTTATATATTTATTTTACAAGTTTTTTTTTTTTTATTTAGGGTTTTTCACGGTGCGAGCACCGTGCGCACAACGTGCGCGCACCCCATGATTTTTCGAAAAAAATTAAAATGTTTTTTTCTGCCTTCGGGGTCCTTCAGGGACCCCCTGACAAAGGCTAGGGGGTCAGGAACTCTCTACCCTGCCCCCTTTTCACGTTCGCCACCTTCCTTTTTCACTCTCGCACTCAAAACAAACAAAATGGCGGCCGACACTTCCTGATTTCAACCGATTCGAACGTTGGCTGACATTTAACCACCAATCAGAATTACGCTCGCGCATGTTAGTGTGCGCGCACGGTGCGCGCACGGTGCGCGGCTATGGATATTTATGTGCTTTTAACTCAATTTTCTCAGGAACTACTGAACAGATTGACTCCATATATGCAAAAGGCACTTCCCTGACCTGAGGACTACCTCTTTGCCAAATTTCAAGTAATTCTGTTCGGCCGTTTGGGCTGTACCTTCGACTAAAGGTCCTATGGGAAAATGCATGGGGAAAATGTGTTTTGGGACCACCCTTTTTTCTCGGCCCCCACTTGACGAATCCCCCCGAGACTTTCAGGGTAGGAGCTGAGCGGAGCGCCCCATTAGTTTTGAAGATTCGTCAACCGGCGCCAAAGTTATTCAAAATAGAATTTTGAGATTTCCTATGGAAACACAGTCCTAACTATAACTATCTACTGGCTACTGCCAGTAGATAATATATATATATAAAACACCAACATCTCCTCCCATCGAGCAAGATCAGGGGACACAGCGGGGCTTCAGTGAACTTTATTAAAAGAAATAGGGCATTACGCGTTTCAGTGACTGCCTTCATCAGATGCCTCCTTCTTAACACCAGTCTCTCTCAGTCAGAGTCCTTTATAGGCACCACCTACCAGGGTGGTGAAGTGCACACCTGGTTCGCGTTTCCTTGTAGCTGCTACGGTAATTCAATTTGTCGGAACTACCGATCCCACAATGCAGCTTGTAGGTGACCAAATGCCGGGATAAGGTTTGTTTTTAGCCCGCGAATCCAGGGAGAGAGCTTGGGTAGAAATTGAAACAAAGTTCTCCTGTCCCCTACTTCCAGCTCACCGTACCTTCTGGGGCATGGGGTCGAGGACGCCTGTACAGTGACTGCATCCTTCCATGCGGTCATGGACCAGCTACTGCCGACATACTCCTTGCTTCCAGGGGTCAGGTTGCGGGTCACGGCGATCTGATACTTCGGGTAAACTTCCAACTGTTGCCAATTTTGTCGTGACCACTTTACGGAAGGGTCCCCTGTGCGTGTCATCAGGAAAAACATGCCAAATATCACACTAACATCTCCTCCCATTGAGCAAGATCAGGGGACACAGCGGGGCTTCAGTGAACTTTATTAAAAGAAATAAGGCATTATGCGTTTCGGCACTGCCTTCATCAGATGCCCCCTTCTTAACACCAGTCTCTCTCAGTCAGAGTCCTTTATAGGAGCCTCCTCCCAGGGTGGAGAAGTGCACACCTGGTTCGCGTTTCCTTGTAGCTGCCACGGTAATTCGATTTGTCGGAACTACCGATCCCACAAGGCAGCTTGTAGGTGACCAAATGCCGGGATAAGGGTTGTTTTTCGCCCGCGAATCCAGGGAGAGAGCTTGGGCAGAAATTGAAACAAAGTTCTCCTGTCCCCTACTTCCAGCTCACTGTACCTTCTGGGGCAGGGGGTCGAGGACGCCTGTACAGTGACTGCGTCCTTCCATGCAGTCATGGACCATCTTCCGCCGACATACTCCTTGCTTCCAGGGGTCAGGTTGCGGGTCACGGCGATCCGATACTTCGGGTAAACTTCCTACTGTTGCCAATGTTGTCATGACCACTTTACGGAGGGGTCCGCTGTGCATGTTATCAGCAAAAACACGCCAAATATCACACCAACATCTCCTCCCATCGAGCAAGATCAACGGACACAGCGTGGCTTCAGTGAACTTTATTAAAAGAAATAAGGCATTACGTGTTTTGGCGTCTGCCTTCATCAGATGCCTCCTTCTTAACACCAATCTCTCTCAGTCAGAGTGTTTTACAGGCGCCTCCTACCAGGGTGTTGAAGTGCGCACCTGGTTCATGTTTCCTTGTAGCTGCCGCGGTAATTCGATTTGTAGGAACTACCAATCCCACAATGCAGCTTGTAGATGACCAAATGCCGGTATAAAGGTTGTTTTTCGCCCGCGAATCCAGAGAGAGAGCTTGGGCAGAAATTGAAACAAAGTTCTCCTGTCCCCTACTTCCAGCTCACTGTACCTTCTGGGGCAGGGGGTCGAGGATGCCTGTACAGTGACTGCGTCCTTCCATGCAGTCATGGACCTGCTGCCGCCGACATACTCCTTGCTTCCAGGGGTCAGGTTGCGGGTCACGGTGATGCGATACTTTGGGTAAACTTCCAACTGTTGCCAATGTTGTTGTGACAACTTTACGGAAGGGTCCGCTGTGCATGTCATAAGCAAAAACACGCCAAATATCACACCAACATCTCCTCCCATCGAGCATGATCAGGGGACACAGCGGGGCTTCAGTGAACTTTATTAAAAGAAATAAGGCATTACGTGTTTCGACGACTGCCTTAATCAGATGCCTCCTTCTTAACACCAGTCTCTCTCAGTCAGAGTCCTTTATAGGCATCTCCTACCAGGGTGGTGAAGTGCGCACCTGGATCGTGTTTTCTTGTGGCTGCCACAGTAATTCGATTTGTCGGAACTACCGATCCCACAATTCAGCTTGTAGGTGACCAAATGCTGGGATAAGGGTCGTTTTTCACCCGCGAATCCAGGGAGAGAGCTTGGGCAGAAATTGAAACAAAGTTCTCCTGTCCCCTACTTCCAGCTCACCGTACCTTCTTGTACAGGGGGTCGAGGACGCCTGTACAGTGACTGCTTCCTTCCATGCAGTCATGGACCAGCTACTGCCGACATACTCCTTGCTTCCAGGGGTCAGGTTGCTGGTCACGGCGATCTGATACTTCGGGTAAACTTCCAACTGTTGCCAATTTTGTCGTGACCACTTTACGGAAGGGTCCCCTGTGCGTGTCATCAGGAAAAACACGCCAAATATCACACTAACATCTCCTCCCATTGAGCAAGATCAGGGGACACAGCGGGGCTTCAGTGAACTTTATTAAAAGAAATAAGGCATTATGCGTTTCAGCGACTGCCTTCATCAGATGCCTCCTTCTTAACACCAGTCTCTCTCAGTCAGAGTCCTTTATAGGCACCGCCTACCAGGGTGGAGAAGTGCACACCTGGTTCGCGTTTCCTTGTAGCTGCCACGATAATTCGATTTGTCGGAACTACCGATCCCACAAGGCAGCTTGTAGGTGACCAAATGCCGGGATAAGGGTTGTTTTTCGCCCGCGAATCCAGGGAGAGAGCTTGGGCAGAAATTGAAACAAAGTTCTCCTGTCCCCTACTTCCAGCTCACTGTACCTTCTGGTACAGGAGGTCGAGGACACCTGTACAGTGACTGCTTCCTTCCATGCAGTCATGGACCATCTACCGCCGACATACTCCTTGCTTCCAGGGGTCAGGTTGCGGGTCACGGCGATTTGATACTTCGGGTAAACTTCCTACTGTTGCCAATGTTGTCATGACCACTTTACGGAGGGGTCCGCTGTGCATGTTATCAGCAAAAACACGGCAAATATCACACCAGCATCTCCTCCCATCGAGCAAGATCAGGGGACACAGCGGGGCTTCAGTGAACTTTATTAAAAGAAATAAGGAATTACGTGTTTTGGCGACTGCCTTCATCAGATGCCTCCTTCTTAACACCAATCTCTCTCAGTCAGAGCCCTTTACAGGCACCTCCTACCAGGGTGTTGAAGTGCTCACCTGGTTCGTGTTTCCTTGTAGCTGCCGCGGTAATTCGATTTGTAGGAACTACCAATCCCACAATGCAGCTTGTAGATGACCAAATGCCGGGATAAGGGTTGTTTTTCGCCCGCGAATCCAGGGAGAGAGCTTGGGCAGAAATTGAAACAAAGTTCTCCTGTCCCCTACTTCCAGCTCACTGTACCTTCTGGGGCAGGGGGTCGAGGATGCCTGTACAGTGACTGCATCCTTCCATGCAGTCATGGACCTGCTGCCGCCGACATACTCCTTGCTTCCAGGGGTCAGGTTGCGGGTCACAGTGATGCGATACTTTGGGTAAACTTCCAACTGTTGCCAATGTTGTTGTGACAACTTTACGGAAGGGTCCGCTGTGCATGTCATCAGCAAAAACACGCCAAATATCACACCAACATCTCCTCCCATCGAGCAAGATCAGGGGACACAGCGGGGCTTCAGTGAACTTTATTAAAAGAAATAAGGCATTACGCGTTTCGACGACTGCCTTCATCAGATGCCTCCTTCTTAACACCAGTCTCTCTCAGTCAGAGTCCTTTATAGGCATCTCCTACCAGGGTGGTGAAGTGCGCACCTGGTTCGTGTTTTCTTGTAGCTGCCACAGTAATTCGTTTTGTCGGAACTACCGATCCCACAATTCAGCTTGTAGGTGACCAAATGCCGAGATAAGGGTTGTTTTTCACCCGCGAATCCAGGGAGAGAGCTTGGGCAGAAATTGAAACAAAGTTCTCCTGTCCCCTACTTCCAGCTCACCGTACCTTCTGGTACAGGGGGTCGAGGACACCTGTACAGTGACTGCTTCCTTCCATGCAGTCATGGACCATCTAAAGCCGACATACTCCTTGCTTCCAGGGGTCAGGTTGCGGGTCACGGTGATCCGATACTTCAGGTAAACTTCCAACTGTTGCCAATGTTGTCGTGACCACTTTACGGAAGGGTCCCCTGTGCGTGTCATCAGCAAAAACACCCCAAATATCACACCAACATCTCCTCCCATCGAGCAAGATCAGGGGACACAGCGGGGCTTCAATGAACTTTATTAAAAGAAATAAGGCATTATGCGTTTCGGCGACTGCCTTCATCAGATGCCTCCTTCTTAACACCAGTCTCTCTCAGTCAGAGTCCTTTATAGGAGCCTCCTCCCAGGGTGGAGAAGTGCACACCTGGTTCGCGTTTCCTTGTAGCTGCCACGGTAATTCGATTTGTTGGAACTACCGATCCCACAAGGCAGCTTGTAGGTGACCAAATGCCGGGATAAGGGTTGTTTTTCGCCCGCGAATCCAGGGAGAGAGCTTGGGCAGGAATTGAAACAAAGTTCTCCTGTCCCCTACTTCCAGCTCTGCCCCAGTTCTGGGGCAGGGGGTCGAGGACGCCTGTACAGTGACTGCGTCCTTCCATGCAGTCATGGACCAGCTACCACCGACATACTCCTTGCTTCCAAGCTATGATTAAGGGGCGGAATGCCCTGAAACTTGTCAGGCAACATAACTCACCTAAGAAGTGACGGAAAGATAAATCGTGGAAAGCCTGAGGGTTGGCTTGCCGCCGAGTGCTTCCTGGAAGCTCGAGGACATTTATTGATATATATATATATATATATATATATATATATATATATATATATATATGAGTACAATTCAATCCACAGGTAGGAAAGAGGCGGCACACCGTCCTGGTGTTTTAAGGTGTCTTTAATCGCTCACAAAACAACAACGCGTGTCAGCCGTAGGACGGCCTTTGTCAAGTTGTCTGTTACTTCCGCATAGCCGAATTTAAAGCAAAATACGTCATCATGGACATAGAAGAAATGCATACATCGTAAATCTCATGTGTACTTAAATCAGAAACACAATCAATCATTGATTATAACAAAAACATTTTTCAATTTGCAGGAAATATGTAAGTGTATATACAAATAAATAAATTAGGAGCAGAATCAATTAATGTCGTAGTCCCTTGCTAGTGCATCGAGATAGAAAAAAGACTATGTAGTCCGTTCTATACAATCAATTATGGAATTCTGCTTTGCAAATACATTAATCAATTGCAACGTATACAAACTAAAATCCTGACTAGTATTGTGATGTAATTAATGCATTTCAACCTCAAAGTAATAATTTCTCCTAATCGAGAACAGCATTGCGGACACATAAAGTTTGTTGAAACTTTAGAAAAAATGAATGTGTATAATCATGGTGCAAAGAGAGGAGAGGACTGATTGGAGGAGGGATGTGTTTGTTGTATGGTAAATCCAATTGATGTCTCATAAATAATCTGTGAAACAATCAAACCAAGATCCCGATGAGGGACGGATGGGGGTACATACCCCAATTCATAACGGGCACTTGCCCGTTATGAATTGGGGTATGTACCCCCATCCGTCCCTCATCGGGATCTTGGTTTGATTGTTTCACAGATTATTTATGAGACATCAATTGGATTTACCATACAACAAACACATCCCTCCTCCAATCAGTCCTCTCCTCTCTTTGCACCACGATTATACACATTCATTTTTTCTAAAGTTTCAACAAACTTTATGTGTCCGCAATGCTGTTCTCGATTAGGAGAAATTATTACTTTGAGGTTGAAATGCATTAATTACATCACAATACTAGTCAGGATTTTAGTTTGTATACGTTGCAATTGATTATTGTATTTGCAAAGCAGAATTCCATAATTGATTGTATAGAACGGACTACATAGTCTTTTTTCTATCTCGATGCACTAGCAAGGGACTACGACATTAATTGATTCTGCTCCTAATTTATTTATTTGTATATACACTTACATATTTCCTGCAAATTGAAAAATGTTTTTGTTATAATCAATGATTGATTGTGTTTCTGATTTAAGTACACATGAGATTTACGATGTATGCATTTCTTCTATGTCCATGATGACGTATTTTGCTTTAAATTCGGCTATGCGGAAGTAACAGACAACTTGACAAAGGCCGTCCTACGGCTGAAACGCGTTGTTGTTTTGTGAGCGATTAAAGACACCTTAAAACACCAGGACGGTGTGCCGCCTCTTTCCTACCTGTGGATTGAATTGTACTCATTTCTGTGGTTGCCGCTACCACGGCAGGCACCGACGCTAATGTGCAGGTGTGCGGCGTTTAGCGGAGAAACTTTCCCACGAATATATATATATATATACATATATATATATATATATATATATAAATATATATAAATATATATAAATATTACAGTCGCCAGTAGGTAGTTATAGTTAGGACCTATTTTCCATAGGAAATCCGCAACATTCTATTTGGAATAACGTTGGCGCCGATTGACGAATCTTCGCAAAATTTTCCAAACTTTTGGTCAGCTCCGGTCCGCTCCTATCCTGAAAATTGCACGGTGATTCGTCAAGCGGGGGCCGAGAAAAAAGGGGGGTCCCAAAACGCGTTTTCCCCATGCATTTTCCCATAGGACCTGTTGACGCAGCTACAGCCCGAACTGCTAGATGGAATTACACCAAATTTGGCAAAGAGGTAGTCCTCAGTTCAGACTCGTGCCTTTTGCTTAAATGGTGTAAATCAGTTCAGTAGTTCCTGAGAAAATTAGAGTTAAAAAGATAGATATATCTGGGCGGAGCCTAACTACACATCTCATCGTGAGATCTGATTGGCTGTCAGTACTTCATCCAAGAAGTGTTGGCAGCCATCTTGGGACCAATATACATGATAGCACCTCATTAAAAAGCATTGCAGTTAATTGAAGGTTTTAAGGGCCCGATTCACAGAACTAACTTAGGACAAAATCCTAAACTTACTACTTTTGGTATTCACAGAAGTTAGGATTTTGTCTTAAGTTTGTCTTAAGTCTGTCTTAAGTTTGTCTTAAGACAAACTTAAGACAAAATCCTAACTTCTGTGAATACCAAAAGTAGTAAGTTTAGGATTTTGTCTCAAGTTCGTTCTGTGAATCGGCCCCTAAGACTTTAGTTACATTATAAATCATTTGTTGATGGTACCATACTCATTTTAGGAATTGTGGTGTGTCCTAAGGTGATTTTACCATGTGAAAAAGCCTTCTGCTGTGATATCATGAATCATGTTTGAGAGAAAACTATTTTCTCATGCTTTTCCCACAGAGGTTTGGAAGGTGATCTATAAGCTAAACTGAGAGCATATTTTCTGAAAATTCACATTAACTTTCTCAGTCATGTGAGAATGAAGTCTGACATTCTCAGTAAAACATGTACATCCAACAAGGGCAGAGACTGTCAGTTGATTCCTTTGTGTTCTACTGCAGCTTCCCAGAGTGTTCTAAAGAACAACTAGAGTGCTATCAGTCCTACTTATGACAAACGTATTGCAACTTGAAGCCATCTTGATTGGAATAAAGTGGTAACTCTTAAAACATTTAATTTAAAAAGTAACAAAATGAGGGGGTTCATTTTGCCATAGAAAGTATGATTAGTGCTACAGAAAGAAAAATTAGGGCACTTTTTGACTTCTCAAATCCTCTTCTATTTCATTAACAAATTCTGACATGCAGACTGAAACATGCACTTTGAATACCAGCAGCAGACTTCCCTGGTGAGCAGTAGCTTTACTACAGTGATCTAATGAGCAACTAGAGTGCTAACATTCTGAATATATGGCAAATGTGTGACACATCTGAATGCCTTCTTGATGGAATTAAAACTGAAAGTATCTCCTACTGAGGAGACTGTAGTAAATGAGGAAATTAGGAAACTTAATAACAAATAAGTCTCCCAAAATGGCCACCAGAGACAAAAGAGACCAAATGTAGCCCAAATATCACCCAGATGTAGCCCAAGTATAGCCCAATGACAGAATGTCCCAGAGTGTTCTAACGAACAACCAGAGCGCTAACAGTCTTACTTATGACAAAAGTATGGCACACCCGAAGCCATCTTGATTGGAATAAAGTGGTAACACTTAAAACATTTAATTTACAAAGGAACAAAATGAGGGGGTTCATTTTGCCATAGAAATTATGATTAGTGCAGCAGAAAGAAAAGTTAGGGCACATTTTGACTTCTCAAATCCTCTTCTATTACATAAAAAAATTCTGACATGCAGACTGAAACATGCACTTTGAATACCAGCAGCAGACTTCCCTGGTGAGCAGTAGCTTTACTACAGTGATCTAATGAGCAACTAGAGTGCTAACATTCTGAATATATGGCAAATGTGTGACACATCTGAATGCCTTCTTGATGGAATTAAATCTGAAAGTATTTCCTACTGAGGAGACTGCAGTAAATGAGGAAATTAGGAAACTTCATAACAAATAAATCTCCCAAGATGGCCACCAGAGACAAAAGAGCCCAAATGTAGCCCAAATATCACCCAGATATAGCCCAAGTATAACCCAATGACAGAATGTCCCATAGTGTTCTAACGAACAACTAGAGCGCTAACAGTCTTACTTATGACAAAAGTATGGCACACCTGAAGCCATCTTGATTGAAATAAAGTGGTAACACTTAAAACATTTAATTTACAAAGAAACAAAATGAGGGGGTTCATTTTGCCATAGAAATTATGATTAGTGCTGCAGAAAGAAACATTAGGGCACATTTTGACTTCTCAAATCCTCTTCTATTTCATAAAAAAATTCTGAAATGCAGACTGAAACATGCACTTTGAATACCAGCATCAGACTTCCCTGGTGAGCAGTAGCTTTACTACAGTGATCTAATGAGCAACTAGAGTGCTAACATTCAGAATTTATGGCAAATGTGTGACACATCTGAATGCCTTCTTGATGGAACCAAAATAAAAAACTGAAAGTATTTCCTACTGAGGAGACTGCAGTAAATGAGGAAATTAGTAAACTTCATAACAAATAAATCTCCCAAGATGGCCACCAGAGACAAAAGAGCCCAAATGTAGCCCAAATATACCCCAGATGTAGCCCAAGTATAGTCCAATGACAGAATGTCCCAGAGTGTTCTTAAGAACAACTAGAGCGCTTACTGTCTTACTTATGACAAATGTATGGCACACCTGAAGCCATCTTGATTGGAATAAACTGGTAACACTTAAAACATTTAATTTAAAAAGGAACACAATGAGGGGGTTCATATTGCCATAGAAATTATGATTAGTGCTGAAGAAAGAAAAATTAGGGCACATTTTGAGTGACTTTTCAAATCCTCTTCTATTTCATTAAAACATTCTGATATGCAGACTGAAACATGCACTTTTAATACCAGCAGCAGACTTCCGTGGTGAGCAGTAGCTTTACTACAGTGATCTAATGAGCAACTAGAGTGCTAACATTCAGAATTTATGGCAAATGTGTGACACATCTGAATGCCTTCTTGATGGAACCAAAATAAAAAACTGAAAGTATTTCCTACTGAGGAGACTGCAGTAAATGAGGAAATTAGTAAACTTCATAACAAATAAATCTCCCAAGATGGCCACCAGAGACAAAAGAGCCCAAATGTAGCCCAAATATACCCCAGATGTAGCCCAAGTATAGTCCAATGACAGAATGTCCCAGAGTGTTCTTAAGAACAACTAGAGCGCTTACTGTCTTACTTATGACAAATGTATGGCACACCTGAAGCCATCTTGATTGGAATAAACTGGTAACACTTAAAACATTTAATTTAAAAAGGAACACAATGAGGGGGTTCATATTGCCATAGAAATTATGATTAGTGCTGAAGAAAGAAAAATTAGGGCACATTTTGAGTGACTTTTCAAATCCTCTTCTATTTCATTAAAACATTCTGATATGCAGACTGAAACATGCACTTTTAATACCAGCAGCAGACTTCCGTGGTGAGCAGTAGCTTTACTACAGTGATCTAATGAGCAACTAGAGTGCTAACATTCAGAATTTATGGCAAATGTGTGACATATCTGAATACCTTCTTGATGGAATCAAAGTAAAAAACTGAAAGCATTTCCTACTGAGGAGACTGCAGTAAATTAGGAAATTAGGAAACTTCATAACAAATAAATCTCCCAAGATGGCCACCAGAGACAAAAGAGCCCAAATGCAGCACAAATATCACCCAGATGTAGCCCAATGACAGAAGTGTGCAAAACACTTATTTTTTGTGTATTTGCAGTTTTATATAGTGCACACTTGCCAGGTATCGGAGTGCTTTACATGAGCATTGGTTAAATCACACAAGATCAAATTCATTTTGGTTGTAGACATGGGGAGATTAAGTGATTTGACCAGAATATCAGAATGTTGAGCTGAAGCAGAAACTCCAACCTGGTTCCCCAGTTGCAAAGTCTGCAGCTCAACTGGATAAAAAAACATAAAGATTACAAATAATTTAAAAGGTCTTTGTCGCTATTTGAAAACTCAGAAAATATGTCCTCATTTTAGTTTTTTAGAGCACTATCCATAATTTTGATGCAAATAAGACCCTCTCATATATGTAATTTCTAAAGGAAATGCTCTAGGTATTACAGTTTTGATTACATCAAGATGACGTCAGGCGTTCCACACTTTTGTAATAAATATAGAATGTTAGCAATCTAGTTGTTCATTGGGATACTGTTGAGAGGCAGAGGCCAGGGGCACGGACTCTGAAAATTGATGGCAGGTAGGAGAGTGCAGAGGCAACAATTTGACCACACTGGGCAGGCAGGAAGGGCAGTGGCAGCACAACAGACTATGGAGGGCAGTGGAAAGGGGGGCAGGGGCAACAAACCAACAATACAGGACTGGCAAGAGAGGCTGTGGCAATATAATAGACCATTGTGGGCAGAAGGAAGAGACAGTGGTAGTACAACCATACATGCCAACAGACCCGTTTCAGCCAGGAAACGTCCAATGTTTTTAAGCTCAAATGGGCTTTATTTGATCTGTCTCCTGTCTACAATCTCCTCTTTTTCAATGTAACTCAAAGGGGAAAATCAATACACCCAGTTTTTTTTCAAAATCTCCCTCTTACCAAGTTCAAAATGTTCGCAAGTATGGTACATTGGATCATGGTAGGCAGGAGGAATTGGGGTAGGGACATGGACTCGGATAACAGAGGACAGGAGGAACATGGAGAGGTGCACCAAACTGACCCTACAGGGCAGGCATCAGGGTTTTCAGCAGCACAATACACCACACAGGGCATGCGGGACGGGAGTGCAGCACAACAATCCATAGAAAGCAAAAGGGAGGGGACAGGACTAAGCACATGGACAACAGAGAACAGAGGGGAAAGAGGCAATGGTAGCTAGGTGACCATAATGGACAGACAGGAGAGAAAGCTGCAGCATAACAGACCATAAAGGGCAGGAGGGAAGGATCCGGGGCATTACAATGGAACAGACAAGCCAGGAGGGAGGGAATAGGGATCTGCACATGGAAACAGAAGGCTGGGGGCAAGGGGACAGGACAGGAGCAGCAAGATGACCATGGAGGTCAGGCAGGATGGGCACTAGAAACAAGACACACCATGGAGAGCAACAATGAGACTCTGATGGCATACACACAGACCATGGAGTGAAGGTGGGAGGGGGTCAGGGGCAGCTAGCTGACCACACAGGGAAGGTGGGAAGGGCCATGGCAGCACAGAAGACCATGCATGGCAAGCGGGAGGGTTAGTGGCAGCACAATGGCTATGATGGGCAAGAAGGAGGGTGCAGGGGCATGCACAAAGGACCATGGAGGATAGAAGGGAGGGTGGGTCAGGACCTGGGCACAGACAAGAGAGTTCAGGGGAAGAGGCCTCACAACAGACTGTGCGGGGCTGGCAGGAGGAGCAGTTGCAGCACAACAGACCAGGGAGGGCAGAAGGGTGTGGCAGTAAAATGGACCATGGAGGACAGGAGGAAGGGGATGGGGCATGGCATGTGGACACGCAGGGTGGAGGTGGCAGGTACAGGTTGCAGTCATCTGACAATGCTAGGCAGGTGGGAGGGGAGTGGCAGCTCAACAGAACACTCAGAGTAGATAGGAGTGGCAGGTCCATGGAACATGGTGGGCAAAAAGGATGGAGCAGGGCCATGCACAAAGACATCGCAGGGCAGGGGGAAGGAGAATAGGGGCAGCAAGCTAAGCACAGAGGCTAAGCAGGAGGTCAATGATGGGCCATAGAATTGGGCAATGGAGGGCAGGAGGAGTGGACTGGTACATCTTGCTAAATGGAGGGCAGTGGCAGCAGGGAGGAGGCTAGTCCATGGTTTCAGACAACAGAGGATAGGGAGGAGGTGGATGAGGCAGCAAGCTAACTGTTCAGAGAAGGTGGGTATTAGGAACTTTATTGTTTTTAAAATGTGTGTCTGTGCGAACTACTTAAAATATGAACAAGTATGCAGCATAATCTCACTTTTATTCAGGAAGAAGACGTTTGTGACTGTGATTCCGGGCTCACTTGGCAGAAACACCCCCTGACCCTCCACCCCCCATCGCAAAATGGAATGCCCGTGAAAAGGGTAGGTGGACGCAGTGTTATATAGAACATAGTCCTGAGAGAACGATTGAAAATGAAAACTAGATATAGTATATGGTATAAACTATGCACCAAAAAGTGTGATATAAGATGCACTGGGGCGTGAAATATAATATGCAATACATTGTGCGCAATGACAGATTCATTGGAGAGCGCAAGATAGCACAGGCACTAGCGCATGGTATGCGATATGCGCCCTGGAGTGTAATATGCACAGGGCAGTGTTGTGTAACCTAACTAGTCTCTAAAGTTGTAATATAAAATATGTGCTGGGGAGTGTAACATTGCATATGCACTGTGACAAAGATATGGATCCCAGATTGTAATATGTATGGCATAGCGCTGTGCGTTATAACATAGGCAGCGAGGAAGGCACGTTAGATCGGGCAATGTAACCCGTGCCAAGGCAAGTGTGGCATGACATATTCACGGGGTGGTGTTACAGTGCACATGGGCTAGAGAGTGTCATAGCACACGCACTAGCTGGTGGAATACAACACAGAGGTGTGCGGCACTCGGCGGGCACTGGTGGGTGTAACACAGCATTGTGGTTTGTTCCCGAGCATAGGCAAAGTCAAAATGTCCAGTGTAGTTGAAACAATTGACAAAATCAAGTTCAATCTGACGGAGTACTCTCCTTCACAGAAAAATATTGGCCGAGTGACACTTTCTCCTTGGAACTGTGCTGTTCGTATTATAACGGAGGTTCCGGATACGCACTAATAGTATTCCTTTGCTGTTTGATATTTGCTTTGCACTCGTTGCTTGTGACTGATCTTTTCATTTATAGGCCCTGAGGAAGTCGTGGGGGTTGTATTACCCCGAGACGAAACACGTGTTGGCCGCATGCACTTCTGATGTGATGCTGTGGAATATGTGATCAGGACAACTGAGAAAATAAAGAAAAGATAAACCCTCACACCAAAGGATTGAACTTGATTTTGTCAATTGTTTCAACTACACTGGACATTTTGACTTTGCCTATGCTCTGGAACAAACCACGTTTTTTACATGTTTATCGTCAATTAATTGTTTAATTGAAGATCTGGGGACTCTTTGTGGTTGCTTCCCCCTGTTCCCTTGAGCACTCTTCACATGACCATTGATTTGAGATATACTCTATTTTTGATTTTGCGCAATTTACAACCTAGCCACAACTTGTGAATCCAGTAACACAGCATTGGGCTCAGCCAGGAGCACGCTGTGACTCTCAAGTGAGGTTTGTCTCCTTTCCAGAGAATAAAAAGTATTACACATCTGGCGGTGGATGTGTGTTTTATTAACCGTGAGGGGGGTTTCTTGCATAGTTTGGTCGAATTTTTGTCGAATCCCCTTTGAATGGCTTATAGAATCATTGATACAAGCACACACTCATCCATACAGTCACTCTCGCAATCACACACTCTCACATCTACCCACTTATATACAGTCACTCATACATGTAGTCACTCATCATATGTACTCATACACCTATACATCCTGTTACACAACGCCACTCATCCATAGAGTTATTCACACACATAGTCACTCATGCTGGAAAAAGCAAAAACGAGGAAAAATATGGCATTTCTTCTTCTATCTCCAACTTAAGACCAGGTTTTTCATGGTCTTAATTTTGGTGCTGTCTCCTATTTAAGCTGACTTTGCAAATAGAGGGCAGCATCAAAATCAATGGGTGTTGGAGTGAAACTCCCACTGCCCACCTTTTTCATGCTAAGCATTGCGTGAAAGGGGGCCTTATTTACAAGGCAGCGTTAAGCCACAATAAGTGGCTTAACGCTGCCTTGTAAATAAGGCAAAGCCCCTATTGCCACAGGAACATCGCAAAATGTGACGTTCCCATGGCAATAGGGACTTGTAAATATGCCCCTAGAATCCTTAGTAATTTGAGTATTTGTTTTGTGTGCACACGTGCGTTTTTTTAATTCGAATTACTGTTTTAATGTTTTAAATTTATATCCTACAAATTGCTTGGGGGTCCCCGGATTCCATTGGTGACTCAATGGGGGTCCTCAGAAGTCAAAAGTTTGGGAACCACTGATTTAGACACTTATATACCCATTTATTCTTCTATCGACCTTGAGATATACATATATAAAACATATGTAATTTTCAGAAAAACACACTGTTGCGTTGCAGAGAGATGTAAAAAGGGGCACGCCCTAGACCACCTCTCTGCAACACAGCGCAGTGGCACTTACTGGAAGCACCTGGTGGGCTAGTTGGCCCCCAGGCTCCCTCAGGATTGAAGGGGAATTATTTCCCCAACTTAAAACGCGCCACAGGGCTTGTTTGCACACGTTAACTCAGGCCCCGTCCCCTCCCTTCACCACTGTGTAAACAGGCCCTGTGGCCGTTTTTAGTTGGGAGATTAAGTTCATTTGAATCCTGAGTTTCCCTAGGGTCCAACTATCCCACTAGGTACCTCCAGTAAGTGCCACAGAGCTGCGTTGCAGAGAGGTGTAAAAAGTGGGACGGCCTGGACCACCTCTCTGCAACGCAGCTCAGTGGCGCTTACTGGAAGTACCTGGTGGGCTAGTTAGCCCCCAGGGGCCCTCAGGATTGAAGGGGAATTATTTCCCCAACTTGGCCTCAGAACACCTGTCTGCAACACAGCTCCCTGGCGCATACTGGAGATACCTGTTGGGCTAGTTGGCCCTCAGGGACCCTCAGTATGGAAGGGGAATTAATTCCCCAACTTACAACTGGCCAGGGGCCGTGTTTGCAGAGTGCTGCAAGGAGGGGGCGTGGCCTCCGGCACGATGCCGGTCTTTTATTTATTTTAGTGTTTTAAGAAGGAGGGCTGTGTGGCCCCCCTTCTGGGGGGACCCCATCCCCCAGGGCCTGCACACTAATTTTTTTTGTTGAAAAAAATTAATTTGGCCCTCCCAAGGCCTTAATTGGCCCCGGGGAACCCAACCCCCGGGTCATGGCCTTTTTTTTTTTTATTCTTTAGGAGGGGGCTATGTTGCCCCCCTCCTCAGGCCACTTATGGCCCCAGGGACCCCATCCCCCTGGGCCGGCCTTTGTTTTTTATTATTTTTAAAAAATATATATTTATAGAAACACCTAGGACATGCTGGACAAACCGTATGTACCTATCACCATGACGATTAGCGTGATATTCATTAAAAGGCGACTATGCATACAATGAATCCACGTGGAATGTATTTACACCTCTAGTGAAGCTCTGATGTGTCTGACGCCCTACCGTGCCTAATCCCAGCGCCCCTGCCAGTGGATACTCTCCAAGTAGACACCCTTGTTGTTTATTTATACAAACATGAGTAGCTATTGATGGGCACATTTAATACACACGCACACCAAGCCATTCACTTGGGAACGGGGCCTGAGTTAACATGTGCAAACACGCCCTGTGGCGCGTTTTAAGTTGGGGAAATAATTCCCCTTCAATCCTGAGGGACCCTGGGGGACAACTAGCCCACCAGGTGCTTCCAGTAAGCGCCACTGCGCTGCGTTGCAGAGAGGTGGTCTAGGCCGTGCCCCTTTTTACATCTCTCTACAACGCAGCTCTGTGGCGCTTACTGGAGGTACCTAGTGGTCTAGTTGGACCCTAGGGACCCTCAGGATTCAAGAGGACTTAATCTCCCAACTTAAAACGGCCACAGGGTGTGTTTACACAGTGGGGAAGGGAGGAGACGGGGCCTGAGGTGACGTGTGCAAACACGCCCTGTGGCGCGTTTTAAGAGGTAGTTTTAATCCCCTGCCCTATTATATACTAGGGGCTTACAGAGGAGGTCATGCTAATCACATAATCACAGGGGGACAGGGGGACCCCAACGCATAGTGTTCCCTAGTGTATGTAGGTGTTTTCACTGTATTCTGAGTGTCTTTTAACATAGAACTGGCTCTAGGACTGGTTATTTAGACTCAGTTACGACCAGTATCCGTCTGAAAAAGTTGAGGGTACAGGATGATTTTGCAACAAGGCTTCTTTCTGCTCTTCTGTTTGTTCTTTCTGCACGTTATCCATCTTCCTGCACTTTTCTTTGTCTTTGAGGACTTCTGTTGCTTCTTTCTGCACTTCTTTTTTTTCTTTCTGTGCGTTGTTTCTTCTTTCTTCACATGTCCTATCTCTGTAGGCATAGTTATAAATTAGCATTTAAAAAACCTTTGAAATTCACTGAAAAAAACATAGGTTTCAGGCACATTATAGTTAGGAATTAGCATTTAAAAAACCTTAGAAATTCACTAAAGAGCGTTATAGTTAGCTGGACTTTTCAATCGTACAAAACCATTGAAATTCCCCCGTTATAGTTAGTTCAGCTAACTATAACTCGCGCGCCCGCAATCCACTGCTGATGACGTCACATATTACATCACTCATGGCATGGTCAGTGACATCACTCATGACATCACTGATGACATCTCAAATGACATCACTGATGACATCACTGATGACATCATCCATTGAGTATGTGTTTCTGAACAGTTTTAATATGTTTAATATATATAGGGAAAGGCCTGTTGAAGAATGAGTGGGTGTACAAGTGTGTAAATGGATGATTTTCTGTGGTGCGTAACTGACTCTATAAGTGAGTCATTAAATGTATCTTACTGCAGACTAGTGACTAAAGTGTGTAAATGTCTGTATGTGTCTGTATGTTGGTGTATAAGTGGCTGCATGGTTTTGTGAATAGGTATATGAGTGTCTATATGAGTTATTGATTGCTTGTCTCAGTATCTGTATGGGTTCCTGAGTGTTTGCGTGGGTAGAGTGTGTGTGACTCTATGCATAGATGTGTGAGTGGGTGATTCTATGGGTGCATGGTTTTAGGAGTGCACCTGTGATAGACTGTATGGTTGAGTGAGTGTATGTATGGGTGTGTTAGGGATTGAATGTATATCTCAGTGGTACATTTGTGACTAACTACATATGTGAAAGGCAGTATGTATGCGTGTAAGAGTATATAAGTGGGTAGATGTGAGAGTGTGTGATTGCGAGAGTGACTGTATGGATGAGTGTGTGCTTGTATCAATGATTCTATAAGAGCGTAAGAATGTGGTACTATTTTTATGAGTAAGTGAACTTGAGTGTGGATAACCGCATAGGTGAGTAAATGGGAGTGTGATTATTTGCATGACTGACTAGGTGTGAGAGTACCTCTATGGATGATTGGTGGTGTGTGAGTATCTATATAGGTGTAAATCCATATGATAGTCTTGTATGGAGTGACTGTAAGTATGAGTGACTGTACAGGTGAGTGAGTGGAGGTGTATGTAGACCTAAGAGTTAATAAGTGGGTATGTAGTTATTGGTATTGGAGTATGTATGGTTTTGAGAATGGAACTCTGAAATTTTGAGTCGGTGTATGAAAGGTTATATTAGGGTGTGAGAAGATGTGGTAATTTATCACATGGATGACGTCATCAGTGATGTCATCAGTGATGTCATTTGAGATGTCATCAGTGATGTCATGAGTGATGTCACTGACCATGTCATGAGTGATGTAATATGTGATGTCATCAGCAGTGGATTGCGGGCGCGCGAGTTATAGTTAGCTGAACTAACTATAACGGGGGAATTTCATTGGTTTTTTACGAGTGAAATGTCCAGCTAACTATAACATGTGTGAAACCTATGGTTTTTTCAGTGAATTTGCAAGGTTTTTTAAATGCTAATTCCTAACTATAACATGTGTGAAACCTATGGATTTTTCAGTGAATTTGCAAGGTTTTTTAAATGCTAATTCCTAACTATAACGTGTGTGAAACCTATGGTTTTTTTAGTGAATTTGTAAGGTTTTTTAAATGCTAATTTATGTATGTATTATTATATTTTTTATATATTTATTTTACAATAAACTACCTATGTATATAGTTATAGATTGACTGTATCCTGTAATATTGAATGGCTCAGCTCTTTTTTTTTTTATTTGGATAAAGTTGAACAGCATAGTTAATATCTTCTATAAACTTATAAACACTTTAATTATTTATTTTTTTAAGGGTTTTTGACCGTGCGCATGCATACGTCGTGCGCGTGTGCTCCGTACATGCATGCGCGCGTGCTCCCTACGCGCGTGCTGCGTACGCGCATGCGTGCGTGCACCGTGCGCGTACGGTGCACGCACGCGTGCTCCGAGCGTGCATGCGTACGTCGTGCGGGCTCCGTGCGCGCGTGCTCCCTACGCGCATGCGCGCGTGCTCCGTACGTGCATGCGTGCGTGCACGTGCACGTACGGTGCGCGCACCTACGTGCTCCGAGTGCGCATGCTTGCGTGCTCCCTCCGTGCTCTGAGTGTGCATGCGTGCATGCTCCGTGCGTGCTCTGTGCGCGTACGGTACACATACGGTGCGAGTTCCGTGCGCGCACGGCAAGTCATGTGATTATAAAACAACACTTTTCATTGGTTCATATTAGTTTCTGTTTCAGAATCTTCAACCACCACACCCACTCCCCTCACTTTTTCTACTAATTTCCTGGGAGAAGGTTGCTGAAGAGCTACTCCAGTGAAATGGCAGAACACCAGTCATCTTCAGACAGTGAGGAGACCTTTCAAGAACCACCAAGAAAGAGCAAACAGAAGCACTCTTTCATTTGGAATTATTTCACTTTTCCAGACGGGCAAAAAAAAGTGAATGCGCCAAAGGTCACTTGTACAATTTGCGGAAGTGTCCTATCTAGAGGGGATCCGGCCCAAAAATACTCCTTCAGCATTTATTGCATGCTCAGGCATTTTAAATCAATGCATCCAATTCGGTTTGCTCGTGAAACCACAAGAGCCCTAAGGGAGAACCCTCCACCTGGACCTTCTCAGCCGAGCACATCATCTGCGGCTGCAGATTCACCATGCACCAGGCCTCTTGACATCCGGCCCCTGTTCCAAATAGTGCACATTCATTGCAATATGTGCAATGAGGTAATTTGATACGGAGAGAGTAGCATAAATTTAATTGAAAACCGTATACAGCAGCACACATGCTCCAGGTCATAATTTTTTTTTTTTTTGTTCCTGTTGAGCAGTTTTTTGATTCCCAGTTTTGTTTTGGTGCTGTAAAAAAATCCCCCCAAAAATAAAAAATTGTTTGAAAACTAAAAAAAAAATATAAAACAAAAAAAAGACAAAAAAACTGTTCTTTTAAGAACTCACTTCACTTCTCCAAAAAGAGCTATATTCCGAATATACTGTTTTTCATTTTGATTGAATGAATGTGTAGTGAAGAGGAGGAAAGGACAGACAGAATGAGTGAGAAAAGGAAATTATGATCAGTCATGAAAGTGAAGTGAAAGACTGACTGCAACAAAAGGACTAAGGGTAGACGATACAGGTAAGAAGAGTAAATGAGTAAGGGAATGGCAGTGAGTAATGGAGAGTGATGGAGGGGAAGTGAGAAAAGGGGAGTAAGGGACGGAGATAGGAAAAGGGAGTAACAGATGAAGTGGATGAAGTACAGCAGGGTAAAGGGATTGAAAGTAAGAGAAGTGGAGTGAAAGTGAGATAAGGGGTATGAGGATTAGAAAAGGGGGTAGGGGAAAGTGAGAGATGGGGAGTGAGGGGATGGAAGGATTTAGGAAACTGGAGTGAGAGAAAGGGAGTCAGGATTTCAATGGGCAAAGGAGAGTGAGGGAGAGTGAAGGAAAGAATGCGAAAAGATGAAGGGGTGTGAGATACAGACAGGAGGAAGTGAAGTAGGAGAATAGGAGTGACTATGAGTAAAGGATAGTGACAGTTAGGGAAGGTGAGGGAAGGAGAATGACGGAGAAGGTTAAAAAACTTAACTTAGATGGAAAATGAGTGATGGAGAGAGGAGAAGTGGTAGAAACAGAGATGTTAAGGAAATTAAGGGTAAGACAGACAAAGGGAGAGAGACAGAAACAGAGACAGAGAGCAAGGAACTGAGAAGGAGTAAGGCAGTTAGAATGACTGAGACATATGGAAACAGGGAGAGAAACATGGTTGAAAAAATAGTGATGGAGGCAGTAAACCTAGGGGAGTAGTAGAGAAGGAATGAGGGAGTTACGAAAGAGCAGTAGAGGAAGAAGAGAGAGGGAAGGGGAATGAGAAAATCAGAGTGAGGAGAAGTGAAGAAAAGGGAGCATGAAAGTGAAGGGGTGAGAAATACAGATATTTTAAACTTACCTGACAAACAAAATAACTTAATTAGAAATAAATGTTTTTTTTAAATTGCTAGAAAAAAGGATTACATTTCCTAAATTTTCTTTCTCGATCTGAAAAAAAAGAAAAAAGTAGTAATATTTAACAATACATTTTAGAATACAGTACACATATTTTCATATTTAACAAAGTAATTTTTTGCCCTTTTTTTTGCTGTTTTCAGAATATATTGAATTTTACTGAAAATAGTGATATCAATTGCTTTCATCACTTAACAGCGGGCCAAAAAATTAACAATCTGAAAGATTGTTTAAAAAAAGCCCTGAATCTATCCTCAGTAAAACATACCTTGATAGAAATGTAACATATATATTAAAAATATCTTCTAAGAACAATAACTATTTGCAATAAATAACGTCTGTAAATCTTGTTTCTTAAGCACATACACCAAAATAATATCTGTCAAAGAAGTCCACAATAGAAACAGTTACCTTTCCATGAGGCCAAATGGTAGTTTTTAAATTCTTTTTTGGTGAAATATCCAATGGTAATCCAATAAAATCGAAATAATGGTTTCTTCAGATGCTGCAATTTGTATCTAAAATTTGGGTTTTAGAAAAATTAAGTAGGAATTTGGTTATTCTGCAGGCAAACGTTGCTTGAAAATCAATTGTGAATCATTACACAGTGTCCAGCCTTTTTCACATTTTAGATAAACTGTGTAATGACCAGAAGTTATACAAGGTCCATCATGGAAAATTATTGCAACTGCAACAAAAGTCTTTCCTGATATTGATAATTGATTTCCTGTAAACTTCTTTATTAAAGTGTCCAATTTTGTTCCATCAGCTCTACAACGTTGCATCATTAAAATTACATACTGTCCATATTTCTTTAAAAATAACGTTGATAACATTTCGGATTTACCATGAGAACATTCCATGTTGTGATTTGCATCTTTAACTAATTTACTAAAAGTCACTGATTTACTCTCTGGTGATGTTAAATATATGAACCTTTCAGAATCAACATTAGAGCTGCATGTGTTCAAACAGTTTTCACAACAATGTTCCCATGTATAAGAGAGACCAAACATATTTTCTATTTCTACCCCTTCATCTTCCAGTACCATAAGCATATACATTAAGAATTCCTGTGCATCTTGTTGGACATTTTGTGTAAACTGTATACATCCAGAACATACATCTAAAAGATTTCTAACATCAGAAGCACTTTCTATTTTAGTTTTATCATTACTCAGCTTCTCATAAAGGAAACTCAGCAGAGAACAGAATCTTTTTTCATGATTTAGTATTATCTGCTCTTTCAAACTTTCAAGATAAAATACAACATTCAGCACTACATTAGCGTA
The DNA here is from genome assembly GCF_964204655.1 of Triturus cristatus. NCBI lineage: Eukaryota > Metazoa > Chordata > Amphibia > Caudata > Salamandridae > Triturus > Triturus cristatus. The sequence goes on along the minus strand of NC_140587.1, from coordinate 477,316,123 downwards.
GCAGTTGACACCAGAGCTATTTTCAAAATGACAACCAACAACCTCTTCAGCACTGTCCTTTTTCTTTTTGCTTGCAATCACATCAGTCTCTATTTGTTTACTCTTCTGTACATCCTCATTACAGATATTCTCAATTCTCCTTTTCCGACAAACAACACATTTTTCAAACACAGGATACTGACCTAAATGAGGAGCATAGCTTCTTCTTAATCTATTATACTCCTTTACACAGTTTGCATCAGCACTAACGTTTGACTCATCAAAGTCTATCATGAATAAACCAGATATTTTTTTCACGCGTGTCAAAGCAACATATGCCATACCTTCTTTAAACACACTAGATCCAATGTTTACAAAAGCACTATCTACAGTTAATCCTTGAGATTTGTGAATAGTTACAGCATATGCTAGAGAAAACGGAAACTGCTTCCTACGTACATATAAGTCTTTCACAAGCAAGAAACGAACTGAACAACAACTAATGTCTTTAACCTCCTCAATCTGATCAAATTTTATTTTTAAAAATTCAATTCCATCTTTTTTCTGGTAATTATCAAAACCCACAACTTTACCCATAGCTCCATTCACTAAACCTTTTTCTACATCCAAATTACGTCTTAAAATTACTCGACAGTTCATACATACATAAAGATTCTTTTCTAAACCAGCTGTTTTCGATATGTTTTTCTCTAGAGAATCCAATTTAGTTGTCAATTTGCTTGTCACTATAATAGTTATTCCTTCATGCTGTATTTTATCCACAGCTTCCAGTTTTATAATCTCTTCATTTTCCAATTTCAAAAGTTCTTGATTGAATATAGAGCATTCATGTAGTGTTGGCATTAAGCAGATTACAGTATTTTTTCCTGCAATTTTCTTGTATATTTTCTCTGGAACTATTTGTTCTGTTGGAAACAAATTACATAGCAATCGACTCTGTAAAGCTTTTCTGCCATGTTCTGTGAGTAGTCCAATTCTGATATCTTTGAGAATACTTGCATAATCATCATCATTTGCTTGCCGCATATTGGTAATGAGTTCTTTGTACTCAAAGTATGTCCAAATATTCACATTACCTATACTTCCTAACGACTTTTTCGTGTCTTCATGTGTAAGAGTATGAAATACTCGTTGTCCTTTAACTGGAGTGAGCTGCAGTAGATCCCCAAAAACTATAACATGTTTTCCTCCAAATAACACTTCATAGTCTGTCTTTAGAATTTGCTGCATTCTTAAATGCACAAAGGCAAGCATTAAGTTTGATTCCATGCTTACCTCATCAATAATGAGAACTTTCATTTTCTTCAATACTCTTGAAACTTCAAAACATGCTTCTCCTGTTAGCTTGTGGTATTGTATTTTGTTCTCACGCTCTACTGGTAACATTAGCAAACAATGGAGGGTAATTCCTTTTATGTTATATGCTGCTAACCCAGTTGGAGCAGTAACAACACAAGACAAAGTTGAATCAGTTTTTTTCTGTAGGTAGCTTCTAATTACTTTAATTAAGAAACTTTTTCCAGTTCCAGCTTGTCCACTCACATACATTCTGATTGGTTCAAATGATGTGCAGGAGCACTCTTTATTTTCATGTAGTAATCCATGATCAATTTGTTTTGTGACTTCCTCATAAATTTGTTGTTGTTCATCATTCAGTTGTTGTTCCAAATTTGGTAAGTTTATTAAATCTTCCTGAGCTTGATTCATAGCTGTTTCCACTTCACTCATGGCTATTGCAGCTTCATTTTCTACGATTAGTTGTCCTAGAGGATCTTGACTGAGCGTCCCAGAACTTTGACTGTCTTGAGAACTGTCTCTAGCTACTTCAGCTGCAATTGTTGATTCTTGTTCAATTTCTTCATTTAACATTTGTACATAAGTTGTGAAAGTACTGCATTCTATGCTATCTTTGCATGCATTAAAGGAATCTTCATAGCTTTGAAAATGTCCAAGTAATTCATCCTCTGAACGCCATGGTTTAAACAACTGTAAAAGTGCTAAGTAGTAAAATTCCTTCTTGTCAGTAGTGTCGCAACTCAGCTTTCTGTGATTAATCAAACTTCCTTTTGTTTGTTTTACCAAACATCCTTCCTCACCAATGACTTTATATTTTCCATTGTTGATGTCTTCTGTGGTATTCCGTTTAAAAATGTAGTTCTGCAGCACTCCATAGAGACACATGTTCTCAAGATGATGACTTCTCTTTGGGTAATATGTGTCCAACATGTTTGTTCTTAAAATGTCTGTACTTTCTGGTTCGTACTCTGCTAAATATTCAATTTCTCGAATAGATTTCAATACCCGATTTCGCATTCCTGCAAGGCCTAAACTTACCCAAATTATTCTTCTGGATTTGGAGTACAGAGTTGCAGATGATAACCTATCTGAGCATTCGTATGACCCAATTTCTCGATGCGATAACATCTTTAAACTGAAACTGTATTGCTTTTTACTGACAGTCTTCTCGTGAGAAATCGCTTCCCACATTTCTTTCAATTCCGTTTTCTCAGATTTAGTGATGTAAGATGTGACATTACGAGCAACAGCAATAGAATTGTCAGCTACATACTGAATATCCATGTTAGCATTCCACATGGATAAAATGACTGGGTTGTAGTCATTTATATATTTTGACTCTTCTTTTCTTCTTAGGTTGTAGGTATTTTTAGGCGATTTTCTTGTAATGGTATGTCACACAGCTGACATAAAACTGTTTACTCTTCCTTTTGAAAGAACAGGTCGTGGAAATCCAAATCGACAGTTTGTGTAGAATTTATCTTTACTCTTGTACTTTCGTCGACAGTATTTTCCACACCGATGACTTTGGAAATGTAAAACTTGCTCTTTTAAGTTTTTTTCTTCTGTGCTTTTAGGTATAGCACATGTTGCATATTCTCCAATGAAAGATAAAACTGCATCATCAGAATCTGTTCCAAATTTTGGGGCATCCTTGATCCACAACAGCATATGAATATGAGGAGCACCTCTTGCTTGGTACTCTTTTCTCCAAAAGAAATCCACAACTTCTCCAAGAGGTGGATTTTTTTTATTGCAGATGAAGGACATCATAGCCTCAAATCTATGATTGAAATATCTGCAAATATTAACCGGATCCAATGAGCACAATTCTCCTGCTGTCTTGTATTGGGTGTTTTCAATATTTGAATTTGCCTCTCGAAGAAAATCCAGTAAATCATCCCAAGCGTACTCAGCACAGCTTAGGGTAAGGAACCATGTAGGAGTTCCTAAATTCCGTAACATACATTTCAATTCTCCATGGCGTCGGTACCAATATTCATTAGTCCCACGCTGACAAGCCATCAGATTAATCAATTGAGATTCCAAATGATCATCTCGCTGTTGCACTTTGTTCAGAAAATCCTTTGCAGACACATTATGTAGATGTACTCCAGTTTTTAAAATGTGATTTACTGCATAATATAGTGCAGACAAGTCACTTTCAAATAAAAGATGGAACAAATAAGGAATACTTTGATGAAATCTTGGATCTTCTGCATATAATCTTGTAGTCCGATACTCAGAAGCAGGAATCTGTACTGGACGTTCATCATATCGTCCACATTTTCCTGTAGGAAACAGCTGGGGAAAACAATGAGCTTCCAAGCTCTCCTCCCATACACTCACGGGAGTTCCTTTTGCTTTTTTCATCTGAAACAGATCAATAGTGTTTCCCATAACTTCTTTAGAATGAAGAGGATGTATGCTGAAATGTTCATAAATTTCTTCTTCTTTTGACTTATCCACTTTTTTAATTTGCCCAGTTGGTATTCCTGTGTCTGCTAGTAAAACTTCTTCATCTTCATCCATATAAATTGATTCATACCATTTATTATTTCTTTTCAAATATAAATTTGCTCTTTGTACTTTTCGTACATCTACCAGCTCCTGCCAAATTTTCTTATTCTTTGTAGGTACACCATTAACCAGAATAACTAATGGTTCAGTTTCCAAACTATCTGCATCAATTGTTTCAATATTTTTTTTCAAATCTAATGGCAAATAGACAACTCTTCCTTTTAAACCTCTTTGTAAATCTGAAGGAGGTAATTTACCTGTTTTGTGCTCCATACGAACTATAGTCTGAAACGGATGGACACATTGAATGAGTATAGACTCATACGTATTTAAATCAGAAAGTTCTGCAGGAATATCAACCAATTCTAAATTATTATGTACAGCTCTAGCTGGCATTTTATTTTCTTCTAAGTTGTTATAACAGTATTTACAAATACGCTGATCTTCACCCAAATCTAAACAATTTTCCAGAAATAAATATGTAGCAAAATCCTTCCACTTAGAATTATTTTCTTTTTCACTTTTTTTTATAGAGATCAACATTCCTTGTTACAGTTTTATAATGGCTTCTCCGGCAACAAATACAAGTAATATTTGGTCTTTCATTAGAGATGATAGTAAATTTTGTCATTTGATGTTCAAAATTTTTACTAACAGTGAGTTCTACATTCTCTTCCACATTTTCTTCAATAACTGTGTCATTTCCTGTACTTTCTTGCTCTGGACCAAAGTAACAAACCTCAATATCCTCACAAACCTTCTTCACATCTGAAACAGATCCACGGAACAGAGCACTATTCAACTCATTTAACTTTAGTGCTGGACTTTCAGCAAAATACAATCTTCTCACAATTTTTCTCTTTTCAGTATGATGAACTGCCAGCATCCTAAAATGGTGAAAAACACTTTGACAAACTTTCCTAGAAAGACAAGCCAGAGAATGTCCTTGCAAACCAGTATTCTCTCTCACTCTGCATGGATCTGGTCTTTGAAGCACCTTAATCTTCTGTTTAACACTTTTTTTTTACTATATTCTCTTAGATAGTCACGTAATTTATCAATAGATTCCTGTTGTACAGTACAAATACTACTACAATTCCAAGTGTACACTGGGGCTTTAGGACGTCTCCCCATAACCTCATCAGCTAACACTTCTTCCTCATTTCTTGGAACCATTTTCTCCTTTTCCATTACACAACCATCTTTAACTTCATATGCTCGACCACTGGTGTCAACTGCATGCAGCAAACTATTACTTTGAAGATAACTCTCTTCATTAAAAAATGGTTCAGTACTTGAACTATGCTTCCATTCTCCTAAGAACACTTTACAAAAGTTTTTTTTTCCACTTCTCTTTTTCTTTTGCTTTTTGACTTCATTACATTCACTAATTTATCTAATGTACTGATCCTGTTCAAAATTAAAATGAATAGTTTTCTTTTTAATTCCAAAGCCTTTGCAACAATTGATTCAATATGTTTCTTTTTCTTATCAAATTTGGCTTTCTTCCTATATTTTTTCACATGCTTTAGCAAATTGAACATCACTCTTCTCTGAAACATTTTTCTACGAATGTTTTTAAAATCTATTTTTCTTTTTAAGTCATTCTTTCTTACTTCTGATTGTATATTAGCATTTAGTATATTCTGTCGATTGTCTTGTTGTTTTCTACTTGAAACACTATTTGCAGTGGATATATTTTTTACATTTTTTCTTTGCTTGAGGATATTTTTTATAAAATCCTTAGTCTGCTTACCAGAAGACTTTTTCTTTTTTCCAACATGAGGTTCTTCAAATAATTTTTGTTGTCCAGTTGTCTTCAAATATAGATGTTGTTGCTGTTCTTTTCTCTTTCTTGATGTTATAGGCATCTTTAATTTATTTCAGTGTTGTTCAGCAATACCTGAAAGAAACTAAAAAAAACATACCTTTATGTCATTTAAATATATTACTATATTTTTTATGAGCTTTTCAAATCCTATCATATGAGCTGTCCCTTTCCTACGACTGCAAGTCTTACACAAATTAAATCTCTGACAACAATTCCTGTGTGCAGACAGACTAATGGTGTGATTCTAGGCAGAAAACGATATTTAATTGGCAATTTCAAACCACATTTACTACTGTGGTATAGTAAGTGATAATTGCTGTAACAGCCTGACACATTTTCCTTATAGTTTAGAGAGGCAGAAAAGAGCACATGTCCTAACAGCTACTTGAGACCATGAGCATGTTGAACCTGGGTGAGTAATTAGACTAGAGCAAAGGAAATGAGCCTTGGTGACGTTGAATGTGTTAGCGTTACACACTGCTATCTGAAATACCACACAGTGCTGAATACTTAGCATGGGAGTGCAGGAGAAGCAGCTGCCTGTGTGCTAAAAGTGTGTTTCTGGAGACTGTGTATTGTCAGGTGCAAGAGAGATCTGCATGGACGCTTCCACAACTGCATGAAGACTGCAGAGATGTATGTAAGAGTACATGTGTGGTAAGGGTCAATTGGAGTTTTGAACATGTAGGATCTACCTCACCCATTGCATGAGTGTAAGGAAAATCTACCATGTTGATTTCAAATGTGTTAGCATTTGCCTCTCATTTGTGAGATATTGATTTGTGCTGAATGTTAGCCATCACTGTTCAAGAAAACAAGCTGCCCCTTTCCTACGAATGCAAGTCTTACAGAACAAGAGCAACACAAATTAAATCTCTGACAACAATTCCTGTATGCACACAGACTCATGGTGTGATTCTAGGCAGAAAATGATATTTGATTGGCAATTTGAAATCACATTTACTACTGTGGTTTTGCAAGTGATAATTACTGTAACAGCCTGACACATTTTCCTTATAGTTTAGAGAGGCAGAAAAGAGCACATGTCCTAACAGCTAGTTCAGACTATGAGCATGTGTAACCTGGGTGAGAGATTAGACTAGAGCAAAGGAAATGAGCCTTGGTGATGTTGAATGTGTTAGCGTTACACACTGCTATCTGAAATACCACACAGTGCTTAATAGTAAGCATGAGAGTGCAGGATAAGCAGCTGGCTGTGTGCTAAGAGGGTACTTCTGGAGACTGTGTATTGTCAGGTTCAAGAGAGATCTGCATGGACGCTTGCACAACTGCATGAAGACTGCAGCGATATATGTAAGAGTACATGTGTGGTAAGGGTCAATTGGAGTTTTGAACATGTAGGATCTACCTCACCCATTGCAGGAGTGTAAGGAAAATCTACCATGTTGATTTCAAATGTGTTAGCATTTGCCTCTCATTTGTGAGATATTGATTTGTGCTGAATGCTAGCCATCACAGTTCAAGAAAACAAGCTGCCCCTTTCCTACGAATGCAAGTCTTACAGAACCAGACCAACACGAATTAAATCTCTGACAACAATTCCTTTGTGCACACAGACTCATGGTGTGATTCAAGGCAGAAAACGATATTTGAATGGCAATTTGAAAGCACATTTACTACTGTGGTAGAGCAAATGATAATTACTGTAACAGCCTGACACATTTTCCTTTTAGTTGAGAGAGGCAGAAAAGAGAACATGTCCTAACAGCTACTTGAGACTATGAGCATGTGTAACCTGGGTGAGTGATTAGACTAGAGCAAAGGAAAAGAGCCTTAGTGATGTTGATTGTGTTAGCATTAACCACTGCTATCTGAAATACCACACAGTGCTGAATAGTAAGCATGAGATTGCAGGAGAAGCAGCTGGCTGTGTGCTAAGAGCGTACTTCTGGAGACTGTGTATTGTCAGGTGCAAGAGAGATCTGCATGGACGCTTGCACAACTGCATGAAGACTGCAGAGATGTTTGTAAGAGTACATGTGTGGTAAGGGTTAATTCGAGTTTTGAACATGTAGGATCTACCTCACCCATTGCAGGAGTGGAAGGAAAATCTACCCTGTTGATTTCAAATGTGTTCGCATTTGCCTCTCATTTGTGAGATAGTGATTTGTGCTGAATGCTAGCCATCACAGTTCAAGAAAACAAGCTGCCCATTTCCTACGAATGCAAGTCTTACATAACCAGACCAACACAAATTAAATCTCTGACAACAATTCCTTTGTGCACACAGACTCATGGTGTGATTCTAGGCAGAAAACGATATTTGATTGGCAATTTGAAAGCACATTTACTACTGTGGTAGAGCAAATGATAATTACTGAAACAGCCTGACACATTTTCCTTATAGTTTAGAGAGGCAGAAAAGAGCACATGTCCTAACAGCTACTTGAGACCATGAGCATGTGGAACCTGGGTGAGTGATTAGACTAGAGCAAAGGAAAAGAGCCTTGGTGATGTTGATTGTGTTAGCGTTACTCACTGCTATCTGAAATACCACACAGTGCTGAATAGTAAGCATGAGAGTGCAGGAGAAGCAGCTGGCTGTGTGCCAAGAGCGTACTTCTGGAGACTGTGTATTGTCAGGTGCAAGAGAGATCTGCATGGACGCTTGCACAACTGCATGAAGACTGCATAGATGTATGTAAGAGTACATGTGTGGTAAGGGTTAATTGGAGTTTTGAACATGTAGGATCTACCTCACCCATTGCAGGAGTGGAAGGAAAATCTACCCTGTTGATTTCAAATGTGTTAGCATTTGCCTCTCATTTGTGAGATAGTGATTTGTGCTGAATGCTAGCCATCACAGTTCAAGAAAAAAAGCTACCCCTTTCCTACGAATGCAAGTCTTACAGAACCAGACCAACACAAATTAAATCTCTGACAACAATTCCTTTGTGCACACAGACTCATGGTGTGATTCTAGGCAGAAAACGATATTTGATTGGCAATTTCAAAGCACATTTACTACTGTGGTTTTGCAAGTGATAATTACTGTAACAGCCTGACACATTTTCCTTATAGTTTAGAGAGGCAGGAAAGAGCACATGTCCTAACAGCTACTTGAGACAATGAGCATGTGGAACCTGGGTGAGTGATTAGACTAGAGCAAAGGAAAAGAGCCTTAGTGATGTTGATTGTGTTAATATTACTCACTGCTATCTGAAATACCACACAGTGCTGAATAGTAAGCATGAGAGTGCAGGAGAAGCAGCTGGCTGTGTGCTAAGAGCGTACTTCTGGAGACTGTGTATTGTCAGGTGCAAGAGAGATCTGCATAGACGCTTGCACAACTGCATGAAGACTGCAGCGATATATGTAAGAGTACATGTGTGGTAAGGGTCAATTGGAGTTTTGAACATGTAGGATCTACCTCACCCATTGCAGGAGTGTAAGGAAAATCTACCATGTTGATTTCAAATGTGTTAGCATTTGCCTCTCATTTGTGAGATATTGATTTGTGCTGAATGCTAGCCATCACAGTTCAAGAAAACAAGCTGCCCCTTTCCTACGAATGCAAGTCTTACAGAACCAGACCAACACGAATTAAATCTCTGACAACAATTCCTTTGTGCACACAGACTCATGGTGTGATTCAAGGCAGAAAACGATATTTGAATGGCAATTTGAAAGCACATTTACTACTGTGGTAGAGCAAATGATAATTACTGTAACAGCCTGACACATTTTCCTTTTAGTTGAGAGAGGCAGAAAAGAGAACATGTCCTAACAGCTACTTGAGACTATGAGCATGTGTAACCTGGGTGAGTGATTAGACTAGAGCAAAGGAAAAGAGCCTTAGTGATGTTGATTGTGTTAGCATTAACCACTGCTATCTGAAATACCACACAGTGCTGAATAGTAAGCATGAGATTGCAGGAGAAGCAGCTGGCTGTGTGCTAAGAGCGTACTTCTGGAGACTGTGTATTGTCAGGTGCAAGAGAGATCTGCATGGACGCTTGCACAACTGCATGAAGACTGCAGAGATGTTTGTAAGAGTACATGTGTGGTAAGGGTTAATTCGAGTTTTGAACATGTAGGATCTACCTCACCCATTGCAGGAGTGGAAGGAAAATCTACCCTGTTGATTTCAAATGTGTTCGCATTTGCCTCTCATTTGTGAGATAGTGATTTGTGCTGAATGCTAGCCATCACAGTTCAAGAAAACAAGCTGCCCATTTCCTACGAATGCAAGTCTTACATAACCAGACCAACACAAATTAAATCTCTGACAACAATTCCTTTGTGCACACAGACTCATGGTGTGATTCTAGGCAGAAAACGATATTTGATTGGCAATTTGAAAGCACATTTACTACTGTGGTAGAGCAAATGATAATTACTGAAACAGCCTGACACATTTTCCTTATAGTTTAGAGAGGCAGAAAAGAGCACATGTCCTAACAGCTACTTGAGACCATGAGCATGTGGAACCTGGGTGAGTGATTAGACTAGAGCAAAGGAAAAGAGCCTTGGTGATGTTGATTGTGTTAGCGTTACTCACTGCTATCTGAAATACCACACAGTGCTGAATAGTAAGCATGAGAGTGCAGGAGAAGCAGCTGGCTGTGTGCCAAGAGCGTACTTCTGGAGACTGTGTATTGTCAGGTGCAAGAGAGATCTGCATGGACGCTTGCACAACTGCATGAAGACTGCATAGATGTATGTAAGAGTACATGTGTGGTAAGGGTTAATTGGAGTTTTGAACATGTAGGATCTACCTCACCCATTGCAGGAGTGGAAGGAAAATCTACCCTGTTGATTTCAAATGTGTTAGCATTTGCCTCTCATTTGTGAGATAGTGATTTGTGCTGAATGCTAGCCATCACAGTTCAAGAAAAAAAGCTACCCCTTTCCTACGAATGCAAGTCTTACAGAACCAGACCAACACAAATTAAATCTCTGACAACAATTCCTTTGTGCACACAGACTCATGGTGTGATTCTAGGCAGAAAACGATATTTGATTGGCAATTTCAAAGCACATTTACTACTGTGGTTTTGCAAGTGATAATTACTGTAACAGCCTGACACATTTTCCTTATAGTTTAGAGAGGCAGGAAAGAGCACATGTCCTAACAGCTACTTGAGACAATGAGCATGTGGAACCTGGGTGAGTGATTAGACTAGAGCAAAGGAAAAGAGCCTTAGTGATGTTGATTGTGTTAATATTACTCACTGCTATCTGAAATACCACACAGTGCTGAATAGTAAGCATGAGAGTGCAGGAGAAGCAGCTGGCTGTGTGCTAAGAGCGTACTTCTGGAGACTGTGTATTGTCAGGTGCAAGAGAGATCTGCATAGACGCTTGCACAACTGCATGAAGACTGCAGAGATGTATGTAAGAGTACATGTGTGGTAAGGGTTAATTGGAGTTTTGAACATGTAGGATCTACCTCACCCATTGCAGGAGTGTAAGGAAAATCTACCATGTTGATTTCAAATGTGTTAGCATTTGCCTCTTATTTGTGAGATATTGATTTGTGCTGAATGCTAGCCATCACAGTTCAAGAAAACAAGCTGCCCCTTTCCTACGAATGCAAGTCTTACAGAACCAGCCCAACACGAATTATATCTCTGACAACAATTCCTTTGTGCACACAGACTCATGGTGTGATTCTAGGCAGAAAACAATATTTGATTGGCAATTTGAAAGCACATTTACTACTGTGGTAGAGCAAATGATAATTACTGTAACCGCCTGACACATTTTCCTTATAGTTTAGAGAGGCAGAAAAGAGCACATGTCCTAACAGCTACTTGAGACCATGAGCATGTGGAACCTGGGTGAGTGATTAGACTAGAGCAAAGGAAATGAGCATTGGTGATGTTGAATGTGTTAGCGTAACTCACTGCTATCTGAAATACCACACAGTGCTGAATAGTAAGCATGGGAGTGTAGGAGAAGCAGCTGGCTGTCAGCTAGGAGCGTGCTTCTGGAGACTGTGTATTGTCAGGTGCAAGAGAGCTGTATGGACGCTTGCACAACTGCATGAAGACTGCAGAGATGTATGTAAGAGTACATGTGTGGTAAGGGTTAGTTGGAGTTTTGAACATGTAGGATCTACCTCACCCATTGCAGGAGTGTAAGGAAAATCTACCATGTTGATTTCAAATGTGTTAGCATTTGCCTCTCATTTGTGAGATATTGATTTGTGCTGAATGCTAGCCATCACAGTTCAAGAAAACAAGCTGCCCCTTTCCTACGAATGCAAGTCTTACAGAACCAGACCAACACAAATTAAATCTCTGACAACAATTCCTTTGTGCACACAGACTCATGGTGTGATTCTAGGAAGAAAACAATATTTGATTGGCAATTTCAAAGCACATTTACTACTGTGGTTTTGCAAGTGATAATTACTGTAACAGCCTGACACATTTTCCTTATAGTTTAGAGAAGCAGAGAAGAGCACATGTCCTACCAGCTACTTGAGACCATGAGCATGTGGAACCTGGGTGAGTTATTAGACTAGAGCAAAGGAAATAAGCCTTGGTGATGTTGAATGTGTTAGCGTTACTCACTGCTATCTGAAATACCACACAGTGCTGAATAGTAAGCATGAGAGTGCAGGAGAAGCAGCTGGCTGTGTGCTAAGAGCGTACTTCTGAAAACTGTGTATTGTCAGGTGCAAGAGAGATCTGCATGGACGCTTGCACAACTGCATGAAGACTGCACAGACCAACACAAATTAAATCTCTGACAACAATTCCTTTATGCACACAGACTCATGGTGTGATTCTAGGCAGAAAACAGTATTCCTGGGTGATACCAGTACATCTTAACTTATGGTGAAGACATACTCGATAATATCTTACAAGTTCAAGGCAGTTAAATATCTTCCAAAACATAAAATGTAAAACACAACTTTAAAACATGAATCACATTTCTATTATTTATATCAAAATGCACCACATACATCCCCTCTCAAATTCATAACTCACCTTTAAAAGTAATTAGTTGAGAAAGAAATGTGGCACTCACACAGCAGATTATCAGAGCCAGAATCTCTGAGCTGTACACCTCTCACCAGAACCAGTAAATGGCAAACTTTCCCTCTCTTTTTTCACACATATACATGTTAACTTCAAATCACAGTGCTTCCCACATTTTTTCAAATGGAAACACACATTTCTATTGGTTGCAAATTTCAACCCTTTCCAAATGATCCCTACCCCCAACATGACTTCTGCCTGCTACCATAGCAACAGGTCATGGAACACTGGTGTGAGCAGAGAGGTCAGAAGTTCAGCACACAATGTTTCTAATCCAAAGAGCAAGAGTGCTTGACTTTTCAAACCTAACAGCAAATCCAAAGTAATGTTCTGTGGGAACACATTTTTCTGAACCAATACAAAACATGGTTTTAAAAATTTAAACATACAGCCTAGTTTTTAGTGTTGAATGGTCTGAAACAGCCAATGATTTATTTTTATTAAAAAAAGAGTATGTAAGCCTCCATTTTACAACTATCTTTCTTTTCATATTGCCATTCTACTGAAAGACACCTTCTGAGTGCATCCAGATCTCCTTGAAAGATGTTCACAGTGTGGATTGTAGGTCATAGCTATGTCTTCTGGAGTCAAAAGTATGCAGCAAAAAGAGGTATTGTGAAAGACCTTGCTTTGCCAAATGTAGACATTAAATGGATTGGTCAGAGAGGGTTAAAGTGGCACCAATTAATGCCTTTGGTGAAATCCTTTCTACATCTCCCACAGCCTGACCTTATAATTGTGCACTGTGGTGGAAATGACCCAGGCACTTTAACTGGGGTAGGTCTGGAAATTCTTGTTAAGGACACCTTTGTGCAATTGATGTCACTTTTTCCACAAACTACCTTTGTATATTCTAATATATGCCAAAGGCAAAAGTGGAACTGGTTCAACCAACATTGTCCACAGATTGACAAAGCAAGAAAGCATGTCAATAAGTCTGTTTCTGCTTTCCTCAGAGACTATGGTATGGGTGCTATATACCACAACAACTTGCGTTACAACATGCAAGGCATTTATAGAGGGGACAGTGTACATTTCACAGATGAAGGCAACAGAGTCTTCCTCTTGAACTTTAGACTCTGCATCGGACTTACTTGTAGGTACAAAAAAACACTCAATAAACACAACAGCTCTTTTTAGAGCCAACCAACATCTAAACACTTAAATTTGATTTTTATTTCTATTTTTTTAAAAAATTTATTGCCGCCATGCGCGCACCGTGCGTGCACCGTGCGCGCACCCCGCGATATTTTTTAAAATTTTTTTTTTTTTTTGGGACCTAAGGGGTCTTTCATGGTCCCCCTGAGAGGGCCTAGGGGGTCAGGAACTCTCTACCCTGCCCCCTTTTAACGTTCTCCACTTGTGTTTTTAACTCTCTTCTGCCTCTAAAACTCAAAATGGCGGCTAGGGGTGCGCGCACCCCGCGATTTTTTGAAAAAAAATTAAAGGTTTTTTTCACCCTTCGGGGTCCTTCAGGGACCCCCTGACAAAGGCTAGGGGGTCAGGATTTCTCTACCCTGCCCCCTTTACAAGTTCTCCACCTTTCTTTTTCCCTGTCACACACGCAACACACAGAATGGCGGACGACACTTCCTGATTTCGACCGATTCGAATGTTGACTGACATGTAACCACCAATCAGAAATTCGCTCGCGCACGGCACCGTGCGCACACAGTGCGCGCCTATAGATATTTATGTACTTTTAACTGTAATTTCCTCAGGAACTACTGAACAGATTGACACCATTTATGCAAAAGGCACATGCCTGACCTGAGGACTACCTCTTTGCCAAATTTCAAGTAATTCTGTTCAGCCGTTCGGACTGTACCTTTGACTAAAGGTCCTATGGGAAAATGCATGGGGAAAACGCGTTTTGGGACCCCCCTTTTTTCTCAGCCCCAGCTAGACGAATCACCCCGAGACTTTCAGGGTAGGAGCTGAGCGGAGCGCCCCATTAGTTTTGAAAATTTCGCGAGGATTCGTCAACCGGCGCCAAAGTTATTCAAAATAGAATTTTGAGATTTCCTATGGAAACTCGGTCCTAACTATAACTATCTACTGGCGACCACCAGTAGATAGTATATATATATATATATATATATATATATATATATATATATATATATATATATATATATATATATATATATATATATATTCACTGAAAAAACCATAGGTTTCACACACGTTATAGTTAGGAATTAGCATTTAAAAAACCTTGCAAATTCACTGAAAAAACCATAGGTTTCACACATGTTATAGTTAGCGGAAATTTTACTGATAAAAAACCAATGAAATTGCCCCGTTATAGTTAGTGCTGGCAACTATAACTCACGCGACCGCAATCCTCTGCTGATGCTAATACTGTATTTAGACACTTATTTGCCCATGTCTTCTTCCATACATTTTTAGCTATACATATATTACAAATATTTTTTTTTATAAAGACACATATGTCATCAGCAGAAGATTGCGGTCGCGTGAGTTATAGTTGCCAGCACTAACTATAACGGGGCAATTTCATTGGTTTTTTATCAGTAAAATTTCCGCTAACTATAACATGTGTGAAACCTATGGTTTTTTCAGTGAATTTGCAAGGTTTTTTAAATTCTAATTCCTAACTATAACGTGTGTGAAACCTATGGTTTTTTCAGTGAATTTGTACGATTTTTTAAATGCTAAGTTACTTTACGCCATTCGAGGCATGCGCGCCCACTTAACGCAGTGCGTTCCGTGCACGGTTTTTATCAACTTTAATAAGCCCTGTACATTTGGTGGCCTTCGGCCACCAAAAGCACAGGGGGTGGGGTCAATGTGGATAGTGTTTTTTTTATTTCGATTTTATAATTTCATGTTGCCAAAATATAGTTTTTTTACTGATGTAATAAGCCCTGTACATTTGGTGGCCTACGGCCACCAAAAGCATAGGGGGTGGGGTAAGTGTGGATAGTGTTTTTTTTATTTCTATTTTTTACCGTACGCTTACGGTAAGCGTACGGTAAGCGTACTCGGCGAAATTGCCGAAAAAAAAATAAAACCGTTTTTGCTCTTGGGGGATGTTTGGGGACTCCCTCAACATGACTATGTGGGAGGGAGTTGTCAAAACAGCCCCGTAACATGTTTTTGGGCATCATGTTTGATAAATAACACTCAGTGCGAGAGACAAAATGGCGGACGCCGCTTCCTGGTTTCGGCCGATTCGAATGTTTACTAAGATCTAAGAGCCAATCAGAATCGCGCTCGCGCACGCCACCGTACGCGTACGGTAAGCGTACGGTAAGCGTACCGTAAGCGGGCTCAGATATATATATTGATTTAAAGGCTATTTTCTCAGAATCTACTGAACAGATTTACACCAAACCTACAAAAGGCACTTCCTTGACATAGGGACTACCTCTCTGCCAAATTTCTAGTAATTCTGTTCAGCCGTTCGGGCTGTAGCTCGTTCTAAAGGTCCTATGGAAAAATGCATGGGAAAAACGCGTTTTGGGACCCCCCTTTTATCTCAGCCCCCGCTTGACGAATCCCCCCGAGACTTTCAGGGTAGGAGCGGAGCGTAGCGCCCCACCTATTTTGAGAAATTCGCGAGGATTCATAGACCGGCGCCAAAGTTATTCAAAATAGAATGTTGCGGATTTCCTATGGAAAAGGGGTCCTAACTATAACTACCTACTGGCGACCGCCAGTAGGTAATATATATATATATAGTGAATAATTTGAACTGGTTGTTTGCAAATAGGACCCCCTGGCACTGGTCTTTGTAGACAGGGACTTGTTCTTCATTCCTGAGACTTTGACCCATACCAGAAGATAGTAAGCCAGAAAAGGGGGAAGAAGAAGCAAGAAATGACAGAAAAACAGTGATAAAGGAAGGAATAAGGAATTAAAAAGCTCCTGCAGGAGTGTGAGAAAAGGGCAGGGAGTGTAGGGAGGTGGATGAAAGAGACTTGCAAAACACTTTGGGCACCGTCACTCATTATTTTCCAAATTAATCAGTTGACAAGAACTACCAATGAAAAAGGGATTTTACTTAGAATGAGAAATCCACGAAACCCCCTCTTGATCTTTAGCTTTTACAATCCCCCGGACTGCATTTGAAGTTTCCAACAGAAATCAGCTTTTTCCAAAACTAACATTGCCTGTGTGCGACTGAAGAGCTGACAAACAACCACACTGCAATAAATTCAACTACTATTTAAAGTTTACATCTTTCACATTGCTACCAAATGCCAGTGGTTAGCAGCAGGTTTATTGCAGCATGCTGGGACTAGAACATAAAAAGTAAATTACATGGTATTAATAATCTTTTTGTAAAGACAGTAGTCTTTGCTTACCTTAACCGAGGTGGAGAATGGCCAGAACTCTTAGGAGTATATTGATCTAATATGTCCACATTTCCTATCAGAATTTGCATTCCCCGTTCACTACATGCATAGATTAATGATTATGAGAGATTTCCTAATGTATACATAGTCTCATAGAGCAATAAATGTAATGGCAGAGAAGACTAATGAGGTAACATTCATGTAAACGCAATCTGTGGAAAAGGAACATAAATCATCCAGGCCATAAGAGGT
This sequence comes from Triturus cristatus, assembly GCF_964204655.1. Classification (NCBI taxonomy): domain Eukaryota; kingdom Metazoa; phylum Chordata; class Amphibia; order Caudata; family Salamandridae; genus Triturus; species Triturus cristatus. The sequence goes on along the minus strand of NC_140587.1, from coordinate 477,298,886 downwards.
GCAACAGGATTCATTAAGGAGAATGGACAATTTAAATATGCTACTGTAAGAAATTGGGTTGTTGGATGACTGCGGTGTGAGCCTAATTAAGTAGCAACCACCATCCTTGTCAGGAAAGCATAAGCAAACCCCAAAATAACCTGTGCTCAACCACCAAGCAGGTTGGCACAGATCAGTCGGGCTTAACTTAGGGGCGATGTGTAAAGTATGTGTGCAACGCTACAAACACTAACACAGTGAAAGCACACCACAAAAGCATCCCACACCAGATTAGAAAAATAAAGTTATTTTTAATAAATAAAATAAGACAAAAATGACAAAACTACAATCAGTAGAACTGCAGATAAGCAATTTTAAAGGTTTCAGTACAAAAGGGACCAAAAAGCACAAAGTGTGCAGAGTGGATAGCTGGTCATGCAGGACTGTGACAAAGTCACAAGTCCAGGCCGACTGCATTGGAGCAGGGACCGGCTACAGGAATGCATCGTCATCAAGAATCCCGTCAACGAGGGCTTGTGATGAGAAGTCTGGCATTGAGGATGCGTCGCACAGTTGAGGGGATAAGTCAGTTCTGATAAGCTGCGGGGCTGTAATGCGGAGTCCAGCATCACGGTTGACATCGATGAGGGATGCGAGGGCGAGTAAATCTTAACCCTCCATAGTCCAAGATTTCTCTACTGTTGCACAGACTGGAGTGGAGATAGTACATTCACCCCTTTGGCGTCCAACTCTTTCCTTACTTTTGCAGTGACCGGAGTGGGAACAGTAAATTTAACCCATCCAGAGTCCATCTATTTCCCTACTGTTGCACAGACTAGAGTGGGAATACTAAATTCTTCCCTTTTGGCATCCAACTCTTTCCATACTGTTGCACACACTGGAGTGGGAATAGTAAATTTAACCCATCGCAATCCAATACTTTCCCTACTGTTGCACTGCATGGAATACGAATAGTAAATTTGACCTCTCTGGATTCCAATGTTTTCCCTACTGTTGCCCAGACTGGAGTGGGAATAGTTCATTTTACCCCTCTGGAGTCCAACGCTTTCCCTACTGTTGCACAGACTGGAGTAGGTTAGGTAAATTGTACCCCTGTCGAGTTCAATGCTTTCTCTACGGTTGCCAGACTGGAGTGGGAATAGCAGATTTTACCCCTCCGGAGTCCAACGTTTCCCCTACTGTTACACAGACTAGAGTGGTAATAGTAAATTTTACCCCTTCAGAGTCCAGCGCTTTTCCTTCTGTCACACAGAGTGGAGTAGGAATGGTAAATTTGACCTCTCTGGAGTCCAATGTTTTCCCTACTGTTGCACAGACTGGAGCTGGAAATATACATTTTACTTCTTCAGAGTCCAACGCTTTCCCTACTGTTGCACAGACTTGAGGTGGAATAGTAAATTTCACCCCTACGGAGTCCAACACTATCCCTTTTGTTACCAGAGTGGAGTTGGAACAGTACATTTTACAGTTCCGGAGTCCAACGTTTTCCTTACTGTCACACAGACTGCAGTGAGAATAGTAAATTTTACCTCTCCGTAGTCCAACGATGGGCCCTATTATGATGTCGGTCGGAAAGCCTCTGACTGCATTGTTATTGCGGCATCAGAGCTGCTGACCGGAGGTCGGTCGGTCCCGAGACCGCAACAATGTCAGTCGGAGGCAACTCCGACCGACATCGTAATAAGCCCCAATATCTTTTTCTTACTTTTTACAATATAAGTGTAAACAATATTTTTATTTAGATATTTTTGTAGTTACATTTATAAGTATAGGGAAGCGATATTTGTGTCAATGATATTTTTGCCACAATATATTTATTTTACGATATTTTTTGAGTCAATGTTATGTCAGTAATCCGCCCTTGCCAGGGATTAGAGAACATTTATATATGGAGTTATTTAAAGATTCTGCTTTGGGCACATATTGATCACCAGGATACATTGACTGTATTCTACTTCCATTGGGAAAGTCACTTATTCTGGTTGCATCCCTGCCCCTTTCATCAGCGGTGGTTTCTTCATAGGATCATAGGGGCATTGACCACTTACTACTGCGAGCCGCTACTCCCCAGGCTCATTTTAACAAATTGAAATGAGCCCCATATGGCTGTGCCTCTATTCATTTCATTCCTTTAAGGGGCAGGGCTACGGAGCTCTCAGTGGGTGAGATGAGCAGCTGAGGCTGTTAATTTATCTGCGCATGTCAGATTGACTTGTATTTTTACTGTTGCCAACCTCACATGCACATATCAGGCTTCCACATTGAAGGCTTGCATGGAGCTGCGTCAGCAAATAAACAGCCCCATCGGTCTTCAATGGAACATTGTGGTTGCATGGCCCTGCCAATCCTAGCACTTCTCCCATGCTTCCCAGTATTATATTCAGCATAAGAGCAGTGCTTGGATTGTCTGGGGAGCTCGGGCTTGAGATTTCAATCCTGGCTGGGGAAAAATATCTTTACAAGAAGGCAATGGCAGGCGGGAGGATTAAACTCGGGACTCAGATCATAACAGCTTGCAGCATAATAAGATCGTCAAGGTAAGTTTCTTAAGCAGTATTGATAATTTATAGTTTTCATGTTCATGCCCCACAACTTTTAAAGTCAGCATCCGCCACTGCATTTTGCAGTAGATAACCCTATACTCTGCTTAGTTGTTACTAGTCCCATAAAGGCATACCATTGTCCTCTGCCCATTTAAAGAATTAGCCTAATCAACTAAGCTGTTTCACAAATTATTAGCATGGCTTCAGGTAGATGATGTATTACTCACCTTCACCAGCAAATAGCTATTGATCAGACAACTGACCCAAACAGTCTAACACTTAAATTAGTCAGAATATATGATTTGGCTGTGTCAACAAACTCCAAACACACTTAATTTATAATATTTCGTTTTAATATAATTTGCTATGCAATGTTGATTTGCTAAAAAAAACATATTTGCATCTCATTTTGTCTCGTTCTGTTCGTATTTTGAGTTGAATGAAACTGCCAATGAATGACATTTATGGTTAACACATTGAAAATGTATAATGTTCATGCTCACACCCCTACAAATGACACACAAGATACATAGGAGAGAAGTGTAAATCCATAGATGCACGGCCAACCTATCCCCAGGACACCAATGAAGAAGGGGTTATACTTTAACAGCGGAACAGCTCCTCAGCTACACAAAATCGAAAGCGAAGCTACTTTGCCTTTTGAACCAGCATTTCACTTTTAACAGTCAACTGATGAGAAAATAGATGCTTGGAGTAGGAGTTAAAAAAAAACATGCACTGATATCGACCACATAGACATGGGCTATTCCTACCCCTAGAGAAACGAGCAAGAGTCCTCATGAATCTATGCTGGCATTGATTGATGAATACTACTGAGGCAATGTCGGGGCTACGCTTACAATACATGGCATGGTCAATTACAGGAATGCCGATGAGGACTTCGTAGATGCCAGCTCTTTAGCTGTAGATGGTATATGTGTTGTTCAGTTTTCAACACACTGTAAACTTTGTCATGCGTCTGATCTGCACAGCCCAAATGCCAGTAAATTATGCAGGAGCTAGTTGCTGCCTCCTGCACCATCCTCGTCGCCAGTCAAAAGAAGATATTGCAAGTGGTGTAAGTTGAATTATTTATTAAAAGTACAACGTAGGTGCATCTCAAGTCTTGCCAGGCAGCTATCTGACAGGAATTCCAACATTCTAACGTATCTCTACAAGAGGATTTCAAAGCAGGAACTAAAGGCAGAAAGGGATAGAGGAAAAATGGAAAAAGGAATATACCAACAGGAGGAAACTTACAACAGAAGTCCGTCACATCTTTATTACAGACTTTTTGGTATACTACAAAAGTATCACTTTTATGATTGAGCATTGATTGCACCTTTCTCCCATTGGTATATCTCTCCTTAACGTAAGCAATGCACTGTGCTTGTTTTTCGATATGTCAATAAAAGAAAACACGTTTTTCATCACAAAACCATTATTTATTTAAAAACATGTATTACGTTACTGAGGTAAACTATATACAATAAAGTTCACGAAAGTCACAAGTGCAAATCGTTTTTCATACAAAGTTCTGTTTCCCATAAAGAAAAGTTACCCTTACACTCGGAGGTTTGAAGTATCCAATCTATAAAACGATTTATTCAAATTCACAGTTTCTGAAATAAGCTAGTACTGAGGATGCTGAATACTTCTGTACCTTCCTTGTGCCCTTGCTCTATATACCGTCCTACTTTCTTGCTTGCGGACTGTGGATCAGCCATTACGAGAAGCAATTTGTGTCTGGTGGCTTGGAATGCTGCACATTGTGCAAAATTCAGTGCAATAATGATGTGACTGATTTTTTCTGAAGGGTGTCTATCAAACACACACAGACAGTATAATTTACTTTTTTTACATTTTAAAACAACGTTTAATGGTATTTCTCAATTTTATGAGAGCTCTGTTTTAGTTCTCCTCTGCCATGTTGTGTGAATGCAGTACATGGTCCACAGCCATAGCTTTAATGGTTAGACGCCGTCACCGTTATGGGAAAAAGGTCAGTCTTAACAATAAGCTACTGCATTGAGAAGCCACAAAGATGGCACCAAGAATGTTGCATCATGATACTCCAAATGAATGGAAAGGATGTAGCATAATATAGCTATAGACATAACTCCTGTTCATGCTATTACTTTATATGCAGGGAAAGTGCATGGAGTACACACCTAGCAACCAATTGCTCTTGTTGCATGTCACACATGGAGAGTGGAATGCTCCTGCTCCATAGCATATATGGGTCATGTGCAGACTCTGAAAACTGGAATAGCAGTGTGGGATGATCAAGCTTGAATCACAAATCATTTGCAAATTTGAAGTCTGTCACTTTCCTTTTGCAAAACATGTATTCCTTGGCTTTTGCAGGGTTGATCTGTATTTGTGGAACATCAGTTGTTACCAAGCATGCCTTTAGCACACATGCCTTACAAACCGTTGGCTTTTACAACATGTTTTATTATATTGTGTTACTTTATTACACATTGGTCGTGGTAATAACTGATATTCTTCTTATATGCATATATTACCCAGTAGCGGTTGCCACTGGGTAGTTATAGAGAGGTCTGCGTTTCCCCAGAGCTGCCATTTCTTGTTTGCTAATACAGTTGGTGTCATTTGTTGAATATTGTGGAAAAGAGGGTCCCAAAATGCAAAATCCCGTGCAATTTCCATAGGGAGTTTTGAAAAGGGCTACAGCCAAAACGGCTGAACGGAATTACACCAAATCAGGCCATACCTATATCGTGGTCTAAAAATTTTGCTTTTTGTGATTTGGGGTAAAACTGTTCAGTAGTTTTTGTTAAATTAAGGTTAACAAATATTTGCATATCTGACAATTGGGTCTGCAAGTCCTACAGTCACACGAAGCAAAAAAACTGGAAACAGCTGATTGGTCTAAGGTTTTTTTTCCATTGAGCATTGCTCAGATTGGCTGACTGTTGGATGACCAGAAATGAAATGGACTGTATATGGGTATGGTGTTGTGACAATGGTCATACAAAGCTATACAAGGGGGCAGAATAAAGGTATCCAGTCCCCCTACTAATTGAGAGGAAGTCTATAAGACATAAGTAGTGTGATGAAGCAAACTGTTCATTTTTTAAAAACAGAGAGAGGTCAGTCGCCAGTCGCTCCCTACACCTTACTACACACAAAATCACCCTGGGGAGGGGTCTCTGCTGAGAGACCAGTCCCTCTCCACAGCATACTTTGCACACCTGTCGCCCAAGACAAAGGTCTTTGCTGAAAGGTCAGAACCTCCCCACATGCTACTATGCATAACATCACCCTGGGGAGGAGGTTTAAGGAAAGGCCTCAATACTGTGCATGCCCCACACCCTGTGAAGAGGTCTCACCAGGGAGGCTAGTCCCTCCCCACACCCTACTAGGCATACCTATCACCCGGGGCAGGGGTCTCAGCAGAGAGGGCAGTCCCTCACCACACCCTACTTCGCACATCCGTTGCCCACGACAAAGATCTCAGTGGAGAGGCCATAATACATAATAAAAAATACTTTCTAAGTTTACTTTAGGTGAGATATATTTCACAAAATATCTTTTGTTTAATTTCATATATTCAAACTATTTAAAGTTTTAATACAAAATTAAGTTAATGGTGCTGTAACATTTTTTCCTGTTGTTTTAGTGAACTAGTAAAATGACGCAAAACTGTAAGAGTAAGTTGCATGTGTAAATTATTCACAAGTGTAAGTTGTCATTGTGAATAGTCCCCAAAGTCAGCAAATTCTATTTTTCAGATTGCTTCAGCTAGAGTGCTAAATGCAAGCTAGTTTGCAATAAACAACACATTTTGCAAAATGTCCTCTGAATCACATGATAAAATGGGCAACTCCAATTTCAGAGTTCTCTAAATAACCACTATTTTTTAACTTATTGGGCTGATTCACAAAGGTAAACTTACACTTTTGAGTAGGTTTATTAATTTTTGATATTTACAAGCACATTCTATGAGTAATATCTTCACTACTGCAGAGTCTTCACAATCGTGGCGGGAACTCTGCACATAAAAAGATAGGACCTTCCTATCTTTCTATGTGCAGAGTCTCCTTCCCAAGGCTGGAGACTCTGCAGTAGCAAAGATACTACATTTGTTTCTGATGATTTGTTGTAGATTTTTTCTTTTCTCTTCTTTATCCACTACTTATACCAAGCATAAGGGAAGCATGTTTGAATTTTTTCAGTCTACCCTAACCAAACTGGACCCTACTGCGAGTAGAGTAAACTCTCCCTTGGGACCTATCCCTCTAGTATACTGGTCCATAACCCAGAGGTGTAGGCCTCCCTGATAGATATTTATTTTGATGATAGAAGGGGTGGTTCTAGAAAATTCCAGACATCTCTTTTATCTACTCAACATGGACCAAATCCCACCCAATGGAGAAGCATATGGTGCAACAAGAGTCTCAACCAATTTAGATTTTGTAAATTATTGTATTAGAAATTCCAAATTAAAGAGAATAAGCATTCCAAACAAAACAAGTTGAGTGCAATGCAACTCATCAAGAAAAGTAAATTGAGTGCGCTGTCCCTCTTCTTCTTTTATAAGTTCATAATGAAATGTCTGAGTCATGTGGTGTCCCACCACCATCGAAAGACCATCCTCACTTCAGAATATGCATTAAGTCATTTAAAGAATAGAAACAACAGCATAGTTTCTCATGCTTGCCACATTCATAAGTCCATATCGACTTTTAAAAAGAAACATAGCAGCAACACACAGGATAGTAGGTAGTACACTTCATGATCTTGCCATTCGCATGGGAATGTGTTATACAGAAAGCACGGTACCCACAATTGCAATATGAAATGTTACATTCTTTGAAATCACTAAACCATTATGAATTTTTAGAGTAAAGGTCAACACAAGACAAGTCCTAAAACGAAGCCTTTAACTTGACTTAAAATTTACTTTATTTAGTGTATTATTGAACAGTACTAAAATGAGATAAAATCATAATAACTATCAAATTAATGTTAATATTCATGAATTATCATCCTAACACACTAATGATACCTTGAAATGATTGATTACTGCAAAAATTCATTTTATTCTACATAAATGCACGTTTTTCTACTTTCATGTTATAACAATCATTTCAACTTTATCAATAGCTATATTATTTTTAACATTAGTCTGCAAACTTTGAAGCTCATGTTTAACAGCTATACCACCAAAGCTTCTATGCAATGACATTTCTCCATAATACATTTCAATGACACTAGGCCATGTCTCATCTTGCACAAAGTTCATTCCTTTTATATGTAATCATATACATTTGCATGTACTTCTTATATTTATATTTTAAAACACACTTGTATGGTGTTTCTATAGAAGTTTCTATCTAGCGTGTGCATTATGTAATTTTCAAATTCATGTTTTTAGTTCTATTTTGATCCTGTATTCTGTTTATAAAATTTACTTTCTATCAGTCCTTCCTCTGATGGCAAACTGAGCCATCATCTTATTTTATCTCATCAGATATCATCACAGATTAGAATGTGTTGTCCTTTGTCTTTTTCTCCTAATATCCTCTGCTGCTTTTATTTAATCATTGAATTTACATGGTGCATCTTTCAATACAAGATCAGTTCTCGTCCTTTTTGCTCCTTTATTTTTGTCTTTCTGAAATCTGTAAAATTTGACTGACAAATATGCGTTATGCACAAAGAGATCACTATCATTGGTCTTAATATTGATATTACCAATCCATTTCCTGAATTTCCTAGTCACTTGCTAGCATTTGATAATCCTTTACCTATTTTCTCTCACATACCATCTGTTTCCAAATCTTTTAAGTCATTTTTAGGTCTCGCCTGAGCCAGCGCTTATAGCGCTGCTCTGGCGAGAGTTTTAGTAAGCGGGTTTTTGGAAGTGCCAACCTGGTGGCTTTTTTCAGGCCTCCAGCTTGCGTTCATGATGTCGTGCATGCGCACAGCTGCTATCCTGGTTTCTAGCATTCCTTTCCTCACATGGCTGGCTTTCCTCCCCCTCTCTCACCCGCTCCTCCCCCTCCCTTAGTGCACAGAAGAGTTTCGTGAGATGCTAAGTTCCCCTCTTACTTCTCTTCCTCACGCAAGCAAGCAAAAAGCGTTGTTCAATCACTTTACATGGTACCATAGTACCTTTTTTTAGTTACTATTTTTCTTTTATTTACAGACTCTAATTGTAATTCTTTTTAAATAAATTACGCTTGTCCATGCAAAGTTTAGCATGAATGAAGCACTTTAGCAGGTATTCCTTTCCTCGCATGGGCGGCTTTCCTCCCCCTCTCTCACCCGCTCCTCCCCCTCCCTTACTGCACGGAAGAGTTTTGTGAGATGCTAAGTTCCCCTCTTACTTCTCTTCCTCACGCAAGCAAGCAAAAAGCGCTGTTCAATCACTTTACATGGTACCATAGTACCTTTATTTAGTTACTATTTTTCTTTTATTTACAGACTCTAATCGTAATTCTTTTAAAATAAATTATGCTTGTTTTCAATTACACTGGGGGATTAAGTGATTTGCCCAGGATCACGGCATATCGAGCCAACGCTGAGAGTTGAACCCAGTTCCAGGGTCAGCAGCTCTACCTGAAACGTGCACTCATTGTGTTAACCCACTAGCCCCTGACCTGCTTGCCACCATGGTTTTTAACAAGCCCCCCTGCTTTTAAAACACCACCTCATCCTGCACCCTGCAGTGGCATAACAAAATTTGAGCCACCCCTCGCAAACTACGGGGTCAGTGGGGGCTTATTTTCCTATTGTGGCAGCGCGTTAGGTTTCACTTTTGTTTTTAATTATTGTGTCAGCACGTTAGGTTTCACTTTCACCGCCACTAGTCATCCGGTAACCATCACAAGGGACGCGCAAGGGTTCTCATTCCAGCCGCTCCATTTTAAATCTGCATTCCTTGGTCCCTCCCGACGTGCGCAGCCGGGACAGCGGTTTTACAATCTGCGCAATGCCGAGAGCTTGTTGTTTACAGACAACACCCCAGCTGCTTTTGACTCACCATGTCCTTCTCCCTGCTCTGTTGTTTTACTCACCCCCCTGCTTCAGCCAGGCCGCGCTTGTTCTTTTTAAATCTCCGCGCTCAGAAGGTGAGTGTTTCAGCTTGTGTGCGCGTGTTCTTGTGAACATACGAGTGGAGAACATTCATAAAACGCCTACGACAAAACCAACAGCATCTTGTGACCATGCTGCGTGTTGTCTGTCTGTGCTTGTTCATTTTGCACCTGTGTTTATGTCGTTGTTGGTGCGTGTCACTGAATGCTCATGTATGAAAGGTGTCATCCCTCTGCCCACTTGTCATTTGCGAGTGTGCTGCCCGTGCTCTGGCCGCATGTTTTGTTTTTAATTAATGGTGTGTTTATCTTAATCTGGGCTCGCAGTGTTGTGTGTGTGTCTGGTTGTCGTGGTGTATGTGCGCTTCCCTGTATGCATGTTGGTTGTGGGTGCCAGTATGTATGATCTGTTTTGATGTGTATGTAGAGTCGCCACTCTGCACATGTGCCTATCAGTCAGTATATGTCAGCTAGGCTCCTTGAATTTGCCAGTGCTCGTTCTTCATCTCATCCATCCCCAGCCCCGCAAGCATTACCGTCGCTGGGCACGGGGCTGAGCCGCAAGTACGTGCAGTGCACGTGATCCTCAACGCATCCCTTGCCTCAAACCCCAGGAGAACCATGCAGCGCGCGCCCTCCTCTATGTCTGTGGTCCCGCGCGTGGAGGAGGGGTCCGTGATGCTGATGAGGGCTCGCGATATACATCCCTAAGCAGCTGATGCCACGAGCTGGAACAGGGGTGGCTGCTACTCATTTGCACCGAGTAATGGAATTAACCCTTCCGATCTCTACGCTCAGCCGAAGCACTGGTTTTGGATGTCAGTGTGTATCATTTGTACAGCCCCTGTGTGCAGCATAGAGACTCCTACAGAAGGAGCACATAAGGGTGGCCCATCTTAGCATAGCTGCCCCTGGCTGCGTGCTCTCAGTGGGGCAGAACTGCTCCAGTGACAGGGGAGAAACTTTTAAGTTACTGCCCTCAGTTGCATAACTCAGACTGATGGGGCTCCCCTGCAAAATCCAATGACGGACCCCATAAACTTCCGTATCCCACCCAGTGCTACACGTAGTAAAACGTCTAACTGTTAAGCACCCAGAATAATGTGCTGCATGGCTAAAAACGTATATGGTCCCAAAGGCGAGACCTATTGGCTATGCCTCCGTCTGTAGGAAAGTTACTACGAGTGCTAAGGTATTCTTTTTGTAAATCAGACAGACCCAATGTCCGCGTATTTCCTTCCTACATGGACACCCTAATGGTTAGGGGAAGTTTATCCCAGCGAGTACGATTCAGGAAGTGCGAGTCTCGGGTTTCGTGAGGACCGCTGGGGGTCCAATTGAAAACGGTGCAATGATGGTGACGTGGCCGGGAGGACGTCGGGCTTACACATTGTTAATGATTCACACACGACTGTCATGACATAATTCATCATGTCTGATAACCCAAGCACTTCCACAAAGAAATGATAACAGAACATCAAGGCACAGTTCCCTGAGTCAGCCACAGCATTCAATAAACTGTGTTTTATTGCAGGCAGGAGTCGGTAGGGCAGTAAGGGTGGCAGGCACCCTTGTACAAGCAGACAAAATGGACACCCACTCTGCTAGTGGGCTATAAAAATAAAACCATAACTGCAGTTCAGGCGTCGCCTAAGACTCCTGCTACCTGGTGCCACTGCACCTGATGCACCAAATATAGCTCCGCCCCGGCACGTAAGCACTCTCTCTCTCTCTCTCTCTCTAAATTTCACTCTTTAAATCTCTCTATCTAAATATCTCTCTCTCTAAATCTCTCTAAATCTCTCTCTCTCTAAATCTCTCTCTAAATCTCTCTTTCTAAATCTCTCTCTAAACCTCTCTCTCTCTAAATCTCTCTCTAAATATCTCTCTCTCTCTAAATCTTTTGCTCTCTAAATCTCTCTCTCTCTCTCTAAATCTTTTGCTCTCAAAATCTCTCTCTCCCTCTCTAAATCTCTCTCTCTCTCTCTCTCTCTCTCTCTTTCTAAATCTCTCTCTCTCTCTTTCTAAATCTCTCTCTCTCTAAATCTCTCTCTCTCTCTCTAAATCTCTCTTTCTCTTACTCTAGTCGGTTGGCATGCCAGCTGTCTATTTGGGAGTAGAACGTAGCTGATACTCAACAGTTACAATGTAAACAAAAATTGGCATAGCCAATAAGTCTCGCTTTTGGGACCTTATAAGTGTTTACCCATGCAACAGTTGATGTTGTTGCACCAAGGATATTTTGCTGCATAACTAAATACTTTTAAGGTCCCAAAAGCTAGACCTATTGACTATGCCAATGCTTGTTTAAGTCAGTAATGTGTTTAATATATGTCTGTAAGTCTTTACTTGGTATGTATGTACAACAATGACACATTTGCAATAAATGGCAGACTTTACCTTTTCTTTTGCAAGAAATAAATCAAGAGCAAGTCAATTTTGGATCAACATTGATTTCATCATTATCATTTCTTCATTTACTACTGCAAAACCTCCAGATGTACTAATTGCTAATTTATCTACTATTGTAGGCAGTTTCCTAATTTTCTGTGCTTTTAATACAACTCCTATTGAAGGAATTATAAAAGCCAAATATGTCACATATTATTTCATTTGTACTTGCGCCTCGTTTTATTCTTTTATTTGTGTCTACAATTTAATCTCTTATCCGTTTAATATGATGAATTTTCAGGAACACTATTAGCATATTGCAAATTCCATACAAATTCCTTTGCAATCTGTAGTAAGCATTTTTGCCACATATATAATACACTCCTGTAAAATAGGATCTACCCCTTCTAAATATCTTCCCCAGTTTTCGTATATCTCAAAGGTATGTTCACATTGACTAGATCCCACATCTACTGTGTTAGTATCTGAACCTTTTCTATATATGCAAAGTTTACCTTTATGCTGCCAAACTATGGTTAAATAACGTATGAGGAATAGGTTATTTAACACTATCTTATTCTCTTCCTTTGTTGGGCTCCTTGGACTAATTTTAGGAATTTCATCATCATTAATTGTTTGATTTTTCCTTCTACTTTCTACAGCATTTATAAAATCATTCTCAGCTCTCATTAAGTTATATGTTAAATTATTTCTGTATGCATAAGCCATGTTAAATCATTGAGTTGATCTATAAATGTAGCCCATTGTTTCAATGCTTGAAACTTCAGAATGTGGCGTTAAATTTTTCAGGACAGGAAAATCAGAAAAGTCTCAATCTTGATTAGAATAATAATATTATAGTTTATCAGTGCCATCAAATAAAATAGCTAATACACTACATGAAATCCCATAAGTCAAAGGCAAACCATGATAAGTTACACCTTCAGCGCGACTGATGTAGGTATTTGCATACATATGTAGCAATCACCAATATCTATAGTATTTATGTATTTATGTATTCATTCAATAACATAACAAAGTATAAACATTTGAACTAAAATCAGTTTTCAAAGTATTAATATGCAAAGAGTCAATGTTAAAATCAATAAAGTTAAAATCATTTGTTTTGCCTTTAATATTTTTTTTAAAAGCACAATGAGGCAAATTTGAGAAAATCAACAGTGCAACTAATAATAACATGAAAAATGTAATAATGGAATATATACATCTGCATTTACCAGAGATTTCCCACTCCGATTGCATGATCACTGAAGCTTCAGACCTCTAGCCAAATAAAATTAGAAACTAGCAGCAATGGTTTGAGCTATTTGCAACAATGTCCTTGGGCACTAAACGTACATGAAATCTTTGCATGTTGTGGAAAACTCCCATGTCTTGTTCATTGATGTATAAATTCAGGAAAAATTGTGTCAGTCCTTCTGTGGGTACTTCCAAGTCAAAGTTCAAATGCACAGCACTGTTCACTTCAGGGAGTGTCAGGTGAAGTCGTATTGTTAAAACAAAACTTGTTGTATTTCAGTTCTCACTCATTAGAGGCTAGGTAAGTTCACTCAGGGGATGTGTACCTCCTTTCTTCTTTTTGACCTTCTCACTACTGACGTTCGCTCATCATCAGTCTCACTTATCTCTGATGGTTCAGAACGTTCAGAAATTGTTGGTGGTACTCGTTCTTCAGCATTTCTGGATATCACTTCTTCTGGGGCAACATTCTCCTGATATCACTTGGCATTTTGCTGCACTACCCCCTACGTTGGAGTCTGCGATCTCGTGGTCAACTCTCCTTGCTACCACCCTTCGGATTGAGCAATTGACTCTCTCTGACTCCCCTCTGGAAAGCTAGTGCTGATGTCCCAATAACTTGCGGACCCCCAAAAGCTTGGCTAACCTGATCCCTCTGTCTCACTGTTACCACCAGTATATGAGGAATAGGTGCTGTGTAATCATTCAGGGGACCTGGCACTCTGCATTTCACAGCTGTATTTGTAATCAGGATCACCTGATATGGCCCCTTCCAGCAAGGTTCCAGACATGTTTTTCGCACGTGTTTCTTTGCATTACCTAGTCAACGGGACTAAGGTCATGGCACTGCTCCTTTTGGACTGCTTGAGCTGCCTTGCCAACCTGCCAAGAAACAGAATGCACCACATCAGCAAGACCTTTGCAGAAGTCCAGTGTAAATTCATCAGTAATGCATACTAGAGCATTTGCAGGAACAGCTGACAACCACATCACACATACCATGATCACCTCAGGAGAAGACAGCCCTGTTCTCCGAACTGGAGTTCTCCCCTACTCATCAACATAAATGGCAATGTATCTGGCCATGTCAAAGACGTAGAAGCACAAACTTTAGCCAACCTGGATTTCAGAATGCCATTTATCTTTTCCACCAGCCCTGAAGCTTTTGGTTGATAACTGCAATAAAGCTTGTACCCAATCTGTAATGCGGCACATAACATTTTAAGGACTTCATTGTTAAAATGAGTTCCTCGGTCTGACTCCAGAGTGGTCGGAAATCCGAAATGTGGAATCAGTTCTCTCAAAAGCAGATTTGCTACAGTAAAACTGTCACATCTATGAGTAAGGTAAGCTTCGACCCACTCAGAAACGATACACATAATTACCAAAATGTATATCAGACCGTTGCAAAGGGGGATTTCAATAAAGTCCATTTGCATCCAGGTAAAAGGACCAACTGATTTTCCATTATGATTCACAATGATTTGCGTTTTCCTGCCTGGATTCTGTTGTTGACAAACTTTACATCATTGACGCAAAGCCTCTACCATTACCCAGAACCTTGGGTTATACCACACCTGTAAATATGTGCACCATTGTATATTTCCCTAAATGTGAAGGACCATGGTAATGGCGTGCCATTGGTGACAACAAACTGGCAACACTGACCTGCCATCAACATAAATCCTTACATCATCCACTCTTTTGGTACACCCTGCTCGTAACCAACCCTGCTGTTTTGTTTCTGATACTTCATCCTACAACTTCCTCACTTCTTCCCAAGTGTCTAAGGCTGACAACATTATGGAACAATCTGTGATGTCTGATGGATTTACCAAAACGTCTTCATTAAAAGGTGTTTGCATTTAGGGCACAAAATTGTGCCATCTCATCAGCATAGCGATTTTTCACTGTAACATAGCCCATTCGCTGTTTTTGTTCAACACATTTCACAACAGCAATTTGGGCAGTCAACTGTAGAGACTGCAAAAAGATCCTTCTACACTCTCCATTTCTAATGGGTGAACCGGAGGATGTCATAAATCCATGCTGAAACCTCAACTGTGCAAAGTCATGTATTACCCCAAAGCCATACTGACTGTCAGTATAAATTGTAACTCAAAGCTGTTCTAAAATGGTGCACGCTCTAGTGAAAGCAATAAGATCTGCCTCTTGTGCAGAAAACACTCCTTGCTTCCACAACTCCTCCAACCATACACACAGCTTACAAGGCTTTAACATTTTTATGATTGTCTCTTAAGCGAGATCCATCAACAAACTACACATGATCTGAGTCAGGCAAAGACACATCTGAAATGTCAGGATGCGGCTTTGTACACAACTCAGTCACATCCAAACAGTCATGTTCAATTCCATTCATCACATTCGTATTTCCAGGTAAAGACATTAAGGTTGCTGGATTCAATACCATGCATCTTTCAATGTCAAGTTCTCTGGTCCCAAAAAGATCTGTTCATACTTAGTCAATCAACTATCTGTCAAGTACTGTGTTCAGGTACGAGTCAGCAGTATTTTCACTGAATGAGGCATAAACACTGTCAAAGGGTGACCTATAACAATGCTTTCACACAGCTCAAAACTCATGCAAGTTGAGGCAACTACCTTCAAACATCCAGGTAATCAGCCACAACAGGATTAAGAGTTGCTGAAATGTAGGCAATGAACTGGTCTTAAAAATTATGTATAATAGGGGAACCATTGATGAGATTTTGGCGCAAGTCAGCGCCGCATGGAATCTTGCTGCTCTGCCTTGCATCAAAAGAAAAGGGCTGGAATGTGCTGTATCTATGAGAAACAGTGCATTCCTGCCCGTTTCCCCAGTGCTGGTGCACAACGGGCTGCCATGTGCTAACACAGGCACCCTTGTACTAAAGTTCAAGGGGGCCTGCGTTACAGGGCTGATTGATTTTGTGAAGGAATCAATCAATCAATCAATCACGGGTTTACATAGCATGGCTACTCACCCCTGAGGGTCTCAAGGCGCTGAGGGGGGTCTGCTGATCCATCTGGGTGTGGAGGTTTCAGTCAAAGAGTCAGGGCTTGAGGTCCTTCCTGAATTGGGTCAATGACACAGATTGCCTGAGGTGGATGGGTGTTCCAGGTCTTAGCAGCGAGGTAAGAGAAGGATCTTCCTCCGGTTCTGGTCTTGTGGATCTTTGGGACGGAGGCCAGGGCTAATTGGGTGGAGGGGAGTTGTCTGGCTGGTGTATGGAAAGCAAAGCAGTGGTTCAGATATTCTGGTCCTGAGTCGTGGAGAGCCTTGTAGGCATGTGTGAGGAGCTTGAAGGTGATTCTCTTGTTGAATGGGAGCCTGTGGAGTTGTCGGTAGTGTTGTGTCATGTGGCTGCAATGAGGGATGTAGAGGTGTAGAGGGCTTTCCCATAGTCGGGTCTGCTAGTGATGGGTGTGTGGGTGACTGTCTTTCTGGTTTCTGTGGGGATCCAACTGAATGTCTTTTGAAGCAAGCAGAGCATGTGGAAGCAGGATGAGGATACTGTGTTGATTTGGTGGTTCATTGTGAGTGTGGTGTCCAGTATGATGCAGAGGTTGCTTCCATGGTGTGCAGAGTGTGCCAGGCCACCAGGAGTCATCCCAGGCTGAGGGTGTGGATCCCAGGATGAGTACTTCGGTCTTGGATGAGTTAAACTTGAGGCAGCTGCCTTTCATCCAGGTAGCGATGGTCATCATTCCATTGTGAAAGTTGATTTTGGTGGCCTCTGTGTTTGTTACTGAGGGAGATGATCAGCTGGTTTCGTCTGCATAGGAGACGATGTTGAGTCTGTGGCTTCTGACAATGGCTGTTATCAGTACCATGTAGACGTTGAAGAGGGTGGGCTCAAGGTGGAGCTCTGGGCCACTCAGCAGCTGATCTCTGTAGGTTCTGAAAGGAACGGTGGTAGTCTGACTGACTGTGTTCGCCAGGTCAGGAAGGAGTGGATCCAGTCCAGTGCCCCAAAGGAAGGTGGCCCAGAAGTCCAGTAGGAAGAGGGCGGATGTCGTCGGTGGCAGCGGGGAGTGTGGTCTCAGTTCTGTGGTTTTTTCAGCAGCTGGATTGGGAGGTGTCCAGTACATGGATCTCTTTGATAAACTCGGCGCTGATGGCATTCTTGATGACTTTGGCTGGGAAGGGAAGGAGGGAGATGGGTCTGAAGTTCTTGAGGTCTGTTGGTCGGTACATGGTTTCTTCAACAGGGGGTTGATCTCAGCATGTTTCCAGTCATCGGGAAAGGTGGCAGTTTTGATGGAGCAGTTGACAGTGCGGCAAAGCTGGGGGGGCGATGGAGGCGCCTACTCTATGGAAGATGTGTTACGGGCAGGGATCCTATGGAGTGCCTGAGTGTATGCTCTTCATAGTCTTGAGTATGTTGTTTATAGTTAGCGGAGTCCAGTTGAGTATGATCTGTTGTGGTGCAGCATGGCTGTGTGAGGTGGAGGCGGGCGTAGTGTCAGGGTCTTGGGTGTGGAGCTGTCATATATCTGCCTGATCTTGTGGTGGAAGAAGGTGCCGAGGTTTTTGCAGAGGTTTTGGGGAGGTGGCACGTCTGTGATTTCGCTGTTGGTCCTGGTGAACTCCTTGATGATGGCGAAGAGTTCTTTGCTGTTGTGTGCACTGGCGTTGATTCTATGTTGGAAGGCCATTTTCTTTGTGGTTTTGAGGAGAAGGTGGTGTGCGTTGATGGCTGATTTGAAGGTTGCGTGCGTTTCCAGGGCTTTGTTGTTCTTTCATTTCTTCTAGAGTCGTCTGCAGGTGCATCTGGACTCGTGGAGGGCGGGAGTGAGCCAGCTGGATTTCTTGGAGTGTTTCTTGCCTGGTGTCTTCTTAAGGGGTGCCAGAGTATCGGCACAGTTGGAAATCCATTGGTGAAGGTTGCGCGCTGCATGTTGGCATCTGGTGATGTTGGGGGAGTGGTTGTGCTGAGGAAGTTGACGAGAAGTTCTTTGGGGGCCTTGTTCCAGCTCTGATGGGGGGGCAATGAAGGCAGTGGTGTGCGGTGGGCACAGCAACGGCGAGATGTACACAGTGTTGGTCGGTCCTGAGGAGTTCAATGGTGAGGTTGTAGGTGAAGTTCCCGCTCGCGAAGAAAACAGGGTAGAGCCTGTGTCCGGCGTGATGGTCGGTGAGGTGACTAGCTGCTTGAGTCTGATGTTGTTGAGGTTCTCCAGTAGGGATGCAGTGTTCTGGTCACTGGGGTTGTCCAGGTGGAAATTGATGTCTCCAAGTAGAATTTGATCGGGTGCAAGAGCCTGGGGTGCGATGAGGTCTATGATGGCGTCTGTGAAGGGTGGGTGGTGTCCAGGGGGCATGTAGAAGAGGAAGCGACAGCTTCCTGCACATAAACAATCATTCCGCACAATGCAGGCACCCTTGCGGAGCCTGCGTTGGTGCTAGGCAGCAAGCAGAGCATGTGGAAGAAGGATGAGGATACTGTGTTGATTTGGTGGTTCATTGTCAGTGTGGAGTCCAGTATGATGCAGAGGTTGCTTCCATGGTCTGCAGAGTGTGCCAGGCCACCAGGAGTCATCCCAGGCTGAGGGTGTGGATCCCAGGATGAGTACTTCGGTCTTGGATGAGTTGAACTTGCGGCAGCTGCCTTTCATCCAGGTAGCGATGGTCATCATTCCATTGTGAAAGTTGATTCTGGTGGCTGTGGGTTTGTTAGTGAGGGAGATGATCAGCTGGTTTCGTCTGCATAGGAGACGATGTTGAGTCTGTGGCTTCTGACGATGGCTGTTATCGGTACCACGTAGACGTTGAAGAGGGTGGGCTCAAGGTGGAGCTCTGGGCCACTCAGCAGCTGATCTCTGTAGGTTCTGAAAGGAACGGTGGTAGTCTGACTGACTGTGTTCGCCAAGGTCAGGAAGGAGTGGATCCAGTCCAGTGCCCCAAAGGAAGGTGGCCCAGAGGTCCAGTAGGATGAGGGCGGATGTTGTCAGTGGCAGCTGTACAAGCTGTACCATATTGTTGTAGATACAGTGTATCCATGGTGTTGCAGCGATGGTGCAAAGAAAGTGACACATCACTGTTTTTCGCCAGTGATGTGCTACTTTTTATAAATGACACCCAGAATCTGCATTTCCTCTTCTCCTGGGACTCTGGCTGTTCATCCTGGCTATTGGGGTGGTTGGGGGGGATTGTTGACCTGTGCTGAACTTGGTTCTGGCTGCTCCATTCTGCATTCCGGTGTTTATTCTTTTTTTTTCCTTAGATGTGTATTTGTAAGCTCTTTTTGCCTCTAGATGCTGAAAAGTGACGTTGGGCTGACTATCGTGATTTTTTTTGCCGCTAATTGACCGAGCATCACTTTTTTCACGCTAACGTGTATTTTTCTATCATCTTGATTCTAGTGTTAGTGGCATTTTTCCGAGCCGCTAGCTGATCCTAATGCCATGTAGCGACGTATAGTAAATAGGCTGTATATGTAGCGTAAGGATTTGGCGATCGGCAGCGGTAAAACAAATTGCCCATAAGCAGCGTGAAAACTGCTTAGTGGCAATCCTTGAAAATATCCCCATCAATTCCTTGAGAAGTGCAATGTTAAATGGTAGCGGCAGTTTCAGTCGATAACCTTTCAAGTATTTGCCCGGCGGTAATCGCCTCTTATACCACTCGATAATTTACCAATGAAAGAGGCAGGCGCCGGAGACTGGAAGGCAGGAAACAAAGTTTTATTCCGTCGGAGCAGAACACATCAGATCAGACAGCAAGGTATCGTCACGAGGTGCTCTAACTGCATCTCTGAGACCTGGTCTCTTATACACTGGTTTATTGCTTTATTACACATAGTACATTCTTGAGATTCCCTTGATGCATGGGGGAATATCCCCTGAAGCCCCGGTTCAGATCCGATCCCATACATAGATACAGTAGAATTTCCCACCCCACCCACAGTAGGAGATGGCTATTGCGCAGCAGGGTATTCCGTCAATTCCCGGGGGTGTGTGTGACCGGTCGGGTCTCAGGGGGTAGGGGCTTTGATCTACTGTAATCCCTTTGATGTGGGGTGTTTCCCTTACAGTAGGGGCAATAAACTGCCTCCGCAGGGCTAGGTGATGGCCTGGGACCAGTTCGGACAATGGGACGCAGAGGAAGGGGGTTATCAAAGGAGAGGCATGACCATGTATGGGTTGTCAATCGGAAGTGGTTCCGTAGCAGGGTCGCGCAGAAGGAGAGGGTTTATGGCCTGTATGAGAGAGCAGGGGTGGCCGGCGCGCGGGGGATGCTTGCAGCGTCAGGGGAACGCGCTGGCGAGTGACAATGAGAGAGTGGGGTGCCTAAGATGGCGGCCGTGCATTCGCTGTGCGTGGCGCTGGGGAGAGGCAAGATGGCGCAGATAATGTTCAGTTTGTAAGCTAAATTTCCACAGTCCTCCCTTTTAACATATCTCGCCAGCTTGTCTAGTTCGGATTTATCCCCATAATACTGCGGACCTCCACCTCATAAAGGGCTTTCATACGCTCTGTTTCAAAGTTCAAAGTCTTAGGGCAGATGCAGTTCATAAAAAGCGAACATAAAGGTGGCAGACACTGAATCCCCAAGCAACATCCACATAGTATCACAATCGGTATTAGGATAAATGAAAACAGCCTCCATCCCCAACTTTTAATAGCGTCCCAAAACCAACTCCCCAGCGACCATTCTTCTTGCTCTTGATGGACCTCTGTGGACAGTCTGTGGAGGTGTTCAATTGCTTTGTAGACTGAGGGTGAGTTGTCTGGTACGTAGGTACAACAGCTGGACCCAATGATGCGGCATGCTCCTCCACGATCAGCCAGAACCACATCTAGAACGAGGCGGTTCTGAAGGGCCACTAAGCGGACGGCCTGGAGCTCGGCGGTGTTGTTGGCGAGGGCGCCAGCCGTAATGTTCATTGCCGTTTTGACTGCCTGGGTTAAGTGGCGGATGGCACGGCTGTTTGCCATTGGGCCCCAGAGTGGAACAAGGCCTTTGACTGCGTCCATGAACTGTGCTCCGGTGGAGTCGGCCTGCACAATGTCTTTGGCCCGTTTCTGTCGGTGATGGTTTGCTGGAGCCACATACGTCGGAGGAAGGACAAAGGCGATGTAGCAGGTGCCTCCCCAACCTTTCGGGAGCCAGGTGTAGGCCTTAGTACCACAGACGAAGTACATATTCGGGGAGGCAACAAAGGAGGGTGGGTCAACTGAATCCAATGTTCGGGTGATGAGGCAGGAGCTGTGGCCCACCAGCTGTGCCCCCAGGCCTTCGAGGCATACAGATCCAGTGATGTTGATGACGGACAGGGCCACTGTTAGGGTGGCGGCCGTCCGTTTTCGGAGGTAAGAGAAGGTGGGTCTGGCTGGATTGTTGAACACTTGCATTTCAACTCGTTCTTTGGCAGGGATGTCCATGTGAAAGGAAGCGTTCGATCTCAGAGGGCAGAAGAGGGCGGAAGTTCTACCAGTTTTGTTCATCCAGAACCCATGGTAGAAGTGTGACATGGTTCTGCCGGAAGTGGCATTGTCCTTGTAGCTCTCCTGCAGAAGGATCAGCCAGGCGAGGCAGGAACCATGGACAGAAAAAGGTGAAGGGATGAAAGGGATTGAGTGCCCAGTGGCATGTGGTAGCAATCCACAGATCCAGCAGTTAGTGGCGTTGGTGGCAAGATTGTGTTGGTGGAGCAACTGCACAAAAGAGTTATTCCAGAACTCCTTACGCCTTTCTCGGAGTTGGGGTGAAAGTGAGATCAGATGGTGCTCCTTCGTGGTGGTAGGTTGAACGGTGGTCAGCAATGTCTTATGAGCGGGTGTGTTCTCCTCCATGATCCAGAAGGTGACCATGAGGAGAAGGCAAAAGAGAAGGGTAATAAAAAGTGTTATAGTCTTAAAGCTGTGCATTCGGTCAGTCTTTGGGTTTTTGTAGGGGATCTTCGGACGTCCGGTTGCTTCCATCACCTTCATGTCGGGCGCTTCCATCACCTTCGAGAGACTCGGTAGCGGGCAGAACCACAGACTTTGCTTAGTTTCTCTCCTGGTGGCCTTTGAGGTGACTAGGCTACCTCTCTGAGATTTCCACTTAGCCTGTGGTCTGCTTAGCCGAAGTCCTCTCCTTTCGTCGCAAGTTATACCCTTCTTTGGATGGCACAGTGGGATCGGGATATTCAATCAATTCAAGTGTCTCTGTATCCGGGCAGCGGCTCAGGGATGGCCGGTCTTTGTCCAGAAGTTCCTCTTGGGCGGTGACGTTGTCCGTGGTTGTCAGGGTCGGTGATACCTTCTTGCAGTGGTGTGCATGCAGCCAATTGCGTTTCCCCTCCACTCGAAGAGCTGTTCGGGTGGTGATCAGGACTTGCAGGGGGCCCGTCCACCGGGGCTCCAGACTCTTGGTGCGCTGGAAGTTACGCACTAAGACGAAGTCACCAGGTTGGATGTCGTGCCCGGGGCCCCTGGAAACATCGGGAATGGCGTGCAGCACCTGCTGATGGATGATAGACAACGTTTTAGTTAGATTGTACAGATAATCAGACATGAGGACATCCGGGACGTCGTGGATGGATGTCGGTTTTGGTGCAGTCCAAAGGTTCATGGGCCGCCCGAAGACGACCTCGTAGGGGGTTAAGTGGTGTTTGGTGGGGGTGGAACGCATTGATAGCAATGCTAGTGGGAGAGCGTCTGGCCATCTTAGCCCTGTGGTGGCGACTATTTTTGCTATCTTAAGCTTCAATGTGGCATTGTGTCTCTCAACCAGGCCTGCAGATTGGGGATGGAAGACCGCATGGAACTTCTGTTTTACACCCAACCCTTTTAAGATGAGTTGGATAACTTCGGCTACGAAGTGGGGGCCATTGTCGCTCCACAAAATTCGACAAAGGCCGTATCGGGGGAAGAATTCCTTCAGTAGTACTTTTGCGGTAGTCATAGCGGTGTTGTCATGGGTTGGGTAGGCTTCCACCCACTTGCTGAAGGCACACACAATGACAAGTACATACTTCAAACCTTGGCACCTTTCTAGCTGGACATAGTCCATTTGTAGGACTTCAAAGGGGTGATTGGGGACCCCAAACCCTCCCCGGGGTACAGCAGTTCCTTTCCCAGGGTTGTGTTGGAGGCATACTAGGCATTGTTGGACTAGACGTTTGGCTGAGTCTGGTATTCTGTCGTTGTGCCAGACTTTAGAGATGAGTTCGATCATGGGGGCAGACCCTATGTGTGCGGGGGAGTGTGCCATGGTCAGCATGGGGATCAAGTATGAATCTGGTAACAACCATTTGTTCAAGTCTTTGGTTCGCCAGCAACCGTCATCGTCCTTCAATCCCACCCGGGCCCATTCAGTTAACTCGTGTGGTGTGCTGGCTAGTTGGATATCCCTAATTGTTTCCCTAGCATCCTTCCATTTCTCAGTTTGTGACCTGGTCACGTACATACGGGTCGTGGACCTATTCTCGGCTGTGGTTCGGGCAGTAATGTCAGCCAGTGCATTTCCCTGTCCTATAATGTCTGTCACCTTCTTGTGTGCCTGGCATTTGATCACAGCTAACCGTGTGGGGAGGAGGACTGCTTCGGTCAGGGCAGAGACTAGATCTCCATGCAGGATGGGTGTGCCATGAGAAGTCAAGAATCCCCTCTCTTTCCATAAGAGCCCAAAGTGGTGAACTACCCCGAAGGCGTACTGACTGTCTGTGTAAATGTTTGCGGTTGTCCCTGCTGCCAGGATGCAGGCTCGTGTAAGAGCAATTAGTTCCGCCGCCTGTGCGGATCGCTGTGTGATGCGGGCTGTCTCAACAACTGTTCGGGCTGTGGTGACTACATAGGCAGCTGAGGTGGTGCCATCGGGGAGCTTGATGCATGAGCCATCCACCCACAGTTCTCCGTCAGGGTCCAGGAAGGCAGTATCCCGGAGGTCAACCCTACTCTTGGTTTGTTCGTCGGTGAGGGTCACGCAATCATGTATAGGGGATGCATTGGGGTCAGCGTCAGGGAGAGGCAGTAGTGTAGCTGGATTCAGAGTGGTGCATCGTTTCAATGTGATGTGGGGTGCAAGCAGAGTCAGTTCATAACCAGTCAGTCGTGCGCTAGTCAGGTGTTGAGTCTTGGTTTGGTTCAGGAGGGTGTCAACAGCATGGGGTACCAATACCGTGAGGGGGGTTCGAGAGCACGATCCCCTCACTTTGTCGGATAGAGACAGCAGCGGCGGCTACTGCTCGAAGGCAGGCGGGCAAAGCTCTGGCTACGGGGTCAAGAGTGGCAGAGAAGTAGGCACAAGGGCGTTGCTTAGGGCCTATGGACTGGGTTAGGACAGACAACGCACATCCCTCCCTTTCGTGGGTGTAGAGGGAGAAAGGTTTGGTGTAGTCTGGGGTTCCTAGGACTGGGGCCGAGCAGAGGGCGTTTCGTAATTCTTTGAAGGAGGATTGACATTCAGGTGTCCAGGGGAGGGGGAAGGGGACATCCTTAGCCAGCAGGGAAAGCAGAGGCTTTATGGTAAGACTGAAGTTTGGCAACCACTGTCGACAAAAGGAGGTGAGGCCCACTAGGGATCGTACTTGCTTCTGAGTTTTGGGAACAGGGGTTTCTAGGATGGTTTGAATTCGGTCAGGGGTAAGTTTCCTCCCGTCTTTGGATAGTAGGTGGCCTAGATACGTTACCTGGGGCTGGCAGAATTGCAATTTCTTTCTGGAGACCTTGTGACCGTTCTCCGCAAGGAAGCGGAGGAGGTGAATGGTGGCTGTGACGGCAAGAGGAGTGGTGTCGGCCGCCAAAAGAATGTCATCGACATACTGTATCAACACCACTCCATCGGGTAGTTGGACTGCATCCAGTTGCCTCTTGAGGGCTTGGCTGTAAATACTGGGACTCTCAGTGTAGCCTTGGGGTGCCCTGCAGAATCTGTACGAACGGGCTTTTAAAGTGAAGCCGAACAGGTAGCGGCTGTCTGGGTGGATGGGGATGGAAAAGAATGCATTCTTGAGGTCAATAACAGTAAAGATGGTGGCAGTGGATGGAATCAGGGTGAGGATGGTGGTGATGTCTGAGACTACGGGGTACTGGGGTATGACTACTTTGTTAACCTCTCGCAAGTCAACAATGAAACGGTAGGCTTTCTCATCCCCCTCGCCTTGCTTCTTTACAATGGGTAGGATAGGGCTGTTGCAAACATTACTGACTACTTCTTCTACCACTCCTGCCTCGACCAGGGACTCGATGATTTCCACCAATGCCTTCTCGCCTTCGGGTGATATCCGATACTGTGGAAGCTTTGGGAGCACTGCGTCCGGTCGGACGGTTATGTGTACCGGGTCGATCACCATGCGCCCTACATCTGA
This sequence comes from Triturus cristatus, assembly GCF_964204655.1. Taxonomy (NCBI): domain Eukaryota; kingdom Metazoa; phylum Chordata; class Amphibia; order Caudata; family Salamandridae; genus Triturus; species Triturus cristatus. The sequence goes on along the minus strand of NC_140587.1, from coordinate 477,273,326 downwards.
GTCGGTTTTAGCCCATAGATGTGAAGGTAATGTGTCGAGTAGGGACATATCAGCATCGGTTATAGAGAGCATACGCCGTGTGTGACAGGGTCTGGACAGATCTGGGTTATCGTGTAGGATGACTCGAACTCCGTCTGGGGAGCATCTGATGGTGGCTCGAAAATGTTTTAGCAAATCAAGTCCCATAATAGCATCGGGGGTGTTGGAGGAGAGCAGAAAGGTCGTGTCAGTGGTGTTATCTTCTGAGTCAAAGGAGATTGGTGCTGATAAGGGGTTAGTGGAGGGCGTTCCGTCAAAGCCTATTGAGGTTACGTGTGAGCCAGACAAGGGTGCCCTAGGAATCAGTTGTTTAGATAACGCACTACGTGTCGCCCCAGTATCTACCAGGAATGGAGATTTTGTGCCCAAGACCTTAGCGGTGACGTAAGGACCTTGCTGGTCAACACGGAGTTCGACTGGATCCCTCCCTTGCCCCTGGCGGTCCTATGCGAAGTCATGAGTGCTCTCATAGTCGGACTGCTGACACTGGTTTTGGCGGGGGCGATCAAAGGTGTTTGGTCTGCCTGGCCTGTCGTTGATGGTGTTGTTCGTGTGCCCTCGTCCCTGTCCTCTATTTCTGGGGTCATATGCTGTGTCTCTGGGGTCCCTATTCTTGTTCATTTCCAGAAGGACCGGGCACTGGGATTTCCAGTGTCCGAACCCCCTACAGACCGCACATTGATTCCCATCTAAGTCTCTCCGTCCGTTGTAGGGTGTAGGGGTATGATCTCTAGGGGGTAGCTTTCTAGGGGCGGTTGGTTGGTAATTCTCTTTCGGGGGTTCCCTTCCCATGGTCACCCCTTGCAACTGTGCTATCATTACCCTCTCCTTTAATTCCTTTTTCTTCTTCTCTGACGCCCTATCATTCTCGTTCTTCTGGTTTTCGTAGTATTGGGCCATCTGGAGAATTGCTGCGGGTTTGGAGGCTGCCCAACTACTCTCGCTGGTCTGTAGTTTCTGGGAAACTTCTGGCGACAGACCCTTTACATAATTCTGGACAAAGAGGTGGTGTCCGGTTGCGGTGGTCATGTCTTGGCCACTGTAATCGGAAAACACAGTCTCGAATCGGGAGAAGTATTCAGACACATCTTCCTGGGGTTTCTGACGGCAAGCCGTCACTATCGACCAGTCTACCTTTCTTTCTGGGATTAGAGTCTTCAGCTTTTGTACAATCTTGTCTGGGAGCTCTAAGATGGCTTTCGGGGGTTTCTGTCCTGGTTCTCGCTGTTTATCTATGGTATCGAGTTGTACCCAGGTATATCCGAACGGCTCAGCGTGGTCAACTCTCCGGATTTGTTTCCACACATCAGCCGGCAGGCATAGCCCAAAGAACAAGTCGATATCTGCTAACGTCATTATCGTTGAGCCTAAGGCTGTACCCAATTCCGTGTAGAAGGCAGTCGGGTTCTTTCTTAAGTCGGGTAGAGTCTTTCTAAAAGTCAAAATATCTTGCCGGTCCCACGGCTGATAGACCCAGTTATATACAACCCTTCCCTTCGCATCTTGGTGGTTGATGTCGTCGTGTGTTCCCTGACCCCGTGGGGGGACCCAGAAGGGGGCAGCTTCTTTGATGGGCATCATGGCATCAGCCCTTCCTCCCTGGGGTTTAGTTGCTATGGGGGTTTCTGTTTTGGTGGTTTGTCCATGTTCTTTAAGGTGTCGGTAGACCTCGAGTGTACGAGTGAAGAGGTTCGTTACATCGCCCTCTCTTTCTTCCCCAATGTCTACCTTCCTATATAGGGCCGCTAAGCCTTCGGGACCTTTATCGTGGTACCTATCCTCATATGCATTCAGGGCGTGATAACAGAGCCGTACGACGAAGTGTCGTCTGCGGCTGTCGGCATACGAGTTATATACGTCTGTTATATACTCCTCACTTTCTTTTCGCTCCACCAGCGTCCCTACTATCTTGTCAATTCCTGCTCGTTCATCCTTAGTTAATCGATTCATTCTGGTGGACTCTTTCTTTCCTATCTCATGGTCGTCTAGCGTTGTAGTCGACGTTGGGTTCGGCACAAGAGGCTCAGCCGGCGCGGAGGCCGTGAGGGCCGAGGCCCCTGTACTGCTTTCGCTCGTGTTCGGGGGTTGTGGGTGTTGCACTACTGATTGGGAGGGTGCCTACGGAGGGGGCATATAAATGATCGGGGGACCTAACAGTAATTCGTCATTCGTTCGCTGCTTGGAGGACAACTCAGGGTAGAGCAATGAAGGGGTCCTAACAGCGTACTGGCCTGAGGTTTCGGGCTCCTGTCTTAGTTTAGTTTCCCTTCTCTCCTTTATGTCTTCTTCTAACTTTCTAGCGGCAAGGTGAGCTGCCTTTCGTAATTCCTTTTCTGCTTTTACTTCTTCCCTCTTTTTCCGTTGCGTTGCTTCTTTGCGCCACATGCCGATACTGTCAAGCATAGTAGGCGTCGTCTTATTGCTACGCAGAGCTATTTCTAGCGCTCCTATCTTATGGTCGTCGAAGGATCCCATCAGTGGCCACTGATTTTCGGGGTCCTTCTTGGTATATTTATGCCACAGCTTGCTATAAGCTACGGCGACTAGTCCATATTTAGTGAACATGTCCTTATTAGGGGTGCCTTCCAGTGGAGCCGGGTGGTTCACCTCTAATAAGCGGTCCGGGCAGAACCAACTACCAATCAGTGGGGAGAAGATAGGCATGACGGGTTTCAACGGGGACAAAAGTCAGCACTACCTATCTTTTCACTGCTTGCAAAGACTAGACAGAATATCTCTATTCTTCGTTATTTGCAAGCAGAGAATACCTCCAAAGAACCAATATCGAACAACTAGTGTTCGGACAATCAATCAATCAATCAATGGGGAGATAAAGATAGGCACGACGGGTTTCAACGGGGACAAAAGTCTGCGTTACCTACCCTTCACTATTTGCAAAGACTAGACAGAATATTCCTATTCTACGTTATTTGCAAACAGAGAATATCTCAAAAAGCACTATTCTTCAAAACAATCAATGTTCGGACAATCAATCAATGGGGAGATAAAGATAGGCACGACGGGTTTCAACGGGGACAAAAGTCTGCGTTACCTACCCTTCACTATCTGCAAAGGGAGAGAGAGAGAGTATTTCTACTCCTCCCCATTTGTAGACAGCGAATATCTCAAAAAGAACAATCAATGAGCAATACTAGTATTTCCAAAGCTTCAAACAATCAATCAATTATTTCTCAATTTGTCGTGTATCACGACCTTACCCGGACCGTGTGGACAGTTTCTCGTCTTCCGCCTCCAGCGCCCGATCGTCCTCTACTCTCCGTATTTGCCGCGGCACTCCTGATGGTTCCCAGTCAGGACCGTAGATCACTCGAGAGAGGTCTGCTCGGAATCAGTGAAGTTCGGATGATCGGCTGCCAGACGAGGGTCTATTGGGCAGGAGCTCTCCCGATCGTTGCAGTCGTTCACTCTGTCATCGGGACCTCTCCCACTGGATCCACGTGTCGCTGATGGGCCCCACGTTTGGGACGCCAATTGTTAAATGGTAGCGGCAGTTTCAGTCGATAACCTTTCAAGTATTTGCCCGGCGGTAATCGCCTCTTATACCACTCGATAATTTACCAATGAAAGAGGCAGGCGCCGGAGACTGGTAGGCAGGAAACAAAGTTTTATTCCGTCGGAGTAGAACACATCAGATCAGACAGCAAGGTATCGTCACGAGGTGCTCTAACTGCATCTCTGAGACCTGGTCTCTTATACACTGGTTTATTGCTTTATAACACATAGTACATTCTTGAGATTCCCTTGATGCATGGGGGAATATCCCCTGAAGCCCCGGTTCAGATCCGATCCCATACATAGATACAGTAGAAGTTCCCACCCCACCCACAGTAGGAGATGGCTATTGCGCAGCAGGGTATTCCGTCAATTCCCGGGGGTGTGTGTGACCGGTCGGGTCTCAGGGGGTAGGGGCTTTGATCTACTGTAATCCCTTTGATGTGGGGTGTTTCCCTTACAGTAGGGGCAATAAACTGCATCCGCAGGGCTAGGTGATGGCCTGGGACCAGTTCGGACAATGGGGCGCAGAGGAAGGGGGTTATCAAAGGAGAGGCATGACCATGTATGGGTTGTCGGTCGGAAGTGGTTCCGTAGCAGGGTCGCGCAGAAGGAGAGGGTTTATGGCCTGTATGAGAGAGCGGGGGTGGCCGGCGCGCGGGGGATGCTTGCAGCGTCAGGGGAACGCGCTGGCGAGTGACAATGAGAGAGTGGGGTGCCTAAGATGGCGGCCGTGCATTCGCTGTGCGTGGCGCTGGGGAGAGGCAAGATGGCGCAGATAATGTTCAGTTTGTAAGCTAAATTTCCACAGCAATAGATTGAACAATTCAGTTCACACAACAAGTCTTGTCCCAATAGGTTCACTGGACTGGTATCACATACCACAAATTGATGTCGATCTTCAAACAATCCGATTTTAACTCTCAGTGGACATCTATTGATTTGTTACTCTGACAACTTGAATTCTTTCTCCTCGAGAGGGGAAGGTTAGGGTCCGATGCTGTTCTTACTGTAGAGTGGGTAGCACTAGTGTCGACAAAGAATGAGATAGGATTCCTATCTACATAAGGACCACTTTGGCCTACCTCTAGAGTTGCGCCAACCTCACATTCCTCCTCCCCCATCAGGCACCGTAATGCTAACGGGGCCTAATCACTGTAATTCAAATCAATTAATTACTGCTGTGCCACATTCTGATATGAATTCTGATTTATATTATGCCTATGTCCTTGGGCATTTTGTTGGGGCATTGGAGCATGTGGCATTTGCATTTGTTGGGATCCATTACGATTTAGCTTCTCTGCCCTTACAAATGCTGTGTTTGACCCATGTTTTTGCGTTGAGACTGTCCATAATCTACATTCTGCATCTGGTTCTCATTGTTATTTACCACATCCTTACACTCACATCTTCAATGTCCAAGCTTTCTGCATGTGTGACATGGATTTGTCCTATTCAACAATGACACTTCAATCACTGTTCTCTGATCTATAAAACTACCACATCCTCTGCCTTATGGAACAAAGGTCTGCTGTTGAAATCCACTAACCCCTTGCAACATTCGCACTGAATTATAGTTTCTTTGCACTTGTCCCACATTTTCAAATCCCATCATATACAGACCTTTCTGCATTGATTTTATCTGAGCAATTACTAGCTTCTCCTTAAGCTTCTTTCGTCTCATCTCTATGTCATCTACACAATATTTAGCAAACCGCAGAATTTCATCCACTGATTTTCCCTACCAAGAAAGAATCTGTTGCTGAATCCTCTCTGAAATTTCTGGTCTCAAACCCTTGACAAATTTGTTAACAAACTGTCCTATGTCCCTTTCTGCAATAGTCTCTGAACCACTATATTGTTTAAAAATCCGTACCAATCTCTCATAATAAGGATGCCTGACTCCTTCGATTCCTGGGCCGTTCTGTCAATTTGTAACCAATCAATTTCTTTGGGGGGAAAAACTTGTTTTCAAATACTTTATCACCTGCTGATACTTCCTCATTAGTTCTGGAAAAGGGGCTCCGGTTCTGGAATTTCTTGGAGGCTCCCCCTTTGACCATTCCGCAGTGATTTTACATACTGCCCACAAATCTGCAGGAACTACAATTTCAAGCAACGTAATCCTTGCTATACCATTCCACTGGGCTTTCTCTGAGTATTGGGAAATCCTTCGCAAAAGACAAAATATCCTGTCTATTCCACGGCACATGTATATAGCCTCCTCCTGGCACTTGTCTCATAGTGAGCATTTGTGCACCCCGTATACAACCTTCTAACCCAAATGGAGATGGCTGCTCTTGTACTTTCTTGGTTTACTTTTTCTTTGGCCACCTGCCTCCCCACTTTTCTCGATCTTCCCGTTTTCGAATTAATTCTATCAATTCCCTTACTTGTTATTTCTTTACTGGTGCCCACATCTTTTCAATATCTTTGCCTGTGGAATTCACCCTGTTTGATCTCTGCAAACATTTTTAAGTTTGCATGTCTATATTTTACTTCCGTGCCAATTCGGTCAACCTTATGTGTCATGATCTTGCTCATCTCATCATATCATTTCAAAGGAACAGGAGTGGCTCTTCTTTATAGGCCTCTAATATTGAAGAATTAAGTGTCCCTTGAATTAATTTCTCCAATTCCACATTTAATCTGCTTATATCCAAATTGGACTTTTTCTCTGATGCTGAATCTAATGTGGAAGTTGGACCTGCAATTATCTCTGAAGAAATAACTGGACTTGGAACAGAAACAGAAAATCGAATTGGATATTGGTTATTTGCAATAACATGTTCTTTGAGCCATTAATCAAACTCCTGAGGAGTTATCCCCATCAACTCTCCTGTTTTACTCATATTCTGAGACCCATCCACCATATTCGTACTTGTCCCAGGGTAGACATTTGAAATATATGATTCTGAAGCTGGAAAACTCGTTTGTCATATCAGGTCATTAGCACCATGACCCATGTTAACTAGTTACTTCATTTTGGACTGAAAAAACTATTTGGAAGCTTACACATCTTCCTTTGCATTGGTTCAGTCAAATTTTGAGCCTGTGCAAAATCAGTATTTGAAATATTGTCAGTCTGCATCAGGGCCATAGATGTAGGAGTCACAGGGTTTGTCATCAAATGTGTTATATTTACACACATTGAATGTATTCCAGTAGGTATAGTCAAATTATGAACCTTATTTACTTGCATTCCAGATTTGTAAATAGGTACAACAGGTCCTATTATTACAGTAACACAGAAGGGATAATAGAAGTCGTTATTTCAGTTCTTCTGATTCAGGAGGTAATTTTGTCTCTTCTTTCTGTATCTCAGGCATTATGGGAGCATTTGGTCTTACAGGTGTACTCGCTGGTACCATGTCTCTACCCGCAGCTTCATTATAAGGGGGGTGGGCATTCAATAAAATTTCATTTAAAAGATCATCACCTATATCACTCTCTACACATTCTTTCTCCTGACCTGTCTTGTTTCTCTTTCTCTTTCCACTTTCCTGTTGTTTCATCACTATCTTTTAGCACTGGATATACTAATGTACCGTATATAATACCTGCTCCACATAATTTCTGCTGATCTAGCTTCTGCATAATGATCCATTGTCCTCTTGTACCTTCCTTGGTATTTTTCTCTATCTTTCTCTTACGCTACATGTTCCCAAGTATTTAAGGCTTCGAGAACTATAAGCCTGCAAGGATCTTTGATATCATTATTGTTACACCTTAAGTTTTCCATAATTCTTAAATTGAATGTTGAATAATGACAGAACTGTAAAACCTCATCCTTTTCAGTCAATAAGTGCCTGTACTCGAGCCATCCTTTTTAGGTGTCGCTGAGTCAGCGCGCATGAGCTGCTCGGAGAGACATTTTGTAGATGAGTTTTCCAAAGTGCTGCTGACTGGCCTAGCGCTTGCGTTCACGCGCGCAGCTGGCCACCAGCAGTCAATCGTGGCCCCCCCGCTTTACTTTTAATGTTCAAAGTAAAGCACCGGTGCCGCAATGCATGTTTTGTTCTTATTTGCGTACTTTTTAGGTCAAACCGAAGGTCCATGCATGCGCGCCTTCGCTTGGGACGATCTATTATAAAAAGGGGCTTTTAGCCCTCCAAATACTTACCGTTGGTTGGCTTTATCGAAGCCCTTATTTGGTTGCTACTCATTGATCAGCTCGTCACTTTAACTTTGTTCTCTTTCTGCGCTACTCTGTTCAATAGAGCTTGGTATCCTTCCACTGTTACCTGGCCATGAACAGTAAAAGAGAGCATCATTTTCAACCATGCATCTTGAGCAAATGCCCCTAAATGTTTGCATTGTGTTTTATTAAAACAGCATAGACGCGATGTCAACGATTGTCATCCGATTCCCATAAAAACCGCCCCCATGGCTACCCCGGAAAAGACCACTTGCTGCCGCGTAAGACGTCAGTACGCCACACGTGGGCCGGTGCTCTAGGCTGACAGGGTCTGACCGTGACCGAATTAGGGTGACCAACCGTCCGTAAATTTCACGGACAGTCCGTAATTTCGGCCCTCTGTCCGTTGTCCGTGAAGGATTCTTTAACGGACGCCATTTGTCCGTAATTTTAACTGGGCACCGGTGGCACCACCCTAAAGCCCGCACAGCTTCCACCCACCTCCCTACTTGGCTCCAATGCTGCTGAGGTGGGTGTAAGAGACTCCAATGCAGCACCAAAGCTCAGACCCCCAGCAGCATTGGAGAGGCACAGCGGGACAGCGACCCTCACACCTTCAGCCCTTGATGAGCTGCTAAGAGGTGCTTGAAGGTGACTAGAGGGAGGGGCTGCAGCTTCAGGAGCAGGGGCATCTATTCAGATGCAAACAGCTCTGTTAAGGATAGGTGGTTTCAAATGAAAGGTAGTAGAGCTTCTAGAGTCTCTTACACCACAAGATAGTTCAAGTTTTTGCACCAGGTACCTGGGCGTCTTGAAGTGGATAGCTTTGTGTGTCATCGTGGCAATTTTTAGCTGTATTCTTTATTCATAGGGGAGCCAATTTAGAGATTTAAGGACTGGCGAAATGCGCTCATTGCGTTTGGTGCCTGTAACCAATCTCGCAGCAGCATTCAGTGAGGCCCTAAGCGGGGCCAGAGTGTATTTGGGCAGGCCACAAAGGGTAGCACTGCCGTAATCTAGCCTCGGTAGTACAAGCGCTTGGACCACCTGTTTGAACTCTTTAAGTGGAAGGAAAGGTTTGATGTTTCTTAGTGTCCTTATCAAGTGGTTTGCCCCTTTACATGTGTTGCTGATATGCTTTTTCATATTCAGGTTCTTGTCTAAGAAGACTCCTAGAGATTTGGCAGAGTTTACGATGAGCGGAGTGCCGTTGAATGCAGTGAGGTGACTCATCCAGAGGTCAAGGTCAAGGTTGGGGGTGTAACTCGGAGGGGAGACGAACAAGAATGCCGTTTTTGATGTGTTGAGCAGGAGATGGTTCTCGGTTAGCCAGTTTTGAGTGAACGTTAGGATGGAGTTAAGTGATATTAGGTTTTCAGGGGATGAGATTTTCAAGTAGAGTTGTGTGTTATCGGCATACATGTGGAAATGAATATCCATGGAGCTCAGTGCGTTAGCTAATGGTTCCAAGAAAAGGTTGAAGAGGATAGGGGATAAGGCGGATCCTTGGGGGACCCCCATGAGAACTGGCGAGGGCTTGGAGAGAGAGTGGTTTGCCTTGACTCTTTGCGATCTGTGATGGAGGAAGGACGAGAACCACTGTAGCACCTGATTGCCAAAACCCATCCTGTTTTGCAGGATGGATAAGAGGTTGTCATGGTTGACCGTGTCGAAGGCAGAGGAGAGGTCGAGGAGGATCAGGAGGCAGGATTCATTTTGATCGAGAATTTTTAGAATGTCATCAATCACAAGTATGAGTGCCGATTCAGTGCTATGCCCCTTCCGGAAGCCAGATTGATGTTGGTCCAAGAGCTGGTAGTTCTCAATGTGAGTACAGAGTTGGAATTGAACGCATTTTTCAAGGAGTTTCGCAAGTGTGGGTATGTTGGAGATGGGTCGGAAATTGTTGAGGTCTGATCTATCCGCGTTAGTTTTTTTTAGTATGGGGGATACTTGGGCGGCTTTTAAGCACTCAGGGATTGTGCCTTGTGACAGAGACGCGTTTACAATCCTTGTCCAGGTGGGAATGAGTGCGTTCTTGATTTCCTTGAAAATGGATGGGGGTAACGGGTCACTGAAGTGATTGGAAGGGTTGATATTCAGGAGAATCTTTTTGATATCTTGTTCACTGAGCGGGGTAAAGGTGTCCCAGGCCGCGTTGTTCTTAGGGATCAGGGGGGGTATAGTTGAGCTTTTCAAAGAGGACAGGAGACGAGGCTGCCCTGGAGGAAAGGAGACCAGTATTCTTAGCAGCGAGGTCGGATGATATGATGGATCCTGTCTCCATCCTGGGTGGCTTCTGTCCCAGCCCTGGAATGGCTCCTGCAGCGAGGGTGAAGTTCTTGATGGGCCTTTTCTCAAAAAGGCTCAGCTCAAAAATAATATGAAAAGGTGGGCGAGTGAGTAAGTGAAGGGATGGGTGGATGGCTGGATGAATTAGTGAAAGGGTGAATGGATGAATGAACGATTGAATAGATGGATAATGAGAGAAGATAGATAGATGGATTGATGAGTGAGTGGAAGGATGGATGAGAGAAAAGGTAAATAGCTGGATGTATGGGCGGAAGGGTAGCTGGATGGGTAAAAGGGTGGATGGATGAGTGAAAAGGTGGATGATGAGTGAGTGGATGGATGAGTGAAATGATGGATGGATTGATGAATTGATAAGTGCAAGGGTGAATGGATGGACAGATGAGTAAAAGGGTGGATGTAAGGATGGATGAGTGAGTGAAAGGGGGGTAGATGGACAAAAGGATGAATAGATGAGTGAAGGAGTGAAAGGATAGATGGATGAGAGAAAGGATGGATGAGTGATAGGGTCAATGGATGGATTCATGAGTGGATGAGTAGATGGATGGGTGGGTGGATGGAAGGAAGGATGGCTAAGTGAAAGGGTCGATGGAGAGAGAAAGGAAGGATGGATGGATGACTGAAAGGGTGGATGGGTGGAAGGAGGAGTGACTGGGTGGATGGATGAGTAAGTGAAAGGATGGCTGGATGGGTAAATGGCTGAATGGATGAGTGGATGGATGGGTGGAAAAGTGGATGGATGAGTGTACAGATGGATAGGGTGGAAGGGTGGATGGATGGATAATGGATGGATGAGTGAAAGGATGGATGAGTGAAATGATAGATGGAAGGATACATGATGGATAGGTTTGCAAATGGTTGAATATGTTTGGATATGGCTGCAGTGCTTAATTTGTGCCGCTGCTTTCCGGTGCTCAGCACCGGCACTTCATTGTCAGGGCCAGGGCTATAAATTATTTTCAGGAGGCAGTGGTGGTGAACGTAATAAAAAAAAAAAAAACATGAACAAAGGGGATACCCTACTGCGCTCTTGTGGAGGTTTTTGTAAGGATGGATGTGATTCTGCTGTGCTCTTGTGGCGGTTGAGACGTCCGGTCAGTGGTACCTGATAGCGTTATGTTGTAGAGGGGGGGTGTGGTTGAGTAAGGAGCCATGAGATGCTCTCTGTGTTATGTACACTTCACATGTGATGTGGGGTCATGCTTATTTACTGTACATCATGTGGAGTTTAACAAGGCCTTGCGGTTGCCTCCTGATAGGACGCCACCTTACTATGCTAGCACATTCTAAGGGGGTGGATGTTGCGTGTTCTTGAAGGGTGCCGAGTTGAACCTTGAGGCATGGGTGATTACACAGTTTAGTGGTGTTCTGTGGGCCGACTATACTACAGCTGGAAAATAATTCCTTTATTGGAAATAGTATTTCACAGCTTTTTGGGGCTTCCGTTTTCTGTGAGCGAACTGGGAATTTAGTTTCACCGGGTGTTTTTCCTTCTAGTGTAGTGTTCTCAGTTTAGGAGTCCTAAGGTTAGGACTCCTAACTTTACAACTACTAAACTGAGAAAAATCCTAATTTTAAGGCTTTCGGTATTCACAGAAGGCATTTAGGAGTCCTAAAGTTAGGAGTCCTAAACTTAGGACTACTAAATTGAGAAAAATCCTAATTTTAAGACTTTCGGTATCCACAGAAGGCATTTAGGAGTCCTAAAGTTAGGAGTCCTAACTATACTACTACTAAACTGAGAAAAATCCTAATTTTAAGACTTTCGGTATTCACAGAAGGCCTTTAGGAGTCCTAAAGTTAGGAGTCCTAAACTTAGGACTACTCAATTGAGAAAAATCCTAATTTTAAGACTTTCGGTATTCACAGAAGGCATTTAGGAGTCCTAAAGTTAGGAGTCCTAACTATACTACTACTAAACTGAGAAAAATCCTAATTTTAAGACTTTCGGTATTCACAGAAGGCATTTAGGAGTCCTAAAGTTAGGACTCCTAACTTCTGTGAATACCGAAATGAGTAAGTGCCTTCTGTGAATACCAAAATGAGTAAGTGCCTTCTGTGAATACCAAAATGGTAGTAAGTTTAGGATTTTGTCTTAAGTTAGTTCTGTGAATCGGGCCCTTAGAGTCCTAAAGTACGACACTCATGCCCCTATTTTTTTTGCTGTATCGCGTTTATTAACTCTTATGTGGCGTGTTCGTTGGACTTTCTTAAACAAGTTACCACAGCCTTAGAAATTGTATTGTTTGTATTTTTTCTTAATCATTCTTTGTACTTATTCATTCCTTTTTAAAGTTTTTGTGATAATACCCTTTGATGAAATACATTTTTAACCTCGGATGGTACTGTAATACAAAAGTTTTTGTTTCAAGTGATTCCCAGGCAGCTTGATTTGGAAGGGTTGAGTTCTGACTTGCCTAGGCTTATTTCCTGGAATATTTTAAAATGCACTTTATTATTGTTAAATGTGTCAAACTATATAGGTAAAAACCAAAGGAAATGATGGACGGAGTGTTGAACATTGCAAGCACTCACCCCCAGTCAACTGATATGGGATTAATCCATCACCGTTCTTTAGCCCACGCAAATCAGTCTGACCCTGTGCCTCATGGGAACAGTCCAGCCCGAACTGCCAAGCCATGTCTTCCCTGGACCGGAAACAAGCTTCCTAGGACCGGTTTCTGGCAATTCAGCTGTCTTCCCTTGCTCACTTTGCCACTGGATTCAAGCAAGCCTGGCTGAAGACGGCTGAAATGCCAGAAACCGGTCCTAGGAAGCTTGTTTCCGGTCCAGGGAAGACATGGCTTGGCAGTTCGGGCTGGACTGTTCCAATGAGGCACAGGGTCAGACTGATTTGCATATGGCCATGTCTGAACTGGGGTGGCAGAGTGGGCTAAAGAATGGTGATGGATTAAACCCAGATCAGTTGACTGGGGGTGAGTGCTTGCAATGTTCAACACTCCGTCCATCATTTCCTTTGGTTTTTGCTTTGTTCGCCATAAGTTGGCAGGGTATGCTCAGACGTGAGTCCCTTGCTCACTTTGCCACTGGATTCAAGCAAGCCTGGCTGAAGACGGCTGAAATGCCAGAAACCGGTCCTAGGAAGCTTGTTTCCGGTCCAGGGAAGACATGGCTTGGCAGTTCGGGCTGGACTGTTCCCATGAGGCACAGGGTCAGACTGATTTGCATATGGCCATGTCTGAACTGGGGTGGCAGAGTGGGCTAAAGAATGGTGATGGATTAAACCCAGATCAGTTGATTGGGTGTGAGTGCTTGCAATGTTCAACACTCCGTCCATCATTTCCTTTGGTTTTTGCTTTGTTCGCCATAAGTTGGCAGGGTATGCTCAGACGTGAGTCCCTTGCTCACTTTGCCACTGGAATCAAGCAAGCCTGGCTGAAGACAGCTGGAAAGCCAGAAACCGGTCCTAGGAAGCTTTTTTCCGGTCCAGGGAAGACATGGCTTGGCAGTTCGGGCTGGACTGTTCCCATGAGTCACAGGGTCAGACTGATTTGCATATGGCCATGTCTGAACTGGGGTGGCAGAGTGGGCTAAAGAATGGTGATGGATTAAACCCAGATCAGTTGACTGGGGGTGAGTGCTTGCAATGTTCAACACTCCGTCCATCATTTCCTTTGGTTTTTGCTTTGTACGCCATAAGTTGGCAGGGTATGCTCAGACGTGAGTCCCTTGCTCACTTTGCCACTGGATTCAAGCAAGCCTGGATGAAGACGGCTGAAATGCCAGAAACCGGTCCTAAGAAGCTTGTTTCTGGTCCAGGGAAGACATGGCTTGGCAGTTCGGGCTGGACTGTTCCCATGAGGCACATGGTCAGGCTGATTTGCATATGGCCATGTCTGAACTGGGGTGGCAGAGTGGGCTAAAGAATGGTGATGGATTAAATCCAGATCCGTTGACTGGGGGTGAGTGCTTGCAATGTTCAACACTCCATCCATCATTTCCTATGGTTTTTGCTTTGTTCGCCATAAGTTGGTAGGGTATGCTCAGACGTGAGTCCCTTGCTCACTTTGCCACTGGATTCAAGCAAGCCTGGCTGAAGACGGCTGAAATGCCAGAAACCGGTCCTAGGAAGCTTGTTTCCGGTCCAGGAAAGACATGGCTTGGCAGTTCGGGCTGGACTGTTCCAATGAGGTCTAAGCTTTACAAATGAATAACAATGCTTTAGTCAGATAATATCTTACTTCCCCCTCACACGGGCATTGATCAAACAACTGATTAAAGCAGTCTAACACCCCAATTCAAGTTTTTTAGTGTTGTAACCATGTTCATACTTATAAAGGTCAGACTATATGATTAACTCCAAAAGCACTTAATGTATAATATTTTTTTTAATATCATATGTCGTGCAATGTTGATTTGTTAAAAATCCTGATTTCAACTCATATCTTCTCATTCTGTTTGCATTTTGAGTTAATGAAACTGCTAAAGACATTCATAGTTAACAAATTTAAAATGTATAATGTACATGCTCACACCCCTGCAAATGACACACTAGATACATAGGAGAAAGTAAATCCAAAGATGTACAGCCAACCTATCCCCATGACATAAATGCAGAAGATGTTATACTTTAACTGCGGTACAGCTCCTCAGCTACACAAAATCGAAAGCAAAGATTCTTTGCCTATTGAACCAACATTTCACTTCAAACACTCAACTGATGAGAAAATTGATGCGTGGACTTGAGAAGAAGTTTAAAAACATTCACTGGTAGCAACCACATAGCCAAGACTCCATGGGCTATCCGTTGCCCGAGAGAAACCAGCAAGAGTCCTCATGAATCTATGCTGGCATTTGTTGCAAAATACTACTGAGGCAATGCCCGGGTTACGCGTACAATACATGGCATGGTCAGTTACAAGAATACAGATGAGGACTTAGTAGATCCTAACTCTTCATACGAAGAGGATATAAGTGTTGCCCGACATTCAACACAGGGTAAACATTGTCATGAATCTGGTCTCCACAGTAATTTATGCAGACAGTAGTTGCTGTCCCCTTAGTAGCATCCCGTCCTCGTCGCCAAAGAAAAGAAGATGCCACAGGTGATGTAAGTTGAAATATTTATTTATTTATTACAACATAGGTGCATCTCAAATCTTGCCAGGCAGCTACTTGACAGGAATTCCATCACTTCAATTGAGCTCTTCCTGGAGATTTCAAAGAAGGAACCAAAGGCAGAAAAAGGAAGAGAAAAAATGGAAGGAGGAATATACCAACATGAAAACAATTACACCAGTACTGAATCTTTACTGCACATCACATCTTTATTGCAGACTTTTTGGTACACTACAAAAGTATCAGTATTTTCACAGATCTATTTATTTATTTATAAAGTTTTATATAGCGCGAACGTGACCCAAGCAGGTATCAGAGCGCTTTACAGATGTACAGAGGTGCAAACAGAGTTGCAGGTAAAACAACAACAACAATGATAAGCAAGGTAATGTAGACGATAGAGGAGCAGTAAAATATGCAAGGGGAAATAGTGTAGCATATAAGTGCAACAAACAAATAGCGGGCTTGAACATAAACCAGCGGAGTGGGCAGAGTCCATGGAGGTAGGTGCCGTCAAACTAGGGCATTCATCCAAATGGCTTTCACTTAGTTTTTTGAAAGACACCGTAGAGGAAATCAGTCTGATGTGTGGAGGCAAGGAATTCCAGGTTCTTGGGGCAATACCCGATATATGATATACCTCCTTCACCTAAGCATTGCACCCTACTAAGTACATCTGTTTTCCAAGACAGAGGTTTTAGCGTAGAGGCCAGTGAATCCCAACACCCTACTATGCACAGCATCACCATGGGGAGTGGTTTTAACAGAGAAGCCAGACCCTACCGACACTCCACTATGAACATGTCACCAAAGATAGAGCTCTCAGTGGAGAGGTAAGTCTCTCCCCACATTCTACTATACACATATGTCACCCAAAACAGAGCACTCAGCAGAGAGGCCAGTCCCTTTGCACACATTATTGTGCATGCTCGCCACTCTGGGGAGGAGTCTCAAAAGGGAGACCCTCTCCACACCCTACTATGCACAATTGTCACCATGTAGAGAGATCTCAGCAGAGAGACCAGTCCATCCCCTCACACTACTGTTCAGACCTGTTCCCAAGACAGAGGTCACAGAGGATAGGCCAGTCCCTCCTCACACACTACTACATATGACATCACCCTGGAGAGTGGTCTCAGCAGAGAGGCCAGTCCCTCCCCACACTACTATGCACATATGTTGCCCAATAAAAAGTCTCATTTTAGAGCCTATTCCTTGACCACACTCTACTATGCACATATGTTGCCCAAGACAAAGCTTGCAGCAGAGAGGCTAGTCACTCTGCTCACCCTACTTTGCATGCCTATCACTCTGGGAAGGGATATCAGCAGAGAGGCCAGTCCCTTCCACATTCTACTATGTACAACATCACCCTGGGGATTGGTTACAGTAGAGAGGCCAGTCTCTTCTCACACTTCACTATGCACTCTACCATGCACAGCATCTGCCTGGGGAGGTGTTTCAACATGGAGACTACAGTCCCTACCGACACTCTACTATGCTCATATATGGTCCAAGAAAGAGTTCTCAGCAGAGAGGCCAGTCTCTCCCCACACACTACTTTGCACACAGATTGCTCAAGACAAATGCCTCAATAAGAAGACCACATCATCCCCACACACTACTACGCACATCACCCTGGGGAGGGATCTCAACATAGAGGTCAATCCCTCCCCAAACCCTACTATACATACCTGTCACCCTGGCCAGGGGTTTCAGTGGTGAGCGCAGTCCCTCCACACACACTACTAAGGGCATCATCACCTTGGGGAGGGGACTTATGCGGGGATGCCAATCCCTGCACCCTACTATGCACACCCATTGCTCAAAACAAAGATCAGAGAAGAGAGACCTGTCCCTTCTCACACGTTACAATGACCGACATCACCCAGGGAGGGGTCTCAGCTGACAGGCCAATCTATTCCCACACTCTACTATGCACGTATGTCACCCAAGATAGAGCTCTCAGTGGAGAGGCTAGTCCCTTTCCACACTTTGTTATGCAGGTATGTCACCCAAGACAGAGCTCTCAGCAGAGAGGTCTGTTCATCTGTACTCACTACTATGCATGGCAGTCACTCTGTGGAGGAGTCTCACCAGAGAGGACAGTCCCTTCCCACACTCTACTACATACACCTTTCACTCTGGGGTGTCAGTAGAAAGGCCAGTCCCTCTACCCCCAACTGCACACATCTGTTGCCAAAGACAAAGGTCTCAGTGGAGAGGCCAGCCCCTTCCCACATGCTACTATGAATGACATCAGCCAAGGTAGGAGTCTCAGCAGAGAGGTCAGTACCTTTCCACATGCTACTACATATGAAATCCCCCTGGGTAGGACTCAGTGGAGAGGCTAGTTCCTCCCCACACTTTACTATGCACATGTCACCCAAGAAGGGGCCTCATTGTAGAGGCTAGTCCCTGACCAAACTCTACTATGCACATTTGTTGGCCAGGAGTGAGCTTTCAGTAGAGAAGCCAGTCCCTCTGCACACCCTACTATCCATGCCCATTGTAGCATCCTCCCCAGCCCGGGTATATGTAAATGATCCTTCCACACACGGAGCTTGGTATTACACATCTTTATTCTTCGTTCACTGCCCGTCATTTGTCATGCATTTTCTTAACCACACCCAATCACTTACATCACTGTCCTACGGAGTCCATCAGGAACCAGAGGGGTCCCGCTATCTCTAACATGCACAACACTACATCTCCCCTTTCTTAAATAAAAAGTACACAAAAAATACATGTATACATCATAACTCCTCAATAAGTCTTTGAGGTGCTCAAACCAATCTTCCAGATCTTGTTGCATGAGGTTGAGGACACATAGGAGAGGCATCCATGGCCAGCACAGTTGAAACAGAGACAGGTGCAGTCTTTGGGCCCTCCTGACTTCCAGATGGATGGGTCTCACTCTGAACATCTGGAGTCAATGAACCTCGAGGCAGGTGTTTGAAATACGAATAATCTCTTGTGATGGACTTTCCAGGACGATGTGCAGTCACATTGCATCCTTTGTTAGTCATCACCCTTAGTGGGTCAGCATCAAAAGGAGCATCAGATTTGAGTTTCCGTTTCTGCCTGACAATGACATGGTCTACTCTTTTGAATACAGTATTTTGAGCACAGTGGCATATATCCCCATAGGTCTTGATTTTGTGTTTGTGATACGAATCAGTAGTGCGAAGTGTATCAATGTCAATAGATCTTACATTGGTACATTGTGGCAATTCGGTTCCCATGGCTCTCCCAACCATTAGGTGGCAGGGTTTCACCTGTGGTAGGATGGGGAGTTGACCTATATTCACAAAGAGTAGAGTGAAGAACTTATTTGAGTTCAAGTCTTTGCAGCACAACGTGCTGAACAGCCTTCTTCAGGTGCTCATAAATCGCTTGACTACACCATTCACCTAAGGCTAGAGAGTTGTGCTTCTCTGACGCTTGACATTTAGGTGAGTAAATAAATTGTTAAATTCTCAACTATTGAAAGTCAGGCCATTGTCATATTTCAAAATCAAAGGAGCGTCTCAGGATGCAAAAATACTTTCGAGTCTCTCAATGACTCTGTCGTAAGTGGTTGATAGCAGATCTTGAGAATATTCATCAACAACTGGCAGTAGATGGTGACCATTGTCAATGGGACCACAAAATCAATTCCAATCCTCTCCCATGAATGCTTTAGAAGATCAGACATGTTTAACAGATGTGGGGTTATTTTGGATGACAAGCAGTTGCACAAATGACATGCCCTTAATTCCTTTTTAACTCTTTCATCAAGACGAGGCAACCACACTGGGTCCGGTAGAGCTCGCTTAGTAACAACAACTCCACAATGTCCGTCATGCGTCAGCTCAATTACTTGTTGTTTCAGGCTCTCAGGTATAACAATTCTTGATCCTTGTAATATAATGCTTACTGGGGTAACTGAAAGCTCTTCCTGCACATTTTTATTTTTTCGATAAAGTTAACATAAGCATCAGTCACTTTAGAAGGGGTGCCATGACATGTATTGGTATAAGTGAGAAGTAGTCTACAGGGTTTTGATCTTTTCCTGAATGATACGCAATATTATGATCATACTCCTGCAGTCACAATATCCACTTCTCAATATAGGAGGCATCTTAGTTTTAGGATTGCTGAAAATGGTGAGTAATGCTTAGAGGTCGGTGACAACCGTGAAATGCTTTCCATGCAGGAACACATAAAATTTTTCACAAGCCCACACCACAGTGAGGCTTCCCTTTTCAGGTTGTAAGTAAACACATTCGAACAGTGACAAATTCATGCTAGCATAACCCACAATGTGCCTTGGTGCATTAGGATGTCCAATGTGTGGGGCAATTATGGCACCTAACCACACTGGGCTGGCATCAACAACAATCTCCGTAGTTTCGGATACAAGTACACCATTTCAGTGTATTTCTCAATCGCATGTTTCATTTTGTTAAGTCTCTCAATGAGACACTGATAGTGGCAAAGTCATGTATGCACTTTGACAGTAACTGGGCACACCAAGGAAGGGTCACAGCATAGTTACATCTTGTGGGGAAGAAGTGGATGACAAAAACTGTACTTTATTTGGATCTGGAGTCATTCCCCCATCAGTAAAGATATGACCAAAGAACTTGAGCTTTGCTTTATGAAACTCACACTTTGCTGCATTTAAAGTGAGACCTGCATTTGCAGGTATACAACACACTTGTGTCAGGGCTTTATTATGTTCCCTTCATGTTGCCCAAAAAAACACGAATAAGTCATTACTGTAATTGGAAGCATTTGAGACTGGATGTAATATGCGACAAATAACATGATGAAAGAGTTCTGCTGCTGATGACACTCTGAAATGTATTCTTTTATATATCTAAATAAACTAACACGAGATGAAAAGGTAGTCATGTACCTGCAATTGTTTTCCTGTTTGAGTTGGTGATACCTTTTTTTCAAATCAAGCTAGGAAACGTTTTGGCTCCATAGAGCTGTGTAATCATGTCAGCAATATGGCGACCTGGATGTCGTTCTCATTCAATTGACTTGGTAGCTTGGTCCATATTAACATAGAAGCACACGGACCCTCCACTATCCTTCTTAGGCACTACCACTATGAGTCACACCTATGGCGTCGGACCAGTGTATCACTCAATGGTGTCATGCTTTAATAGCGTCTCAAGTTCTTTCTCAACAGCCACTTGCCAATGAAATGCAATGTGAGGATGCCATTGAGCAACAGGACGGATGTCCTCATTTATGTGAAGCAACACTTTCATTGTCTTAAGTCTTTTTAATCCATGAAACAACGATGGAAACTGCCTCATGAGAGACATTGATGTGGTAGTTTGATGAAAACTGCACCATGTCAGCAGCAGTGCTAAAACTGAGTAGACAAATGGAAATAGAACAATTGATGGATGGAACGCTGAACAATGTCAAACATTCACCCCAGTATAGCCATCTGGGCCTAAATCTATAATTTTTTGCTCACCATGCCATTCCAGTTTAGACCCAGCCATATACAAATCAGTATTGGCCCTGTTACCCATGGGAACAGTTCAGCCTGAAGTGCCAGACCAGGTCCTACCAGGACCAGAAGCAAGCATTCCGGGACTGTTATCAAGGTATCACCCCTCTTCAGCCAGGCTAGCTTGATTCCAGTGGCATGGAGTGCACTGGACTCACCTCTTGCTATACCCGTCCCATTAGGGGTGCTAACTGCAAAAAGAACAATTGATGGACGGAATGCTGAACAATGTCAAACATTCAACCCCAGTACAACGATCTGGGCGTAAATCCATTGTTTTTTTGCTCACCATGCCATTCCAGTTTAGATCTAGCCATGAGCAAATCAGTCTTGACCCTGCTACCCATGGGAACAGTGCAGCCTGAACTGCCAGGCCAGGTCCTCCCTGGACTGGAAGCAAGCATCCCAGGACCGTTATTGAGGTATCACCCTTCATCAACCAGGATAGTTTGACTCCAGGGGCATGAAGAGCAGGGGTTCCACGTCTAGGCATACCCGTCCTACTTGGGGTGACAAATGCAAAAAGAACAATTAATGAAAGGATCACTGAACAATGTCAAAATGTCACCCCTAGTACAGATATCTGGTGCTGCTCACCGCGCCATTTAAGTTTAGACCCAGCCATATGCCAATCAGTCTTGACCCTGCTACCTATGGGATTTGACAGTCACTTCATCACTGTGTGGTATTGTCTTTATCAGTTCTTTTACTCTCTTACTCATCAAATTCATTAGATATTTTATGATCTGTTTCTCATTTGCTTCTTCCAGCGCGTCTCTATTAACGCAGCAAAGGATTCAAACCGGGCAGTCCATTTGTCTCCAATATTCTGATTTTTGACAGCATCAAAGGGAGGCAGTGGTTTTAGGAATGTGACAACCTCAGAACTTATGGAGCATCTGCTGGCCACTTGGACTGGCACATTTGTTAAGCACTAGCCATTTGCTGACATTTTGGTCATTGTGCCTGCTCTCTGGTTGTGAGGTTTTATCTTCTTCTTTGGTGGTGAGTAGGAGGTTTGTTTCTTGCATGGGATCTTCCCCACTCTCACCTCTTTGCATTGTACCTGGTTTCTACTGTATTCAGGGTTTGTTTGCTTCAGAAATGTTTCCGATTTTAACGCTTCCTTGCACTAGGCTATCACTGCCTTTAGTGCTTCTCTGTACCAGGATGTCGCTGCCTTTGGCCTTGTCGTACTGTATGAATGACTGCTCTGTGTTAGGCTGTGGTGCAGTCTCTTGTCTTGACTTAGCCAGTACATTTTTGGCCAATGACAAACATACTTTCTGCAAGGCCTTCACTTTATTCACAGGCCTTGCACTGGATGGAATGGAACTTTGCCTCCACATAGGCCAACCATTAATTTTCACTTCTACTGACGCACATGTGGCAAACACAAGCAGTTTGCTGGGCCACAGCAAACTCTCCTGGACAGCACTCTCAATTCTTCAGGCTACAGGGTTTACGTAATCTCATCTCCATCCCATCATTGTATGAGACCTTGGCTCAGCAGTTAAGGTACAAGGACAGAAATTATACATGCACTTTGTTAAGGTGTAGAGGAGAGAAAACAGAATGCAAGGCACAATTCAAAGTGACCATGGAATTGTACTTAACATGTGAAAGTCACATACTTACCAACAGCCCGCAGCAGCAGGAAACATTAGAAAGGCTGTCCACACAGAGTACTGTAGTCTTGTGTGAGTTTGTAATGGCGAACCCCTTGTGGCTCCTGATGGACTCTGCAGAAATCTGACATAAGCAATAGAGCATAGTGAAATGAATGCAGGTTTAGAATGTTGAGTTCGCAGTTACCCACTGAAGAATAAAGACGTGTTATACTAAGCTCCGTGTATGGAGTAGTCATTGACGAGTACCTGTGCTTGGGAGGGAGCTGCAACTGGTGACAAGATAGGGGATAAGTAGCAAGAAAATCGACAGTGCTCTGCCGTAGAGTTTGCTGTTGTCCAGGAAACTGCTTCTGCATGCCACATGTGCCTCAGTCGAAGTGTGTAATAAACCGTTGGCTATGTGGAGTCACTGTGCAACCCCAGTTTCCATGTAAAGCATTTGAAGATAATGAAAGCTTCACTAAGACGTTTACACATCATTGGCCGAAAACGTGCTTGGAAGGACGCAAAGAGGGGTACCGCTCTACTATGCAACGCCAAGCCATACATCAGAGGGAGTGATAATGCTATAGGCGGATGCAACCAGCTTTTGAGAAAGCTGCAAATTGCCAGATAACACTGTGAACAGAAGTGCTGTGAGGCTGAGATCAACCAGGTGTCAAAAAGCAAAAAAAGACACCTAAAGGAAAAGTGATACAAGAAATGATCATCAACTTACCAGTACTAATTAAAGAGAGTCATCATGCCACAGCACTGGAGGGTGGGTCTGATCCCAGGGGAGGCAACAGGGGTTGTGCTTACGGATCTGTCTGTACCCGAAGCGGCGTTCCACCAAAGCTGTTGAGTGGTGGCTCAGAACAACTCCAAAGGTGAAAGCAAAGGACTCACATGGAGACCAAGAGGGAGGTCAAGGTTCCACAGACTGTCAAATATGACATGGAGACCAGCACAGTATCGGGTCTTAGGGATGGTATGGATGAAGCAGGCCTTAGTGGACAGCAGCTATTGTCTGAGAGAACTCCACCCTCAGTGTCAATCAATCTTGTAAATGTTTACAATGCACCCGCCTTCTTGAAACAACCACTGCCATTTGATATGCCCAAAAAGCTGAATATTGGTGATCGATGGACTGCATGGATAAAGACATTTGTTGATTTCATTGATGCGATAAAAGAAGCAGACAACAAGAAGAATATAAAGTACCTTAAGAATCTTGCTGGTGATGATATTAAAGAAGTCATAAAGAAACCGCTGCAAGCTGACAAAATACATACAGTCAAATCAAAGCAGCCTTGAATCTCAAGTTCAATTTAGTGCTGAATGTAGATAACAAAAGGTACCTATTCAGTCAGAAATTATAGCAAGCTAGTGAGACCATCACCAAATATGTTGAGAAACTGGATACCCTCATCAAACACTGTAAATTCTATTATTTGAATGACGAGTAAGCTATACGCCTCAGAGTGATTTAGGGATGCTTGTCATCCCTGTTAGTCTGGAGTGAGTTCTCATGGTTTCCACAGATGAAGAGAGTTCTAATTGTGAAACTGCTGACATGGGGGTCATAAATGTCCAGAGTGAGTCAGTCATGAATGTAAAAAGAAGCACAGAGTGATGTTTCCACAGAAAATAAAGTTGTGCTTCAGGTGTAAATTTTTGTTTCCACACGTAGGTAAATCTCCTGCCTTTCAGCAAATTTGCAAAGGCTGTGGAAAAGAGAACCATTTTCTAACAGTTTGCAAGGTGAAGAAAAGAGTAAGTGCGTCACGGTGCGAAGACAAAATGGCTGCCCGAACATTCCAGAAGCAACGTTCGATGCACTCCCATAAGTACAAGCGACCTCATCAGCTGAAGCAAATCGACACCAAACAAAGTCGATCAACATCTAAATCTATGTGAAACAGTTCTTCAGTCTCAGTGTCAGGTGAAAAGAAGATGGTTGTGCCATGTCAATGTTTACCTCACAGAAACATGTAATCAATCAGGGGTTTGTATAGGGTGGCTATTCACCTGTGAGGGTCTCAAGGCACTGGGGGAGGGAGGGGGTGCTGCTGATCCATCTGGGCGCTAGGGTTCAGTCGATGAGTCAAGTCTTAAGATCCTCCTTGAATTTGGTCAGTGACAGGGATTGCCTGAAGTAGAGAGGCAGGGTATTTCAGATCTGGGTGGCGAGGTTGAAGAAGGATCTTCCTCCGGTTCTAGTCTTGTGTATCTGTGGGACGGTAGCCAGGGCCAGTTGGGCAGAGCGGTGGTGTCTGGTGGGTACTTGGAATTAGAGGCTGTGGTTCAGGTATGCTGGTCCTGCGTCATAGAGGGCTGTGTAGGTGTGTGTGAGGAGCTTGAAAGTGATTCTTTTATTGACTGGGAGAAAGTGTAATTCTCAAAGTTGTTCATTGATGGCCGGGGTGGGAGATGTTGAGGACGAGTCTGGCTGCAGCATTTTGAATGTTCTGTAGTTTCCTGAGCAGTTTCTGGGTGACGCCTGCAAAGAATGCATTGCCGTAATCAAGTCTGCTGCTGATGAGTGCATGAGTGATCATCTTTCTGGATTTGGTGGGGATCAATCCAAGTGCCTTTTAAAGTAGGTGAAGCATTTGGAAGCATGATGAGAATACGGCGTTGATCTGGTGGTTCATTGTGATACTTATGCTGGACTAGCCACCTGTGACTAAATATACTGGTCCAAGAAAAGTTAACACGACAAAGCACCAATGTAATTTAAACATTGTACAAAAATCACACTAAAGGTCAACAGGTGTTCCACACCATTCATTATTGATAGTAGTGCATCAAAAAATATTATGCCTGAGGAGAAATATAATTAACTGTCTCCAGGGCACCAATTATGCCATCAAAAATTAAAGTGTATACGTAATCTGTATTGACGCTACTTAAAAGTCAAGCCTAGTTTGTAGTAACAATGAAACACACAAAAACAAAAGTACAAGCACCCATTCATGTACTTGAAGGTACAGTGTCAAGTGGCTGTTTACTCAGCTTTAGCACAGCTGTTGAAATTGGACTGTTATCTGTGAACTACAACATAAATGCTCATCTCAAAATAGTAAGCCCATTCCCCTTGTTATTTCATTGGTTGGGAAAACTCAAGTCGATGAAAGTCCAATGACACATTACTGAGGACGTCTGTCCTGTTGCTCAAAGACACAGACTAATTGTTTTTTACTTACAGGAAGCTGTTGAAAAAGAACTTGAATCTTTGCTAAAACATGATATCACTGAGCGTTCCACTGGCCCAACTCCCTAGGTTGCTTGATATGTGTCAAGCGGCCAAGGCCATTGAAAGAGAATGACATCCAGATCTGCACATTACCGACATGATAACAAAATTGAATGGTGCGAAAGTAGTCTTTCGCCTTGGTCTGAATAAAAGACATCATCAGTTGGAACTCAAGGAGAATTACAGGTACATCACAACCTTCTCTACACATGTTAGTCTGCTCCATTACAAAAGACTACGTTTTGGTCTGTCTTCAGCAGCAGAGCTATTTCAAGATGTAATTCGACATATCATACATCCTTTGAAGAATTATTTCAATTACAGCTATGACATATTCGTTTTCGGAACTACCCAGAAAGAGCACAACAAAGCTCTCACGCAAGAGTGTCATTTGCTCGTTGATACCGGTTTAACTTTTAACGCAGAGAAATGTGAATTCTATTAGACAAAGTTATAATTCTTTAGTCATATCTTTTCTGATTTGGGCATGAAACTCAAACCAGCTAAAGTGCAAGTGCTGTCAAATGTTAGTCCCCCACCTGATGTTTCCATGTTACATTCATTCTTTGGCATGGCCAGCTATTGCTCTAGATACATACAAGACTTTTCAACTCTCAGTGCGAAATTAAGACACTTGACGAAAAATAATGTTTCTTTTCTTTGGCCCCATGAATGCGAGAAACATGTCCAGAAAATAAAATAAGCTATTGAGAACGCTACTGAAATGGCATACTTTGATCCCAAGCTTCATACTGAGATTGTTGTTGATACTAACCCTGTCAGGTTATGCACCATCCTTGCACAGCACAGCAGAAACTCAAATGCTTGAAGACGTATTGTGACATATGCAAGTTGATGTTTGCCCCAAACTGAATGTGCTGATTCACAACCTGAGAAATAAAGCTTAGCAGTGGTGTAGGCTGGTGAACATTTCCACGTATTCTTGTATGGGATGCCCTTCATGCTTGTGACATATCATCAAGCATTGTTGACTATCATTGGCAATCGAAAAGGCAAAGATGCCTCCTCGTATTGCACGTTGGGGTCTGCGCTTGCACAAATATGATTACACCATTGTGCATCGTCCAGGAAAAGATCAGAGTCCTGCTGACTACTTCTCCTGAGTGCCTCTACAGGGCCTTGGAACCCATTCTGAAATGGCTGAAGCCTACATAAATTTCATAGTGAAATTAATCACCCACGCAGCAATTTCATTAAAACAAATTGTCACTGCCACATGTCAAGAAAGTGACATGCTGAAACTGAAAGCCATTATTACACATCAGGCTTGGTACCAGCACCGTCGACCAATTACCAGTGACAGTGAATACCAAAGCTTATAAATGTCAAAGATGAACTGTCCGTTACTCAGGAAGGTATTATTCTTAGAGGGTTGAGAATTGTCATACCGGAGAGTCTGCGACAACAGATAATTAATGTGGCTCATGAAGAACTTCATGGAATTGTTTCCACTAAATGATCTCTCCGAAACCGAGTTGTGTTTCCAAATATCGACGAGAGAGTTGAAAGTGAATTGAAGGCCTATCATCTATGCAATTGCCTGTCATTGAAAACCACAAAACACACTTTAAACATGTCAGAGTTGCCAACGCATGCATGGGAAAAAATTGCTGCTGATTTCTTCGGTCCTCTTGACAATGAACATCACCTGTTGGTGATCGCTGTTGAATACTCCCATATCTCTTCATAGAAAAATGTTTATCCATCACTCAAGAAAGATTCATCAAGAGATTAGACAGCATCGTTGTGATATGGGATGTTCCTGCGATCTTAAAATTGAACAACAGTCCACCTTTCAACAGTCGAGAGTTCAGAGACTTGCTAAGTCATCCTAAGGTGAAGCATCAGAAGAGCACACCTCTTTGGCCACAGGCTATTGGCCTTGTTGAACGTTTCATGAGCACTCTTAAGAAAGCTGTCCAGTGTGCTGTATTAGAAAAGCTCAACCTTAAAACTGTCTTAAATTTGAATCTTTGAGCTTACCGTTCAACTTCTCACTTGACTACAGGTGAAAGCCATGTACACTTGATGTTCAAGAGAGCGATGACAACCAAGTTACCTTAATGGGCCAACAGAAGATAAAGTACTGAGGAAGAAACCAGCATGAAAGACTGGATCATTAAGAGGAAAATGAAGGCCTATGCAGACAAGCATCAACATGCAAAAGTTGTTACATTCACTAGAGGAGATCGAGTGCTTGTTCGTCAGCACAAAAAACAAAAGTCTGATACTCCATTTGATGCTGAACCATATCATATTGTGAACAGCAAAGGACACATGGTGACTGCCCAATGTCTAAGGAAGTCAATTATGTGAGATTTCTTGCATTTCTGACATGTGGCTCCTTGCTCGACATGCACTGATGTCACTGTCGAGACTGGCTATCAAAGCACATGTGAAGAATCCCTAACTTCTCCTGCTTCTACATCACCAACGCCGGTCATGGACACTTCTCATGCCTGTTTCCAGTTTCTGAAGACGCGGTCTGGATGTGTGATCACAGCGTCACAAAGATCAATTGAAGAGCTATGATTATGTATATATTTGTAAAATGTTTTAATTTTTCATTTAACATAGGGGAGATGTAGTGTTGTGTGAGTTTGTAATTACAGAACCCTTGTGGCTCCTGATGGACTCAATAGAACTGTGACATAAGCGTTAGAGCATAGTGAAATGAATGCAGGTTTAAAATGTTGAGTTCCTGGTTACATGCAGAAGAATAGACATGCTATATACTAAGTTCTGTGTATGAAGTAGTCATTGGCGAGTACCTGGTCGGGGGAGGAAGCTGCAACTGGTGACAAGTAAGGAGATAAGTAACCCAAAGATCAACAGTGCTCTCCCTGAGTACCCCAGCTGGGGACAACGCTCCAAGTACCACTCAAAGACTTCATAACAGCAGTTTTAAGAATGGGATGGAAAATAAATCGCCTCCTAAGTAAGCATGTAAAATTCATTAGAAGCAGCCGAAAAATGGACTGCAAAGAGTGCGCGGCATAAATTGGCTCGGCGGTTGAGTGTCCACTACAATGGTTAGTGTGCAGGTCACTGAATTGCAATCCAACAGAACCAATAGCTTCTCGCGTCATTCTCATATTGATAACAGGTAAAAAAACTGGCAAGGTAAGCGTGGTGTGATAAAGTATTAAAAGGTGACTGCAATAACATGACAAAATTCACTGCTGAACCTATTTTAATAGAGATGTTTTGTATAATAACAAACCTTTAGCTGAAGCAGGCATTTTAGCTAATTTACAATAGCATCATTTTCACGCAATTGGCTTTTTCTTGGCATACACAGAAATAAATGTTCGAAGGAGCTGTGTTCCATAAACATTTTACAGTGCAAAACAACTGTTATTGAATTTGCAATACATTTTAAGATAATTGGAAATTATGAAAGAATGCACTTCTGTGCACGTATAAACAAATAGAATGAAAAGCGAAGAACTAAATTGATATATAATTTTATTCTTAATAATATGTAACCTGAGAGCTAGTATATGAATCCCAAGATATAATTAATTCTAGAATTTATAATCATGTTTTTCAATACGCTTAAGCCTCGAACATCTCATCTCATAGGACGACTTGACGAGAACGTGAAAGCGTTGAATCCTTCCTTATTTACAAGCCATCCATGCAGATTTTAACAGTCGCACCATGTACTGTTGACTTTGACGACATTTGGAAGTCTAAACAGAAACGGAACAAATTAGGCTGTAGAATTCGCAGATGAGCTTTTCTGAGTTCGGCATTAAATTTAGAGGGAAAGAAATCTCGGGGAAATGTAATTTCATTTAATTTATGTTTTTCTTAGTCAGTCCTTTGCAAGAAGAAGATAGTGCAGGAGGGGATGTAGAACATATTTACCGAATGTTGACAAAGTATTTCTCATTGTACTTTACCCTTTAAAGAACAATATTCGAGAGTTGTGTTCGTGTATTTGCTGTTTTGGCAGAGAACCAGACAATGCTCTCAATGCTCTAGATTAGTGAAGGACTTAACACCCTGGGGCAGCCTTTCTTCACTGTTGTCAATATGTCACTTTCGTTACGACAACAAGCTCACTGAGCTCATATACCTGCTTTGAGGGGCTACAAGAGTTTAAATGCGCAAATGAAAAATAATTAACACGCAATGACAAAAATAATTGGCCTCGCTTTTCTTAGGTCTTGCTAGGCAGCTTTAGCCGTCTGGAAACACCCCATGTCAAACTATAACACATATGAAATATACAGCACACACACAAAATACACAAACGTGCAGAAAAGGGCTTTGGGTCAGCCCTCCTCAGCCATTGGCTTTGACGTTTTGAGACTAGTCCATACCATTTTCCAGACAAGTAGATTTTGTTTGCAGCTATTGTTTGAATGTGTGACATGTAAAAGACAAAAATGCGTCCACTTGGTACACTATTGATCAATCTTGAGCCTATCTGAAGGTTTTGAATCAAGACACAGGGTGAGAGTAAGATGAAAAGGAGAAAGCAAGAGAGGCACATTTTCAGAGCCTCAAGAACAGGGTGCCCTCATCACCGCCGTGGATGACAACTGTCTGGCCATGGACAGATGAGATACTGGTGCACTCATTTAACTGGACCTATCAGCTGCTTTCGACACCGCCTTCTGCCCCATCCTCATTTAACACCTACACAAAGCTGGAATTCAAGGACCTGCGCTCCAATGGATCTGCTCCTTCCTTAAGGTCTCCCTCAGTTACTGAGCCCGACTATTTTCACCTGGTTGAACCTAATCTGCGGAGTAATCCTTACTCAGTCAAATGCTCTTCAATGTCCACAGGACCACACTGAACAGCATCACAATGTCTCTGTAGTCAAAGTCAAATGCTTTGAACTCCGCACCCATCTCTCCCTCTCCCTCTCCAACAATACACCAAACTCCCGAACCACCTTCTCCATCTGCAATTCTGAAGTTGCCAGATTGATGAAAAACAACTGTCTCAGAATCAACACTGAAGTAGTCATTTTCAGTAAAGACACCTCGCTATGGGATTCCACATTGTGGCAGACTAAACTCGGACCAATGCCAACCAGGCCAACCATACAAAGATCCTCGGCATAGTAGCCAACAGCTAGTAAGCTATGGCCAGCCAAGTAAACCTGGTCTTCACCTCCCTCCTGTTTCCACACACTCAAGATACTCAACAATATTTTCAAGTGGTTTAGATTACTCCCCTCTCCCACATCGCCCCACAAGCACTGGCTCCCAGTGTAGTGTTTGCATACATTCTTCTGTCTGTGTAACTTCATTAGAATATAGAATGTTTCCAATGTGGGGATTCTCATCGAGTCAGTTACGCCTGGGCAGCTGATGGATGAGGTATTTTGTATTAAATCTTTGACGAACCTTACTACAGTTTTGAGTGATTATTCAAGACTTTTCAATGGCGACGAGTGGAGAAAGAAAACAATAAAAGAAGAACACCCCTCAACATCAATAAAAAAGAAAAGAGGAAAGGAAAAGGAATCGTTCCGGTAGAAACTGGGATCAAGCTCAACTGTAAAATAATCGCGGGTGGATCTGACTCGCAAGGTACATTTTACATTTATTTGAGCGTTTTGGAGAAAGAAAGTCACGAATAGAAATGATATTTCTGACTTTGTCAAAATTTGAATAAGAAGGAACATGCGGTACATTTGAGCGAAGACTTCAAAAGGCACGTATGTTGGAAGAGTGTGAAAATATTAAGGCTCATTTTTCAAAATAAAAAAAAGATTCAAGGAATATTCGTTTGGATTTTTAAAAAAATAAGAAAGTCATGCGCGCGATGTCAGAAGCGCGCTGAGGGAGACGTGAGCGTCACGGTGAAGACGTTCTGAGTGTTGCGTAGGAGGACGCGCTGTGTGAGACGTGCAACATTTTGTTTGTTCATACCTGCGCAGTATAGCAGAGAATAAATAAAAAAAAAAAAAAACTCACGTGGAGAGTTAAAGGAAGGTTTACAACCGCATACCTTATAAGGAGGAAGTTTTCTTTGTACGGTGATCTCCCACATGGTGGAGCAGCTGACATTTCTGTACTCGTTCCTTTTCCAATGAGTCATCGTGTCAGGTTTCAAGGAAGTGAATCAGTTTGATGCCAAAAAGGGCACTGTCAGAACAAGCTGCAAATAGCTTTTGTTATTAACATTATTTAATATATAGTGAAAGTTGTATCATTTAATCTTGTACAATCTTTCTGTTAAACATTTATATATTTAATGTTAGCAGAATATTCATGTGAGGAAGTTTTTTTTTTCTTAATTTTTTTTTGTTGATTTTAAAGAGTCATTTAAAAAAATGCAGAATGTCACTGCACCACCATTTTTTTAAAGTGACCCTGGGGAACCTACGATAAAATGGAGCAAATGGAAAAAGATTTTTGCACATTATGCAAAAGTATGCGGAACAAATCTTAGTGCAGAAAGAAAGTGTTCACTTTTATTGCACTGTTTAGGAGGGGAAGGTCAGCAAGTTTTAGAAAATTGGCCAACATTATCTGCCCAAGAACAACGAGGTTTAGATGAATATGAAATCTGCATTTTACAATTAGACAGACATTATTTGCCACATGTCAGCACCATAATGGAGAGGTATCATTTTGGTTTGAGAGAACAAGGAAAAGAAGAATCGGTGGAAGAGTATATAACTGGTTTGCGTAAATTGGCATCAACTTGTAAATTTGCAGGTGCTATAGAAGAAAGAATACATTATCAATTTGTCCTTAAATGCAGAGAAGAGAAGATTAGAGAAGAAGTTTGGCTCAAGGATGAATCACCTCTAGAAGAAGTAATTGGGATTGCAAAGAAAGTTGAACACATGTTAAAATGTGTAAAAGAATTGAAAAGTGACAAAGTCCAAAGTCAAGCTGTTGTGGAAGAAGTACAAGAGAAAGTTTGTCAAATTAAAAGTGAGAAAACTCCGTTAAAGGAAAGAACGAAGGATGATATACAAAAAGTAACTTATGAATGCTGTAGATGGGGAAGATTTGGACATAAGGCCAACTCAAGGTCTTGTCCAGCCTTAAGTTTTGTCTGTCATGGGTGTGGGAAAAAAGGTCATTTTATAAAATATTGTAAGTCTAAAAGCAAGAAAGTGACCAACAGTGAGGTAAAAGAGGTTATATGTCAAGTTGTTGAAGGAAAATGTAATGATCATCCCGTAGGTAAAGTTAAGATAGATGATATTGTTTTAGACATGAAATTTGACTCATGCTCACATATTACTATCATTTCAAGTTTGACATATGCTAAGTAGTTTAAAAAGAAAAACAAAAATGGATATAAATCCAGGTGGTTATGGAGGTCAACCCATTAGTATGTTGGGTTATTTCAATGCTTGTATTGAATTAGGAAAAAACATTATAGTTGGAAAAATGTATGTATCCAAAGTTGGTGACAGTTTAATTGGATGGCCACATCAGCGCCAACTAGGTGTAATGTTAAATCCTAATGCTGATCCTCAAATACAAATTCAAATCCATGAAATTGGTTCTGAAAGTAACAAATTTGTAAGAAAATTTCCTCGTTTGTTTAGGAATTATTTAGGTTGCCTTAAGGGATATAAACATCGTATTAAGTTGAGAAACAATGCTGTTCCAGTTGTAGCAAAAGTGAGGAAAATACCTATTGCTGTTCAAGGAAAAGTTGAACTAGAGTTGAATAAACTTGAGAAGCAGGGCATAATTACTCCTGTAGAGGCGTCTGAATGGGTGGCGCCAGTGGTTATTGCTAACAAACCTAGTGGTGAGATTAGGCTCTGTTGTGATTTGAAATCTTTAAATACAGAAGTTGTAGTTGATAAATTCCCTCTCCCTAACATTGATGAACTGTTATCTTCTTTGGGGGATGCGGAAATTTTTACAACTCTTGACCTCACTCAAGCATATCATCAGATTGAACTGACGCAGGAGTCTCAAGACCTAACGGCATTCATCACTCCTATGGGTGCTTTCAAATATAAAAGGATGCCGTTTGGTTTAGTGTCTGCTGCGTCAGTTTTTCAAAGGGTTATGTCCACAATTTTGAAGGGTATAAAAAATGTGAAATGTTACCAAGATGATATACTTATTTTTGGACAAGATCAAAAAGAACATGATAAGACTTTGAGGTTAGTTTTAAAAAGATTAAAAGTTGCTGGTCTTACTTTAAAATTTGAAAAATGTAAGTTTTCAGTACATGAAGTAAATTACTTAGGACATTGCATATCTACATCAGGTGTGGTTCCTAAAAAAGAGTTTGGTAAATATGATTTTAAATTTAGCTTCCCCTAAAAGTAAAGAAGAAGTCATTTCTTTTTTAGGAATGGTTGAATATTATGGTAAATTTGTAAAACATTTAGCAAGCAAATCGTGTAATTTAAGAAGTTTGCTTGGGAAGAACAAGGAATTTCTCTGGTCAGATGAGTGTCAGAATGAATTTGAAGCCATTAAAAATGATCTAATTAATGCACCAAATTTGCAAGCTTTTGTTCCTAGTGATGAAACTATAGTTGTAACTGATGCCAGCTGCAAAGGTTTGGGTTCAATTTTAAAACAACGTAAAGATGGAAAAGAAAAATTGAATGCATGTGCATCGAGAAGTTTACGAGGTGCAGAGAAAAATTATTCGGTAACTGAAAAGGAGGCGTTAGCCATTTTCTGGGCGCTCAACAAATTTAGAAACTTCCTTTGGGGTTTACATTTTTAAGTTTGTTCTGATCATAAGCCTTTGAAAGAAGTTTTTACAAGAAAGGGTTTAGATTTTATTTAATCAAGAATAAGGAGATGGGTTATTGGACTACAAGATTTTAGTTTTACTGTAGAACATCTTCCTGGTATAGACAATATGTCTACAGATTGCCTTTCTCGTTTAGTCTGTGATATTGATGATGAGAAATTTGAAGAAGAATTTTTGGAATAAGATATTAGTGTTTGTGAGGTCACTGAAGGAGTTATACAGGAGTTTGAGTGAAAGGATGAAGTCAAGAAAGATGAAGAAATAAGTAAAGTTATAAACATAATTAAATCTAAATCTTCTTTTGACAACTCTTTGTCTAAAATATGGCATTTGGTTGCAGATGAATTATCTGTTGATAAAGAAATTTTGTTAAGAGGTACCAAACTAGTTCCTCCTTTTTTACTTAGGGAAAGATTGAGAGAAGAAGCACATCAAGGTCACTTAGGTATTGTGAAAACTAAAGAAAGGCTTAGGTCTTCATTTTGGTGGCCTGGAATAGATCTTGAAATTGAGCGGAAGTTGAGAGAGTGTTTGCAATGTAGGGTGAGTGATAAGATTCTCACGCCTCGGACTCCTCCTATGGTGTGTAGAAGTTTACCTAATGGTCCTTGGGAGGATGTTGCTATTGACATTTTTGGTCCCCTAAGTGGTGAACATCGCACTCCCTATCTAATTGTTTTGATTGATCTTTATTCTAGATGGGTTGAGATATCCTCTGTTT
The DNA here is from genome assembly GCF_964204655.1 of Triturus cristatus. Taxonomy (NCBI): domain Eukaryota; kingdom Metazoa; phylum Chordata; class Amphibia; order Caudata; family Salamandridae; genus Triturus; species Triturus cristatus. The sequence continues at coordinate 477,238,400 of NC_140587.1, read as the reverse complement.
CTGATGTTTCTTCTTCGTGTGTAATTTCGTTTTTGAAAGATATTTTTAGAAGAGAGGGTTTTCCCAGAACTCTGTTGTCTGATAATGGGCCACCGTTTTGTTCTAGTATGATGAATGAATTTCTATTATCCTGTGGAATTGTTCATAAGAAATGTTCAGTCTATCATCAGGAAACTAATGGGACAGTAGAAAGGTTCAACAGAGTTATTAAAGAAAATATTCAACTCTCAAGATTAAACTCTCTCAATTGGAAAGAAGAACTACAAAAATGCATTTTAGCTCATCGGTTCTCTCCCCACATGTCCACGCATAAATCACCATTTGAGTTGTTTAAAGGCAGAGCTCCCAATACCAGTTTATGTCCAGCTTGGATGTTTTGGAGTAAAGGTATCAAAGATAACAGTATTGGTTCCTGGAGAGTAAGAGAAGAAAAGCTTCAGTTAAAAAATAAATTAAATTACGATGAAAGGAAGAGTGTCAAAGATGTTAATGTTAAAGTAGGTGATATGGTGCGTGTAGAAGCCCCTGTAGGTGTGTTATCTTGGTCTAAATTCACTGCCCCCATGAAAGTCATTAAGTGTTTCAAAAATTCAGTGAAATTAGAAAATGGCAAGATTTGGAATTTAAACCAGGTTGCAATTATTAAAAACAATTTTTCACTGTGTAATTCTGATAATCATTTGAATTGTGACGCGCAAACAGAGGAGTGACACAGGTGCAGACCCTGTCAGAGCCCGCAGAGCACCGCCGTGAAGGGAACGGCCATTATCATTGGGGAGCACGTACCTTCCCGCACTTGCAGAATCCAACGCGGCTGTGAGGGGAACGTCTTCTGGATAAAACTACACCTCCCAGCAACCCCTGACCCAGGCGCTTGCCGTGGGTGTCATCAGGCAGCGCCTGGGAGTTATTTATTCCTCGTTGGTGCATCGCAGCGCAGGACGCGCAAACAGAGGAGTGACACAGGTGCAGACCCTGTCAGAGCCCGCAGAGCACCGCCGTGAAGGGAACGGCCATTATCATTGGGGAGCACGTACCTTCCCGCACTTACAGAATCCAACGCGGCTGTGAGGGGAATGTCTTCTGGTGAAAACTACACCTCCCAGCAACCCCTGACCCAGGCGCTTGCCGTGGGTGTCATCAGGCAGCGCCTGGGAGTTATTTATTCCTCGTTGGTGCACCGCAGCGCGGGACGCGCGCGGGCGGCACCTGGGCAAAGCCCGGGCCAAGGACGGGCCCGTCCTTGCCCGTCATAGCCCGGAGTAGGCTGGGCTGGGCCATGATATTTGGCCTGTTACTACCATCTTAAGGGATATTGGAGTGGACTAACAAGAACTAAGGTACTGCTACTTGACTTGGTGACATTTTCGGTCTACACCCTGTGTGATTTGTGTATTTAGGAAGCCTGGGTCATTGTAACAACTCCCATTATCTGTGACAATGAATAAGGTCAAGGGTAATTTGGGCAACAGGGTGGTGGGTACCTTGGATGCTTTTTTATCGAGGGCCAACTCTGTACTGACCCAAGAGATTCTGGACACTGAACGCAGACTTTCCCTAGATCCCCAAAGCTCTAGGAGTAGGTTATCAGTAACACCGGAATTTCTCTCATTGCCAGAACCAGGTGTTAGCGAAGGTTCGCCCATTATTATTTCTACTTCTCCGCCCCCTGAGGAGATGATTACACCAATTGTTGAGGAACCAACGGCTGTGGACATTGGGATGATTACCAGGGGGAAACAGGGTAAAAATAAAACTGTCAATGTTATAAACCCCAGAAAGAAGGGAAAAAGGGTTTGTAAGCCAGTGGGAGCACAAGAAAGAGAGGCGGGGACATTAGATAATGTACAAAATCCAGACACCATTGATAGTGGTAATAGGTATCTAAGAGTATTCTAGTTGAGGACCAGGCACATGAGTGCGACCTAGAAAAGTTTGAAATCTTATTAATAAAACTTCTGGACCCGATCATTAAAAAACTTTCAAGTATAGAAGATAGACTAGCACTCATAGAAGGGAATAGTGGGTGGAAATCTGACACCAGACAAGTCTCCTCACAAAACAACATAGTAGAAATGCCGTTAAGGGGTAATTCCAAGGTACATAATGGTGAAACATCAACGAGAAGAGAGGCCCTGGCCAATACAGTTGATTCCTCTCTCTCATTAACTGAAACAATCTCCACTCAGGGGCCACAGGAATCTAAAAAGTCCAATAGTACTGCTGATAGACCAATGATCACTCGGGAACGGTTTTCCTCTGATCAACATCCACAGGAATCCCACTCGATTGATCTCCCATCGGAGTCCACATCATATACTGTAATCTTGAGTAACGTCCCCCAACTGAAGGACGGGGTTACAGAGGACTTTGGTCAAAAAATAAATTGAATCAATGGTTTACCAATAATTTATATAGGGGACAGGATGTTAATAGATTCATAATAATGGCCCGTAGAATCAACTGGATTGGCAAAAGGACCAACAGGCACATGCATCAAGCACAAAACCGGTCGCAAACGGGCAGATTCTCAGAATCTGCCCCTTTGCGACCGGTATTTTTGCATTTGGGATGCATCATCCCAAATGCAAAAATCGCTATTTAAGGAATCTCAAAATTGGGATTCCTTAAATAGCGATTGCATTTAAGGAATCCCTAATTGAGATTCCTTAAATGCAATGCATTACAGTTTAAAAAATAGCGATTTCGCTATTAGCGTGAGCAAATTACCATGAAGCTGGACCTCATGGTAATTTGCGAAAACTTAGAAAAATGCACTTATTTGCATTTTTCTAAGTTTCATGTTGCCCACACACATGCCCTTAGAGCATGTGTGTATGCAACATTTGTGCAGAGTGAACATACATGGGTGCAATAGGGTGTCATTTCGACACCCTTGCACCATCGAAATTGCGGGAGCAATTTGCGAGTACCTACTGGTACTCGCAAATTGCTCCCACAATCTCTAATTCATTCCTATGGGCCTGGAGGCCCATAGGAATGAATGGGAAGACATTCCTTAATTGCGACTCGCAATTTGCGAGTCGCAATTAAGGAATTTGTGGGAATCGCTATTTCTTTAGCGATTCCTACATGCATAGGGTTTTGCTATTCCTTAATAATCGCTATTAAGGAATCGCAAAACCCTATGATGATGCATGTGCCTGATTATCCTTTAACGGTGATTGTATTGTTGTGAATTTTGATAATCCATACACTGCCAAGAAAATTTTACAGGAATTTGATAAAGGCTATCCGGGCTCGGGTTCTAATATAGTCATTCTGTCCCTTAGTTACTTCTACTCCCAAGAACCTTGGTCGCACAGAAACGATATCAGCAGTAAAGACTATATACACCCAAGGGCCTCTACGAGACAGAATTCTTGTCACCGCCCACCTACTTGTTTTCAACCCCCGAGGAACATGGTAAATTCTTTTCTCCCCTTAGGACCAGAATTAAGGAACAGATACCTGCCATTATCAGACATCGACGAGTGTGACTGACTAACCCCTCAGGTATCAAGTGCAATAAGTTCCCATACTCCCATACAGGATCTCAGCAAAGATAGTGTTATGGTTAGCCCACATATCCCTAAAAATAACATTTTATCCTGGAACATCGCAGGGTTGGCCAGAAAAAGCAGTGATCCACGTTGGATTGCGTTTGTCAACCAGTACACGATCATAAGTCTTCAGGAAACATGGGACATGAAAAATAACTATTACCTAGATGGCTATAAGGCCTTCTTTGTTCCGGCCTCCCCTTCGGCCAGTGGCAGGCCTAAGGGAGGCCTTGTAATTTATGTATCGCTAAATATCAAATGCCATGGACGTATGATCACACACTCCCCGGGTATACACTTTGAACATACGCTGCATGGACAGGAACTCAATGATTTCCTGTGTGACTTTGATATGGGGTCAGTCATGGCCTATATGGGCTCGTCCACACTATTCCCTATCCCAACTTTTATAGGAAAAGGGAAAGGCACCTTTATTGATTATATTTTTATCTCATCATCTTTAGTACCCCTTTTAGGGGACTTTTCTATTTTAACAAATGAATTTAGCGACCATAATCTGCTGTCGGTTTATCTTGGAGGTGTACTGTCTGACTCCATCTGTAACAAACCAGTTATAGGAGCTTTAAGACCTACTGACGGGAAAAGGAGGTTAAGGTGGACCCAAATAATACCCAGTGCCTTTAATGAAAATGTAAAGACCCAGTGTACTGGAGAAATAGCTACATGTATAACCGCTGGATCAAATGCAAAATGCGTCTTGGACGCTTTTTCTAATCTAACTGTGAAAATATCCAAACTACTGTTAACAAACTCAGGACATACTGTTAACCAGGGCCCCAAATGGTTTGATTTTAAATGCTCAAAGGCGGCTAAACTTTTAAGAGAAGCCCTGGCAAAAAAAAACAGAGATTCAACGGCAGTACGTACTTTGAGAAGGTCGTACAGGGATGCCTTAGCCTCCCGTAAGGCTTCTTTAAAAGAAGCAGCATGGGAAGAATTAGTTGACAGTAGCACCCTAAATAATAGTGCCAGATTCTGGAAAGTTGTTAACGGCCCCCTTTTCCATCAGGAGGGAGGCGATGGTTTGGTGGCTCACATTGGCGAAGGTGACTGGGTTCATCATTTTGAAGCAATGTTTGATATCCCGGCTGAATTTAATATCAGCACAGTGAGTCTTGGGGAGGTTCCAGCCATATCCTTCACCGAATTGGAAATATTAGATGGTATCAATGGTCTGACTAGTAATAAAGCCCCAGGCCCTGATGGGATTCCCTCAGATCTCTTCAAGTCAGACCCCCAATTTTGGGCACCCATCCTTTGCCCGGTTTTCAATGCGGCTGCCACAGAAGGATGTTTGAATAGTTGGGCATTGTCAACTATAGTGCCGGTCTTCAAGAAAGGTAATAGGAACGACACTAGTTGCTATAGACCAATATCACTTATTGATTCGGTCGTGAAGGTAATAGGGCGGGCTATCTTAAACAGGTTGAAGGATTGGGTGGTTGAAAATAAGTTTTTAACAGATTGTCAGTACGGTTTTCACGCAGGGCGTTCTACCATCACACAGTGTCTAAACCTGTACCTACTACTTAATAAATATACCGTGGTGCATTCTGGCTCAATCCATCTCGCCTTCATGGACCTCTCATCTGCTTTTGATTGTGTCAACAGGTCAAAGCTCTGGCAGGCCATGGAGGCGAGTGGTGTAGATGTGGGGTTGATTAATTTTTTCGAGACCTACATTCTTCAACCCGAGTCAATGTTAGGTACGGTAAAGACCTGAGAGTCACGCATGACTTTTCAAGTAAGAAAGGTGTTAGACAGGGATGCATCATGGCCCCGTTTTTATTTAATTTTTACATTAATGATCTTGAGAGGACCCTGTTAGAGACAGGTGCAGATTTTCCGCGTATAGCTGGAAGGGGTATACCTGTCCTGCTATACGCGGATGATACCGTACTACTAGCCAGAACTGAAATTGGGCTCCAGACCTTGTTAAACTCCTTTTATGGATTCATGAATAAGCTAGATTTAAAAATCAATAGTACAAAGTCTTATACTATGAGCTTGGGCAAACGCTCTAGTTCGACATTTATCTTCAAAACAGGAGGAGATTTAATTCCCAGCACCAAGGTGTTCTCCTACTTGGGTGTCTTATTCGATGACAAACTTAAGTGGGATGCCGCGATACATAAAAAAAGGGGGGAGATGGCTCGGGCCAATGCTGCAATCTTTAACTTTGCTTCCAAAATAGGGAAGAAACCAACCGGGGCTATGCTTCAGGATTATAGAGCAAAGAGTATTGCCATAGCATCTTATGGTAGCGAGTTGTGGGGACGTGGTGTGACAAAACCTATACAGGTCGAGGAAAATAAGTTTTTGAAAAGACTTCTTTGTGTTCCGCAGAGTACTCCAAACTTGGTGGCCCATGAAGAACTGGGAGTACCTTACATAGACGACCAGATAGTGTTGAGCCCCTTGACTCTTTGGCTACAGTGCTGGCTTAACCCGGACATACCCTTGACACAAGGTATACTTAGGGATTGCCTGGCTTTAGAGAACAGGACACGAATCCCCTGGTTTACTCACATCAAAAGGGGATTCGAATTAATCGGTAGGGGTTCTCTATTTTCCAAGCCTGAAGTGATCCTCAAAAAGGATATTCCATTGGTCAAAACCCTTTTTTTGAAATTTAGGACGCAAGAAAGGGAAGGGAACGAGCTTAATAAACCTAGTGTCCGGGCATATCTCACCTTAAAAACTACCCCTACTGTTGAGCCTTATTTAATGCCTTCTCTTACATCCCACGAAATTTTTTTATTAACTAGGTTTAGATGCAACACGTACCACCTTTTAGTGGCCAGACCTAGAGTGGGTTATTCGGGACAGATGTAATCTGTTTGTGACTGTGATGGCCATTCATTACAAAATTTAGAACATTTCATTTTTTTTGTAAATTTTATTTAGTTCCAAGGAAAACCTATCTGATACCTATTTTAAAGAAAATGAACTTTACCCAAGTTAAACCTGCCTTAATGTTTTTACAATTACTGCATACGGATTGTATATATTTTATTGTCCGTTTTTTTAAATCTACATTGAAATCAAGAGCGGATATGGACTGTTAAATCTGTCAAGGGAACTTTATTTTCTTTTCTTTTAAAACTTTGGGCTGTGTATCTTTACCTTGTATGTATGCGACTTTTTATGAATTTATATACTAAATTCGAAATAAAGTATCTTTTGATTTGATTTGATTTGAATTTGTATTCACATGTTTCAAATAATTCATATCTGAGACGTAGTGTTCGAAAGTCACAGGCGCCATTGTTTTTGAAAGACTATGTGGTGTAAAGTTTACATGGATGTTATTTTATTTACTTTCATTTTGGAATTTCATGTTTAGCTGTTATGTTTAAATCTCATGTTACACTTTACTGCAGTCTATACTTTTGTTATTGGAAAGAAGATGTGTAGTGTTTGCATACATTCTTCTGTCTGTGTAACTTCATTAGAATATAGAATGTTTCCAATGTGGGGATTCTCATCGAGTCAGTTGATGGGCAGCTGATGGATGAGGTGTTTTGTATTAAACCTTTGACGAACCTTACTACAGTTTTGAGTGATTATTGAAGACTTTTCACCCAGTCCACAAACATGCACTCAAGCAAACATACAAAGTCTTGCACAACGCAGGCCCCACCAACCTCAACAATCACATCAACTTCCCCAAACCTACCAAACATCTTCATTCAGGTGCACTCCTACTCACACAAATCCCCCACATACACAGAGTCAGATCTGGTGATCATACATTTTACTATGTTGCCACCACAGGCTTGAGAGACCTGCCCCTACAAACAAAAGCCTGATTCTCAGTTCTAGAATTTCCCAAGAAACTGAAGACATGGCTCTTCACCTAGGTCACTGCCCTGGCTTGGCATACGCAACTCCTGCTTTTAGTGCCAGAAAACCCTCCTGGGTGAGTTATGCACTCTACAAATAAACATAACATAACTTGACATAACATAACATAACACAACATAGCATAACATAACATAACACGACATAGCATAGCATAGCATAACATAACATGACAATAGGGAAAAGATGGGACATCTCTGGACTCAGAGGGTAGGATGGAACAAGAAGCGAGCCTCTGATGCAGTGATGATTTTACCAGTGAATCCATGCACAAAGGCACGTTTTTTGCTTATTTGAGCCACAAAGGTAGGCGCTGGGTCAATAAAGAACATTTTCATCCTTTGTTGTTTATTGCTATTCTTTCAGACATGTGTACATTTTTGTTTCAATTTGTGTAAACTACAAGTAACTTTATGTGGCAAGACTTCCTATGTTTCCCAGCAGTTAAATTGAAGGGAGCAGTTGACAACCTGTATGCAGTACAGTGGTAAAGAGCGTGTGTGTGTGCATGCATATGTGTGTGATGAATTACACTGATAGAATGGTACATCTCTGTTTCCCTGTATTGCATTAACAGACGTATGTTCCAGTAATGTAATACCAAGAGATTCTGCACATTAGAAATGATTGAGGTGAATGTCACACGTGTGGGACCTATAAATCAAATATTATGTAATGGGGCAGGCTGCATTTAAATGTAAAGGTTCCATTCCATAAATAATAGTGTCATCTCTTTAAATAGAGCACTTCACACCATCATGTTACTGTTACACAATTTATCCTATTAATGCAGTGCTGCAGGCCAGGTACCTTTCTCTCAGGAATTCTGGCAAGGACTGTTTCAGGGTAGACAAAGTAATAGAATATTGGGTACAGAGCTGGCCATGATCAAAAAAGGAGTCAGAGGAGGAAAGAGATCTGAAGGGAAGCTCTGCACAAGGCAAAACAGGATGGTCAAAGCTCAGAAATGACAGGCACTCAAGAGGCAATTTGGCATTCAGACTAATTAACAGTCAGGACAGACATGCAAGACAAATATAAAACAACATTAACAAGAAATGGACTGTGGGGTAAAGCAGTCTGGAGCTCCACATGGTAAGCTGATGCTTAGTGAGTTCTTCACCCACAATTGCTGTTACAGGTACTAATTGCAAATACCCACATATAAGATATACATGCAAAGGCGAACTCTGTGAAGCTCATAACTATGGTGATGTTATAAAAGTAACTCAAAGACAATACTCACAGTAGGAGTAGTTGTCAGCTGTACCCATGGATCCTAGTGAACAAACAGGAGTATGCAAGGCGGAGGAAGGCTTGACAGGAAAGAAGGGAAAACAAAGGGTACACTTGGCAGAAAACAAGTATCAGCCACACAAGGAAACTTGAAGCTAAGGCAGCAGGAATAGGAAAGTAGAAAACTAGAAACTGGAAAAAAGGGAAAAGGAAAGAAGACAAGCACACAGAAAAAGGTAAATACACAAGTTGAAGGTGGACTAAAATAGGGCTGGCTTCGAATTCAAGGGAGCATTGCAGGCAGCGCAAGTTCAGAGACACATATTAGCTACAGCTCAAAAATCAGGAATCAAGGAACAAGTATAGCAAAAACTCTGGAAACAAAGGGTAAGTACAATAACCAAAGCAGGACTGAAGAAAGTTGTGCTTAAGAGAGGTCACAATAATCACATGCACAAGGTGAGAGCAGGTGAGCAACTGCCAGCAAACGGTGTGCTGAATTCTCCCACCCATTCTTCACATTCAGGAGTGGAGACAGTGATCAGGGAAGTCTAGGTAATTGAGTTTTTAGCATGAGCAGACTGTCTCCCACAAAACCTGCCATGGATCGGAATTAAATGGGAATTTCTGAATAGTGTTCAAGAGCCTGGAAATCAGTCCATCATCTTGCTGTGTTTGCCCTAAGTAGCTAAGGGTATACCAAGATGTGGGTCCCTTGCTCGCTGTGTCACTGGATTGAAGCTAGGCTGGTTGATGAGGGGTGATATCCTGAAACTGGTCCCAGGAACCTTGCTTCTGGTCCAGGGAGGGCCTGGCCTGGCAGTTCTGACTGGGCTGTACCCTTGGGATGCAGAGTCATGACTGATTTGCATATGTCTGGGTCTAAACTGGAATGGCATGGTGAGCAAAAGAACAATGGTTCAAACCCAGATCTATTGACTGGGTGTGAGTGTTTGAAAAGTTTCAGCACTCCGTCCATCATCTTGTTGTGCTTGCTATGTTCGCCCTAAGTGGCCAGGGGTATGAAAATACGTGGGTCCCTTGCTCGCTGTGCCACTGGATTCAAACTTGCATGGCTGAGGAGTAATACCCTGAAACCAGTCCCAGGATGCTTATTTCTGGTCTTGGGAGGAACTGGCCTTGTAGTTCCCATGGGGAGCAGGGTTGAGACTAATTTGCATATGGCTGAGTTCGAACTGGGGTGGCATGGTGAGCAAAAGAATGATGGATCTCATCCAGATCTCTGGACTGGGGGTGAGAGTTTGAAACATTTCAGCACTCCACCATCATCTTGTTGTGTTTGCTATGTTTGCCCTAAGTGTCCATGGGTATTCCCAGACGTGGGTCCCATGCGCGCTGTGCCACTGGATTCAACTTAGCCTGGCTAATGAGGGGTGATAAACCAAAACTGGTAACACAATGCTTGTTTCTGGTCCAGGGAGGACCTGGCCTGGTAGTTTGGGCTGGACTGTTCCCATGGAGAGCAGGATCGAGACTGATTTGCACATGGCTGGTTCCAAACTGGGATGGCACTGTGAGCAAAAGAACAATAGATCTAACCGAGATATCTTGACAGAGGTAGAGTGTTTGAAAAGTTTCAGGACTCCATCCATCATCTTGTTGTGTGTGCTATGTTCGGCCTTAGAGGCTAAGGGTATGTCCAGACGTGGGTCCCTTGGTCACTGTGCCACTGGGTTCAAGCTAGCCTGCTTGATGAGGGGCAATACCCTGAAACTGGTCCCAGGAATCTTGCTTCTGCTCCAGGAAGAACCTGGCCTGGCAGTTCAGGCTGGACTGTTCCCATGGGGAGCAGAGTCATGACTGATTTGCATATGGCTGGGTCTAAACTGGAATGTCATGGTGAGCAAATTAACAATGGTTCCAACCCAGATCTCTTGACTGGGGGTGAGTGTTTGAAAGGTTTCAGCACTCCATACATCATCTTGTTGTGTTTGTTATGCTCGCCATAAGTGGGCAAAGGTACGCCCAGACGTGGATCGCTTGCTCCCTTTGCCATTGGATTCAAGCTAGACTAGCTGATGAGGGGTGATACCCCAAAACTAGTCCCAGCCTGCTTATTTCTCATTCAAGGAAAACCTGGCCTGGCATTTTGGCCTGGACTGTTAATCTTGCGGAACGGGGTTAAGACTGATTTGCATATGGCTGGGTCTGAACAGGGGTGGCATGGCGACCAAAAGAACTATGGATTTAACTCAGATCTCTTGACAGTGAGTGAGTGTTTGAAAAGTTTCAGCACTCCATACATCATCTTTTTGTGTTGTTATGCTTGCCCTAAGTGGCCAAAGGTATGCCCAGGCATGGGTCCCTTGGTAGCTGTGCCACTGGATTCAAGCTAGCCTGGCTGATTAGTGCTGATATCCCAAAACTGGTCCCAGCCTGCTTGTTTCTGGTCCAAGGAGGACCTGACCTGGCATTTCAGGCTGATCTGTTCCCATGGGGAGCAGAGTTGAGACTGATTTGCATATGGCTGGGTCTGAACTGGGGTGGCATGGTGAGTAACAGAATGATGGATTTAAGCCAGATCTCTTGACTGGGAGTGAGTGTTTGAAATGTTTCAGCACTCCGTACATCATCTTGTTGTGTTTGCTTAATCAGTACATGCATACAGTGGTAGGTCTGAAAGCTCATTAGATTATGGGAGAGTCCCACAGGTAGGTAAACTTTGAGAGGCCCAAAGTCATTCAGCTGTTTCAATAGATTACCTTAAGAATAACTAGTAGAACCTATGGCTTTTAGCTTTTTTTAGGTATTTCTATTAATTATCCTTCCCTCAATATCTCCAATATTTTCTGCAAAAACACATAAATACAGAACAATATTTTTATAGGAATGTATGAGCCACACACAGAGCTTCAATCCTCTCAATCTTAGAGTAAATAAAGTTGCTCAGTGATGTTCGCTCAAAGATTTTGTATTGTTCTTTCCTTTGGGTTTACAAACAACATCATCAACATGATCACAGCCCTAAGATACAGTCATAGCCAACACTGTTTTCGCTGTGGTAAACCGCTTCTTCAGGGCTGTAATGAAAGACATATATATATATTACCAATATATTATCTTTCCTCAACTAACAAACATTCCAATGTATATTCTAAAAACACAATTTAATATTTCATAATACAACTTACACATTTATAAACATTAAATATAAGATAACCACTGTTTATAGTAGAATCAATAGGCGAAAAGTATAATCACATCTCTATACTTCTTCCACATTGCTTAGTGCAGATCGTAGGTTTATTAACTTGGGAAGGAGTTTCCACACACTTTTATTACAAGTGTGTACTAACTGCTTCCCAACCATATCTGTAGTTTTAATGGAGTAATTAAAGTGGCCTCCAACAGGTGTAAGGACTTATAAGGAGAAACTGTTTGTGCATATTATACTTTAAAAATTCTCCTTCTGCCAATTAAGTATTTGTCACTTAATTACCTGTCTGAATGGACAGTGAAGAATTAAATAACTTGAAGAATGATTTGTCTATTATCATACATCAGGTTGACATAGGGGGAATGTTGTTTCAAATGTTGATGTCTATGTATCGGAAGCTATGAGACAACTGTCAGCGGAAACTGCCATTGAAAGGTGCATAGGTCTGAAATATAAAAAAAAATCCAAATCCCAAATGTTTAAGAAATAGCATGATGATGGTATGCTAGACCAGAAATAATACTCAAGGGATGAAAGAAACCCAGTGTAGACACATTATATTGGGGATTATATCTAGTACTGAGAGGATCGATAAATATTTAGACATCTTCTTAGCACCAATTGTTTTGAAATTTGCATTTTGTATTAGAGACCCTAAAGATCTGTTGAGGAACCTGAAGGACATTCCTTGGGATGACAAGTTCTGGCTGATAATCATGAATGTTATAGTTTGTACACTGGTAGCAAATATAATAATGGATTGAAATACTTACAATATGACCTGGCAACTAAGTCGGACAGTTTTTATAAACATGCCAAAATGCTTAAGAAGTTTGAGGACTTTGTCCTGCATATCAACTAGTTTTTGTAGCAAGGTAACATTTTCCATCAGATTCATGGTACTGCCATGGGAGCCAAGATTGCTCCCTCTTATGCCAACCTATTCAGAAGGTATAAAACAAGCGTTTCTACAACAAGGAAAACAGCAAAGTGATCACTCATCCACTAAAAGGCACCAAAATCAGGCTTACAACTACAGCTACATGTGATTCACAAAACTTAGTGTATATGCTTACATGCACATGTGGCATGGAAAATGTTGGGAAAATGGAACGTAAAATTAAACTTGGTTGCCTGAACACAAGAGATCCATTCGCACAAAATCTGACAGATCACTGGTTTTGACTTATTTCAGTGAATGCAGACATAACATAAACCAAATGTGATTTTTGGCCCAGGAATTTGTGGGATGCAGAGGAGGAACTGACACTAAGAAAGTTCTCTTAAGGAAAGCGCTTTTTTGGATAAAAGAACTTGATTCTCAGACTCCAGAAGGACTTAACGATAACGTTGAAATTTACTTGCTCTGAATGAACAGCTGCTACTCACACTTTATTGGTCTGTTCCGATATGTATTATCATTGGTTTAGGTTTCTACATATTCTTCTTCCAAGATGGTAACCCCATATTAGGTACAATGTGACCGCACATTACCTTCCCGATATAGTGTTCATATGATTAACTCCTATCCTATGCACATGCACTTAATATTCAATAAAAGTTCATCATGCAGTAGAAGCAAAAGAATCAGAATGAGTAATGTCTCTTTTTTGTCTTTTCTTTGTCTTTAATTCAACAACGCCTAGCCAACACGTGTTTCGTCATATGGGGATTACCCCTCAACTTCTTAAGGGCTGTCTGGCTCTTTATGTCCTAAATTCAGTCACCTCTCCGCCGGTTATAATTCCGACCCAGCTGGTCAATAAATCCTCTATGTAATTTTTTAATTCCAAATTTTCATCAAGTCACAGTATTTCATACCTCAAATGAAGGACCGATTATTTGTCCTGTATGATGAGGCTTGTCCGAAGGCACAAGTGTTTAAAAATCCCAATATGCTTGAACCCTGCAGCGCATACATTATATTTTGAATCCTGGCGCCGAGTATGCATTCTGTACAGTACAGAGTTCATATGCTTTGCCGTAATACTAATCTTCACACATGTCTACATATGATTTCACTTTTTTTATTATCCACATTTTATTTATGTATAGACAGTGAGCATCAGTCTTTACACTCTTCTAAGATGACATCTCAGTTTCACATGAGTTTACAGGTCTGTCTTCTCACTATCAATGGTTTAATTCTTGAGTTTGGGATTGTTTAACTCTTAAAACATATGACGGAGCACTGTTTTGATTCACATTCAGGGACATCAAGGGGACTCACACAGGTTATTTCCCATCGCAACAATGGTTAAATGGAGGACAATAAAATTGAGAGGATCGTGCATGTAGCATTTTAATTGAATAGAGCTATGTTTACATTCACCTTTAATGACTTCCCGAGTTCATTCACACCTGCAACTGTTGGTTGGAAGGTAGTTGAAGTTATAAATGTTAACCATATGAGTTTTACTCTCTCTTTTGCTGTCTAACTATAGCTAAGAATAAGGGGCCGATTCACAAAAGTAAACTCAGACAAAAGTCTAACTTTACGACTTTTGGTATTCACAAAAGGGCATTTATGAGTAGTAAATGCCCTTTGTGAATACCAAAAGTTGTAAAGTTAGACTTTTGTCTCATTTTACCTTTGTGAGTCAGGCCCTACAAGTTTCTCACAAATAGAGTAGCATGGAATTTATACAGCTACAGAATTATTATAATTACACAGAGACACATGTTAACTACTCGTTGCTATTCTTGTGTTTGTTTTAGAATGTGAAACTCTCCCCGTTTTATTTTTTCCAACACTTAGAGTTTCTTTCTACAGTAGGAGGACGGGATTCATATGGGGATGGGATTTTAGTAATGTTCTAAAGGCCCAGATTTATCTATTCACCAGTCCACATATAATATTTTAGAATTATGTTTATTGATATACCACAGATGTATTTCAATGGTTTGCTCTTCTTCCCTTTCACATGGGATACCCTCTTGACGAAGAGCAGAGCTGGACTAAAATACGTAAGCGTAAAAAAATATTTAAGTTTATGATGGAGTTGGATTCATGTCTAATCACCTCATCCTATGAATAAAATGTAACAACATAAAATATGTTGAAGCAGTTGATTTATTCTATGAAGTTATCATGCTCACATATATGAACATTCAATTACAATGTAGAGCCTATCATACTTGAATAGCACTGCTTTAGGAAGAGACACAATCCTAGACTGGAATATGCTTTAACACATTTTTTATTGTTATCTAGGATCAGGGGAGTATACTTCCACAGCATGCTGAAATTCTATAAACGTGTGAATATTGGAGCACATAAGAATACAGAAGTGTGGTGGAAATCCTATGTTATATTTTTGTGATACGAGAGGGTGTATGCCTGGAATGAAACCTTACATGATGGCTCCAGACATGTGGAAATATGGGTCCACTACATTGATGATATCTTTTGGAGTTGATCAGAAAAAGAAGTGAAGGACTATCATGAATTATTGAACAGGAATGAGATCAACTAGGAATTAGCCTTGGAATATCACCAAACATATTTGACTTCTTTGGATTTGGAACTTTTAGTGCATGATTGATCACCATAATATATAGAAAGTCTACTGTGAGTAATAGCATTCTTTACTGTGGTTTGGCCCATCCATACAAATAAAAACAAAATATCCCTTATGGCGAACTAATCACAGAGACACAAGAGGAATTGCAGTGAAGAAGATGATTACATCAACGTAGAATTCGTGACAATAAATAGATTCAATGACAGGGGCTATCCTACCAAAGTTCTTGTCAACTCAGTGTAAAGAATAGGAAATGTTAAGAGAGAAATATTGTCGATGAAAAAGGCAAGAAGATTGCCAACAGAAATATTCAAAAATGTGAGTTACATTACCAAATCTTGTGCAGAGACCAGTAAAATTCAGACCATTTTGAAAAACACATTGGAACATCCTCAAGGTTGATAATGATCTGAGTAGTATACTTCCAGATAACCCTTGGGTCACATATAGAAAGACAAAAACTTTCAAGAATATACTGAGTCCTAGTGATACTATTGAGTATGCTGAAACCAACCCATGTGGGTGGTTGTCTGAGAAACCTTTTGGAACTTTACATTTCAGTGTTTTTGGAGTGTTGGTATCACCATGGTTAAGGAATGTTAGGGAAGAGCAGTGCAATGTGGTGGGACAATTGAAAGAGAAGTGTTGGAGGCAGAGGTTGTTTTTATATATTGTTCTGCTGTACATGCCATCTTAAATAAACACTTACCTGGAGAAACACAGATCTTTGTATAGGCGACAAGGAGCACTCCCAGAAGGACCAATGCCCACCGTGTGTCTCTAGAGCAACCAGTGTAGTCTACCGCTGCTGTTGCGTGCAGTGAGTCCGTTTTCTTCAACTTCTCCGCGGGGCCATCAAGGTCGAGGCTGCCTGAAGGGAGAACTGGAAGCCTTCCTGTGAGGTCATCCCCAATTGTAGTGAGCGGGTCACTATTTGTTTGAAGGGGAGGGTGCGTGGAACTGCATGTGGGCTGCGTGTGGGAGTGTGATAGAGGAACGCGCGGCAACATTCCCATTGCTACATCATTGCCGGTGCTCATCAAAGGGAGGCGAAAGCATGTCACTACTTCATGGCACCCAGCGTAGCCACTATTTTGTATTGAGCAGTGAACGCACACTTCATTGCTCAGTGCACACCAAAGGGAGGTGAAAGCGCATCCCACATTGCACTCTGCATGCAGTTTTAGCCTTTATGGTGACAGACAAGCCTGACGATGCACTTATTCAAGCCTGTATATATGGTGACAGGCACACCATAATTTATTGGGCATTTCTATGCATTGCTAGCCTCACAATGAATGATAGGCTCACCAATATTGCAGTACATTGATGAGAAGAAAGTCTGTACAAGTGGTGACAGGAACACCAAAGATTGGCCTGTATGCATGGTGACTGGCACACCTGGTTTTCATTATACTGAATTATCATTACATTATAGGAGGTTATTATTATATATTTGTAGGCAACAGTCTGGTAGTAGAATCTGTACCATTTTGCCTGTAGCATATTTTCCAGAGTTTTCAGCATAATATTTGTACAGATAAAATGCAGCATTCAATAGTACCAACCCCAGTTTTTTTCACCGAATCAAACAGCTCCTGAGTAAGATTGAGAACAATGGAAAGAAGCCTTTGAAGCATATTTTGATGCTTTAGAAGGGTAGTCCTACTACCACAGAAAGAAATTTGGCATTATTCATCATTGTTTGGGTCCTGAAGCTGGGAAAATATTGAAACATATTCCCAAGGAAGTAGTCCTGATAATTGATGGTGAGAGCAAAGGTGATGGTGGCATACATGAATATGAATCGGCTATAAAGTCTCTTGATCTAAAATTTAAGGTATGGAAAAATTTCATCATAAAGAGGCATACGTTTTACAGAAGGGTTCAAATTGTTGTCAACACATAATCTAACATTAGAAAAAACAGTAGAAATATCAATTAGGATTGAAAGTACAATTTTGTATATGAAACAAATGACTGTATGGGATTCCACATCTCAGCCTCAGAGTGTGTTAGCTGTGAAGAGTAAATACAAGACGGCACAATTTGATTATACCTCTTGTTAATCAATAGACATATGGATATCCTGCTAGCACTTTATTTAAGGATTGAACGGATCTGTAGAGTCCATGCTCAAGGCAATGAGTTTTAAGTGCAACAACTTCTATATGTCCAGCACACGCACTCTATCATGCACTTTGTATTTATTAATTTTTTTCCGCATATAACCTCCGTAGCCAGAGCAACCTCTCGACCTAATCCACCGCTAATGCTGATGACTTGGTGGTTTCAGTCTCAGCTGTTGTTTCTTCGGGGACCGCCAAAGTACACATCATTAGCTCACCAAGAGGTTTTAATCATTGGAATTTGACCTTAAGCTGATCTAATCTACTATCCGTTGTATTCTCATCAAACAAATTCCAAAATAACCCAGTAGCAGGCCTACCTCTGTAGGTGTTCACCCTTTGATCCAGAGCTCTAAAATAAATAACTGAATTCTACCAGGCATTCCAAGAGGGTGGAGCCATCTTGCGCCACAGTTTGCATATCTCTCTCCTGGCCAGAAGGATCATATAAAACACCAACTTATATTGCAATACATTCATGTCTTGCCTCCCCCCAGGTTTAAGGGTTATCCCAAAAAGTATAAGAGATGGGCTTACCTCAACATCTGAGCCAAGCACCCTCAAAATACTCTTACGCACATTTTTCCAATATTCATGTAGCTTGGAACAGGAGACAAATATATGGATATCATCTGCATTCAGGGAGCCGCACCTAAGGCATCTTGCTTCTCCACCACCTCTCATTCTTGAGATTTTCAAGGGGGACCAATATAGCCTGTGAATTGTAAAGAAGTGGTTCTTTCTGAGTGCAGCAGATTTGATTATCGAATAAAGAGTATCTATTGATACTTGCCATAATTGGTCTAACTCCTCTCTCTGCAAGTAATTTTCCCAGACTCGAGTTGGCTTGTCGATCTTCCTGTCTGCTGCAGCTAGAAGATACCCATACCAAAGAGCCACCTCCTTTTTCCTTGGAGCCACGTCTTGTAAGTCACTTTCCATTGGACATTCCTCAGAAGGCGGCCAACATTGGTTCTTACACCAGGAGACAATCTGGTAAAATTTAAACCTGGACAGAGTGCCTCTAGTGATAAGGTTCCAATAATCCCAAGAAAAGCATTCATTGCTTGAAACAATATCCTTCCACAGCGTGACACCAGCCTCTAACAGAGGACGAGCTAAAGCATCTAGGAGGCACTCCGGAGTTCCTGGGGAGCCCCACACAGGCGCCCACTCACTGTTATATGAGCGGCCAAGACAGTCACGACAACTTAGCCATAGTTTTGACGCCATTTGTGGAGTCTTCAAACACACTTTTTTGAGGAATTTAAAAGAGACGAATTTATACATGAATCCGGATGTCTCTATGCCAGCTAACATGGCAGTGAACATGCTCACTATTAATGAATTATCTGGGGTAAGCAATAACATCCTGCAATTCTTGAATTGGTAGGCCCAACAATAGAGTTGTAAGTCAGGTAAGCCCATACCCCCTTGCTTCAGTTTGCGCCTTAGTTTTTTCCAAGATAGACGGACCCACTTACTTGCCCATATAAAAGATGACATCTTGCCTTGAATTTTAAGCAAAACCACTTTTGCAAATGCTAAAGGAATGTTGTTAAACAGATAAGTAGATTTTGGAAGTATAGACATTTTTATGAGATTTACCCTTCTGTAGTGTGAGAGAGGTATACTCTACCATCTTTTCAGCAGAACGTCGACCTATTTAGAAACCCTATCTAAATTAGTTTTTGGAATTTTTTCAAGGCCTTGAGTGATTGTGACTCCTAGATATCTGAGCTCCCTGACAGGCTTACTTTCATGATCTGGAATATTCCAAACCATAATCTCCGTTTTATCTTCGGTCACTTCATATCCTGAAAATTTCCCGAACACCTGTGCTTCAGCCATAAGCTCTGGCAGTGCGACAGTAACATTTGAAGACATTAAAACTAAGTCATCCGCATAAAGGGCAACTTTCCTCTCAAATCCGTTTATTAGAAAAGGAGTTATCTTCTGATTCTGGCGTAGACTTTGGGCGAGGGGCTCAATATATAAATCAAACAAAATAGGTGACAGAGGACATCCCTGCCTAGTTCCGCGACTTATTTTAACAATTGGGGAGGGGCTTCCATTAACTAGTATCTGGGCACAGGGTGACCTATATATTTTCTTGAGTACTTCCCTGAACTCATCATCAAATCCAAATACCTTCAAGACACTGTCTAAGAAGTGCCAATTTACACGGTCGAAGGCTTTGGCAGCGTCAACAGTAATGATGGAAAGAGGCATATTCTGTGACACTGCCAAGTCGGCTGCCCCAATTAGAGTATATACCAGCTCTGACATCTGCCTACCAGGAATGAAGCCCTTCTGGTCTTCATGTATAATAGGACCTATCATTTTAGACAAGCGGTTGTTCAATATCCCTGCAAATACTTTATAGTCAGCATTTAATAAAGAGATCGGCCGATATGACTGGCCTTGAGTCGGTGAAAGACCACCTAGAATATCATTAAATAAATTCAGCCAAACTGGAATAATCTGATCCCTTAATAAGGAGTAGACTTCAATTGGGATCGAGTCCGGGCCAGGGGCCTTTCCCCTCTTAGATTTATCTAATACCGCCAGAATCTCACTTCAAGTTATTTTTAACTTTAGGAAGTTTTGGCTATCCTCTGATAACTTCGGGAGTAGTTTCTCAGTAAGCCAACAGTCTATATGTTTTTCCACCGTGCAAGAGTCTTCTTGATATAACTCTTGAAAGAACTGCACAAAAGACTATTTTATCTCATCTTTATCCTCGGTAATATGTGCATTTAATTTGATCCTACTGATGTAATTATAGGATCTATCAATTCGGCTCTTTATCGCCATAAATTTACCCCAATTCTCCCACCGCTCAAAATCAGGCATCTTACTCGCTTTCCATTTTTGAAGTGAGATCTCCTCAGACTTAAGCCTAAAATTTAACTGTGCTTCCTCAAGTCTCGTTATTACATGTTCATTTACTTTAGCTAGACTTAAGCTCTGTCTCTACTTTTTTTATTTGTGACTCTAAACCGGCCAGCTCACTCTTCTCTGCCCTAGACCAACCCACTACTGCCCCCTTTAGAGTTCCCCTCAGCCAAGCTTTGTAAGTGTCCCAAACATTATGCAGGGAAGTCAATCCGAGGTTATCTTGTAAAAAGCAGGCAGTTTTAGATTTCAAGAGATCAGGGGTGGAAGGTTGCAATAGATGTCTCCTATTTAAGGTCCATCTCTTCATCGTAGATTTTTGAGGGAGCTCCAAATTAAAAACTATAGCCCCATGATCAGAAATGTGAATGGGCATATACTCTATATGACTTACTTTATCCACCTCAGAACGATCCAAAATTATGTAATCTAACCTCGCCCTTTTTTTTCCACCATACATCACATAAATTCAGGTTTTTTAGAGTAGTCATAAGATGGGCTTTGACACGTGGGGCCGCAATCTGTTACCGAAGGGAAGATCTATCCAGCCTATTATCCAGAAGGACATTAAAATCGCCACCCATTATAAGTGGGGAGTAAAAATCAGCCAGAGCAAAGCAGAGATTGTTTAGTGGCCCTATATCATCCTTATTCGGGCCATAGAAACTAACTATGGTATATTTACACGCCTGAGATTTTATTTCCGCTATGACCCAACGCCCCATTGTATCTACCTGAGATTTAATAAGCTCAATCCCTGAGTTTGATATCAGAATAATAGCTGCCCCTTTCGAACAACACTGTTGATCTGAAGCAATAATCTTGTCTATCCATCTTCCCTTATCAAATAATGCCTTACACTCTGATTGTAAAAGATGAGTTTCCTGAATCATACAGATTGCAGCCAAACTATTTTTTAGGTATTGAAAAATCAAACGCTGTCTTCTCTTAATTCTCAGCCCATTGACATTCCAGCATAAAACCCCCAGATTTCGTCTTGATCCCTGAGCGGGTCTATCCACCATCATTATCCTGCCCCCCCCCCCTCTGCTAGGGCTACTGAAGGTTATTATATCAAAAAGATTTAACATTGTTTTTTTTTTCCCCAATGCTCCCCACCAACACATGTGCAAACCCCCCCACACCATCCCTTCCCCCTATTCACGGGAGCACCCACCCCCAGGAACCCTCCCTGTCTAACCGTGGCAATAGTTATTGCCCTATGAGTCGTGGCTCTCCCGTCTCGTGCCAAAAAGAAAAAGTAAAATATAATAGGTATTTCTTTCTCCCATATTGATGCTGAGGCAAGCTGGGGGAATGCTTTAACAAGAGTATCTATAATATATGCTTTCAGGTTATCGCCTTCTAGTCCTTCTTTTAAATCTAGTATTCTTATATTGTTCCTTCTGGATATATTTTCAAGCCTCTCAGCAACATCACGCTCTCTCTCTTTTAACCTGGCCACTTCCTGCGCGTTATCCTTGACCTCCTGACCGAGTTCTCCCACTTTACTTTCCAATGCCCCCAGCCTTTGTGTTAATGCATCCAAATCCTCTTCTAGACTGGTGCACATGTCTTGTATCCTCCTCTGGTTGGCCTCAGAGGTGGAGAATCGAGTTCTTATCTCTGCAGATATCTGTCTCAACATCCCTTGTATTGAGTCTGTAGCTGGACTTCGCTCTACCCCTTCTGTGCTCTGCCTCAAGCCTTGACGAGCTTCCATAATGGTAGAGGCTGTGCCATTAATCTCGTCTAGTACGGAATATCTGTTTGACAGAGGGATAGCAGAATTCAAATCTGGGACCGAATCTGCAGCTGGAGTCCCTTTACTTAAATCCCTTTTCCCCTGTGGATTAGACATAAAGTAGGCCTTTAGAGAAGGCGTTATTTTTGTAAAGGGTTGGGTTTTATCTCTCTTCCTGCTTTTCGCAGGGGCTGGCTTCCCTGTCCTAGATACTGGCTTCTTACACTTATGGCCACTTATTAGGACCTCAGTGAGCTGAGGTGGCTGCGTGAGCTGTATATGCTGTATTGACTGTGCTCACTCTTGTACAAGGGGCTCTATCCCAAGGTAATTTTGCGATCTTAGCTTATACCTCCTTCCCTGAGGAGTTGTAGTAGCAGTGCTGGATGTCTGTTTAGTTGAGTTTAGTTCTCCCCCCTTGTTCGGCTGTTGCCTTCTCCTCCCCAATGGTGCTGGGTCCTGCTCAAGCTGCAGCTTATCTGCCTCCATGTAGTGACAAATATCTCCATTACCTATCTTAACCGCATCAGAAGGTGTAACAAAAAACTTACGCTGATTTGTGGTAAGAAAATTAGACCCTATATAAGTGCTTCCCAAAATAGGTGCCTCCTCTGCTGCACCCTCTGTAATATGATTGGGGCAGTTTTTCGGGAGAGATGTACGTAGCCGGCCTGGCATTCCAGGGGGCGGGGGACCAGTCCAATGTAAAAGTTTACAACAAATTAACTGCGCTCGATTGTAGCACTGTGCACGTCTGTTAGTAGCTAGTGCCCCCGCTGCCCTAAAAAAGGCAAATGTTAGTCCTGCACACATTCAAACTGAAGTATATCAGAATGCCACCTCAGTACCCCCAGACCTCCTCCGGATCCTTTGCCTGCCTAGCACCACTTCAGCTGCTCACCTTCCGCTTTCCCAGCTACAGCTACAGCTACCTCTGCTCTCTCACTGTACCGCAGCCTGGGACGACACTGAGGCCCCCAGAACAGCTCCTAGAACCCCAAGCGACTTCAGCCCTGTCCTCCACCGGCTCCCGCACCGCTCTGCAACGCCGGCGAAAGAGTCAACAGCAAGCAACAGCAAGCGAACACAAATGCGGAAGCAAGGGCCAGCCTCTGACCAGCCGCGGGGGAGAGAACCACCTCCTCCTCCGCAAACCCGCCGAAGCCGCCCGGGAGAGAACGCAGAAGACGAGAGAACGCGAGGGCACGTAGGCTCAGATGGCTCCGGTCCAGCACAGATCACGTTAAAGGAAGCAGCGGAATCGTAATATTAGTTTCACACAGCTATTTCTATAGCGTCAATAGTGTCTTTAACTCCTTTTTTTGCATCCTTCCCTCTGTCCGGATATAACGGGTAGACGTTTGTCGGTACCAAAAAGGAGAGCGGGAGAGCGGACGACTCACGACCTGCTAGTTAGCTGGCCGCCATGTTCCCCCCTGCTTCTAACTCCTGTATCTTTCATCATGCACTTTATTAAAGTATGTTCTGTATATATTTATGTTGAATTGCTAGAAAATGGTTTCATGTTATTGGTCAAATGCAATACGTTTTTAGGACTGGCTGGACTGTGAGAGTTCAGGCTCAAGACAGTAAGTTTTAAGTACAACATAATCCTATATGTACAGCACAAGTACTCATTTTCTTAAAATATGCTTTGTATTAATTTATTTTGGAATGTTAAAACATGTTTTTTTTTTTATGCCACATTGTCATGAGAGGTGTGGTGTACGTGGCCAAAGATGATGCTTGTTTATTGGGTTGGCATGGTCAAACGAATGTAGGGATATTGCTAGATCCCAACAATCTGACTCAAGTGGCACTAAGGAAGGAGTGCATACACATTCTTTCCATAAATGAAGCAAATGCATGGGAAAAGCCTTATCCTGAAGCCTTTAAAAAAATGTGGACATATTCAAGGGTTTGATGCATAAGATAAGAGTAGTAGATGAAGTACAACCAGTGGCACACACAATTAGAAGGGTGCACTTTGCCTTGCATGCAGAGTTAAGGAAGGAGTTGGACAAATTATGTGGGCAAGGGGTCATATAACCCATTGAATGTTCAATTGTTTTAGTTTGCAAAGCAATGTATATATTCATATGTGTGTGGATCTGCTTGACCTTTATTGTCAGAAAAGGGTTGACCAGCACCCTCTCCCCAACATCATAGAGATTTTGTCTGCCTTGAAGGGGAGGCAACATTTGCAGTTGTTTGACATGGCCTCAACATATCTTCAAATCAATCTGCACCCAGTTTACAGACATTTAACATAATTTATACCTCCAAAAGGTCTGTTTCAATTTAAGCGCATATCAATCAGGTTTTTATTGGCTTCTGCCATGTTTCAAAGAGATGTGGAATGGTTTTAAAAGGTTTGAAAGGTATGGCTGCATTGCAGGATGTTGTTCTAGTGTTTGGAAAAGATCAAGAGCAGCATGACAGGAGGCTATATCATGTTATGTCCATTCTGAAAGGAAGAGGGGTCACGCTCAGTGTGGAAAAATGCAAATGTAACACTCACAGTTTTGATTATATTGGTTACAACTTTTCTGCCAATGGTGTCGAACTTGAGTCAAGTTTAATTAAGGCAATTGATGATTTTCAACATCCTGAACATATGGATCTATTACTATCTTTCATGGGACCGATTGAATTTTACTCTAGATTCATTCCCAGCTGCATGGAAAAGACACAACATGAGGAATCCTCTAACAAAAAGTGAGATTTGTGGGAAGTGTGGATTGTGATAAAGACTTTGAGTTGAATAAGAAAGAGGTGATGCATGTCATTCCTTTGAAATAATTTAACACTTGAGATGAAAGCATAATCATGATGAATGCTAGCCAGGTGGGACTAGGTGCTGTCCTCTTGCAACGGAGGGAAGGTAAAGATGAAGTAGTTGTGTTTGCTTCAAGAAGCTGGAGAGGTGGGGAAGCATCATATTCCATAATAAAGAGAGTAGCTCTGGTATGCTGGTTCATTTCAAAATGTATTTATGGGGCATACATTTCACTGTACGAGTTGATCATGAGCCTCTGGTACAGCTGTTTACCACTAAAGGTGGGGAACGTGCTACTCATAGAATTGCCAAGTTGCAGTATATGCTTCAGGAGTATGATTATTGTGTAGAATATGTACCTGGTGCCAAAAACGTCTAGCTGATTGCCTTTCTAATCTTCCAGCTTGCGATCTAGATTTAGAAAGAGAAGAATTGAGCGAAGATGAGGTGGAGGCAGATTTGGTGCGCACTGTTGAATGTCCTTCTGAGGGTGCTATTTCAGAGAGAGAATGAATTGCTGCATGTGATTTGGATGAGCAAATGAAAGAAGCACAGGATGGCATCCTTCAAGGGTGGTCACAATGAAATTCAGAATGAAAGTCAGGTGAGGAATACAAGCATCTTTTTGAGGAAATGCCATAGTTAATGGTCTTTTGTTTCAGTCAAATGTTTTAGTGGTGCCTGAAGGAATGAGGAACACGATTACGGTTTTAGCTCATGAGGGACACATAGGTATGCATGCTATGAAGAAAAGGATTGGCAAAAATTGTTGGTGCCCAGGATTGGACAGGAGTGTTGAACATCATGTGAGGGATTGTATGAATTATTATTATATTTTATTATATTTAAGTTTGTAAAGCGCTCAGCTACCCGTAGGTTTCCCGGCGCTAAAAACCAAATGAGAGGGGGAGAGTCAGAAAGGAAGGCTGTTACATATTGAATAACCAATTTTTTACCTGTCTGCGAAACTTAAGGTAGCAGGGTTCAGTTCGCAACCGGAGAGGAAGGGAATTCCAGAGTGAGGGGACTAGCCAGGTGAAAGAGCGGCCACCCATTCTGGATCTTTTGATTCTAGGAACCGAGAACAAATGCCGATTAGATGATCGCAGAGTGCGGGGGGGACAGTAGTGCTGTACCAAGGATTTAAGATAGGTTGGGGCCAGGCCAGCATTTATTCTGTACATGAAACAAAGGGCCTTACATTTTGTACGGCTTTCAATGCGGAGCCAGTGCAGAGTGCGTAGAGAGTTGGAGGTAGGGGATGTATTGGGGAGTTTACAGAGCAGTCGCGCTGCCATATTTTGGACTGTCTGTAATTTACGAATCACCTCTTTGCAAGCTCCCAGGAGAAGAATGTTCCCGTAGTCCAGTCTAGAGGTGATTAAGGCCTGGACCACGGTTTTCTGAGTATCCCGGGGGAGCATCCAGATGATCTTACGCAACCACTTAATGATAGTGATGCAAGTGGAAGAAGTCTTAACCACATGGTTTTTCATAGATAACTTGTCGTCAAAAATGAAGCCGAGGTTGCGAGCTGTTTTAGATGGAATAGGTAGAGTGCCCATTTGAGAGGGCCAGTGTTGGGGTCCCCATAAGGTGGTATTATGGCCAAACAGAAGAAGCTCTGTTTTCCCCCCGTTCAGTTTCAGTTTGTTATCATACATCCAAGCTGCGATGTTACTGAGTCCTGTGCAGAGGAAAGAGGGGGAGGAGTGAGAACCCGTAGAAAGAGAGTAGATGACCTGGGTATCATCGGCGTACGAGTAAATAGTGAGCCCAGCTTGCTCCGCAATAGTAGCCAAAGGTCATACATACAAATTAAAGAGCAAGGGGCTCAAGATGGAACCTTGCGGAACACCGTAAGCCGATTTATAGGTTTGGGAAGCTGATGAGGAAGAGAAGACTTGGAAGGTACGGTCTGATAAAAAACTAACAAACCAGTTGAGGGCTGAGCCGGTGATGCCAGATGATCTAAGGGCATTGATAAGAATGGGGTGGGAAACCGTGTCAAATGCGGCACTCAAATCAAGCAAAATGAGTGCCACGGTTTCCCCCCTATCCACTCGGCATCGTATGTTTTCAGAGACCCCCCATAGAGTAGATTCCGTCGAGAAACCTGACCTAAAACCGGATTGGGATGGATGTAAAATTCCCCTGGATTCAACATGGGAAGAGAGTTGAGAGTTGATGTGCTTTTCCATAATTTTTGAGAAAACTGGGAGAAGTGAAATAGGACAGAAGTTAGATGGAATGCTAGGGTCAGCATTGGCCTTTTTTAGCAGAGGCACTATCATCACATGTTTCCATGCAGAGGGTACTGTAGCTTCTCCAAGGGAGGAGTTAAGAAGATCCATAATGAGTTCAAGGGACGAATTGTCCAGCATTTTTAATATTTGAGGGGGAAAAGGATCCAATGGGGAGCCGGATTTGATTTTACTGATAATATCAGAGAGAGTATTGATGTTAAGAGGATCCCATGTGTCGATCAACTGTGAAGCAGGAGGACAGGTATCCCGTGGGACCCCTGAATCACAGGAGGTCGTAAGGTTAGATACTGTGGGGGGGGGTCTGCTGTGCAGGGGTAAGGGACCTATCCTCTAAAGTCACTCGATCAGAATATGTGATTGGGGCTGGTAGGTGAGACAGAGAAGGAGGAGGGACAAGTTTTTCAAAATCAGAATAAATGGTATCAATTTTGGCGATAAAAAATTCAGCCAGAGAGTTGCACTGTGCAGTATCTAGACAAGGTGGTTTGGGCTGACACAGTGCACCCGAGAGTTTTTGTACTACCTTAAAAAGTGCTTTAGGACGATTTTGTGCCTCAAGGATAGTTAGGTTGACATGTTCAACTTTTGCAGTTTTGCATAGAGAGTGATATTTAGTTAAGGCAGCTTTGTAAATTTGCTTGGAACACAGATCATATTTTATGCGCCATTTGCGCTCGAGGTTTTTGCAGATGGTTTTTTCTTTTTTTAAAGCAGCTGTAAACCAGGGCGCAGGCGGGTGGTGAAGGTTGTGTTTTTGCATGCGCTGCAGTATGCAGGCATCGGCAGCATGTGCAAGCCAGGCATTAACAGCATCAGCTGCGTCAATACTAGTGACTTCCGTGAAAGGTCTAGAATTCTCAAGACAGGAGTTGAGTTTCTTAAAGTCCAATTTGTTCCAATTTCTGGCTAGTCTAGATTCTGTAGAATTAGAGAGGGTGTTCGGTGGACAGCCAATGCTAACAGAGAAAGTCACCATATAGTGGTCAGACCATACAATAGGTAAAGGAACCTCACATATAATGGTTTCTAAATTAGAAAGAATGGGGTCCAGCAGGTTCCCTGCTTTATGAGTAGGACCAGAATTATGTAAAATAATATTTAGAGCAGCCAAGTCCTGTAAAAGATTGCTGCTGGTGGAGCAGGAGAGATCATTCAAGTGCAGGTTCAGATCACCAATAATTGAAAAGTTTGTCGAATACTGAATTAAAGGTGCTACGTACTCAGGAAAGGTGGTGGCCCAGGAACTCGCTGGGCCAGGGGGGCGATAAATGAGCATCCCAGAGAGAGTAAAGTTGGGAGATGGCGAAAGTTTTAAAAGACCGGCTTCGCTGTTAGGTAGTTCAAAGTCTTTCCATTTGCAGGAGTACAGTCTATTATAAATTATGGCTATCCCTCCACCATCCTTCATTAATCTGTTTTTACCAACATAAGTGTAATTGTCAGGGAGAGCAGCAGCAATATCCGGGCCAGAGTAGTCTTTTAGCCATGTCTCAGTGAGGAATAAGGCTACGGGTTCCACCGAGACGAGTAGATCAAAGATCTCTCTCTTATGTTTGACTAATGATCTACAATTTAAGCTGATCAGCGTCCGAGTCTGAGGCAAGTCTATAGATGTAGGTTTTGGGCGTGATGGCGGAAAATCAGATGAGGCTATGTTGGTTAGGGAAGGGAAGGATGTAAGGGGGAGAAAGCAAACCGGGCAGGTTAAAGGAACACAATGAGGATTCATAGTAGTACAGTGAGAACACTGTGATGGCCTGAGGCTAAGGAGAGCCTCCCTAGAGTAAGTATGAGGTAGACCAGAGAGTGTAATACCAGGGGTCGTAGCCCCGAGTCCCGGCCCGTCGCGGACGGGCGCAGACGGGCTTGCCTTAGGCGCGCCTTCGGCGCGCAAATGGCGCGCCCGCTGCGCTCATCCGCTGCGCTTCCTGAAGTTGCACATTTTTATATGTGACGGAGGACGGTAAGGGGGGGGGCGTGGCCTCGAAAGGGGAGTGGCCAGCGGCCTCGCCGGTGATGGCGGCGGGGTGTTCTGTGTAAGCGCAAGGTCCCGTGTCAGCGCTAGATCCGCTGCACGGTGACAGTAGGAGCGTGTGACCCCAAGCGAGTCAAGATCCAATCAGGTAGGTTTCTTAAAATGAACACACTAATTTTAAAAATGATTGCAAGCTCAGCCTACTCCCGGCTTTCCGCCTCAGGAGAAATGGTTTCTGATGGCGCTCGTATTCAGCGTCGATTAAATACCATGGGCGGGGGGCGTGGCCTCGAAAGGGGCGTGGCCAGCGGCCTCGCCGGTGATGGCGGCGGGGTGTTCTGTGTAAGCGCAAGGTCCCGTGTCAGCGCTAGATCCGCTGCACGGTGACAGTAGGAGCGTGTGACCCCAAGCGAGTCAAGATCCAATCAGGTAGGTTTCTTAAAATAAACACACTAATTTTAAAAATGATTGCAAGCTCAGCCTACTCCCGGCTTTCCGCCTCAGGAGAAATGAATTGTACTATTAGTGATTAGTTGCAGATCACTGCTCCTAGTCCTGTGGAAGTAATAAATGTGCCCAATAAGGCTTGGAGTAAACTAGCCATTGGCATCATTGATCCCATGGTTCTTTCCGGGGGCACGTTGGAGTATAGGTTAGTCATTGTGAACGTCTACAGCCATTGGTCAGAAGTAACATTTTGAAGGTTCCCAATAGTTCAAATGTCATGGATTTTCTGGAGTCCATTTTTGATAAGAAAGGTATTTCTGATGAAATTTTGATGGGCAGTGGGTGTCAATTTACTTCTGTGCAGTTTTCAGTGTTTTTGAAATTTTTGGGAATCAAACATACCAAAACTTCTTTGTATCATCCAAAGAGTAACGGTCTCATTGAGAGATCCAATAGGGTTATCAAAGACAATCTACAGTTGGCTAGAGACAATGGATTGAACTGTAAGTTGTAGTTGAGAAATTTACTGTGAACTGTATGCACCACATCCAATGTGTCACCTTTTGTATTATTGAGAGGTAGGGTTATTGCATCCAAAATGGCAAGACAGTGGATGGAGGACATTTCTATTTCCAAGTACAAGGTGGATGATATGGATAGAAAAAGATTGGAAGCTCAGGACACATATGTGGGCAAGCATGGAGGGGTGGCAAGGGCAGCAATAGGAGATTATGTGAGAATCAAGATTTCAAGAATTTTGCCCAAGTGGGAGTCCAAGTTCTAAGAAGATGTTGGAGGTGAGAAAGAGTGTGGTGAAACTAGAAGTTGGCAGGAGGTGAGTGATATGAGTGTGGAAGATTTGGTTAATGGAAGGCAAAGAAGTGTGGAAAGTGAAAAGGCAAAAGAAGAATATAGAGAATGCAGAGTGTCTAAAAGGAAAAAAAACTGCCAAACAAATTGCAATATTTTATTCTGAGTTAAGATCATCTGTCTTAGATTGATTCTTTATTCTGTTTAATTGCACCAGGATTTAACTTTTTTGTTGCAAATTGAATTTGCATTATGTTAATTATTTTGTATGTTATAGGAAGTTTCATTTTTAATGTTTTAAGGTAGAGGATGTGTTGGGTCTTTGTGTAGATTATCTTCAATTTCAAGATATAAGGCGACGGATGTGCTGGGTTTGAACATTTCAGTGTTTATGGAGTGTTGATGTCACCATCGTTAAGGAATGTTGGCAGTAGGATGCTGTGGGACAGTTGAAAGAGGAGCAATGGGGGGAAACGTTGTTTCTTTATGTTGTCCTGCTGTACATGTTATCTTAAACTATGACAGAGGCCCTCATCAACAGCCGACTCAACTACGGCAGCGCACTATATACCGGTACAACCTCTGAACTCATGCGAAGACTCCAGACAATCCAAAACACAGCAGTCAGACTCATCCTCCACCTCGCTAAGAGTACACACTTCTCCTAAAACCAGAAAGACCTCCACTGGCTCCCCATCGTCCAGAAGAGATGCCATCCACATCATAGGCCTATACCACATGAACTATCTCCTGACTTTCCACCAACCAACCAGAAACCTTCGCTCCACCCACCTGGCCCTTGCACGGACTCCGTGCATCTGCCGTAGCCACACAGGAGGATGTTCTTTCTCTAACCTTGCAGCCAAAGCCTGGAACACCCTTCCCCTCCACACTGCACCCTCCCTAAACCACTTAGGAAGGAACTCAAGACCTGGCTCTTCAAATGAAACCTGCAGCACAGTGCCTGGAGACCCAACTGGGTGACAAGGAGCACTCTAAAATTACCTTTTGATTGATAGATTGAAATAAACATTCATCTGAAGAAACAAGGATCTTTGTAAAAACCTAGGAATTAAACTTGGACGATTGCAACCCTGAGGACCAAGGAGAATGGATCGAATTTTGACATTTTCATCTCATGCTTTAATGTTTGGAATTTCTGGCACTAGCGAGTTCAAATATTAATTTGGTATAGAGAGGACAGGGTGGGATCCCAGTGGCACTTGTCAGATGTGCAGGTCAAGTTAATACAAGTTGTTGCGAAATAGTAGGAGCTTGAGCCTGAGCAGGTTCACATTTTAATTAGGAATGACTAGTAAGTATACTTTGGGATAAGCTGCGTATTTGGTATCATTTGTTTTCCAGGTTTTCTTTTGGAAACAATACTTAGGGGCTGCCCACTATTTGATGTAGATCGGTGGTGGGTAGTGTGTCAAATGTCGATGTCAATGTCAATTGTATTAATTAGTTAATATAAACCATAACAATTTGTATCCATATCATATTAAAATATCCATCCAAATACTAGAAATGCATAATTTAAGAGCCATTTTAACTGTCCCATTAACATTGCTTCAAGGAGCGCAAGCTCCTCAGCAAAGAAAAAAGTTATTTGACTGTTGAATGTATCAGTTGGCTGTATGAGTATATTGTGACTTTAACATTCACCTAAACGCGTAGCTAAGACCAGAAATGAGGTAAGACTCCAAGCTATAGGAGAATAATGTAAAAGGGAGTTTGGTATGTAGGGATAATGTTTGTCAGAACGGTGATGCTATCCAGGTTGCTGCTTTATGTGTATATGATCCAAGGTACTTGTGGGAAATGATACGAGGGCTCTAGCATTCGTCCCCTGAAGGAGAGACTAAAAGAACATATTAGTGCCATTAAGAACAAAGATAAAATATCTCATCTAAGCCAACATTTACATGATAATCATGATCGTGGTGGTATACCTAAAATTCAGGCTATGGAAATTGACCGTATACAGGTAAATTATAGAGGAGGTGAAACTACTCGCAGGCTATACATGAAGGAAACTTGATGGGTTGCAACCCTGCGGACCATTGGGAATGAATAGTGATAAAGAGTTTCATTCCATGCTGTAATGTATAAGATTTCTGGAATTAGAGAGTTCAATTATTTATTTGGTATAGAGATGACAAGAAGGGAACCCAGTGGCACTTGTCAGATGTCTATGGTGAGTTGATACAAGTTATTGTGAAATAGCAGGAAGTTGAGTCTGAGCAGGTTCACATTTTACTAAGGAATGACTAGTGAGTACACTTTGGAGGTTGGGATAAGATGTATATTTGGTATAATTTGGTTTCCAAGTTGTATTATGGTAACAGTACTTAGTTTCATGCCACATTTTGCCTTCAACTTTCACCATGGCACGTATCTAAGACTGGAAACGAGGTAATACACCAAGCTGTAGTGACATAATATCAAAAGGAGTTGTAGGAAAGGGCCTATTTTGGTTAGCCCGCACATTTTGCTTGATGTGATTTTGAACCGTAAGTGCACTGGGTCCCTGCTAAGCAGGTTCCCAGTGCCAGATCTCCAAAGCTGTAGCACGATTGGCACAACTTCAACCACCCTTGTGAGTCCCTAGTAAAGGGTACCTCTAGTATCTAGGGCATGGGTACTGAAGAGGGTCCACTGGGGCTGGCACACAAATTGTGCCACCTCAGAGACCCCTGAACCAGACTATGCAAACTGCCTCTGCAGGCTGCGTGTCTTGGTGCAGAGAAAACTGAAGAGCCGAAAAGGCACACAGCTTTGTGTGTTATGCCCTCACTCACTGCATGAGATATAGATAAGTCACCCTTACTGCAGGATTTACAGGCATAAGGCAGGGTGCACTATATCCCATGTGTGGACATATCTGCTTGAGCTGATATGACCCTGCAATATTTGAGCCATTCGAGGATATTGTAGGTGCACAGGGAAACCATAAAGAGTACACAGCCTGGATACTTGTCATTACGACTTTACTAGCTCCATGATGGTTTTACTGTATCCGGACATGTTTGGTACCATACATCTTGTCTTAATAAATCCTTGCTGATGGATTTATTAATAAATGCACACACAATGACCTCTGAGAGGGTCCCCTGAAAATCTACCAAGCACTGGTGTGGTCTCTGACTAGTCATAGTCAGTCTGCCACCACCAGCAATGTTTTGACCTCATGGGGTGAGGGTCTGCACTTTTAGAGGGCAGAAATAGAGCCTTCTCTGGGAAGAGGTGCTTCACCCTTCCTCCAGGCTGGAATGGCCTTTATAAGCAGGAAGCTTGAAAGGCCTTGCCACCTTTGATGTTCAGCCCAAGCATCCCCAGATAGTGGGGGATGCCAACCCCCCTGTCCTGCTCCACATTTGGCAGGAGGACAGGTGGGAAAATTAGTTAAGATGAGGAGGAGTGTACACATTCAGCCAGCACGATCCCTAAGGTATGACAGGCAATGTGAACCCCTCTCCTGAAAATCCACCATCTTGAAATGTTGGAGGAACCACCTATCAGGGTTAGGGTAGTGCCTCTACCCACAGGAAGTGGTCACTTAGAGGGTGTAGACACCCTAAAGTTAGGCAGCCCATTGGCTACTACATATCTCCCCCTGTAATGCCTCTAAAGTTAGTATTTAGGTGGCATCTCTAGACCTGAACCTAGAATTGATGGACAAGAAGAAGAAAAGGATAAAGCAACTTGTTGCCCGAGAACTGAAGCGCTGCTGCAGAGCAAATTGGTCCCAATCCCTGTTTGCTGCCTCTAGGACTCGACAATCGGAGGTTGCTGTGTCTTCCTGAACCTGTGAAGACTCCAAGAACTCTGGAGTTCCTTCAGAAATTGAAAAATAACTAAGAACCTCCCTTTGAGTGAAGGTATCGCTCCCCTGCACACCAATTCTGTTGATTATGGTTTCTTGGCGGGCTGCTCCCCAACAACTTCAATGCAGCACCAGCACCAAAAGAGATACAACAGCTCTGGGGTCAGGTCTGCCTCCCCACCAAGTTTGGAGACACCAGGACCTACTGGAGCCGCACTATACCAATACTCAGGGGTACTGGACCTCCTACAGCGAACAGCACGATGTAGAGCTCATTCAGGAATCCAATGATTCCAGGAGTAAGCATCCATGGAGGGACATCGAGACCTCTGAGACCCATATCCTGAGTGGCCCTGCTGTCTCAAAATCACCTCTCCAAGTTGGCTGCTCCTGACTGCGATGAATTCTCGATGAACAATGCCCGGCTGGCATATTTGATCTGCACCGGGCCCCACTGGTTCCGGTAATGACAAACCAGCTGTGCTTCCATGGTCCTGCGACCCTTGCGACCTCCTCCCTCCAGTGGGACCCACCAGACTTACCTCTAAGTCCAACGGTGCAGTGTCTTTCCAGGTGGCCCCCTTTGTAGTAGCGCACTAGCCATCAACTTCAGTACCCTGCTCCCAGGAGAATCAGGGATACTCCCCATCTTCTGCTGCTGGAACTTTGGACCTGGTCCTGCTATTGACCTAAAATGAGACGGTGAACTACGTGAAAACATTGCCTGATTGTATATGCATTTTTCAGCTTTTCTCCATCGACTTTATTAGTGCATAATTGTGCCCAAAGGTGATATATTTTCCGAACTCTTAAAAATCATAACTCATAAAGTACTAACTATAGATTGATCAACATCATTTTTATAAATTGGTCTCAGATTTATTCCTGAGTTTGTCTCATTTTTTACCTTTATGAGTACAACAAATGCTTCACACTAACCTCAGCTAAGACTAACTGCTTGCCCACACTAACACAAAAAGAACACTAGTATTATCTACTTTAACCTCTGTGTACTAGTAAGGAATACACTGGTCTCTCTGCACAGTGTACTTTGTTTTAGTTCATTATATAGGGAGCCAGCTTCCTACAGGAGTTTGGCATGTAGCGGTAATGTTCGTCAGAACGGGCATGTTATCCAGGTTGCTGCATCTAGTGGTGAGTTGCTTGGCTATTATATGTTAACCTTTTGAAATTTTGATGGGTTTTAAATTGAGTATGCATTGATTGAGACAATTTGGGTTATGTTTATAAAAAAGATACAAACTGTGTTATTGACTGTTGTATGAAACACATGTGGACTGATAGCTCATGCAGATGGAGCAGGTAATCTATAACAATGTGTATTGGAGACGTGAGGAGGAGAGGGGCAGATAAGAAATATTAACCTTGTGTCAATGGAGCAAGAAAATAGTATTGATAAAGACTTAAAAAGGTTTGGACATTACTTAAACTTGACATACCAACATCAGGGAAATTGTTAAATGGAACATAAATGTTATTTTTATGGATATCTTTAAGCTACATGCAAGGTGTGACGGTTTTGTTATATAAATCAAAACATATTTTGCACAGTAGAGGATTGGAGTATCGACTACTTTGGGCTGTCTTGAATATTTGGAAAGAACATGTAAGATTACACAAGTTTGAAGTCAAGGTAAGCGAACAAGATCTTTTTATCTTATAGGTGTATAATAAGAACATCTAGGTAGGGCAAGACTGATGGCTGTGGTTATGTCTTGTTTAGGAGGATATGAGTAACACTAAGGGAAACTGAACCAACAGTGAGATGTTTTGAGTGAACCAAAATTCAGGTACTATTTTGAAAAATAAATGTACACTGCAACAATTTGGGTGAGCACCTACTATTGGGATTTTTTTTTTAACCTGAAAATCATGAACTCAAATGTGAAAATCTAGTTAAATCTGCATATGTGAGGTTTGTTAGGGAATAGGTACATTAGTTAAGAGTATCCCATACTCATTAAAAATAGGCATTTTGGGGCATTTTTGAGGAGCAAACATTTAGTAATTAGGTGACAAATACTTAATTAAAAGAAGGGGTATTTTACATCACATTATGCATGAACAGACTATCCATATAAGTTCATACACCTCTTGGTGGCCACCTTAATTGTGGCATTAAAATTACAGGTCTGGTTGGTAAGTGGTTTGTACGAAAATGTAACAAAAATCTGCTAAAGCTGCTACTCAAGCCAATAAACATGCAATCTGGACTAAACAATGTGCAAGAACTATAGAGATGTGATTATGTCTTTCACCTTTTGATTGTAGTATAAGCAATATATATTATATTTAATGTTTATTATTGTGTGAGTTGTGCTATGAAATATTACATTGTGTCATCTAGAATATATATTGGAATGTTTTATTGTATGAGTAATGATGATATATAGATAATATAATGTGATATATACTTTTCATTACAGCCCAGAAGAAGAAATTTACCACAGCGAAGCACGTGTTGTCTGTGCTGTATTGGTGAGCTGTGGTCATGTTTGTGATGGTGTTTTTCAATGTACAGGAAAGAACAACACAAAGTCATTGATTGAACATACCTGAGACTTTGTATCTCTTCCTTCAAAATTGATCAGACATACAAGATAGAATATCTGTGTGTGAATCATAATATTCTGTAAAAATATTGTTTTGTATGTATGTGTTTTTGCAGAAAGCATTAGAGATCTATAATCTTTTATTTTACATTTTTTATTGAGCAGTATACAGCAAGACATAGACTTAAAACAATGCCAATAGCATATTATCATCATCACAAAAAGATAACATAAGATAGCAGCAATATCAAGTTTACAGAGATAAATAGCAGCAGATATTAGTATATTAAGGTGCACAAGTATGTAATAATAATAGAGGAAAGTGCCTCGTGCAAATCATTACAAAATCAGTTAAACCAATTCCTAATTGCATAAAGATATATAGCAGCAGATATGAAAAAATGCAGGTGTCTAGAATCAAAAATACAAATCAGAACAATACAGAAATCCCGTACACCAATTATTAATTACATATATATAGCAGCAGATATTAAAGTGCAAAGGTATGGGAATCTTAAAAACAAGAGAGTGCAGAGGGGCCAATCAATTTCCTGACATGTACCCAGCAATAATACATTAAAATACAGCAAGTATTATTATAAATGACTATAATCAGGGAAGTGAGAAACAATAGAGTTTTTGCAAGTAAACGCATCGAATCATGGGAAGACTTATCCGATAATACAAACAAAGCCATTAGGCGATTCCACCCTTAAGTTCTACGAAGTAGCGTAAAAGCATCCCAAGTTGCATTGAATCTTTGTAGGGCCCCCACCTTTTTGGCATAGGCCTCTTTGAAGGATCAAGTCCTAGTCGTTGTATTATGCCAAAGGGAATATACTGGGACCAGATCAGTTTTTAAAATTTTGTAGGATCAATGAATGAGCCACAGATATGGCAATTGATATAAAATATTGATAGTGTTTATGCAAATGATAACCTCATAAGATGATTCAAATAGCACCAACATAGAGGATGGGGATACTGTAGTATGCAAAGACTGACTAATTGCACAAAACCTCCTCCCAAAATTGTTGTAGCATTGAACAATCAAAAAAGGTGTGGACCCACTCACCCACACCAACTACCTTACATTTAAAACACTGGTCTGATTGGGATGGAAGCATCCTATGCAACCTGTCGGACATATAAAAAACTGTCCATCTGGATAGAAATGCCATTTGCTTAAGGTTTGGAGCTCTAAGCGATCTATGGCCTATCTCAGAAACATGCTGCCATTCCTTAATGTTATACCTACAATTGGTTACCGGAAAGATTTCTGACAGCAACTTAGATAATACATCCTGACTTGTTTGTTGCAGTAAAATCTGGTACCAGTTTACCACTACCACCAACTGGGTTTCACATATATGAAAAGCAATTTGACGAATATCTTCTTTCATCACAACATAATCAGATTAAAAAAAATAGTAATCTGAGTAAAACTGAACCACAGCAGCACATTCTGATGACCAAATAGTTGAATAAGTGAATCTCATGAGATCAGATTTGAACAATTGTACAAATATCCCAATTTCTCAAAGCCTAAACCTTGCTGTCAGAAATGCTGGTCCAGTTGGCAGTGCTTGCATCCTGTCCTAGTAGGGATCCTTCCAGGGTAAGGGGATTACATAGCTAAAATAACCCCTGCTCACCCCGTGGTAGCTTGGCATGAGCGGTCAGGTCCAACTAAGTGGCAATATGTAAAGCATTTGCACATAACACAGTAACAAAGTGAAAACACAACAAATGGACACCAGTTTAGAAGAATAGCCATTTTTATGTAAACCAAACAACCAAAGTCCAACCCACGGAAGAAGAACTATGACTTTTTAAAGGTTTAAGCAATTCTACCCATAGAACTCTATCTTTGATGCATCAAAATCCGAGTTGAAAAACAGTCACAGATGGGAGAAGCCTCAGAAAACACAGCAATGTGTTGATTGTCCCAGGGGAATCGAGGTGTCAATTCTGCTGCACGCAGGAGAAGTGTTGCGTCAATTGATTACTGCAATCAGAAGCGATGTGTTGAAATCTGAAAGTGGTTCCTTTCTGCTGGATGATGTGCTGGAAATGTGGCGTGCAGGTACGATGCGTGGAGAATCCAGATGCGCTGGAGTCGATGCAGCGGCGGTGAAACAGGCACTACATCGATGCTTCCAGCCCCGGACATGTGATGTGTTGATTCCTTCAGTCGCACAGCAGGGCCTGCGTCAGAGACAAATTCAGTAGATGTATCAATTGGGGTTTACTGGGTCTTTATCTTTATTAATAAAACTAGCAACACCCGATTCTTCAACATTTTTAGGTATTTCAGCTTCTTCTTTATGTTATTAAAAAGGAATGCGAGATGTTCACCTATAAAAGTCTAATGTACTTCGACTGGAATCCAGTTGCTCCTGGCAGCCTTAGCCATATTTTTAAAGCTAAGGCCACCTCCCTGGATTCTATTTTACTACTCAATGTGCGTTTTGAGTATCAGAGACTTGGGGGAGCTGCAATCCAGTAAAATACTGATTTAGGTCCTGCTCCGAAACCCCTTCTGCTTCTTCATAGATGAACCTATAATGATGAAGAAATATCCAGGCTATTTCTAAATTTTTGGTCTCCAGTATTACTGTAACATGAGTCATGATTTTATTAATAATTTGCCTATTCCTCTCGGTCTTGGCTGACCATGCCAAAAATGTCCCCACCTGTCTCTTCATGGAGTTTCTGTTGGTAAGCTCTTCCACCTGCAATTTATTCTTGCAGAAAAAAGATCCCTAAGTTCTTACTCTGCCTGTGAAAGGTGATCATGCAAAGGCTGATGTGTTCCCATAGGAACGGAGCCACCCAAGGATCCCATGAGATAGATAAAGGTTTTTCTACCGCTATCTGTAGGCCCTGAATCCTAGCTGCCCGAGCCCTGGTTAGTTTGGCTTCATACAAAATCACCTGACCCCTAAAAGCGGCCTTAAAAGCATCCCAAACCATAAATATAGAGGTGGAATTATTGTTTATTTCAACGAACTCATGGATATAATGTTTAGCATCCCTAACCCAGGTTTGATCCATAAGCAGCGCCTTGTCAAATTGCCATCTAGGCTTCTTCCTCTTAGTAATTTTTGGGATTATAACAATAGACACTATTGAGTGAGACGAGGAGGGATTAGCTCTAATCTCAACAGCACCACTTTTTAATGACTGCACCACAAGAAAGAAATCTAGGTGAGAGGAAAGACTGGAATCTTAGGTAATAATAAGTAAATTGGGAGAAATTAGGATAGTTTAATTGCCAAGGATCCACCAAAGCTAGATTGAATGTATCTTATTCTAAATCTTGTATATAATTTAAATCCCCCATTACTAAAGATCCCTCCATCTAGTGCCAAACTAAAAATTAGTTACAAAGCCTTCATATCATCTGACAGAGGGTCATAGTAATTAAAGAAGTTCAACAACTCATATGGAACAATAACTTTCACCCAAATCCATCTTCCCTTGCTATCCTTCAAGAACGACTTAGAGCTAGAAAGCAATATGGCCAATCCCCACATTGCCACACCAGTTGAGGCATAAAATGCCAGTGGATATTTCCCTGAAGTATGAAATTTGGGCGTGCTATTTTTTACATGTGTTTCCTGGAGGAAGATAACCTCCTTATTGAAAGAGGTTAACCCCATCATCAAGGCCCCACTCTTCTGCCTATTCAACAGCTCATCCACATTATAGGCAATCATTTTAATTTGTTGAACAACTAATTCTAGCTGTTACTGCCTTAATTCTTCATTACACTCTTTTACAACCCGCAATGCTGAACACTTGTTGTTTGCTATTCATAATTAATATTAAGAAATACAACTAAACCTGTATTCTGCTCAATTTCTCTGTACACCAACCCAACCCTACCACCCATTTGCCTCCCCTTCCTTGGACCTGGAAATGACCCACCTCCCCCCACCCCAGGTGCCCTAACCTCACTGAGTTCCCTGTTGCTGTACCTGGCATAACACGCATGCCCTCCCCTCGCTAGCCTCCATGAAAAAATTTATGAAAGAACCAAGAGAAAATGTTTAAAAAAATTAAATATCATTATTGATGGTGACAACCCTTTTGTCACAACACTGTCTTCCCTCACACCAACAGCTTACTAAGCACTAGCATTTTGTAATTTTAAAGGTTTGGAGAGAAGAGCCTGTGCCTCCTCAACCACCATAAAAACATAAAATTGAATATCAGCAAGGACCTTTAACTTTCCTTGCTCTACAAGCGAGGTTTGCAACCCCAAAAGTTCAAGCCAGTCCTTGAAAATATTTTCACTGTTGCCCAGCCATGATGGAAAAATCCAAGAACACCCTCATATGACTATTTTCTGCTAGAGGAAGTGACTTTCTTTGAATTGCTGATGTCAGAATCTGTTCTTTATTTCCATAATCTGAGAAGTTAACTAAGATTGTTCCTGGATACCTCATGTCTGCAGAGTGATGCTCTGGAACCCTATGTGCAC
This sequence comes from Triturus cristatus, assembly GCF_964204655.1. Classification (NCBI taxonomy): domain Eukaryota; kingdom Metazoa; phylum Chordata; class Amphibia; order Caudata; family Salamandridae; genus Triturus; species Triturus cristatus. Next base: position 477,197,074 of record NC_140587.1, on the reverse strand, counting down.
TTATGGTTGTAAGATCCACAGAGGCTTCAGGAAGAATATGCTTCCTGATAAATGAGTCGCTTAGGTGCCACACACTCTATACCGAGCCCTGGGACTCAATGCCCTCCGGTTTACCAGTAATCCGGAGATTCGAACACTTTGCATAATTCTCTATTTCTTCGAGTTTATTTTCAAGTTGACAGACCTTTTATTGCTCAATCAGAGATTCTTTATTAAATGACATCACTCTGTCTTCCAAGTCAGAAATTGTTTGTGAGGCCTTTTGAAGTCTTTGCAGCACCTGTTCAAGCATTGCTTAATCTTAGTCAGCCTTTGATTTAGCAATTAATTTTTGTGGGGCTGTTGCTGCTTCAGTTTCCTTATTTCTATCAATATTGTCTCAAACGATGCTCTTAGTGTATCAGGGTGCAATACTGGGGCCCAATTGCTACCTATGTTACTGCAGTTAGTGAATTTGGCAGACATGGCCACATCCAAAGGCAGAGAGTCTCCTTGGCCCTCGCTCCCTGCAGGATTTTTTGTACCCAGGGCTACTCCATCGGTCTGGTTTATATGTATCTGCTCTCAAGTGAACCGAAGTTTGACTGGATAAGCCCTTCACTTGGGAGTTATCTCCCTGCTTGATATTTGCTTTGTTGAGTTGTTCCCCCTGCTTGTGTTGCACATTGGTATTCTCTAACCTTATTTGCCGGATTTGGGCTAGTGACCGTGGCAGGACCTCGCTCCCCATCTTCACTTGTCTGACGTGATCCTAAAGCCACTTACTCTGGCTGTTCCTCCATGCATCTCTCTGATCATGTTTCTACTGGGTTGTAATAGGTGGACTTACAGAGGAATAACTTTGCATTAGACTCAGACTGATCCGACTGGTCTAGCAGGTCTTGATTAGTCTCTTAATTAGTCTCTGCAGTAGAGAACAAATGCTTTTCTGACATCTTCATACAGTCTTTCTGGTCCACGTTTATATGAGCCGTGGCAGGCAGGCAACATTGTGCTGCCTGTCGCTTTGATTTCTGGGCTGTAGGAGTACTATGAGTCGTAGCCACCAGTTTAGATTTGAGTTGCCTCATATTAAGCACTGGCCCAATCCAACACACACGCCTCTCTTCACCCCCTTAAATGGATCCCTCTGTCACTGCTCCTCGTGACCAATGCTCACTTACCCTTACTTTGGGACAACAAGGGGGCTGCCCAGCTGTTTACTGTCACTAACTGACATTCACTGTTTCACCATCCTATTACGAGCCATGTAGGTGCTGGGCCCACCTTGTCCTCTGCACAAGCACTGGTCTCCTGACCAAGATGCTTGCTTTTCCCCTCTTGCTCTGCTACTGCTCCTTGCCAAGACCGAAGCCATCTCTACACCTCCAAAGCTCCAAATAAGCCAATTGCTGCCAGGACTCAAGGCCTGCACACCACCATCAACAATCAGCATATCCAGAAACCAAGAAAAGTGTGCTCAAGGGGCAGGGTCACACTTGCAATGGACACTAGCAGCAAGCCATGTTGGCTCTGTCTCCTGTCCTCCCTAGTTCCATCAAGTATTATTGATATTGAAAGAATGGTAACTGGTAAAGATATTTACACTTTGTTTTTGATTCTGTGATTGCACATTGAGCTTGATTTGTGTACGGTTCCCCAAAATTGTATATAGACTGTTTCCTAATGTGTGAGTCAGTTTGGCTACTGACTAAGTGGGTCGTAGCCAGCGTAGGGCTTGGTGCATCTACCTGAACCAAACTTAAGAGAGTCTGTATTTAATTATGTACCGTAAGTACATTATAGTAAGTTGCATAGGTTCAAAGGCCCATGAGGGGCTGAATGTTAATGCAGCCCAGCCCTTTCTTAATAAACTCCAGGCCTGACTACTGGGGGAGCACCCACACTTGGAACACTCTGAACCATATATTCTGCCTTCAGGCCAGCCTCCTCATGCAAGAAGCGACATTAACTCACACAGCAAATAGTTCACTCCCAGATACACCAATCACCTCTGCTAAAAATCCCAAATAAATGATTGAGCCTGCTGTGCTCTTTAAGTGAAACATGAAGTTAAAATGTATGCCCCACCTGTTCCAAACCTCATCAGCCAGCAAATAAATTGTATTTTGTTACACTTCCACTGCTCTTTGCATTGACTTTATGAGTATTGTTATTTCACACCGTCACTACTCTTTAAGACCAACCTTATGTGTATTGCTATTTGTGGGAAACTACCATTTTGGCATGATTTCCCCGCAACTCATTCCCCGCAACCCGTTTTGCTGGCGTTTGCACTCTGTGTGCTCATTTATTATTCTTTTTTTTTTGGTTTTATGTTGGGTGGCCCGGTTTCCACCCAAAACATCAGATCCTTATTTTTTGCCAGGATGCCGCTTACAATTTTTATTTGTTGTTGAAATATAAAGGAGGGGCCATGTGGATCACCCCGAGCCTATTTTGGCCCCGGGGACTGAGATGAATTATATATTATGGACAGGGGGGCATTGAACCTCCCCGGCCAAAGAGTTCTCAGGCCCCAAGGTTCCTATTCCTCGAGGCATATGCATTTTTAAGGGTAGGGGGACAAGCGTCCACCCTCCCCTAGCCTTTACAAGCCACAGCAACCCTATCCCTATTCCCCAGGGCTGTATCCATTTAAATGGGGACAGAACTTGTAGTCCCCCTTCCCAAGCAAAAGGGTATTCATTGTTATGGGGCTGGGGCCCCCCACCCCGAATTGTTACAGCACCATGGGAATCACTAGTCACCCGGGGCATAATGTGGGTGCCCCAGTGCCCACACAGAGCAACCACAACACACAATGTTGTGAGCCAAGAGGGGAGCCCCTGTGCTTCAGAGCCTTGTCGGCTCCTTTAAATGCACCCTTTTCATGCACCCATCTTGGGTGCAGCGGAGTGACTTTACTCCTGCCCGGCAGGAGCAGATTTTTTCTCCGCTTCAGATGGGTGGGAACAATCTTTTTTACCTGCCCGCAAGATCACAGGCAGGGGAAAAAATGTATGCTTCCACCCAATGGGATCACTTTTGTAGCTCTCACCACATTTGCTTTCCTATATACACTCTTGCAGGCAGGGAAACTGTAACAGGGCAGGGCTCCATGGGGACCTACAAGGCATGAGGAAGAGGGCCACGTGCCCACTCTACCTCTTTTTAATAATTTCAGCCGTGGGAGATGAGGTCCCCGGGTTCTTTGTAGTCTTGGGATAGGGTCCTGCATGCCCCTGTCCTCTGAGAAGCAGGGAAATATTTCACAGCAGGCAAATTTTGAATAATCTATCATGCTGGTGTATTTTAATTGACAATTGCAGAATCAAAAATTATCTTTGCTCATGATAGATGTGAAACTGGTTGTTTTCCAACTCAAAAGAGAAGATCAACAAGACTGTACTTACTCATTTGAACAGTAGTGCGATCAACTGTGTAAAGCCCCAACCTTTTTTCAACAGTGAAGTGGGAGTCTACAAGTTTTGCCTATAATGAGGCACCATAGTGCCTCCATGCCCCCTCAAAGACTGTTTGACACGAAAATATTTTTTGCAGTACTGACTTTACGTCCAGCATTTCATGTAAAAGGAGTAATCAGAGGCAGGATCTATTACAGGGCTGCCACATGAGTAAGCCCGGGCATAAAACACCACTCCATTTGCAGAGTTCGCAGTATTCGGCAAGAATGCAGAATGTAGAATGCAGAGGTACTGTTAAACTCTGCAACAGAGTGGAGTTTTTTTTGTCTGGGAGCTCAAAATGTCATTTTGCGCAAACAGTAGTGACTTTGCCTTTATACCAGATGCCATGTGGCCTCTGGCCAGGGGCCATTTTGTATAGTCAGTGGACTGTCCCTAGGTCTGCATGTGCTGTTTGTTTTACAGGCCTCCTGCCTCTTATTGTGACTTGTGAGTGACCATGTGGCTGGCTGCCATTTTGTGTAGGCAGCCAGTGTGCTTTTGCCATAAGCATGCCTGCATGCGTTCTTTGTTCTAGGCCTTCAGCTTCTTGTTGTGACCATGTGGCTAGCGGCCAGTTTGTGGATCCAGCCTGTGTGCTTTTGCCATAGGCCTGCATGCGTTCTTTGTTCTAGGCCTCCAGCTTCCTGTTGTGACCATGTGGGTGGCGGCCATTTTATGTAGGAGGCCAGTGTGCTTTTTCAATAGGCCTGCATGTCTTCTTTGTTGTGGCCATGCCTTCTTGCTGGTTGTTGTTGTTATGACCATTTGGAGGGTGTCGATGTTGTGTAGGTAGCTAATTTGCCTTTGCCATAGGCCTGCATGCGTTCTTTTTTTTCCTGGCATCCTGCTTCTTGTTGTGAGTCTATGACCATGTGGCTGGCATCCATTTTGTGTATCCAGCCATTGTGCTTTTGTCTTAGGCCTGCATGTCTTCTTTGTTGTGGCCATGCCTTCTTGCTGGTTGTTGTTGTTGTGACCATGTGGCTGGTGGCCATTTTGTGGAGGCAGCCAGTGTGCTTTTGCGATAGGCCTGCATGCATTCTTTGTTCTAGGCGTCCTGCTTCTTGTTGTGACCATGTGGGTGGCAGCCATTTTGTCTATTCAGCCAGTGTGCTTTCCCTATAGGCCTGCATGTCTTCCATTTATTCCCAATGAATGCCTCCTTGCTCAGTGTTGTTGTTGATGAAAATGTGGCACTGGCTGGCAACCATTTTCTAAATTCGGCCCTTTGCCATAGGCTGCATGGATGGTTGAGCAATGGAATAGCAGTGTAATAATAACTTAATATATCTTTGAGGATAACTTCACTTATGTTTAATTTTTTTTTTTTTTAATTGGTAAATTATATATTATATATTTTTTTGTATAATTTTAGTAACAGTTTTTTTTATCATACCATTGTCCACTACATCTGGCGTCAATCAACCCCATGTCTCCTGTAGGTGCACAACAGCATTAATTGTCTAGGGATTATTCCTTCCATTGTCATTTGTCAGCTTCACCTTCCTGAGTGCCACATCACACATGAGTGAAGTCACGTGACGCACATAAAACAAACAGTTTCATCTGTATGTTGTTGTTTTTGCTCTCTCTTATTCTTCTTGAGTGCACAGTCAGTCACCATGAAAGCTTAATTAAGGGAGTAACCAGTAACCACACAATATGATATTGTGTTTGTTTGTACTTCTAATTGAACAACAACAATGCCACATTTCACCTATGTCCTTCTTGCTTCTTTTCTTTTAGGTGCACGACAAGACAACAAGAGACAACATCACCCACAGTCCTGCCAGAAAGAAGGCCTGTGCATGGCATGACACATGAGCGACCCACACACCAGACATCTCTTCAACTTGTGAAGCTAAGTGCCACAGCTAACTGACAGCTTCAAGATGGCCCCAAAGAATGGTGCTAAAACTGCTACCAGGAAAGTGGCCGTTGAGAAGAAGAAGGAGATTACCACTCCCACAGGTAGTGTTTTCAGATGTGTTTTCGAAAAAAAAAACTATGCCTGCTGTCCTGGCCTCTGGGGAGCAAGCTGGGAGCAGCACCCCCAAATCAGTGGACCCACCCCAATGTAGGCCGAAGACCTTGTCTGCCACAGAGGCAGGAAGTCCAATCATGGCAACGCCGATGAGCAGTGATGTTGACATTGACTTATCTCAATCGCAAAGTAGTACCCAATCGTTGCACGAAACTCAGGGAAGTGGACAACAACAAGAATGACAGCCACAACTGCCAAAAGTAGTTCCTCCCGAAGTAGAAGCAGTTCAAGAGATTGAGCTTCATGCTGGGGAAGTACAGCAATCTGCTCCGGAAGATCCATTGTCTTCCAGACCTCCAGACAGAAAAATGAGGGTTAGTGGTGCATCATATTCTTCTTCAAGCCCAACACCTGATGACTAGACCTTACTTGGATCCCACCTCAGTCTGCGAGTGAGACATGCCGCAAGATGATTCAGACGAGGCTAGGGAAAAGGAAGGTTTCAGAAAGCCTTAGAATTATGGAGGCAGATGTAGAAGAGGAGGATGACGATGTGCCAGTCATCATGGATGTTAGCCCAGCCCCAGTGGAGACTGACATTACCCCATCCCAACTTCGCAGGGGGATGTGGCAGTGACACCACAGATCCAACCACTGCCAGCAGCCATATTTGAAAAGTTCCAGCAGCGACCTACATCCACAACCAGCTCAGTAGAAATAGATACTGCAGAAGGTCAATTGTCAATATGGCCACCTACCCCCAGTTCAGTCAACATTGGCAGTGGCACCCGTGTCAGAAATTTAAGCTCCCCAGTTTGGGACTTCTTTTCAGTTAGCCAGAAGGAGGCAAACATTGCCATAGGCTCCCTTTACAGAGCAAGTGTTAGTCGTAGTAAGCTTGGTACAAACTATAGTACTGGGGGCCAAACAACCCATTTGAGAAAGCACCATACAATCCGTTGGGAGGTACACCTTAGCGGCCAAAAAATGACAAGTGTTGCTGGAGAAGGGCGTGAAAGCCAGCTGAGCAGGGAATCCAAATCTGATCCGATCATGGTGGAAGGTAAAGAAGAGGAAGGCACCTTCATTACGCAAAGCAGCCCTCTCCTCAACAGTGCATTAGTATCGCCCAAATCATCAACATTGCAATGGCATAAGACTCAGGTCAACACACTAAGGCAATAGAGGACAGTGACTGCTCCACTGAAAAGCACATTGAGCCTACCACCACCTGCTCTCAAGAAGTCACCTGCATTAATGGCATCAGGAAAGAAAAAATTCAGGCTACTATTTCTGCCATGTTTAGGGCAGAGATGCAGTATGAATGCAACCGCCCAACAGCACGTTTCTACAATGCGAAGCTGTCTGAAATGTTAGCGCTGGACCTTCTCCCTTTTTCCTCTTTGGAAGGGGAGGGTTTTCTTGAATTTGTGGCAGCCATCTGCACGAAATGGAAGGTTCCCAGCCGGTCCTATTTTGCCAGAGTTGCTGTTCCAGCGCTACATTACGATGTGCTTGAATTGCTTGGACAAGCTTTGCAGCAGAGTGCTGTCCACAGTATCCACCTCACAAAATACATGTGGACCAGTTGCCAAGCAACTGATTACATGTGCATCACTGCACACTGGATCTCTTTTGTGGGGGTTGGAGAAAAAATATCTGCAGGTGTTGACACTGCTGAGATTTTTAACGCTGCTCTGAAGCAATGGAGAAATCCCATACAGCTGCAAACATTTTGGAAGACTTTAACAACAAGTTCTATGAGTGGCTGTGACCAAGAAGGCTTAAGATTGGATTTGTTGCCATGGACAAGGGCAATAATATGGTTAAGGCCATAGTCAATGATGGTTATTTCAGGGTTCTGTGTTTGGCACACTGCATCAACATCACTGCACAGGACTTTCACACAAAAGAAGACCAAGTACGCCACTTACTGTCCACCTGCAGAATAATCTACACTCATTCAGTCATTCATTTAAAGCCCGGAAACAGCTGAGGGTCATTCAGTGTGATAATAGAATGCCAGTTAAAGCACTCATACAGGAGGTGCCAACACGCTGGAACTCCACTTATTACATGCTTGAATGCCTGTTTGAGCAGTACAGACCTATCAATGAATATGTCATGCAAAGAGGGGATGCAACATCATAATGATTGAGATGGACCAATGGGGCCGAGTTAAGTGCCTGACAGAGATGCTGCACAGGAAGTCAGCAAAGAAGACAGTACCATGGGCCAAGCTATCCCGTAGTTGCACATGCTACAGGAACAGCTAAAGGAGGTGTCTGCAATGTACACAGGTGTGGAGGAAACAAAATGCATATGACTTGGTGGAGAGCTTAATCCTTCGCTTGTCTGCTAATACAAGGGTGCAAAGAGACATTGTGTCCTACAAATATTATATCTCTGCCACAATTCTTGATCCACGGTACAAACCATTGCTGTCCACTTTCATTCCTTTTACACACAGGGATGTTAGAATATACAAAAAAAGATATCTGAGCAAGGCAATGAGCTAGAAAAAGGACACCAGAGAATTAGAGGCCCACTGCTCGAGGGCACAAGCCCTGTGGGCAGCCTTCAAGTTCAGAGCCTGAGGGCAGGGCTGTTGGCTCACAGCAGCCAAAACCAACAACAAGAACAACATCAACAACAAAACCAGGAGCATCAGCCCCCAAATCTGCAACTGAATGGTTTCTACTGGCAGGGCTTAAGTCCAGCGCAGAGGTGAAGGCAAAAGAGGTTAAGCAAAGTGGAGCACCAGCAATGAACATTGAGCGAATGTTCCAGGTCTATCTGGATGGCGCAACAGAGGTCTACACTGATAAAAACCCATTGGTGCATTGGTATGGCCAGTGCTCATCAGTCTGGCAATAAACTATCTGACTTGCCCTGTAGCCAGTGTCTCAGCTGAGTATGTTTTCAGTGCTGCGGGTGCTATTGTCATAACGAGAAGGACCAGTCTCTCACCCCAAAACATGGAGAGATTAACCATGATCAAAAATAATCAGTACTTTATACCATCGGATTACACCATACCTGAAGTACCACAGGGGGAAGATGAGGGAGACAAAGATCATGGAAGTAGTGTGTTAGATGACCTACTTCTGGGCGAACCACCAGAGTTTGAGATATACTTCCCTGACTACTAGACTTTCTTTCTTTCTTTGACGCCTACCACCCCCCCAAAAAAATATGATATAGCTAGGGAACATTATTTATTATATTATTTGTGTGTGTCTGGTTGACCACTTCATCCCCACCAGCCTTACTCCTAGACACATTTAATTGCTTGAGTGGAGTTGCAATTGTGTGCAGTGAAGAAGTCCTTTCTCACCTGCAAAGCCATTTCCCTCAAGCCAGATATTGAACGGAGAATACAAAAAACTGTGACTGCCACCAACCCTGGGCAGTGATTATCTATCCTTTCCCACCCTAGATGGACTGCCTCATATGTGACATTTTTATAATTCAATTTACACTGCCAATTGTCAGCTTCATGAACAAATGGAGGATCTGCATTCTGCAATGTACCACCAATCGATCACGGTGAGCACACTGGAAGTACAGGTAAATGCTAGCATGCATTACACGCTGAGTGACTTGTAATGTGAACTTGTTGTGAGGTGTCATCATCATATGTGTTGAGAAGAGATGATTCATTTGGTGGCAGGCAGTGTGAGACTTGGTGTTTGTTTGTTACGCTTAATGCATTAGTGATGATTGAGATTCGCATTAAAAAAAATCCTTGTTTACTCTCCTTTCCAGGGATTATTCAATTTAACATTGCATTGTTCTTCTGGTATTATTTTTAGTCTTCACCCTTTGCTTTGGTCCTAAGTCACCTTTTAAGTATTACATTCTCTTCATCCAGTCTTCACCTATAAATACCATCAATCAATCCAAACATGGCCATCATTCTCAACAAACCTTTCAGCTTTCTCTGCTGAGTTGAAGATAGAAGAGGCCATTAGTTACTCAACTCTTGCTGTATAAGTAAAGAGGGGTGTGTTTAACTGTTCACAACTTAGTCTCAACAGTACAGTGTACACCCTTGCAGCAAGTATATGAATTGTCAATAAGCAAGCAATATGACTTACCACCGCCTGCCACTGCCGCTGGCTCACCCCTTGCAGCTGCTGCATCTTCTCCCTGGATGGCGTTGCTGTCCTCGCTGGCACTGGTGGTCGGTGCGGCTCGAAAAAACATTACACATTTTTCAGATGTCCTATATTCCTCCCCTATTGTTTTTTTCTGGAGCAAAATTGAAAATACATACATACAGAGCGACCTCTGACCCTGTTTACCAGGCAGGTCGCTCCCCTCACCGCCACGCAGCCCCCTGTGTGACCACTGACCGCTGCTGCATTGTGTCTGCCTGCGTTAAGAGTGACTGTGCCCTCCTTCTCTTCTGTACCCACGAGTGAGTGATTCTCCCCCACTGTACCTGTGTATTTTGCTGCCTTGATTGTTCCCCTCTCCTTTGGTGCCCAGATTGTGTCCCTTTTTTCTTCTGTCATATCCTGCATCTCCCCCTCGCCGCCCGTTTCCTGCCGCTGTGTCCCGTAACTCCGCCCCCTCGCACCCTATTGGCCGCCGCGTCCCGTAGCTCCGCCCCCTCACACCCTATTGGCCGCCCCGCTCCCACCTCCCAGCTGCTCCTCCCTCCCTCTCCCACTCATATGGAGGCCGCGCAGCGGTAGAGAGAGCGACCTCTGACCCTGTTTACCAGGCAGGTCGCTCCCCTCACCGCCACGCAGCCCCCTGTGTGACCACTGACCGCTGCTGCATTGTGTCTGCCTGCGTTAAGAGTGACTGTGCCCTCCTTCTCTTCTGTACCCACGAGTGAGTGATTCTCCCCCACTGTACCTGTGTATTTTGCTGCCTTGATTGGTCCCCTCTCCTTTGGTGCCCAGATTGTGTCCCTTTTTTCTTCTGTCATTCCCCGCGTCTCCCCCTCGCCGCCCGTTTGCTGCCGCCGCGTCCCGTAGCTCCGCCCCCCTCGCACCCTATTGGCCGCCACGTCCCGTAGCTCCGCCCCCCTCGCACCCTATTGGCCGCCCCGCTCCCACCTCCCAGCTGCTCCTCCCTCCCTCTCCCACTCATATGGAGGCCGCGCAGCGGCAGAGAGAGCGACCTCTGACCCTGTTTACCAGGCAGGTCGCTCCCCTCACCGCCACGCAGCCCCCTGTGTGACCACTGACCGCTGCTGCATTGTGTCTGCCTGCGTTAAGAGTGACTGTGCCCTCCTTCTCTTCTGTACCCACAAGTGAGTGATTCTCCGCCACTGTACCTGTGTATTTTGCTGCCTTGATTGTTCCCCTCTCCTTTGGTGCCCAGATTGTGTCCCTTTTTTCTTCTGTCATTCCCCGCGTCTCCCCCTCGCCGCCTGTTTCCCGCCGCCGCGTCCCGTAGCTCCGCCCCCTCGCACCCTATTGGCCGCCGCATCCCGTAGCTCCGCCCCCTCGCACCCTATTGGCTGCCCCGCTCCCACCTCCCAGCTGCTCCTCCCTCCCTCTCCCACTCATATGGAGGCCGCTGGCGCACCTAAGGCAAGCCCGTCTGCGCCCGTCCGCGCCTGGCCCGCGCCCGGCGCCAGACCCCCTGGCCCCCGCAGATGCCAGCCCACCCGCAAGATCTACAACGCCGCCACTCTCATCGCACTCAACACCGGCCGGAGCCCCGGCTGCTGCAGAGCCACCCCAAGACGCACCCACGGACCCTTCACCTGCCAATCCTGCAAGTTCTCCTGCATCCGGACCCGTACCGCACCCGCCAAGCCAAGCACCAACAGCAACCACCTGAAGTACCTGAAGTGCATCCTGCTCAACACTCGCTCCGTCCACAGGCACGCAATGGAACTCTGGAACCTGCTCGACGCCACATGCCCTGACGTCGCCTTCCTCACGGAAACCTGGATGAACGCCTCCTCAGCACCCGACATCGCCATCGCCATCCCGGATGCATACAAGATCACCCAGAGGGACCGCGCCAACCAGAATGGAGGAGGCATCGCCATCGTCCACAAGAACACCATCCGCATCACGACCAACTCCGAAGACACCCTCACAGCTGCCGAACACCTGCATTTCCAGATCCACACCGACCCCAAGACCACCGTCAGAGGCACCCTCATCTACAGACCCCCGGGACCTCGCACACAATTCAGCGAAGACATCGCCGACTTCATCAGCCCGCACGCTCTCCCCTCCGCTGACTACATCCTCCTCGGGGACCTCAACTTCCACCTGGAGAACAACAACGACCGCAACACCACCACCCTGCTGGACAACCTCGCCAACCTCGGACTCAAGCAACTGGTGACCACCCCCACCCACTACGCCGGCCACACGCTCGACCCCGTCTTCTCCTCCAGCAAGGACATCACCTTCAGCCACGCCACCGGACTCCACTGGACAGACCATAGCTGCGTCCACTTCAGCTTCAGAAGGACCACGACTCACCACCACCCGCAACTGGTCCACTGCAGAAGCTGGAACAAGATCACTGCCGACCAGCTCACCACATCCCTGAGCCAGAACCCCCCCACCAGATCAGCGAACTCCAACCAAGCCGCCAACAACCTCACGAAATGGATCAGCAACTGCGCAGATGACCTCGCTCCACTGAAGACCCCCCCCCGCCAGACCCGGCACCAAGAAAGCATCTTGGTTTACCGACGAACTCAAGAGTTCCAAGAAGAACTGCCGGGCCCTCGAGAAAGCCTGGCGCAGAGACCCAACTACAGACAACATGACCACCCTCAAGCTCGCCACTCGAAGACATCACCAGCTGATCCACGCCACCAAGAAATCCGCATTCAAGGAATGACTGGACAACAACGCCCGCAACAGCAAGGAACTCTTCAACATCGTCAAAGAGCTCTCGAACCCCAGCGCCGGAAACAATGACATCACGCCCTCGCAAGACCTCTGCAACTCGCTCGCCTCGTTCTTCCACAGCAAGATCGCAGACATACACAACAGTTTCAGCACACAGCCAACGCACCCTACGACCGGAACAACACCCCCCACCACCACCCTCCGCGCCTGGACCCCAGTCAACACCGAAGACACCATCCGCACGATGAACTCCATCCACTCAGGATCTCCAACCGACCCCTGCCCTCACCACGTCTTCAACAAGGCCGACTCCGTCATCGCAACCCACCTGCGGGACATCATCAACGCCTCCTTCGACACCGCCACCTTCCCAGAGAGCTGGAAACACGCCGAACTCAGCGCCCTACTGAAGAAACCATCAGCGGACCCCACCGACCTCAAAAACTACCGCCCCATCTCGCTCCTTCCTTTTCTGGCCAAAGTCATTGAGAAAACCGTCAACAGACAACTGGCCGCCTTCCTCGAGACGAACGGATCCCTCGACCACTCGCAGTCCGGCTTCCGGGCCAACCACAGCACCGAGACCGCCCTCATTGCAGCCACCGACGACATCCGAGCTTTGCTCGACAACGGGGAAACAACGGCCCTCATCCTCCTGGACCTCTCCGCGGCATTCGACACGGTCTGCCACCACACCCTAGTGCAGCGCCTCAACAACATCTGTATCCAGGAGAAGGCACTGGAATGGATCATCTCCTTCCTCGCCGGAAGAACACAGAGAGTCCGCCTACCCCCGTTCAGATCCGAGGCCACCAAAGTCATCTGCGGCGTACCACACGGATCATCACTCAGCCCCACCCTCTTCAACGTCTACATGAGCCCCCTCGCAGCCATCGCACGCCAACACAACCTCAACATCATCTCATACGCCGACGACACCCAGCTGATCCTCTCCCTCACCAACGACCCCGCCACCGCCAGAACCAACCTACACGAAGGGATGAAAGACGTAGCCGAGTGGATGACGAACAGCCGCCTGAAACTGAACTCAGATAAGACGGAAGTCCTCATCCTGGGATCATCACCCTCCGCGTGGGACGACTCCTGGTGGCCCCAGCCCTTGGCAGCGCACCCAAACCAACAGACCACGCACGCAACCTGGGCTTCGTCCTGGACTCCTCCTTCTCCATGACCAGACAAGTCAACGCCGTCTCCGCATCATGCTTCAACATCCTACGCATGCTACGTAAGATCTTCCGGTGGATCCCCACTGAAACCAGGAAGACGGTCACCCAGGCCCTCGTCACCAGCCGACTGGACTACGGCAACTCCCTCTATGCCGGAACCACAGCCAAACTCCAGAAACGACTCCAGCGCATCCAGAACGCCTCAGCACGCCTCATCCTGGACATTCCCCGACACAGCCACATCTCCGTACACCTGAGAAACCTACACTGGCTCCCCGTCAGCAAGAGAATCACGTTCCGACTCCTCACCCACGCATACAAAGCTCTCCACAACCAAGGCCCAAGATACCTCAACGACCGCTTGACCTTCTACACTCCCACCCGCCAGCTTCGATCAACCAGCCACGCCCTCGCCGCCGTCCCCCGCATCCAAAGAGCCACAACAGGAGAAAGATCCTTCTCCTACCTGGCTGCCAAGACGTGGAACTCCCTCCCCATCCACCTCCGCCTGACCAAAGACCACCTCTCCTTCTGGAAGCAACTCAAGACCTGGCTGTTCGAGCAGTAGCGGACCCCCCTCCCCAAGCGCCTTGAGACCCTCCGGGTGAGTAGCGCGCTATACAAATGCTTGATTGATTGATTGATTGATAAACATCACTACAATGATGGTGGCAATTTTTTAAATGCCGCAATACACTAACAGAAGGTCTTCAGTCCAAAAATAAACAAAACGCCGCATGATGCTGCATATGCTGTGCACACCTCTTCAAAGAATTAGTACATCACTAGGTAAGGAGATTAAGAGTCCATCAGCCCACCCTTATTGGCGGAGCGTCGTCATATGAGACCCTACGGGGTCAAAGTCAGGGCCCACACACTCGAGCCACCCGGCTCTACTGGGTACCCGTCCCAATGATCCCCGAAAGAAAAAATCTCCTGCCAAAGTGTGCAATAATATTTCGGAGGATTCAAAAAATTGCAGTGCTATTATGTGATAGTGCTTTAAAAATGACTACGTGGTCAAAAAATGTGTTTATTGTGAATTGACCAGGTGTCATATCTAAAAACCAAATTAGTCTGAAAAATATATGACTAATTTCTGACTTCGTCTCTTAAGGTCGACATGTTTCAGCCGATCTGGTAATATAACCCACATGGCCATATGGCCACATACTTATATTGATAATATCATGATTAAATATTGAGATTCACTGTTTGCGTACACCATTTTACCAAATCTATCCTGCAGTAGCCTTGAACACCATCATTATTAGGTCCCGAAGAAAGCCGGGTTATATTACCAGATCGGCTGAAACATGTCGACCTTAAGAGACAAAGTCAGTAATTAGTCATATATTTTTCAGACTAATTTGGTTTTTAGATATGACACCTGGTCAATTCACAATAAACACATTTTTTGACCACGTAGTCATTTTTAAAGCACTATCACATAATAGCACTGCAATTTTTTGAATCCTCCGAAATATTATTGCACACTTTGGCAGGAGATTTTTTCTTTCGGGGATCATTGGGACGGGTACCCAGTAGAGCTGGGTGGCTCGAGTGTGTGGGCCCTGACTTTGACCCCGTAGGGTCTCATATGACGACGCTCCGCCAATAAGGGTGGGCTGATGGACTCTTAATCTCCTTACCTAGTGATGTACTAATTCTTTGAAGAGGTGTGCACAGCATATGCAGCATCATGCGGCGTTTTGTTTATTTTTGGACTGAAGACCTTCTGTTAGTGTATTGCGGTGTATTCTGGGGAGTGAAGGTCCTGTAGTCCTTAAACTAGTTCCCCTAGGACCCTTCTGTAGATTTCTGTGAAATTTTTTAAATGCCTCTCAAGAAGACAACTTGTAAAGGAGTGGACTGAGTGGCTCGAGCTATTGTGGAATCTGAGTTTTTGAAAAGAAATGAGTGGCCAGCTGGAGAGACAATCAGGCATAAGGTCTTCTTGGTTGGTAAATTTAATGGGGCTGTCCACCTCCTCCTCATACTACCTTCCAGCCATGGTGCACAATAATCTGTTCACCATCAACTGATGCCAATAATACGAGGCGTAGATAAGAGAAAGATACAACTTTGGGGTGTCCATTGTGACCATGGCCACTCTCTTGTTTTACTGATGAAGCATGAGGAAGTAAAAGAAAGCCTTCTCATCTCAACAAACATACCTTACTTGGGCATGCAATCAGCACGGCAGAGAAGTAGTAGTGCTAATACTATTAGTAGTAAGTGACCCTTCCCATGGGTTCTCTGAGTCTAACAGTACCAACACTAGGCAATCCACAAAATATATAAAGGGAGAGGGAAAGCTGACTGAAAAAAACAGAAGAAAGGAAGCTACAGACAGACTAGTACAGACAGAGAGAGTTTGAGACAAAATACAGACACTAGAAACATAAAATAACTTAGTGCATAGGATAATGCAGGGATAACAAGATTTTTTTTAACGGATAGATCAAAGAGCATTTGGGAAAAAATAAAATTAGGAAACAGGTAAGAAATAGTTCAAATTAAGGCACAGTAAAAGTTAGGGAAATATATATTATTATTAACAACAGGAGGACTTACTGGGGCCAGCAGAGCCATCGGCAGAAGAGTGTTCTTCCTGGTAGGCACTCTAGCTCCCGCACCCGCCTGCGACGACCTCTTGCACCTGAATGCTGATGTAAGACATAATTAAAGAGACAAAAAATAATTGGTGATAAATAAATAATCTCTCCAAAAAGAATTTTGGACAGGAAACGGCAGTTGTGATAACATTGAACTTTCCTAAATCATACTTCTAGTAGTAGACTAGTATTGCGTACTGTTCTATCTATTTATTCCACATTTCCTAAAATTACCTTGCCTGACTATTCCAAATACTTTGGAATAAATTGCAATCAATGATATTTGCTTCTAAGTTCCGGTCTCATTTGCAATTATTTGCAACTCCCTTTGATGGGCCAATTCACTTAGTATTAATATTCCGCAATTTGCGATTCACTATTAAGGAATACCTTCCCATTTTTTCCTATGGGCCAAGAGGCCCATAGGAATGAATAGGAATTGCTCCCGCAATTTGTGAGTCACCAAGAGGCACTCGCAAATTGCGGGAGCAATTTCAAGGGTGCCAGTGTTCCAAAAGGAGACCCTGTTGCACCCCTGTAATGTGCATGTGTGCACATGTGGAGCACATACATGCCCTAAGGGCATGAATGTGTGCCACATGGCACTTAAAAAAAAGCAAAAAAGTGTTTTTTTAAAGGAAATCGCTAATTACCACCAACTTGAAGTTGGTGGTAATTAGCGGTTCCTTAAGGCTAAAGTGCGCTTTCTTTTGTGCTGCTTACATTGCATTGCAGTTCCTTAAATGCAAGAGCAAAATAAGGAATCGCAATTTTGCGATTCCTTATTTTGCTAGTAGGTTTCAACATACCTACATTGCTCGCTGTCAAATAGCGAGCGCTAACGCTGAAATTCTGCGAATTTCAGAGTTAGCACTCGCTCTTTGGCCACCTACATCTGGACCTAAGTCTGCATTTTGTTTTTAAATGCATAGATGGACGCATGCATGCACCAAAGTGGCTGGTTGCTTTTCACTTTACGAGCTACTAAAAAGGTTCTAAAAACTGAAGTGAGAGGATCCGCACTGCTAAATCACTAATACTAACTACCACTATCTTACTGACAGTACAAAGGAAAGGAGTATCTCTCTAGCCTTACATAATCAGCCCAAGAGAGCACAAAGTGGCAAACAAGTCCAATTAGGTAGCGCAGAGCAACTGTCTAGAATAACAATCACACAATGTAATATTTGCAAACATAACTAACCTGCATGTGAGCAGCATACTTGCTATTTGGGAGAAAAATATTAGCAATAACATTGAACACACAAGTAATAATAATATTAATAATTGGCTACTTACCAAGCCCCGAGACCACAACCTCAAGCAGGTCCAGCAGGTTCTGCTCTCGATACACTGCCCGGCGCACCCTATCCCAGCGCTGCTGGAGCTCCTAGAGTCCGTATCTGGACCCAGGCATAGCGCCTGCTGTTTGGGTGAAGGGGAGGTGGTGCTGCTAAAAATAAAACAGCACTGCCACCTCCACCTCTGAAAACAAGGCCCGGGGCTGCACCCCTTCTGGGCGCAGCCATCCGCAGGGAAGGCGGCTCTTGTTTGCCACCTTTTTTGTGGCACTCTTCTCTGCTGGGGGTCGTAAAATGAAATGTATAAAGTATAAAAAAATAACAGGAAGAAGAAGGAAGGAATGAAAAAAAACTAGGAAGGAAGTAGAGAGAAAAATAGTACAACAACTCACAAAAAACACAGAAAAAGTAGAAAAATCCCACAATATAAACACTTAGGAAGGCCAAAGAAAAGATCAAAAATAAAAATACCAGAAAAAAGTTTTGGGAAGCAAGGACTGAAAAGATTAGGATGGATTCAAAAGTATGCTCCCGCACCATAACAGAAAAGAAAACAAGATGACAGCGCCCATGTGAGACTGTGTGGTGCAGTTTGCACGATATGTCCACTGAACACACAATCCGTGTTGCCGTACGGTAGAAACATCACGCGAACTGCCGGGACAAGCAACTCCACCCACGGAACTCCACGTAGCGCGGCAGAGTTTTTTACTGCTTGCGGAGTTCCATGTAGCATGGCTATGCGAACTCCACCCAGGCTTACAGGTGAGCACACTTTCCTGGGCTCTGCACACAACTGCACTCAGATTTGGCTATACTGCCATGGTCTCTCAGTAGCACAGGTTGTACTTGTGAATGTATGTCATGACTGCTTCTTTTCTTTTATGGCCATGCTCTTAAGAATCACTCTAAGAGGAATCATCATCTGATGAAATTCAATCAATTGAAAATCACATCTAGAGTCTGATCCACCAGCTTCTCCCTCAGTCTCAGTATCAGAACCAAACTCAGAGCCCTCCTTCATTATTTAACTTAAGGCCTGGGCAAAAACCATTCAATGAGATGGCATGCCTGTTTTCTATCTAAACTAAGAGCAAGAAGTGTCCTAGCCATCACCTTTCAAATGCTGCTACATTCATTTAACAGACTATTGATATTGGCTTGAGTCATTTATTTGCAGCTCATTTTTATGTACTTTACTTCTTATTTGAATCATGAGTAAGAGAAGTTAGATACGTTTCAGTCTAGAACAAATTACACCTATTTATGCCACAGATCAAACAAAAACATGCAAACTTCGTGGTGAAGTAGTGTGATGTAAAAAACAATACATGATCAAGTGATACAAAACGACAAATTATGCAAACATTAGCATAAAGCAGCTACTTAGATATCCTTTAACATCCATATTGTATAATTGAGTTAAGTAGCTTCTATCACGGGGAACAAAACAATCAAACCCAGTAGTGAGACAATTCAAAAAGCATTTCCACTGGGCGGAAAAATGTAATCAAATACAACAGTCCCCTTGTTGTGTAATGCCGACACATTTTGATTCCCAGGGTGGCTTATGGGATTCTCTTCTGGGCGTGGACTGGTTTAGCTGATCGATTTGAGTAAGCAATATGTGTGTTGCAGGCGATAAGATGCAAGTTAAAATGTGACCAATCGGGCAATACTTCTACCTATGCAGTAGTTATGCTTGTTGGGGGTATATGGAAGCTTGGTTGAGCTCTCATGGGGCGATTTTTGCCATGCCGGCGATGCCGGATATTTTGTTCAAGGCCGTTCCGTAGCTTGTTTTGTTAGCGGTGGCTCAGATTGCTTTAAAGTTCGCAAACAAAGCAGACCGCATTGCATCTCTTTGTATTCAGCTAAGCGAGTCTTCTAATGGTGCCTCATTCCCAGTTTTAATCACTAAAATCACGTTTAATACTGCCCCGTACAGCTGCCTAGGGCCAAACCCCTTGTTGCTATTATGTTTTCTATCTAAAACATTTTTAATCACGACTTGGTGCTAGGTAGAATGCATAGGTACTTGAAGAAATGTTAATGCACCGAGATTGCTGCGTGTGTGTGATATCAGCAGAAAGTGAGAATGCGATACAATGCAGTGAAAAAGAGCAGGGTACAAATGTAAAAAAGACAGGGAGTCATTGAATTTAAAATCATCTCTCCAGCTGCTCCAGCAACACAGTTTCACAAAAAGGCAAAAAGCAACATACAAGAGAAGATAAATTATATAAAATACTTCAACTTTCAACACACACATCAAGGCAAATTGTTATGCAATTACAATAACAATATTGAAAGCGGCAACAACGTAAAACTTGCTTTCAAATTGTTTTCAGATTAGGATTGCAATTCGCTTGACACAGATATTAGTGCACACTTTATATTTACAGGGGTGCGGGGAAGTGATAGAGAAAGACAGGAGCCCGATCACTTCATGGGGAAAAGAAAATGACTAAAATGTCATGACCCTGTTGTGTAGTTCCTACTAGTCCGTAGAACCTGCGCATTGTTCGTACAACATAAACCAAGGGCTTGGTGTCAAGACTGATTCCAGACACCCCTGCAGGATATGGTGGCCTACAGACCAGCTAGCTCACAGTGGCACTGCAAGCGCCCCTAACCTACCAGGGAGCCAATGATTTTTGGCAAACCCTTAAACATGACAACCCTGATTCCTCAGGAATCGTGGGAACAGTACAGAACTTTTCGCTCAGTCACTTTTGTTCATTTAGTCTCAAAGAAATATACAGAAAATCCACAGTGGGATATTTTCAGTACTATTTATTAAACTACTGTTATTCTTGCACAAAATATGAGTGCTGCAATGATTAGTAGACAGAGCAGCTAAACATGATTACAAGCACCAACAGCTCAAATAGTAGATATTGTTATTACTGGGTGCTAAATAATTGTATATATGCAGACATATAAACAAGGCAGTAATCTAGCATACCCTTACTATGCAGTCTCTACCCTAAGCATACCTAGAGTGTGTTTAGGTGTAGAGCCAAGAATCCCCCCAAGGAACTATCCAACACCATTACCTTATGGGATAGAGTGATGGACCCCGTCATGGTCACGAACAGGACACACCTCAAGAGAGGTCAGACCGCTGCAAGGTGATTTCTCAGCATGCGAGGACCCTCAGTGTCAGCAGAAGCACCTCCTCTATCGGGATGCTCATTTTTTATATTAGAAAGCCGCCTTGCGATGTACACATAGATTAGTGATGTTGTGGATATGGAGATAGCCCTGTCACCCTGCGGATGAAGATAGTGATTACATTTGTATGTAGTAAGGAACAAGGCCTTGTACATGATGTTCAGGGCCTTGTGATAATGTTGTATGAAGCTAGATGTGAAACAAGTTTAGTTTTAGAGAAAGTTATCCGATATTGTCATGGATGCAAATGTCTGCAAAAGGTCACAGCTTGGAAACGTTATTCATAAGGACAATGTAAGAAATAAGCTGCCTCGCTACATGGGCCTAACCCGGGAATATAACACCCACTCCTCATACTAAGGGTCAATATGTAAAAAGCCAGCAGAAAGTTTTAAAATGTTAAAAAACACTCTTTAAAACATGTCAAAAGCGGGCTTCCCAATAAAATATGTAAAACACTTTATGTCATTATATTATTTGAGATCCCAAGCACTCAGAAAGCCATGGTGCCTAGAAAAAGAAAAAGCTGTTTTTGTTCATTTTGTTTAAAAAGATACCAAATTGTTCGCACATGGAAAAAATGTCAATTGTTTACGTTTCATGAGTAATAGATGCAACATTGTTGTTGCCCACATCCGCAGACGTTCCCAGAGGGACACCTCTTAGCATGTTTATGGCGCAAAGGTGATTGCATCCAGTTCCCACAACAGCAGCTGTCACACAAGTTGTCTACAGAGCCGTTGTTCACATCGCAAGGAGCTGAAGCATCCCAGGGTGCTCTAAGAATACGTTCATCATCAATGGATTACGCTGGGGACAGCAATACGCATGGGCCATTAAATGGTCCATCAGTACTTCGATGTAAAGTGGTGCAACCAATTCTGATCTGAGATATATATCCAGGATGCATTCTTGGCTGCAAAGCAGGCAGTGGAAGACCGATTGAATGCAGTCAAGCCAGACTGGCCTGAAAGACAACAACTACTGCTCATTCAGTTCTTGAAGCCGAGGTGTGCCGAAGCAGTGTATCATCCACACACAGCAGCACAGCACTAGCGGTGCTGTCTCCATTCCAAGTTGAACTGGAACGTACATTGCGGAGCAGATAGAATAAAATCAGTTTTCCCACCACAAGTAGCATGACAATTGGGAGCCCTCCAAAAACGCTTCCCAACACGGAGTGTAAGAAAGATGGTATAACTCCGAATATCGCCTGAAAGGTGCTAACCAAACAAGGACCGATGCATTTAAAAAAGTGCACAATTCCTTTCTTATCAGACATGTTAAAGATACAATGGACAAGCTGTCAGAAAAATGCAGTGGGAAGTTAGTGTGGAGTAGTGTCTGTATCGCATACGAGGACCTTGCAACCCAGAGATCAAACGTCTCTTTGGCTGAAGTTAAGGCCATATCCTACGCTAAAAGCATGGCTTTCGGTTTGCTCATGGAGTCAATGGGCCCGATTCACAGAACTAACTTAAGACAAAATCCTAAACTTACTACCATTTTCGTATTCACAGAAGGCACTCATTTTGGTATTCACAGAAGACACTTACTCACTTCGGTATTCACAGAAGTTAGGAGTCCTAACTTTAGGACTCCTAAATGCCTTCTGTGAATACCGAAAGTCTTAAATTGGGATTTTTCTCAGTTTAGGAGTCCTAAAGTTAGGACTCCTAACTTTACTACTACTAAACTGAGAAAAATCCGAATTTTAAGACTTTCGGTATTCACAGAAGGCATTTAGGAGTCCTAAAGTTAGGAGTCCTAACTATACTACTACTAAACTGAGAAAAATACTAATTTTAAGGCTTTTGGTATTCACAGAAGGCATTTAGGAGTCCTAAAGTTAGGAGTCCTAACTTTACTACTACTAAATTGAGAAAAATCCTAATTTTAAGACTTTCGGTATTCACAGAAGGCATTTAGGAGTCCTACAGTTAGGATTCCTAACTATACTACTACTAAACTGAAAAAAATCCTAATTTTAAGACTTTCGGTATTCACAGAAGGCATTTAGGAGTCCTAAAGTTAGGATTCCTAACTTCTGTGAATACCAAAATGAGTAAGTGACTTCTGTGAATACCAAAATGAGTAAGTGCCTTCTGTGAATACCAAAATGGTAGTAAGTTTAGGATTTTGTCTTAAATTAGTTCTGTGAATCGGACCCAAATTGTATCATGTATCATTTCTCGAAGGCTATAGCGCTGCCTCATTCAAGGAAGAGTTAGTTTAGCAGAATTATCAACTTATTTGAGCTTACATTAATCAGCTCACAAACGTCTGTAAATCGTGAAAATAAGTAAAACAAACAAATGTGCAGAAAAACCACTAGGTATTATTATAATATATTTATTTAGTCATTTAAAGGAGCAATCACTAGAGGGTCAAGAAGGTAGGAGAATGTTCTAGGGAACGTGTAAGAAAGAGTGCTCAAATGCATATAAAGGAGTCAAGAAAGCTCAAAGTGTGTTGAAAAGTAAAGGGCATATATTTACAAGACTGTACAGAACTGATATCCAATAAACAGTTAGATGCAACCTGGCCACATGCAAATTATTCATTTGAATTATATTTTCTAAAGTTGTAAGGAGAGTTTCCTTAAGGCTAAACAGGGGTAATGGGGAAGGGGAAATTGGTCTAGGTGCGGTGGGGGATAGCATTGACGTTTCAATCCGGCTTATAGGCAACCGAGGGACTTTAATGCCTCAGCCATGTGGATCTTTCTCAGGACAAGGGGACAGGTGAAGTGACCCTCCAGAATAAAAACAAGGAACTTAGAACCGGGACCTAATAGGTTACCCAGACGTGGTGTCTGCACATCAAATGGCGGAAGTAATGTATTAAACCCACCTCATCAATCTTGCAATGCTCTATTGGAGTCCAAAACCTGGTTACACCAATGCCTGCAATTCAATAATAATAACAAGAGTTGTTGTCAAGGGTCCATAAGTATTCTACACTAAAAGTACACAAGCACTGGCTGTAGCAACTCACCCATAAAGTGGCAAGGGCCAACTAAGGACAAATCCCGTTATTCAGTAGATATAAACCATGATGGTGGTGCCCAGACCATCCATGGAACGTAGTATTCAGGCCCGTATGCATGGCAGGAGTTGGCTGAATGAATCAGGCAATCCGGGGCACAGCGTAATTTATACGACTAGAAAAAAGAGGGGAAGGGAATTCTAATTAAAGTACTACCTAAGGGGCGCAAGGCCTTCCTAAGTGATGGCCGGTTGTGAAAAAGCAATGACCTGGAGACGATCTGATCGACGTCCTTACTCCATCGCGGTAGCAGCCAACTGAGCAGCAAACCGCGGGAGCATTTATACTAAGAAAAGGGGCAGTGGTCTTGAAAAGGGGCTGTGTCAACCACACACTAGTAAAAAGGGTCAAAAGACTCAATAAGCTCACAGTTTCAACAGCATTGCAGAAGGCCACAAAGTGCTATGTCACAGTTCTAATATTTGTAGATAGATACAATTGTTTAATTTATATTAAAACTGCCAATGTACAATTCAACAAAAAGCCCGCTCCTCTTTCTATAGCGTCTTCAATGTAAATACAAAATGCCTCAAGGTGCGCTGTCACCATCATAATATTTAAGATAGACTCAATTGTTCAATGAGTATTTAAAACTGACAGTGTACAATTAAACAAAAGGTGCAGTCTCACAATTCAGATTTAAGAATCAGTGTGTATAGACAATTAGGGACCAGTGCTGAAGCTTGGATATATTCACAGATTAAGTACCAACCTAGTGGTACGCAATTATTCACATATGACATCACAATTGCACTTCACATTGAACATAAATACAGACATTTAAAAAAGAAAAGAAACAGTAAATTATCACATCTAAAAGCATAGGACGCCAATTTTCAGTAGGAGCAAACAGGATTGGGTTAAAAAACAACATTTACATATGTGTTATACAGAAGATTTCCATGAAAGGACCTATTGTGAACAAACATTGCTGAGTGTGGACACCTGTCTGGTGATCTCCTCGTATTCATTTAATCCTCTCGCTACAGTATCAAAGCGATGTATCCATCTACACTCGCGTTGGCTCAGGATTCTACCAAAATCCCCTCCCCGGGGGTTTTGGTGTAACTTCTCTATTACACACCAACGTAGGCTCTCCGATGTGTGTCCAAATGATGTAAAATGTTCCACGAGGGGTGCTCCCTGTACCTGGCACCGTATACGACTGCAGTGTTGCAGGATACAGGACTTTACTTTTTGTATAGTTTGTCTCATATATACAAAAGCACATGGACAGGAAATGACATAGATTACCCAGCTGGAGTTACAGTTAGTGTGATCTTGAAGTGTGTGTTTGTAGTTGTTGTGTGTGAAAGTTTTCAATTCATTGACCATGGGACACGCCCTACATTGCCCACATTTAAAATGTCCCTTCACAGTGTCATCTGTGAAGTACTCGATTCTATGGGTAAAATGGATTTGACAACATGTCCCCTTACATTCATGCCTTTGCGGAATGCATGCATGGGTGGTGGTAGTCCACCAAGTTTATCTGTCACCAGGTGCCAGTGGTTGTTAATAATTTTCTTGATGGTATTGCTCTTTGTTCAGAATGTAGTCACACAAACGAATCTGTCTAGATCATTAGTCCCTCTCTCTTTGGGTTCCAGTAGGGAATATCTATTGTTGAACCATGCACATTTACGCGCCTTTTTTTAATAGTCTCAGCGGGTAGCCTCTGTCAGTCAGACGTATCATAAGTTCAGCTGACTCTAGGAAATAGTCATCCTTTCTGGAGCAGTTCCTCCGCAACCTTAGGAATTGCCCAAAGGGCAAATTGTCCCTAAAGTTGCGTGGATGGTGACTCGAGTAACGCAGGAGAGTGTTGCGTTCACTCACCTTTCTGTAAAGGCTGGTGTAAAATTTACCTTCTTCTGCTTTTATAGCTAGATCCAAAAACTTGACTGTGGAATTGCTACAGTCTAAAGAGAATTGTATATCCTTGGAGCAGTTGTTCAACCAAGAGTGAAATTCCTTAAGTAGGTTTTCACTCCCTTGCCAGATCAGTAGTACATCGTCAATGCACCAACGCCATGGCTCTATACACTGACTGTAGGGGTTTTGTTCGCTCAGGATGTAGTTGTGTTCGTATACATGCATGAAGATAATTGCTAGGTTGGGCGCGAAGCTAGCCCCCATAGCAACTCCCTTCGTTTGTATGTAGAAGTCAGCCTGAAAGCTAAAGACATTTTTAGTCATGGCTACATCAAGGAGTTTGATGATAAATTCAGTTGGGACTCTGTGTGGCCTGGGACATTTGTTCAGAACTTCTCTCATCACTCTCAATGCCTCACCCTGGGGAATGTTGGTTTAAGGAATGTAATATCCATGGTGACCAGGAGGTTGCAATTCATATCAAATGGGCGATCGTCCACAAGTTGAATTGTTTGCATGGTGTCCCTTAGGTATGTAACGGTATTCTCAGAGATAGGTTTAAGGAATACCTTAGGTAAGTAACGGTATTCTCAGAGATAGGTTTAAGGAATACATCTATATACTTGCATAAAGGCTCTAAAATGGAGCCGCAACCCAAGATTATGGGTCTCTCCGGTGGATCATGCATCCTTTTATGTATTTTGGGGAGGGTATATGGTCGGGATCCTAGGATACTTGTTATTCAGGTAGTCAAACTCATGTGCATTTAGAAAACCAGACTCAAGACCCTCAAGTGTGATATGTTTGATGGCCTCCAGAATCACTTTAGTGGGATCTGATCTTAGTTTTTCATAATTACCCTCTACCCCTAATTGGCATAGGATCTCTTTTTTGTATTCATCAGTATTCTGAATCACAATAGCCCTCCCTTTGTCGGCGGGCTTGATTACTATTTCAGTATTATTGCTGAGAGCTGTGAGTGCCATACGTTCCGAAAGCATGACATTGTGCTTGACATACTGCCTACGGAAAAGGTCTTTTGTGATAGCACGCATTACCACCTGTTCATATGCCATGATCTTGGGTGACATAAGATGGGTCAGTGGGACAAATTTGGATGGAGGACGAAGGCTGGTACAGGAAAAGGTGGGTTGGTAGGGGACTTTGTGGAAATAATGTTTTAACCGTATTTTACGAAAAAACTGATGTAATTCCAGTTTAAGATTGAAATTATTAGGTAGTGTAGTAGGTACAAATGACAGACCTTTCACCAGGATTTTTTGTTCATCTGGCTTCAAATCATATGAGGATAAATTCACAATAGGGTTTTTAGGTGTAGTTAGTGTATTTCCTACCACCTGTAATGTTGGCGGCGGGTCTGGATGTCCCCGTGTATCTCCTGTTGATAGTGTACCTGTTTCTTCGCACTCCCTCTGCCCGTGTTCCATGTAGGTTTTCTCATTGCCGGATCGAAACGTCGACGCTATCCCCCACCGCACCTGGACCAATTTCCCCTTCCCCATTACCCCTGTTTACAGCCTTAAGGAAACACTCCTTACAACTTTAGAAAATATAATTTGCATATAATTGCATTTTACTGTTTATTGGATATCAGTTCTGTACAGTCTTGTAAATATATGCCCTTTACTTTTCTACACACTTTGAGCTCTCTTGACTCCTTTATATACACTTGAGCACTCTTTCTTACACGTTCCCTAGAACATTCTCCTACCTTCTTGACCCTCTAGTGATTGTACTTTAACCCCTTCGATGCTCATGACGGAACGGTTCCGTCATGAGCATCGGTTGAGCTGTGCTCATGACGGAACCGCTCCGTCATGAGCACAGCCCCCGGGGGAAGCGCTGGCGCTCCCCCCCTGGGGCATCGATCGTGCCCCCACAGAGGCGGATGGCAGCGGAAGAGTTTCCGCTGCCACCCCCGAGCCCCCCCACGCTTCCCCATGACGTCAGCGCGCACAGCGCGCGCCGGCGTCATCAGGAAGCGTTGGACGCGCTGGAATCCATTTCTTCCAGCGCGTCCAAGGGGGTAGAGGTAGGTTTTCTTGTCCGGTGGGGGCCGCGGCGGTGAAATTTGTAGTATTGAGGCATCGGGGGAGAGGAAAGAGTATTTCCTCTCCCCTGATGTCTCAATACAGGGCATTCCTGCTCCACGATCGCGCACAGCGTCGCGATCGTGGAGCAGGGATGCCCCACTAGACACCAGGGATGTTTTTTTCTTTATTTGGGAAGCGACCCCTTGGGCAAGGGTCGCTTCCTAGGCGGCCAAATTATTTTGAAGACTTTTCTGCCCCCCCCTGGGGGCAGATCGGTCGTCTTTCTGACCGTTTCTGCCCCCAGGGGGGGCAGAAAAGCCCACTAGACACCAGGGATGACTTTTTCATAATTTAGGAGGCGACCCCTTGGGCAAGGGTCACTTTCTAGGGGTGCCAATTTTTGTGAAGTCTTTTCTGCCCCCCCTGCGGGCAGATCGGTCGTCTTTCTGCCCGTTTCTGCCCCCAGGGGGGGGCAGAAAAGCCCACTAGACACCAGGGATGTCTTTTATGTTATGTTGGAAGCGACCCCTTGGGCAAGGGTCGCTTCCTTCGGGGGCAAAATAATTCGAAGACTTTTCTGCCCCCCCTGGGGGCAGATCGGTCTTCTTTCTGCCCGTTTCTGCCCCCAGGGGGGGCAGAAAAGCCCACTAGACACCAGGGATGTCTTTTTAGTTATGTAGGAAGCGACCCCTTGGGCATGGGTCGCTTCCTAGGGGTGCCACATTATTCGAAGACTTTTCTGCCCCCCCTGGGGGCAGATCGGTCCTCTTCCTGGCTGTGTCTGCCCCCAGGGGGGGGCAGAAAAGCCCACTAGTCACCAGGGAAGTCTTTAGGAAGCGACCCCTTGGGCAAGGGTCGCTTCCTAGGCGGGCATAATAATTTGAAGACTTTTCTGCCCCCCCTGGGGGCAGATCGGTCGTCTTTCTGCCCGTTTCTGCTCCCAGGGGGGGCAGAAAAGCCCATTAGACACCAGGGATTTCTTTTTCTTTATGTAGGAAGTGACCCCTTGGGCAAGGGTCGCTTCCTTTGCGGCCTAATTATTTAGAAGACTTTTCTGCCCCCCCTGGGGGCAGATCAGTCGTCGTTCTGTCCGTTTCTGCTCCCAGGGGAGGGGGCAGAAAAGGCCACTAGACACCAGGGATGTCTTCTTTTTTATTTAGGAAGCGACCCCTTGGCAAAAACTGTTTGCATTTGTGCTCGATGTGTATTTTCTTGTCTTGTGAGTAATTTGTTTTTTTTTCTTCTTTCTAGTTGGATATCGTTGGTATTTGCTGTGTCACTGCAAAGTAGGTTCTGGTGAGTGTAGCTGTCTCTTGTAATTGAATTCTATAGTTTTTGAGTACATTGATCATTGTGATAAAGGTACACATTTCGTTACTTACTTGGTTTGCACATTGTTGGTTGTTGTTGACTTGTTTGTGCAGTCTTCAATCTTAGTAAGTATAATGGCTAGCCGCAGGATGACTGCTCAGCAGGTTGTTGGTTTGCTGTTTGAGTCTTCCTCTGATATTGGTTCAGAGACTGACTCTGCATCTGAGGGAGAGGAGGCAGGGGACGATTCTGGCAGTGAGTTGTCTCTCCGTATGGAGTCATCGGATGATGAAGATACTCTTAGTGCGGATGAAGTGCCTGTGTTAGAGGCGGAGACTGATGTGCCGATAGTGCGGCAAGAGGCATCTGTGTTGCAGCCTGGGGCTGCAAGGCTTCCCGTTGGTGTAGTGCGGCAAGAGGCATCTGGGCTGCAGGCTGGGGCTGCAAGGCTTCCCTTTGAAAGTGATGACCTCTGGGTTGCCCCTGGCATGGTGCAGCCGGCATTGCCAGAGTTTAGTGGTGTTCCAGGGTCTAGAGTGAATACTGAAAACTTTTTGCCGGTCAATTTTTTTCAGTTGTTTATGGACGATGTGTTTTTTGCAGAGATTGTTGAGCAGACTAATTTGTATGCCGAACAGTTTTTGAGGGACAGCAGTGCCAGTCTTAAGCCATACTCTAGAGCTGCCCGGTGGACTCCCACAAATGTTGAAGAGATGAAGAAGTTCTTGGGTTTAACTTTTTTGATGGGCTTGCTAAGGAAGCCATCAATGTCTTCATATTGGTCTAGCAGTCCCTTGATGGCAACGTCTATTTTTCCGGCAGTCATGACTCGTGACAGGTATTTGCTTCTGCTTCGGATGATGCATTTTGTTGATAATGGTTTAGCGTTGCCACGAGATCACCCTGACTGTGACCGTCTTTTTAAGATTAGGCCTGTCCTTGATCACTTTGTTGATCGATTTTCTGAGATTTATGCCCCTGGGAAAGAAATTGCAGTGGATGAGTCTTTGGTGTTGTTCAAGGGCCGCTTGGTTTTTAGGCAATACATTCCTAGTAAGAGGGCACGCTATGGAATAAAGCTGTATATGCTGTGTGACAGTAGGACTGGATATGTCTCTAATTTCAGGGTGTACACCGGTAAGGAATCTAGGTTTAACCTCCCTGGTTGTCCGTCCACTTTTGGAGTGACTGAGAAAATTGTTTGGGAACTTGGAAGAGGATTTTTTAACAAAGGCCACCATTTATATGTAGATAACTTCTACACTGGTGTGCGGTTGTTCAGGGAATTGGCCAAAGTGGACACTCTTGCTTGTGGCACAATCCGCTCTAACCGTAAAGGTTTCCCAAAAGAACTTGTTTGTCAAAAGCTTGTGCGGGGACAGTGCAGTGCGTTGCGTTGCCAGGAGCTTCTTGCTGTGAAGTTTACAGACAGGAGAGATGTCTACATGCTGACTACCATCCATGATGAAAGCACTGCACCTGTGACTGTTTGGGGTCAGGTCGCTGAAGCGCGCAAACCTGTGTGCATTTTAGACTATAATAGGCACATGGGTGGTGTTGACAGAGTAGATCAGAGGTTGGAACCTTACACTGCTCTTCGTAAGGCTTACATTTGGTACAAGAAGTTGGCTATCCATCTTTTCCACTTGGCAATGTTTAATGCTTTTGTTGTGTTCCAGGATTCTTGCCCTGAGTCAAAGATGACTTTTGCTAAGTTTCAGGAGTCTGTAATAGGCAGCCTTGTTGTAGTGGAACAGGCAAGTGTTCCTAGAGTTGGACTGGTGGAGGATGTTGCTAGATTGAAAGAACGCCACTTTCCAGATCACATTCCTCCCACACCCGCAAAAGATTTTCCCAGTAGATGTAGAGTCTGTTGGCAAAAAGGTTTGCGGAAGGAGAGTCGTATGTACTGCCCCGACTGTCCTTCTCATCCTGCACTGTGTCTCTCTGCTTGTTTTAGAGCGTACCACACACACGAAAGAATTTTTGGGAGGATTCTTGAGTGGTAAAGTGAACTGCCTGGTCTGTATTCTTTGGATAATTTGATTCTGTTTCAAGGTTGGTGTTAGTGCAATGTATTTAGTTGCTGATTTTCTGTTAGAAGATTTGTATCTATTTGCAATTTGTTTGTGTTTTTATTTTTTTCTAAAAAAAATCCTAAATGTGATGGCGGTGTGTGTAGGCTTGCGCTTGGCTGTTGGTGTGTGTGGACTGGCACTTGGTTGGTGGTGTGCGTGGAATGGTGCTTGGCTGGCGGTGTGCATGGACTGGCGGTGTGCGTTGACTGGTGCGTGGCTGGTGGTGTGCGTGGACTGGAGCTTGGCTGGCAGTGTGCGTGGAATGGTGCTTGGCAGGCGGTGTGTGTGGACTGGTACTTGGCTGGCGGTGTGCGTGGACTGGTGGTGTGTGTGGACTGGTGCTTGGCTGGTGGTGTCCGTGGACTGGAGCTTGGCTGGTGGTGTGCGTGTACTGGAGCGTGGCTGGCGGTGTGCATGGAATGGTGCTTGGCTGGCGGTGTGCGTGGACTGGTACTTGGCTGGCGGTGTGCGTGGACTGGTGGTGTGTGCGGACTGGTGCTTGGCTGGTGGTGTCCGTGGACTGGCGCTTGGCTAGCGGTGTGCGTGGACTGGTGTTTGGCTAGCGGTGTGTGTGGACTGGTGCTCTGCTGGCTGTGTGTGAGTAGTGACTTTCTGCTGGTCACTACACACACTGCTAGCTGAGTGCCACTCCACGCAATCCATCAGCCTGTGTAGTTGCTGTGTCTGGATTGTGGGCGTGTGAAAGTGATGGGCCCTTGAATGGCGCTGTGTGCTGGTGTGAGTTTTGTTATGTGATGGGTCCGCGGCTGGCGGTGTGAATGGTTTTGTATGTCTCACACGTATGAAAGGTGTATGAATGGCCTGTAAAGAGGTTGGTGCCTTGTCGTGGCTTTACAGCTCACGAGCTGTGAGTCAATGGTTCAGTTTCTCGCCCTTTCAATTATTACCAGTGCATTTCATTTCTGTGAAATCACTTGCTAATACAATTGTATCTACTGAACCATCACTCACCCTCGTGCCAAATCCAACCAGTATGTGTGTGTGCTTGCGGATTAGATGGCTGTGCAGTAATATTTGTCTTTCTGAAGCAGGGTGTACCTTGTCCCTTTTTGGTGAATTTTGTAATGTGTTGCTTTTGTGCCTGGTGGTGCGAATGGTCTTGTTTGTATCACGTATGAAAGGTGTGTGAATGGCCTGTAAAGTGGTTGGTGCCTTGACGTGGCTTTACAGCTCACGAGCTGTGAGTCATTGGTTTGGTTTTTTATGAATTTAATTATTGACAGTGCATTTCATTTTTGTGAAATCTCTTGTTAATAAAATTTAATACACTGAACCATGACTCGCCCTCGTGCCAAATCCAACCAGTATGTGTGTGTGTTTGAGGAATAGATGGTTGTGCAGGAATCTTTGTCTTTATTTTCTCTGCCAAGGTACACTTTCCATGCAAGAATAACCCACCAACTGTAGATATTGTCGAAAACCCATGGGAGTTCATGGTGATGTCTCTCTTGTGAATTCAAAAATTTTTTTTATCCCCAATGTCCTGCAAACCTCAAAATGTCTGCCACATTTTATTTGCAATATTATTCCAAAATTCTCACGCTGTAGGAACAATAGTTCATCTGGTTTTGCAAGGGGGTCACTTTGGTTTTTGGCCCGGTGCTCGGCGGCCATCTTGGGAAACCTACCAAACCCACGCATTTCTGAAAACTAGACACCCGGCGGCTTCCAGGGAGGTATGGCTTGCGTGGATCCCCCAACGTTTCCTTACCCGGAATCCCCTGCAAACCTCAATTTTTGCTGAAAAAAGCACTTTTTTCACACATTTTGGGGTGGGAAAGTGGTGGCATCACCGGGTTCACACAAATTTACCACCACCCAGCGTTCCCCCAGGTCTCCCGGTAAAAATGGTGCCTCACTTGTGTGGGAGGCCCAAGTACCCGCGGCAGGCAAGGGCCCAAAACGTAGTGAGGCGATATCAAAATGGCCTATCGCAAAACCACCTGGTTTTGCAAGGGGGGTCACTTTGGTTTTTGGCCCGGTGCTCGGCGGCCATCTAGGGAAACCTACCAAACCCACACATTTCTGAAAACTAGACACCCGGCGGCTTCCAGGGAGGTATGGCTTGCGTGGATCCCCCAACGTTTCCTTACCCAGAATCCCCTGCAAACCTCAATTTTTGCTGAAAAAAATCACTTTTTTCACACATTTTGGGGTGGGAAAGTAGTGGCATCACCGGGCTCACACAAATTTACCACCACCCAGCGTTCCCCCAGGTCTCCCGGTAAAAATGGTGCCTCACTTGTGTGGGAGGCCCAAGTACCCGCGGCAGGCAAGGGTCCAAAACGTAGTGAGGCGACATCAAAATGGCCTATCGCAAAACCACCTGGTTTTGCAAGGGGGGTCACTTTGGTTTTTGGCCCGGTGCTCGGCGGCCATCAAGGGAAACCTACCAAACCCACGCATTTCTGAAAACTAGACACCCGGCGGCTTCCAGGGAGGTATGGCTTGCGTGGATCCCCCAACGTTTCCTTAACCAGAATCCCCTGCAAACCTCAATTTTTGCTGAAAAAATCACTTTTTTCACACATTTTGGGGTGGGAAAGTAGTGGCATCACCGGGCTCACACAAATTTACCACCACCCAGCATTCCCCCAGGTCTCCCGATAAAAATGGTGCCTCACTTGTGTGGGAGGCCCAAGTACCCGCGGCAGGCAAGGGCCCAAAACGTAGTGAGGCGACATCAAAATGGCCTATCGCAAAACCACCTGGTTTTGCAAGGGGGGTCACTTTGGTTTTTGGCCCGGTGCTCGGCGGCCATCTAGGGAAACCTACCAAACCCATGCATTTCTGAAAACTAGACACCCGGCGGCTTCCAGGGAGGTATGGCTTGCGTGGATCCCCCAACGTTTCCTTACCCAGAATCCCCTGCAAACCATAATTTTTGCTGAAAAAAATCACTTTTTTCACACATTTTGGGGTGGGAAAGTAGTGGCATCACCGGGCTCACACAAAATTACCACCACCCAGTGTTCCCCCAGGTCTCCCAGTAAAAATGGTGCCTCACTTGTGTGGGAGGCCCAAGTACCCGCGGCAGGCAAGGGCCCAAAACGTAGTGAGGCGACATCAAAATGGCCTATCGCAAAACCACCTGGTTTTGCAAGGGGGGTCACTTTGGTTTTTGGCCCGGTGCTCGGCGGCCATCTAGGGAAACCTACCAAACCCACACATTTCTGAAAACTAGACACCCGGCGGCTTCCAGGGAGGTATGGCTTGCGTGGATCCCCCAACGTTTCCTTACCCAGAATCCCCTGCAAACCTCAATTTTTGCTGAAAAAAGCACTTTTTTCACACATTTTGGGGTGGGAAAGTAGTGGCATCACCGGGCTCACACAAATTTACCACCACCCAGCGTTCCCCCAGGTCTCCCGGTAAAAATAGTGCCTCACTTGTGTGGGAGGCCCAAGTACCCGCGGCAGGCAAGGGCCCAAAACGTAGTGAGGCGACATCAAAATGGCCTATCGCAAAACCACCTGGTTTTGCAAGGGGGGTCACTTTGGTTTTTGGCCCGGTGCTCGGCGGCCATCTTGGGAAACCTACCAAACCCACGCATTTCTGAAAACTAGACACCCGGCGGCTTCCAGGGAGGTATGGCTTGCGTGGATCCCCCAACGTTTCCTTACCCAGAATCCCCTGCAAACCTCAATTTTTGCTGAAAAAATCACTTTTTTCACACATTTTGGGGTGGGAAAGTAGTGGCATCACCGGGCTCACACAAATTTACCACCACCCAGCGTTCCCCCAGGTCTCCCGGTAAAAATGATGCCTCACTTGTGTGGGAGGCCCAAGTACCCGCGGCAGGCAAGGGCCCAAAACGTAGTGAGGCGACATCAAAATGGCCTATCGCAAAACCACCTGGTTTTGCAAGGGGGGTCACTTTGGTTTTTGGCCAAAAAAGGGTCATTTTTCACTGCAAAATTGAGGTGTGACCACGTTGCGTTTTGCGCCGTTTCCTGTCGCGGGCACTAGGCCGACCCCCACGAGTGAGGTACCATTTTTCTCGTAGGACTTTTGGGAACGCGGGGTGGGTGGAAATTTGTGGATCCACGCAGATTCCAGAACTTTCCATCCCAGAAATGTGGGGAAAATGTGTTTTTTTTGTCATTTTTTTACGTTTGCAAGGGATTCTGGGTAACAGACCATGGAGCGAGGCAGTCAAGTCACCCCATCCCGGATTCCCCTGGGTGTCTAGTTTTCAAAAATGTATAGGTTTGCTATGTTTCCCTAGGTGCCGGCTGGGCTAGGGTTAAAAAACTACAGCTAGTCACTTAGCCAAAAAAGGGTCATTTTTCACTGCAAAATTGAGGTGTGACCACGTTGCGTTTTGCGCCGTTTCCTGTCGCGGGCACTAGGCCGACCCGCACAAGTGAGGTACCATTTTTCTCGTAGGACTTTGGGGAACGCGGGGTGGGTGGAAATTTGTGGATCCACGCAGATTCCAGAACTTTCCATCCCAGAAATGTGGGGAAAATGTGTTTTTTTTTGTCATTTTTTTACGTTTGCAAGGGATTCTGGGTAACAGACCATGGAGGGAGGCAGTCAAGTCACCCCATCCTGGATTCCCCTGGGTGTCTAGTTTTCAAAAATGTATAGGTTTGCTCGGTTTCCCTAGGTGCCGGCTGGGCTAGGGTTCAAAAACTACAGCTAGTCACTTAGCCAAAAAAGGGTCATTTTTCACTGCAAAATTGAGGTGTGACCACGTTGCGTTTTGCGCCGTTTCCTGTCGCGGGCACTAGGCCGACCCACACAAATGAGGTACCATTTTTCTCGTAGGACTTTGGGGAACGCGGGGTGGGTGGAAATTTGTGGATCCACGCAGATTCCAGAACTTTCCATCAGAGAAATGTGGGGAAAATGTGTTTTTTTGTCATTTTTTTACGTTTGCAAGGGATTTTGGGTAACAGACCATGGAGGGAGGCAGTCAAGTCACCCCATCCTGGATTCCCCTGGGTGTCTAGTTTTCACAAATGTATAGGTTTGCTAGGTTTCCCTAGGTGCCGGCTGGGCTAGGGTTCAAAAACTACAGCTAGTCACTTTGCCAAAAAAGGGTCATTTTTCACTGCAAAATTGAGGTGTGACCACGTTGCGTTTTGCGCCGTTTCCTGTCGCGGGCACTAGGCCGACCCGCACAAGTGAGGTACCATTTTTCTCGTAGGACTTTGGGGAACGCGGGGTGGGTGGAAATTTGTGGATCCACGCAGATTCCAGAACTTTCCATCCCAGAAATGTGGGGAAAATGTGTTTTTTTTGTCATTTTTTTACGTTTGCAAGGGATTCTGGGTAACAGACCATGGAGCGAGGCAGTCAAGTCACCCCATCCCGGATTCCCCTGGGTGTCTAGTTTTCAAAAATGTATAGGTTTGCTAGGTTTCCCTAGGTGCCGGCTGGGCTAGGGTTAAAAAACTACAGCTAGTCACTTAGCCAAAAAAGGGTCATTTTTCACTGCAAAATTGAGGTGTGACCACGTTGCGTTTTGCGCCGTTTCCTGTCGCGGGCACTAGGCCGACCCGCACAAGTGAGGTACCATTTTTCTCGTAGGACTTTGGGGAACGCGGGGTGGGTGGAAATTTGTGGATCCACGCAGATTCCAGAACTTTCCATCCCAGAAATGTGGGGAAAATGTGTTTTTTTTGTCATTTTTTTACGTTTGCAAGGGATTCTGGGTAACAGACCATGGAGGGAGGCAGTCAAGTCACCCCATCCTGGATTCCCCTGGGTGTCTAGTTTTCAAAAATGTATAGGTTTGCTAGGTTTCCCTAGGTGCCGGCTGGGCTAGGGTTAAAAAACTACAGCTAGTCACTTAGCCAAAAAGGGTCATTTTTCACTGCAAAATTGAGGTGTGACCACGTTGCGTTTTGTGCCGTTTCCTGTCGCGGGCACTAGGCCGACCCGCACAAGTGAGGTACCATTTTTCTCGTAGGACTTTGGGGAACGCGGGGTGGGTGGAAATTTGTGGATCCACGCAGATTCCAGAACTTTCCATCCCAGAAATGTGGGGAAAATGTGTTTTTTTTGTCATTTTTTTACGTTTGCAAGGGATTCTGGGTAACAGACCATGGAGGGAGGCAGTCAAGTCACCCCATCCTGGATTCCCCTGGGTGTCTAGTTTTCAAAAATGTATAGGTTTGCTCGGTTTCCCTAGGTGCCGGCTGGGCTAGGGTTCAAAAACTACAGCTAGTCACTTAGCCAAAAAAGGGTCATTTTTCACTGCAAAATTGAGGTGTGACCACGTTGCGTTTTGCGCCGTTTCCTGTCGCGGGCACTAGGCCGACCCACACAAATGAGGTACCATTTTTCTCGTAGGACTTTGGGGAACGCGGGGTGGGTGGAAATTTGTGGATCCACGCAGATTCCAGAACTTTCCATCAGAGAAATGTGGGGAAAATGTGTTTTTTTGTCATTTTTTTACGTTTGCAAGGGATTTTGGGTAACAGACCATGGAGGGAGGCAGTCAAGTCACCCCATCCTGGATTCCCCTGGGTGTCTAGTTTTCACAAATGTATAGGTTTGCTAGGTTTCCCTAGGTGCCGGCTGGGCTAGGGTTCAAAAACTACAGCTAGTCACTTTGCCAAAAAAGGGTCATTTTTCACTGCAAAATTGAGGTGTGACCACGTTGCGTTTTGCGCCGTTTCCTGTCGCGGGCACTAGGCCGACCCGCACAAGTGAGGTACCATTTTTCTCGTAGGACTTTGGGGAACGCGGGGTGGGTGGAAATTTGTGGATCCACGCAGATTCCAGAACTTTCCATCCCAGAAATGTGGGGAAAATGTGTTTTTTTTGTCATTTTTTTACGTTTGCAAGGGATTCTGGGTAACAGACCATGGAGGGAGGCAGTCAAGTCACCCCATCCTGGATTCCCCTGGGTGTCTAGTTTTCACAAATGTATAGGTTTGCTAGGTTTCCCTAGGTGCCGGCTGGGCTAGGGTTCAAAAACTACAGCTAGTCACTTTGCCAAAAAAGGGTCATTTTTCACTGCAAAATTGAGGTGTGACCACGTTGCGTTTTGCGCCGTTTCCTGTCGCGGGCACTAGGCCGACCCGCACAAGTGAGGTACCATTTTTCTCGTAGGACTTTGGGGAACGCGGGGTGGGTGGAAATTTGTGGATCCACGCAGATTCCAGAACTTTCCATCCCAGAAATGTGGGGAAAATGTGTTTTGTTTGTCATTTTTTTACGTTTGCAAGGGATTATGGGTAACAGACCATGGAGGGAGGCAGTCAAGTCACCTCATCCTGGATTCCCCTGGGTGTCTAGTTTTAAAAAATGTATAGGTTTTCTAGGTTTCCCTAGGTGCCGGCTGGGCTAGGGTTCAAAAACTACAGCTAGTCACTTACCCAAAAAAGGGTCATTTTTCACTGCAAAATTGAGGTGTGACCACGTTGCGTTTTGCGCCGTTTCCTGTCGCGGGCACTAGGCCGACCCGCACAAGTGAGGTACCATTTTTCTCGTAGGACTTTGGGGAAAGCGGGGTGGGTGGAAATTTGTGGATCCACGCAGATTCCAGAACTTTCCTTCCCAGAAATGTGGGGAAAATGTGTTTTTTTTGTCATTTTTTTACGCTTGCAATGGATTCTGGGTAACAGACCATGGAGGGAGGCAGTCAAGTCACCCCATCCTGGATTCCCCTGGGTGTCTAGTCTTCAAAAATATATAGGTTTGCTAGGTTTCCCTAGGTGCCGGCTGGGCTAGGGTTCAAAAACTACAGCTAGTCACTTTGCCAATAAAGGGTCATTTTTCACTGCAAAATTGAGGTGTGACCACGTTGCGTTTTGCGCCGTTTCCTGTCGCGGGCACTAGGCTGACCCGCACAAGTGAGGTACCATTTTTCTCGTAGGACTTTGGGGAATGCGGGGTGGGTGGAAATTTGTGGATCCACGCAGATTCCAGAACTTTCCATCCCAGAAATGTGGGGAAAATGTGTTTTTTTTGTCATTTTTTTATGTTTGCAAGGGATTCTGGGTAACAGACCATGGTGGGAGGCAGTCAAGTCACCCCATCCTGGATTCCCCTGGGTGTCTAGTTTTCAAAAATGTATAGGTTTGCTAGGTTTCCCTAGGTGCCGGCTGGGATAGGGTTCAAAAACTACAGCTAGTCACTTTGCCAAAAAAGGGTCATTTTTCACTGCAAAATTGAGGTGTGACCACATTGCGTTTTGCGCCGTTTCCTGTGGCGGGCACTAGGCCGACCCACACAAATGAGGTACCATTTTTCTCGTAGGACTTTGGGGAACGCGGGGTGGGTGGAAATTTGTGGATCCACGCAGATTCCAGAACTTTCCATCCCAGAAATGTGGGGAAAATGTGTTTTTTTTGTCATTTTTTTACGTTTGCAAGGGATTCTGGGTAACAGACCATGGAGGGAGGCAGTCAAGTCACCCCATCCTGGATTCCCCTGGGTGTCTAGTTTTCAAAAATGTATAGGTTTGCTGGGTTTCCCTAGGTGCCGGCTGGGCTAGGGTTCAAAAACTACAGCTAGTCACTTAGCCAAAAAAGGGTCATTTTTCACTGCAAAATTGAGGTGTGACCACGTTGCGTTTTGCGCCGTTTCCTGTCGCGGGCACTAGGCCGACCCACACAAATGAGGTACCATTTTTCTCGTAGGACTTTGGGGAACGCGGGGTGGGTGGAAATTTGTGGATCCACGCAGATTCCAGAACTTTCCATCAGAGAAATGTGGGGAAAATGTGTTTTTTTGTCATTTTTTTACGTTTGCAAGGGATTTTGGGTAACAGACCATGGAGGGAGGCAGTCAAGTCACCCCATCCTGGATTCCCCTGGGTGTCTAGTTTTCACAAATGTATAGGTTTGCTAGGTTTCCCTAGGTGCCGGCTGGGCTAGGGTTCAAAAACTACAGCTAATCACTTTGCCAAAAAAGGGTCATTTTTCACTGCAAAATTGAGGTGTGACCACATTGAGTTTTGCGCCGTTTTCTGTCGCGGGCACTAGGCCGACCCACACAAATGAGGTACCATTTTTCTCGTAGGACTTTGGGGAACGCGGGGTGGGTGGAAATTTGTGGATCCACGCAGATTCCAGAACTTTCCATCCCAGAAATGTGGGGAAAATGTGTTTTTTTTGTCATTTTTTTACGTTTGCAAGGGATTCTGGGTAACAGACCATGGAGGGAGGCAGTCAAGTCACCCCATCCTGGATTCCCCTGGGTGTCTAGTTTTAAAAAATGTATAGGTTTGCTCGGTTTCCCTAGGTGCCGGCTGGGCTAGGGTTCAAAAACTACAGCTAGTCACTTAGCCAA
The DNA here is from genome assembly GCF_964204655.1 of Triturus cristatus. NCBI lineage: Eukaryota > Metazoa > Chordata > Amphibia > Caudata > Salamandridae > Triturus > Triturus cristatus. The sequence continues at coordinate 477,156,877 of NC_140587.1, read as the reverse complement.
AAAAGGGTCATTTTTCACTGCAAAATTGAGGTGTGACCACGTTGCGTTTTGCGCCGTTTCCTGTCGCGGGCACTAGGCCGACCCGCACAAGTGAGGTACCATTTTTCTCGTAGGACTTTGGGGAACGCGGGGTGGGTGGAAATTTGTGGATCCACGCAGATTCCAGAACTTTCCATCCCAGAAATGTGGGGAAAATGTGTTTTTTTTGTCATTTTTTTACGTTTGCAAGGGATTCTGGGTAACAGACCATGGAGGGAGGCAGTCAAGTCACCCCATCCTGGATTCCCCTGGGTGTCTAGTTTTCACAAATGTATAGGTTTGCTAGGTTTCCCTAGGTGCCGGCTGGGCTAGGGTTCAAAAACTACAGCTAGTCACTTTGCCAAAAAAGGGTCATTTTTCACTGCAAAATTGAGGTGTGACCACGTTGCGTTTTGCGCCGTTTCCTGTCGCGGGCACTAGGCCGACCCGCACAAGTGAGGTACCATTTTTCTCGTAGGACTTTGGGGAACGCGGGGTGGGTGGAAATTTGTGGATCCACGCAGATTCCAGAACTTTCCATCCCAGAAATGTGGGGAAAATGTGTTTTTTTTGTCATTTTTTTACGTTTGCAAGGGATTATGGGTAACAGACCATGGAGGGAGGCAGTCAAGTCACCTCATCCTGGATTCCCCTGGGTGTCTAGTTTTCAAAAATGTATAGGTTTTCTAGGTTTCCCTAGGTGCCGGCTGGGCTAGGGTTCAAAAACTACAGCTAGTCACTTACCCAAAAAAGGGTCGTTTTTCACTGCAAAATTGAGGTGTGACCACGTTGCGTTTTGCGCCGTTTCCTGTCGCGGGCACTAGGCCGACCCGCACAAGTGAGGTACCATTTTTCTCGTAGGACTTTGGGGAAAGCGGGGTGGGTGGAAATTTGTGGATTCACGCAGATTCCAGAACTTTCCATCCCAGAAATGTGGGGAAAATGTGTTTTTTTTGTCATTTTTTTACGCTTGCAATGGATTCTGGGTAACAGACCATGGAGGGAGGCAGTCAAGTCACCCCATCCTGGATTCCCCTGGGTGTCTAGTTTTCAAAAATATATAGGTTTGCTAGGTTTCCCTAGGTGCCGGCTGGGCTAGGGTTCAAAAACTACAGCTAGTCACTTTGCCAATAAAGGGTCATTTTTCACTGCAAAATTGAGGTGTGACCACGTTGCGTTTTGCGCCGTTTCCTGTCGCGGGCACTAGGCTGACCCGCACAAGTGAGGTACCATTTTTCTCGTAGGACTTTGGGGAATGCGGGGTGGGTGGAAATTTGTGGATCCACGCAGATTCCAGAACTTTCCATCCCAGAAATGTGGGGAAAATGTGTTTTTTTTGTCATTTTTTTATGTTTGCAAGGGATTCTGGGTAACAGACCATGGTGGGAGGCAGTCAAGTCACCCCATCCTGGATTCCCCTGGGTGTCTAGTTTTAAAAAATGTATAGGTTTGCTAGGTTTCCCTAGGTGCCGGCTGGGATAGGGTTCAAAAACTACAGCTAGTCACTTTGCCAAAAAAGGGTCATTTTTCACTGCAAAATTGAGGTGTGACCATATTGCGTTTTGCGCCGTTTCCTGTCGCGGGCACTAGGCCGACCCACACAAATGAGGTACCATTTTTCTCGTAGGACTTTGAAGAACGCGGGGTGGGTGGAAATTTGTGGATCCACGCAGATTCCAGAACTTTCCATCAGAGAAATGTGGGGAAAATGTGTTTTTTTGTCATTTTTTTACGTTTGCAAGGGATTTTGGGTAACAGACCATGGAGGGAGGCAGTCAAGTCACCCCATCCTGGATTCCCCTGGGTGTCTAGTTTTCAAAAATGTATAGGTTTGCTAGGTTTCCCTAGGTGCCGGCTGGGCTAGGGTTCAAAAACTACAGCTAGTCACTTTGCCAAAAAAGGGTCATTTTTCACTGCAAAATTGAGGAGTGACCACGTTGCGTTTTGCGCCGTTTCCTGTCGCGGGCACTAGGCCGACCCGCACAAGTGAGGTACCATTTTTCTCGTAGGACTTTGGGGAACGCGGGGTGGGTGGAAATTTGTGGATCCACGCAGATTCCAGAACTTTCCATCCCAGAAATGTGGGGAAAATGTGTTTTTTTTCTCATTGTTTTACGTTTGCAAGGGATTCTGGGTAACAGACCATGGTGGGAGGCAGTCAAGTCACCCCATCCTGGATTCCCCTGGGTGTCTAGTTTTCAAAAATGTATAGGTTTGCTAGGTTTCCCTAGGTGCCGGGTGGGATAGGGTTCAAAAACTACAGCTAGTCACTTTGCCAAAAAAGGGTCATTTTTCACTGCAAAATTGAGGTGTGACCACGTTGCGTTTTGCGCCGTTTCCTGTCGCGGGCACTAGGCCGACCCGCACAAGTGAGGTACCATTTTTCTCGTAGGACTTTGTGGAACGCGGGGTGGGTGGAAATTTGTGGATCCACGCAGATTCCAGAACTTTCCATCCCAGAAATGTGGGGAAAATGTGTTTTTTTTGTCATTTTTTTACGTTTGCAAGGGATTCTGGGTAACAGACCATGGAGGGAGGCAGTCAAGTCACCTCATCCTGGATTCCCCTGGGTGTCTAGTTTTCAAAAATGTATAGGTTTTCTAGGTTTCCCTAGGTGCCGGCTGGGCTAGGGTTCAAAAACTACAGCTAGTCACTTACCCAAAAAAGGGTCATTTTTCACTGCAAAATTGAGGTGTGACCACGTTGCGTTTTGCGCCGTTTCCTGTCGCGGGCACTAGGCCGACCCGCACAAGTGAGGTACCATTTTTCTCGTAGGACTTTGGGGAAAGCGGGGTGGGTGGAAATTTGTGGATCCACGCAGATTCCAGAACTTTCCATCCCAGAAATGTGGGGAAAATGTGTTTTTTTTGTCATTTTTTTACGCTTGCAATGGATTCTGGGTAACAGACCATGGAGGGAGGCAGTCAAGTCACCCCATCCTGGATTCCCCTGGGTGTCTAGTTTTCAAAAATGTATAGGTTTGCTAGGTTTCCCTAGGTGCCGGCTGGGCTAGGGTTCAAAAACTACAGCTAGTCACTTTGCCAAAAAAGGGTCATTTTTCACTGCAAAATTGAGGTGTGACCACATTGCGTTTTGCGCCGTTTCCTGTCGCGGGCACTAGGCCGACCCGCACAAGTGAGGTACCATTTTTCTCGTAGGACTTTGGGGAACGCGAGGGGGTTGAAATTTGTGGATCCACGCACATTCCAGAACTTTCCATCCCAGAAATGTGGGGAAAATGTGTTTTTTTTGTCATTTTTTTACGTTTGCAAGGGATTCTGGGTAACAGACCATTGTGGGAGGCAGTCAAGTCACCCCATCCTGGATTCCCCTGTGTGTCTAGTTTTCAAAAATGTATAGGTTTGCTAGGTTTCCCTAAGTGCCGGCAGGGCTAGGGTTAAAAAACTACAGCTAGTCACTTTGCCAAAAAAGGGTCATTTTTCACTGCAAAATTGAGGTGTGACCACGTTGCGTTTTGCGCCGTTTCCTGTCACGGGCACTAGGCCGACCCGCACAAGTGAGGTACCATTTTTCTCGTAGGACTTTGGGGAATGCGGGGTGGGTGGAAATTTGTGGATCCACGCAGATTCCAGAACTTTCCATCCCAGAAATGTGGGGAAAATGTGTTTTTTTTGTCATTTTTTTATGTTTGCAAGGGATTCTGGGTAACAGACCATGGTGGGAGGCAGTCAAGTCACCCCATCCTGGATTCCCCTGGGTGTCTAGTTTTCAAAAATGTATAGGTTTGCTAGGTTTCCCTAGGTGCCGGCTGGGATAGGGTTCAAAAACTACAGCTAGTCACTTTGCCAAAAAAGGGTCATTTTTCACTGCAAAATTGAGGTGTGACCACATTGCGTTTTGCGCCGTTTCCTGTCGCGGGCACTAGGCCGACCCACACAAATGAGGTACCATTTTTCTCGTAGGACTTTGGGGAATGCGGGGTGGGTGGAAATTTGTGGATCCACGCAGATTCCAGAACTTTCCATCAGAGAAATGTGGGGAAAATGTGTTTTTTTGTCATTTTTTTACGTTTGCAAGGGATTTTGGGTAACAGACCATGGAGGGAGGCAGTCAAGTCACCCCATCCTGGATTCCCCTGGGTGTCTAGTTTTCACAAATGTATAGGTTTGCTAGGTTTCCCTAGGTGCCGGCTGGGCTAGGGTTCAAAAACTACAGCTAGTCACTTTGCCAAAAAAGGGTCATTTTTCACTGCAAAATTGAGGTGTGACCACGTTGCGTTTTGCGCCGTTTCCTGTCGCGGGCACTAGGCCGACCCGCACAAGTGAGGTACCATTTTTCTCGTAGGACTTTGGGGAACGCAGGGTGGGTGGAAATTTGTGGATCCACGCAGATTCCAGAACTTTCCATCCCAGAAATGTGGGGAAAATGTGTTTTTTTTGTCATTTTTTTACGTTTGCAAGGGATTCTGGGTAACAGACCATGGAGGGAGGCAGTCAAGTCACCTCATCCTGAATTCCCCTGGGTGTCTAGTTTTCAAAAATGTATAGGTTTTCTAGGTTTCCCTAGGTGCCGGCTGGGCTAGGGTTCAAAAACTACAGCTAGTCACTTACCCAAAAAAGGGTCATTTTTCACTGCAAAATTGAGGTGTGACCACGTTGCGTTTTGCGCCGTTTCCTGTCGCGGGCACTAGGCCGACCCGCACAAGTGAGGTACCATTTTTCTCGTAGGACTTTGGGGAACGCGGGGTGGGTGGAAATTTGTGGATCCACGCAGATTCCAGAACTTTCCATCCCAGAAATGTGGGGAAAATGTGTTTTTTTTGTCATTTTTTTACGCTTGCAATGGATTCTGGGTAACAGACCATGGAGGGAGGCAGTCAAGTCACCCCATCCTGGATTCCCCTGGGTGTCTAGTTTTCAAAAATGTATAGGTTTGCTAGGTTTCCCTAGGTTCCGGCTGGGCTAGGGTTCAAAAACTACAGCTAGTCACTTTGCCAAAAAAGGGTCATTTTTCACTGCAAAATTGAGGTGTGACCACATTGCGTTTTGCGCCGTTTCCTGTCGCGGGCACTAGGCCGACCCGCACAAGTGAGGTACCATTTTTCTCGTAGGACTTTGGGGAACGCGAGGGGGTTGAAATTTGTGGATCCACGCACATTCCAGAACTTTCCATCCCAGAAATGTGGGGAAAATGTGTTTTTTTTGTCATTTTTTTACGTTTGCAAGGGATTCTGGGTAACAGACCATGGTGGGAGGCAGTCAAGTCACCCCATCCTGGATTCCCCTGGGTGTCTAGTTTTCAAAAATGTATAGGTTTGCTAGGTTTCCCTAGGTGCCGGCTGGGATAGGGTTCAAAAACTACAGCTAGTCACTTTGCCAAAAAAGGGTCATTTTTCACTGCAAAATTGAGGTGTGACCACATTGCGTTTTGCGCCGTTTCCTGTCGCGGGCACTAGGCCGACCCGCACAAGTGAGGTACCATTTTTCTCGTAGGACTTTGGGGAACGCGGGGGGGTTGAAATTTGTGGATCCACGCACATTCCAGAACTTTCCATCCCAGAAATGTGGGGAAAATGTGTTTTTTTTGTCATTTTTTTACGTTTGCAAGGGATTCCGGGTAACAGACCATTGTGGGAGGCAGTCAAGTCACCCCATCCTGGATTCCCCTGTGTGTCTAGTTTTCAAAAATGTATAGGTTTGCTAGGTTTCCCTAAGTGCCGGCAAGGCTAGGGTTAAAAAACTACAGCTAGTCACTTTGCCAAAAAAGGGTCATTTTTCACTGCAAAATTGAGGTGTGACCACGTTGCGTTTTGCGCCGTTTCCTGTCACGGGCACTAGGCCGACCCGCACAAGAGAGGTACCATTTTTCTCGTAGGACTTTGGGGAACGCGGGGTGGGTGGAAATTTTTGGATCCACGCAGATTCCAGAACTTTCCATCCCAGAAATGTGGGGAAAATGTGTTTTTTTGTCATTTTTTTACGTTTGCAAGGGATTCTGGGTAACAGACCATGGTGGGAGGCAGTCAAGTCACCCCATCCTGGATTCCCCTGGGTGTCTAGTTTTCAAAAATGTATAGGTTTGCTAGGTTTCCCTAAGTGCCGGCAGGGCTAGGGTTCAAAAACTACAGCTAGTCACTTTGCCAAAAAAGGGTCATTTTTCACTGCAAAATTGAGGTGTGACCACGTTGCGTTTTGCGCCGTTTCCTGTCGCGGGCACTAGGCTGACCCGCACAAGTGAGGTACAATTTTTCTCGTAGGACTTTGGGGAACGTGGGGTGGGTGGAAATTTGTGGATCCACGCAGATTCCAGAACTTTCCATCCCAGAAATGTGGGGAAAATGTGTTTTTTTTGTCATTTTTTTACGTTTGCAAGGGATTCTGGGTAACAGACCATGGAGGGAGGCAGTCAAGTCACCTCATCCTGGATTCCCCTGGGTGTCTAGTTTTCACAAATGTATAGGTTTGCTAGGTTTCCCTAAGTGCCGGCAGGGCTAGGGTTCAAAAACTACAGCTAGTCACTTAGCCAAAAAAGGGTCATTTTTCACTGCAAAATTGAGGTGTGACCACGTTGCGTTTTGCGCCGTTTCCTGTCGCGGGCACTAGGCCGACCCGCACAAGTGAGGTACCATTTTTCTCGTAGGACTTTCGGGAATGCGGGGTGGGTGGAAATTTGTGGATCCACGCAGATTCCAGAACTTTCCATCCCAGAAATGTGGGGAAAATGTGTTTTTTTTGTCATTTTTTTACGTTTGCAAGGGATTCTGGGTAACAGACCATGGTGGGAGGCAGTCAAGTGACCCCATCATGGATTCCCCTGGGTGTCTAGTTTTCAAAAATGTATAGGTTTGCTAGGTTTCCCTAGGTTCTGGCAGGGCTAGGGTTAAAAAACTACAGCTAGTCACTTTGCCAAAAAGGGGTCATTTTTCACTGCAAAATTGAGGTGTGACCACGTTGCGTTTTGCGCCGTTTCCTGTCGCGGGCACTAGGCCGACCCGCACAAGTGAGGTACCATTTTTCTCATAGGACTTTGGGGAATGCGGGGTGGGTGGAAATTTGTGGATCCACGCAGATTCCAGAACTTTCCATCCCAGAAATGTGGGGAAAATGTGTTTTTTTGTCATTTTTTTACGTTTGCAAGGGATTTTGGGTAACAGACCATGGAGGGAGGCAGTCAAGTCACCCCATCCTGGATTCCGCTGGGTGTCTAGTTTTCACAAATGTATAGGTTTGCTAGGTTTCCCTAGGTGCCGGCTGGGCTAGGGTTCAAAAACTACAGCTAGTCACTTTGCCAAAAAAGGGTCATTTTTCACTGCAAAATTGAGGCGTGACCACGTTGCGTTTTGCGCCGTTTCCTGTCGCGGGCACTAGGCCGACCCGCACAAGTGAGGTACTATTTTTCTCGTAGTACTTTGGGGAACGCGGGGTGGGTGGAAATTTGTGGATCCACGCAGAGTCCAGAACTTTCCATCCCAGAAATGTGGGGAAAATGTGTTTTTTTTGTCATTTTTTTACGTTTGCAAGGGATTCTGGGTAACAGACCATGGTGGGAGGCAGTCAAGTCACCCCATCCTGGATTCCCCTGGGTGTCTAGTTTTCAAAAATGTATAGGTTTGCTAGGTTTCCCTAGGTGCCGGCTGGGATAGGGTTCAAAAACTACAGCTAGTCACTTTGCCAAAAAAGGGTCATTTTTCACTGCAAAATTGAGGTGTGACCACATTGCGTTTTGCGCCGTTTCCTGTCGCGGGCACTAGGCCGACCCGCACAAGTGAGGTACCATTTTTCTCGTAGGACTTTGGGGAACGCGGGGGGGTTGAAATTTGTGGATCCACGCACATTCCAGAACTTTCCATCCCAGAAATGTGGGGAAAATGTGTTTTTTTTGTCATTTTTTTACGTTTGCAAGGGATTCTGGGTAACAGACCATTGTGGGAGGCAGTCAAGTCACCCCATCCTGGATTCCCCTGTGTGTCTAGCTTTCAAAAATGTATAGGTTTGCTAGGTTTCCCTAAGTGCCGGCAGGGCTAGGGTTAAAAAACTACAGCTAGTCACTTTGCCAAAAAAGGGTCATTTTTCACTGCAAAATTGAGGTGTGACCACGTTGCGTTTTGCGCCGTTTCCTGTCACGGGCACTAGGCCGACCCGCACAAGAGAGGTACCATTTTTCTCGTAGGACTTTGGGGAACGCGGGGTGGGTGGAAATTTGTGGATCCACGCAGATTCCAGAACTTTCCATCCCAGAAATGTGGGGAAAATGTGTTTTTTTTGTCATTTTTTTACGTTTGCAAGGGATTCTGGGTAACAGACCATGGTGGGAGGCAGTCAAGTCACCCCATCCTGGATTTCCCTGGGTGTCTAGTTTTCAAAAATGTATAGGTTTGCTAGGTTTCCCTAAGTGCCGGCAGGGCTAGGGTTCAAAAACTACAGCTAGTCACTTTGCCAAAAAAGGGTCATTTTTCACTGCAAAATTGAGGTGTGACCACGTTGCGTTTTGCGCCGTTTCCTGTCGCGGGCACTAGGCTGACCCGCACAAGTGAGGTACAATTTTTCTCGTAGGACTTTGGGGAACGTGGGGTGGGTGGAAATTTGTGGATCCACGCAAATTCCAGAACTTTCCATCCCAGAAATGTGGGGAAAATGTGTTTTTTTTGTCATTTTTTTACGTTTGCAAGGGATTCTGGGTAACAGACCATGGAGGGAGGCAGTCAAGTCACCTCATCCTGGATTCCCCTGGGTGTCTAGTTTTCACAAATGTATAGGTTTGCTAGGTTTCCCTAAGTGCCGGCAGGGCTAGGGTTCAAAAACTACAGCTAGTCACTTAGCCAAAAAAGGGTCATTTTTCACTGCAAAATTGAGGTGTGACCACGTTGCGTTTTGCGCCGTTTCCTGTCGCGGGCACTAGGCCGACCCGCACAAGTGAGGTACCATTTTTCTCGTAGGACTTTGGGGAATGCGGGGTGGGTGGAAATTTGTGGATCCACGCAGATTCCAGAACTTTCCATCCCAGAAATGTGGGAAAATGTGTTTTTTTTGTCATTTTTTTACGTTTGCAAGGGATTCTGGGTAACAGACCATGGTGGGAGGCAGTCAAGTCACCCCATCCTGGATTCCCCTGGGTCTCTAGTTTTCAAAAATGTATAGGTTTGCTAGGTTTCCCTAAGTGCCGGCAGGGCTAGGGTTCAAAAACTACAGCTAGTCACTTAGCCAAAAAAGGGTCATTTTTCACTGCAAAATTGAGGTGTGACCATGTTGCGTTTTGCGCCGTTTCCTGTCGCGGGCACTAGGCTGACCCGCACAAGTGAGGTACCATTTTTCTCGTAGGACTTTGGGGAACACGGGGTGGGTGGAAATTTGTGGATCCACGCAGATTCCAGAACTTTCCATCCCAGAAATGTGGGGAAAATGTGTTTTTTTTGTCATTTTTTTACGTTTGCAAGGGATTCTGGGTAACAGACCATGGTGGGAGGCAGTCAAGTGACCCCATCCTGGATTCCCCTGGGTGTCTAGTTTTCAAAAATGTATAGGTTTGCTAGGTTTCCCTAGGTTCTGGCAGGGCTAGGGTTCAAAAACTACAGCTAGTCACTTTGCCAAAAAGGGGTCATTTTTCACTGCAAAATTGAGGTGTGACCACGTTGCGTTTTGCGCCGTTTCCTGTCGCGGGCACTAGGCCGACCCGCACAAGTGAGGTACCATTTTTCTCATAGGACTTTGGGGAATGCGGGGTGGGTGGAAATTTGTGGATCCACGCAGATTCCAGAACTTTCCATCCCAGAAATGTGGGGAAAATGTGTTTTTTTGTCATTTTTTTACGTTTGCAAGGGATTTTGGGTAACAGACCATGGAGGGAGGCAGTCAAGTCACCCCATCCTGGATTCCGCTGGGTGTCTAGTTTTCACAAATGTATAGGTTTGCTAGGTTTCCCTAGGTGCCGGCTGGGCTAGGGTTCAAAAACTACAGCTAGTCACTTTGCCAAAAAAGGGTCATTTTTCACTGCAAAATTGAGGCGTGACCACGTTGCGTTTTGCGCCGTTTCCTGTCGCGGGCACTAGGCCGACCCGCACAAGGGAGGTACTATTTTTCTCGTAGTACTTTGGGGAACGCGGGGTGGGTGGAAATTTGTGGATCCACGCAGATTCCAGAACTTTCCATCCCAGAAATGTGGGGAAAATGTGTTTTTTTTGTCATTTTTTTACGTTTGCAAGGGATTCTGGGTAACAGACCATGGAGGGAGGCAGTCAAGTCACCTCATCCTGGATTCCCCTGGGTGTCTAGTTTTCAAAAATGTATAGGTTTTCTAGGTTTCCCTAGGTGCCGGCTGGGCTAGGGTTCAAAAACTACAGCTAGTCACTTAGCCAAAAAAGGGTCATTTTTCACTGCAAAATTGAGGTGTGACCACGTTGCGTTTTGGGCCGTTTCCTGTCGCGGGCACTAGGCCGACCCGCACAAGTGGGGTACCATTTTTCTCGTAGGACTTTGGGGAACGCGGGGTGGGTGGAAATTTGTGGATCCACGCAGATTCCAGAACTTTCCATCCCAGAAATGTGGGGAAAATGTGTTTTTTTTGTCATTTTTTTATGTTTGCAAGGGATTCTGGGTAACAGACCATGGTGGGAGGCAGTCAAGTCACCCCATCCTGGATTCCCCTGGGTGTCTAGTTTTCAAAAATGTATAGGTTTGCTAGGTTTCCCTAGGTGCCGGCTGGGATAGGGTTCAAAAACTACAGCTGGTCACTTTGCCAAAAAAGGGTCATTTTTCACTGCAAAATTGAGGTGTGACCACATTGCGTTTTGCTCCGTTTCCTGTCGCGGGCACTAGGCCGACCCGCACAAGTGAGGTACCATTTTTCTCGTAGGACTTTGGGGAACGCGGGGGGGTTGAAATTTGTGGATCCACGCACATTCCAGAACTTTCCATCCCAGAAATGTGGGGAAAATGTGTTTTTTTTGTCATTTTTTTACGTTTGCAAGGGATTCTGGGTAACAGACCATTGTGGGAGGCAGTCAAGTCACCCCATCCTGGATTCCCCTGTGTGTCTAGTTTTCAAAAATGTATAGGTTTGCTAGGTTTCCCTAAGTGCCGGCAGGGCTAGAGTTCAAAAACTACAGCTAGTCACTTAGCCAAAAAAGGGTCATTTTTCACTGCAAAATTGAGGTGTGACCATGTTGCGTTTTGCGCCGTTTCCTGTCGCGGGCACTAGGCTGACCCGCACAAGTGAGGTACCATTTTTCTCGTAGGACTTTGGGGAACACGGGGTGGGTGGAAATTTGTGGATCCACGCAGATTCCAGAACTTTCCATCCCAGAAATGTGGGGAAAATGTGTTTTTTTTGTCATTTTTTTACGTTTGCAAGGGATTCTGGGTAACAGACCATGGTGGGAGGCAGTCAAGTGACCCCATCCTGGATTCCCCTGGGTGTCTAGTTTTCAAAAATGTATAGGTTTGCTAGGTTTCCCTAGGTTCTGGCAGGGCTAGGGTTCAAAAACTATAGCTAGTCACTTTGCCAAAAAGGGGTCATTTTTCACTGCAAAATTGAGGTGTGACCACGTTGCGTTTTGCGCCGTTTCCTGTCGCGGGCACTAGGCCGACCCGCACTAGTGAGGTACCATTTTTCTCATAGGACTTTGGGGAATGCGGGGTGGGTGGAAATTTGTGGATCCACGCAGATTCCAGAACTTTCCATCCCAGAAATGTGGGGAAAATGTGTTTTTTTGTCATTTTTTTACGTTTGCAAGGGATTTTGGGTAACAGACCATGGAGGGAGGCAGTCAAGTCACCCCATCCTGGATTCCGCTGGGTGTCTAGTTTTCACAAATGTATAGGTTTGCTAGGTTTCCCTAGGTGCCGGCTGGGCTAGGGTTCAAAAACTACAGCTAGTCACTTTGCCAAAAAAGGGTCATTTTTCACTGCAAAATTGAGGCGTGACCACGTTGCGTTTTGCGCCGTTTCCTGTCGCGGGCACTAGGCCGACCCGCACAAGGGAGGTACTATTTTTCTCGTAGTACTTTGGGGAACGCGGGGTGGGTGGAAATTTGTGGATCCACGCAGATTCCAGAACTTTCCATCCCAGAAATGTGGGGAAAATGTGGTTTTTTTGTCATTTTTTTACGTTTGCAAGGGATTCTGGGTAACAGACCATGGTGGGAGGCAGTCAAGTCACCCCATCCTGGATTCCCCTGGGTGTCTAGTTTTCAAAAATGTATAGGTTTGCTAGGTTTCCCTAGGTGCCGGCTGGGATAGGGTTCAAAAACTACAGCTAGTCACTTTGCCAAAAAAGGGTCATTTTACACTGCAAAATTGAGGTGTGACCACGTTGCGTTTTGCGCCGTTTCCTGTCGCGGGCACTAGGCCGGCCCGCACAAGTGAGGTACCATTTTTCTCGTAGGACTTTGTGGAACGCGGGGTGGGTGGAAATTTGTGGATCCACGCAGATTCCAGAACTTTCCATCCCAGAAATGTGGGGAAAATGTGTTTTTTTGTCATTTTTTTACGTTTGCAAGGGATTCTGGGTAACAGACCATGGAGGGAGGCAGTCAAGTCACCTCATCCTGGATTCCCCTGGGTGTCTAGTTTTCAAAAATGTATAGGTTTGCTAGGTTTCCCTAGGTGCCGGCTGGGATAGGGTTCAAAAACTACAGCTGGTCACTTTGCCAAAAAAGGGTCATTTTTCACTGCAAAATTGAGGTGTGACCACATTGCGTTTTGCGCCGTTTCCTGTCGCGGGCACTAGGCCGACCCGCACAAGTGAGGTACCATTTTTCTCGTAGGACTTTGGGGAACGCGGGGGGGTTGAAATTTGTGGATCCACGCACATTCCAGAACTTTCCATCCCAGAAATGTGGGGAAAATGTGTTTTTTTTGTCATTTTTTTACGTTTGCAAGGGATTCTGGGTAACAGACCATTGTGGGAGGCAGTCAAGTCACCCCATCCTGGATTCCCCTGTGTGTCTAGCTTTCAAAAATGTATAGGTTTGCTAGGTTTCCCTAAGTGCCGGCAGGGCTAGGGTTAAAAAACTACAGCTAGTCACTTTGCCAAAAAAGGGTCATTTTTCACTGCAAAATTGAGGTGTGACCACGTTGCGTTTTGCGCCGTTTCCTGTCACGGGCACTAGGCCGACCCGCACAAGAGAGGTACCATTTTTCTCGTAGGACTTTGGGGAACGCGGGGTGGGTGGAAATTTGTGGATCCACGCAGATTCCAGAACTTTCCATCCCAGAAATGTGGGGAAAATGTGTTTTTTTTGTCATTTTTTTACGTTTGCAAGGGATTCTGGGTAACAGACCATGGTGGGAGGCAGTCAAGTCACCCCATCCTGGATTTCCCTGGGTGTCTAGTTTTCAAAAATGTATAGGTTTGCTAGGTTTCCCTAAGTGCCGGCAGGGCTAGGGTTCAAAAACTACAGCTAGTCACTTTGCCAAAAAAGGGTCATTTTTCACTGCAAAATTGAGGTGTGACCACGTTGTGTTTTGCGCCGTTTCCTGTCGCGGGCACTAGGCTGACCCGCACAAGTGAGGTACAATTTTTCTCGTAGGACTTTGGGGAACGTGGGGTGGGTGGAAATTTGTGGATCCACGCAGATTCCAGAACTTTCCATCCCAGAAATGTGGGGAAAATGTGTTTTTTTTGTCATTTTTTTACGTTTGCAAGGGATTCTGGGTAACAGACCATGGTGGGAGGCAGTCAAGTCACCCCATCCTGGATTCCCCTGGGTGTCTAGTTTTCAAAAATGTATAGGTTTGCTAGGTTTCCCTAAGTGCCGGCAGGGCTAGGGTTCAAAAACTACAGCTAGTCACTTAGCCAAAAAAGGGTCATTTTTCACTGCAAAATTGAGGTGTGACCATGTTGCGTTTTGCGCCGTTTCCTGTCGCGGGCACTAGGCTGACCCGCACAAGTGAGGTACCATTTTTCTCGTAGGACTTTGGGGAACACGGGGTGGGTGGAAATTTGTGGATCCACGCAGATTCCAGAACTTTCCATCCCAGAAATGTGGGGAAAATGTGTTTTTTTTGTCATTTTTTTACGTTTGCAAGGGATTCTGGGTAACAGACCATGGTGGGAGGCAGTCAAGTGACCCCATCCTGGATTCCCCTGGGTGTCTAGTTTTCAAAAATGTATAGGTTTGCTAGGTTTCCCTAGGTTCTGGCAGGGCTAGGGTTCAAAAACTACAGCTAGTCACTTTGCCAAAAAGGGGTCATTTTTCACTGCAAAATTGAGGTGTGACCACGTTGCGTTTTGCGCCGTTTCCTGTCGCGGGCACTAGGCCGACCCGCACAAGTGAGGTACCATTTTTCTCGTAGGACTTTGGGGAACGCGGGGTGGGTGGAAATTTGTGGATCCACGCAGATTCCAGAACTTTCCATCCCAGAAATGTGGGGAAAATGTGTTTTTTTTGTCATTTTTTTATGTTTGCAAGGGATTCTGGGTAACAGACCATGGTGGGAGGCAGTCAAGTCACCCCATCCTGGATTCCCCTGGGTGTCTAGTTTTCAAAAATGTATAGGTTTGCTAGGTTTCCCTAGGTGCCGGCTGGGATAGGGTTCAAAAACTACAGCTGGTCACTTTGCCAAAAAAGGGTCATTTTTCACTGCAAAATTGAGGTGTGACCACATCGCGTTTTGCGCCGTTTCCTGTCGCGGGCACTAGGCCGACCCGCACAAGTGAGGTACCATTTTTCTCGTAGGACTTTGGGGAACGCGGGGGGGTTGAAATTTGTGGATCCACGCACATTCCAGAACTTTCCATCCCAGAAATGTGGGGAAAATGTGTTTTTTTTGTCATTTTTTTACGTTTGCAAGGGATTCTGGGTAACAGACCATTGTGGGAGGCAGTCAAGTCACCCCATCCTGGATTCCCCTGTGTGTCTAGCTTTCAAAAATGTATAGGTTTGCTAGGTTTCCCTAAGTGCCGGCAGGGCTAGGGTTAAAAAACTACAGCTAGTCACTTTGCCAAAAAAGGGTCATTTTTCACTGCAAAATTGAGGTGTGACCACGTTGCGTTTTGCGCCGTTTCCTGTCACGGGCACTAGGCCGACCCACACAAGAGAGGTACCATTTTTCTCGTAGGACTTTGGGGAACGCGGGGTGGGTGGAAATTTGTGGATCCACGCAGATTCCAGAACTTTCCATCCCAGAAATGTGGGGAAAATGTGTTTTTTTTGTCATTTTTTTACGTTTGCAAGGGATTCTGGGTAACAGACCATGGTGGGAGGCAGTCAAGTCACCCCATCCTGGATTCCCCTGGGTGTCTAGTTTTCAAAAATGTATAGGTTTTCTAGGTTTCCCTAGGTGCCGGCTGGGCTAGGGTTCAAAAACTACAGCTAGTCACTTACCCAAAAAAGGGTCGTTTTTCACTGCAAAATTGAGGTGTGACCACGTTGCGTTTTGCGCCGTTTCCTGTCGCGGGCACTAGGCCGACCCGCACAAGTGAGGTACCATTTTTCTCGTAGGACTTTGGGGAAAGCGGGGTGGGTGGAAATTTGTGGATTCACGCAGATTCCAGAACTTTCCATCCCAGAAATGTGGGGAAAATGTGTTTTTTTTGTCATTTTTTTACGCTTGCAATGGATTCTGGGTAACAGACCATGGAGGGAGGCAGTCAAGTCACCCCATCCTGGATTCCCCTGGGTGTCTAGTTTTCAAAAATATATAGGTTTGCTAGGTTTCCCTAGGTGCCGGCTGGGCTAGGGTTCAAAAACTACAGCTAGTCACTTTGCCAATAAAGGGTCATTTTTCACTGCAAAATTGAGGTGTGACCACGTTGCGTTTTGCGCCGTTTCCTGTCGCGGGCACTAGGCTGACCCGCACAAGTGAGGTACCATTTTTCTCGTAGGACTTTGGGGAATGCGGGGTGGGTGGAAATTTGTGGATCCACGCAGATTCCAGAACTTTCCATCCCAGAAATGTGGGGAAAATGTGTTTTTTTTGTCATTTTTTTATGTTTGCAAGGGATTCTGGGTAACAGACCATGGTGGGAGGCAGTCAAGTCACCCCATCCTGGATTCCCCTGGGTGTCTAGTTTTAAAAAATGTATAGGTTTGCTAGGTTTCCCTAGGTGCCGGCTGGGATAGGGTTCAAAAACTACAGCTAGTCACTTTGCCAAAAAAGGGTCATTTTTCACTGCAAAATTGAGGTGTGACCATATTGCGTTTTGCGCCGTTTCCTGTCGCGGGCACTAGGCCGACCCACACAAATGAGGTACCATTTTTCTCGTAGGACTTTGAAGAACGCGGGGTGGGTGGAAATTTGTGGATCCACGCAGATTCCAGAACTTTCCATCAGAGAAATGTGGGGAAAATGTGTTTTTTTGTCATTTTTTTACGTTTGCAAGGGATTTTGGGTAACAGACCATGGAGGGAGGCAGTCAAGTCACCCCATCCTGGATTCCCCTGGGTGTCTAGTTTTCAAAAATGTATAGGTTTGCTAGGTTTCCCTAGGTGCCGGCTGGGCTAGGGTTCAAAAACTACAGCTAGTCACTTTGCCAAAAAAGGGTCATTTTTCACTGCAAAATTGAGGAGTGACCACGTTGCGTTTTGCGCCGTTTCCTGTCGCGGGCACTAGGCCGACCCGCACAAGTGAGGTACCATTTTTCTCGTAGGACTTTGGGGAACGCGGGGTGGGTGGAAATTTGTGGATCCACGCAGATTCCAGAACTTTCCATCCCAGAAATGTGGGGAAAATGTGTTTTTTTTCTCATTGTTTTACGTTTGCAAGGGATTCTGGGTAACAGACCATGGTGGGAGGCAGTCAAGTCACCCCATCCTGGATTCCCCTGGGTGTCTAGTTTTCAAAAATGTATAGGTTTGCTAGGTTTCCCTAGGTGCCGGGTGGGATAGGGTTCAAAAACTACAGCTAGTCACTTTGCCAAAAAAGGGTCATTTTTCACTGCAAAATTGAGGTGTGACCACGTTGCGTTTTGCGCCGTTTCCTGTCGCGGGCACTAGGCCGACCCGCACAAGTGAGGTACCATTTTTCTCGTAGGACTTTGTGGAACGCGGGGTGGGTGGAAATTTGTGGATCCACGCAGATTCCAGAACTTTCCATCCCAGAAATGTGGGGAAAATGTGTTTTTTTTGTCATTTTTTTACGTTTGCAAGGGATTCTGGGTAACAGACCATGGTGGGAGGCAGTCAAGTCACCCCATCCTGGATTTCCCTGGGTGTCTAGTTTTCAAAAATGTATAGGTTTGCTAGGTTTCCCTAAGTGCCGGCAGGGCTAGGGTTCAAAAACTACAGCTAGTCACTTTGCCAAAAAAGGGTCATTTTTCACTGCAAAATTGAGGTGTGACCACGTTGTGTTTTGCGCCGTTTCCTGTCGCGGGCACTAGGCTGACCCGCACAAGTGAGGTACAATTTTTCTCGTAGGACTTTGGGGAACGTGGGGTGGGTGGAAATTTGTGGATCCACGCAGATTCCAGAACTTTCCATCCCAGAAATGTGGGGAAAATGTGTTTTTTTTGTCATTTTTTTACGTTTGCAAGGGATTCTGGGTAACAGACCATGGTGGGAGGCAGTCAAGTCACCCCATCCTGGATTCCCCTGGGTGTCTAGTTTTCAAAAATGTATAGGTTTGCTAGGTTTCCCTAAGTGCCGGCAGGGCTAGGGTTCAAAAACTACAGCTAGTCACTTAGCCAAAAAAGGGTCATTTTTCACTGCAAAATTGAGGTGTGACCATGTTGCGTTTTGCGCCGTTTCCTGTCGCGGGCACTAGGCTGACCCGCACAAGTGAGGTACCATTTTTCTCGTAGGACTTTGGGGAACACGGGGTGGGTGGAAATTTGTGGATCCACGCAGATTCCAGAACTTTCCATCCCAGAAATGTGGGGAAAATGTGTTTTTTTTGTCATTTTTTTACGTTTGCAAGGGATTCTGGGTAACAGACCATGGTGGGAGGCAGTCAAGTGACCCCATCCTGGATTCCCCTGGGTGTCTAGTTTTCAAAAATGTATAGGTTTGCTAGGTTTCCCTAGGTTCTGGCAGGGCTAGGGTTCAAAAACTACAGCTAGTCACTTTGCCAAAAAGGGGTCATTTTTCACTGCAAAATTGAGGTGTGACCACGTTGCGTTTTGCGCCGTTTCCTGTCGCGGGCACTAGGCCGACCCGCACAAGTGAGGTACCATTTTTCTCGTAGGACTTTGGGGAACGCGGGGTGGGTGGAAATTTGTGGATCCACGCAGATTCCAGAACTTTCCATCCCAGAAATGTGGGGAAAATGTGTTTTTTTTGTCATTTTTTTATGTTTGCAAGGGATTCTGGGTAACAGACCATGGTGGGAGGCAGTCAAGTCACCCCATCCTGGATTCCCCTGGGTGTCTAGTTTTCAAAAATGTATAGGTTTGCTAGGTTTCCCTAGGTGCCGGCTGGGATAGGGTTCAAAAACTACAGCTGGTCACTTTGCCAAAAAAGGGTCATTTTTCACTGCAAAATTGAGGTGTGACCACATCGCGTTTTGCGCCGTTTCCTGTCGCGGGCACTAGGCCGACCCGCACAAGTGAGGTACCATTTTTCTCGTAGGACTTTGGGGAACGCGGGGGGGTTGAAATTTGTGGATCCACGCACATTCCAGAACTTTCCATCCCAGAAATGTGGGGAAAATGTGTTTTTTTTGTCATTTTTTTACGTTTGCAAGGGATTCTGGGTAACAGACCATTGTGGGAGGCAGTCAAGTCACCCCATCCTGGATTCCCCTGTGTGTCTAGCTTTCAAAAATGTATAGGTTTGCTAGGTTTCCCTAAGTGCCGGCAGGGCTAGGGTTAAAAAACTACAGCTAGTCACTTTGCCAAAAAAGGGTCATTTTTCACTGCAAAATTGAGGTGTGACCACGTTGCGTTTTGCGCCGTTTCCTGTCACGGGCACTAGGCCGACCCACACAAGAGAGGTACCATTTTTCTCGTAGGACTTTGGGGAACGCGGGGTGGGTGGAAATTTGTGGATCCACGCAGATTCCAGAACTTTCCATCCCAGAAATGTGGGGAAAATGTGTTTTTTTTGTCATTTTTTTACGTTTGCAAGGGATTCTGGGTAACAGACCATGGTGGGAGGCAGTCAAGTCACCCCATCCTGGATTCCCCTGGGTGTCTAGTTTTCAAAAATGTATAGGTTTTCTAGGTTTCCCTAGGTGCCGGCTGGGCTAGGGTTCAAAAACTACAGCTAGTCACTTACCCAAAAAAGGGTCGTTTTTCACTGCAAAATTGAGGTGTGACCACGTTGCGTTTTGCGCCGTTTCCTGTCGCGGGCACTAGGCCGACCCGCACAAGTGAGGTACCATTTTTCTCGTAGGACTTTGGGGAAAGCGGGGTGGGTGGAAATTTGTGGATTCACGCAGATTCCAGAACTTTCCATCCCAGAAATGTGGGGAAAATGTGTTTTTTTTGTCATTTTTTTACGCTTGCAATGGATTCTGGGTAACAGACCATGGAGGGAGGCAGTCAAGTCACCCCATCCTGGATTCCCCTGGGTGTCTAGTTTTCAAAAATATATAGGTTTGCTAGGTTTCCCTAGGTGCCGGCTGGGCTAGGGTTCAAAAACTACAGCTAGTCACTTTGCCAATAAAGGGTCATTTTTCACTGCAAAATTGAGGTGTGACCACGTTGCGTTTTGCGCCGTTTCCTGTCGCGGGCACTAGGCTGACCCGCACAAGTGAGGTACCATTTTTCTCGTAGGACTTTGGGGAATGCGGGGTGGGTGGAAATTTGTGGATCCACGCAGATTCCAGAACTTTCCATCCCAGAAATGTGGGGAAAATGTGTTTTTTTTGTCATTTTTTTATGTTTGCAAGGGATTCTGGGTAACAGACCATGGTGGGAGGCAGTCAAGTCACCCCATCCTGGATTCCCCTGGGTGTCTAGTTTTAAAAAATGTATAGGTTTGCTAGGTTTCCCTAGGTGCCGGCTGGGATAGGGTTCAAAAACTACAGCTAGTCACTTTGCCAAAAAAGGGTCATTTTTCACTGCAAAATTGAGGTGTGACCATATTGCGTTTTGCGCCGTTTCCTGTCGCGGGCACTAGGCCGACCCACACAAATGAGGTACCATTTTTCTCGTAGGACTTTGAAGAACGCGGGGTGGGTGGAAATTTGTGGATCCACGCAGATTCCAGAACTTTCCATCAGAGAAATGTGGGGAAAATGTGTTTTTTTGTCATTTTTTTACGTTTGCAAGGGATTTTGGGTAACAGACCATGGAGGGAGGCAGTCAAGTCACCCCATCCTGGATTCCCCTGGGTGTCTAGTTTTCAAAAATGTATAGGTTTGCTAGGTTTCCCTAGGTGCCGGCTGGGCTAGGGTTCAAAAACTACAGCTAGTCACTTTGCCAAAAAAGGGTCATTTTTCACTGCAAAATTGAGGAGTGACCACGTTGCGTTTTGCGCCGTTTCCTGTCGCGGGCACTAGGCCGACCCGCACAAGTGAGGTACCATTTTTCTCGTAGGACTTTGGGGAACGCGGGGTGGGTGGAAATTTGTGGATCCACGCAGATTCCAGAACTTTCCATCCCAGAAATGTGGGGAAAATGTGTTTTTTTTCTCATTGTTTTACGTTTGCAAGGGATTCTGGGTAACAGACCATGGTGGGAGGCAGTCAAGTCACCCCATCCTGGATTCCCCTGGGTGTCTAGTTTTCAAAAATGTATAGGTTTGCTAGGTTTCCCTAGGTGCCGGGTGGGATAGGGTTCAAAAACTACAGCTAGTCACTTTGCCAAAAAAGGGTCATTTTTCACTGCAAAATTGAGGTGTGACCACGTTGCGTTTTGCGCCGTTTCCTGTCGCGGGCACTAGGCCGACCCGCACAAGTGAGGTACCATTTTTCTCGTAGGACTTTGTGGAACGCGGGGTGGGTGGAAATTTGTGGATCCACGCAGATTCCAGAACTTTCCATCCCAGAAATGTGGGGAAAATGTGTTTTTTTTGTCATTTTTTTACGTTTGCAAGGGATTCTGGGTAACAGACCATGGAGGGAGGCAGTCAAGTCACCTCATCCTGGATTCCCCTGGGTGTCTAGTTTTCAAAAATGTATAGGTTTTCTAGGTTTCCCTAGGTGCCGGCTGGGCTAGGGTTCAAAAACTACAGCTAGTCACTTACCCAAAAAAGGGTCATTTTTCACTGCAAAATTGAGGTGTGACCACGTTGCGTTTTGCGCCGTTTCCTGTCGCGGGCACTAGGCCGACCCGCACAAGTGAGGTACCATTTTTCTCGTAGGACTTTGGGGAAAGCGGGGTGGGTGGAAATTTGTGGATCCACGCAGATTCCAGAACTTTCCATCCCAGAAATGTGGGGAAAATGTGTTTTTTTTGTCATTTTTTTACGCTTGCAATGGATTCTGGGTAACAGACCATGGAGGGAGGCAGTCAAGTCACCCCATCCTGGATTCCCCTGGGTGTCTAGTTTTCAAAAATGTATAGGTTTGCTAGGTTTCCCTAGGTGCCGGCTGGGCTAGGGTTCAAAAACTACAGCTAGTCACTTTGCCAAAAAAGGGTCATTTTTCACTGCAAAATTGAGGTGTGACCACATTGCGTTTTGCGCCGTTTCCTGTCGCGGGCACTAGGCCGACCCGCACAAGTGAGGTACCATTTTTCTCGTAGGACTTTGGGGAACGCGAGGGGGTTGAAATTTGTGGATCCACGCACATTCCAGAACTTTCCATCCCAGAAATGTGGGGAAAATGTGTTTTTTTTGTCATTTTTTTACGTTTGCAAGGGATTCTGGGTAACAGACCATTGTGGGAGGCAGTCAAGTCACCCCATCCTGGATTCCCCTGTGTGTCTAGTTTTCAAAAATGTATAGGTTTGCTAGGTTTCCCTAAGTGCCGGCAGGGCTAGGGTTAAAAAACTACAGCTAGTCACTTTGCCAAAAAAGGGTCATTTTTCACTGCAAAATTGAGGTGTGACCACGTTGCGTTTTGCGCCGTTTCCTGTCACGGGCACTAGGCCGACCCGCACAAGTGAGGTACCATTTTTCTCGTAGGACTTTGGGGAATGCGGGGTGGGTGGAAATTTGTGGATCCACGCAGATTCCAGAACTTTCCATCCCAGAAATGTGGGGAAAATGTGTTTTTTTTGTCATTTTTTTATGTTTGCAAGGGATTCTGGGTAACAGACCATGGTGGGAGGCAGTCAAGTCACCCCATCCTGGATTCCCCTGGGTGTCTAGTTTTCAAAAATGTATAGGTTTGCTAGGTTTCCCTAGGTGCCGGCTGGGATAGGGTTCAAAAACTACAGCTAGTCACTTTGCCAAAAAAGGGTCATTTTTCACTGCAAAATTGAGGTGTGACCACATTGCGTTTTGCGCCGTTTCCTGTCGCGGGCACTAGGCCGACCCACACAAATGAGGTACCATTTTTCTCGTAGGACTTTGGGGAATGCGGGGTGGGTGGAAATTTGTGGATCCACGCAGATTCCAGAACTTTCCATCAGAGAAATGTGGGGAAAATGTGTTTTTTTGTCATTTTTTTACGTTTGCAAGGGATTTTGGGTAACAGACCATGGAGGGAGGCAGTCAAGTCACCCCATCCTGGATTCCCCTGGGTGTCTAGTTTTCACAAATGTATAGGTTTGCTAGGTTTCCCTAGGTGCCGGCTGGGCTAGGGTTCAAAAACTACAGCTAGTCACTTTGCCAAAAAAGGGTCATTTTTCACTGCAAAATTGAGGTGTGACCACGTTGCGTTTTGCGCCGTTTCCTGTCGCGGGCACTAGGCCGACCCGCACAAGTGAGGTACCATTTTTCTCGTAGGACTTTGGGGAACGCAGGGTGGGTGGAAATTTGTGGATCCACGCAGATTCCAGAACTTTCCATCCCAGAAATGTGGGGAAAATGTGTTTTTTTTGTCATTTTTTTACGTTTGCAAGGGATTCTGGGTAACAGACCATGGAGGGAGGCAGTCAAGTCACCTCATCCTGAATTCCCCTGGGTGTCTAGTTTTCAAAAATGTATAGGTTTTCTAGGTTTCCCTAGGTGCCGGCTGGGCTAGGGTTCAAAAACTACAGCTAGTCACTTACCCAAAAAAGGGTCATTTTTCACTGCAAAATTGAGGTGTGACCACGTTGCGTTTTGCGCCGTTTCCTGTCGCGGGCACTAGGCCGACCCGCACAAGTGAGGTACCATTTTTCTCGTAGGACTTTGGGGAACGCGGGGTGGGTGGAAATTTGTGGATCCACGCAGATTCCAGAACTTTCCATCCCAGAAATGTGGGGAAAATGTGTTTTTTTTGTCATTTTTTTACGCTTGCAATGGATTCTGGGTAACAGACCATGGAGGGAGGCAGTCAAGTCACCCCATCCTGGATTCCCCTGGGTGTCTAGTTTTCAAAAATGTATAGGTTTGCTAGGTTTCCCTAGGTTCCGGCTGGGCTAGGGTTCAAAAACTACAGCTAGTCACTTTGCCAAAAAAGGGTCATTTTTCACTGCAAAATTGAGGTGTGACCACATTGCGTTTTGCGCCGTTTCCTGTCGCGGGCACTAGGCCGACCCGCACAAGTGAGGTACCATTTTTCTCGTAGGACTTTGGGGAACGCGAGGGGGTTGAAATTTGTGGATCCACGCACATTCCAGAACTTTCCATCCCAGAAATGTGGGGAAAATGTGTTTTTTTTGTCATTTTTTTACGTTTGCAAGGGATTCTGGGTAACAGACCATGGTGGGAGGCAGTCAAGTCACCCCATCCTGGATTCCCCTGGGTGTCTAGTTTTCAAAAATGTATAGGTTTGCTAGGTTTCCCTAGGTGCCGGCTGGGATAGGGTTCAAAAACTACAGCTAGTCACTTTGCCAAAAAAGGGTCATTTTTCACTGCAAAATTGAGGTGTGACCACATTGCGTTTTGCGCCGTTTCCTGTCGCGGGCACTAGGCCGACCCGCACAAGTGAGGTACCATTTTTCTCGTAGGACTTTGGGGAACGCGGGGGGGTTGAAATTTGTGGATCCACGCACATTCCAGAACTTTCCATCCCAGAAATGTGGGGAAAATGTGTTTTTTTTGTCATTTTTTTACGTTTGCAAGGGATTCCGGGTAACAGACCATTGTGGGAGGCAGTCAAGTCACCCCATCCTGGATTCCCCTGTGTGTCTAGTTTTCAAAAATGTATAGGTTTGCTAGGTTTCCCTAAGTGCCGGCAAGGCTAGGGTTAAAAAACTACAGCTAGTCACTTTGCCAAAAAAGGGTCATTTTTCACTGCAAAATTGAGGTGTGACCACGTTGCGTTTTGCGCCGTTTCCTGTCACGGGCACTAGGCCGACCCGCACAAGAGAGGTACCATTTTTCTCGTAGGACTTTGGGGAACGCGGGGTGGGTGGAAATTTTTGGATCCACGCAGATTCCAGAACTTTCCATCCCAGAAATGTGGGGAAAATGTGTTTTTTTGTCATTTTTTTACGTTTGCAAGGGATTCTGGGTAACAGACCATGGTGGGAGGCAGTCAAGTCACCCCATCCTGGATTCCCCTGGGTGTCTAGTTTTCAAAAATGTATAGGTTTGCTAGGTTTCCCTAAGTGCCGGCAGGGCTAGGGTTCAAAAACTACAGCTAGTCACTTTGCCAAAAAAGGGTCATTTTTCACTGCAAAATTGAGGTGTGACCACGTTGCGTTTTGCGCCGTTTCCTGTCGCGGGCACTAGGCTGACCCGCACAAGTGAGGTACAATTTTTCTCGTAGGACTTTGGGGAACGTGGGGTGGGTGGAAATTTGTGGATCCACGCAGATTCCAGAACTTTCCATCCCAGAAATGTGGGGAAAATGTGTTTTTTTTGTCATTTTTTTACGTTTGCAAGGGATTCTGGGTAACAGACCATGGAGGGAGGCAGTCAAGTCACCTCATCCTGGATTCCCCTGGGTGTCTAGTTTTCACAAATGTATAGGTTTGCTAGGTTTCCCTAAGTGCCGGCAGGGCTAGGGTTCAAAAACTACAGCTAGTCACTTAGCCAAAAAAGGGTCATTTTTCACTGCAAAATTGAGGTGTGACCACGTTGCGTTTTGCGCCGTTTCCTGTCGCGGGCACTAGGCCGACCCGCACAAGTGAGGTACCATTTTTCTCGTAGGACTTTCGGGAATGCGGGGTGGGTGGAAATTTGTGGATCCACGCAGATTCCAGAACTTTCCATCCCAGAAATGTGGGGAAAATGTGTTTTTTTTGTCATTTTTTTACGTTTGCAAGGGATTCTGGGTAACAGACCATGGTGGGAGGCAGTCAAGTGACCCCATCCTGGATTCCCCTGGGTGTCTAGTTTTCAAAAATGTATAGGTTTGCTAGGTTTCCCTAGGTTCTGGCAGGGCTAGGGTTAAAAAACTACAGCTAGTCACTTTGCCAAAAAGGGGTCATTTTTCACTGCAAAATTGAGGTGTGACCACGTTGCGTTTTGCGCCGTTTCCTGTCGCGGGCACTAGGCCGACCCGCACAAGTGAGGTACCATTTTTCTCATAGGACTTTGGGGAATGCGGGGTGGGTGGAAATTTGTGGATCCACGCAGATTCCAGAACTTTCCATCCCAGAAATGTGGGGAAAATGTGTTTTTTTGTCATTTTTTTACGTTTGCAAGGGATTTTGGGTAACAGACCATGGAGGGAGGCAGTCAAGTCACCCCATCCTGGATTCCGCTGGGTGTCTAGTTTTCACAAATGTATAGGTTTGCTAGGTTTCCCTAGGTGCCGGCTGGGCTAGGGTTCAAAAACTACAGCTAGTCACTTTGCCAAAAAAGGGTCATTTTTCACTGCAAAATTGAGGCGTGACCACGTTGCGTTTTGCGCCGTTTCCTGTCGCGGGCACTAGGCCGACCCGCACAAGTGAGGTACTATTTTTCTCGTAGTACTTTGGGGAACGCGGGGTGGGTGGAAATTTGTGGATCCACGCAGAGTCCAGAACTTTCCATCCCAGAAATGTGGGGAAAATGTGTTTTTTTTGTCATTTTTTTACGTTTGCAAGGGATTCTGGGTAACAGACCATGGTGGGAGGCAGTCAAGTCACCCCATCCTGGATTCCCCTGGGTGTCTAGTTTTCAAAAATGTATAGGTTTGCTAGGTTTCCCTAGGTGCCGGCTGGGATAGGGTTCAAAAACTACAGCTAGTCACTTTGCCAAAAAAGGGTCATTTTTCACTGCAAAATTGAGGTGTGACCACATTGCGTTTTGCGCCGTTTCCTGTCGCGGGCACTAGGCCGACCCGCACAAGTGAGGTACCATTTTTCTCGTAGGACTTTGGGGAACGCGGGGGGGTTGAAATTTGTGGATCCACGCACATTCCAGAACTTTCCATCCCAGAAATGTGGGGAAAATGTGTTTTTTTTGTCATTTTTTTACGTTTGCAAGGGATTCTGGGTAACAGACCATTGTGGGAGGCAGTCAAGTCACCCCATCCTGGATTCCCCTGTGTGTCTAGCTTTCAAAAATGTATAGGTTTGCTAGGTTTCCCTAAGTGCCGGCAGGGCTAGGGTTAAAAAACTACAGCTAGTCACTTTGCCAAAAAAGGGTCATTTTTCACTGCAAAATTGAGGTGTGACCACGTTGCGTTTTGCGCCGTTTCCTGTCACGGGCACTAGGCCGACCCGCACAAGAGAGGTACCATTTTTCTCGTAGGACTTTGGGGAACGCGGGGTGGGTGGAAATTTGTGGATCCACGCAGATTCCAGAACTTTCCATCCCAGAAATGTGGGGAAAATGTGTTTTTTTTGTCATTTTTTTACGTTTGCAAGGGATTCTGGGTAACAGACCATGGTGGGAGGCAGTCAAGTCACCCCATCCTGGATTTCCCTGGGTGTCTAGTTTTCAAAAATGTATAGGTTTGCTAGGTTTCCCTAAGTGCCGGCAGGGCTAGGGTTCAAAAACTACAGCTAGTCACTTTGCCAAAAAAGGGTCATTTTTCACTGCAAAATTGAGGTGTGACCACGTTGCGTTTTGCGCCGTTTCCTGTCGCGGGCACTAGGCTGACCCGCACAAGTGAGGTACAATTTTTCTCGTAGGACTTTGGGGAACGTGGGGTGGGTGGAAATTTGTGGATCCACGCAAATTCCAGAACTTTCCATCCCAGAAATGTGGGGAAAATGTGTTTTTTTTGTCATTTTTTTACGTTTGCAAGGGATTCTGGGTAACAGACCATGGAGGGAGGCAGTCAAGTCACCTCATCCTGGATTCCCCTGGGTGTCTAGTTTTCACAAATGTATAGGTTTGCTAGGTTTCCCTAAGTGCCGGCAGGGCTAGGGTTCAAAAACTACAGCTAGTCACTTAGCCAAAAAAGGGTCATTTTTCACTGCAAAATTGAGGTGTGACCACGTTGCGTTTTGCGCCGTTTCCTGTCGCGGGCACTAGGCCGACCCGCACAAGTGAGGTACCATTTTTCTCGTAGGACTTTGGGGAATGCGGGGTGGGTGGAAATTTGTGGATCCACGCAGATTCCAGAACTTTCTATCCCAGAAATGTGGGAAAATGTGTTTTTTTTGTCATTTTTTTACGTTTGCAAGGGATTCTGGGTAACAGACCATGGTGGGAGGCAGTCAAGTCACCCCATCCTGGATTCCCCTGGGTCTCTAGTTTTCAAAAATGTATAGGTTTGCTAGGTTTCCCTAAGTGCCGGCAGGGCTAGGGTTCAAAAACTACAGCTAGTCACTTAGCCAAAAAAGGGTCATTTTTCACTGCAAAATTGAGGTGTGACCATGTTGCGTTTTGCGCCGTTTCCTGTCGCGGGCACTAGGCTGACCCGCACAAGTGAGGTACCATTTTTCTCGTAGGACTTTGGGGAACACGGGGTGGGTGGAAATTTGTGGATCCACGCAGATTCCAGAACTTTCCATCCCAGAAATGTGGGGAAAATGTGTTTTTTTTGTCATTTTTTTACGTTTGCAAGGGATTCTGGGTAACAGACCATGGTGGGAGGCAGTCAAGTGACCCCATCCTGGATTCCCCTGGGTGTCTAGTTTTCAAAAATGTATAGGTTTGCTAGGTTTCCCTAGGTTCTGGCAGGGCTAGGGTTCAAAAACTACAGCTAGTCACTTTGCCAAAAAGGGGTCATTTTTCACTGCAAAATTGAGGTGTGACCACGTTGCGTTTTGCGCCGTTTCCTGTCGCGGGCACTAGGCCGACCCGCACAAGTGAGGTACCATTTTTCTCATAGGACTTTGGGGAATGCGGGGTGGGTGGAAATTTGTGGATCCACGCAGATTCCAGAACTTTCCATCCCAGAAATGTGGGGAAAATGTGTTTTTTTGTCATTTTTTTACGTTTGCAAGGGATTTTGGGTAACAGACCATGGAGGGAGGCAGTCAAGTCACCCCATCCTGGATTCCGCTGGGTGTCTAGTTTTCACAAATGTATAGGTTTGCTAGGTTTCCCTAGGTGCCGGCTGGGCTAGGGTTCAAAAACTACAGCTAGTCACTTTGCCAAAAAAGGGTCATTTTTCACTGCAAAATTGAGGCGTGACCACGTTGCGTTTTGCGCCGTTTCCTGTCGCGGGCACTAGGCCGACCCGCACAAGGGAGGTACTATTTTTCTCGTAGTACTTTGGGGAACGCGGGGTGGGTGGAAATTTGTGGATCCACGCAGATTCCAGAACTTTCCATCCCAGAAATGTGGGGAAAATGTGTTTTTTTTGTCATTTTTTTACGTTTGCAAGGGATTCTGGGTAACAGACCATGGAGGGAGGCAGTCAAGTCACCTCATCCTGGATTCCCCTGGGTGTCTAGTTTTCAAAAATGTATAGGTTTTCTAGGTTTCCCTAGGTGCCGGCTGGGCTAGGGTTCAAAAACTACAGCTAGTCACTTAGCCAAAAAAGGGTCATTTTTCACTGCAAAATTGAGGTGTGACCACGTTGCGTTTTGGGCCGTTTCCTGTCGCGGGCACTAGGCCGACCCGCACAAGTGGGGTACCATTTTTCTCGTAGGACTTTGGGGAACGCGGGGTGGGTGGAAATTTGTGGATCCACGCAGATTCCAGAACTTTCCATCCCAGAAATGTGGGGAAAATGTGTTTTTTTTGTCATTTTTTTATGTTTGCAAGGGATTCTGGGTAACAGACCATGGTGGGAGGCAGTCAAGTCACCCCATCCTGGATTCCCCTGGGTGTCTAGTTTTCAAAAATGTATAGGTTTGCTAGGTTTCCCTAGGTGCCGGCTGGGATAGGGTTCAAAAACTACAGCTGGTCACTTTGCCAAAAAAGGGTCATTTTTCACTGCAAAATTGAGGTGTGACCACATTGCGTTTTGCTCCGTTTCCTGTCGCGGGCACTAGGCCGACCCGCACAAGTGAGGTACCATTTTTCTCGTAGGACTTTGGGGAACGCGGGGGGGTTGAAATTTGTGGATCCACGCACATTCCAGAACTTTCCATCCCAGAAATGTGGGGAAAATGTGTTTTTTTTGTCATTTTTTTACGTTTGCAAGGGATTCTGGGTAACAGACCATTGTGGGAGGCAGTCAAGTCACCCCATCCTGGATTCCCCTGTGTGTCTAGTTTTCAAAAATGTATAGGTTTGCTAGGTTTCCCTAAGTGCCGGCAGGGCTAGGGTTCAAAAACTACAGCTAGTCACTTAGCCAAAAAAGGGTCATTTTTCACTGCAAAATTGAGGTGTGACCATGTTGCGTTTTGCGCCGTTTCCTGTCGCGGGCACTAGGCTGACCCGCACAAGTGAGGTACCATTTTTCTCGTAGGACTTTGGGGAACACGGGGTGGGTGGAAATTTGTGGATCCACGCAGATTCCAGAACTTTCCATCCCAGAAATGGGGGAAAATGTGTTTTTTTTGTCATTTTTTTACGTTTGCAAGGGATTCTGGGTAACAGACCATGGTGGGAGGCAGTCAAGTGACCCCATCCTGGATTCCCCTGGGTGTCTAGTTTTCAAAAATGTATAGGTTTGCTAGGTTTCCCTAGGTTCTGGCAGGGCTAGGGTTCAAAAACTATAGCTAGTCACTTTGCCAAAAAGGGGTCATTTTTCACTGCAAAATTGAGGTGTGACCACGTTGCGTTTTGCGCCGTTTCCTGTCGCGGGCACTAGGCCGACCCGCACTAGTGAGGTACCATTTTTCTCATAGGACTTTGGGGAATGCGGGGTGGGTGGAAATTTGTGGATCCACGCAGATTCCAGAACTTTCCATCCCAGAAATGTGGGGAAAATGTGTTTTTTTGTCATTTTTTTACGTTTGCAAGGGATTTTGGGTAACAGACCATGGAGGGAGGCAGTCAAGTCACCCCATCCTGGATTCCGCTGGGTGTCTAGTTTTCACAAATGTATAGGTTTGCTAGGTTTCCCTAGGTGCCGGCTGGGCTAGGGTTCAAAAACTACAGCTAGTCACTTTGCCAAAAAAGGGTCATTTTTCACTGCAAAATTGAGGCGTGACCACGTTGCGTTTTGCGCCGTTTCCTGTCGCGGGCACTAGGCCGACCCGCACAAGGGAGGTACTATTTTTCTCGTAGTACTTTGGGGAACGCGGGGTGGGTGGAAATTTGTGGATCCACGCAGATTCCAGAACTTTCCATCCCAGAAATGTGGGGAAAATGTGGTTTTTTTGTCATTTTTTTACGTTTGCAAGGGATTCTGGGTAACAGACCATGGTGGGAGGCAGTCAAGTCACCCCATCCTGGATTCCCCTGGGTGTCTAGTTTTCAAAAATGTATAGGTTTGCTAGGTTTCCCTAGGTGCCGGCTGGGATAGGGTTCAAAAACTACAGCTAGTCACTTTGCCAAAAAAGGGTCATTTTACACTGCAAAATTGAGGTGTGACCACGTTGCGTTTTGCGCCGTTTCCTGTCGCGGGCACTAGGCCGGCCCGCACAAGTGAGGTACCATTTTTCTCGTAGGACTTTGTGGAACGCGGGGTGGGTGGAAATTTGTGGATCCACGCAGATTCCAGAACTTTCCATCCCAGAAATGTGGGGAAAATGTGTTTTTTTTGTCATTTTTTTACGTTTGCAAGGGATTCTGGGTAACAGACCATGGAGGGAGGCAGTCAAGTCACCTCATCCTGGATTCCCCTGGGTGTCTAGTTTTCAAAAATGTATAGGTTTTCTAGGTTTCCCTAGGTGCCGGCTGGGCTAGGGTTCAAAAACTACAGCTAGTCACTTAGCCAAGAAAGGGTCATTTTTCACTGCAAAATTGAGGTGTGACCACGTTGCGTTTTGGGCCGTTTCCTGTCGCGGGCACTAGGCCGACCCGCACAAGTGGGGTACCATTTTTCTCGTAGGACTTTGGGGAACGCGGGGTGGGTGGAAATTTGTGGATCCACGCAGATTCCAGAACTTTCCATCCCAGAAATGTGGGGAAAATGTGTTTTTTTTGTCATTTTTTTATGTTTGCAAGGGATTCTGGGTAACAGACCATGGTGGGAGGCAGTCAAGTCACCCCATCCTGGATTCCCCTGGGTGTCTAGTTTTCAAAAATGTATAGGTTTGCTAGGTTTCCCTAGGTGCCGGCTGGGATAGGGTTCAAAAACTACAGCTGGTCACTTTGCCAAAAAAGGGTCATTTTTCAGTGCAAAATTGAGGTGTGACCACATTGCGTTTTGCGCCGTTTCCTGTCGCGGGCACTAGGCCGACCCGCACAAGTGAGGTACCATTTTTCTCGTAGGACTTTGGGGAACGCGGGGGGGTTGAAATTTGTGGATCCACGCACATTCCAGAACTTTCCATCCCAGAAATGTGGGGAAAATGTGTTTTTTTTGTCATTTTTTTACGTTTGCAAGGGATTCTGGGTAACAGACCATTGTGGGAGGCAGTCAAGTCACCCCATCCTGGATTCCCCTGTGTGTCTAGCTTTCAAAAATGTATAGGTTTGCTAGGTTTCCCTAAGTGCCGGCAGGGCTAGGGTTAAAAAACTACAGCTAGTCACTTTGCCAAAAAAGGGTCATTTTTCACTGCAAAATTGAGGTGTGACCACGTTGCGTTTTGCGCCGTTTCCTGTCACGGGCACTAGGCCGACCCGCACAAGAGAGGTACCATTTTTCTCGTAGGACTTTGGGGAACGCGGGGTGGGTGGAAATTTGTGGATCCACGCAGATTCCAGAACTTTCCATCCCAGAAATGTGGGGAAAATGTGTTTTTTTTGTCATTTTTTTACGTTTGCAAGGGATTCTGGGTAACAGACCATGGTGGGAGGCAGTCAAGTCACCCCATCCTGGATTTCCCTGGGTGTCTAGTTTTCAAAAATGTATAGGTTTGCTAGGTTTCCCTAAGTGCCGGCAGGGCTAGGGTTCAAAAACTACAGCTAGTCACTTTGCCAAAAAAGGGTCATTTTTCACTGCAAAATTGAGGTGTGACCACGTTGTGTTTTGCGCCGTTTCCTGTCGCGGGCACTAGGCTGACCCGCACAAGTGAGGTACAATTTTTCTCGTAGGACTTTGGGGAACGTGGGGTGGGTGGAAATTTGTGGATCCACGCAGATTCCAGAACTTTCCATCCCAGAAATGTGGGGAAAATGTGTTTTTTTTGTCATTTTTTTACGTTTGCAAGGGATTCTGGGTAACAGACCATGGTGGGAGGCAGTCAAGTCACCCCATCCTGGATTCCCCTGGGTGTCTAGTTTTCAAAAATGTATAGGTTTGCTAGGTTTCCCTAAGTGCCGGCAGGGCTAGGGTTCAAAAACTACAGCTAGTCACTTAGCCAAAAAAGGGTCATTTTTCACTGCAAAATTGAGGTGTGACCATGTTGCGTTTTGCGCCGTTTCCTGTCGCGGGCACTAGGCTGACCCGCACAAGTGAGGTACCATTTTTCTCGTAGGACTTTGGGGAACACGGGGTGGGTGGAAATTTGTGGATCCACGCAGATTCCAGAACTTTCCATCCCAGAAATGTGGGGAAAATGTGTTTTTTTTGTCATTTTTTTACGTTTGCAAGGGATTCTGGGTAACAGACCATGGTGGGAGGCAGTCAAGTGACCCCATCCTGGATTCCCCTGGGTGTCTAGTTTTCAAAAATGTATAGGTTTGCTAGGTTTCCCTAGGTTCTGGCAGGGCTAGGGTTCAAAAACTACAGCTAGTCACTTTGCCAAAAAGGGGTCATTTTTCACTGCAAAATTGAGGTGTGACCACGTTGCGTTTTGCGCCGTTTCCTGTCGCGGGCACTAGGCCGACCCGCACAAGTGAGGTACCATTTTTCTCGTAGGACTTTGGGGAACGCGGGGTGGGTGGAAATTTGTGGATCCACGCAGATTCCAGAACTTTCCATCCCAGAAATGTGGGGAAAATGTGTTTTTTTTGTCATTTTTTTATGTTTGCAAGGGATTCTGGGTAACAGACCATGGTGGGAGGCAGTCAAGTCACCCCATCCTGGATTCCCCTGGGTGTCTAGTTTTCAAAAATGTATAGGTTTGCTAGGTTTCCCTAGGTGCCGGCTGGGATAGGGTTCAAAAACTACAGCTGGTCACTTTGCCAAAAAAGGGTCATTTTTCACTGCAAAATTGAGGAGTGACCACATCGCGTTTTGCGCCGTTTCCTGTCGCGGGCACTAGGCCGACCCGCACAAGTGAGGTACCATTTTTCTCGTAGGACTTTGGGGAACGCGGGGGGGTTGAAATTTGTGGATCCACGCACATTCCAGAACTTTCCATCCCAGAAATGTGGGGAAAATGTGTTTTTTTTGTCATTTTTTTACGTTTGCAAGGGATTCTGGGTAACAGACCATTGTGGGAGGCAGTCAAGTCACCCCATCCTGGATTCCCCTGTGTGTCTAGCTTTCAAAAATGTATAGGTTTGCTAGGTTTCCCTAAGTGCCGGCAGGGCTAGGGTTAAAAAACTACAGCTAGTCACTTTGCCAAAAAAGGGTCATTTTTCACTGCAAAATTGAGGTGTGACCACGTTGCGTTTTGCGCCGTTTCCTGTCACGGGCACTAGGCCGACCCACACAAGAGAGGTACCATTTTTCTCGTAGGACTTTGGGGAACGCGGGGTGGGTGGAAATTTGTGGATCCACGCAGATTCCAGAACTTTCCATCCCAGAAATGTGGGGAAAATGTGTTTTTTTTGTCATTTTTTTACGTTTGCAAGGGATTCTGGGTAACAGACCATGGTGGGAGGCAGTCAAGTCACCCCATCCTGGATTCCCCTGGGTGTCTAGTTTTCAAAAATGTATTGGTTTGCTAGGTTTCCCTAGGTGCCGGCTGGGATAGGGTTCAAAAACTACAGCTGGTCACTTTGCCAAAAAAGGGTCATTTTTCACTGCAAAATTGAGGTGTGACCACATTGCGTTTTGCGCCGTTTCCTGTCGCGGGCACTAGGCCGACCCGCACAAGTGAGGTACCATTTTTCTCGTAGGACTTTGGGGAACGCGGGGGGGTTGAAATTTGTGGATCCACGCACATTCCAGAACTTTCCATCCCAGAAATGTGGGGAAAATGTGTTTTTTTTGTCATTTTTTTACGTTTGCAAGGGATTCTGGGTAACAGACCATTGTGGGAGGCAGTCAAGTCACCCCATCCTGGATTCCCCTGTGTGTCTAGCTTTCAAAAATGTATAGGTTTGCTAGGTTTCCCTAAGTGCCGGCAGGGCTAGGGTTAAAAAACTACAGCTAGTCACTTTGCCAAAAAAGGGTCATTTTTCACTGCAAAATTGAGGCGTGACCACGTTGCGTTTTGCGCCGTTTCCTGTCACGGGCACTAGGCCGACCCGCACAAGAGAGGTACCATTTTTCTCGTAGGACTTTGGGGAACGCGGGGTGGGTGGAAATTTGTGGATCCAAGCAGATTCCAGAACTTTCCATCCCAGAAATGTGGGGAAAATGTGTTTTTTTTGTCATTTTTTTACGTTTGCAAGGGATTCTGGGTAACAGACCATGGTGGGAGGCAGTCAAGTCACCCCATCCTGGATTCCCCTGGGTGTCTAGTTTTCAAAAATGTATAGGTTTGCTAGGTTTCCCTAAGTGCCGGCAGGGCTAGGGTTAAAAAACTACAGCTAGTCACTTTGCCAAAAAAGGGTCATTTTTCACTGCAAAATTGAGGTGTGACCACGTTGCGTTTTGCGCCGTTTCCTGTCGCGGGCACTAGGCTGACCCGCACAAGTGAGGTACAATTTTTCTCGTAGGACTTTGGGGAACGTGGGGTGGGTGGAAATTTGTGGATCCACGCAGATTCCAGAACTTTCCATCCCAGAAATGTGGGGAAAATGTGTTTTTTTTGTCCTTTTTTTACGTTTGCAAGGGATTCTGGGTAACAGACCATGGAGGGAGGCAGTCAAGTCACCTCATCCTGGATTCCCATGGGTGTCTAGTTTTCACAAATGTATAGGTTTGCTAGGTTTCCCTAAGTGCCGGCAGGGCTAGGGTTCAAAAACTACAGCTAGTCACTTAGCCAAAAAAGGGTCATTTTTCACTGCAAAATTGAGGTGTGACCACGTTGCGTTTTGCGCCGTTTCCTGTCGCGGGCACTAGGCCGACCCGCACAAGTGAGGTACCATTTTTCTCGTAGGACTTTGGGGAATGCGGGGTGGGTGGAAATTTGTGGATCCACGCAGATTCCAGAACTTTCCATTCCAGAAATGTGGGGAAAATTTGTTTTTTTTGTCATTTTTTTACGTTTGCAAGGGATTCTGGGTAACAGACCATGGTGGGAGGCAGTCAAGTCACCCCATCCTGGATTCCCCTGGGTGTCTAGTTTTCAAAAATGTATAGGTTTGCTAGGTTTCCCTAAGTGCCGGCAGGGCTAGGGTTCAAAAACTACAGCTAGTCACTTAGCCAAAAAAGGGTCATTTTTCACTGCAAAATTGAGGTGTGACCATGTTGCGTTTTGCGCCGTTTCCTGTCGCGGGCACTAGGCTGACCCGCACAAGTGAGGTACCATTTTTCTCGTAGGACTTTGGGGAACACGGGGTGGGTGGAAATTTGTGGATCCACGCAGATTCCAGAACTTTCCATCCCAGAAATGTGGGGAAAATGAGTTTTGTTTGTCATTTTTTTACGTTTGCAAGGGATTCTGGGTAACAGACCATGGTGGGAGGCAGTCAAGTGACCCCATCCTGGATTCCCCTGGGTGTCTAGTTTTCAAAAATGTATAGGTTTGCTAGGTTTCCCTAGGTTCTGGCAGGGCTAGGGTTCAAAAACTACAGCTATTCACTTTGCCAAAAAGGGGTCATTTTTCACTGCAAAATTGAGGTGTGACCACGTTGCGTTTTGCGCCGTTTCCTGTTGCGGGCACTAGGCCGACCCGCACAAGTGAGGTACCATTTTTCTCGTAGGACTTTGGGGAACTCGGGGTGGGTGGAAATTTGTGGATCCACGCAGATTCCAGACCTTTCCATCCCAGACATGTGGGGAAAATATGTTTTTTTTGTCATTTTTTTACTACGTTTGCAAGGGATTCTGGGTAACAGACCATGGTGGGAGGCAGTCAAGTCACCCCATCCTGGATTCCCCTGGGTGTCTAGTTTTCAAAAATGTATAGGTTTGCTAGGTTTCCCTAGGTTCTGGCAGGGCTAGGGTTCAAAAACTACAGCTAGTCACTTTGCCAAAAAGGGGTCATTTTTCACTGCAAAATTGAGGTGTGACCACGTTGCGTTTTGCGCCGTTTCCTGTCGCGGGCACTAGGCCGACCCGCACAAGTGAGGTACCATTTTTCTCGTAGGACTTTGGGGAACGCGGGGTGGGTGGAAATTTGTGGATCCACGCAGATTCCAGAACTTTCCATCCCAGAAATGTGGGGAAAATGTGTTTTTTTTGTCATTTTTTTATGTTTGCAAGGGATTCTGGGTAACAGACCATGGTGGGAGGCAGTCAAGTCACCCCATCCTGGATTCCCCTGGGTGTCTAGTTTTCAAAAATGTATAGGTTTGCTAGGTTTCCCTAGGTGCCGGCTGGGATAGGGTTCAAAAACTACAGCTGGTCACTTTGCCAAAAAAGGGTCATTTTTCACTGCAAAATTGAGGAGTGACCACATCGCGTTTTGCGCCGTTTCCTGTCGCGGGCACTAGGCCGACCCGCACAAGTGAGGTACCATTTTTCTCGTAGGACTTTGGGGAACGCGGGGGGGTTGAAATTTGTGGATCCACGCACATTCCAGAACTTTCCATCCCAGAAATGTGGGGAAAATGTGTTTTTTTTGTCATTTTTTTACGTTTGCAAGGGATTCTGGGTAACAGACCATTGTGGGAGGCAGTCAAGTCACCCCATCCTGGATTCCCCTGTGTGTCTAGCTTTCAAAAATGTATAGGTTTGCTAGGTTTCCCTAAGTGCCGGCAGGGCTAGGGTTAAAAAACTACAGCTAGTCACTTTGCCAAAAAAGGGTCATTTTTCACTGCAAAATTGAGGTGTGACCACGTTGCGTTTTGCGCCGTTTCCTGTCACGGGCACTAGGCCGACCCACACAAGAGAGGTACCATTTTTCTCGTAGGACTTTGGGGAACGCGGGGTGGGTGGAAATTTGTGGATCCACGCAGATTCCAGAACTTTCCATCCCAGAAATGTGGGGAAAATGTGTTTTTTTTGTCATTTTTTTACGTTTGCAAGGGATTCTGGGTAACAGACCATGGTGGGAGGCAGTCAAGTCACCCCATCCTGGATTCCCCTGGGTGTCTAGTTTTCAAAAATGTATTGGTTTGCTAGGTTTCCCTAGGTGCCGGCTGGGATAGGGTTCAAAAACTACAGCTGGTCACTTTGCCAAAAAAGGGTCATTTTTCACTGCAAAATTGAGGTGTGACCACATTGCGTTTTGCGCCGTTTCCTGTCGCGGGCACTAGGCCGACCCGCACAAGTGAGGTACCATTTTTCTCGTAGGACTTTGGGGAACGCGGGGGGGTTGAAATTTGTGGATCCACGCACATTCCAGAACTTTCCATCCCAGAAATGTGGGGAAAATGTGTTTTTTTTGTCATTTTTTTACGTTTGCAAGGGATTCTGGGTAACAGACCATTGTGGGAGGCAGTCAAGTCACCCCATCCTGGATTCCCCTGTGTGTCTAGCTTTCAAAAATGTATAGGTTTGCTAGGTTTCCCTAAGTGCCGGCAGGGCTAGGGTTAAAAAACTACAGCTAGTCACTTTGCCAAAAAAGGGTCATTTTTCACTGCAAAATTGAGGCGTGACCACGTTGCGTTTTGCGCCGTTTCCTGTCACGGGCACTAGGCCGACCCGCACAAGAGAGGTACCATTTTTCTCGTAGGACTTTGGGGAACGCGGGGTGGGTGGAAATTTGTGGATCCAAGCAGATTCCAGAACTTTCCATCCCAGAAATGTGGGGAAAATGTGTTTTTTTTGTCATTTTTTTACGTTTGCAAGGGATTCTGGGTAACAGACCATGGTGGGAGGCAGTCAAGTCACCCCATCCTGGATTCCCCTGGGTGTCTAGTTTTCAAAAATGTATAGGTTTGCTAGGTTTCCCTAAGTGCCGGCAGGGCTAGGGTTAAAAAACTACAGCTAGTCACTTTGCCAAAAAAGGGTCATTTTTCACTGCAAAATTGAGGTGTGACCACGTTGCGTTTTGCGCCGTTTCCTGTCGCGGGCACTAGGCTGACCCGCACAAGTGAGGTACAATTTTTCTCGTAGGACTTTGGGGAACGTGGGGTGGGTGGAAATTTGTGGATCCACGCAGATTCCAGAACTTTCCATCCCAGAAATGTGGGGAAAATGTGTTTTTTTTGTCCTTTTTTTACGTTTGCAAGGGATTCTGGGTAACAGACCATGGAGGGAGGCAGTCAAGTCACCTCATCCTGGATTCCCATGGGTGTCTAGTTTTCACAAATGTATAGGTTTGCTAGGTTTCCCTAAGTGCCGGCAGGGCTAGGGTTCAAAAACTACAGCTAGTCACTTAGCCAAAAAAGGGTCATTTTTCACTGCAAAATTGAGGTGTGACCACGTTGCGTTTTGCGCCGTTTCCTGTCGCGGGCACTAGGCCGACCCGCACAAGTGAGGTACCATTTTTCTCGTAGGACTTTGGGGAATGCGGGGTGGGTGGAAATTTGTGGATCCACGCAGATTCCAGAACTTTCCATTCCAGAAATGTGGGGAAAATTTGTTTTTTTTGTCATTTTTTTACGTTTGCAAGGGATTCTGGGTAACAGACCATGGTGGGAGGCAGTCAAGTCACCCCATCCTGGATTCCCCTGGGTGTCTAGTTTTCAAAAATGTATAGGTTTGCTAGGTTTCCCTAAGTGCCGGCAGGGCTAGGGTTCAAAAACTACAGCTAGTCACTTAGCCAAAAAAGGGTCATTTTTCACTGCAAAATTGAGGTGTGACCATGTTGCGTTTTGCGCCGTTTCCTGTCGCGGGCACTAGGCTGACCCGCACAAGTGAGGTACCATTTTTCTCGTAGGACTTTGGGGAACACGGGGTGGGTGGAAATTTGTGGATCCACGCAGATTCCAGAACTTTCCATCCCAGAAATGTGGGGAAAATGAGTTTTGTTTGTCATTTTTTTACGTTTGCAAGGGATTCTGGGTAACAGACCATGGTGGGAGGCAGTCAAGTGACCCCATCCTGGATTCCCCTGGGTGTCTAGTTTTCAAAAATGTATAGGTTTGCTAGGTTTCCCTAGGTTCTGGCAGGGCTAGGGTTCAAAAACTACAGCTATTCACTTTGCCAAAAAGGGGTCATTTTTCACTGCAAAATTGAGGTGTGACCACGTTGCGTTTTGCGCCGTTTCCTGTTGCGGGCACTAGGCCGACCCGCACAAGTGAGGTACCATTTTTCTCGTAGGACTTTGGGGAACTCGGGGTGGGTGGAAATTTGTGGATCCACGCAGATTCCAGACCTTTCCATCCCAGACATGTGGGGAAAATATGTTTTTTTTGTCATTTTTTTACTACGTTTGCAAGGGATTCTGGGTAACAGACCATGGTGGGAGGCAGTCAAGTCACCCCATCCTGGATTCCCCTGGGTGTCTAGTTTTCAAAAATGTATAGGTTTGCTAGGTTTCCCTA
Source organism: Triturus cristatus (assembly GCF_964204655.1). Taxonomy (NCBI): domain Eukaryota; kingdom Metazoa; phylum Chordata; class Amphibia; order Caudata; family Salamandridae; genus Triturus; species Triturus cristatus. The sequence continues at coordinate 477,117,123 of NC_140587.1, read as the reverse complement.
GGTGCCGGCAGGGCTAGGGTTCAAAAACTACAGCTAGACTCTTCGCAAAAAAAGTGTAAATTTTCAGTGTGAAAATGTGGTGTGTTCAGCTTAGGTTTTGAGCCACTTCCTGTCATGGGCACTATGCCTACCCACACAAGTGAGGTACCATTTTTATCGGGAGACTTAGGGTAGTTCGGATTTGTAAAGCAACTGTTATTACCTATTGATTTTGGATGCATTTCTCCCTTCCAAATGAAAGACATTGTGTAAAAAAAAAGTCATTTTGAAAAATGACCAATAATTGTCATGCAAGTATGAGTATTCCCAATTTCGAAAATGTGCAAATATGCACTGTTTCTAAACTCTGTAGTTTGTTCCCATTTCAGAAATACATAGGTGTCTTTCATACCGATTTTTCCATGTATACATTTTCCCACAATAATTGCTATAGACCCGGAACAAAAAAAAAAACCATTACAAAATGCTGCTCCGTTTTTTACTCTGGGTTCGTTGGGCTCTTGGTGAACCTACAAGTCCTATATATCCCCACAACCAGGAAAGTCCAGTGGATGTAACGGTACATTGCTTTCTAAGAGATGTGATAATTAGAAGAAGTTACAGGTGAAAACGTTGACTCAAAAGGCTGCTTTTTTCAACTAATTTTTAATTTTTCCTATATTTAACTGTTAGTTTCTATAAAGAAACCTTGATGGATCTACACAAATGACCCCTTGCTGAATTCAGAATTTTGTCTACTTTTCAAAATGTATAGCTTTCCAGGGTCCATTATTGTTTTTGTACCCATTTCTACCATTAACTGGAAGGAGGTTGAAAGCACAAAAAATAGCAAAAAGAGGGTATGTCCCAGAAAAATGCCAAAACTGTGTAAAAAATGTTGGTTTTCTGACAAAATTCTGTCATTCCCTAAAAGCTGGAGAAATGGTGATTTCATCCCCACAAACCCTTTTTTGATACCATTTGCAGAGAAAAACCCAGAAGCTTTCATTTGCAGCCCGTTTTTCCCATTTTTCACAAAAAAAACAAAATTTTGCTGTATTTTGACTAATTTCTGGGAACCCTCTAGGAGAATCCACAAACCCTGGGTACCTTTAGAATCCCCATGATGTTGGAAGAAAAGGACGCAAATTTGGCGTGGATACCTAATGTGGTCAAAAAGTTACAGGGGCCTAAGCGCGCACTACCCCAAATAGCCCAAAAAAGGCTTAGCACAGGAGGGGAAAAGGCATAGCAGCGAAGGGGTTAAATGACTAAATAAATATATTGTAATAATACCTAGTGATTCTTCTGCATATTTGTTTGCTTTAATTATTTTCACGATTTACAGACGTTTGTGGGTGATTAATGTAAGCTCAAATAAGTTGATAATTCTGCTAAACTAAGTCTTCCTTGAATAACTAGTCCAGGACCATTGTTTCTTTATAAATCCCTAACTGTGTGGGCAGGTGGAAACACTACTTGTGTACAATAAGTGACTAGATAAGTGATGCCCAGTTTCATTCTGCAGCAACCTTGATCATTCAGCATCAAATAGCTCACATTTGAAAGCAGGCTGCATACAGGATGAAAAAGACCCACAATTGATGGACGGAATGCAGAACAAATAAAAACATTAACCCCCAGTCAAGAGATCTGGGTGAAATCCATCATTATTTTGCTCACCATGCCACCCCAGTTTAGACCTGGCCATATGCAAATCAGTATTGACCCTGTGCCGCATGGGAACAGTCCAGCCCGAACCGCCAAGCCAGGTCCTTTCTGGACCAGAAACAAGCATCCTAGGACCGGTTTCAGGGATTCACCCCTCATCAGCCAGGATAGCTTGAATCCAGTGGCACAGTGAGCCCGGGACCCACGTCTGGGCATACCCGGCGCACTTAGGGCGAGGAAGCAAAAGGCACACAATTGATGGACAGAATGCAGAACAAATCAAAACAATAATCCTCAGTCAAGAGATCTGGGTTAAATCCATCATTCTTTTCCTTACCATGCCACCCCAGTTGAGACCTGCCCATATGCAAATCAGTCTTGACCCTGTGCCTCATGGAAAAAGTCCAGCCCGAATTGCCAAGTCAGGTCCTCCCTGGACCAAAAACAAGCATCCTAGGACTGGTTTCAGGGTTTCACCCCTCATCAGCCAGGATGAATCACAGCAGCTGAGGAACACTTCAGATAACAAGACAGGTTCGCCATTGAGGTATTGCATGTCCCATGGAGAGAAATGCCCTTGCAAACCAAGGAGCTGCTTAAGGCATCTTCACAGTCAGAATTACTAAGGAAAACTTCAGTGTCCCCATCCCAGCATCTAAACTTGAGCAGTAATTCCCAATACTCATTCACATTTCCTTTCCCTAGTGCTTCATATCTACCTACCTGTTGGTATTAGAGACAATATTGGAATCAGAGGTCATGACTGGTAGGGTGATGTAACCATGGATTATCCAGTCAGTGGATGGTGTCTCAGCCACAGTGAACGGTAATTGGTCTAATTTCAACATGGTATATTTCTCATCTCTACATGCCAAAGTCATCTGTCTTTCTGTTAGGGCATATGCTGAAAACAGATTTGTACTGTTGATGTAACACCATGGCACGTGGCCAGATGTAACGTTTGTAACACCCAACTTAATATTACTATTGACAGTAATTGTGACTGACCATGTTGTAATATAGATATGTCTTGCTCTATTATGTCAATTGCGGAAGACAGTATGTTGCCCAGTGAATACATTCTGGATAATAATTGGTCATGCCTTTGTCAACTACAGCCAAAGCTTTCTCCAGGTCAACCCTATCCCTCTCGTGCAATCTCTCAGCAGCTTCCTGTTCAGAAATCTTCCACAGCTCATTGTATATGCAATTTAAAAATAGCTTTTGACATGGGTTCAGGAGACCTAGTAAAAAATCCCTGAGATCCAGGCCATCAGAAAGAAGGTACAAGTGTTGTTTTACCTGGGGGAGTGTCAAGGTTTTTAGCCAATATAGGCATAACTTCCCAACATTGTATGACATCGCCACCTGAGTGTTCTGCCTGTACATATTGTTGATCTAACCTATTAATACTAAATCCTTTGGTGCTACCTAGTAATCTAGATTAGTACCCGTTTGTGTCCACAGACCAAACCAACTGACCTTTCCAAATGGAGTCTGATGAATTGAAAGAACCATTTTGTATCATGGCATCTAATGTATCCTTACTAGAGAGTGTAAAATTCTGGAAACGTGTGAATAAGGGAATACAAGGTGTGTTCAAATCCTTTGTTTTTTTCTATACCTTGACATGAAGTTTGTTGTACTGCCTTGTTCAGGAAAATTATTTGGTGTGGTATGAGGCATGCTCTAAATAAGGCCTTTGTCCCCTGAGCCTGAAAAATGTTTGTCCCCAGATAGACTTTGTGTCCATTGTGTCTTTCCAAAAGTTGAAACCCTATTTTGACAGTTGGGAAATAAAGGAAGCAGAGTATATCAGCTTGGTGTTTGTTAGCATATTTTTCTTTGCAGGTGTATGTGCAACCCTATAGTAATATGAGGCTGGGTCAGATGTTTCAAAACCTGAAAAATAATCAACACTTCTGTGCAAAATCTTTGAACTATCATTTGGGCAGTGTTCCCATTGTGTGTAATTTTAAACAGCATGTGGGATACTAGCTTTATGTAACAAATGGTGACCATAATGATGGTAACAAACATGTTCCCAAAATTATTCGTAACATCATACAATTCATTGTTTGAAAATTCAGCTCATTGCTTTAAATCTGAAAGCAAATTATGCACAGCTTCAATGTCTCAACCTTCAGAGAGGGTACTACATGTGATGTAATTTAAAGAAATTTCGAACAAATATGGAATTTTCAAAAGTTCAGTAGGACCATACACATCATATGATACCCTGTCACAATTCCTTCATGAACTGGAACCTCTGTAATGCTCACCAGGGACAAGTCTCTTAGTTCACTGTGTGATGATGCATGTGGTTTAAGAACCAAGTTCACAAGTTGTACTGCAGAGCATTCTTGGATAAAGCGTCCATTCAGAAGTAGGAAAAAGACAGTTAGTACACCAATCCAAATTACCAGGAAAAATGAGCCAATTGTAATCCATAGATACATCAAATGAACAACGAAGTAAGTCTTTTTCACCCAAAGATACAATGCATAAACTCGAAGCTTGAAAGGGAGAGGCGGTGTCGGCAGCTAAGATTCACTTAGATCTGATGAGAAATTGTCATTATGCACGAAGTGGCCAGACACAATCTGGTCTATTCATGGAAGTTCAGCAGGTTTTGTAGAACTGGAAGATGACTGATCTGTGGCATGTTGACATAGACTTCGTCAATTTTTCAAATTCAAATTTCTGTACTTGTTGACTGTACAGTTGTAGTTGTTTCAATAGGGAGAAGCATCATCTCATTTTCATTTACAACTTCTCTTTGAAAAGTGAAATCTTCAGTCGCCATTAAAGCTTCACGCAGAACTTTCTGTATGGAAGCAAGTGGAGTGCAGCGACTACCTAGGAGTCCACATGGCCTACTATTGAGAATTGGCCACATAGTGTGGTTTGATCAGATCAATTAAGACAAACCTTTTGTCTTAACAGACAGCAAGAAGCGGAAGAAGGACAGTTTTGGTTCCTTCAACAGCTAGGATAGGTACAGGGGCTCTGTTAGCTGGCCCAAATTCTTTTTTGTCCACAATTTTCTCTCTGACCAAGTTCCCAATCTCCGAGACCCAGGCAGGTCTTGCCATTACCGTTTTCACTTCCCCAGTGCGTTTTACTTAGTCATTGCTTTGTAAAACTCTGTATTCTGTTATGTTCTGTAAAACATCCAAATGATCATTGAGGTCAAATGGTGTTTCAGCCACCACTGTGCTGACACTATCGAGGTGAGGTACCCACATCCTTACCCCAAACGGGAGCTCATAAGGTGTACGACCCCCAGGGATTTCCTTGCCATGTTGTTAAGTGCCCTCTGGACCCAATATAGGTGATTGACCCAACTACTGCCCGAGCCTAATACCCTTGCTGTTAAGGACTGCTTTAAGTCATGGTTTTTCCTCTCGACTACCAAATTTCCCTCAGAATGCTAGGGGGAGGAGTACCACAAGGCCACACCCAAACTTCCTATGGCTTCTTTGTAAGCCAGAGAGCTAAACGCCTGGCCCTGGTCTGAATGTAGTGTGGCAATTGCGTATGTCCCGATAAAGACTCGCAAATCCTTTATAACAGTTTGATCGTCAGCCGAGCGCTGGGGCAAAACCTACAGGAATCTAGAGCATGAATTTACTTACACTAAGATGCACTTGTAAGCCCCGTCAGAGTGTAAGGGGCTGCAGTGATACAAATAGACACGTGCAAGAGGTTTGTCTGAGATCAATAAAGGTGTTTGTGGTGGACATGCTATGGCGGAACCCTTCATCTGTTGGCAGATGTCATATTTGAGGACTAAGTCCTTGATCTGTTTAGTTGGACCTGGCCACCAATAGCTGCTTTAGTAGTGAAACTGTAACAGAGATCCCTGCATGTGCAGAACCCAGACCCTCATTTGCAGCTAGTTTTAATTTCAATCTGCGATCAGTGTTTGGTATTACTCACACTCCTGGAATTTGAGCATACGGAATGTTTTGCTCATCTAATTTGTAGGACTACTTGAGTGGAAAGCCTTTCAGCAAGGCTGAACTGTTGCGTGTGGCATTGACAGCTATCATAGTTGCTCTGTCTATTCTTGTGCTAGAGTGAGTTATTGCAGCAACAGCAGCAGTGTGCACTGTTGCCTTGGAGGCCTCATCTGCCATTGAATTCCCTTCAACGTGAATGCCAATCCATTGATGACTCAATGTATGAATAACATGAGATCGTTGCAGGCCTTCTTTTAGCTTCGCCACTTGTTCCCAGAGCATCTTGTGCTTTACAGTGCAACCTTTGGAATCCCTAAATCCATTCTGGCACCAATAATAAAGTATTGGATGTAGGACTTGACACGGTAGAATGAATCACACATTATGAGTGTGGGGAATTTGTGATCCGTGTTTTGTAGTGCCTGTATCAGAGCTTTTAGTTCCGCCAGCTGCACTGTACAGTCTCTTGGAGACTGTTTGCATGTTTTTCCAGGAAGAAACTTTCCGTCCTGTATGTGCCCTTTTACAATTGTGCATGCCGGCGAATATTGCTGTTTTGTTCCTACAGCCGGCTGGGCATATCCATCGACAGAGGATATTATTGTTCATACGGCAGGTATGCTTGTGTTTGTAATGTAGAATCAAATCTGTAATCTACATTTGTTGCAGCAAGAGAGTTATCCCACTGAACCCATTGTGGCTGCAGTGCTTTAGCATTCCGAATATTTGCCTTTGTAACAGTTTCCAAGGTCGGTACCGGGTTAATGACAAATTTGCTTTTCCCCTACACTAGCGCTCTCTCTCTCTCTCTCTATCTCTCTCTCTCTCTCTCTCTCACTACAGCAGTCTGTATTGCTATGAGTATTTTTTCAGTTGGTGCAAAACGCATTTTAGAGTTTGTGAACAAATGTGATTTGTATGCAATAGGTACTATATCGCCTTCATTGAAAGTGATGTAGGTGTACCCTGTTGGTCCAGCGACTACGCGTATCACCAGGTTAGTTGGTTAACACACATGTGCAAATGTTTGGAAGCTATCATGTCAGCTTGTACGGAACATAGGATATCAGTATGCTCCTGTGTCCAATGGTGTACTGAGAAAACAGGGCTAATTAAGTCATAGAAAGGTTTTGCTCTTTCTGCGTCATCCAAAATGTGTGTACTACTAAAATTCAAGAATCCTAACAAGGATAGTAGTTTTTCCAGCGTCGTTGGAGGTTGTAGTAATGCACATTTTTCAAAAAATTGTGCTTCCAGGCTTTTGCTTTCACTTGACAACTTGTACCCTACAAATAGGACACTGAGGTGGGCAATTTTTGATTCTTTGAAATTGAATTTGTAACCCAGGTGAGCAAACCCAAGTATTATGTAGTTCAATATGGCCAAGTGTTCCAATAATTCACTGTCCAACAGATACATTTCATCCACATAGGACAATGCCCCCTCATCAAAATTTTGAAGTAACTCTGTTACCCTGGCTGAAAACAACACGGGGGTGTTCTTATACACCTGAGGTAATCAACAAATTTGGCGTTGAGAGCCTAACTCCGAGAATGCTGTCAAATATCTGCTCCCAGGGACTATGTTTTGGCAGAAAAATCCATTAGAGATGTCTAGTTTTGTTTTGCATTTCTTCCGCACAATTCTATTCATTAGGTTCTTTTTGCGAACTCGACCCGAAGGTATTGGAGCGCTTTACATGAGCACCGTATTTACATTACACATTCAGGCACGGGGAGATTAAGTGATTTACCCAGAATCACAGGATGTGGACGCAACCTCAAGGCTCTAACCCTGGTTTCCTGCACCAAAGTCAGCAGTTTAAGCCGACGGACCACATACTCTCCCCAATTAGTGTGGGCCTGTGTGTATTCTGTACTGCGAATGTGTGTGTGGATGCATTTAAATATCTATAATCTAAGACTAGACAATATGAATTACCGGATTTCAATAGGGGAAACAATGGATTATTCATAGGTGAGGTGCAATTCTCTATCACACCATGGTATTCAAGTTGATCTAAGATCTCCCTGGCTTGTTTCTCAGGTACTGTCTCCGAAGTTGAGAAATTGATTTTAATGGGGTTTCATAATGAGGTGACTCACCATCCCAGCCAACATGATTGCGGTAAAGTGCAGCAGCTAACGCTAATGCCCACTCCTCGGCGTATTAATTTTGAACTGAAAGGTCGGAAAAGGCAGGCAAAATAACCTCTTCTCCCATTGGGCAATCCATTACGAACATCGGTGGCCAATCCTTTACAGTCAAAGGAATGTTGTAACCATAGGTCAGGTTTCCCAAAAGAGACCCCCAATTCCTGGGTATGTCCCCCTCCATTTGCAGCACTATTGCATTTAAACAATGTCAGACACTTACCCTTGTATCAGGTGTTTACACCGTGATATGCTCACTCAGTGCTACAGTCCAAAAAGTCCATCATGTTCTTGCGAGCTATGCTGACTTCTGCCATGCTGCCATGTTGTCCAGCATCATCACAGCCCATTCCCCGTTCAGAAGTATAGTCCTCAGTAGCCTGGGGATTTCTAATTTTAATTCCGGCTATCTTTCTCTTTTTAAAATAAGGTTTCGAAGTATTTTGTTTGTCTTCCTGTTTAATGATATATAGTCTGAAGTGCGATGTGTCTTCCTTTTTGGCTTGACTCGCTCTTCCGATATGTATTCTGACCGTCCGCCTCCCTTCAAACGCTTTTCAGATGTCTCCAGAAAGGAATGAGATGAACGTATAGCAGTATCCTGATAACTGTCAGACTTTCTAATATTGTCACCGTTTTGCAAGTAATATCACTGGTCGGTGTGCTACTGTTGAGAAGACCCACCCCTTCACTGTGTTTTATTTTGGTTTTTTTTTTGTTTATTATCCCATTTCTTCTTTGAAGAAATGGATGCTTGCTTGGAGTTATCTCTTTCAGAGCTACTCTTAACTTCTGTTTTCCCAGGTTTGGCTCCCAGAGTAGCTCTGCATAGAGAGGCAAATGTATCTTCGATAATCTTAGGTAATTCATGCTCCTGCTGAGTGAATTCCCTCAGGCGTTGGCATGTAGCCACCGCTGCTGCCTCCCCTTTTATGTTACTCAACATAATGGTTGATTCCTAGGCAAAATTGCCTATGAGTTTCATTTCCAGATCTAAAGCAGGCTCTGCCCCGTACTCAATCTGAATCTGTTTTAGTACATCTGGTATGACTGCTATTGAAGGGGTAGCATGTATTCTGGTGTATACAGCAGTGAAGACTGTACCCCAAGTAGTGCAATCTTCTAACTGGGGAGCCATCCCCATCGGCAAACAAATTGTCAGTATTCTGTGTTTTTCCTTTGGGCACATATGGGGAAAGACTGCTTCAAGCTTTGCTGTTTTTTGTGCTATCTACAATGGGATTTACTCCCGGATGGTGGGAACCTTTCCCATGATCGCATTTAGTGTTAGCGGGCTAATACCTGTGGTAGCCATGTGTGGTTGTGTAGCCTGAGCAGCCTCCGTGGGTTGGACTGTCAATGTTCTCATTACATGTTGTAGTAGTTTTCTGTACATTTTTACTAAATCTCTGTAAAGTTTGCACATTCCTGCTGGTGTTAAGGCAGTAATGTCTGGATGCGGTGTGTATGATGCTAAGACTGGCCAAGTCGCTCTTTCTCGGCTGATCGAACGTAGTCTCACGTGTTCTGTTGTATGAGATAGGGCGCCTTTAAACTAATTAATGTGCTCTTGGTAGGTTAATGGGACTTCTAAGTCCACTAATGGAAAATACTCATCATGTGGTTTATCTTAAATGAATTCATGAAATAACCTTGTGTGTGCATCTGCAGGTGTGAATTTAACCCAAGAATAGAATACCTCTGGTTTGAATGCTTTGTGTGCCTCAACCACGAGGTAACATCTCTGCCCGTTGCCAGGAGGCCATGTTGTAGAATTTTCATTGTAACTACTTGTCTGCAATTTTCTGAAATATTTAATCCCTCCAATTGTTCTCCAATGCGTTCATCCTGTTTGGTCATTGTTAGAGCAGTAGTATTTAACCACTCTGTTATAGAGATATGGTGTACACAATGTTGAAACTTTTTATCCTCCAAGCTTGATTAACCTACAGCCAATACATAAGTTATGCCTCACTCAGCTGAGGCAGATTTTTTTTCCCTTCCCATTATGCATGTCTCTGGTTAAAATGTGAGTAGGGGTCTCTGAGAAAGCACGACTGAACTACTCAGTAGTCTTAAATAAGAGCCTAACCAACGTTGGCCACGCCATGTTGTGTAGTTCCTACCATTCCGTAGGACCTGCACATTGTTCGGACAACAAAAAGTAAGGGCTTTGTGTCAAGACTGATTCCAGACATCCCCGCAGGATATGTAGGTCAAAAGACCAGCTAGATCACAGTGCCATTGTAATCCCCCTAACCTACCAGGGAGCGAATGGGTTCTGGCAACCACTGAACATGACAACCCTGATTCCTCAGGATTCGTAGAAACAGGATAGAACCTTTCGCTCAGTCACTCGTGCTCACTTATTTAGGGAGAAATATACAGAGACTACACAGTGGGATGTTTTCGATAATATTTATTGAACCAACGTTATTCTTACATAAAGTATGTGTGCTACAATGATTAGTAGACAGAAGCAGATAAACGTGATTACAAGCACCAACAGCATAAATAGTAGATATAGTTTACCATGGTGCTAAACAGTTGTATATATGCAGCCATAAAAGCAAGACAGTCATCTAGCGTACTCCTACTATGAGGACCCTAAGTGTACCTAGAGTGTGTGTAGGTGTAGATCCAAGAATCCCCCCAAGGGACGATCCAACCCTGTTACCTGATGGGATAGAGTGAAGGACTCTGTCTTGGTCACGAACTGGACACCCCTCATGAGATGTCAGACCGCTGCATGGTGATTTTCCAGCATTTAAGGAACGTCTGTTTCAGTGGAAGTACCTCCTCTACTAATCTATTGGGATGCTCATCTTTTATAATACAAAAGCAGCCATGCGATGTACGCATAGATTAGTGATGTTGTGGATATGTAGATAGCCCTGTCGCCTCGTGGATGAAGATAGTGATGACATGTGTAGGGCGTTGCGATAATGTTGTGCGAAGGTGGTTGTAAAACAATTTTAGTTTCAGGGAAACTGATCCAACATTGTTGTTTGTGAAAATGTATGGAAAAGGTTACAGCTTTGAAATGTTCTTTGGGAGGACAATGTAGGAAATAAGCTGCATCACTACATGGGCCTAACCCGGGAATGTAACAACCCCAAAGTACGATTGGCCCCAATGCCAGGGTGGTTTGACAAAGAACAAATCACAGGTTTGTTGTGAATTCCTGCTAGGGTCAGGGCATGGACGCAATCCCCAGTAGAAATCCTTCAAATACAGACATCATTGAAAATGGGAGCCTCTTCCCTTTACAATGGTGCCACTCTAGTGAATATATTGATCAAAATAGTCCACAAAGCTTCCAAACACAAACTCTAAAAAAGTTAAATGTTCTCCTACATTTCCCATTCTCAGCGAGTGATGGGACCTGGATGGCCTCCTAGTAAAGTGCCTAAACAATCATTATTCCCACAGTTCATCAGCTTTTTTGACTGAAGGACCGACCCTCTTAAAAAAAATCTCTCATGTTCTGTGGTAAATTGCTGCTCAATGAATATGGCATGCCGTTATCCACCTTAAGGAATCTTTCAGGAAGAAGCATCATTGGAAAGGGGAGAGTCTTACCTTTCTAATGATGCCTCTCCTGGCTGAGATGGTGCCCAGTGTGGGGGAAGACAGTGCACCAAAAACAGACCAGAAGACTTACCTAAAGAACTAAAGAGAGGTTACCCTTTGTTTACTATGTTTTTTACCACTGTAAGAAAGACGTTAAATCCTTTTTAGGGACAAAGTTTGAGCCTGAAATCAGAGTTAGAGCTCATAACGTGTGGTGGGTCCTTTCATATATGTATACGTCTTGTAACATATCACAAAGAGACTGGGACATAGGATGACAAAGGCAACACAAATAAGAGTCATAAGCTAAGTATTCTGGGACACTAATCATGTGCTATGCACAAAAAACTATCCACATGTCACTAATCAACAGTCTCAAGCACCAAGGATGTTTTTGACCACCATATCTTTATAACTATAACAATCGGGGTTCAAACACAAAATGCTCAGATTTAAACTAACAATGATGTTGATTGTGGCTATAAAGAAGACACAAGGATCACACTACAGAGGATGAGATCACAAGCAAAGACGCCCAATGCCTAAATGCACAGATGCATTTTCGCAAAGACACCAGGGCTAACAAAAAAAGGCATGCCACAGGTAAAAGTTAAGATCTGGGGACTCGATAAAGCAACATTAGGTCTGTAGTGAGACATGACTAAGCACACTGTTATGCAATAGGTTCAGCAAAATACAATGATGCGTACCATTTATTCTGATTTTGCTGCTCCCACAGATGCAAGCCTATAAGTACCAGAGCGGTTTGTATGGCATGAATGTGGTGACTGCATACATGTGTAATTCTCAAATGATACAATGTTGTTCCAAGTTGTTATCTGAATAGAGCCTTTCAGTGAATGATGGGGATCTCGCTAGTCCTGATGAATGCCGAGTGACCTAAAGGGAACATAGAAGGTGGCTAAAACATGTGGACCATTTACCCAGCTGTACTGAGAGACACAAGTAGCATCTGGCATTGCTTTTAGGTTTGTCAAAGGGTCCTTAGAATAAAATAGCACCATAAAGGGATATTTCTTTAGGCAATTTTAACTTCTTTGTAGATCCCATATGATCCTAATCTCAAGTGCTCCCTCTATGAAAAAGGTAGAACCTGACCATATGTATCTATATCCCGGGTGGGCTCAGTGATGAAGCACGCCACAGAATAGTTGTGGGCAAGAATCCTTTAAAAAAGAGTTAAAAAAGACCTTAACATCGTTCCTGCAGTGAAAAATACATCTAGTGATGCACCAACAGCAAATAATAATGTTAAAGAGTCCAAATCAAAATGCAGAATGTTCAATATCTTCTTTATTGTGCTTGTACAGTAGACCTACCGATCCAAGTGCTATTACAGCAAAACAACACAGTCAATGTGTTCCGTTTACCACTGTGAACTTCTTCAGAGCTGTAATTTAACAAAGACAAAAACATTCTTAAATAAAATCACAAGTACAGTACATACTATGCCAAAACTTATATTTGATATACCAGTCGTATGAGATTTTATAGCATACATCAACAAAAGGGAGAGATACTAGAGCCCATAGATCAAAAAGTAAATGAACATGATTCAACACATGTCCCAGTTTGTGTACTAGTAGAATTCATAACATAACAGACAAAGGAAAAGAATGAAGTTGACAAAGTCAATCTTTCTAATCAAAATTTAATTTCTCAAGTATCATGATATTGTTTTGACAACAAAAAGGAGGGAAAGAAAAACACAGGGATCTATATACCTTTATGACAACAATTATCAATATATTACATAAGTTTTTATTTTGTACAGCCAATATACCATGATATGCACCTAACTAGGGCAAAGGCAATATTTTATTCTTTTGCCCTTGCGGAAGACAAGCTTGGGTTTGTTAGAAATGTCCCCCTTAATCCCAGATATGTCAGTAAGTAGATGCCATTGCCTACATAGGATCTTGCAAATATCCTCACTGTGGGTGGTATACTTAGCGACGAAGGCCAACCAGCATGTTCCCTCCCACCCTGCTTTGTTCTTTCCCTCAGTGTCCCATCCCTTGTCATATTCTGTATTCTATCGTCAGTTATGTTTAAACTCTTTCTTCATAATCCCTGCAGTGGTGCAGTTACTACAATAGAAAAACAAGTGGGCAACCTCTTTTTAGTAATTGTATATAGCCATTAGGAAGATGAGTTAGCCTTCTAAAAACTTTAATCTCCCTATCAGTTTGGATAGCAAAACGTATCTGTCTGTTGCGGCTGTGTTTCCACTGCATCAATGCAGTAAGCATGCCCTCAGGGCATTGATGTTGTTGATCATGTGGCAGGAAGTGATGAGGACTGACATGGAAGCGCTACCACACCAGTCCTCGATGAAGCTCAAGTTGACATCCACTGCACTTTGGAAAATCTGTAGAGTATGGGAACAGACGTCTTCAGCAGTAATGGGGTTAAAAAACAATTACAGTCTAAAAGTCACTTGCTCTAGAACTGCTAGAGAATTAATCATCTAACAATGTCTTATCAGCTGCTTAGGTTTTTATTAATTTCTGATAGTGCTCATTCTTGAAATGTGTTTGCTGTGATCCCAAGTCAGTCCATGAAGTGTTTCCATGGATCAAAAACTATTTAGTCAGTATTTTACTTTAGCATACATTTGCGAAATTGTTTCAATATTTCTACAATTTTCTTTTTTTCTTTCCAGTCATCCATGGTTCTGGTTGGTCATTGCAACAATCAGTTCCAATGCTTCTGTAACACATGGAGGACAATATCATCTGAAACACTTTCTCTATACCTAACACATTTGTATTGAGTGTGTATCTATAATTGTTCAGTGAGTCAATAATTTGTTTCTGGTCCCCCAGCATCCATAGCTACAGGAAGTGACATTCTGGCAGTTGGTAGCATCCATCTCATTTAGGTCAGAAAGATGTTGTAACTAATCTCAGAATAGCGAGACTCAAATGTGACACTGATAAAGTCCTTGCCACTTTATCATTTACACTATGTGACAAGCTTTTGTCATTATGAGTGATACTTCACAAAATAAAACCTTTTCAAAACAAACAGTATAAGAGAAGCAATATATGGTGACTTAAGAAATTGGGTTATTGTTGAAGGGAGTAGATGCCCCACTCAGACAATATGCATGATTATTATCAGGTTGAACCAAAAACGTCGCTAAATTAACCTGTGTACCCTCTGGTAACTTGGTACAAAAGCAGTCTTGCTTAACTTAGAGGTAGAGTGTAAAGTGTTTATGCAGCACTCAAACAGTAATAAAGTAAAAACACAACACAAGAAAAATCCCAAATCAATTTAGAAAAAGAGAGTACATTTTAATAAACAAAATTCCTTTCCCTGTCAAGGCTCCAAGAATTCTGGGGTGGCAATTTTCTGGTGTCAGGGTCATTGGTGTGTGATGGAGGCAAGCCCTTTGAAGTGTAAGTGGGGCAAGGGACATCTCGACTCCCAGCCATCCTGGCAGGATTGTCCTTCTTGATCACACCTAAGCCTCTTTTGTGTCACTGTCTGTCAGGAATACACAAACCCCACCAGCAGAGTCCTTCAAAGCCATGTGAATACTGGCATAAGACACACATGGTTAGGCCAGGAACATGACACCTTTCTAAAAGTGGGATTTTCAGAATAGTAATTTAAAATCTGAATTTACCATTAAAGAGGATGCTAAATTGCAATTAATTTGGGTCCAAACAGCATATCTCTGTCTGCACCCAATCTACGGCTATGAATTCTTAAAAGTAATAAGTTAACCAAGTGTTAGCCGATGGACAAGATAGGCCTTACAGTAGAGAAAAATGACTTTAGGGGCTTTTCAGTACCAAGACATGTAAAAGTTAAGCCCAGATATCATACTTTTTAAATACCATGCAACCTGCCATAGAAGCTTTTAGGGCCTACAATAGGGGTGACCCTTGAGCAATAAAATGGAATGTTCAGGCCTGGCAAAATATTTATTTAGGCAAGTCGAAAATAAGTTTAAAGCTGCACTATAGGCTGAAATGGCAGGACTGAAACATGTTTAAAGGGGCTACCTCAGTAGGTGGTACAATGGGATCTGCAGGCCCACTAGTAGCTTTTAATTTAAAGGCCTTGGGCAAATGTGGTACCAGTTACTAGGGGTTTACACATCAATTAAATGTGCGTATCAGGTGTAGGCCAATTTTACCAGGTTTTAGGGAGAGAGCACATGCACTAGTTAAATAGCAGTGGTAAAGTGCACAGAGTTCTAAAGCCAACAAAGACAAATTCAGCAAAACAGAAGGGGTAAAGGCAGAAGGTTTGGGCAATACCACAGCAACGATGTAAGGTCTAACAGTGAGAATAGAAACATATAATTCCTTTATTTACTATACAGTAAAATTCATAAATGTTAAAAACAATTACTGCAGCACTTAATGATTCTTCCTTTCGGAGACCAAATGTCGCCTTAACACATTGGTTCATTCCATCAATTAGAAACATACATAAACAATGGGCATATTTACCCTCACAATCAACTATGTAAGCTACTTCTTTAAAAGAATTTGCAACTCATTCGATGGCACCTCAAAGGCATATCTGTCGAGTTTTCTGGACTTCTCATAAGGAGTCCTTCATCAGGTACACATTAATTGACATTATAATTATGATGAATGTGTCACTCCAAAAATAATCGTGCGCCTTCTGCGTATTCAGGAAATACTGAAAATAAAATTCCCTCTAGTCTCTGTTAATTTTATTTTTTGAAGGGGCGATACAATTATTCCTGGCCTCCTGAATGCTTTGCCCCTAACTCACGAAGGACTAACGGACTAGAAATGCAAAGTAATGTAGAGGACACATGCACCATGTGGCACACGTATACAGGGATGCAGTCTGCCATCGCCATTTGTTATTTGCGACTACACTGCGATACAGGATCGCGAGACCCGCTACCGGGACCATGTCGAGTGATATCTTGACATCCTCTGAAAAGAATGTGCCAGTCAATGCATCCAGTTAGAACCTTGAACGGGTCAAACCTATCTTGCCCAATGAATTGATCACATTACAATTGGTGCATTACTTGTTGACGTTATCAGTGGAAGACTGAAGTACTTGCATGTCAATAATGTTTTGCTTTAGGAAAAGAAAACGAGAACAGTTGAGTCCGTTTCCCTTATGCAACCATTATTTTGCTGTAACCTGTGGAAATGTCCAATGCACTTATAATGAAGACGCGAGTGCATTAATCTTCCTAACTACATCATTCTGTGTCGAATGACAGAATGCTAGGAATAGACATTCTGACAGGTCTATGGTTAAAAATATTCCTGTAATTGCGTCTTCACAGCTACAGCACAACAGTGATTTGCAGAAGTGATAATTTATGATTGAGCAATATATGAGGACAATTCTCAGCAGAGGTTTGTATTACGGCGCACAGAAGACACGTCCATTACCGTGATTAAAATCATTAGCCAGTCTGCAAACGTGGGCTTTGCAGCATTTAGCTCCCATTCTCGTTCTTCCGTTTAAATGCTGGATGTCATGCGGGGTAGGTTGACCCGACTGCAGCGGGGCATTCTGGCTGAACGTGCAAGAAATAAAAACGGAATGATCCGATCGCTTGTATTTGTTTTATTCTCAAGTGTTCACAAGCCTGCATAGCTTCGTAAAGAACAGTTTTAGAACGCAGTTTGTTATCTGAATTGTTTAGTGGAGCTAAAATAAGACCTTTAAATATGTTAACTCGATTTACCTCCCTGTCTTGATAAATGTATTCAGCTTGGGGAGCGTTTAATTTATTTCAGCCTCACACCTACTCTAAACACCTTGGACCCAATTATAAAATAATAATAACAATTATAATAATAAATCCACGCCCATATGTTTACACCTAAGATTGTGTGTAGGTATACCGAGGCTTGGAATTCGGATAGATTTCCACAGTACACCTGTTAAGCTGGAAAAGTCACAGGTTTCTAGGGATGCTCACAAGCACTTGTTGTTATACACGCTTCATTTTGTGTAGTTATACACTAATGTGTGTGTTAATGATTACCAGAAGTCCATTTGCACTTTTTTCACAAAGGGGAAAATAATTTCACCTGTGATGATGAAACCATTCTCCATTAACACATAAAGTTAGTGGTTTTGCCTTCCCATTCCCACTATAGAAATGAATATACTCTTGTATTTGAGGGGAGTAAATGTTCGACAATTTTCTGAGTGAGAAGAGGTTGAGAAAACGTTTATGACTGCAGACACAACTTGGAGTATGTGGGTATGAGCAAATGTTTCAGGGAATGGCCATCCTGAAAAACCATTCCCATCCATGGCATCAAATTTACTTTTCCATAATAATACACAAAACTGTGCTAATAATAGTTATGAGTATATAGATTTACTCGCCACCATTGTCAGACAGCACGGACTCAGCATAGTATCCTACGCCGACGACACCCAGCTCATCCTATCCCTGACCAAGGACCCCATCACCACCAGACTCAACTTCCAGGAAGAAATGAAGGATGTCACATACTGGATGAGCATCAGCTGCCTGTTGCTCAACTCTGAAAAGACAGTGCTCCTCATCTTCGAACCCTCCCCCTCTGCAAGAGACAACACCTGGTGGCCCACCGCCTCGGCACCCCTCACACCCCCACGGACCAAGCCCAAAACCTCGGCATTGTGCTTGACTCCTCCCTCTCCATGACCCGACTGGTCAACGCCGTCGCTTTCAGCTACTTCAACACCCACTGCATCCTCTGAAAGACCTTCAAATGGATCCTCCCCGAATCAAGGAAGGCCGTCAGCCATGCACTCATTACCAGCAGACTGGACTACGAAAATGCCCTCTACGCCGGGATCAACAAGTTTCTGCTCCACAATCTCCAGACCATACAGAACACTGCAGCCAGACTCGTCCTCGACATCCCTCGACACAAACACATCCTTCAACACCTGTGGAACCTCCACTGGCTCACTGTTGAGAAGATAGTTACTTTCAAGATACTCACCCACGCCTACAAATGCCTCCACAACACCAGACCCCAATACCTAAATGAGAGAATCTCCTTCCACGTACCCAAGAGAAACCTCTGATCCGACAACCTCACCCTCACCGAAGCTCCCCACATCCGCAGAGCCAGAACAGGTGGAAGAGCTTTCTCCTACATCGTGGCCAAGACCTGGAACGAGCTCCCGATCGACATTAGACGTGCCCCCTCCCTGAACATCTTCAGGAAGACACTCAAGACCTGGTTCTTCGACTGAATGGAGCTGCTTACTCCCCCCCCCCCTCCCAGCGCCTTGATACCCTCACCGGTGAGTAGCATGCTTACAATTCCACTCATTGATTGATTGACAAGTGTAAATCCGCATTTTGTGTGCAAAAGGATTTTACACATACAAAGGCTTTGTGAATGGAGCCCCAGAGGTCCATGATCTGCACGTTGGAAGCAAAATACAAGTACTGGTCATAGAAGGTGAGCCTGAACTAGCAGTGGAAGGCAACAAGCAGACCTCCAAACATGGACGCTCATGACTACTTAGCTCCAGGGCTTTCTACCAACGACTCTATGGCCAAGCATAGTTCTGAAGCATTTGAGGGTTTCCCCTTACTGGTATGACTAAGATTCATTCTTGCAAAACGCCGAAGCCGTCGGATCCGTGCAGGAGCTCAAGCCTTCAGAAGCCAGGAGCCTATGGCGATGTGGTCATGGCCGCTGTGGTAGCCACCATTGGGGAAATTATTTCTCCGGTTAAGGCTCATGCTCACCTGTGTTTGTTTGCTTCCCCGGGGAAGGATGGGTGTTGCAAAGGACCATCGCAGCCCTGCAGCTTCACGTGGCTGGCATTCACCATGGCACTCATCTGAAAATAGCTGGCCTTTGGCGTGGCTCCCTTGTATTTTAGGAGATCACTTTCTCTTACGGACAATGCAGCAGCAGTGTGTGGTGCTCAGAGAACCCCACCCTACTCCAGCCACTCAGCACCCAACATTTGTTGGTGAGAAAAGAGAGGAGTGCTTGATTAAGTGCACTAGATGAGCATTTGGGTTAAGTGCACTAAAAGCTTCATGAACATTTAACAAACATTTAATCAGCATTGCTTCTCTGGGGTGAAGAAAGAGCTATTAGTGCTCTGTTCTGCGGGTAGTGCCGGCGGAGTGCAGAAGTGGCCCAGCTAGATCTGTGGTGCAGCTTGCACTCCGCCGTGTGCTCCTGATGCAGCAGAAGACTTACCAAAATTCATTGCACTAAACACTTTTATTCATCATCTCTAGCTGAACCCAAATAAACCCTTACAATTTATCCACCATCCTAATTATCAAACACTTGGTCCTCCAATGGATCCTTCTGTTGAGCTAACAGGGACTTGGATATTTAAAGAACGTGAGGCAATTTCCTTATGAGGGCCTGGAATAAAGAAATGACAAATACATGTCTATTTCATCACTTTTCTCCGAGACATCAAAACCTCCTATCTTGCGACAAGATAATTATGACCCAAAAAAAATGACACACATGCAAGAATAATTACTCATGGGAAAAACATTTATCTAAAGCCTCAATTTGAATGGATAGAACATGAAATTGCATTTCATATCAACTTTAATATTAAGTAGTTACTGCAAATAGCCACAGATTACAAAGGAGATTCAATAATTAACATTTGCTGATTGCCTAGAGAGAGAGAGAGAGAGAGAGAGAGAGAAAAACAATAGACATTTGAGATTCAGTTGTCATATCATACAAACCAAATATAGTTGAGATACAGTCTGTCTTCAATAAGGCTCTGGCCAAATCAGAACTGCAGCACAACGTGCCATGAATGGAGTCAGTTAACCCTTCAGCCTAAAGGCTATTTCCTACTCAACTTTAACAGCTGGCAAAGTGCAGGTTCAGGACAGTCAGGAAAGTTCAGTTCAAGGGTTTTGGCATTGCGGGTAAATCAAAGTTCAGTCCGACAGCATGCCAGGCAGGGGAAATGGAACAATGACAGCTGGGCAATTATACTTCCAAAAATTCACGGTTTACATCCACAAAGTATCAGCCCATATGGTTTCCATTGGTTGCTCACGGTGGGCAGCTCAGGGTGTGATCAATAACTCATTAAGAAGTCAGGAAGCATTAAGTAATCATTTTGCAAAATTCATTAAGTTCCAAATGTCCATTTTTTCAACTGAAGTAAGAAACTTCCCTTTACTCACAGTCGGTCCGTTCCCAGGCGCTTTCCCCAGGTTTGCAATCATACTGATACATTTCTGTCAAGAGTGTTGCTAAATCAAAAGTGAGCCCATTGTTGTCGAATACGGAAAAGAAACTTTACGGAAAGATCTCAAAGCGTCTAAATTGGCTAATTCAGCTTGATTCTGCCCTTTGAGGAAGAAAGTAAAAACTATCTGAGGCCTCCATGAAATTTTGCTGAATCATTCCCATCTTGGGATTTTTATAAAGCAAACATCAATAATTGTATTTCGACTTCTCTGGATTAATTCAATCACTATTCTTCTTAAGCAGTTACATGTCAATATTAGGCGCTACTAAAACATGTTTATCAAATTTTTTGCATGTCCGTCATTTTCCAAAACAAATATTAATGTGTCACTCTGAAATACATGCTTTGATCACATAACGTTAGAGAAAACTGCAGTTTGTTTTACTATTGATTATTATTGAATTAAGCATTTTAATAATTTCAGGAACTCTATTATGCAATATAATTTCCTTTTGATACAGATTAGAAGTTATCATCACCGCAATATCTATGTTAATGGAGGTTTGTTTCTTAAAACACGTTTATACGTGCATAGTAAATATCATTGTTTCTTCTCTCTCTTTGCTTACATATTGACGTTCTCATGTTTCAAACACTTCTGCATGCTTTTACAATGCAATATGAAATTTCACGTTTTTAGCTTAACCGGTTTACGTGTTTTTATCAAGAAATAATTATTGTAATCTCTTTTGAAAGTGAGAATCCATAGAGGCAAGCGTCATTTAACATTTGGGCTCCATCACTCACCCACCAGTCAATTGTTATGGTAGGTAGAACATTTCTTTGTCATTATTCCATGTTCCATTAAGCAAAAAGAAACCAGTCAACACATTTTTCGTCTCAAATGGAAATTAATTCCGCGACTTCCTCAGGTCTGGGAAGGATACCAAGGGAATAATCAACAACAGTTGGTATATGTCCAATGAATAGTGGGGAAAACATGTGAAGCATTTGGTGACTTTACACCTTACAAGTGGAAACCCTATTAAACCGTATCAAAAACGAGAAATAGACAAAGTGTGAACAAAGTGCCTATTCTTAATAAAAACCTCCAGTGAATGGTTTGGTGCTGTATACACATTAAAAAACATTCTGTCCATCATTCAAAATTACATAACATTCTGCAGTATAACAAGAGCCTTCCAATTGTATTTCTCGGGCATAAGAAGGTGCGGTACAGCAAAAAGGAAGGAAGTAAATCAAAAAATGTATTTGTACAAAGAGGAACGCTACCTGAATACTCGAGAAAGTAAGGTTGGAAGTCTGTGAAAGTAAAGAAAAAAAGAAAAAGATACCAAGGGGTTTATAAGTCAAAGCGTTTTGCAAGGGATAAAGAAGTAACACTGAATAAAGGAAAATAAATTTGGAGCGCTCACGGCTCTGCCGGTGGTAATTCCGACCCGGCTGGCCAAGGTACAGTCCCCAAATAATGGACTGCTTGGAAACTACAGATCCATCTATATCAAAATAAACATACGGGAGTAATTGCCATCTCTGAAAACCGCTGTATCAGAGAACAGTTACGCTAAGAAAAAATCAAGGTGGAGCAGGATATTTACCACAGTGATGGTGATCAGGTTATTAGATTTGCCGCGTGACTTCAGAACGCGATGGGTAGTTTGTGACCGGAATGTGGATCTGAAATGCAGATCTCACGCTAAGTTTCCAAGTGTTTGGATTTTCAAAGGTAAGACAAGAGCTAAGTAGTAAAGTTTTGGGGCATCTTTCTTACCTCCAGCGACGGCGCTGTGGTTCCTCACGGCAGTCTGTTTTTGTTCTGAGTATGGACGATATAACAGAACCCGGAAGACGTATTTAGACTTCCGGTGAGGCTGGATGACTAGAGAGGAAACCGCTCCCTCATTTAACAATAGTAACATTATTGTTACCTACAGTGAACATTAAATCAGAATAATGACGTGTGTATGGACTTAAGTATTTGGCCGTG
Organism: Triturus cristatus; assembly: GCF_964204655.1. Classification (NCBI taxonomy): domain Eukaryota; kingdom Metazoa; phylum Chordata; class Amphibia; order Caudata; family Salamandridae; genus Triturus; species Triturus cristatus. Next base: position 477,094,582 of record NC_140587.1, on the reverse strand, counting down.
GTTAGAGTGTATGAAAATCTAATCTTAAAAACTTTCTTGGGTAAGGGAGATCCATGATTTTAAAACGGAAAACCTGTTTATACACAAATGTGGATATGCGTTTAACTCCACAATTAACCCCTTCTGTGCCCATGACGAGATAGTCTCGTCATGGAGCGTGGTTGCGTTGTGCCCATGACGAGACTATCTCGTCATGGACCCCGCCCGCTAATGAAAGGGCCGGCACAGGAGGGGGAAAGGGCGGGGCACTCAAGGGGTTAATGATCTCATAGTGCATAAGTCGATGCTATAAAGTCTACACTATATAAAATCACCAAATCTTAGATTTAGATCAACCCCCTGTACATTGTCTCAAAAGGAAACGAAAAGCCAATTTGCCAACAACATAAAGTTATCGTTGTGAACTGGGTTAATGTAATAGGTGCCGTATGGTGATCATAGTACGTGATATTAATACAAAAGTGAAAAGACTCAGCGAAGGCAACATGAACGGTGTATTGTTACGAGTGTTGAGAAATAATTTTGGTTATTTTGAGGAAAAATTGCCACCTAAGTGGAGTGTAAGATTTGAAAGGCAAAGCAAAGTGAAGGCAACAGTTAATTTGTACCAAGAAGTTGTGGGCAAGTCATTCGAGTTAACAGTCTCACTGCCTACAGTGTTATATCAAATTGTACTTAATGAATTATCTAGGTCTAAAAGGTATTGATGCAAAATAAAGTTTTGACAAATGATTTATCATAATTGTTATTATCATCTGAAGACTAAGATTGGTAACATTGTAAATAATAGGAATAAACAGTAACATTAGTATAAATAAAGTGGTCAAATATCACCCACAATTGTAATACATATCTCCCGGTAAACAACAACATCCTGTCAATATTATTAAGAGAATATTTGTGATGCATGACAACATAAGATGACCGGTCACCAGTGTACATGTAAGGTAACTGGATGTTATGTTCTCCTGTATGTACAAAAGGATGAAACATATTTTAGAATTAATGTTCTAGTCACCCAAAAAATATTGCATTTCATTTTCACAATTTAAACTGTGTTCCACTGTATGGAGGCACATCATCCAAGTGGCCTCAGTGCGTCTGAGTTTGAGCTCTCTGTTGCCACCTCGCACATTCGGTTTTATTACATCGATTACAAAAAAGGAGAAGCATTTTTGTGATCCTTGTGATGGACATATAACGTATAACATGTAGTGCCACCAGATATCTGGCATCCTGTTGATGGAACGCTCTAACATGTTTGCTGATTCTGTCTTTCAGAGGTCTTATGGTGCTTCCCACATATGGTTTTCCACATGTACATTCGATCGCGTACAAAACAAACCTAGAATTACAGTTGATGTTGTGTCTAATGTCATATCTTTTTTTGTCATAGTTGGTGAAATTCAAGGTCCCATGCTTCTCCGATCTGCATACCCCACAACAGCCCCATTTGAAGAAGCCTATGGTGTGCTGGGTAAGCTAGGTTGGAAAGTTGGCTGAAAGTGGGACAGTTGGGCTAAGTCTGTTCCTTAGAGTCCTACCTCTCCTAAACGTGATTTGAGGGTAAGTAGTAATATAATCATTGAGCAATTTGTCAGCTGGTAGGATTCTCCAATGCTTGGTGAGGCTTCTACTAATGATATGGTTCAGACCGTTAAAATCAGTGACCAGTCTCACTGGTTGATGATGTTGTCGTGTAGGATTCCTGACTCGTAAGGTGTCTGCCCTTTGTATGTGCGCAATTCTATTCTCAACTTTTCTAATGGTATGTAGAGTGTAGCCTCTCCTAATGAACCTGTGCTTCATATCCGTAAACCAGTTTTGAAATTCAGTTTCTTCACTGCAATTTCTCCTTGCCCTCAGAAATTCCCCATATGATATTGCCCGAATCTGGTGTGCAGGATGGGAACTGTCTGCATGCAAAATTACATTGCACGAGAATTCTTTACGGAAGAGTCTACTGTGTAATCTGTTGTCCTTGATGTAAAGTTCCACGTCTAAAAATGTGATTTTGGATGTGCCAAATTCCATAGTGAATCTCATGTCAAGGGTATTGTTGCTCAAATGGGTGTAGAATTCGTTTAGTTTGTCTTGTGTGCCAGACCACAGTAGAAGACTGTCGTCTATGTAACGGCCCCAATAGATAATGGAGTTGATCCAAGGTGCTCCCTTCTCACCCCAAATCCGATTTGCTTCCAGAGTGTCCATAATTAAATTGGCAAAGGATGGTGAAAATTTAGATCCCATGGCAACTCCCCTGATTTGTTTGTACCAATGTTTATCAAACATGAAGAAATCATTGTTCAGAATAAGATCCATCATGGAAATGAGCATAGTAGTGTGTTGCCATTGTGTGGCTGGTCTATTGAGTAAGAGGCGAGTCACTGTGCGTAAGCCTAGTTCTGGTTTAATGCTAGTGTACAAAGACACTACGTCTAAAGTGACTAAAATAGTACCTGGATGCCATTGTAAATCCAATAGAATACTGAGGATATGTTTCGTATGTTTTATGTACGATGGTAGATTTCGTACCATAGATCTAAGGAAAAGATCTATGTATGCAGCTAACTTTTCAGTCAGGCAACCCCATTCCAAACACAATGGGTCTGCCTGGAGGGAATGGGAGGTGTTTGTGTATCTTAGGTAGGGTGTACAACCAAGGGAAGGTGGGTCTAAAAACCTTCAAGTACATGTATTTATCTTCATTCAATAGACCTGCAGTGTGCCAATCTGCCAAGTGCTTATTGATCTTAAGGGTTAACGGTCCTGTAGGATTATATGAGAGTAATACATAGCAGCCGTGTTTTGTAGTTGGGTCAGAATTTCTTGTTTGTAGTCATCCTGATTCATGACTACGACGTTGCACTCTTTGTCTGCCTCTCTGATTAGGATGTCTTTAACAGTACGTAATATTTTGAGGACTAGTCGTTCGCCTTTGTCAAGATTGTCTTTATATTTGTGTTTCGTTTTGGTACTTCTGGTGTCGTATCTATCAATGTCTTTCAATACCCGTTTATAAAATGGAGTTGCCCCCAGGAAGGGTTGGTGTCCATTTTGATTTTGTTTTTAGACCACTAGCTATGCTATAGTCAGAGTCTCTGTTCAACTCCTCCAGGAGTAGTTCCATGTCATAAGGTGGTTATTCAAGATCAGTGAATGATAGAAGCAATTGTGCGCTTGGATGTCGTGTACTGTTAGTACATTGGATCCACAGTCGCTAGAAATGTTTTTAGTATTTTTATTCACCGACGGGTTACAAGAAAAATATTTCTTAAGTTTGGGACCCCCGATGAATTTATAAAGGTCGATTTTAAATTTACATATGTCCCCTGGTTCATATGGGTTAAAACTTAAACCCTTGCTTAGAAGAGAAATCATGTCCGGTGTGAGCGATTTAGAGGATAGGTTAACAACTTGGACTTCTCTGTCTGGTTCTCCTACTTGTTCCTCACATCTCCTGACCTCAACTTCTTTTGTAGTCCTCTTTTTCCTGATCTCTTGCCTCTGCGCATTTTGAATCTTGTCCTACCCTTATTTGTTGCATCCTGTTCCCTTTCCTTATTCTTTGTACTTCCCTTAAAAAATAAGATTTGGTCTGTTCAGCAACTGCTGAATTTTCTGCTTCACTTTCAGTAGTAACAGGGGCGCTAAGTCAGGTGGAGCTAGAAGAGATAGATGTGGTTCCTAGTCTAGTAGATCTGTCACCTTGTGGACCACTCTGAACCAACTGGTCAAATTTTTTAGAATATGTAAACACTCTGCATTCTCTGCAGTCAATGTCGTCTCTGCTAAATTGCCTTGCTTTTCTATTCCAAATCTCATTCTGGTGTTTCAGAAGAATTTCATCCAGAATAGCATAATTCTTTTCGGTTGCTTCCTTGATATTCAGGTCCTTAATTTCTTGTTCTAATGTAGAAATTTCAATCTGAAGTCTAGTTACTTTGCGTTCTGCACTCTCAATCAATATATTCATAAGTGTATTGGAATTCATTGTTAGTACCTCATCACATTTCTCAAGAAGGTCCTCATCCAGATCATCGTATGTGGGAAATATCTGGGCTCTGAGCCCTCTTGGAACCCTATTTAGCCTCAAATATTGTTTCAAAGTGGTCGCGTCCCACAGCTTTGAATTCTCCAGTTTCTTAAGCTCTCCAATTTGATGAATTTATCTCTAAGTCTCTTTCTGCGCGTGGCGTTTCCACTTGTTGAGGCAGTGCTGGTTAAGATGCCTCTCGCTAGGTTTTCAAAAAGCTCTTCTGCAGCTTTATCCCTGTCCATAATCACAAAAGAAATGGTTTAAACTTAAATTCCAGCGTTGCGGCAGCCCTTCCTGAAGACCTATGAGTTGTCTATCTTGAAGGGTTTTTAGTAAGTCAGGAAGTGTGGCGCTCTGCTCTGTGAACCCAAATATCAGTGAGCTCTCTTATGTGACAGCAGCGTTGAGTGAACACATCACGGCGGAAACACCTGATCCAAGCGTAAATGTCCCACATAATTTACACAAAATAATGCTCCAAATGGAGGGGGACATACCCAGGAAAGAGAAAGGTCTCTTTTGGGAGAACCTGACTTATGGATATGGTATCCTTTTGGCTGAAAAACATTGGCCATCTGAGTTTGTTATGGACTGCCCTAAAGGGGAAGACATGATATTACCAGCGTTCCCCGACCTCATTCCAGAGTCACTAAAACATAAGTACATGCAGGAGTGGGCATCAGCGCTAGCTTCTGGACTCTACCGCAACCATGTATTGTGTGATGCTGAGTCACCTCACTATGAAATCCCATTAAAAACTACTCCTACACAAGAGAGGCAGTACCAAATAAAACATGACGCAAAGAAACAGGCCAGGGAGATCTTAGAATACCAAGGTGTTATTGAAAATTGTACCTCTTTCATGAATAATCCTTTGGACCCATAATGAAAACGGACAATTCATATCATCTAGTTTTAGACTAAAGGCATTTGAACACTTGCACGAAAACATACACTGTAAAAAATGCACACAGTGCCGCATTAATAATTAACATTGCAAAGAAATACAAAACAACACTAGATATCTCAAATGGATTCTTTCACCAAAATATAGCACCTATAAGTAGACATTTGACAGCATTTTCAGCACTCTGCTGTCACCACCAATTCTGTAGACTGCCCCAAGGGTATAGGAATAGCCCGGGCTGTTCTCAGCAAGAGCATCAGAGTTACTTCAAAATTGTGATGAGGAGGCATTGTCCTACGTAGATGATATTTATCTGATGGACGATGAATTATTGGATCACTTTCACTGAGTGAACAACATAATTCTGGGGTTCGCCACTGTGGGCTACAAATTTAACTTTAAAAAATCAAAAATTGCTCACCTCAATGTCCTATTTTTGGGATATGAGCTATCAAGTGAAGGAAAAAGCCTGGCAGGTAATTTTTTAGAAAATTGTGCGCTGCTCCAACATCCAAAGACTCTGAAAAGCTTACAATCCATTTTAGGATTCCTACATTTTGGCAGAACATACATTTTAGGTTACGCAGAAAGGGTTATACCTTTCTACGGCCTAATCAGACCTGATTTTTTAGTTCAACATTGGACACAGGAACACACAGACATTTTATGTTCTGCACAAACTGACATGATAGCTTCCAAACACTTGCACACACATGTAAACACCACAAATTTGGTGGTCCGTGTAGTTGTGGGTTATTCAGGATACACTGATCCAACCTTTAATGGAGACAAAATTGTACCCGCTGCATACAACTCACATTTGTACACAAACGCTGCAATGTGTTTTGTATCCACAGAAAAAATATCAACAGCAGTACAAACTGCTGTAGTGAGGGAAAGAGCACTTTCTCAGAGGAAACAAATAATTGTTGTTACTCCAGTACTAACCTTAGAGACTGTTATCAAAGCAAGCATTCCTAACGCAAAAGCACTGCATCCGCGATGGCTACAAAGGGCTAATTCTCTCACTGCAACAGATGTAGACTACAAATTTGATTCTATATTAAAAACACAAGTATTTCTGCAGTACGAACAAGAATATCCACTCCTGGATGAAATAATTCCTCTAGATCAGTATGAATACATCATTTACACTGACAGACCTGCCTAGCCGCTGTAGGAAGTTAACAGCAATATAGTGCAGCATGTGCAACTTTGAATGGACGTATGTGGGATGGCAAGTTCCGTCCTAGCAATACGCAGGCGCAGTCTCTAGGAGATTGCACAGCACAACTTACAGAACTAAAAGCCTTGAAACTGGAATTAAAAAATACGGATCAGGAATTCCCCACACTCATTGTGTGTGATTCATTTACTGTGTCCAGTCATACAATGAATATCATCACTATTGGGGCCAGAATGGGTTTAGAGATTCCAAAGGTTGCACAATAAAGCACAAATTGCTTTGGGAAAAGGGGCAGAGCTGAAAAAACACGTGCCATGGGCTCATGTTCTTCGCACATTGTCATCAGTGTATTGGCGTGCACGTTGGAGGGAAATCCCTGGCTGATGAAGCTGCCAAGGTGACAGTGCGAACTGCTGCTGTTGCTTCAATCACTCATTCTAGTACGAGAATAGACAAACAGATAATGATAGCCGTGAACCCTACACTCAACAACAGCTCAGACTTGCCAAGGGGTTTTCCACTCAAGTACTCCAACAAGTTAGATGCGTAAAACATTCAGTATGCTCAAATTCCTGCCGATTAGGATCCGTTCTAGCTGCACACGAGGGTCTGGGTTCATGACACGCAAGTATCACTGTGACTATTTCACTACTTATGCAAAAAAGAACTATTGATGGACAGAATGGAGAACAATGTCATACATTCACCCCAGTACAGAGATCTGGGCCTAAATCCATTGTTTCTTTGCTCACCATGCCATTCCAGTTTGGACCCAGCCATATGCAAATCAGTCTTGACCCTGTGCCCAATGGGATCAGTCCAGCCCGAACTGCCAGGCCAGGTCCTCCCTGGACTGGAAACAAGCATCCTAAGACTGATTTTGGGGTTTCACCCCTCTTCAGCCAGGATAGCTTGATTCCAGTGGCATGGAGAGCAAGGGACTCACGTCTGAGCATACCCGTCCCACTCGGGATGACAAATGCAAAAAAGAACTATTGATAGACAGAATGCAGAACAATGTCATACATTCATCCCAGTACAGAGATCTGGGCCTAAAGCCATCGTTTTTTTGTTCACCATACAATTCCAGTTGGACCCAGCCATATGCAAATCAGTTATTGAACCCGCAACCGGTCCCAGGATGCTTGTTTCCGGTCCAGGGAAGATATGGCTTGGCAGTTCGGGCTGGACTGTTCCCATGAGGCACAGGGTCAGACTGATTTGCATATGGCCATGTCTGAACTGGGGTGGTGGAGTGAGCTAAAGAATGATGATGGATTAAACCCAGATCAGTTGACTGGGGGTGAGTGTTTGATTTGCTCAAATGCTCCGTCCATTATCCCCATTGGTATCGCTTTGTTCGCCCTAAGTTGGCAGGGTATGCCCAGACGTGGGTCCATTGCTCACTTTGCCACTGGATTCAAGATAGCCTGGCTGATGAGGGTTATGAACCTGAAAACGGTCCCAGGATGCTTGTTTCCGGTCCAAGGAAGATATGGCTTGGCAGTTCGGGCTGGACTGTTCCCATGAGGCACAGGGTCAGACTTATTTGCATATGGCCATGTTTGAACTGGGGTGGTGGAGTGAGATAAAGAATTATGATGGATTATACCCAGATCAGTTGACTGGGGGTGAGTGTTTGATTTTCTCAAATGCTCCGTTCATCATCCCCTTTGGTATCGCTTTGTTTGCCCTAAGTTGGCAGGGTATGCCCAGACATGGGTCCCTTGCTCACTTTGCCACTGGATTCAAGATAGCCTGGCTGATGAGGGTTATGAACCCAAAACCGTCCCAGGATGCTTGTTTCTGGTCCAGGGAAGATATGGCTTGGCAGTTCGGGCTGGACTGTTCCCATGAGGCACAGGGTCAGACTGATTTGCATATGGCCATGTCTGAACTGGGGTGGTGGAGTGAGCTAAAGAATGATGATGGATTAAACCCAGATCAGTTGACTGGGGGTGAGTGTCTGATTTGCTCAAATGCTCCGTCCATCATCCCCTTTGGTATCACTTTATTTCACTACTTAAGCAGCGTTACTGGTGGCCAGGTCTTACATAACAGACCAAGGGCTCTGTCCTTAAGTGCATAAGTGCGACATCTGTCAGCAGATGAAGGGTTCTACCCTAGCACGTCCACCACAAACACCATTACTGATATCAGACAGACCTTTCACAAATGTCTATTTGGACCACTGCAGCCCCTTACAATCTGAAAGGGCTTACAGGTACATCCTGGTGGCAGTTGATTCATGCTCTAGATTCCTGTATGTTTTGCCTCAGCGCTCAGCTGACGCCCGATGTTAGACTTGGGGGTCTCTAGTTGGCACAGATATGAACTTGTGACAAATAGGGACCCTCGCCTCTAATCAGTGTAAGGGGGTACACTCCTAAAATAACCCCTGCTCACCCCCTTGGTAGCTTGGCACAAGCAGACAGGCTTATCTCAGAGGCAGTGTGTAAAGCATTTGTGAACACATACAGATGGCCACCACCCAGGTTTTATATCAAAAATAAGCATTCTTTATATAGATTTACCACAAGACCATAAACGACAAAAATCCACAATTCTGTTACTTTAAAATGGTAGAATTTAGCTTAAGTCTCTTTAGTTCTTAAATGCAACACTTTAAGTCAATGTACCTTTAGATGCGACATGCAGGGCAACAAAACGATGTTTATGCGATGAAAGTTTGGTGCAAAGAAATAAAGACATAAAGATCTTCCTGATGCGGCTCGCTTCTCCGATGTTGCAAGAGATCTTGGCTCGATGTGTCAGCTGCAGAGGTGACACCCTTGTCCAGTGATGCGACGACAGCGGCTTTGGCGGCGACACTCTTCTCCAGCGATGCGAGATGCTTCCGCTCGATGCGATAATTGCAGCAGTTCCGACGGCGGCATGCTTCTTCGTGGATGCGACAGCGACACGCTTCTTCCTCGAGGCGAGACTCTTCTCTTGATGCGGTGCAATGCATCAGCTACGATGGCTGCGACAGTGACGCGCTTCTTCGGTGTTGCGGGGCGCTTCTCGTGATGCGGTGCAATGCGGCAGCTATAGGTGCGACACCCTTGTTCAGTGATGCGACGCCAGCGGCTGCGACATCGACACACTTCTTCTCCATGAGTCGCGCTTCCAGCTCCTTGCAACACGCAGTCCCTCAGAAGGCCCAAAACAGCAGCAGGCACTTCCAAAGAACTCTGGGGAGGTGGGGGTTGAAGTCTGCTGTCCCTGAGACTTCAGCAGGAGGCAAGCTCTTTTCCAAGCCCTTGGAGATCCTTCACAAGTTGAGAAAAAGTACACACAAAGTTCCTTTCTCCTCTCTTTGGCAGGAGGCAACCCCTGCAGGCCAATCCCTCAGTTTCAGGGATACTCACTCCTCTGTTTCTTCTTGGTTCCTCTCCTCAGCAAAGGTTTCTTCTTGTTTCCCAAAGTGATATAAATTCTTGGGATCAGGGTCCCAATACTTATACCCCAAATTCCTTTGTCCTCTGAGGGCAGAGGGGCCTTTGCCTTGTCCAAACCAGTTGTGGTCAGTCCTGGAGCACTTTGTTTACATGACTCCTTCTTTCCTTTCAGAGTGGAGGGAAGGCACAGCCATATTCAGGTCTCAGGTGCAACTCCTCCCTCCCATCTAGATCTCTCTATTCACCACTGGGCTGCCTCACCCTGTCTCCTGGAATTCCCCAGCCCTGTCACTCAAACTCCAGACAAGGAATACACAGCCTAGCAGAGGCAGGTTTGAATGGTTAGACAAGAAAATATCTACTTTCTAAAAGTGGTAATTTCAAACACAGAATGTTAAAACCAGCTTCACTAAAATATGTATTTTATCATTCTGATTTAGGCATACTGAATTCGAATTTATACCATGTTCCCTGAGTCAGTTAGGATTATAAGATGCAATAATCAAACTGCCCATTCTGGCCTATGGAGAACAGGCAGCCTTGCAATAGTGAAAAACGAAAATGGCTGTAATTCACTATTAGAACATGCCACATACACCAGGGCATGTCCTACCTTATCCTTACAATGCACCCTGCCCTTGGGCCTACCATAGGGGTGTCTGATATGAAGAAAAGGGAAGGTTTAGGGACTGGCAAGTGGGTGCAATTGCCCAGTCAGCATGACAGTACCAGACTGCGCGCAGGCTCTGCAATGGCAGACCTTAGACACATTTTTACAGGCTGCTTCTGTGGGTGGCACAACCAGTGCTGCAAGCCCACCAGCAGCATTTGGATTTACAAGTCCTGGGCATTCCTGGTGTACTGTACTAGGGTCTGACAGGTAAACCAAACCAACCAATCATGGAATCACTAATTCATACATCAATTTACAATAGGGAGCACTTGCACTGTGGCACTGGACAGCAGTAGCACAGTGCCCTGAGCATCTAACACCAGCAAAAACATGAGGCAACAGCAAAAATGGAAGGGAGACCCACGCCAAGATGCCAGGTCTAACACCTGTCCCCTCCAGCTGAAATGTGAGGGAACTACCCTACCTCCTGGGAGTTCTCATCACAGACCATCAGTGTTAACGTGTTCTGTACCAGGGCAGTGTTCCACCGTGAAATCTATCCCCAGTAGGGAAATGGACCACCTTAACAGCTTTGGATTCTCACCCCTTATCTGCATCAACCATCTCAGGGGCCTGTGGTCTGTCTGAAACCAGAAGTGAGTCCCAAACAGGTATGGTCTCAGCTTCTCCAGTGCCCAGACCACAGCAAATGCCTCACACTCAATAGCACTCCACCTCTGTTCCCGTGGAAGTAACCTCCTTCTGATGAAGGCTACGGGTTGATCTGGACCCTCCTCATTCATCTGTGCCAGAACAGCCCCCACACCATGCTCTGAAGCGTCTGTTTGTACTATGAACTCTCTGGAGAAGTTGGGTGCCAAGAGCACGGGCGCCATGCACAGAGCAGTTTTCAGGGCCTCAAAAGCTTTCTGACAGGTGTCAGTCCAAATCACTTTCTTGGGCTGCTTCCTGGAAGTCAGCGCTGTCAAGGGTGCACCAGTGTTGCCATACCCCTTGACAAACCTCCTGTAGTAACGGAAGAGAGGTTGACACCATCCACTGACCCATCTTGCTCTGTCGCCGACAGGAGGTCTGGAAGAGGCTCGGTCTCCTCCTCTATTCCACCATTTGTCACTAAGAGCATGCCCACTTGGGACCTCTCCAAGTGGGGCTTCAGGTGGTTAACATGCAGGACCCTCAAGGGGTTCCTGGGAAACCGCAAGTCCACCAAGTAGGTAACCGGACTTTTGCGCTCCACAACCTCAAATGGTCCGGTCCACTTATCCCGGAGTGCGCAGGGCTCCACTGGGGCCATGACCCACACTTTCTGACCAGGCTGAAGCTCAACCAGATTGGCATTCTGGTCATACCACCGCTTCTTCTCCTCCTGGCTGGCTTCCAAATTCGTCTCAGCGAGTTGCCTGAAACGCCAAGTTTGGTTCCTAAAGGCCAGCATGTAGCTATATACATCCTGGGGAGGTTTCCTGGGAGATTGCTCCCAGCCTTCTTTAAACAAACTCAGAGGTCCTCTCACTGGGTGTCCATAGAGAAGTTCAAAGGGGCTGAACCCTAGAGATTTCTGTGGCACCTCATGGTAAGCAAAGAGTAGACATGTTAAGAGAGCATCCCACTTACGCCTCATGGGTTCCTCAAGACCCATAATCATGCCCTTCAGGGTTCGTTTGAACCTTTCAACCAACCCATTTCCTTGGGGGTGGTAAGGAGTGGTAAACTTGTAAGTTACCCCACACTCCTGCCACAGGGACTTCATATACTTGGAAATGAAGTTGGTATCTCGGCCAAACACTACCTCACGAGGGAATCCCACTCTGGAGAAAATTCCCATCAGTGCTCGTCCCACCACGGGGGCCTTCACTGTCCTCGGAGGTATGGCTTCCAGGTACTGGGTGGCATGGTCCATCAAGACCAGGAAGAACCTGTTGCCCATGGCTGTCTTGGGGTCCAGTGGTCCCACAATTTCAAAACCCACCCGTTCAAAGAGGGTGCTGACCACAGGGAATGGCTGGAGGGGAGCCTTGTGCTTCCTCCCACTCTTTCCACTTGTCTGGCAAGTCTGACATGTCCTGCAGTGAGTGCCTGAACTCCTGCGCATTTGGGGCCAATAAAAGTGGGTGACAAGCCTCTCAAAGGTCTTGTCCTATCCCAAATGTCCTGCCAATGGAACATCCTGAGCCAGCTCCAGTAGGAAGGCTCTGAAGCGCTGGGGTACCACCAGCACATTGGTAGACCCAGGCTCAGCAACCTTAGGCTCAGAATACAGGAGGTCATTCTCCCAGTAAATCCAATGTGACCCAGACTGATCACCTGCTGCCTGGTCTGCAGCCTGTTGCCGCAGACCCACAAGAGAAGGGCATTCTTTCTGCTCCTTGCAGAATTCCTCCCTGGAGGGTCTTCCTTCTTGCTGCCAATGGGTCAGCTCAGGCAGATCCCCTAGTTCGGCTACCTGTTCCCCTGTAGGCTCCAGGGCATCCCCCTGAGGGTCTGCTCCCTCCTGGACCGTGGGAACTTCGGGGGCCGATTTCCCTCACCCCCTGCCTCCACTCTTGACGGCAGGTACCTGGGCCTCCCTCTCAGGCTCCAGGTCCTCTTGAGAACCTTCACTCGCTGCCATGGACCCGGTGGTCACACACGCCCAGTCAGGCAAACAGAACATTTCTAAATGAGCACCACGCTCCACCTTCGCCCAAGGGGAGCTCTCCAGATCGTTCCCCAACAAACAGTCAACAGGCATGGCGGGCCTCACAGCTACCTGAAGAGTACCAGAGACCCCCCCACTGAAAGTGAGCCTGAGCCACCTCGCAGTGACTCTCTGTGTTGTCAGTGGCAACAACTGGGTAGAATGCACCAGGGATAACCTGCTCTTGAGACACCAAGTGACACTTGACAGCTGTCACACTGGCTCCTGTATCGCTAAGAGCCTCCACTCTATGGCCATTGATGGTAACCCACTGCCTGTATTTTTTAGTGTTATCAGGCAGCTGGGTCCTGGGGACCACCTCACAATCTCCTAAGGAGACAAGGGACATCTCTGGGGACCTCACCCACATTGGGCATCCATCTCCTCACCCAGGGTTACACTAGCCATCTGCCGGGGGGCTGCACCAGGGGGTGCTGGTTTTCCAAACAGGCAACACTTGGGATCATTCGCTAAATGACCCAGGTCTCCACATTTGTAGCATTTCAGGAGCCCTCTGTGAACAGGTGGACCTGTCAGGGCCCCTGACGGTTTCTGGGGGTGAGGCTGAGAACCTTTCCCTTGGTTCCCTTGGGGACTACTTTGGGGCCTTCTATAGAACTCCCTCTGTTTAACCTTGTCCCCCCCACTCTTCTGCTGGAGACCCTGGCCACTCTTGGCAGAGTCTCCAATGTGACCCTTGTGGACCCTGGTACTGACCCAGCGGTCCGCCTCTTCAGCAAGCTTCCTAGGATTAGTCAGCCTACTATCAATCAGGTGCTGGCGTAGCTCAGGAAAATAGTTACTTGACAAGTGCTCCCATGCAATCAAATCAAGAAGTCCCTGAAAATCATCAACTTTGCTACCCTTCACCCAACCATCCACTGCTCTGCAGAAAAAAGTGACATATTCCACCCAGGCACTGTTTTCTATCTTCTTGCAACCCCTGAACCTCTGTCTGTACAAATCAGGAGTTAACCCATACCTGGACATTAATGCATCTTTCATGTGGGGATAAGAATTATAGACATCAGCAGGCAAATCTAGCAGTGTGTCACGCCCCTCACTAAGGAACTGTCCCCACAACCCCGCTCCCCAATCCTTCTCAGGGACCCGGTGGGAAGACATGGCTACCTCATAGGCCTTAAACCACTGCCCAATATCATCATTTTTTTTTATTCTTTCACCAAATCCTTCGGAATATACACTCTAGATTCAACAGGCAATGACGGTGTGATACCACCAGAGGGAGCAATATCTAAGCTCTTTGCCTTCAACTCCAACTCCCTCAAAACCTTTTCATGTTCAAACTGCATTTTCTTCTCTTCTAGGGCTAACTTTCGCTTCATTTCGAATTCTAACTGCTCATTTAACTTGAGCTTGGTCAGCTCCATCTCATGCACACTACATCTCTCCCTGTCCTCCAACTCCTCTGCAGACAGACCTCTGGAAGAAACACTGCTACTTGCTGGGGAGACTGCTTTCCTTCCCCCCTGGGCCCAATGGCCCTTCCAGATGCTCATTTGCATCCTCATACTCTTCCACATCATCAGGGGCATTCCTAGCTGCTACCCAGGCCCTCAGCGCCTTGTAGAACTCCTCCGTTTTGGTGCACCCAACAGTGGAAATATTTAATTTTTTGCAGAAGTACTTCAGCTCCCTTGTTTTGTAGCTTCCCAGTTTCTCTTCTTCCCATTCAAATTCATCAGATGCTATGGATGCTGATTTCTCCACCATGGTTAAGCTTGGCAGTACTCAAAAATAGTATGTGGTTGCGTTTTGGTCTGCACTCACTAGTAGTGTTCACCAATCACTGTACATGAGTCACAAATTCAAGTCCAGAATCCTCACCGCCGTCCACCAATGTTAGACTTGGGGGTCTCTAGTTGGCACAGATATGCACTTGTGACAAATAGGGACCCTCGCTTCTAGTCAGGGTAAGGGGGTACACTCCTAAAATAACCCCTGCTCACCCCCTTGGTAGATTGGCAGACAGGCTTATCTCAGAGGCAGTGTGTAAAGCATTTGTGAACACATACAGTAATCAAGTGACACACTACAGATGGACACCACCAAGGTTTTATATAAAAAATAAGTATTCTTTATATAGATTTACCACAAGACCATAAATGACAAAAATCCACAATACTGTTACTTTAAAATGGTAGATGTAGCTTAAGTCTCTTTAGTTCTTAAATGCGACACTTTAAGTCAATGTACCTTTAGATGCGACATGCAGGGCAATGAAAGTGTTGCAACGATGTTGATGCGATGAAAGTTTGGTGCAAAGAAATAAAGACGTGAAGATCTTCCTGATGCAGCTCGCTTCTCCGATGTTATGAGTGATCTTGGCTCGATGCGTCAGCTACAGCGGCGACACCCTTGTCCAGTGATGCAACGACAGTGGCATTGGCAGCGACACTCTTCTCCAGCGATGCGAGACGCTTCAGCTCGTTGCGATAACTGCAGCAGTTCTGACGGCAGCACGCTTCTCCGTGGATGCGAGGTGCTTCTCTTGATGCGGTGCAATGCGACAGCTACAGCAGCATCATCCAAGATGCGACAGCAGCGGCTGCGGCGGCGACACGCTTCTTCCTCGAGGCGAGTCTCTCCTCTTGATGCGGTGCAATGCGCCAGCTACGATGGCTGCGACGGCGACACGCTTCTTCTGTGTTGCGGGGCGCTTCTCGTGATGCGGTGCAATACAACAGCTACAGAGGCGACACCCTTGTTCAGTGATGCGACGGCAGCGGCTGCACGGCAACATGCTTCTTCTCCGTGAGTCGCGCTTCCAGCTCCTTGCGACACGCAGTCCCTCAGAAGGCCCAAAACAGCAGCAGGCACTTCCAAAGAACTCTGGGGAGCTGTGGGTTGAAGTCTGTTGTCCCTGAGACTTCAGCAGGAGGCAATCTCCTTTCCAAGCCCTTGGAGATCCTTCACAAGTTGAGCAAAAGTACACACAAAGTTCCTTTCTCCTCTCTTTGGCAGTAGGCAACCCCTGCAGGCCAATCCCCCAGTTTCAGGGATAGTCTCTCCTCAGTTTCTTCTTGGTTCCTCTCCTCAGCAAAGGTTTCTTCTTGTTTCCCAAAGTGATCTAAATTCTTGGGATGAGGGTCCCAATACTTATACCCCAAATTCCTTTGTCCTCTGAGGGCAGAGGGGCCTTTGCCTAGTCCAAACCAGTTCTGGTCAGTCCTGGAGCACTTTGTTTATATGACTCCTTCTTTCCTTTCAGAGTTGAGGGTAGAGACATGAGATGCACCACAGGAGGTGGAGCCAGCATTGTGGAGGGAAGGCACAGCCCTATTCAGGTCCCAGGTGCAACTCCTCCCTCCCATCTAGATGCAGATCTCTCTATTCACCACTGGGCTGCCTCACTCTGTCTCCTGGAATTCCCCGGCTCTTTCACTCAAACTCCGAACAAGGAATACACAGCCTAGCAGAGGCAGGTTTGAATGTTTAGACAAGAAAATACCTACTTTCTAAAAGTGATATTTTCAAACACAGAATGTTAAAACCAACTTCACTAAAATATGTATTTTATCATTCTGAGTTCAGGCATGCTAAATTCGAATTTCTACCATGTTCCCGGAGTCAATTAGGATTATAAGATGTAATAATCGAACTGCCCAGTCTGGCCTATGGAGAACAGGTAGCCTTGCAATAGTGAAAAACGAAAATGGCTGTAATTCACTTTTAGAACATGCCACACACACCAGGGCATGTCCTGCCTTATCCTTACAATGCACCCTGCCCTTGGACCTACCATATGAAGAAAAGGGAAGGTTTAGGGACTGGCAAGTAGGTGCACTTGCCCAGTCAGCATGACAGTACCAGACTGCATGCAAGCTCTGCAATGGCAGACCTTAGACACATTTTTACAGGCTGCTTCTGTGGGTAGCACAACCAGTGCTGCAAGCACACCAGCAGCATTTGGATTTACAAGCCCTGGGCACTCCTGGTGCACTGTACTAGGGTCTGACAGGTAAACCAAACCAACCAATCATGGAATCACTAATTCATACATCAATTTACAATAGAGAGCACTTGCACTGTGGCACTGGACAGCAGTGGCATTGTCGTAAATTAAGGCAGAATGTGATTAAGCATTTACTGAAAACATTAGTGTTTCCCTTTTATCGTGTTTTCCTCATATGTTGGCCGAAGTCCGGACTCCATTTTGTATTGACATGCTGCCACGTGTTCACCACGAGGAGAGTCCGACTTCAGTGTTAGTTGCTCTTGTAATCTGCCTAGCAACAGTTATAAATAGCACCCTCTTGTCCATCTGGCGCATGCCCAGACTTGACCACATCTGTTATAATTAGCTTTGCTTGACCATGTGTTTTCGCGGGCTCAAGGAGTGTGTTAGCTCCGCCCATGTATTGATTTAGAATCGAGAATGACCCTAAATGGTAATGTTCTTCGACTTCATGTACTATCCGCCCACTCATGAGCCCCTCTGTTGTGTATAAAAGGGGACTGTGTACGCAAATTTTGTGTGCTACTCCTTGCAATACTGAAGAGTGTTGTGTGGATTGTAGGACCACCCTTAAGGGTTAATAAACATTGTTTTTGTACTTTGCAGTTTCCGTGCCAACTTCCTTATAGATTTCGTTACAGAAGAGCGAACCCTTGTCTCTTGCGGGCCTAGCTGGGGCTTGTATTCATCAATTGGCGCCCGTCACGTGGGGCTCATCGGCGACTCGGATGCTCGAAGGACTGGTCGCGACGAAGGTGAGGAGTTTGGCCGGGGACGTGATCACTGCCAGCGGCGTCTTAGCCTTGGCATCCCGAGGTTTTTCTTCCTTCCCTTCCGAGCTGACCATCTGGGTGGCGCCGGTCATCGACTGAGACCTCTTCTGTCGGTCCTGCCGTGAGAGCCGTTTGGGCGATTGTGGAGCTTGGCAGTTGGAACCTGGACTCTTGATTGGTAAGAACCGTTGTACGGTACTTGCTCCGAGTTTTGAAGCCTGGTCTGGCTATTTGAGTTTGATTGTGACTAGTCATATTTTGAATTTGTCTTTGTGAACATATATGCGTTGCAACACATATAGGCAGGTAATGTGGAGAAATTTCTCCGGAGCTGTGTAAACTTGGAACGGCGCAACGATTAAGTGCCATTTTTTTCTTGATAATACTGCATATTTTGCATTATTCCTAACATGCCTGCTTTTAGCGCACTCCGTAAGTGGTGCTGCTGTCTGGGTAACCGGTTGAACCTCGAGGAATCTGCTCCAGCTCCCCCAGAGGGGACTCCTAATAGGGATATGTACGTGAAGCATGGTCTTTCTTCCATAATGTACAGCACATTGTGGAGGAAATATACCAAGAAGGATCCTGAGTTGCGATGGCCTTTGTATGGATCGTTTGATATGCGTAAGATTGAGTATGTGGAACAGTGTATGTGTAAGCGACGTGCTCGTCAGGATATGTTTGAGTGTGTGCGGTTATGGGTGAAGGAAGTGCGTGAGCGAGAGAAACGTGAGAAAGCATTGTTTGATAAAGAGCAACGAAAGAATGATCATGTGCGAGCACAAGAAGCAAAGCGTCGGGAGGACAAAGAGCAGACGGATAGACAAGAGAAAGAACGTAGGCTACAAGTTTCGGGTCAATATGTTGTTCGCCAGCCACTTTATCCTGTCCTTAATAATCCTGATGACGATTTTTATTTACTAGATCGCTCTCCGCCCCCTTATGTTGGCGCATCGGCTCCGCGGCCGCAAGATTCTGACCCGGCTTCGGGTAAGGTAGACACACGGTCCATGTTGCCAGCCGAGCAAATGGCTGAGCTTCGGCAAATCTCCTTCCGTGCGCTGAAAGGCAAGGTATCCCAGGAGGAATTATTTCAAATTTGGGGGCCATGGCAGGAGAGAGATAAAGTGTATTTTCTGGGTCATTTCGCGGATGAAGTGATTAATGCTTTCCGAAAATATTCTCATGTTTTTGAGCCTGACGAAGTGTCTTCGGATGCTAGAGCAATACGTAACGGTGCTTTTTCTCCCTCTAAGGCTCCTGAGGCGGCTCGGCGGCTGTTCGCCTTGCGGGACGAGGTACTGGCCCTTCGAGAGAAAGCACGCCAACGAGCGGAAACGGAGAAGCAGTCGGATTCGGTTGCAGCAGAGGGCCACCCATCCGCCTCCCAGTCAGATAAGGATGACATAGTGCATGCTAAACCAATGCGAGAGGCGGCGCCTTTGTATGTTCCTCCTAAGGGAGCGGGGACTAGCTCCGATATCAACTCCGTCGATGCTAAGGGATATTTCGTGTATAATTGGGTTTATACTCCATGGCATAGAGCCGATGTTATGGCGTTAAAGAATGCATTGCCTGACCCCCGCAAGAATCCAGCGGCCTTCTATGAAGAAGTCGAGGGGGCCTTGAATTCTTGCATTATGACCTTAGCGGATATAGATCTGTTCTTTGGCCTTATTCTACCACCGGACACGTGGCGATCTGTCCGAAAGGTGGATGATATAGTTGCTTTTAAGGCCCGTGGTCTGACCTTGAGGATGAGGATAGGGAGCGGAAGCCCGCACAGAAACCTCCCCGGAATATTCTAGATCTCCCTGCTGCTATTGTGGCTAAATTAAAAACCATAATCCCCCCCAAGAAGATTGACTGGAATATGTTGGCGGCATGTAAGCAGAAAGTTGATGAGTCAGTGGCAGATTTCTTCACGCGCTTTGAAGAAACGTTCCATGATTTTAGTGGCCAGTCGCTTACCGACGACACAGGCCGCCACCTTTTTGCGGACAAATATGTGGCTAATCTGCTGCCGGCAGTTGCGGCCCGGTTAAAAGCGAGTGAGAGTTCTTGGTCCTCCGCGACACCGACGGCCCTTCTGACCATCGCCCAGTATTATGAGCGTCAGGAGCACGAGGCGAAGGGCCAGGAGGAGAAGAAGTCGAAAGATCTCAAAACGAAAGTTATGTTAGCACAAGTATATGGCCCGCCCCGCCGCGGTAATAACAATAGGGGAAGGAGCGGATCTTATGGTCCCCCTTCGGGCCGACCTGATTTGAATAAGAACCAATGTGCGTACTGTAAGCAGTTGGGCCATTGGGCCAGGGAGTGCCCAGCGTTGCGCGCTTCGCGGCAGGGGTACACTCCGGGTGGCCAGAGAGGTAGAGGGGGCTTCTCGAACTTTAGAGGGAATTCCAACGATAATGCCCGTTTCGATACTGCAGGACAGCACCGAGATAGCTCGAATGTTTTTGATCGCCAGCATCAGTATCATGTATCGGACATCGATCATTCGGGATATCACGATTCTCAGCATGCATAGGAATGCGTAGGATGGGGGTCCGAATCAGTTGAGGTGCCGGTCGATCAGACGGGTCCTTATGTATCGGCTGAGGTTTTAGGTTCTACTGATCAGTTCCTAGTGGATACAGGAGCGACACGTAGTGCATTGTCTAGGTACTTGGTTCCGGGGGCTCCCCCATCCGGCTCAATAGTTACATCGGTAGGGTTTGACGGTACACTTTCCCGAAGCCCTCTTTCACAGCCCCTTGCATTTAAAGTTGATTGTTTTTCTGCGCCTTGTCCGTTCCTGCTTGCTCCGTACACACCGGATAACATTATGGGCCTTGATATGTTAAAGCATTTTAGGGCTACAATTCGCTGTTCCCCTGAGGGTGTGAGGGTGATTTTAAATGACAACTACCCCCGATCTGGGCGGATGTGTACGATCTCAGAGGATGCGTTATTGGCTACCCTCCCCCAAACTTTATGGGCAACGTCGGACACGGATGTGGGGCAAATGGTGATTCCTCCGGTCCACATTAGTGTCCAGGAGGGGGCGGTGCTACCGCGCCTCCCCCAGTATCGTATTTCCCAGGAGGGCGAGGAAGCTCTCATACAGATTGTGCAAGATTTGATCGCAGTGGGAGTAGTGGAAGAAGTCCCCTATAATATCTGTAACAGCCCGATTCTCCCTATTCTGAAAAAGGACACGGATGCAAAGGTTTATCGGTTCATAATTGATTTGAGGGAGGTGAACAAGATCGTGATACCTCAGTACCCGGTGGTTTCTGATATCACGACGTTGCTCACCCTGGTTCCGCCTACGGCGACCGTGTTCTCAGTGATTGATTTGAAAAATGCCTTCTTTTCTATTCCCATTCACCCTGATAGCCGATTCCTTTTTGGGTTCACATTAAACAATAGATCTTATCGCTTTTGTAGAATTCCCCAGGGCTACACAGAAAGCCCTAGTATTTACAGTCAGGCTTTGAAACGACAGTTGGATTCCTTTGCTTTACTCGAGGGGGTCGCCCTCATTCAATATGTTGATGACATCCTGTTGGCGGCTGACACCCTGGAGTTGTGCGAGAAAAGCACGATAGCCTTACTTTCCTTTTTAGCATCCCACAATCACAAGGTCTCTAGGAAGAAATTGCAATTCTGTAGACCAAAGGTGACTTATTTGGGTCACCTTTTGTCTAAGGAGGGGCGTGCACTCACACCAGATCGTATCCAAGTAATTTTGGACACACCAAGGCCATCCACGCAGAAGGATGTGCGTGCATTTTTTGGTCTTGTTTCTTTTTGTAGACAGTGGATATTGGGGTTTTCACACATAGCTAAGCCATTACTAGCGCTCTTGACAAAAGACACGCCCATCCCGATTCCCTGGTCAGATGAGTGTGACGCTGCTTTTCAGCAATTAAGACAGGCCCTTTGTTCAGCACCAGTGTTAGGGACCCCTGATTATGCAAAACCCTTTTCCTTGTATGTGCATGAGAAAGATGGATGTGCATTATCAGTTTTAGTGCAGATGCACGGCGACAAGCAGCGCCCGTGTGCATACTTTTCGGCTGTGCTTGATCCTGTCGCCCGAGCATTACCAGGGTGTTTTCGCTCGGTTGCGGCGACAGCTGTGTCAATACGGCAGAGTGAAGGAATTGTATTGTCCCATAAACTGTTGGTGTTAGTTCCCCACGCTGTTGATGCCCTGCTTAACCAAACAAAGACGCAGCATTTGACTAGTGCCCGTTTAACGGGATATGAGTTGACGCTTTTGGCTCCTCATATTACGTTGAAAAGGTGCGTGACATTAAACCCGGCCACATTGTTGCCATACCCCGAGACCCAGCCTGAGGCACAGAAAGCGCATGATTGTATTCTTGTGACTGAGGAACAGACAAAGGGTCGTATTGATCTCCAGGATACGCCCTTTCCAGATGTAGATGGAGAGTTGTGGGTGGATGGATCATGCCTGAGGCTACCAGATGGTACGACTTCAGCAGCGTATGCAATTACCACGTTACAGACGATAGTGGAGACAGCACGCATACCACAGAAATCAGCTCAAGCAGCGGAACTGATAGCGTTAACACGAGCGTGTGAGCTCAGTACAGGATTGTGTGTGAATGTTTATACAGATAGCCGCTATGCCTTCGGAGTAGCGCACGATTTCGGCCTACTCTGGAAGGAGAGAGGGTTTCTAACGTCACATGGGGTACAGATAATGCATGGGGAGTTAGTTCATAACCTTTTAACTGCATTGACATACCCAAAGAAAATTGCCATTGTTAAGTGTAGCGCCCATAGGAAAGTGGTTGATAAGGTTGGAGAAGGGAATGCGTTAGCAGATCGAGTAGCACGGGAGACCGCGATGCAGCCCGGCACTACTGCCATGTATGTAGTGAAGTCACAGGTGGAGAGATGGCATGATGCGAAGGAGCAAGTGCGAGAAATACAAAAGACCGCTTCTGACAAAGAGCGGGAACAATGGGTTAGCGAAGGAGAACTGGATGACGAGGGTTGCTGGAGAAATAAGCAGATGAATAGATGGAAATTACCCACGGCTTTTGTACAACCTATGGTCCAGATGGCACATGGGCTAGCACATGTTGGAGCTTCCGCAATTGTGAAATTGCTTACCCAAGTCTGGGAGCATCCAGAGATTGCTAGCACAGCAAAGAGGGTGGTGCAGACCTGTATGATTTGTCTGAAGTACAACCCAGGGAAAGGCACTCGAACTCCAGCAGGAGGATTTGCGACACCCACTGCACCCTTTGAGGTTCTGCAGATGGATTACATCCAGCTTGAGCGCTGTAACAATTTGAAGTATGTTCTAGTAGTGGTTTGCGCCTTCAGTAAGTGGGTTGAGGCGTACCCTGCGAAAGACAATACTGCAATGACTACAGCGAAGCTATTGCTGAAAGAGTTTTTCCCCCGATACGGCGTCTGTAGACTTCTGTGGAGTGATAATGGCCCTCACTTTGTAGCGGATGTTATAAAGTATGTCTTGAAGGGCCTAGGCATCTCTCAGAAGTTCCATGCCGTGTTCCACCCTCAGTCTGCAGGACTAGTCGAGAAGTATAATGGTACACTGAAGCTTAAGATCGCAAAAATTCAAGCTTCAACATCTTTGACTTGGCCAGACGCCTTGCCACTGGCGTTATTGTCAATTAGGTCGGTGCCACACTCTCGAACCGGCCTTACGCCCTATGAGATTGTATTTGGACGACCAATGAACATTTGGGGTCCACCAAGGCCTAAGGCTGTGTGTGATGTACCTTGTGTGATGATGGGTGATTATCTGGCACAGTTAACGGATAACTTGGTTTCTATTCATCAACAGGTCCGAGAGGCGCTCCCTGATCGGTCTACTGGCGAAGGACATGGTCTCCGGCCCGGAGACCATGTGATGATAAAGGTCTTCGATAGATCGAACAGTTTGGAGCCGAGATGGATCGGACCTGAGCAAGTCCTTCTTGCAACGAGGACGGCAGTGCGAGTCTCGAACAGGAAGAATTGGATCCATTCCTTGCACTGTCGAAAGGTACCGCCCGGATTGGTGGAGTCTGCCGTGCTGACCGATCAACGAGAAGTCCTAGCAGCAGAGATAGGCTGTGTTGCGAGGCCAAACGACACTGAGGAGCTCTTTTCGGACCACACGACTTCTGGAGGAAGGCGATATCATCTGCGACCAAGGAAGTGAGATCTTCAGTACTGGGACATACTGTCAGAACGGCCCTTGGGTTAGTGAAACGGAGAGCCGCTGAGGCAAGGGGGGGGGATCAGCCCTGCATTAGTGTAGCGACACCCGTCTTGGCCCGTTGGTGAAGAAATCAACCGCTGCCCAAGGGGAAGAGTTCTGACAGACTTTTAGTTTCAGGAAGATATTAGGGTATTGTTTCCTTTGACATGGAGAAGAAGAAGATTTTTTGTGCGTTGGGGTTCATGCTAACAGTAGCTATCGTTGGTATAACCACATGGTTTGTGGAGGAGGCAACTCCAGCCCGAGAGACACTTGTGTTGACGACTCCAGTGCCTGCGGAGCACTACTTTTATACATTGCCATATCAGGAGTTGAAGCATCGACAATCTTATTTGAATAACACTTTCATTCAGATGCTGCATCATACCCACGTTGCTACGAACGCTACGAACTGTTGGATATGTGGGATGATGCCAGCTCATCAGAAGAAAGGAGGTACGCCATTCATACCACTTCCTTTCTCTCATAACGGCTCTTGTAGAGCATGGTACACTCTGTTGTTTGCTACTCGAAAACCGACAGTGGGACGATTGCTTTTCAGACTTAATAAAGAATGTCATCAGGATAAGAATGGATATCCACAAGCGAATGGAACAATTTGGGAATGGGAAGAGTACCGACCAGACAATGAATCCATTCCCTATATCTTTACGAACACTAGAGACACTATGGGGAAGGACAAGTTTGTGATCCAAGTGGCACAAGCCCAAGCGGACCTGTGTGTCCAGAGTGTGGGTTTTATCCCTGTTGGTGTCAGTGATTGTTTAACTGTTCTGAATATCGACGGACTAAATAACAGCACCTTCCTAGCATCCCATAATACCTATTTTGTATGTGGAAATAAAGGTTATTACCGTTTGCCGGCAGGGTGGTCCGGGGTATGCTATGTATCATTCTTACTACCCCCTGTATTCTTAGCACCTGCGTCATATCATAAGGATTTGAAATTGCTGAATAATGTAACTGTAAATAGATATAAACGTACTCTATCTATTGACGATGTAGATCAGACTGATACCAGTCTGCAACAGTATATTGATTTTAATTTAGGACTGTTTTTCTTTGTGGGAGCCGCTCTGAATAGTAGGAAGATCCGAAGATTAACAAGAGTGGTAGAAGCTGTGACAAATCAGACTGCTGCTGCTCTTGGGAATCTTACGGAGGAATTGCAAATTACTAGAATTGTTGCATTACAGAATCGTATGGTATTAGACGTTATGCTAGCTGACAGAGGAGGAGCATGTAAAATTATTGGAAGTAGCTGTTGTGTGTTTATCCCTGATCATACGCCATCAGTTTATAATGCCATCAATAAACTGCATAAAATTGCAGCTGAGATCCATACAGAAAACGGCACTTGGTCCTTTTCTGGATGGTTTTGGGCGTTAATTACCGCCTGGGGATGGAAGGTTCTAACTGGTCTCTGCATTATTATAGCAATTCTGTTCTTTCTCTGTATGTGTATTCAATGTGGACCATTATGTTGTTCTGTATGCATTTCATTCTGCATTCCAGATAAGAAAGCTATTGCCGAAGTTGCCCGCCAGAAGGGTCTAGCTAAAGAGGTTAAAGGAATGATGATAATTGACATATACGATGATTATTCTTGGAAGCCAGATGTCTTCAGTAAATGCTGAAAGGGTCGTCTGTCGTAAATTAAGGCAGAATGTGATTAAGCATTTACTGAAAACATTAGTGTTTCCCTTTTATCGTGTTTTCCTCATATGTTGGCCGAAGTCCGGACTCCATTTTGTATTGACATGCTGCCACGTGTTCACCACGAGGAGAGTCCGACTTCAGTGTTAGTTGCTCTTGTAATCTGCCTAGCAACAGTTATAAATAGCACCCTCTTGTCCATCTGGCGCATGCCCAGACTTGACCACATCTGTTATAATTAGCTTTGCTTGACCATGTGTTTTCGCGGGCTCAAGGAGTGTGTTAGCTCCGCCCATGTATTGATTTAGAATCGAGAATGACCCTAAATGGTAATGTTCTTCGACTTCATGTACTATCCGCCCACTCATGAGCCCCTCTGTTGTGTATAAAAGGGGACTGTGTACGCAAATTTTGTGTGCTACTCCTTGCAATACTGAAGAGTGTTGTGTGGATTGTAGGACCACCCTTAAGGGTTAATAAACATTGTTTTTGTACTTTGCAGTTTCCGTGCCAACTTCCTTATAGATTTCGTTACAGAAGAGCGAACCCTTGTCTCTTGCGGGCCTAGCTGGGGCTTGTATTCATCAGCATAGTGCCCTGAGCATCTAACACCAGCAAAAACACATGAGGCAACAGCAAAAATGAAAGGGAGACCCACGCGAAGGTGCCAGGTCTAACACCCGAACTGTTATGAAGGATCTGCAAGTCTTCATAGGGACATATGGATTTGGCACATCACATTCTGACCGTGGCACTGTGTTCAGCTCCCAGGCTTACAAAGAAGCCATGAGGAGTGTGGGTGTTGCATTGTGGTACTCCTCTCCATATCATCCAGAGGGAAATTTGATTGTGGAAAGGAAAAACTGGAACATAAAGCAATCCTTAAGAGCTAGGGTATTAGGCTCAGTGGCAGTTGGGTCACACACCTCTACGGGGTTGAAGGAAATTCCCTGGCTGATGAAGCTGCCAAGGTGACAGTGCAAACTGCTGCTGTTGCTTCATTCACTCATTCTAGTACGAGACTAGACAGACAGATAATAATAGCTGTGAACCCTACACGCAACAACAGCTCAGACTTGCCAAGGGGTTTTCCACTCAAGTACTCCTACAAGTTAGATGCGTAAAACATTCAGTATGCTCAAATTCCAGGAGTGGGGGATAGAGTAATACCAAATATGGATCAACGATTAGGATCCGTTCTAGCTGCACACGAGTGTCTGGGTTCACGACACGCAAGTATCGCTGTGACTATTTCACTACTAAAACAGCGTTACTGGTGGCCAGGTCTTACACAACAGACCAAGGGCATTGTCCTTAAGTGCTTAAGTGCGACATCTGTCAGCAGATGAAGGGTTCTATCCTAGCATGTCCACCACAAATACCATTACTGATATCAGACAGACCTTTCACATGTGTCTATTTGGAACACTGCAGCCCCTTACAATGTGACGGGGCTTACAGGTACATCCTGGTGGCAGTGGATTCATGCTCTGGATTCCACTGGTTTTGGCCTCAGCGCTCAGATGACGCCCAAACTGTTATGAAGGATTTGCAAGTCTTCATAGGGACATTTGGAATTGGCACATTACATTCTGACCGTGGCACTGTGTTTAGCTCCCAGGCTTACGAAGAAGCCATGAGGAGTATGGGTGTTGCATTGTGGTACTCCTCTCCATATCATCCCGAGGGAAATTTGATTGTGGAAAGGAAAAACTGGAACTTAAAGCAATCCTTAACAGCTAGGGTATTAGGCTCAGTGGCAGTTGGGTCACACACCTCTACGGGGTTGAAGGAAATTCCCTGGCTGATGAAGCTGCCAAGGTGACAGTGCAAACTGCTGCTGTTGCTTCATTCACTCATTCTAGTACGAGACTAGACAGACAGATAATAATAGCTGTGAACCCTACACGCAACAACAGCTCAGACTTGCCAAGGGGTTTTCCACTCAAGTACTCCTACAAGTTAGATGCGTAAAACATTCAGTATGCTCAAATTCCAGGAGTGGGGGATAGAGTAATACCAAATATGGATCAACGATTAGGATCCGTTCTAGCTTCACACGAGTGTCTGGGTTCACGACACGCAAGTATCGCTGTGACTATTTCACTACTAAAACAGCGTTATTGGTGGCCAGGTCTTACACAACAGACCAAGGGCTTTGTCCTTAAGTGCTTAAGTGCGACATCTGTCAGCAGATGAAGGGTTCTATCCTAGCATGTCCACCACAAACACCATTACTGATATCAGACAGACCTTTCACATGTGTCTATTTGGAACACTGCAGCCCCTTACAATCTGACGGGGCTTACAGGTACATCCTGGTGGCAGTGAATTCATGCTCTGGATTCCTCTGGTTTTGGCCTCAGCGCTCAGCTGACGCCCAAACTGTTATGAAGGATTTGCAAGTCTTCATAGGGACATATGGAATTGGCACATTACATTCTGACCGTGGCACTGTGTTTAGCTCCCAGGCTTACGAAGAAGCCATGAGGAGTATGGGTGTTGCATTGTGGTACTCCTCTCCATATCATCCCGAGGGAAATTTGATTGTGGAAAGGAAAAACTGGAACTTAAAGCAATCCTTAACAGCTAGGGTATTAGGCTCGGTGGCAGTTGGGTCAAACACCCATACGGGGTCCAGAGGGCACTCAATAACCAAGAAGTTCCTTGGGGGGCTGTACTCCATACAAAGTGCTGTTTGGGATTAGAATGTGGTTAGCTGACCTTGATTGTGGCAGTACAGTGGCAGATAAAAAACAATTTGTCATCAATTATTGTTTGGCTAGTTTATAGGAACTCAATGAATTCTGGGCATTACAAAGCAATGTCCAAGTAAAATGCACCGCCACTGGGGAAGTGAAAACTGTTCCAGCAAGACCTGCCTGGGTCCCGAAGTTTGGCGATCTGGTCAGAGAAAATAATGTGGACAAAAACGAATTTGGGCCATCTTACAGAGCGCCTGTACCTGTCCTGGCTATTAAAGGAACAAAAATAGTACTTCTTCTGACCTCTTGCCGGCAAGAAAGAAAAGATATTCATCTCAATTGATCTGATCAAACCACACTATGTGGCCCTTACTCAATAGTAGGTTGAGTGGGCTCCTGGGTAGTCACCGATCTCCTCTCGCTACCATACAGGAAGTTCATGCAGGAAGATTAATAACCTTTGATGATTCTCCTCTATGAAGTGAAGGAGTTACAATTTCGTGATTTCTAGCTTTGGCTGAAAAATAATTATCTTGTTTTTCCCTGGCTACAGCTCTGGGTGGCTATAGGTCTATTGTTCCTAGTCCTTTGATAGGTGTAGTGACTGTCTTTTTCCTGCTCCTGAATGGACATTATCTCCCAGAATGCTCTGCAGTACAACATGTGAACTTGGTCCTGAAACCACATGCATCATCACACCGTGAACAGAGACCTGTCACTAGTGAACATTACAGAAGTTCTGGTTTCTGAAGGAATAGCTTGGAACAGAGTTTCCTCCAATGTATATGGTCCTAACTGAATATTTAAAAATAGCACATTTTTTTAACATTTCTCTGAATGATATCATAATCTCTAGTACTTTCTCTGATGAGTGGGACTTTGAAACTGTAAATACTATGCTGTCTGATTTAGAACAATCTGCTGCATTTTCAAATGATGAATTGTATAATGATACATCTAATTTTGACACCATGTTTTTTTACCAACACTATGGTCACCATTTTTTTGCACAAAGCAAGTATCCCACATAATGTTTTCACTTACCAACAATTGGAACATTACCCAACACCACCGAAAGGTATTTCAGAAAACGTTTGCACAGAAGTTTGCTTATGTTTCTCGGTTTAATACTTCAGACCCAACCTCTTATTATTATAAGGGTGCACCTACACCTGCGAAGAAAAATATGCTCACGAACAACAAGCTGATATACTCCACTTCCTTTATTTCCTAACTGTCTTTACAGGGTTTTGACTTTTGGAAGACAAGTTCAGCCTTCCATTCCTCATACTAAGCCACATGTTTAGCAGATATTGGACAGGAATATTTCCCAAATGGATTTTTAGGCATTCCAGACCAGTAAAGAATTACACAAGCACAAGATTGCATCATAAAACAAAGTGGGTTCTGGAAAGTATTGGGGATGTTCGACCAAACTTTATTCTGAAAGACATCCCTTCATTATAGAAAGACCTTCAGTTTTGTTTATTTGACCATTTTATAGAACAAGCTGGAAAAAACAAAAGATTGCTGAAAAATGTTTTCAACAGTCCTACAGTAGTACACCATTAAATGGAGAATAGCGCTTAATGGTGAGAGAATCACCAAGGAGCTAGCTCGGTGCATCCTCTGTATTAAAGACATTGAGGAAACATTATCATTGTTCACCGTAAATGTACCTCGAATCCGTGGAGTGAAAATTCCCACAAAGCTATTTGATGATGACATGATACTACTAGCTTGAATTCCACCAGCCCTACAGCACCAACTTAGGGGCATATTTACAAGCCCCTTGCACCACTAGAGCATCACTTTTATCAATGCTCCAGGGATGCAGTGTGCTGGCCCATATTTACAAGGCCACTCAAAGCCAACCTGCATGGCTTTTCATGGTCTTGTAAACATGACCCCATTTCATGCATTACTCTGCGTGAAAGGGGCATTCGATGGGTTTTAAGGGGGTGTTCCCACGAAACACCCATGGATTCTGACGAATTCCCGGGTTTACAACATTTTGTAAACCTGGGAATGCGTCAGATTCTAACGCCTCCCCAGGGGAGGCGTAAAAGTGGTGCGACGAAAAAAAATACCTTTATTTCTCCTCATTTTCACCTAGTTTTTTCCTCTTTCTATGTGTGCGGCATTCTGCAGCACACATGGAAGGAGGAAAACACAATCAGTGATTGTTTTTTATGCAGGAAAGTGTTTCTTCCTGCACAAAAGTAATCATCGCTGCAACACAGGCACCCTTGCCCCATGGTGCAAGGGAGCCTGAATTGGTGCTAGGCAGCCTATCGTCCTCCAGCGCAGGGAAAAGCACAGGGATGGGTCGTATTGTTGTAAATACGATGCATCCCTGCATTTTTTTAATGACGCAGCTTGGTGCAGCAAGATGGCTTTCAGTGCCGCTTTGCATCATTAGCCTGTCTGAGTTTTTTTCATTGTCAGCCTCAAACAAGCTGTTTGCACTTTTCATGACATGCAGGCACATTACATTTGCACGACAAAAAATTCTCATTTGAATTATCACCGGAATAAGAGACATGAGTCTGGCCAGGATTCCCTGAATAGCACAGATGTGACGCATCTTATGAACATTGGTTTCGACTGGATTTTCCATCAAATATTTGCTCATAACCAGCCATGTTAATCAGTGGTCATTTTATTATATGAACACCAAGACAAGACCGCTTGAGTTAGAAAGGCTTTAACTCCAGAAGTATCCATGACAGTTCAGATTCCAGACTGCCAGTTGCTGTCCCTCTTGAACTGAGGCTGGACAGACGGAACAGAAGCTGAATTTAGATGAACTCCACTGCCAGAGGACATTTTTTCATTGAGAACAGCGTCCTTGCTCCTGATGCTCCAGCTGAGAGTCTGATTAACACAGAGGCATGCTGTGCTTAAGTATGCAGGGTGACAATCCAAATATTCTTCCATTAGGCACAGTTAGTTTAGTTCATGCCCTCAAAGCAGTGATAGGAGTATAGTGTAGGATTTAGGAAAAATATCACTAAGAAAAATGATACAAATGATTGCTGTTTTCACATTTCTTGTAATCATAATTATAGCAATATGATTTATATGTCTTGTGATCACAATGCATGTACTAAGTAACAGGTTACTGCAATAAATGTTTTTCAATACACATTGTGTCTTTATTAGTGCAGATGTAAGTTCAAAAGATTGGGTTCCCAATTACCATTGTGTCCCTGAAAACAAAGGGACTGTTTTTTGTTTACCAGATAGCAACTCTCCCCCATGAGATGGGGCAGAGTGTGAGTCTTCAGTTCACCAGATCCGCCTTCCTCATATATAGCATATTGAACTAAGTCCTTGAGTTATAGGGTTAAGAAATCTAAACCTGAAGACATAGGGGTATATTCACAAGAACGTGTGATAATTACCGCATGAGTAGCATAACTCAACTTTCTATATCGCAGCCCATCGTGGGAAATTAACCCTGTGTCAATGAGGAATTCACAACACGGCGGTACCACGCGATAGGCACCAGATAACACGTCAAATGTCCACGTTAAAAACAACTCCACGCAGCTAAAATGTGAAATGTGAACGCAAAAAAACATGCGATGAGGCCAGTCGCGATTCAAACAGTACCGAAAACCAGCCACAGGCCTGTAAATCCCACGCGTCTGGCGGGAAAATGCACCACAGAAACAACACACCAGAAGCAAGCCAAGCACGGAGCAACATGGATGCACCCTGACCCAGCGCTGAGGACAAGGTGAACCCCCACAACACCCACAGACCACCAGCAAGGTAAAGGTGGGAAGGACAATGAGAAAAGGGAGAGGAAGTCGGGGCGCAGGCTACAGGCCGCAGGAATAAAAAGCCCAGCGTCACGGAGGTGACAGAACACTACCACCAACTGACCCACAACCAGCCTACCTTGAATGCAGCCGGAGTGTCGAGGAGGCCAACAGCGGATGCCAAGAGGCGCTGCCATGACGTGACAATCCAAACAAGGTACAAATCTGCAGCCAACAGGAAGACAGCTACGGCGACAGGAGGTGGCAGCCCAGCACCACAGGAGGAGCTGGAAGAAACACAGGGCACAGTCATCAGTGTGGAGACGCTGCAAGGAGTAGAGAGTACGGACACAACCTGAGAGGACCTGACACAATATCAACAGGGAGTGGAACGAACAGGGACTGGGGGGATGCGGGCACAATGGCACACATGCACCTCCCCTACACATTGCAGAGGGGCACACAACACCTCCAGCAGAACACACAAGGCAACAAATCTGCGATGCAGGAGAGGACCACCTCACTGCCGACACCGATGCCCCACGACAGCCCATGGACATCCCACGCAACCCACCATCAGGACAAGGGCACACAAGCAACTCAGAGGACAACACAGCCCCTGCAACAGACCACACAGTACGAGGCACCCGCAATCATGGCTGGCCCACAACACATCACCTACCCACACATGGCACCCCAATGCCAGGTGTCAGAACGCAATAGGGAGGTGGCCTAACAGGTGCGGGTGTGGCCGAACAAATGGAATGCGATCAAGAACACATACGCAGGTGCCCAACAGCCATCAGGGACCAACCACACCCCACAAAGGACACCCACACTGCCATAGAGACACATGCAGATGCACATACACAGTACAGAACCATGGCCAGGGGCACGCACACATCAGTCACACACCCATGTTGGCTCTGCATACGATGGCACAGGCCACTCCCCTCATGAATTGAACGGGCGACGACAAAGCTACATGTCCAGGTCCCAGCCTGCTGCCTGCGGTGACATGTCTGCGTCTGCTACACATAGCACAATGTAATGTCATCGGGCCCAGGGCCCCCATGCATACAACAAGAACACAGGGACACACGCATATATCATGTTGAACTGGCTACAGGCAAGTGCGCCCGGCCCCTTTATTGGCAGGGCCACATGTACAGTGACGCCTGTGCTGGATGTGTGTGGGGTGAGTACAAGCCAGCCCACACAGAGTTACCGGTGCTGGCAACAACATGAACAGTGGACACCAGTTCATTGGAAACAAAAAACACCAGCATTACAGAGTCAACTGCAGAGCAACATGGAGGGAGCCGGAGGAAGGACAGAGGTCACACAATAGGCATTCAGGAGGTTCCGTGAGTTGCAGTGCACTGAGGTAGGGGCACTAGAGATGAGCGCGCTCATGTGAAGAAATTGCTAGGATTGTGTCCCTTTGGGTTAGTCCTGATGCAGATGCAGTGGGGTGTGATACACCTGCAACAACTTCTTCATCAACGTCCCTGGTCCCCCACACTGCCTGAGGTGACAATTACGTCCGCAGTCCACAGCGCAATACCCAGTAATAGATCCGGGTATGTATCTTGACTACCACCACCAGTCTGCATTCCTGCCTTGGGGATGTTGCCACCTGCCCTCCCATTGTCTGTGCCTTCTCCCGTCCGCACACTTGACACATCTTCCTCATCATAGTCCCAGCTCTCATACACTGCATGAGATTACATTGCAGCGCAACATCTCCACACCACAAAACCCAATCCGCAATGGACAATGGGTTGCAGAGCACTGAGTCACTGGCACCTGGAGTGCTGAGCAGGGTATCAGGCTGATGATGGCATCCATGAGAGGTTTGGGCAACTCCGTAGGACTGTCAGGACCACCGTATCAACTCTGGCAGATGGGGGTCGGAGGTGGTTCTTGCGGTGGTGGCGTGTGCCTCCTGTGGTGATGCGACATCCGGATCTGTCAGGACTCGATTCTATGTGTGGGCCCTGGTGGCCTGCAGTGGAGGCTGGAGGCTGTGGACAGCACACGGCCACAGACACATGGCATTGATGAGCACATGACCATTGCTCCAGAGCCCATTCAATGTCTCTGCAGAAGGGGTACTGGACCTGGCCAGCACAGAGTTAGTGGCCCCAGATGTACAGCGGCCGGCACAGGCACCCAGCCACGGGACGGTGACTTGTGGTGCAGTCAGATGAGCCATGCGAAAAGAGCGGTCCCTCATCGATGTCCAAACTGGATGTGGCAGAGGGTTGCGGGGGACAGTGGAAGGTGTCCTCCAGGGCATGACGCTGAAAGGTTTGATGTTATCCGAAAGCAGCAAATGGGGGAGTGGAATGAACAACCCTCGTCTGTACCAACAATTCGGTATCAGCTACATTAGGATGAAAACTAACCCTAGTCCATAGACTCTAATGCCACCAATGTACGAGCAGCGAGTGTCCATGAATGTCAGGGAACTGACTTAGTGGCACAGGTGCCGAGGGGGGATGTAGTCTGCGATGATGCCAGTACACAGATATGAACACCATTGCGGACTCTGTGACATACTGGACCACAGTGTAGGCCGGAGGCAGCGGTCAGCAGTGGGCCACATCCCTGTGTCGTTGGCTCGAGAGGCACAGAGTCTGTGACACAAGGGCAGTTGTTGGTAGTGTTTGATCACCTCCTTGACAATGGTCCTTATTTCCCTCGTGGCTGAACCGCATCTTCCTCTTATGCCTCTCCTTGCGTGAAATGATTCTAACTCTGCCTTTGAATGATCGATGTTCATTTCCAAATCTGTGACCCACTTCTGCGCAGCGTAGGCTGAGTGCAGTAGTTGGCGTAGACCCACAGACACGTGAGGTTGTGATTGCATGCACAGACTTGTTGGCACCACATTGAAGGGAGTATAATGACTTGACCTATGCCTTAAATGATGTTCACTGCCATGGTGTAATCAGGACTCAGTTCCATATGTGTGACCTACCTGACCGTGGTGTAGGCCAGAGGCAGCGGTCAGCACTGGCCATTCACCGAGTGTCGCTGGCATAGGTTGGATGGCCCCACCGGCCTGCGTAGTTCAGGTTCAGTTGCACCACGTGTCGCCAGGTGGCATTGAACAGGGTTAGTGGTACCATGTATCGCTGGCTGGCATTGAACAGGGTTAGTGGCGCCACGTGTCACCAGCTGGCAATGAACAGTGTTAGTGGCACCACGTGTCGAAAGATGCCCAAATGGAACCATGCCTCACAGTCCTGGGGGGTCTGGTGCTGTGGCCGCTGTCACGGATTTGGGGTCACTGCCATTCATGACTCAGGACACAATTTCACATATGGGACCTAATGGTCCGATGAGTAGGCCGAAGGCAGCAGTCGAGTACGTCAATGGGAAAGGAGTGACGGGGGCCTGTGTCGTGGAGGCCGTGATGGTCTGAGAAGGCTGCCAGGTCGTGGAACTTGGGCTTGGAGCTTGCGCCGGCATGTGGTGGGCCCTCCTTGGCACACGCTGGTGTGGGCAGGTGATCAGTGTGGCCTGACTGCAGTGTTGCAGGCCTGACGGGTTCGTGGTCCAGCGGCCCGGGGTACAGCTGGCACACAGCATCGCAGGCAACTCTGCTCCGAGGACGCCGTCGGCCTCGTGGCGGGGTGAGAGGCGCCGCCCTGGCAGATACGTGGGTATTTCCAGAAGAGGACCATGCCCAGACTTACGTGCTTCTTATTCACACCCCAATGCTGGCGTGGCGTATGCAGGGCCATCCCACTCCGGTGATGCTTAGGGCGGTGCGTAACAGGCAAATTTCCGGAAGGTCCCCCACTGGCTGGGGTGACATGGTTGCGTCCACTGTCCACTGTACTCCATACACCAGAGGTGTATGTCGCTATGGATCTGGGCGTGTTCTGCATACTGAGGTCTGTCCAGCACATCTCTGCCACTCTTGGCATTGTATACTTTCCCAATCATGGTTCTGCTGCATCATTCAGACATGCCGGATTGCCACCTCTCCCCATATTCGGCTATTATGTGGCTGAGGTGCCATGCTGGTGATGTCTCATGTTCAGGGCTTGCAGAGGTGGCATTGTTAGTTGTTCTGTGGTGTCTGGTGGGTGAGCATGTTATTGTGTATGTTGCTTGTGCTTTTGTTGACTTGTGCATTGGCAGAGTTGTGATTTGCATGTTTGTGGAGTTGAGGTGTGTGGGGTGTTATTTCTGAACTTGCCAAGGGGCTGTGCATTTCCCTTGTTGCCATCCTGGGTACGCTGGTTGGTGATGGACTGTCGGAGGATGAAGATGTCGTGCACACTGGCTGTGTATTTGAAGGCGACATTGTTGGAGGTTCAAAGGTGTTCTGTTATTGCATACACATTGATGTGAGACGTGTGCCTTCTGTTGCGGTGATTGTGTGCTGTGTCACCAGGGGGCATAGGTGGTACATGTGTGCTGTGTATTGCCCCCAACACGTGCATGCATCCAGCTATGGCGTATGGTCCTTGCTTGATCTCCCGTGGATCCTGCGCATTGTGTTGTACATATAGGTACTGGGGTACCAGGCTGATGATGGCATCCAGGACAGGTGTGAGGGACTTGGATGTGGCTGGCTGTGTGGCTCCTCCGACTCAGGCGGGTGTTGTTTCGGGGTACCAGGGGCCAACATGTGCAGCCTAGCCAGCGGGTTTGTGTGGGGTGGGATGTTGGTTGTCTGCTGTGTTGGTGCCATAGGCCTGTTGGGCGATGATGGTCAGGATGCATAGGATGGTTGTCCCTTTCAGCCTGTAGTGGACAGTGACATTGTCTGATGTTTGGACTGTGCGCCTGGTAGGTTTCCTGGGAGTCTGCTGTCTTTGTCTGCGCTGCGTCTGTGGTGGTCCGGGGGGGGTGTTCCGGGTGTGGGTTGGGGTCCTGGGTTTGTGGCGGTGGTTGTTGTGGCCCTCTTGGGTGTCTGGGCCGCATGATGGGTGGCTCCATGGCATCTTTTGTTCTTCAGGTGTAGCTCTGGGCTGGTCTCCCTTTTATGATGCAGGCTGACGTCCGACTTAACACAAGGTCAGAGCAGGTGTAGATTTCCTGGTGCTAACACGCCTTATCGCCTGTTTTGTGTTCTTATTGCCGATGTGGCTGTTCGTCGTGAATTTTGAGGAGTGGTGTTGTCGTGGCTTTTGGCACAGGAATGCCTACTCTTCATCTCATTAGCGATATTTGCTGGGGTCCTCTGTGGTGATGTTTTTTGTGCCTGCAATTGCTTGTAAACTGGTGATAATGGCTGTTAGCACCAGCTTGTGAATGGGATGGTAAATTTATCACGACTTTGGCTGCGATAAAGTGCCGTTAATTCGGCGATAGCTCCTTGTGAATATGGCCCATCATGTATACCCTTAGGATACATAAAAGGTTGGAGGAAGTGCACACAGCTCTAGTAAGGTAAGCGGAACCTGATGTATACCAACTTGTATGCGTGGGGAAGGAGCTTCAATGGTCAACACTTGTGTATAACACTTATGTAGAGTGAGCCAGTATAGCTCCCTTAGGTGTGGAGTGACAAGAAATCAGCGTGGTAGGTTGAGGACTGGTCTGACTGTTACACTCTGGATGGTCCTGCATAGATGGTGTTCCTGTAACCCAATCTGCTGGTGATGAGGGTTTGGGTTACAGTTTTCCTGGTGCTGTTAGTTAGCCACTTGAAAATTCAGCGTCCTCAAAGTTTAGAAGCAGGCCGCGGTGATGGTATTGACCTGGGAGGACATATCCAGGTTGCAGTCGATGATGTTCCAGAGGTTTCTTACATGTGTCCTTTGGGTGAGTCGTGGAAGTACAAGAGTTAGTGGGATCGATGCCCGCATTCTCCATCAAAATGTGGAAGTCTGATAATAATAAAAGGCACCAGGTAGTGAGATTCTAATGTATCTTAATATTCAACAGCTGCGAGGAGCTAGGTGGTAGTGTGGACCCTCTTAAATTATAGAAGTTAACATGGGTTTTTATAGATTACAATAAATGATACTCAACAATAGGAGCCAGTTGCTTGGTGAAACAATAGGGGTTTTCCACTCATTTATCTAATCATTAATCAATATAAGATCCATAGCTATATATTGTCATTGATTTATGAAATCAGCAAGTGAAGCATAGCATCAGTTTATCATGTACATTTGTGACTTGGTAATTTCCAAGGCCTTGCAATTACAGCAACCGTATAGACACTTTCATTTAGAGACAAACACGCCTGTGCACCTTCTGTCTTGCTCCAAGTGAGTGTCACAAAATGGAATCTGAAATAAAATGAATTCCATAGGTCCAAGGTACGGAGGTCACCAAATGGAGTCCATTGAGGCATGTTTTCCAAAGATCACCACTTCGGTCTTGCCATGTTGAGTTTGAGTCAGTTGGACTTCGGTCATGCACTAATTGGAGTTGTTTCTGGCTTTTGGTATTCTGTCTGAGAGGGATTGTATCAGTTGTGTACCATCGGTGTTGGTGAGTATGTCAATGTTGTCTGTACAAATTACGTCTATCAGCGGTATGATGTAGATGTTGATGAGGGTCAGGCTGAGCGAGGAACCATACAGGACTCTGTAAAAGAGGTTCTGGGCTTCTGATGAGTATGGTGGCATGTTGACCATTTGAGTTCTTATGATTAGAAAGGTGCATATTCACTTGAGAGTGGGTCCTTGAATGCCTTCCTTGTGTAGTCATCTGATCAGAATCAGATGGGAGACTATGTCAAAGGCTCCAGAGAGGTCAAGGAGGAGGTTGAGAAGGATAAGGGCTGCAGTTTCTCTTCTGTCCAGGATGATCCTGGTGTTGTCTGTCACTGCAATAAGGTCTGTACTGTGGTTTGGCCTACAATTTGATTGCTTGGCATCAAGGAGCTGTTTGTTGCTAAGGTGATTCGAAAGGTGTCTGTTAATGCCTTCTTTTAGGATCTGGACCAGATATGGTAGAAGGGAATGGTAGATGGGAGATCTGCCTGTAGATTACAAGTTGGGCTGGGTCTTCTGGGGGCTTTTTAGGACTGGGTTGATGGTTGCATTTTTCCAGGTTTACACGAAAGTGGATGTGTCGATATAGATGCTGAGGATGGGGTGAGCTCTTTGCTGATGAGAAATGCGCCTTTCTCTAAGGCATGATGGGTGGTACATTAAGACAGTGCCCCAGAGTAGATGGTCTTCATGATTGCTGATTCTTCTAAGGTCAGCATATTGCCTTTGTTTTATACTGGCAGACTTATTGCAAGGTTGATGGGGTGCAGTTGAGGGTCTAAATTGGTGCAGCTGCCTGTAATGTTGTTGAAAATTAAGTCCAAAAGGTCTTTACATAAATATTGTGTAGGGGTGATGCTGATGGTTGCTGCTGGTGTGGTGAATTTCTTGATAATAGCAAAAATGCCCTTGCTGCTGTTGTTGATACTCTTGGCAAGGGCCTTCCTTTTCATTTCTCAAATGTTCTGGTGGTAGCATCACTGGATGAATTTCAATGCTTCCTTGTGTGAATCTCCTTGGTTCACTCTCTACCTCTGTTCTTTCTCCCTGCAGTGCTATTTGCTCATTTTGAGTTCTTCTGCGTGCCAGTTGGCCTGCATTTGTGTCTTGTTACTTGGCTTTTTTTCTGAGGGTCCAGGGTTTCAGCACAGGTGCTGATCCAAGTGTTGAAGTTGTTGATATTTGTGGATAGATGGGTTTTTGTGGTGGGGAAAGCCCACTCCACCTCATTTATTATTCCAGTATTGGAGGTCAGGCCCTATCATGGTGGTTCATCTGTGGTTGGGAATATTGATTGAGAAGCTGAAGATGACGTGGTTGATTCAGGAGATGGAAGTGATTATATTGACTGTAATACAGCTGATATGAGTAAAGACGGGTTCCAGGATGTATCTGCTGGCATGGATGGGTGCTGAGACGTGTTGGATCAGTTCAAGGTTTCCTCAAACTTCCAGGACTGTAGTTGCGTTGGGGTCGGTCTGGTCTTCTAGGCAAATGTTTATGTCTCCTAGGATGATGGAGTTGATGATCACCGGGGGGCACGAAGTTCAGAAAATTGTTGGTTAATTTTGTTCAGAGTCTTGGGGGTTGCTGCACAAGGGTTCCACCCAGTGTAAAGCTGGATGCGATTTGCAATTCGAAACTGAGGTGTTCCAGGTAGTTGGTTCTAGTTTCCGTTTTGGTGGTGCAAGGAAAGTGATCCTTGAATATAATTGCTGCTTTGGGTCTATTTTGGTGGTCTTGCTGAATGATCTAGTAAATGGGACAACATCTGCAGCAACAATAAGTGTAAACATCAATATAATGTAACTAAAGAAGAAAAGTTGTTTCTTAAATCACTGAAAGATGACCCCAATATAGTTATCCGCGAAGCGGATAAGGGAGGGAATATAGTTATAATGAACTATATAGACTACACAAAAGAAATAGACCGTCAATTAAGTCAGGAACATTGTTATCAATGATTACATTCAAATCCTACACAGATGATTGAGCGTAACATCAATGCCAGATTATTAGATTGGCGCGAATCCTTTCTCATCACAGATTCAGAATATAAATACCTTCTAGCTCAGAATTCCAGGCATCTGTGCATCTACATATTCCCGAAGATACACAAAGTTGGAGGTTGTCCCCCCGGACGGCCCATAATATCAGGCAATGGGGGACCCACAGAACGACTGGCAGAGTATGTGGATACATTTCTCCAGCCTTTTGTAAGGAACTTACCCTCATACTTAAGGGATAGTAGAGAACTTCTCTGCAAATTAGAAGAGTGACCTCTTCACTTTCGTTACTATGGATGTGGAGAGTTTATACACATGCATAGAAAAAACTTAGGGCATGAGAGCACTCACGTATTTCCTGTATAAACGGAATGCATGCCATCTTCGGCACACACAGATGGTATTAGACATGGCTGAATTGATTCTGACCCAGAATGCATTCATGCATGGCAACATATGGTATTTACAACAGCAGGGAACTGCCAAGGGCTCCAGGATTGCTCCATCTTATGCAAACCTCTTTATGGGGTTGTATGAGAGGAAGCATGCCTGGGGCTCAGGGGCTCATGATTGGATTGAAAATATCCTGTTTTATGTCAGATACATCGATTATGTTTTTTTGATATGGAAGGGGAGTGCTGACGAACTTGATCAATACTTCCAGCACTTAAATGATAACATCTTCAATGTCAAAGTGACGATGCACAGTTCCAAACAGGAATTCAAGTATTTGGATCTACAACTGTATATAGCAGAAGATAAGATACAGAGTGACATCTACAAAAAATCTACTGCATGTAACAGTGTTCTTCATGCCGATAGTTGTCATCCTAGCTCTACCATTTCTGCAATTCCATACGGCGAGATGGTACGAGCCCGCCGTAATTGCAGTGAGGATGAGAATTTTGAAAACACTGTAAAGGGTATTAATAGAGACTTTAAGAAAAGAGGGCATAAAATAAAGTGTCTTGAGAAAGATGAAGAAAAAGTTCAAAAACTGAGTAGGAGAGAAATGCTTGGGCCCAGGTTAGTCCAACATGATAGAAAATATCAGGAACAGGTTACATTCATAACCAAATACAGCATGTATAGTGGGCATATTTATAACATATTGAGAAAGAACTGTCATCTTTTAAAATCTAACTCACTGCCACCCAATATTGTTAAAAAAAAGCCACGAGTGACATATCGAAAAGGGA
Source organism: Triturus cristatus (assembly GCF_964204655.1). Lineage (NCBI taxonomy): Eukaryota > Metazoa > Chordata > Amphibia > Caudata > Salamandridae > Triturus > Triturus cristatus. The sequence continues at coordinate 477,052,918 of NC_140587.1, read as the reverse complement.
GGACACTGAGGGACATGCTATGCCCAAGTTTTGTGAAAGAACCAAAAACTCCATCCCAGACCTGGCTGCCTGAAAAGCCACTGGGCTTTCACATTTGTGGGAGTTGTAATGTGTGTAAGTTGGGACTGAACAAATGTGTTAGTTTTCAATACAATAACTCAAAACTTTTTAAAGTCTCTTCCTTTATCAACTGTAATACGACCTATACATTGTACTTAATAAGATGTGCATGTGAAAAGGTTTATATAGGCAGTAGCATTCGATGTCTAAAAATTCGCATTCAGGAGCATGTTAGAAGCATTAAAAACAAAGATGAGCACTCGCCTATTGCACAACATATACTCTTAAACCATCCAGATAGGACGGAAATCACATTTCATGCTTTGGATCAAGTGAAAAGCAGTGACAGAGGTGGGGATAGGACTATCTTATTGAAGCAGACTGAAGCCTTGTGGATCTGCCGCTTGAGGGCGGTATCACTAGGTCTCAACTTTAATAATGAATTCCACCTTTTTTTATAAGTTGAGCCCTTTCTGAGTTTTCTTTAGGATTCCTCATTGTATCTTGCCTAGGGATATTAGCAGCTTTTCATTTGTAAATTTTGGGCTGTTGACACACTAGTTCCTCTCATATCTGCTTATGTAGGGGAGAAATGAACAACATGACCTTTGCTTGTGGTCGTTATAAGATTGTGAATTTTATGTGATTTTTGGAACATTCATTGTATGAAAGAACATTAGTACATGTACTGATTTTGTTATTTCCCAATGGATGTATAAGAGGCTATTTTTATCACCACTTAATATGGTGTATATTTAGTACTGACAAGTCACGTGACTCATCAAATTGTCTTTTATAATGGTTTTTCTTGCTTGCTATAATTCTTGACAGTCCCAAAATTTCAGACATTTAATAACGGGTGCAAATTTTGAGAACTGAACACGTCAGGATGCTAGTTTGGAATTGACAAAGCCATGCCTTTTATTACGTTAGTAATCATGCTGGGCCCGATTCACAGAACTAACTTAAGACAAAATCCTAAACTTACTACCATTTTGGTATTCACAGAAGGCACTTACTCATTTTGGTATTCACAGAAGACACTTACTCACTTCGGTATTCACAGAAGTTAGGAGTCCTAACTTTAGGACTCCTAAATGTCTTCTGTGAATACCGAAAGTCTTAAAATTAGGATTTTTCTCAGTTTAGGAGTCCTAAGGTTAGGACTCCTAACTTTACAACTACTAAACTGAGAAAAATCCTAATTTTAAGGCTTTCGGTATTCACAGAAGACATATAGGAGTCCTAAAGTTAGGAGTCCTAAATTTAGGACTACTAAATTGAGAAAAATCCTAATTTTAAGACTTTCGGTATTCACAGAAGGCATTTAGGAGTCCTAAAGTTAGGAGTCCTAACTATACTACTACTAAACTGAGAAAAATCGTAATTTTAAGGCTTTCGGTATTCACAGAAGGCATTTAGGAGTCCTAAAGTTAGGAGTCCTAAACTTAGGACTACTAAATTGAGAAAAATCCTAATTTTAAGACTTTCGGTATTCACAGAAGGCATTTAGGAGTCCTAAAGTTAGGAGTCCTAACTATACTACTACTAAACTGAGAAAAATCCTAATTTTGAGGCTTTCGGTATTCACAGAAGGCATTTAGGAGTCCTAAAGTTAGGACTCCTAACTTCTGTGAATACCGAAATGAGTAAGTGCCTTCTGTGAATACCAAAATGAGTAAGTGCCTTCTGTGAATACCAAAATGGTAGTAAGTTTAGGATTTTGTCTTGTTAGTTCTGTGAATCGGGCCCGCTGTCTTTAACTGCATGTCATATCATATAACCACACAAAGAAGGCGCGTATAAGCGATCAGGAAGTAATGTAAGAAATTTGGGTCCATATCACACATTGGGTGAGATTGGATATGCCGGTTAGGATACTCATAGTTAAGGAGATACATACAAAATCATTATTGTGAATAAGTTCAATGAGATGAATGCGCATTGAGATTGGCATTCTTTGACATTGAAAATGAAAAGTTTTACAGATTGAATAATTGAAGTGCTAAACACATTAAGATGGCGCCCGTCAGCGGTAAGCCGATCACGTGATTTATATCGCGAAACTATTTTTAAATTGTGGAGAAAATTTTAAGTGTCCACTTTTGTCTTGGTTTATCCGGACAAGGTGGCATGGACGGGTGGAATGTTTGGCATCCCCAGGTGGGATTTTATAATTTAGAACCAGGACTCAACTTGTTTTTATATTAACCCCTTCGATGCGTGTGACGGAGCGATTCCGTCATGCGCGTCGGTCGCACTGTGCGGATGACGGAACCGCTCCGTCACGGCCCCGCCCAAACCCTTCAGCACAGCGCGGTAATCCGCGCCGCGCTGAAGGGGTTAAGAACAAGTAAACCTTTGAAAATGATAAGATGGCCACCACATTCGAGGTGAAAGTCATGTGACTTTAAGGGCGCGAAGTTTGGATTGCTAATGAGGAATAGGTGTGCTGTGCACAATTTTGGTATAAAAAGCTTGACGGTGAGTCGCTCGGTTCTTTGAAAACCTTTTTCGGAATCGGACGGCCGCATATAGGTGAAGGGAAATACTCATTCCCGTGAGTATTGGGTGCTTGATGAGGATATATGAGCCTAATAGAGGCTATGCTTTTGTATGCAATTTTATCACAAATTACTCTAAGCTTGGACATTTAATATGGGACTGGCTTAATTTGGCGTCTCAGGTTGCAAGTATAAAAATAAGAGTGGTGTTTTATTGAAGTATCGTGGCACCCTTATGTAAAACCTGAGCAGTATACTGTTTAAAGATGGCTCAATACATCGCAATTGGCGTTGTGGTCATGCTACGTCCAAACTGGCGCCTCGCCAGTAATGTTACGCCCAAAGCGGGGCTCGCCTGCAATGTTACGCCCAAAACGGAGATTGCTGTGTTATAACTAGCAAACATAGGGCAAAAAATAGATGGGTTCGAGCGTGACTCAGGGCTGTGATTGATGGCGATGTGTATACCAAATTTCATTAAAGTAATATTAAACTATACTGTATAATTAGACCGTCTTTGACCGTGACTCATTGCTGTCATGATTGCCGATGTTCGCATAGCCCTTTAGTATATTAAATTGTACAACTGATCATTTTCTGTTATTAGCATATCTAGCAATATCATATAAGTTACGAGGGTGTCATAAGTGATTAGGTGACATGAAAATAAGTGCGTATAGTAGAAATGTGGCATGGACAGATGTGGGGATTTGGAGCAAAGCGGATGGACTTAATAGTATCAATTGACCAATACGAATGCCGATATTTAAAAAAATATTTCCTTTACAAAATGAATTACTTATCATCTAGCATTGCATAATTGATTTTGAATTGCGAATACCTCATTTAATATAGCCATACAGCGCAGGGTATATGTTATAAGTGAGCAGGCTATTGGACTAAAAGTGCTATGACTGTAACTCAGCAATACTATATGTTCTCTACAGATACTCTTGCCACACAATGATGGGATAACTGAGGCCCTATTGACACTACCAGATGTTACGGAAACACTGTTGATTTCAGGTACATGATAGAGTTATACAATAGTAATATAAGCACCATATAGGGCAAATATGGAGATATGTTAGACTCATCTAGGAGGTGATGCCCCTTTTGACTTGGTAAAGAAGTAATGGGAGATATTCACCTGGGACGACAAGTGATGCTAAAATTACATAGAACATTGGTTACATGCACAATATGTGGCTGAAGTTAAAAATTAAAAGTATACTTACAAAATGAGCTATTTACTGAGAGTTTTGGTTACTCGTGCAAAGTATGGTTGAAGTTCGCGACTAAAAGCACATTTATGCTATATTTGTTTTTAGATATGCCATGTACACCTTTTGATGATTTTACAATCTATTTATAACTCGATACGTGAAACAGAGATTAAAGGAACCTATCTGAGGTAGGATGTACTATCAGTAATTTGTGAATGATGTTTGGTAATTGTTGTGGAAAATGCTGTTTGACTTTGACATGTTATCTTAAACTCATATCACAAATATGACCTGTGACATTATGTGTGAATACTTGTTTCTCTATCTGTTTTTTTATTTGATAAAGTCACTTATATCTCAGTTATTTGAAATTGTGAAAGATTTAAGCTTAACTGAGACGTATTGTATGCTTTTTTTTGTTTTCTTTCCTCCCCATAAATAGAATACTGAATGTACTTAATATAAGGCATAACCAATCATTGTAAAAATATATGTATGAGCTTCTAGTTTGTTGCATAACTAGGTGTAGCTTCCCATTTGATTCACAAATTTAAAACCTTTTTGAGAATTACAATCATTGATGAGCTATGTAATGTAATTGAGTTGTCTGGCTCTTATGGATTGAATGTTTTTAAATTTGTCTGTATTGTAAATAGTTTTTGTTATTGCTTCTAGCTGTGAAGAAGTTCCAAGAAAGGGATGAAACGTGTTGGCAAAGCAATTTTGTTGTGTCTTCAAAGAAAATTTGGAATAAAAAAGACTGTGTGTCTACAATCAAAATACCATCGCTTTGCTTTTTTCATTGGGAAGCTATCTGTTCTATTTAAGCTCTGGCTTTAGTAATATTATACCACATTGTCATTATATAATATATTATTTGTGCTTCTCGGGTGCTGGGTCAATTGTGTGCTTGTGTTAGGGGGGTATTCTATACTTCCTAAATTGGGGTGCATGTGGGTCACACCCCAGACCTGACTTGCACCGAGGTATTCAAAGGATATTACAGGCTGAAGTACACAAGAATTGACTGGTGCTGGAACTTATGCTCTGACCCTTCTTTTGTCTATACATCTGCAGCAATATCTAGTGTTGATGCTGTGGTTAGCCATGTTGCGGTGAGTAAGAGCAGGTCAGGGCAGCATCATCCAGCAGGACCCAGATCTCCATGGCGTGTTTGCTAAGGGAGCGAGTGTTGAGAAGCATGTATGACATTGAGTTTTGAAGTGTGGCTGGGTGTTGGTTTGCAGATTATTGAGTGTGTGGGATGTTGAATGCTATCGGTGTGGCTGTGTTGGACATCGGAGCAGTGGCTGTGGTGGTGCAGGTGAAGTGGCAGAAAGTGAAAGCTCCTTTGGGGTTGTGTGTTGTGGCATGGCAGTCACGTGAAAAGTGACTTCCAGAGGTCAGGGCATGAAGAGGCGTAGAGGTGGGATAGTAGAAAACCAGGGTTTCTGGCAATGGGAGTGGTACAGAGGCATACAGGTGCAGACAAGCTTGCCTTTGGCTCACCTTCAGTACACCAGGAGAATGTCTGTGATGCAATTGTGATTAAGTACACCATGGGAGGAGCAGAGGGGATGGGCAGCGGTGCAGGGAAGGGCACATGTGAAAGTGGGGAGGGAGGGTTGTTTAGTAAGGGCGGGAGTAGAGTATCCAGGGCAGCAAAATGAGGCAGAAAAGCATAGAAAAACTAATGACAACAGAAAAACACTAGCACAAAACGAGAAAAGGCAGAAAATGAGCACACAGAAATGAAGCAAAAAGTCAGGAAAATGGCTGATAAGAGTGAAACTATGGCAGAGACACTGGCAAAAAACAAGAGAAGGCAGAAAAACAAGATAACAGTAATGAAGCATAAAAGCAAGGAAAAACAGGTGAAAAACATGAAAATGGCAAAAACAGGCCAAAGAACGAGCAAGAGAAATGAAAAAATGGGTGAAAGCAATGAAGACACAGGCAAAACAACAGAAAAACAAAAAACATGGGCACAAAAGGAAGCAAAAGAAGTAAGAAAAAATTGAGTGCGTTGATGATGAAAGGTGAGAGAAAGCAATTTTTGAAAAGAGCACAAAATTATATGAAGCAGTGATGCGAGAAAAGAGAGCGAGAGAGAGTGAGAAAGACAGAGAGAGAGAGAGAGAGAGAGGCTGATGATCCGAGACACTGGAGTCAGATCCGAAAGGACCATGACCGGTCGCAGCACCGGTCACAGTTAAGTCCTAAGGGGCTAAGGCTAACACCGTCTTAATGCAGATTTATTATTGAATTTGAGCTCTTCCCGTACAATTAAATGTTTATATACCTCCTAAAATGTTTACTATAAGCATACTCTTTCTGCTGTCATAAATCAGTTATGACAGCAGAGAATTGAGCCACTTTGTTGTATACTTTTATTAGCATCTACTTGTTACTTATAGCAATCAGTTGACTTTGCAGCCTTACAGTGGACCACAAAGTCAACAGTTTGCACTAAAGATCATAAAAGGAGTTTTCTGCTTTTTAAGTCCTTTTACATAAACCAGGTAAGTTTCTCCCCATCTAAACCATCCACAAGCCAGGTAAGTCTCTCCCCGTCTAAATTCATTGTCAAGTACAAATGACCATCACTGAAACACTTAAGGTTTGCATAGTTGTGTTTCTCTGTAATAGTTGCAATTGTCTACTAGTCTTTTGCATGTCTTTTTTGCAATAATAATCAAGATTGCATAATAAACATACAAAAATAAATCAAATAGAAATTAGTAAGTCTTAACGGATCATTCAAAATTAAATAAACGATAAAGTAGCATATTTTCCAGCAAAGTGCTTGCATTACAAAGTTAACTCACTTCATAGCTCGAGTTCCAAATATAACTTACTTCATTGTTGGGTTATTATTCTCATGAACTGTCTCAAAAGTGCCAATATTACCAATATACATTATCAAGTTAATCCTCTACATTTGGGTCACCTGTTACTTGCAATATATTTACTTCAAATTCATAGACACTATAAAACAATGATATCCCTCAATATTAGCATGGTTTATTCTATATTTTATGATTTTAATAACAGCTAAAATAATAAAATCTGGATTCTACTAGAGTCAAACTGTAGTTTTGGCTTGCATCTTAATCATTATATTAGTTTTGTGAGCTGTCTAGGCAGTAAGTCACTCTATGTCAATTTTTTTTGTTTTGTAAAACTTTTTGTTGATAAACAAACATCAGCATTTCAATCACATTTCGGAGGAAGTAGTACATCAGGCTTCACAGGAACAATAGGCAATATACATAGTACAGAATATACTTTGGAAGGTCTAGGGTGAGGGGGAATCATCAATGCCAAAGACGAGGGGTGGTTGACATATATCCCCCGATAGGAATTCCACAAGCCCCAAACATGGGTCCATTTCTTGGGACATTGTGGTAAATATTTCGTTACCGGTACTATTTTTTATGCGGTAAAGTCTATTAAGAACAACTCAGTAAAATGAGAGGCAGAATCCGTGGTATTAGAGGTTTTAAAAAGGCTTTATTCCTATACAAAGGAATACAATTCGAATTGTAGGCGTTCTATTCCATCACCACGAAAGTTCAGGAAGGAAGGGCATATATTATTGACAGGTAATCATTTTTATAGAAAAGGCATTACAGTGAAACAGATGTAGTAGGCGTAACAACTGATAAGACAAAATAAAATATGCATGCGTAACTAGAATAGGCGTAACTAGAAAACGTCATTATACATGATGTCACAAGTGGGTGGATCCATAAGAGAATCCTGCAATGTCAGCAGAAATATTTGGCAGAGATGCGTGCGCAGCCGCATGACGTGTGATTGACGTGCAACTAGAGGGAGAAGGGGACTTGACATTTAGCTCTACATGTGGAGACAGAAGTCTGGGGTTATGTCAACCTAATCCCAAATCATATCTAATATCCTATGTTTAAAGAACTGTGTTATCCAAAAAGAGAGGTCTCCTTAGGATAGAATCTTATTCTATACTGACTATACTGACTGTTAGTGCGTGTACAAGCGTCTAAGTGTCTACACTAGATACGAGGGAGTAGGAATATTCCATGGTAACAGGGCTATGAATTACTTGCATGAGGACAGCGAGGCCTGGCCCTTTGCACCGTAGCTGGAGGAATGTTTACCTAAACTACTAGACAGAAATGCATCGGATGAGGGGCGGAGGAGATAATCTTGAAGGTGAAATACAGTTTTTGGCAGGCGACGGGCTGGATCAGGCACCGTTAGCCGCGCAGGGAGTGAGACAAAGTTCATGGTCACAGATGCAGGCTCAGACTGGAGCTTTCAGAGGCAGAAGGCAGGAAAAGGCTTGATGACAGAATTCGGGCCTACTCGCCTGAATCTGTAAAATGTGGAAAGTGAACCACATAAAGTCGGTGGCCTTTCATACTTAGAAAAGGAATATCTGACCCATTCATGGTGGATCTGAAAGAGGACATGTTGACGGTGGACGCACATATATTTGCGTCTTTAAAACTGGAGCAGGAGGGAACATACATGTACTTATAGCATGTACATGGAGCCGTTGGGGTCTACGATAGGGGACATAACTGATCACAAAATTCATATTTCCTCATTCCCTCCTTGTCCCCTTCGGACCCTTAGGAGATATCGATCTTCATCAATCCATCGATCTGTTCATATAGCATCATTTGTTCTTCTTTCTTCTTCCGGGATCTCGAACGAAAACTTGGATGTGGGATACACGAGGTGGCACACAGACCACAAATCGCTGGCCCACATTGTAAACATAAGCAGCAACTGAATAGTATGAGAAAGCCAATACCTAGGAAGGAGAGCATTCTCCATCCCCAGGCTGACAACACGCCCCAGAACCAACCGGACCAAGTCCAGGTGCCTGGACTCTGGTGTATCTGGCTTACAATCTTATGAAGGCGAGTTATGGCTTTATATACTGACGGCGAATTTTCTGGTATGAAAATGCAGCAACTTGATCCGATGACCCTACAAGCTCCGCCCCTATCGGCCAGGATGACGTCAAGGACAAGACGATTTTGAAGCACAACAATCCGCATAGCAGACTGCTCTTCTGTTAAATTGCCTAAGGCGGAAATAGTTTCGTTCACTACTGCTTCAAGGGTTCTGGTTAGTCTACGTATCAGCTTACTATTAGTGACTGTACCTATATAGGGAAAGAAACCTTTATTGAAATCTGTGTATTTTTCCCATGCTGTTTCAGTGTAATCGACAATCGGGAGATCTCTCTGCTGTCTATTGTGTACTAAATGGGTATTTCTATAATAATCAGGAGGAGCTAGGAAAACAGGTGGTAGAAGGAAAGCTATGTAACAGGTACCATCCCAATCTAAAGGTAGGCGTATATATGCGGTCTGGCCACATATAAAGTAGGAATGACGAGAAGCTCTAAATGTAGACTTGCCTTGATCACTGAATTTTATTACAGTGGTGCATTTACTATGGCCCATGTGTATGGAGCCATTCTTTCTTATACATAGTTCCCCTTTTACTGGGAATACTGACATGGCGGGCAAGATTGGTGTAGCTTCAGATTCAACGTTCAGGATCATGAGGTTAAGCGTAAAATTACCTAATCCATATACTTCATTTTCTAGATCAGTTCCTGTTCTTTTGGGAAGTCCCTCCTTGTTAGGGTAGCAGACTTTAAGCAAAACTAAGTTCAGGTTTCCCCATACCCAGTTGTCTTGATAAACTGCGGAATTTGAATCTAGGGAATTAATCAAACTAAACCATGCTCCACAGGAGCCATTGTGTGTGAACGGATAAGGAAAGAGGGGCAAAACTCCCTTATAGTTCTGATAGGGAGGGAGTCGGCCACATATCCAACAATTTGTGGCATTGCTGGTTTGATGGGAATGATGTAGCACACTAATGAAAGTGTTATTGCGCAGCGCAAATCTATAAGACAATTCATGTGGAGGTAATTCACTAAAAGAATGTTCTGCAGTTATATTATAAGCACGCTTAGGAATAGGATAATACATGTGCAATAGGATACTGACAATGATGATCAGAAGACTTAGAAAAAACAAAATTAATAATGTTACTGTACAATGACTACGAAATGATTTACAATACGCATGCTTCTTGAGCAGCATTTGATTATTCCTTTCTCTATTCCGGTCCAGAGGATACATGTCAGAGACAAATTCAACCGATTCACCTTGGAGAGGACTTAAACAATCAAATTGTCTGACTTACTGGACCTCAATTTTAGTTTATACAGTTCTGGTTTTGTTAATTCAGCCAAGGGGAGCTTTGAGTCTGTTTGTGAGGGAATACAGGGTTGAGTCTCTACGCTGGATGGTAGTCCATAAAATTTCTTGATATGACTCGAGTGCAACCACCCTTTCCTTCCCTCGATTTTCACAGCTGTCCTTGTGGTGAGTAGAACCAACTTCGGTGACTTCCACCTAGGATCCAGTTGGGTCTTCCGGTCGAAATTCCTGACCAAAACCAGGTCACCAGGAACCACGTCATGGGGCTTCACCTCAGTATTGTCGGGAAAAGCTGCGGATACCTGTGAACGACAAGATTGTAGTGCAGACATCAAGGAAGCCAGGTAATCTGTCAGCATATTACAGTCAACGTCAGTTATTTTACGAGGTATAGGCGTCCCCCACATATTTGGTGGTCTACCGAAGATCACCTCATACGGAGATAGCCCTGTTCGAGAATGTGCTACCATTCTCATGTAAAAGAGCGCAACTGGTAAGGCTACTATCCAATCGACTCCTTTCTCTCTACATATTTTGGACAATCTAATTTTCAGAGTTTGATTATGACGTTCCACGAGACCTGCCGCCTCGGGATGTCGGACACAGTGGAATTTCCATTGGTATCCTAATAGAAGGGAAACGTGTTTCATTAGTTCGGATGAGAACGGCTGGCCGTTATCTGAGTAGACAACACGTGGTAAACCGTACCGTGGGAAGAATTCTCGAACTAACTGTTTGGCAGTAGTCGGGGCAGTGTAATCTGAAACCGGGTATGCTTCTGTCCAACGGGAAAGAGCACAGACAACTACGAGAACATATTTGAATCCTCGACATCGTTCCATCTGGATATAATCCATCTGGAGGACTTCAAAAGCATGATCGGGAGTTTGAAATCCACCCTGTTCTACGGGGATGCTTTTACCTGGATTAAACTGACAACATATCATACAGGTACGAACTTTTTGTTTCGCTGCGGCTCGCAAGTGTTTGTTGAACCAAATGTGTTGAATGCTGTCTAGCATAGCTTTTTCTCCTAGGTGCGCTGGACTATGTATTGTGTTAATGATGACTTGGACCATTGAGTCGGGAAGAAACCATATAGATTTTTCCTTCGTCATCCATCCTTGATCTGTTTGGATCCCTCCTAATTCAGTCCATTTCTTTATTTCTTCTGGTGTAGCATGTGTCTGTATGTCAATTACATCAAGGGCGGGATCCTTAACTGTCATGCAATGTGTTGGTGTCAGGACTATTGTCTTTGTCATGTCAGTTGTGAGAGTCTGATTCTGAGCAGTCTGTTTAGCTGTTCTGTCAGCTAGGTCATTACCCTGAGAAATGATATCGGTAACTTTTGTGTGGGCTTTGCATTTCATAATCGATATTGCAGTAGGTAAATGAATCGCGTCTAATAGGGCTTGAATGAGGGGTCCGTGTTGGATGTGGGCACCGTGAGAAGTTAAATAACCTCTCTCTCGCCACAGTACGCCGAAGTCATGGACGACTCCGAATGCATAACGTGAATCTGTGTATATGTTGACTTTTTTATTTGTGGCTTGAATACAGGCTTGTGTCAGAGCGATGAGCTCTGCTGCTTGAGCTGACAAAGTGTTAATACAATTTGTTTCAATGACTTCAGTGTCTGTTGTGACTGCGTAAGCGGCCACTAACTCTCCTGTACTTGTTCTCATACATGACCCATCTACATATAATGTCAAGTCTGGATCTGACAAAGGGATGTCTGTCAAGTCTTGTCTGGGTTTCGTCGTGATAGTAATGACTTCGACACAATCATGTGCCAATGGATCTGTTCCGCCTACTGGTAACAGTGTGGCAGGATTTAACGTATTACAACGTCTGATTTCTATGTGTGGCTGAAACAATGTTAATTCGTAACCGGTGAGTCTTGCTATAGTCAAGTGTTGTGTTTGTGTGCGGTTCAAGAGAACCTCTACTGCGTGTGGTACTTGTACTGTCAATTGATGTCCTAACACTTATGGCATCGCTTTGTCTGATTGCTAAAGCTGTTGCTGCCACTGATTTCAGGCACGCTGGAAGTGCCTGAGCTACTGGATCTAATGTACTAGAGAAATAAGCACATGGTTTGTGTGATCCTGCTTGTTCCTGAGTGAGTACTGACAAAGCAGTACCTTCGCGTTCTGTAACAAAGAGTGTAAACTGTTTATTGTAACATGGTGTTGCTAGGACAGGTGCTTGGCATAAAGCTTTCTTTAAGCTTTCAAAGGCATGTGTATGTTCTGGAGTCCAAGGGAGGACAGTCGATGTGGCTGCCTCCTGTGTTGTCAACTGGATGAGTGGTTTTGCTAGAAATGCATATTGAGGGATCCACTGCCTACAGTATGAAGTGAGGCCTATAAAAGCCCGCACCTCCTTTTGTGTCTTGGGTGGTGGCATGTTAGCAATTAACTGGATGCGATCGGGTGTAAGCTGCCTTCCCTCCTTGGACAGCGAGTGCCCAAGGTAAACAACTCGCGGGACACAGAATTGCAGCTTGGAAGGGGACACCTTGTGCCCCTTGTCGGCCAGAAATTTTAAAACCGTCAGTGACGCTTTTTCACATTCAGGTTCGCTTCGGGCGGTGATCAGCAGATCATCGACATATTGAAGCAAGGCAGTGTTAACTGGCATGTGGATACTGTCAAGTTCTCGTTTCAGTGCTTGGCTATAGATGCTGGGGCTTTCTGTAAATCCTTGAGGTGCGCGTGTGAATTTAAAACTTCGTCCATTTAAACTAAAACCGAATAAATATTGACTTTCTGGATCAATTGGGACACTAAAGAAAGCATTCTTGAGATCAATTACAGTGAAAAATGTTGCTTCTGAGTCAATGGCTGTCAATAATGAAGAGATGTCTGGGACCACGGGGTATTGTGGTACAATGCATTTATTTAATTCGCGCAGATCAATAACTAATCGGTATACTGGCAGAGCTTTTGGATCCGTTCTTTTAAGAATCGGAATTATCGGGGAATTACATACATTGGAGTCGGTTTCGACAACCACTCCTTGTGCAATGAGCTCGTCAATGATTTGCAGTAAAGCCACTACAGCATCTGGAGGTAACTTGTATTGTCGCATTCGTGGTAGTACCACTCCTGTCTTTAGTGTGACTCGATATGGTGTAATGTTCATACAACCAACATCAGTGGGGCCTTGTGCCCATAAATGTGTAGGTAAATTCTGCAGTCGGTGATCCATGTCTCTGGATACGTAGTGACCTTTAAAGTCACGTAGAAATAGTCGTACTCCTTCCGGAGAGCAACATATTATGGCTCCTAGAGCTTTCAATGTTTTTATACCTAACAAGTTTTCTGGACATGATTTAGTAAGCAATAAATCTGTAGTACGTGTCAATGGACCGACTGTAAGTGGAAGAGGTTGTGTTACGTCATTTATTATAGGTTTTCCTGAGAATCCAAGGGAAATATTTTGTGAGCCTGAGAGGGGTGCCCCTGGAACTTCACTGTGTCTTATAGTTGTTCTGCTTGCCCCTGTATCAAGTAAAAACTTTCTGTCTCCTCCTAATAGTTCACTATGTACATAAGGTCCCTCTTGGTCTACAGGAACCTCAATAAGGGGTAAGCCAACTTCCCTCTCTAGGCTATCTCATGAGTATCGTTGATAATCGGGATAATCTGTTTGTGCGTACTGATACATCTGTTGTGTTGTTGCTTGAGTTGCAGCGACAGGCTGCGCTTGTGGTGGTGCTACGATCTGTTGTGGAGCTGCCTGTTGCGGAGCTAATTGTTGCGGAGCTAACCTAGGTTGTGCATTCTGAGGGATTTGTTGTTGATTCTGATCCTGTCTAGGTGGACGTGGTCTCTCATGTGTTCTACCTGTGGCAATATTATGTTTCAGGACCTGACAATCATGTATATAATGACCTGGTTGTTTACAATAGTTGCATGTCCCTTTCGCAGGACTTGCGGAATCACCCTTTTGATGACTATCGGCTGGAACTGACTGTGCAACAAGCATTTTCATTTTTGTATCTTTCATACGTCTTTGTTCGTGTTCTTGTTCTTCTCTAATTCTATTGTGGTGATATTGTAACATCTGTAGCATCTGTGATGGGGTATTACCTTGCCAGGTACTTTCGAATTTTAATACTCTATTCTTGACTTGTAGCAGAGAATTTTCAACTAATTTTGTCACAAACAGATGTGGATATGACTCACTACTGGCTTTTATGCCACTATTTATACTAAAACATTTTTCAAATCGGGAATAGAAATCACTAGTGTCTTCATCTGGTTTTTGTTTACAGGCTGAGATTGCACCCCAGTCTTCCTTTTTCGTAGTTAATAAACGTGGCAGTACCTGTATTAGTAATCCTGCTAGTGCTGTAGTCTTTTCCCCAAGCCCTGCTCCTGCAGCTCGGGCCTTTTCTTCGTTTTCTAATGCTGTCCAATCTATCTTTTGGTCTCCCACCTCCCATTCTTTTTCTTTGAGTTTCTCATAAACACCGGCAGGTAATAGGACCTTTAATATTTTCATAATATCGGGGTAGGTATACTCTCCCATGAGTAACATGTCTTTTATCTCACGGTGGAAACCTGCTGGGTCCTTGTCATGGCTGGGTACTACTTTCTTCATTTCTAATAATTCCAGTTTAGTTATAGGCGTGTACACAAACACGCGTGTAAAATTATCACCGGCACCTCTGATTGGGTGCACTTCGCGTAACGGATTCTGTCTATCTATGTGATACATCTTTCTTCCCATAATGGGAACTGGAACGTGTTCTGGGCATACGAAATTTAAATATTGGTTTCGGGATTCTAGAATTTCCTTAATCAAATCAGTACCTGACCCTCTCCATATATTCGTGAGTAGTTCTGTCAATATGTCAGGTAAGGGTCCTGGATCGGAGTGTTGGCTTTTATATAATATAAGGAGGTGTTGAATCATGTATATACTAGCTAAACGCTGTTCATATGGGTCTAGATTCAGAAACGTGTGTGCAAGTACATCATCATTGTATTCGCCGGGACTGTCAGCCCATTGTACTGCGGACCTGGCTAATTCTTGTTCATCCATGGAATCAAGCACGTGGTATCCCCTTCGATCTCGGAGTAATTTATCAGCGGCTTGGAATAAGTGTTCAGGGGATTTCGTTTTTAGCATAGGGTTTGGAAGATGTCTATTACATTCTGGACGTATTGGACGTATTGGGTCGTTAAAACCTCTGGTATTATTATGGGATCTTCCTTTACCTACATAAGCTATTGTATCTAATTGGTCTGATTCTTGCTCCTCCTCCTCTCTGTTTAGGTCAGCGGCGTCTATCTCTAATCTTTCTTCGTGTATTCGTTCTACTTCTTTGCGGATCTTTCGGTACATAGCTACTATACATAACTGTTTATCATGTCTCCCTTCTGATATATTCTGGCCCCAAGTGACAAGTTTTTGCATTTCTTCCGGATTTACCCCAGGCCGGTCTTGATTTCTGATTACACAGTTTATGAGGAAACGTAACAGTTGTCCCTGTACCTCCACTTTCTGGTACTCCATGGCTCTGCTAATACTTTCAGGACCTCGTCCTGACTGGACAAAGTGATATATATTTTCTAAATGTGTAGCCATTCCTGGTAGCTTCGTTAAATATATTGCAGCTCGTCGAATACGTAATGATGACAGCAGCATTTCGTCCCGTTTACCGGGTACAGGATCATATCTACAATCTACTAGAAGTTCCTTGAGCATGTCGGGGGTTGCTAATTTGGGCGTACGTTGGTGTGCTAATTCTCTAAGGGAAAATTTATTTCCTCTGGGTGGCGTAGAAAAAATGTCTGTCGTACCTCCTGTAGCACCGTCTGGGGTGCTGGACGTGAAAGGATTTGTTGAAGGTGAGACAGCAACCGTCGTTGCGGGAAAAGCGGTAGAAACAGATGTGCTCGTCGGAATGTGTGTCAGAGCTGGTTGTTGTGGAGGTACAGACGGAGAATCTTGGCGATGCACATCATCGGCAAGCGGTCTATGTGGTGCGGTATTAGCATACTCGGGAGCTGCGTCATCTAAATAAGAGGAAAGGAAAACATCTTCTGCGGTTCTAGGATGCCCCTTGGGATGTGCTTTTATCGGAAACAATGGAGGTGGCAAGTCTTTTGGTATTTCCGGAGTAGCCTTAGGTAACCCTTCGGCCAGAAGTGGATACATACCATTCATAAGGGCGTTTCTTTGTCTGTCTATTTGTTCTGATTTTACTCGGGTACCTTCCTCAAGTAATAGATTTTCTCGGGTTTTATTTGAATTCTCTCTACCTTTCTCTTCCTGTCTGAGTGCTTTTTCCGTGCATCTATATGATTCTTTACGCCATAATTCAATGGCATCTTTCTGCGACTGTCTGGCTTTCTTTTTCCATAATTCTTCTTCTACTCTCATGATGCAATCTGCATCCCAGGTCCCCGCTGCGGGCCATCTCTGACTCTCTGGTAATTCTTTGGTGTAGTCCACCCATAAATCAAGAAATAATACGGCATCTAGGCCATGCTTATGATACATAAAGTACCCTGGAGTGTCCCTCGGTGGGATGGGAACAGCTTCTTCAAGTACACCTTTTCTAGTTTTGATCTGTCTTAGTTTCGAAAAGAGCGGCATTTTTAAACCTTATTACTAGAACACACTTTATACAAGAAAACACAATAATGAACAGTCATTCACACCACAGTATATAGAACGTATTTAAAACATTTAATACTTAACAGTTTTACGAACAATGATAACTAATAGAAAACTAGTTACTGACATTATACTGACACTAGATAATACTTATTTATACTTATTTATATGCAAAACATACTTTATATACTGCTAAACAGTACAGATACACTGCTAAAACAGTGCAGACCGGATTTGTGTACCCAAACCCGTCTTGACCGGCACAGACTATGTGCACGTTAAATGCCTCCCCGGTAATGGTACTCACCGGGTAGCTCGGAACGGAAGGCCTCGGAACGGAACTGAAACTGGACTGGACCGGACTGGACTCGGAACTTCGGAACCTGGCGGGTCTCTGTATACCTCGGATCTTGCTCTCTCAGCTAGGCTCTGGTCGGGATACTTCGCACTTCTCACCGCCTCGTCTGGGTGTTGATCGCAGCCTCAGTCGTCCCCGCTTGGCCGGAGGGAGATACAGGAAATCCTGCAGATACGCGTTTTTGTCCGTTCAGCTGTGGCAGGAGACCGGGCCTGCAACGCACCTCCGGCGCGTGAGATGAGAAAGTGTCCCTGTTCGGGCGCCAATTTATGTGGTAAATATTTCGTTACCGGTACTATTTTTTATGCGGTAAAGTCTATTAAGAACAACTCAGTAAAATGAGAGGCAGAATCCGTGGTATTAGAGGTTTTAAAAAGGCTTTATTCCTATACAAAGGAATACAATTCGAATTGTAGGCGTTCTATTCCATCACCACGAAAGTTCAGGAAGGAAGGGCATATATTATTGACAGGTAATCATTTTTATAGAAAAGGCATTACAGTGAAACAGATGTAGTAGGCGTAACAACTGATAAGACAAAATAAAATATGCATGCGTAACTAGAATAGGCGTAACTAGAAAACGTCATTATACATGATGTCACAAGTGGGTGGATCCATAAGAGAATCCTGCAATGTCAGCAGAAATATTTGGCAGAGATGCGTGCGCAGCCGCATGACGTGTGATTGACGTGCAACTAGAGGGAGAAGGGGACTTGACATTTAGCTCTACATGTGGAGACAGAAGTCTGGGGTTATGTCAACCTAATCCCAAATCATATCTAATATCCTATGTTTAAAGAACTGTGTTATCCAAAAAGAGAGGTCTCCTTAGGATAGAATCTTATTCTATACTGACTATACTGACTGTTAGTGCGTGTACAAGCGTCTAAGTGTCTACACTAGATACGAGGGAGTAGGAATATTCCATGGTAACAGGGCTATGAATTACTTGCATGAGGACAGCGAGGCCTGGCCCTTTGCACGGTAGCTGGAGGAATGTTTACCTAAACTACTAGACAGAAATGCATCGGATGAGGGGCGGAGGAGATAATCTTGAAGGTGAAATACAGTTTTTGGCAGGCGACGGGCTGGATCAGGCACCGTTAGCCGCGCAGGGAGTGAGACAAAGTTCATGGTCACAGATGCAGGCTCAGACTGGAGCTTTCAGAGGCAGAAGGCAGGAAAAGGCTCGATGACAGAATTCGGGCCTACTCGCCTGAATCTGTAAAATGTGGAAAGTGAACCACATAAAGTCGGGGGCCTTTCATACTTAGAAAAGGAATATCTGACCCATTCATGGTGGATCTGAAAGAGGACATGTTGACGGTGGACGCACATATATTTGCGTCTTTAAAACTGGAGCAGGAGGGAACATACATGTACTTATAGCATGTACATGGAGCCGTTGGGGTCTACGATAGGGGACATAACTGATCACAAAATTCATATTTCCTCAACATCCACGGGCTACATACACCTTTTTTTCGCAATACATTGCCCAATCCAAGTCCTTCTCCCAATCTCCCACAATAGGATGGAGCGGCGCTCCCCATTGCTGGGCAATGTTTCTCTTGGCGAGCATGAGCCCCAAAGTGACCCACTGTGTCAGGCAGATATTCAAATCCCAACTGACCACACCCTCGTCTACAATCCTCCGTCTGCCCTCCCCATCCGCACCAGTTGGGGCCCCGTCACATATACCCTGTGGAGGAGTTTTAGCTGGACAAGTCAGACCCGAGCTGGTATTGCCACTACTCTGGGCGAGGAGACAGCCTCCTGCCACTCCTCATCATCCATTTCTATGCCATCTTTAGACCATTTCTCTTGAAGGGCTTGAAGAGGATCTGGCATGTTGTTGACTAGCTTTTTATCTATCAATGACATGGTGCTATCAGGGATATGACCGTCTATACTCTATCTTCTAGCGGAGAGGATTCAGGTGGTGTGGCCCCACGTTTCAGATGAGTGCATAAGCCGTGCCTAACCTGTGTATAGCGGAAGAGTTCAGAGTCGGCTAATCTGAATTGCTGTTGCAATGTGGCAAATGATTTAATGTCTGACTTTTCCCACAGATCACTTATTCGGGAAATGCCTATAAGATCCCTCTTGGCAAACCCTTTACTCCTCCGCAAACCACCCAGCTGTTCAGCGTCCCATAATGGTGTTGCAAGTGTAAACCTGTGCTCCCAACCAAGGCATTTAGTGGCAGTGTGCCAGACATGTACAGCATGTTTGGTGGGGCCTGTAAGTGTAAAACGCCAGGGTTTGGAGTAGAGGGTGTCTGTTGAAGTTCCCCCCAGAGAGGAGCCATCTATCCATTCTGTAACCCGGATCCCCAGGTTGGGCATACGTGAGTGGTTGATGGAGGACATGTGGGCTGCCCAATAGTACATTTTAATGTTAGGAAGGCTGATGCCCCCATCATACCAATTCAGGGAAAGCTTACTGAGAGCAATGCGTGGCTTGCCATTCCATAACAGGTCTCGCTGGAGGTCTTCCACTTCTCTGAAATGGGACGCAGGTATCGGGCCTAAAGAATTCTGCAGGACATACAAAAACCGGGGTAGAGACATCATTTTAAAAAGGGCCGCCTTTCCCAGGAGGGAAAGAGGGAGCGATTTCCATCTATCAATCTCTTTATGCAGCCGAAGCAAGGGGGGGTGCAGGTTATGGGTATAGCTGATGGAGGGGTCCAGGGAAAGAAAAATTCCCAGATACTTAAAGCCTTCTGCGCATATCTGTATGGGACACCCCGCGGTGGGGTCGGCGGCTCTCCTGCCACTACAAACAACAGGGATTTACTCCAGTTGATAGAATATCCGGAGTATCTGCCGAAGATCGTAAGGATATCTAAGACCACAATCAAGGACTGCCTCGAATAGGTCAAATAAAGCAGGATATCATCCGCGTAAAGGGAGATATGGTCCTCCCAGTCCGGAGACCAGCGCATGCCCCGAATCATCGGGTCTCTGCGTATCCAGGCTGCCAATGGTTCCAATGCCAAGGCAAACAGAAGGGGGGATAGTGAACATCCCTGCCGGGTCCCCCGGCCCATCTCAAAGGCGGCCGATTTTTTATTGTTAACCACTACTTGGGCTAAAGGCTTAGAATATAATAGGTGCAACCATTGTATCTATTTTGTGCCAAATCCCATTTTCTCCAACACTGCCCACAAATATGGCCATTCAATGGTGTCAAATGCCATAGCGGCATCTAGGGAGACTATGACAGCCGGTTCCAGGATAGCGGCTGCTCTGCCCAACACGCCATGTACCCTGTGCAAGTTAAGCGCAGTGTTATGATGCAGAATAAAACCAGACTGGTCCGGATGAACTAGGGTCTCAACCATCGTTAGAAGTCGGTTGGCCAAGAGTTTAACCAGAATTTTGGGTTCTGCGTTCAATAAGGAAATCGGCCTGTATGACCTGCAATCAGTTTTAGGTTTCCCCTCCTTATGAATTGTGACAATGGTGGCCGTCCTCTGGTCTAGGGGCAGGAGCCCTACATCCCTAGAGTCTTCGTACATAGCCTTTAAGTATGGGGCCAATCTATCTGGTTTGAGTATGTAAAGTTCTATCGGCAACCCATTAGGGCCAGAGGCCTTGCCCGATTGTAAGGGATCTGATTGCTGTTGCAATTTCGTCGTTGGATATGTTACTATCCAAGAAATCATGGTCATCCACCGACAGCCTGGGCAGTTCTATGTCAGCTAACATTTGATGGGAGTCTTCTTTAGAATAAGGAGCAGCTGAAGAGTAGACAGTGTCAAAATGGGCCGCAAACCGGTCTACGATGTGTTGTGGATCCGTAAGGGACCTACCCTCTTGTTCATGGAGCTCCGGCACTAGTCGGCTTGCCCAATCCTTCTTATCCAGCCAAGCTAGTAGTTTCCTGGCTTTGTCTCCCACTTCATACAACTGTCCCTGCGCTGCTCTCCCCAGGGTTTTAGCTTGGTCAGTCGCCAACGCCCTATAGACCTGCTGTTTGAGTTTGAGATGGTGGAGTATGTCGGGTGTGACATCTGATTCCAAGTCAGATTCTAACTGGCTAACCTCTGCCTCCATGGCCTCCATTTCCTTCCGGCGCTCCTTCTTACCCGAGATCAAAGAGAGGGCCTGACCCCGAATCACCGTCTTGAAGGCCTCCCATAGTGTCTGCGGGGATTCTACTGAGCCCTCATTATCAATAAAGTAGTTGTCTATGGCCACAAGGAGTTCCTTACGGATATGGGGATCCTGAAGGTACCACGGGTTAATGGGGGCCACTCGTCCCACTTAATTGTAATTAAGAGCCACGTGAAGCCAAACCGGCAAATGATCAGAAATGCCTTTAGCAAGGTGTTTAACCTCCCGAACCTGGGCAATTTGAGATGCGGGAATCAAAAAGTAATCAATCCGGAATAGGCTCCCGTGTGCCCGGGAATGGAAGGTGTACTGCAGTGTGTTTGAGTGAAAGGCCCACCAACCGTCCACCAACCCCATAGTCTTGAGGAAGTCGGGTAGCCAGCCAGCTGAGTGAACAACCTCACGAGGGGGATGACGGTCTAGTGTACCCGAAACAACTGAATTTAAGTCTCCTCCCAAAAATAACAGACCCTCTGGAATGTTCAATAGTAGTGTTCCTAAGTCCCTAAAGGTGACGGCTTGGAGTCCCGGGGGCACATAAACCGACAAAAGTGTAATTCGGTGTCCCTCCCAAGTGCCCGAGATCCCAATATACCGCCCCCTGTCGTCCGTCCAGGTCTCCTGCACTACAAGGGGGAAGGACTTCTTCATCATAATACCTACCCCGCGGGAGCCTATGGTGAACCCTGCATGAGCCAACATTACATAACCCCCTCTGTGCAGTGCCTTGCATGCATTACCAATAAGATGAGTTTCCTGAAGTAGGCTAAAGTCAGGGGCCTGGCGCTTTATATATTGGAGGACCACACTTCGTTTTATCTTGTCCCCCAGCCCGTTGACATTCCAGTTTAGCAATTTAATCCCACCGTCCCAACGTGTTGCCATAGTAAAGTACAAAATTCTCCATATCCTTTACGGCAAGTGCAGTACGTGTTTCTACTTCCCCTACTAAAATTGCAATAGAAGTCGCTGATGCAATAAATGCCACAAAAACATAACAAAACACCCCCTTCCAACAACCCTCCACCCCGCTGCCCTGCACTCTGGGCCTTAAACTGCCCAACGAAAACTTGCAAAGTGCCTGTTGCCCCTAGAAAAAGTTCAAGATAGAAAAGAGAAAATGGGGGGAAATTGAAGTGCTCCACTTCCCGTCCCAAATCAGGTCAAATGTACAACCCTATGAAAGTAAATACCCCAGGTCCAGTTGAATCCATGATCCCCAATGATACAAAATAGGAAACCCCCCTCCCAGGCCCACCCCATGACAGGCCCTGTTTACTTAGTTCAAATTATGCTACCAAACATGTCACCGTCTCAGGCCGGTCGACTGTCTGCACTGTCTCTGCCGCCATGATCGTTTGGGTTCCTCATTCCGTGGCGTTCGATCCATTCTGCCGCGGCTTTAGGATGTTCGAAGAACCACGCTCTCCCCTCCGCTTCTATCCGAAGAAGCGCCAGGAACAACATTGAGTATTTCAGACCTCGCTCTCTGAGTTCGCGTTTCACTGATAGGAACGACCTCCTCTGCCGTTGCACCCTCTGCATGAAGTCCGGAAAAAAGGAAATTTCCGAGTTTTCGTACCGGAGGAGTGCCCCCGCCCTGGAGTTCTGGAGGATAATGTCTCTGTCACGGTAGTTTAAGACCCTAGCCAGCATGGGCCGCGGGGGAGCGCCCAGTTTGGGACGGCCGCCCGGGACCCTGTGGGCACGTTCAATGACGAAGAATTTGCTGAGGCCTTTGGGCTGGCGATGTTTAAGAATAAGGCCTTCAACAAAGAGATCAGGGGATTGCCCCTCTGATTTTTCCGGAACACCCAGGATGCGGAGGTTGTTGCATCGCAGACGGCCCTCATAGTTGTCCAGCTTGAGGTCAGTATGCTTATGAAAGTCCTGGAGGTCACGGATTTCCCCCTGAAGCTGCGTAACATCCCCGACGAGACTATTGGTGGTGAGTTCTACTTGCTTTACCTTCTCGTTCAGTTTCCCCAGGTCAGCCCTAATGAGGTTCACATCGATCGCCATTGTGTCCATGGAGGTCTTGACACAGGTGATGGCTTCCACAACGTCCTTCAGTGATATCTCGTGTTCCTCATCACTAAAGCCCCCCTGGGCTGCGTCTCTGGATAACTGGGGCTGTTGCACTTCTTTGGACATGGTATACTGGTCCAGTTTCTTGGTTTGCATTGGCTTCAACCCACTAGCCCCTGTGTTTTGTTTGCGTTCCATTGTGTCACTTACTGTCCACTTCCAACCGGTCTGAGGGCACCCAGGCTGAGCGGCCACACTGTCACTGACTGCACACTGAGGGATGGCGGGTCGATGAGAACGCCAATGTGCAATTGCGGGGATTCGAAGGGCCCACACCAGGTCTGCCTCCTGCTGGGGGGATATCTGCCACCAGTGCCGGTAGTAGGGGGGATGTCGGTGTCGGGGAGTGCCCCGGTCTTATCGGGTTCCCGTGCTGGCAATGCTTTCTGCGCCAAGCTGCGAGCCTTCTCACACCTCTGGTGATGGACCCTTTCTCGTCTCCAGTGATGATGCAGGAAACCCAACGTCCCGCCTCCACACCCCCTGAAATACCGGGGCACAATGCCAAAGTTGCAAGGGGTCCCCTGGAGGCCGCGGTCAGCTGACGAGGTCTTTGATCACCGTGTTCAATGTGGGGAGGAGGTCAGGTTACAGCAGGGCTCAAGGGTGCAATCGCACTCTTTACAGGCCTTCAAGTGCCAGTCAGGCGAGAACCACAGGCCCCCTCTCACCTCACAGGGCTCGTACAATTAGTTGCAATCTGCCGCTGGGTTGACCGGGTCCCAATCTTCAAATTGGGGAAAGGTTTTCTCTGCTCTGCTCTGCAGTGACGCTCACTAGACACGGCGCCAACGCTCGAAGGCACCCGATCGTTTGGGTCTCGTCCCCGGCCTGCTGCCGCACTGTGGGTCCCGGCATGAGCTCTGTGGGTAGGCCTCACTTCATCAATGTCCGTAACTCCGGTATCCGGCTTCGGAGGCGAACCAGGGTGGGCGGGTTCGTGACCGCTGCCGTTCCGACATTCGGGTCTGCAGTCAGGCGGGTCGGATCTGTGAACAGGATAGACGTGTGGATGGGGCAGGTCGCGGAGTTAAGCTTTACGCGGCCATCTTGACTCGATGCCTGGCCACGCCCCCCACTCTATGACTATTTTAACTTCAATAGTACTTAGCTATCAAAAAGTAAAATGAGAGAATGTGAACTATGCCAAGCCATATATTCCATAAAACAATTGTCTCACATATCAAATGACTGATTTATATGCATAAAGAAGTATGTAAAAGAAAAACTTATGACATTTTCTTGAGTCCAGTGTCAAATCCAAACTTTAAATGTTTAATTTGCTGCATCCTAACTTTAAAGTCTTATCAGGCAAACTGTTTTCTAACCAAGGTATCTAATAGTTAAAATTGTATCACATTGATCTTGAACATATTTTATTATTAGTATGCCTCCTTCTTAAAAATTAAGATTGCACTCCAACACAGTACCCTAAATATATTCATGTATCTCACTCTAACACATTTTCCAGACCTCAATTGGCTTCCAGCTCCACATCTGGAGATGAAGTGACTTTCACAACTTGTTTTTACACATTAATCTGGTTATATTAAGTTGTTCATGATCACACTGTATGTTTGAGATCAATGTTTAGACTATGTTCTACCACCTTTTAAGTTTCTATCCACCAGTTTTCTTTTGATCAATCTGTTTTCTCAATCTTAACCTACAATTAATTTTGATATGTTGTATACGTAGCAGGCTGATTTTTAGATAGAGATTTATTACCACTAATTGGCTTTATTGTCCCTCTCATTTGGTTGCTTCTTATTCAATGGTTTGCCTTTCCCATCTTGTGTCACTCTGCCTCCCCTGAAGCATACCCTCTTTACTTGTGTCCTTCCTCTGCTCACTTTTAAGGAACTTTGTTTTTCCTTTGACTTGCACACTTTATAGTAATGCACATATTTTCCACGTCTCCATCTTGCGTTGTCTCCCCTCTTCTGCTCCACGTTTCCCTCACTCATCTGTGCTTCACTACACCCTTGTGCTGCTCACCCCACACTCATGTTGCTCTCTCTCACCTGGTTGCTTCTAAGGTGTTCTGCCCTCTGTATGATATGATTCCACTTCCTTATTTACTCATTCCTCTATTAACCCCACGTTCCCACAATAATTGCAGACCTTTTTTAAAGCAAATGACTCCTGCTGGTGCACACGTGCATTCTGATACATGTGTACATCATAGCAATAATACAACCACCATTACACCTTTTTTATTTTCTATTCTGACATGCTGCAAAAGCAATTGAAAAAGCCAATAGATTTCAAAGGCAAGACCCATTGGCTTGGTTAAATCTTGTTTCAGTATCCATTCTGGTAACATTGGTTACAAAATCCATGATTTCATTTAGGTGAGAAAGCTCTGGGCCAGTTCTTCTAATTCGATTTTGGTCAATAGACCTTTCTACAGCCTGAGAGGAAAAGGGGTTAACAACAATTTAGATCTTAAGGTACAGTGTGATCATGAAGACCACACAATAAAAGTCTGAATCAATAATTTGAAGTTAAAGGTTTATTACAAACTCAAAGCCAGAGTGATATATAGCAATCTCAAAAACATAGTATAAAAATATAGGAAAACCAAAGGGAGACCAAAGATGTCTTACAATATTGGTCCTCAACAGCAAAGATCATAGAAGGATTTCACTGGCAGCGATACAAAAAATAAGGACATGAATTTGATGACTAGACAAATGGTTTTGATCCTTCAACCCATACATGAAAAAGACAAGTAACATCTACTAAACCCTACACTAAACTAAGGATAGGGAAAATACAAATGAACCAAGAAAGCAAAAAAGGTGTCAGCATCAGAACCTCTGTAGAAGTTATATAAGTAAAGAGTCATGCATAGCATGAAGCCACACAATCAGAGATGTCAAGAGAGGC
Organism: Triturus cristatus; assembly: GCF_964204655.1. Lineage (NCBI taxonomy): Eukaryota > Metazoa > Chordata > Amphibia > Caudata > Salamandridae > Triturus > Triturus cristatus. The sequence goes on along the minus strand of NC_140587.1, from coordinate 477,026,792 downwards.
CTGTACCTCTCCAAGTCTTAAAGAGAATCTGACTAATCCAAGGTGGGTTGACTAATTAAAATGCACAAAGAACATTAAAAAACTATGACCTCATACCTAGCAAGAACTTTACACCTTGAACACTACTCCCATATTCCAGTTTCCACTTCTAAAGTGTCCTTGGAATTCTCCCTTCGTCTGACAGTACCAACTGGTAACACTCCCTTTCTCTGAAATACAATGTGCTTTTCACTAGCTAATGAATGACTTTGGTCTGCCCCTACAGAAGAGAAAAACTTGAAGAAAATCAACTTTCACATTAGTATTAAATGTTTCGACTGTGTAAGCTTAAGGCCCACAATCACTTAACAAGTTTCTTTAAATGCATTTTAGTTCTACAACCTACATATAAATGATACTGTACTCTTGTGTGGCACAATAAATCAATTCAAGTACTGTAAAACAGAAAGGACAACTAGTCACAGTTCATAAAGAAAGCGTTAAACACACATATAATTCATTCTTACTAATCCCGGGTGAATGTACTGAATTAAATGCATTTTTGCGCACCACCTTACAATCTAAACCTGTAAAAGATTAGTATCAGCAATCCATATGTTTCTGAAAAGGAAAAACATTGATATGCATACACATGTATATCAAAACACACAATAGATGCATTTTCTACACATTTAGTGCACCTTATCTCTTTAGTATTATTGGGTCACACAAGTACATAAGGCCAAATGTATATACGTGGCCTAACCAACGGAAAAGAATGGAGCCAAAATTATGCTTCTCCATAGGCGTTCCTTTTACCAGTCTTTCAGGGGGTGTTTGTTGACCCAATGTACAATTTTTTACAAGCATAAATAATCAAGTAGACACAAACAATGAAACTTCAAATTTCAAATGCTCTCGAGTTATCAAAATTGAGAAACTGTTTAGATTTGTTTTGTACGTATTTTCAACAGATGCATTCATGCATCAAAAATATCCCTTTGGCAGCTGACCACTTGTTGGTTCTTTGATTGTATATTTCTGGGTATTGGATGAGTAAGTTCTTCAAAGACAGTGCTTTCCTATAAATGATTTTCAGGTAACAATTAAACAAAGTGTTTTTCAGCTTTCAACATTTTTTAATGGTTTTTCATAATACCAAAAATGTTTCCATTCCCAGAATATAATTGATTTAGAAATGTAATGTTGTTTGCAATCATTTCTTTATAGGTACATTTTAGTTTCACTCCACTTTTTTCACTTTTTAAACTGATTTGATTTATATTGGTAATAGTGCAACCGCTCTCCTGAAATCCAATACTAGCTTGAGATTGTTCTGTCATATCACTACAGTTTCTTTAGAGAACTTCATCAATGGGAAGTTGCCATTCTAACTTTAGGCTGTCCTGAACAGTAGTGCAAAATACTGTTAACCGCCATGCATTTTCTGTAAGATTTACTGCAGAGTTTTGGTTCATGGACACACAGTTCTAAATCAAAGTTTCAAGAGTTATATTTATGATACTCTAATGGTAACTCAACATTAATATAATTGGCAGTCTTTCAAAGAATCTTCTGTGTTTTTCCAAATTATTGGGATATAATCTTGGCGCAGAATACTTCAAGAGATGATCCTTTGTATAAAGTAGTAGTGAGCAATGTATTTAAACGTATTTATTAGATTCCTACCTCTATCTTAAAATCTTAGTTTAACATTCCATTCTATTTCATGATATTGAATTAGGAGGAACTCAAAGGAGCATAGTGTCTACTAAATGTGGGTGCTTTCACATTCACAGATATGAAATAGGTGAAAAATAACTGGGTGTAGATGTAATTCAATGAGTACCTTCCAGAATGTAAAGTGTATAACAAGCTGTCATATTCATTGGATGATGTCATCAGTGATATTATCAGTGATGCCCTCAAGGATGTCATTTAAAATGTCATAAGGGATGTAATATCTGAAGTCACACCCAGTGCATGACAGAGGTGCAGGGTATAGTTCGCTCTCTTAACTATAGCTAGTGAATTTGAGTGTTTTTTGTTGTTTAAGCGTTAGTTTTTATATTACTACAACACTTAACTATAACATTACTTTAACCTTTTTTCAGTGAAAATAAACAAACCCCTTTATAATATGACAAACTTAATTATCGTTTATTTAAATTAATTTGTAAGCCCCATACTCACCTGATCCCTAAAAAACCCTTACTACCCACTTAACACTACCCACCCCTGAACCCTAAAAACCCTTTATAACCCCTTACACTGCTTACCTCTAACCTATAAAACTCTCTTACTGCCCCTTGAAAGTACCCGCCCCGAAAGCTTTAACTTAAAATCCAGCGTACTATCCCTGAAATCTACCTTTCTGTTAGATCTGTGAGCCTTAGTTAAGCCTTCACCCACACGTTTTGCCTTCTTCCTTCAGTTTTGCTGATTGTGATTTTGCTGGTATTAGGACTCTGCACACTTTACCACTGCTAACCAGTGCTAAAGGAAATGTGCTCACTCCTTAAAACTTGGTAACATTGGCTTGTCCTCAATTGACCTATTTAATTTACTTACAAGTCCCTAGTAAAGTGGTACTACATATGTCCTGGCCTGTAAATAAAATGTTTCTAGTGGGCGTCCAGCACTAATTGTGCCTCAGGCCTGCCATTGCAGCCTGTGTGTTCAGTTTTAAACTGCCATTTCAACCAGCCAAAATAAACCTTTTGCAAGGCATAACCCTGCCTTAGTAAAACAAATGTCACCCCTAGGATAGGCCCTAAACAGCCCATGGGCAGAGTACAATGCATTTAAATAGTAGGACATGTCCTTTTAAGTTTTACATGTCCTGATATTGAAAACTCTGTTGCAAGGCCTAACTCTCCAATGGGATTACATTAGTGTTGCCTTATTACATTGAACAAGTTGTAACTACCAAATGGGATCAGGTAAACTACTCTTGTTTTATGTCTCTGGAATTGTAATGAAAAATTATCTCTTATGATAAAGTTGGATATTAAATTACAATTTTGAAAATGTTATTTTTAGAAATTTGACATTTTCATGCCTTTGCCATTTAAGGACTGTTGCCGGTCTGTGGGTCACATGCCTGGGTGTAGTTGGCAGTTGGGCTTTATGTATTCCTCCTAGACAGCCACACACAATAGAAAGCTTAGATGTGCCTGGATGGACCATCACTGGCAGGATGTGAGGGCAGAGCTGGACAAAGTCCTACTTACACTTGAATAGGCTGTGTCCTGCCTTCACAGAAAGGATTGCATACTCCCTGTTATTACTTTGGAGCCAGGACAGGGGAGGCACTTCAAAGAGAAACCTCTAGAAGCTTCCTCTACTTCAAAGGGGGAACAGATATAAATATTGGATCCCAAGCACCAACTATTCAGTACACTTCATGATCTATGGAAGACTCTGCCAGGAAGAAGGACTGCTGTGCTGTTAAAAAGGGCTGCCACTCTGCTGAACTGCAGCCCTAAAGGACTGCTCACTGGTGTGCTTACCTGCTGTCTTCTGACCTCTTGCCTGGGTGAGAAGGACTGGACCGGTAACCTGAAACCATGGCCACCAGAGTGACTCCAATGGCTAGTCTCTTGCAACCAGCATCTGGACTCTGCAACTGTGAGTCCTACCCTGAGAAGTGGTGCCACTCTATTCTGGACCCTTGGAAGTGGGCCTGAAGGTGCTCCGCCACCATCTGTGGAACCAGCTGAACTAACACATCTCCTCTGTGGCATGGTGGAACCCCGAGCAAAATCGATGCATCGCCTCTGCTGTGTATACTTTCATGCTCCTTAAAAGTACCCATCCCAAATACTTATAAAACCCTTACTACTCCATTTTATGTTACATAACCTTAAAATAGGTAGATGGGTGAATAAAGGAATGAGTCAATCAGTGGAAGACTAAATGCATTTGTGCAAGAATTAGTTATGGTGCCTTGATTGACAGCAGCCAGTTGCAGAATGTGGGTAGAATGGCAGGGGAGAGCACGTTCTTGTGGAAAGCCTGTCCTACTCAGACTGTACAAATAACATGATATTTAAGACAACAAGTACCAGACCAAAAATAAACTTCACAGTGCACACATGAAAAGAGCTATGTAGGATACTTTTCTATGTCTTCTATGAAGAAGGGATGCATAATAAAGTGATCTTCGCAAAGGGGAAAAGGAAATCAAATTACATACAAAGCCTCAGTCTTCTCACCATGAAAGGATCAGAGCAGCACATAAGATAGCTCCGCTAAGTATGAAGATGCTTACGAAAGGAAGAGAAGACAGAGGATGAGGACATTGCCTTTCCAAGAACACAGGGTATCCCCTCAGAACCACTGAAAATCCTGACAGAGCACTTTAGTGAGTAAGGGAGATAACAGGTTTTCGCACTAAACGTCATGGTATCCTCAGAGGTTCAATTGACAGAAATTAAGTTTAGTGGCCGTTGTGACAGGTTACATTTCATTATCATAGTAATGAAGCACTGGAGTCCTTAACTGTCACTTGGGCCCTGCGGCAAAGTAGCGTCTCACAAGTCATGGTGTGTCATACTTGCAACAGCATTGTCTCCAGTTGTGGGTGTGGCGGCCTGGGTTGAGATGCACAGAGAAGAACCACTTCAAACAGTGCTCTGCCAATGTCCGAGAGTGAAATAAATTAAATAAAACAGAAGGGGGGAAAGCCCGTGATAGCCGTAGAAACAGTGGTCATGATACATTTGGGGCCTTGCTTTGTCAGTAAGGTTGTGGGGGTGTGAGCGTCAGATTTTTCCAACAATCACGCTGGCATATAATGTTAAAATACATTAGAGGACAAGCAGGGTGCATGATAGGGGCCTAAGGGGCATTGAAAAGGGAGAGGAATGCAGATTGGTAGGAGTGCTAAATGAGTGAAAACAAAATATATTGTAAAATAACCATCATTTTTTAGTACTGTGTATGTTTTTGTCTGTCTGTAAAAATTCCTTGTGAAATAGACACCTCACCATAACCGACTAAAAGCACCTGTACCCAACTATTTAACAGAAAATACATTTCTTTGGAGGGAGGGTGTACAACCCCAAACACCCCATCTGAAGCTATGCCCTTGATTACTTTGCATATCCTAACAACAGAGCAGGCAAGTCATTAAGCCAAATGTGGCAATATTTTTTACTTTCTTGGCTGATGATATTAAAAACAAACGTAGGGCCTCATTTATATGACATTCTGTGGGGCAGGATCCTGCTCTATAGTTACGAGGCAGCACTAAGCCACTTTTTTGGGCTTAATACTGCCTCGTGAATATCGTTCCCATTAACACAGTTTTCTGAGTTAAAGGGGCGTGCAATTGGCATTGCTGGGGGTGTTCCCAGCAACATCCATGGCTTTATGACACTGCCCCAGTTTTACGAGAAATTGTAACTCTGAGGCAGCGCCAAAAACGTATGCCTACAAAGGTAGGCCAACAAGGAGAAATATCTATATTTCTCCTTGTTGGGTCAAGCCTAGAGCAGCGTATGTGCTGCTTGCTCGACTTTTAGTAAGGGGGTTTTCAAAGTGCTACCTACAAGCTTTTTCTGGCCTCAAGCTTGCGTGCATGCTCGCGTGCACGCGCGCAGCCGCCATCTGCCTTCTGCCTTTCTTATGTATTTATCTCTTGACATTTGTTCAGGCTCGAAGGACAATGGCAGCAGTGTCTGCGCACATAAACGAACTTCATGCAGGCTGCACTGAACAAAGGCAGCACCAGGATTTCTCCCCTCACGTCAGAACCAGCATCTGCCATTGTTTGATTCCAGACAGCTTTGCAGAAGCAAGATACGACTTAAGCACAATTAACAAGGCACTTCCAGTTCCTTATTAATTAAACACGCAAAATTATCGGGGGATACGGCAAAACAGGCTAACTGAAGTGTGCTTATCTAAACTATTGAAAGCGAACCACGAGCTCTCCGTGCCCATTTCCTTAGTAACAGCTGCTTCTGTTTCCATTTTTTTCCCTTGAAGGAGCTTCTTTGTGTGAGAGGAGAAAATGCTGTCGATAGGAGTACGAATAAACAGCTATCGGGTCTGGGCAGATACACAGATGTGCAGTGACACCACTTATTTTCTGTTTGTGCTTTGCCCAGGAATATCATTGTCAACGCTTGGCCAGTTATGAATTGTGTCGCATCCTTTTTTACCTGCTGTGTATTTCGGCAGCTTGGAAATGCACAGGGAATAATGATACCCCAGTATAACACGCCATTTATTTTTATAGTTTTATATAGTGCGAACTGGGCCCAGTTGCAGTCGAGCGCTTTACATGAGAGCCAGACCTCAGACATTATTTTATTTGTAAAATAAAATTGTCACGGTGCGATTAAGTGATTTGCCCAGAATCATAGGAAGATGAGCCGTGCCTGGGATTCGAACTTGGTTCCCTAGTTCCAAGTTGGCAGCTCTAGCCTTTCTTAAGACAGGTCTTCTCCCCAAGCCTTGATGACCCATTTTGTTTAGGACATGTTAAGGTTAATACATATTCTTTTTTAAAGTGAATTTTAAACGTATTTAACAATATTTAAAGGTGAACAACCTTTACAACGCAACTATTACAACACACTACACTTACAACAAAATTTTTACAACGCAACATCCACTACAACGCATTCCATTACATCGCATGACACTACAACGCATGTTTAAAAACTACCTTTACAACGCATTCCATTACATCGCATACTACCTTTACAACGCATACCATTACAACGCAATCCAACACTTACCCTACTGTTGCACCCCCTGGAGTTAGAATAGTAATTTTTACCCCTATACTATCCAATACTTACCTTAAATGCAGTTTAATATTATGCGTTGTAATGGTATGCGTTGTAAAGGTAGTATGCGATGTAATGGAATGCGTTGTAAAGGTAGTTTTTAAAAATGCGTTGTAGTGTCATGCTATGTAATGGAATGCGTTGTAGTGGATGTTGCGTTGTAAAAAATGCGTTGTAAGTGCATGCGTTGTAAAAGTGTGCGTTGTAACGACATACATCCATATTTAAACAATACTGGTTTTTATTCACACTTTGCTGAAACTAGCCCTCCTGTCTCTCAATTTTATCTTTCATTGGGGTTACTTACAAAGATAAGTTTCACTAGTGAGTAATTTACATATGTACATTTATTTTAACACTTTTTAGTAACTTTACTACTTTGGGTTTTTCACAAAATGTACTCAAAAGTGTAGACTTACATGTCTACACTGCCTGAAAAAGGGTGTGAAGCCCAACTTACAAGCGTAAGTTACTACTAACAACAAAGCATTTGCAATGCAATAGGTCTGGCATTTGTGAAATTTTGAGCTATTGGCATTTTAAATGACAATGCCTTTAATGTATGTGTTTAAAAAACCTGCAATAATATAAGGCATTGTCCTTTACAATACCAATAGGTCAAAGTTTTGAAAATGCAAGACCTATTGCATTGCAAATGCTTTTTTCTATCTGTTTCCTGCCCCGTACATTTCCTTCACTATTTTTTTTCCTGCTTGCAGTAGTGTTTGTAAATGGATAAAATACTGAAATAAACAAGCATTGGCATAGCCAATAGGTCTCACTTTTGGGACCTTATAAGTATTTAGTTATGCAGCACAATATACTTGGTGCAACAGCAACTGTTGCATAGCTAAACACTTATAAGGTCCCAAAGGCGAGACCTATTGGCTATGCCAATGCTTGTTTTTCCTTTTTCTATGTGTGCTGCATTCCGCATGCACATAGAGAGAGGAAAAAGCCTCTTGTGATTGTTTGTGAAGGTTTACTTTCATGCACAAAAGTAATCATCCCTGAAACGCAGGCATCATTGCACGGCAGTCCATTGTGCACCGTTGCAGGGAGAAATGACAGGAATGTCCCGTATATGATAGATACAGAGCATTCTTGCCCGTTTTTTTGCCATAGGGCAGCGCAACAGGAAGGCCTGGGGAACTGCCCTATGGCAAAACCTTATGTGAGGCCCGTAATATTCAACAGTCACACACAACAGAAGTACTGTGTAAAAATAGTGTTGTAGTTCGTTAACCGTGGCGGGTTGAAAAATACAAAATAAAATGATAATATCTCATTGTTATTAATATTTTATTTTTCTCCTTGCTGACCTGGGTAGGGTCTGGGCTGTTCTGCTCACAGAGCAGGGCAGGGGGAGTGGTTTTCCCACTCTATGTGCGCAGGATGCTTTTGCCAGCCCTCTCGGCCGGTCAAACCGGTATGCACACTTTGCATGTGAGAACATGTCCAGCATCCCATTCATTGGCTGAGCGCCGACCCACGGTGCTCAGACCAATTACAACACTGCAGTGCAGCATTGTGATTGGCTATAGGGAGGCTGGGAGATGGGTGCATCCTGCTTCCTGCCCTGGAAGCGGCGAAGAGGAGGTGGTGGCAATGGCGGGCAATAGCGGCAGGCAGGTGTATTTTAATTTTTACTTCATTCCCTCCTCCCTCCTGCCCCTGCGACATACCCCACCGCCTTCAAATACCAGCCGCCACTGCTCATAAATGTCATGAAAATAAATTTACCCATAAGTTAAAATTGTAATGCCCCCCAAAAACTTGGGATTTAGTGCTTTTTTGTAAAGAACAGGAAGCAGCTCGGTTGCTGAGGTGTGCAGTTTAGAGACAGGACAAGTTGCACATGAGCACACCATAGTAGGTTGGGCAGAAGAGACGCCCAGTCCAACAGCAGCATATTAGCCTTCTCTAACAACCCTAATAATCAGAATTTGCACCTCTACAGTAGACAACCTCCATGGAATAGTCATCCTCATACTCTAGCATCATGTATTTAAAACATTTCTTTATTAATGTGAATATGTATTGTACATGCAAAAAGAACATAGCGTCCACAAGTGGTTAAACACAACAAGAATTTTGTAACAGCTCATAACCAGCATATATCGCAAAGGGTCTAAGAGGCCACAAGACATGGGTGAAGTCCAGTGACAAAAGCAATCAGAACCTTTGGTGCAGCAAATGAGTGTCCAGCAAGGGATCTGTAACCACCCTGCCCTGCGGCCAGCCTCCTAGGGGGGATGGGAGGAGGGCCATGACTCCAGAAACATCTGTTAAACATTCAACGATTTCTACAACATTTAAAAGTAACAGGGTGGCAACATTCGAATGATTAAGCAATGACACAGCATGCATAATACCATTTCATGCCCTGTAAACATAGCAGTCGATGTCATTTCGGAATTTTATTATTGTTTTACCATTCTGAGATTAATAAGAAGACAGTGTCACTCAGTTCTGCAGCCATGCTGGAAAAGTAAAATAATAATGTATGCAGGAAACCTTTACGAAATAGTTTCCCAGTTGTGAAACAATGTCTGTATTGGATGTGGTGCACTGCAAGCAGTAGTTTGACAAGTGGGCAGTTGGTTACCAATGTGTGGAGAGCTACAGGGCCCACATACAAAGGTGCTTAGGTAAAAAATATAACTAGAATAAATGAAAAGACCACAGCCCTTGCATAAAGGACATTATTTTTGGTGAATGTGTACATGTGATCTGGCAAACTGCCATCATTTGAAGTGCAATTGAATCAATGGCTGCAGTAGGTTGACATATTGACTGACCCATGCTTTATGTGGCCATGGACATCAAAAATTGTGAATGACCTGTGAACAACACATTGAATGAAGAACACTGCCATAAGCCCCTCCATATTTATGAAGGTATGTATTTTGTATTTAGGAATTTTATATTAGGATGGTGTAACACCTAAAGCTGACTCTACATCAGACCTGAAAATAGTCATAGTAGAAACTTCCAAATATTTGTCACAGCGAGGAAATATGCACTTTATTTCACAGGCTAGTAGCATATAGATAGCAGGTGCATGGCCCCATGCTTGGGACACCAGAGCGTTTAATACCAAACAATTACAAATGTAAGAGAAAAATGGGCCAGATGTACCAACCTCTTTTGTGGCTACAAACACTTTGATTTGCAAAAGCATGTTTATGACCGCAAAATTGTGTATCTTATGTAATAACCCCATTTTAGGAGTCATTAATCTTTTAGAGGGAAGGGACCTGTCAAAGTTAGGACATGGCTTCCGACTCACAGAGAGTTATTTGAACAGCCAATTTGAGGTAGCCATGTTGGAAAGTCCAAAAATGTTGTGAATGGGGGTGAGGACAGAGATGGTATGATGACGTGTCATCCTATGACTGGGTAGAGGTGTGTACCTTCTGGAACCTTCCTTCACCACCACTTAAAAACCTCTGGGGAAGGAAGAGGACGGAAGAGAGAAAATGGACTTTGCAAGACCCAGAAGACCAGATGCCTGAGTGGGATAACCTGAACTCGGATTGAATGAGATTCTGTATACTCATCTCTCCAGGGCCAGCAGCACTGCCCCCCACACCCACTGTGATAGTGATAGTGCAGGGGTGGAGTTGCTGGGCAACTCTGACAGAGATGGGTTTACCTGGAACATTTGAGGACTGGGTCTGTAGGGGAGTAACCTACATCAGAGCAAGAACTTCTGTCTTCTGCTGACACACATGTACCCTGGAAGTGGCCAAGGTGGCCTTGCCCCCAGGAGAGTGCAGGCAGGGAGGGGACTCTGCTTATGGAGTGCTGCTGGTGCTCCTGGAGCACTCACCAGGCTAAAGGAGCTGGACAGAGGACATGTCCCTGTCAAGGAAATAAGAGGTCAGGAGGCAGGTCTTGACCTCTTACTTATAGGAGGAAACACAAAAGTAAACCGTCTTTGTTGCATGTGAGTGCCACTAGGAGAAAAACAAAATGTATTATTTGCAAATTGGCCAGTTGTGGCCAGAGAAACAGCAGAAAGGTGTAGAAAGGAGGATTGGAACCTTAAGTATCTGTGGTTGGAATAATATTGACTTGGAGTGGCTTTTTCCAATCTTTCAAGCACTTCTAGAGTTTGTACATTTGTTCTAAGGAACTCCCTTGTTGGATCCTAAGACTATTTAGCAGCAAGTTAAAGGCAGAAACAATGCTCATGCTACACCATATTAAATGCTGAAATGCTTTGCCAATCTGGAAAAATGGCTGACAAGTTACTGAAAGGTGGGACCAGCTGACATTAGTTTAGTAGGCTGCAATAGGTTTAGTTTCTATTTATAGGTTTGTGTCAACACTCTTCCAAAGCAATTAGACTTGTCCTTTAATAACTGCACCCCATTATATGATAATCAACATATGTGTGTGGGGGTATTATTGTTTTAGGGTTCAGGGCTTGCTGGGTTGTAAACTGTTAGTGGGTGTCACCACAAATATTTCCCCCTGCCATCATGTACAACATTGCAAATTACTGCATAGTATTGAGTACTGTAATGATTTATTATGTGTTTTTTGTTGCCTGCCTGCAGACTGTGTCATAGACCTACTCCTTCACCCCTGAATAAGCCGTGGACTGCCCTGATTTACTGTCCTGAGAGAGTCACATGCTAAAAAGGAGTCTTGGTTCTCAGTAGAAGGAAAGTTGTAGGTTGTGGATGTATTACATGTGATGGACATACCTCCATCCTAACTAATAACCCATTTCCTTTCCAGTGATCACTGTCATTGTACTACTACAATTAAAGTATGCAGCTGCCCCACTTCCATTGCACAGATATGCTCGCTCTACCACAGACACATTTCCTAAATGACAGCAATCTTAATAGCGCCATTAAGGGCATATCAACATAAAAAGAAAGAAGAGGTGTATAATTCAAATCATAAATCTTTCTTACTGGCATTCACTTATAAATGAAAAGGCTTAACTAATCTGAGGCCTCAATAAAGCATTATATAAGGTTTAGAGAGATTGAGAAGGAGTTATTGCACTCTATCTGCAGTCCACCAAAGCACCCCCCTGTATTGCACTTTATTTTCAGTACTACAGGGCAGCCCCCCCTCCTATGTCTGCCTATGATGAGAACTTTAACAGGAACTTCCCACATCATCTCCCAATGCCAGCTCCAACAGATTAACAAGACTAATATCTGTATCCAGTACTCTCTGAAAAAGGCGTTAGAAACACTAGAGACTTTTTGGGACTCTTCCCTTTATGGCACCCTCTCAAGTTTGACTGTGTGATGGGCATGCCCTTTTAAACACGATAAAACTCAGTTCAAGTGCAAACACTTATATAGGGCCTTCCGTTGGGTAAACAGGATGTCGGTTGTGGTGATGCACAACTGAAGTGACCTAAGACCCCCTCTTGGCTCAAAGTGGGGATGGTGATGAAGATATTTCTGATGACAAGGTTGACACCCCTTCCTGCTATTGGGTTACTACTAATGATGATGATGATGAGTTTGGTGCTTACCCTCAAGATTTCTTATAGCTAATCCATTAGCCCCTAGCACATCTTCTCCCCCCTTAAAAAATATTATTGACCTACAGGGGGAACCTAGGTTTTGCCCCTCTGAGTTAAACACCCAACTCTCACAATTGACTACCCTTCGTGCATGTCTCTATCTTTGTTTGCAACTGGCTTGCCTTTGCCTTGGTGAAATTCTGTCAGGGTGTAATTAAAATGTTCTTGTCCCTACACTGCAGGAGAAGTATACACCACCCTCCAAATCAACACTTACCTTTTGTTACTCCTGCAAAACCCTGACCAAGACCACTACTGGGGTGTGGTTTGTACCCTTAAACACTGCCAAGATCATGTCCTCATTATGTTCCAGTCATATTATCTGTCTCCTGGGTGCCCTCAAGTGAGCTGCTGCTTCAGTCTTCGAAGCCGACGTAAATGCCTATGGTAGGTCAGTCAATATCCCATTGTCTTATATGGAGACTCTCATGCGTGTGTCTCTACAGATAGATGTTGATCCATCCCACTCGGCCTAGACACCAAGATCAATGAACTCCCTGCCACGCCTATTCCAGATCCTACTGACGGTCGCCTCTTTAACATTAATGTCATAGCTTTCTAATGACATCTCCACATTGACCCCATTGGGTAAGGCTAAGACCAACATGAGAAGGGTCTTCTGCACACCAGGCCTTTCTGTCCAGTCAGTGATATATGAATGCTCTTGTCCAGCTATTGAGGTGGTCAGTTATTCACCTAGCAATCAGCCGGTAGATGTCTTCTTCAGCCCTCACATGCAATCCTTATTCCCTTGATAAGGCCACCCCCCCCTTCTGAAGACTTCAACTGCAGGTTACGATTCATGATAAGGAGGGTTGGATTTTCTTATTATCCTCCTCATTAGCAAAAGAAGGGACTACTAGGGCTTATTAACGAGGTCCAGCATACATGCCCAGTCAAACTCTACTCACAAAGGGTATGCAGTTCCTCAAGGCGGTCAAAGTGATAAAGAGGTAGGAGGAAGGGGATCATCCTTGTCAGAATTAGAGTCCTCACACACCCAGCAAGCTAGGTGTCATGCTTCATCATTTGGACTCACATGTTTGCTATCTTATTCCCCAATTTCTAATCAAATTGTGATAGATAACCTCCAGTCTCTGGGTTGTAAAGCCGCTTCTGATTATCTGAACTGGGTTTATCTGAATAGACTTATGGATCCCTCCCCATCAGTACCAGTGTCCTGTTTCCATCTTTTTTTCTCTAGAAGAATCCACCTCCATAAATCAAGAGGTCTTAGAAATGTTATGAAAAGGTGCCTTCTAGGGGACCTTTGTGAATTCTGGCATTCTTGTGCACTGTAAGGCCTAGAATTGGCTGAGCCATTGGGCTATGTCAATGCATGTGCATGCATCAAGAAGTCTGGGCACTCAAAGCTGGCAATGTTGAAACGTGTTTTCTATTAAAGAAAATCATTTCCAAGATGGCCTCAAATGTACGAGCTGTTTGTGACAGAGCTGGGAGCAGGGTTAGAAGAGGGATATGGCCACAGACAGGCCAGCATCTGAAAGGTGGAGAAAGCAGCTCATCAGCACTTTGCATCTACTTGGTCTCCATATGAAAATGATAATAACATTTAACACTATTAGCAGGCTGGAAGCTGGACATAGAACTGGACGGACAGCATTAGGAACCAGTGGGGCTGCAAAAAGAAGATAGAGAGGTGAAATGGACTAGGAAAAAAGTGTTAAACAAAAAAAGAGTCTTGTTAGGTATGTAGTGAAAGGATGCAACTCAGAACACTGAGACCGAAATACCCCACATGGTGCAGGCAAACACAAGAACAGGCAGGAAAGCCGTTGAATCAGAACCAGGGGAGTGGGTTAGACAACCAAGCAATCCAATCATGAGCAAGGAGCTGATGCAAATCCCACTGTACATATGTGTAATGGAATGAAAGACGAAGGTCTGGCCGTGAAAGAGCTAAAACTGTCTATAGCTGGACAGACTAAAAGAACACTGCTGTCCCTGAAGTCAAACCTGGAAAATAATATTCTATCACAGAATAGAGGGATGTTGGATTACACACTCAAGAAAATATAGACCAATAAAAGAAAACTACTTTCCTGCATGTAATTGTTTTAACTTCAGGTCCAAGCATGGACTAGACTGAGAAGACCTCAGCATTTTATTTATCTAAGTTAAGGATAAAATTATACAAGATTTCATTACAAAGGAGAAGTTCCATTGGCAGCAGTGGGATTCAAACAAATGCCTCCACAAGCATTGGAGGTGCAAATCGATGAACTCAAGCACTCAACTGTGCTGCTTAAGTTTGTTGTCTTCTTCACATATTAAATCACAAGGTAAACAAAAATACCACGCATCTGCCCTAGGAAATTAGGCCCTAGAAATGCAGGCTAGGAAGTACCTATACAAGGTAAGGAATGAAGCCTTCAAGTAGAAGAGCATGTTTTCCAAAATGTTCTGCCTTGCAAAGTCTCTGAAATTTTATTTATGGAAATTAAAAAGACAAAATCAAAATGTTATTTTTTTAAAACACATGATTGTCAGCAGCAGGATTTGACACAATGCTTTTAAAGATGATTGCACTACAAAGGAGAAAATTAAACCACTTAGGCATGCTGCCTTGTGCTGGATCCACCCTCACATGATCAATCAATCAATCACGTGTTTGTTAAGCGTGACTACTCACCCGTAAGGGTCTCAAGGAGCTGTGGAGGAGGGGAGGTGCAGGTTCCAGTCCATCAAGGAGGGGGTCTGTCGAAGAGCCACGTTTTGAGGTTTCTCGTGAAGATGGGGAGTGATGTTGTCTGTCTGAGGTGGAGTGGTAGGACGTTCCAGGCACAGTCATGACACAAAATGTTAGCTGAGATTTACAAAGCTACGCTAATCAGATTTGTGTGGCTTTGAGTGGAATTGTTTACAAAAAATAAACCAAGGCAGTGCATACCGCTGCCTTGCGTTACCCAGCATCAAAGAGGCCTTCCATGGGTGACACATGGGCATTCCCATGCATTAACCAATGGATTTTGAAGCAATCCCAGATTTATTAAAATAAGTAGGCTTGAGATTGCAGCAAAATTCTACACCTTCCTGAACCAGCCTTAAAAAGACGAAATGTATTACTTACTCACTCTTTCTATGCAGCATGCATAGAAAGGGGTAAATTCCTTTAAGGATGTTTTTTGTGCATCCCTTCTTGAACAAAAACGATCCTGCCTATAATAATGGCAGCCTTGTACCAGGAGCAAGGATGCCCGCTTATGACACTAGACAGCACACAGTGGGGCAGCACTAGGAGAAAGCAGAAATGGGCCGTATTTTAGTTGATATACGTCTCCCTTTCACGCAATGCGGTGCAGCAACTTTGCCTGCTGCCCTTTGTTACATGAAAAATTCGTAAATATCCCTCACAGTTTCTTCATATACTGATGATGAACAGACAATTTTCCACCTATATTTGTCTTTCTCTGGTATCAAAAAGATCTTATCTATAATATACAGGTGAAAGTCATGTGACATTTTTGTGCTACAAAACCAGAGATGTTGCTGCTTTCATTATCGGCTGGTTAGATTTTCATTTTTATAAAAAAAACTTTGAACTGCAGGAGATTATACACCAAACAGACATAGTACTGGATTAAAGAGCATGCCTGAGAAATATACAAATTGCAGTTTACAAAAATTAAGATATTCCTGATCCTTGTCAGTAATGTTGTGTGTACAAGCTGAGAAAAGGCATAACAAGTTTAAGAAGCTGGGACAAGTGCAGTTTTATTTCCAGGAACACAGCAGGAAATTGATGAATGTGAGTTTTATACCATCTGTGGTCAGGTTATGCCTGTGAGAGTTTATTCATAGATAGGAACAGCAATAAATAAGGCCGCATAGACAACAGGTTTTTAGATCTAGAAATGTAAGCGAAGCAAATCTGAGGAGAAAAATATAATCTGGTTATCTAAAGAAGAATATGTGCACCACAGTGGGGAATTGGGAGGAAAAGTCAATATCTTAGTGGCAAAAAAATAATTTCAATAAAATATAGGATAGAAATTCAGGTGCGTATTCATCAGAACATGTTTACATTCTTTTAATGTACCCTGAAGAAAATTCTAAACCAAAAGAAAATGCAATTACAATGAAATGGATAAATGAGTTAAGAGAAAGACCGAGGGGCATATTATCAAGCCCCAGCGATAATTATCGCTGAGCGCGCTTAGCGCGCTTTTGATTATCACCGGCTATCGCTGGAATATGTGGCCAAGCTACGCTGTATTATCAACACTTAGCGCTATGGCGATAAATATTCCAGCGATAGAGGGAAAATGGCCAAACATCGCTGAAAAAACAGCGATATCCCTTGTAAAACGGCGATAAGCTTGGTGATAAGGCCCTGTGGTCTTAAACCCATAATCCACCTCCCATGTTAGTTATGCCTTAGTCAGGAATTTAGCAGACATTAAATTCCTGCGTTAAGGCAAAGTTAGTGCGATTATGATTATCGCTACGCCTCGTTGTTAATATCGCAAAGCTGCCTTAGCGATATTTTCCTGTGTTGTTTTGACAGCCACGCTTACTTTGCATCTATTATCGATGCGATGCGAGTCGTGACAAAAACGGGAGCTAAATCAAGGAAACACGCGCTAGCATGTCCTTATTAATAATGCGATAAAATTATCGCCGCTTTTCGCCCGAAAACGGACACTAAAGCGGCGATAATTCTATCGCCAGCCCTTGATAATATGCCCCCACAGGAGTCCGCTGTGGCTTCTTAGTTAGGTTCTAAAGTGTTTTTAATACAAGGGTCAGGCAGCAGGCTGCACTTCACAATTTTTAGCAGTCTTTTGATTTTATAAACAGGAGGTCATGTAGAGGGGGTCGGTATTGTCAAGGGCTGAATTGATTTCTACTTTTCTGATGAAAATAATGGTACTCTTTTTTTTTAGGAAATTGATCTCAAAGAAGATTTCCTTCATTACACCTTCAATTTGGGAGTTTAGTCTTTGACTTACCCCACTGAAGGCCCAGATTTCTTACTGTGAATTTAGTGGGTATTGTTTGACCAAAGAAGGTGGGGGTGGAGCACAGAAAATGGTCCCTTTGATGGGACATGTCTGAACCTAGTGCTAGATTTTCTTTCTTAGACTCATGAGGGGCTTGTTGCGCCACTGGTGAGTCACTTTTAATATGGGAAAAAGTAATGTACTAGTGATGCAAGAGGGTTATAAACATACGCCATGAAGCTTAAGGCTGTTGTGTCCCATCCATGTTTCAATGGGCTTGAGGAAACTAGTCATGTCTTAGAATTGGTCTCTTCCCCCTGAGACCGGTAGACATGTTTGTGTGTTATTAACATTGGGGTGGATAGTGAGGTTCCTGACATGGAGGAAATCCATTAGGTAGTTGATCTGTATGTTGAGAAGCAAGAAGAAATCCCTGTGGGAGTCCACAGAAAGTCTTGTGGGGTGGATAAAACAAGTCACTTATGGCTAGATGTGTGAAGAATGATTGTGTTTGCAAATGGCACGATTCTGAGAATCTGGCTGTTTGCGATCGCAAAAATGCTTTTTGAGATGTACAAAGTCCAAATTGTGATTCGGTAACTTGTTACCAAATCACAATTTCAGTTTTGCGTTTTGGTATTTGGTAGGGGTGTGTTGAGGCCATCTCTTCCTAATACTGAATTGGAATGGTATGTATGAATGTTTTGCAACTGTGTGGTTGCAAAACATTAGCAATTTTCTGCCAATTGAAAGTTGGTGGTCACCCATTTGCAAATGGGAAGGGGTTCCAAGGTACCCGTTCCCCTTTGAGAATGGTTGGTAAAATATTTTTTAAGAGTAGAAATGAAACTTCAAATTTATTTTTTTTCTTTTAAAATGCATCCCATTTTCCTTTAAGGAAAACAGCTTGCATTAAAAAAAAAAAAAGATTGCTTTATTTAAAAGCAATCACAGACATGGTAGACTGCTGACCACTGCAGGCCACCATCCCTGTGAGATTAGAGAATCCCAGTGGGTCGTAAATCGTGGCCTACCTCATTAATATTAGTGAGTTACGTCAATTTGTGACCCACTATGAATCACTAATGAATCTCAGAAGACTTTCATAGATTAAGAATATCGATTTCCTAATTGTGATCCGCAAAAAATCCCGATTAGGTAATCGCTATTCCTATTCTAGTACATCTAGCCCTTAACCTCATTCTTTCCCTGTGGAAAAGGAATGGGACAA
Source organism: Triturus cristatus (assembly GCF_964204655.1). Lineage (NCBI taxonomy): Eukaryota > Metazoa > Chordata > Amphibia > Caudata > Salamandridae > Triturus > Triturus cristatus. The sequence goes on along the minus strand of NC_140587.1, from coordinate 477,008,252 downwards.
TTTGAGTATTTATTGGTGCTGGGATGACTAAGAGGATCAGCATGGAGTATTTTGTCATCACATCCATTGGACGGCTGATTCCTGATTACTGGATATTGTTTAGAGTTCACAGCCTGGTTGGTCAAATTCTGAATGGTATTCGGTGTGACAAAATGTTCCATGATTTTACACATCCAAGGGAGTCTTATATTGAGATATTGAGATCTTCTGGATTAAGAGTAGACTACTTGAGAGGTTGTGTGAGGAGTCTGGGGTAGGACTGATGTAGGTTTCACTTGTGTCTCTCCTTTGTTGGCAGCAAATGAGGCTGCACATTAAGCATTTTCTGGATCTAAAGCATTTCCCCAACTGTTGAAGTGCTGTAGGGTTGCTAGGTTTGAAAGCAGTGGCGGCTCCTCCGCTAAGGCAGAGGAGCGTCACCCCACTGATCAGGTTGAAAAAGGAAAAAATAATAACTCATTCTTATTATCATTTTATTTTTCCGCTTGCTCAGCTGGGTAAGGCTGAGGCTGCTCTGCTCACAGAGTAGGGGAGGGGTGGTTAGCCCACTTCAAGTGCGCAGGACGCTTTGACCGGGTGTCTCGGGAAGATCAAACTGTCATGCGCACTTTGCATGTTCTCCATGAAAGCTGCATTACAGCCTGCATGGAGAACATGCCCAGTCTTCCATTTTCTGGCTGAGAATCAATCCACGGCGCTCAGACCAATCACAACAATGCATTTCAGCATTTGATTGAATGTCAGGAGGATGGGAGCTGGGTGCTTCCTGCTTCCTGCTGCTTCTTGCCCTGGAAGCCTACAAAAGAGCACCCAGATGAGGCAGCGGTGATGGCAGGCGGCAGCGGCAGACAGGTAAGTGAGTATTTAAATTTTGTAATTATCCCCCGCGACCAGTATTTTCATTTTTAATTCATTCCCCTTCATCCCAGGCCCCCCATTACCTTCAAATACCATCTGCCACTGGTTGAAATGTCTCTTGTTTGAATATCCTAATATGTGGATAGGCAGCTTTGGGAGTGATAATAAAGGCAGATTTGTAATTTTATTAATGAGGAAGAATCCCAGTGACTTTCAAATTTCTTATGTTTGAAAGATGATCGCTGCTATACTAGGGAAATATATCATTAACAACCTGAATTAATCAGGTAAAAGAACCTAACCTAAAAAGAGAGAAAGGTGTCAGAAATCAACTGGATTCTGAAGTCCACCAACAAGAGAGAAAGAAAAAGATTTTTTCTTTCTTGAGTCCCCTCACTCACCCGGGTTTCCCCACGGTGACATGATTCATCATAGGGGTCCTCTCAGTCCTCTACGGGCTGAGGCATGCTGCGACTTGCGGATTACGTAGGAGCACTAAAAAGATTCAGATTATGTGTAGTGCAAGTGAAAGTGTAGTGGAGTGGGAAAACGTGAATTAAAATAATCAGCTAGTGGGCCAAATATATTTTATTATTGCTCCTAGCTAATTGGTTTAAAAACGGGGAATATGCTAAAGGCCCTAACTATAATGGATAGGTGTACCTAGCATATAGTCAACTAGTTTCGAGCTTCCCCCAGCTCTTCTTCAGGACTCCACCGGGACCAGCCCGGTGTGAAAGCACCACTCCTAGTCGACCTGATTAAGGTGCAAAAGTGTGACGCTGCAACTATTAGGCATGCGTTATAATTAATACATACGTAGATATACGTCAGGCAAAATCTGTAGGATATATAAAGTACATATATTAAAGGAACAAAAGATCATTGGCAATGTTGTCAAAACAATTGTGATCACACTACACACAAGTGTTGGTACACTCTTTCCTCTAATGTGCCGCTATGTGGTTCAAAAGAAGACGTTAAACAAAGAACATTCTGAATCTTTTTAGTGCTCCTACGTAATCCGCAAGTCGCAGCACACCTCAGCCCGTAGAGGACTGAGAGGACCCCTATGATGAAGCATGTCACCGTGGGGAAACCCGGGTGAGTGAGGGGACTCAAGAAAGAAAAAATCTTTTTCTTTCTCTCTTGTTGGTGGACTTCAGAATCCAATTGATTTCTGACACCTTTCTCTCTTTTTAGGTTAGGTTCTTTTACCTGATTAATTCAGGTTGTTTATGATATATGTACTGTTGGAGGGTGAACCTAACCTTAAACCTCTAATTCCCCCCATTTTTTGATAACCATTATTTACAGCGTGCAGCTGTGGGAAACCCATTTGCTATTAACCTCTGTCTGACACTTCACCTCACATATCCCTCAAGATATCTCGGACAAAAATGACCGAAGTAACAGGTCTTACCTACTCACAAGATGAGGTAGATAGAATCATAGCTTCCATGCTTCCCCTGGCTGGGACCAGTACCAGGGACACCAACGAAGCCAGTCAATGCTGGGATGAGTTGACAGAACTGAAACGTGAACAAATAAAAACGTTGATACACGGGATCATGATGACTGAGTACGTAAGAGCCAACATTGCCCCACGTGGCTTGATAGTCAGAAATGAACCCTTTATCTTTCAACATGATAAACTCTTTAAGAAGGATTGGTCATTAATATCCTGGCATTGTACCTGAGACTGGCTTGTGCTAATTATAAAAACTGCTGCACGCCTCTCAGAAGAAATGAAAATTGGCATTCATGACCTGGAGATTCGTTTAAAAACCTATCAGAGTACTGCTGAGTTAAAGAAACGACTTGAAGGACTCAACAAAACCATGACTGAATTTGAAATTGGTTTAAAAGATACAAAATATGTAAAACTACAAAAAGATCAGAAAAATTTCTCACAAGAAAAAATTTACCCTTACACTAGAGATGATTATATCCCTACAAATCGCAATCCAGGCTACAACACGGATAGCGATGGCTCTGACACAGAATCAGATTTTTCTGATTCGGGTAGAAATCACAACTTTACCAACAGGAACAGACGAACAAGAGGAGGACGGCCGAGAAACAGGGGCGGACCAAGATTTGGTTGGTCTCCATATCAAAACATCCCACCATACGCCCCTCCACCACAGTTTTTCTATGGACCACCTCCGTTTCATCAATCTTATCCACCGCAACCCTACCCATACTGGGATGAATCACAGAACCAAGAACAGAGTCAGTCTTTTTTAGGGAGAGGAAAGACTCCTTTAAGAGGAAAAAACAGACGAGGCCAACAGGTACAATGGGCTCAGCCACTGGAGACGGTGAGGAGCCACACACGGAGCATGGGTCCACCGAACATGCCCTCAACGAGCAGCAACCAAGCCTACTAGTCAACCTGTCCAGTGTCACTCTTACACCCATTCAAAAAACTGTATTGGAAAAAGGACTAGGTTTTGTTCCAACAGCCACTTTGGATAAATTCAGGCTGGTCTGCGAATTGAAAGAGTTTATCCGCAGGATAAAATTGGACATTTTCTTCAGAGACAAGGAACCAAACACTAACACCATTACGGATACTGGATTACAAAACAAATCTAACTTTACACCTCCATCTAACAACCTTCCCATTGAACTACTAGCTTTTGAAAAAGCAGTACTGAAGGAAGTCACAGAAATAGACCCTAAAACAATAAGGGTATTTCACAACACCAGCAAAATCGAACAAGAGGCAATCCACCAACTATCAAATGAAAAAAACCTCACAATAAAACCAGCAGATAAAGGTGGAGCAATAGTCTTACAAAATACACTTGAATACCAAAAAGAATGTCTACGCCTATTGGCTGATGAACGAAACTATTTGGCAATACGGATTGACCCCACAGAACGTCTACGGATAGAGATCGCAAGCTTGGTTGAAGAATCCTTGACAAATGATTGGATAAGTAAAAAAGAAGCGGATTTCTTGGAGAACAAGAAACCCATAATCCCTTATTTTTATACTATTCCTAAAATACATAAGTCAATGGTGGCACCCCCTGGTAGACCGATAGTATCAGGGATCGGTTCAATTCTGGAACCTCTGTCTAAGTTTGCGGACGCATTCTTACGACCTTTGGTCCAAGCCACCGAAACATATTTACAGGACACTAAAGCAGTCCTTTGTCGGATTCAGAATCTTGAATTCAACCCCATAACCAGTATACTGATCAGTTTAGATGTGGAGAGCCTCTATACTAGTCTACTACACAAGGACACATTGGACATCCTGAAGGAAGTTCTCTTTCAAAACAATTGGGGATACCACACACCCAGACACGTGGTTCTTGAATGCTGTCGCCTAGCTCTGACAGAGAATTTCTTCCAATTTAACGACTCTCTGTACAAACAAACGCACGGTACCAGCATGGGAAGCACCTTTGCAACGAGCGTAGCAGGGCTCTATGTACATCATCTGGAGAAACAAAAGATTCTCCACCAAAATAATCCACACATCGACCATATAAAACTATGGAAAAGATACATAGATGATGTGTTTTTGATTTGGGAAGGTAGCGAAGCAGAGGCTGAATTTTTCCTTGTTTGGCTCAATCAACAAGATCCTTTTCTGAAATTTACCTTTACTATGAGTAGGTCAAATCTGGTTTTTCTTGACCTCAACATAACAGCGCACGAAGGTCGTATGATCACCACCACACATTTCAAGCCCACAGCTAGGAACTGCCTACTAGTGTATGACAGTTTCCATCCCAGGAGTCTGAAAGACAACCTCCCTTTTGGGCAATTTTTGCGCCTGAGACGCAATTGCACCACACAACAAGATTATAACATCCAAGCTAAGGATCTATCACAGAAACTTATACGACGACAATACCCACAACATCTAGGGGCCGATTCAGAGAACTAACTTAAGACAAAATCCTAAACTTACTACTTTTGGTATTCACAGAAGTTAGGATTTTGTCTTAAGTTTGTCTTAAGACAAACTTAAGACAGTCTTAAGACAGACTTAAGACAGTCTTAAGACAGACTTAAGACAAACTTAAGACAGACTTAAGACAGACTTAAGACAGACTTAAGACAAACTTAAGACAAACTTAAGACAAAATCCTAACGTAAGTCTGTCTTAAGTCTGTCTTAAGTCTGTCTTAAGTTTGTCTTAAGTCTGTCTTAAGACTGTCTTAAGTCTGTCTTAAGACTGTCTTAAGTCTGTCTTAAGTTTGTCTTAAGACAAACTTAAGACAAAATACTAACTTCTGTGAATACCAAAAGTAGTAAGTTTAGGATTTTGTCTTAAGTCAGTTCTGTGAATCGGGCCCCTAGTGTTCAAGGCCAAAAAAAGAGCTTCTAATAATAACAGAGAAGCACTACTTGAAGACAAACCTGAGAACACGGATAAAGACCATAAAAGACAAATCTGCATCACCACCTTCAATATCGCATCAGATCAAGTCACTAAAATAATAAAGAAACATTGGCGAATCCTGAATAGTGGAGGTTTGGATCTACAAAAACCTATGTTCAGTCATAGGAAAGCCAAAAATCTGAGGAACTATCTAGTACATACCCGTCCCAACCCTACCAAGACGGATAGTCCTTTACGTTTGCTCTATCCATTACCTGAGGGCCATTACCCATGCAGCAACTGCAGTGTGTGTCACTTAACCAGAGCTACCAAAACAGTAACCTACAACAATGGGATGACATGGAATCTTCGATCTTTCACCAATTGCAATACAACAGGTGTGGTATATCTTATCACCTGCATTTGCAACCTTCATTATGTGGGGATGACCACAAGAAAGGTGAACACAAGAATAATCGAACACCGAAGTAATTTCAGGTGTAAACGTAACAACACAAAAATGACCACTCATTTTTTAGAACAACACCATACACCTAATGATCTCAGCTGGGTCATACTTGAACATGTAAACAACCACCCTAACATCGAGAAAAAACTGCACGAGAAAGAACAACGTTGGGTGTTTAAGCTACGGTCTGACACCAAAGGTCTAAATGATGATATACCGTGGGGACAATTTACATGAAACTAGGGTTAATGCACTAGCCATAGTCTAATAACCTTGTTATCATCTAGGGTTATTCCGATGTTTTTCCTAAATTCCATCGTGCCTCTTGTCCTGCAATTAACTTTATTGAAAGTTGTGTTAAAACTCATACCCTCTGGCCCCTACCTGACAAGTTAATCACACCAGTGATTAAACTGAATACCTCTTTTTTTTCTCCCCTACCGGTATAAGCACGATATACACAGTTGATTTAGTATATCTTGATCACTACATTGAGTTTCATCAAGAATCTCTATTCCGAACTGGCCTTATCCATCATGGCCACACCATTGAGACTATGATCTCTGAGCTCTCCTAGGACACATCGTATGAGGCATAGATAACTGCCTTCCGAAGGTATCATGCATCCACTTATACATTTCTTTCATTATAAATCCCATTTATAATTTTTTCATGTATGATCCTTATATGGAAGTAAGGGCAACTCTAACGCGAGTACACCAACTCGTAATAATATCCCAATCCAAAACGGCCACAACTGACAGGGATTCCGACGACGAGTCCTCCCTCGCTTTCTATGCGGAAAACACCCATTGATAACCGGCCCCTCGCCCGGGACACTTCAGTATGCGGTCCGTGAGGTTTGGCTTCATTAGGTGTTCAAGAGTGTGGTTGTCCACGTACAAGTAAGTGGGGAAGCTTTTGGGTAGATCAGCACGCCCATTTAAATCCCGGAGGTCGTTTCCTTTCTTCCGTTCCTTTCCTAAAGGGCCAGCCTCAGATACGGAGCCCGACACCATTTAATGACCTCATTTACCATTTTTCTAGGTGTACGAGATCTCCACACCCCCTCCGTTGACCATGAGACACATTGTTGCTTCCTAAAATGTATGTAATGTCTTACAATCGTTAGTCTTGTATGTGTTTTATGTTGTGTCAGACGCATGAGGTTTTTATGTATATTTTGTGCATTCATTGAATTTCAACTCACTTCTCAGCACAGCGCCTGCATGGAGAATGTTCTTTGTTTAACGTCTTCTTTTGAACCACATAGCGGCACATTAGAGGAAAGAGTGTACCCACTCTTGTGTGTAGTGTGATCACAGTTGTTTTGACAACATTGCCAATTATCTTTTGTTCCTTTAATATATGTACTTTATATAGCCTACAGATTTTTCCTGACGTATATCTACGTATGTATTAATTATAACGCATGCCTAATAGTTGCAGCGTCTCACTTTTGCACCTTAATCAGGTCGACTAGGAGTGGTGCTTTCACACTGGGCTGGTCCCGGTGGAGTCCTGAAGAAGAGCTGGGGGAAGCTCGAAACTAGTTGACTATATGCTAGGTACACCTATCCATTATAGTTAGGGCCTTTAGCATATTACCCCGTTTTTAAACCAATTAGCTAGGAGCAATAATAAAATATATTTGGCCCACTAGCTGATTATTTTAATTCACTTTATCCCACTCCACTACACTTTCACTTGCACTACACATAATCTGAATCTTTTTAGTGCTCCTACGTAATCCGCAAGTCGCAGCATGCCTCAGCCCGTAGAGGACTGAGAGGACCCCTATGATGAATCATGTCACCGTGGGGAAACCCGGGTGAGTGAGGGGACTCAAGAAAGAAAAAATCTTTTTCTTTCTCTCTTGTTGGTGGACTTCAGAATCCAATTGATTTCTGACACCTTTCTCTCTTTTTAGGTTAGGTTCTTTTACCTGATTAATTCAGGTTGTTTATGATATATGTACTGTTGGAGGGTGAACCTAACCTTAAACCTCTAATTCTCCCCATTTTTGATAACCATACTAGGGAAATACACATTTTTAGATTACTATGAAGATTTTTCTAGTGCTGATAAAGTCTTTGTTTGCTTTCTCAGAGAAGTATTCTATTTGATTTTGTGGATAACTTTTTTGTGTGTTGAGCAATCATATTGTGGTAGTTACAGTAATATGGTTAGGTGTCCTCAGTCAAGAGATTAACATTTTCTAGCATTCTGTTTTCAAGGCTTTTAGAGTATCACTGAACTGGGACTTGTGACTTGTTTTTTTGGTTCTCTTGAGACGGACTCATTTGTATACAATAAGTATAATGACATTAGCCAGTAGTGAGTGCCTCAAGGAATGATTGATACTGAAAGTCGAGGCTGACTTAGGCAAGTGTTTTTTGCCAATGTTCCTTTGAATGCATAGGGGGGTTAATGTTTCTGTTAGAGCAGAGGAATATAAGGATGATCCCTTTTTTGGAGGAACAGGAATAAGGAAGTTTATAGTAAAGAGGAAGATTTTTTTACCCAACCAGACAAAATGTCATTGGGTGTTTTAGCTAATTTACAGGCAATGTAGGATTACAGTGTCCAGACAGTTCCACCGAAATGTGAGAGGTCCTTGTTCATAATATCAAAGGTTGCAATTATAAGAAAGATCAAGGCATACTTTTGAATGGATTGTGTAATCTTCTATCCACGATTTGGAATCCCTGGCAATAGGTGTGTAGTTGATAGTGAAAAAGAGCTCTGAAAGCAGGGATGAGAAATGCTCCATGATCATTTGTGTTGGGTCTTGGAGCTGCAGCAACATATTACTTTCCGAATTAGGTATGATGAGCTTTGATGCATAGATAAATAAATTCACGGTTGGCATTTGCAGGCAGGTAAATGCTGGATGTGTGGAAACAGTTTTTAGTGTTCTGCCTACCTCCTCCCATCCTTTTTAGGTCTCACTTGCAGACATTTTTAGCTGTATGGCGAGAGCTCATGTTATCACACACCACACATACACAATGGAAAAAAATGGAAAACACACACCACACAACATACATATACTCATACATAAAAACATAGAAAAGGGTCTCTTGATATAGGCCCTTTCAGTCATAGGCTACTGTGATTCAGCTGGCTTCAGACAATGTATAACCCAATTTGGTATCAGCCCAAGGCATTTCCCAGATGTGAACCCATCACCCCATCAATTCCATATTCTTTGGCATTCATTCCTTTATTATTGCCACTATTTTGTTCTTTTAGCAGGAGTGAACCCACACTTGAGCATCTCGATAGGTACATTCCCTTCTCTCCCCTGCATGTTCCATACTGTTCAGGGCTTTTCCGTCTATCCTGTTCTGATGATTCCCTCTTCATCCCAGCCTAGCTGCACAATTTCATCCCTTAGAGCCTGTGAGCTTCCCACTCTATTGGGCTGCTCACTTCACTTTTAAGTGCTTCATTTCACTTTATTTGTTATTTTAAATTTACTATACCAACATGGCTGTTGGCAATTTTGGAACAATAAATTAAAAATATTAAAATTGCAGACGATAGCCGTATCGTGATAGTAACACTTGATACTGTTGTATTTTCTTTTGCTATGTCCTGTTAGTTTGTTCCATGGCCTAACTTTATTATTGTGTCATGGTCTATTCCTTTTGGAATGTTTGGAGTTAACTGTAAAGCAGTCAGGCAGTTTATGTGGAACTTTCCTCCTTCTCATCCGTGGTGGGAGTTTCTCTTCTACAATAAAACCCACTCTGGGTTCTTACATAACTGGGGCTTCTTCCCCTTCTTTGGGTTTTCACATTGGCAACATCTGGCTACTGAACCCACTACTTATTTGGAGAAACTTCATCACGCTTCCCTGGATCTTCATTCCATGGCATCCATATATTGAACTGATTTGTTGCATCACTATACAAAATGTAACTAGGCCCTTTTTTCATATTTTCACCAGGTGATCCCATTCTTTCATGGATGAAGTGGGAATAGTTGTTTATTAATTATTAGAAACTTTGTGGTCCAAATCTATCACCCCAGAAGAAAACATCTATGTTACTACACTGTCTTGATGCAGAAAATGTTAGAGAATCTACCTAACATAAATAATGAAGTAGAGAGTGATACTTCTGTGAATGAGTTTAAAGGACCATTAAGAAATTGGAATTACATTTTCTTCCCAAAGTTTCTATCATTTTGCAACAATATTATTTTGGCTAAAGAAAGCAAGGTGATGAAACATCTGTAGAGGATTATGTTACAGCTCTTTGGAAATTGTCTTCATCATTTCACTTTGGGGAAAACACATATGAAAGAATTAGGGATCAGTTTATGCTAGAGTGTAAGTGTGATAAGATACAGGAAGAGCTTTGGTCAAAAAAAGATCCAAGTTGAAATGAAGTGTTAAAAATATTGAACATTTGATGCTCTACATAAGGAAGTTACAAAATACTGAAGAGCCTATTTGTGCCTTTCAAGCTATTATGACCAAACAAAAAAACAATCTGCTATTATTTTCAAGGGTTAAAATACCTATTACAGGTGTGAAAGTAACAATCACTAGGCTAAATCCAAGGACTGTCCCATTTTACAGGCTTTGTGTAAGCTGTGTAGAAAGGGGGGCAGTACACCGAGGTGCCGATTCCGATCGGGTAAAATAATATCCCGTACGACTCGTATCCGTATTTTTTTACGTACGAGTCGTACAAGTCCCGTACAAACGGCGAAGTACGATTCGTACCGTAAAAATACATACGAATTGCATCGGGAAAAGTCTACGAGACGTCCCCCGGACAGATTTACGTACGAGTCATAAAACTGAAGTCCGAGCGCACAAGTCCGATCTGTACCGGCGTCCCGAATACACAAGCGTATGGAAAGCATCCCGTACGGAGCGAACTTTGTACGACCCCTACCCCGGGTACACTTGGGCCCGGGGTACGAGTCATACGGCCCCCCACCCCACCCGCGCATGTCCGCGCCGTACCCCCCACCCCAGCACCCACGTATGTACGTGCCGTACCCCAGCACCCGCGTATGTACGCGCGATACCCCCCCACCCCAGCACCCGCGCATGTATGCGTCGTACCCCAGCACACGCGTATGTAAGCGCCGTACCCCCCACCCCAGCACCTGCGTATGTATGCCCCATACCCCCCACCCCAGCAACCGCGTATGTATGCGCCGTACCCCAGCACCCGCGTATGTACGCACCATACCCCCTCACCCCAGCATCCGCGCATGTACGCGCCGTACCCCAGCACCCGTGTATGTATGTGCCGTACCCCCCCACCCCAGCACCCACGCATGTACATGCCGTACCCCAGCTCCCGCGTATGTACGCGCCGTACCCCCCACCCCAGCACCCGCGCATGTACACGCCGTACCCCAGCACATGCATATGTAAGCGCCATAGCCCCCACCCCAGCACCCACGTATGTATGCCCCATACCCCCCACCCAAGCACCCGCATATGTATGCGCCGTACCCCTGCATCCGCATATGTACACGCCTTACCCCCCACCCCAGCACCCGCACATGCACGCGCCGTACCCCAGCACACGCGTATGTAAGCGCCGTACCCCCCACCCCAGCACTCGCGTATGTACACCCTGTACCCCCCACCCCAGCCCCATACTTAGACACACCGTACCCCAACACCGTACCCCAGCATCGTGTATGTACGAATCGTACAACACCATTGCATATGTGATCACTGTACAACAACATAGCTATGGACGCACCTTACATACGCGAAAATGACTCGTACTGAACCAGGACACTGTAAAACAGCACAAGGAGGGTCAATTTGACTCGCACAACACCACAAAACACATCTACAGGACAAAAAACAACTAAAAGACTGACCTGGCACATCCAAACAGTCAAACAGAGGCCCAAACTCACAACCACCTCTTATAACACACCCACCAAAAGTTCAAACCCAGCCGCACCCACAAATGGACCAATAAAAAGGGCCCACAATCACAAACCATGAGCCTTTGCAATAGACCCACTGCTGACAGACATCACACACAAACAACTGCACCCATACATCTTAACTTACACACCTTCACACAACCTCCTTCACACAGACCCCCTCTACACATACACACACACACCTACACATTCACACCCACACACCCACAACCATCCACACCCACACCCCACACCATGCCCACAGACAAGAATCCAAAGTTCACAAGGGAGGAGCTGGACATCCTTGTCAACAAAGTCATCAGAGTCGAGCCACAGCTCTTTGGAACAAAGGCCAGACAGACCAGCATATCCCAAAAAACTAGCCTGTGGCAGAGGATCGTCCATCAGAAGGACCAGGAATGAATGTCAAGCCAGGTGGTACGATCTGCGCAGGGCAGTCAAGCGCAAAATGAACGAGGAATACGCCCAGAGTAACATCACAGGAGGTGGGCTGCCCCGCAGACCGGTACATTACCATCCCTGGGAGGAGAAGGTGATGGTCCTGCTTCCGCCCGTGGGAGTACACGGAGTCGAAGGAGTTCGAGAGCCTGGTGAGTACACAAACAACTCACGTAACATGGGGGGAATGGCATCCACACCCCAACTACAACAAATGCACTCACCTACCCCCAAGCCCTCACCTGACACAACCACACTCTAAACAACGCTCATGCCACTAACATGAGTATGCCCCATTCACAAAGCAAGGCCATGCCATGTCCCAGCCTACACAAACCACAAACCCAAGACAGGATGTCCGGGATGCTGGGAGGGTGGTGATCACTAAACATATTGTACAACTCAGAAACAGACACCATTGCACTCAGCCCATATGGCCCAGGTACATACCCATGCTCCATGTGCAATGCACAGGGACTGGCAAAGTACTGACAAGGTAGCTAACACTTGGCCCTGCTGTAGGCAGCACAAGGCCCTCCTGTGACAACTGCAAACTCTAACACAAACACAACAAGCTCAGAAATCTAGGACAGGAACTCACACTCACTGACATGGCAGCATGCGCCATGGTGGGACAGATACATCACCTGGGAGACCCACCGCCAAATCACACCACACCCACCAGCAGGCACCGTCAATCAATCAACAATCGATCAGGGTACATGTAAGGCGCGCTACTTACCTATGAGGGTCTCAAGGTGCTGAGGGGGGGGGGTTCCACCACTGCTCGAAGAGCCAGGTCTTGAGGAGACTCCTGAAGTCAAGTAGGTCTTGGGTCAGTCGTAGGTGGGTTGGGAGGGTCTTCCAGGTCTTGGCGGCGAGGTAGGAGAAGGATCTGCTGCAGGCGGGCGTACGTTGGATGCGGGGGACAGCTGCGAGGGCAAGGATGCCAGAGCGGAGCTGGCAGGTGGGGGTTTAGAAGCTGAGTCTGATGTGCAGGTAGGCTTGTCCGGCGGTGTGGAGTGCCTTGTGTGCATGGCTGAGGAGCTTACAGGTGATCCTCTTGTCGATGTAGAGCCAGTGCAGGTCTCTCTGGAGGGGGGTGATGTGGCTGTGGCGGGGGCGTTGACGATCAGTTGTGCCGAGGCGTTTCTGAAGCATTGTAGCCGCCGTTCGTGTGTGGATGGGAGTCCTGCGTAGAGTGCAGTGGCGTAGTCCAGTCAGCTGCTGACGAGGGCCTGTGTCACTGTTCTACTTGTTTATGTCGGGATCCACCAGTAGATCCGGCGGAGCATGCGTAGGGTGTCGTAGCAGGAGGAGGAGATGCCGTTGACCTGCTTGGACGTGGAGAGGGCGGATGCGAGGATCAATCCTAGGTTGCGTGCGTGTTTGGTGGGTGTCGGTGATGTCCCCAGAGCGATCGGCCACCAGGAGTCGTCCCAGGCTGAGGGTGTGGATCCGAGGATGAGGACCTCCGTCTTGTCCGAGTTCTGTTTCAGATGGCCGCTACGCAGCCAGTCGGCGATGGCCCTCAGACCCTCGTGGATGTTTGTCTTGGTGGTGTGAGGCTCCTTGGTGAGGGAGAGGATGAGCTGGGTGTCGTCGGCGTAGGAGATATTTTTGAGGTTGTGGTGGCGGGCCACTTGTGTGAGGGGAGCCATGTGGATGTTGAACAGGTCGGGGCTGAGTGATGATCACTCACTCACCCCTTACACAAGCACACACCCCCGGGGCAGCCAATGGAGTCACACACTCTCACAATGGACATGTGACACAACAAGATCAAGCCACAGCCAAAAAAGCATCCAAGGCCAAATGCGACATGTCAAAGACCCTGGATAACATTTCAATCAGTCCCCTGCAACATATCCATCCACAAGTGAACATTGATGTGAATGCTAGGCACATACAACTACCAGGAGGAACTGTGGCAACTAGAACATGTATGAAACATGGATGTCGCATGAAACAGCATTAACATTGTCTCTCTCTCACACACAGGGCAACGTCATGGATCTCCCCCCAACACTGGGGGGGAACAATCACAGGCCCAGGCTCAGCAGGAAGATGATCCCACCGGCAGCGACGACTCTCAGCACTCTGTGGATGACCCCAACCAACCTGGACCCTCTGGTGCCCAAGCCCCTGCAGCACCTGCGTCAGGTACATCTGTGCCAACCACCACCCCCATTCTTGCCACATACCAGGAGACACCCAGGAGCCCTGCCCACACAGAACAACTGAGCCAGTCTGACCTGGAGGGACAAGGTTCTCCGGCCATCCAGGAGGAGGCAGACAACCCTGCAAATGCCATCCCTCAGGGGTTCCGTAGACCCGATGTGCCCACAATGGCAGGCCAGGCTCGTGTGGGCAGGGGTGGTGGGAGTGGAGGCAGGCGGAGGCGCGAACCTGACCAGCCAGCTGAGGGAACCGGTATGTCACACATACGCCACATCTTGGACACATACCGGTGTGACACCAGGGGCATCAGCCAGGTAGTGGGGACCCTCAACGAGATTAAGAACCAGCAGGCCGAGCAACACGCCAGTCAACAGCAACACCAAGGATGGATGGAGACAAGACTGGCTGAGCTCCCGGCGGTGCAAACGGACATAAGCCGTTCACTCCGTCGGATCGCCGACAACATGGCCAACCCTCCCTGTGCCCCCAGGCGAAGACCACCACCAGCCACAGGGAGGGAGGAGGAGGAGGAATTGTCCGACGGAGCGTCACAAACATCGTCAAGGCCTGCATCTGGGGGTCCCCCGAGGAAGGTGGGTCGTCCACGGAAAAGACCGTGAGAGGAAGCGGATCATCCACATCTCCCAGGTCACCTGGCCTGGCACCTGGCCCTCATGCGCAACAGCAGCACCTCATCCAATGACATTCTCTGCCACGTGGACTTGCTGGTCACAGTCTGACCAATGATGACCAACACTGTGGTCTGGACACTGATGACTCCAAATGACAAGGATCCCATCTCCCCCTGTGAACTTTGGATTCCATGCACACTGTATAGCACCTATTTGTCCACACTAAACAGGCCCCCCACCGAGAATAAATCTTAATTTCTACAATTACATGTTGCATTCATTTTGCATGAGTACACAACCTACGTGTGGGGAAATGTCAAACTATGCCTGAGTGTTGAACTAACTCCAGCCATCCATACCCTGGAATCTGAGTCTGGGACAGGACATACATGGGTCACAATGTATCATAGAATACAGACATGGAGCACAATACTCACCCGTGATGGCATCGAGCTGCTGAGGGGGGGCATGCAATACTGTGCGGACAGACCAATTGGGAAGAGTATCCTGAAGGCGTAGAGGTCATGGCTCATGTGGATGTTGCCGGGGAGGGAGTAGCAGGTATGTCTTGCCAGGTGGAAGAACTATGTCCTGCATGCTGGAGTATGGTGGATGTGAAGAATGGTGGCCAGGGCAAGGTTGGATGCACGGAGTTGGCACAACGGGGCCTCGGATGACAGACGGCCAAAGTTGGTTTGGGGTCTGGGGTTGTGGCCTGCCTCCTGAGTGTGGGTGAGGAGTCTGAAGGTCATCCTGCAGCACACAGTGATCCATTGCAGCTATCTCTGGTGGATGGTGATGTGGCTGGGGCGCGGGATGTTGAAGCTGAGGTGTGCACATGCAGCCTGGATGTGGACAAGTTTCCCGGGAGTTAGGATGTACTTGCTCCGTAGAGGGCGGGGCAGTAGTTGACATGGCTGGTGTCATGGGCCTGGGGGATGGTCTGTCTTTCCTTGGAGTGGATCTATCTGTGGAGTATGTGCATCATGCAGAGGGTGTTGCACCCTGAGGTACAGATGCTGGTGATTAGCATGGCAAATGTAAGTGACGAATCCATGATGCACACCATCTTGTGTGCGTGGGCACTGGGTGCATGTGTAGGGCTCTTGCGTGTGGGACACAAGCAGTTGACCCAGCTGTAAGGGGACAATCCTCAGATGATTACCTCAGTCCTGTACAAGTCCAGCCTCAGGTGGCTGATGTTCAGCCATTCATCAATGGATCTCATGCCTTCTTGAATGTTGGAACTGGCAATGGCTGCGTCTTTGGTGAGGGTGAGGAGCACCTGGCTGTCAATGGCATACGAGCTGATGATGAGGTGCTGTGCACATGTGATGCCGGAGAGGGGGACCTGGACACATTGAAGATTGACACGCTGAGAGATAATACCTGGGCCATGTGCCAGATGATGCCACTATCCTACATGCTGAAGGCTTGAGTCCTACTCCCATGGCCTTGCTGGTGTACGGAGCCGGTGGGGAGTAGGAGGGTTGGTGTGACAGGGCCTGGAAGGTGGGGCAGCGCTGTGTAGGCAGTTGGAGTTGCACACTCATCATGCAAAGGTGTCGTGTGTGCGCCTAGGGTATGCCTGAGAGCAGGCGGTAGCTTTTCGGATGGACAATGCTTGGAGGGTGGCTGCAACATCAGACTGTAGTGTGATCTGGGTCATGTAAGGACATGAGGGTCGTGCAATGTGCATGTTGCATGCGCTGACGGTCCAGCCTTTGGCACCGCGTGGCCGCAACAGTGGCACAGACAAGCTGATGACAGCCAAATGAATGGGTGGAGGGAGGAAGGGAGGAGCATCTTTGAGGTGTGTGTGTTGCCGAATCTGTAAACTTTGTGGGCCCTTGCTGCAGGGGCCGCAGCAGCAGGCGGCATGTCCTGGAAACTATGCCACAAGTTGCAGACAAAGACAAGGATGTCAGAAAGAACAACTGCAACAGGCGTATGTAAAGGAAGGAGTGTCCGGTTTCCCATGGCACACCCAGAGACAATGGATGCACAATCACCAAAGATGACTGACACAGGATCAGGAAACTGAAGGCCGAGCTGCGCACAGGATACACACCCTCAGCAGGTGTTGACGGCCCGTTGTGGTCACCAACATTCCCAAATACATACACAACCATGGACATCATGCACAATAGAGATTCTAATCCCTGAAGAACTGCATGCATGTTGCTAAACTACACATAGACTCATATGCACAATCTTTGACAACTATGCCAGAGATGCCACATGCAAAGTGGCAAGAGACCTGCATTGACAGAGATGAGGCACCTTGGAGGGTGTGGAACACATTTATTACTCAGGTTCACACCTAGGGAAATGCATCAATATGAACAGAGTCACAGGTCATTTGGCTGAACATGTGGGACCTACACTGGATACCCCCTTCACAACACAGATGCTGTAAATCCATTGAACTGGCACACAAGTGAAGGGGGTGAGCCAAACACCCCCTGCTGCACACGGAGGGGCTGCAATTCCCCATTGATCCTGTCATGGGGATGTCCCACACTATGTCCACCCGTAGCATCCCGTATGTTTCAGAGGGAAGTTGTACACACATTGATGCCTTCATCAGAATCCACAGTCCCATTACAGATGACTGTTATGAAGGGTGACTATCAATTCATGGGAGTCATGCAACATGTCATGTGCCCCAAGGTGAGTCGACATGTATGTATAGTAACACAACATGCACAGGAGCAGTACCCACACATTCCAAACACCTACCAACACCAAAATGCCTTGCAGAAATCCTTAACCAAAAAGACTTTTCACCATGTCCGTGCATGGGATGCTGATTCAGCACACGTTGCAATACTCATGAGGAATAGCGGGAGGTCAACGATGACACGAGCAGACAGCATGTGAAACTACCTGGGGATGACAGACACACCAGAAGTCAGGGAAAAGATTGTCATCCGCATGCATGGTCATTTACTCTACAGGAATAAGTGTGTCACCATGCTATATTAAAATTGAGTGTCTAAGCTAAAATCTGTGGAAGGACATCATCACTCGAGGGACACATCTGAACACACCTCTAAGTCACTTAGCATACAGTCAGCTGGACACACACATTGCAACACATGCCACAAAAGGCTCCAGGCGTGCACACTCAGACCCATGGACTCACCATTATGAGAAGAAGTTGCGTATGAGCTGACTCCGGATGTCGTCGTCCTCCTCCTCCTCATCCTCACTTGCCTCGTGACCAAGCCCTTCATCCTCCACGGGTGGATGTTCCTGCTCATCCGGATCCAGGATGAATGGCACAGACTTCTCCACTGCCATTTTGTGCAGCATGCAGCACACGAGGAAGATTTTGCAGGCCTTCACCGGTGCATATGGGAGGGACCCGCCTGTCTTGTGAAGGCACCGGAATCGGGTCTTCAGGAGGCCAAACGTCCTCTCGATCACTCGCCTGGTCTGCCCATGTGCGTTGTTGTAACGGTGATCTGCAGCTGTTCTGGGGTTGCGGAGGGGCGTCATCAGCCATGGCATGTTGGGATAGCCAGAGTCCCCTACATGGAAACATCATGTAAAGAAGTGGGTCAGGAGATGCCGTAAGATACAAAGATAGCGCTAAACAAAGGACAAACAGTGTATACCCACCAACAAGACATGCTCGTTCGTTGTGCAGCCGCAGCATCATTTCTGGCACCCTGCTACGCCTCATGATGTAGGCATCGTGTGCTGACCCTGGAAAACGTGCACAGACATGGGAAATCAGCATGTTAGCAAGACACACCACAAGGGCATTTATAGAGTGGTAATGTTTACGGTTGTGATAGGCGACCTCCTGTGCCTGTGGTGGTACCAAAGCCACATGTGTCCCATCAATAGACCCAATTACATGGGGCATCCCTCCCAGGGCATAGAACTCACCCTTGACACCTGTCAACTGCTCACGAGTCGGAAAATGGATGAATTCATCCAGGTGCTCCAACATGGCTTCTAAAACATCATGCAGGACATGGCTGAACATAGTCTGTGACATGCCACCCACATCAGCTATGGTGAATTGAAACGTACCGGTGGCAAAAAAATGTAGGGCTGCCATCACCTTCATCTTGGGGGTCAGCGCAGTACGATACCTGTGTCGCGGTTGGAGGTGTGGTTCCAGCTTTGCGGTCAAGTTCTCAATCAACTGTTGCGAGAAGCGGTAACGTCTTATGCAGTCACGTTCCCTCATAGCACCCAAGTCTGGCATTGGTCGGGGGAGAGGCGGTGCCCTGCAGAAAATTGGAAGGAATAACGAAGAGTGAGTACATAACAACATCAATGTCAATTAACTGAGCACATGCTCAACTGCTACTACACATCTGCTAAATACAGAGTCTGGTCTGTGCAATACACCAGGACACGTATGCCAGCCAGGTGATACTCCTACGAAAAGCCAGCTACACCCGTTGATTGTCAAGTTCTACATGGCAGCCAGAGACATCACAGGAGTGACATACATCCACATATCTGCATTTGAAGGATGTCATCTCATGCAGACAGCTGGCAGCAAGCTAGACGCACAGGTCACATGTAATTGAAAATGTACAGATCACACACATTGCGATGAAGGGGTACACGTGAAAAACGAAAACACAGACATGGATACAGCGCAGATATGTCCTCATGTCATAAAATCATCTTTGAAGCATCCAGACACACGTAACGTGTGAATCCACATGTGGCATGGTGTGCGTATATGTGTGCCATGCCCATCTACACACAGACACATGTTGGATGCAGCAACAGCAGATGCAGTTGATGGAACACCAACAGCAAGCTCATGGGAACACATGACACACACAGGACATAGTCACATCGGGGCACGCTGGTACTTAGATGTCAGGTGTTAGTGTCCCTGTCCCTGGCATCAGGGGACAGTTGCGGGTGTTGGTGACTGTGCCATACCAGTGATGCAGTGCTTGACACGTTTGTACTACATGCACACATGTGCAAAGTGGGAAGGGGAAGTGTGCCACATACTGCCCCATCACACATGACATGTGTACACAGGTTATCACACATCTATTGTGCTAAAACATGAGGAGACATGTGCCATATCACTGCCTGATACACCTAGGCCCTGCACATGAAGGACTGCAATGACAATGACTTGATGTACAGCCGTGCACGAGTCTGACACCTCCATTCCTTTTGTGTGTGCCTCCTATCACCAGTGTAAGCTGTGAAATGCCCCGTACACACACTCTGAGGGTGTGTGAACGGTCCGCATCATTATATTGGTGTTCCCGCCGGAGTACGGGTGTGTGTACGGACCGTACACACGTACGTGTACTACCAGTGTGTACACGTACATGTATGACCGTAGTACACCTATGTGTACACACTGGTCGTACACGTACGTGTACACACTGGTCCTACACGTACGTGTACGACCGTAGTACACGTACGTGTACACACTGGTCTTACACGTGCGTGCACACACTGGTCGTACACGTACGTGTACGATCGTAGTACACGTACGTGTACACACTGGTCGTACACGTGCGTGTCAAACACACTGGGCAACTGGTGCCATAGGGGTACGTGTGAAACGCACCGTACCTGTGTGTGGATTGCTAAATTACATAGGGACACATGAGGGACAAGTATTAGGGCCTAAATGCATGCTGGTTGTCATGGATACCGAGTTTCCAGTTCAAATTTTTTCTTCAGGTGGCCTGTAAAAGGCAGTTGGCAACTAAATACAATGTTGCAAAGTGGTTGTTGACTTCCCATTTTGCTCAAATTTTAAACCATGCAAAGGCACTCACTGGTGTATGTTTAAAGGGATTGGAGGAAACGTAGGATGCAAATGAGTCTGACCAATCACTCTGTACTCCTGTAAATTAAACAACCCAGCAAGGCAGATATAAGACAGCCAGAACCCATGAGAGGGCACTTGCCTGCACTACCTTTCAGTCGACACCACTGCTGCTGCCTGTGCCTCCTCTGGCACCATGTCAAGGTCTGTGGAGAGGGCCCAGCCATTCACCCAGGAGGAGAATGGGGCATTGATGGATGTCATCCTCCCACAGTACACCAGCCTGTATGGGAAACCAGGGGAGCAGGTGAGTGCTGACTCCACTACCTTTGAATGTGCACCTTTTTTGTGACTGTCACTTCTGGCATTGTGTCCAGGTGTGACAGACATGCAATGTTGTTTAGAGTGGGTCCCAGGGGGGAATGGCTTATGTCTCCCATGCAGAGCATGATGTAGTTCCTGTGTGCACTCCTCACTTGCATTGTGCTTACTGTGACATTCACTGCATAGTGCATGGCACATTCAGCCTGCCCAATCCTTTGGGCCATTTTTGTTCTATAGTCCTGAGGTGATTCAGTGGCTCCCCGGTGTGACAGGTGACTGTACCCACAGATGTGTGTGAGTTGAGTGGAGCTGTGGTGAGAGTGGTGAGAGTGTCCAAATGATGTGTACGCCCCTGGACATTGATGTGTGTGAATGTTCCTTGTCATGTGGGTGAGTGTCTATGTGGAGTGTTGCACCACAGCTGCATGGAGGAGGCAACAGCTCCACCCATCTGATGTGAGAAGTAAGCTGTGCAGAGTGTCTGACTTGCTGAGCTAGCACCACACCTGTGACACCCCACAGGCAAGTGGCACATGTGCAGAGTGAGGTTTGTATCTGCTCTTGCCAATGGCAGGTGATTGATCTGTGCCTGTGTGTGTCTGTGTACTCTGCTGAGGTTGCGTCAGTGGCCTGGGGCACGTGACTGCTTGGAGGTGCTGTCCATCAGCCTGGTGTTGCATGTGATGCACAGTGTGTGCCATGATCAGGGAGTGTGTTGCACCCCTCATGCCACCTGTGTACTTTCAATGCCATGTGGTGCATTGGGGCTTCCACAGAGGCTAATGTCCCTATGACAAAGGTGGTATTTGTTGCCAGCATACTATGCCCTGTTCAACATATCAAAGATGTTCAAATGTGTGTCTCTGTGACATGGAGCAGGTGTAGTGATGTTGTCTCACTTTGTCATCCTCACAGGTAACTGCCTACGAGAAGGGGAAGATCTGGAAGTGGGCCGTCAGGGCCGTGAGATCGGTGGAGGGTCGCAGTTGGCGCCTAGCCCAAGTGAGGAAACGCTGGCAGGACATCCGGTGCTGGACCCAGAGGATCGCCCGGTGCCAGCTGAAGGACTCACCTCCACGCAAGCACGGCGGGCGCTGACGCCTGACCCACCAGATGAAGCGTGTCCTGGCGGTGGTCTTCCCTGACTTGGATAGGCGGTTACAGGAGTTGCAGCAGCAGGAAGGGGGTAGGTACATGTGTGTTTGTTGTGTGTCACCAGCTTTTGGAAGTGCTCAGTCACCTGGATATACTGCGAGGGTTAATATGTGCAGTGCATATCCTGTTCCCCAAAGTCAAAGTCGGTGCTGTTCTTCTTCCCTTCCCCTCCTTGACATGTGTTCCCTGGTCTGTGTGTAATCACTTTTGCACATGGTCATCTAGGCTGCCAGTTAATCCAAGTGCATATTGCTTTCTGCATCATGTGGGGGGGGGGTTCTGAAACATGTGTTGTTACCTTGCCTGTGCCCTGTCCTGTACAGTCAGTTGGGGGTCCATATTAGTTGGCACTGAATCTGAGTCTCAACATAGGAGTGTGAGTTTTCAAATGAACAGACTTGCAGCATGCATGACCGATGTTGTGGCCTCAGACATGATGTGCATGAGTGGGAGATATGCATAGTGCCGGGACGGTAGCTCATGTTACAGTCAGATCATTCCAGGACCATGGAGCAGTGTGCCCACTACAGTCCCCTAAGACACCCTTGCCTCGGAATCATGTGTGTCATCCAACACTGTGCCCATTCTCTGTATGTTCAGCATAGGTTGGCCTCTGTGGCATTGTTCCCTGGCCTCATTTGTATTTATCTAAAGTGTGCTACATGTGCCCATTGTACAGGCTGACCCCATTTGGCTTGTGCATCCTCACACTGAGCAGTGCCGGTGTGTCTATGTACAACTATCTGTTGATGGTTGTTTGTCACAAATATGTTTTGGCAGCCTCACAAGGTGATGTGGAGTACATTTAGGAATTCTTGATGCACATTTTAGTAAACCCAGATTAAGAGGTGTAACTTCTTGATCTGTCTCAATCACATTGTCTCAGGTATGGGGGGTTTGTGCGGGCAAGGCCTACATGTCCAAACCTTATGTCTCCTTGCCAGGTCTGACCTGTGTGTGATAAGTGTCTGGACAGACACTCAACATGCAGTGACCCAGTCATGTTGTGCAGGGTTTAATGTTTGTGCTTTGCAGCATGTGTCAAAATTTAAAATACATGGGTCATGCTCATCCATTTTTGCCACCAGTGTGTGGTCAAGATGCTACGTAGTTTGGTCTGTGTGTGCTGACATCTGTGTGGGCATTCTTGGTTCCCATGAGGGTGTCTCCTCAGTGCAGATGCTCCTTATCCCGACACAATTGCAGGCCCATTAGCTAATGCATTGTCCTGTGTTTGGACATGTGTGCCACTCCACATGACAGGCAGTGGGTCAGATGTGTTGCCAACTGTGTCATCATGGTACGGATGGCCATGTGACAGGTGGTATGATTCAAGTTGTTAGTCAAGAAGTATTGTACCTTGGCACTCACTACACTTGTCAACATGTCTCAATTTTTCATATGCTTGACTTTGCTGTTTTTTTGTGAAGGACAATAATGTGCCTGCATGACAGATGTCTCCCAGGGAAGTGCAAAAGAAAGTACCTTTACACTTTCCGGGGACACGCTGGCACATTTTAAAGAAAGGCACAGTTCGATTACCACTTGTTTTCTGATTATACATATCCATGTTCCCACAGTGTATTTGCATTTGGGTAAATCCTTGGTTGTTGCTGATGCCAACTTATGAGTGTCAAGTCATCCAGACCACCATGGTGCCATGTATATATACTTACTGACACCCCATTTCTTCTTTATAGTGGCTTATTTGAATTCGGCTGGCAGCTCATACAATGACTGTGTAAATGTAGTTTTGTGTGCACCACCTTGTGTGACTTCTGTTATACAGCCACATGTGTGTTCTGTACACAAAGTGGCACATTCACACTTTCTAAACATGTACATTGTGTAAAGTGTTGTGAGTCCCAAGGGATCGCAATGTTTTTCGTTTGGGTTTCAAAAGTACTCACAGGTCTCTGAGTGTGGGGACCCCTTCAGCATTGAGGTCTGTTATTTGGCCTTGGGTGCACCAATACTGTTTCGTTCACAGTGAACAAGAGGTGGCATGCCTTCATAGTCTTGCTGTGCTCAACTGTTCCAAGACATTAGCTTCTCAGTATAATTCGATATCAAGTTATTTGCTGTTGTGTCATAATCTCCATTGTTTCCAAGTGCCATGGTGGGTCAACCAACTGGGGAGTGCAGGGTTACATATGTGCGGAGTATTCTAGATGTTACTCATGATGCATTTCCTGATATGCACTGTGACATTTTTTGTTTGGACTCATGTGTCAGATGTATACAGGTGACTGATTATTTTCTGTATCTTCACCTTGCCCACAGCATCATCGGAGGACACCGAGGAAGACACCTGCACGGACCTGGAGGAGGGATCCAGCACCGCTGCCACCACTGCTGGCGAGTCTGCGGGAGCAAGTGGCACGGAGGGCGAGGGGAATCAGGCGGAGGACCTGTCTAGTGGCAACACTGACTACGACGCTGATGGGTCCGAGGCTGAACTCCTCGAGGGGGCGGAGGCTGCTACAACACCTGGCAGCAGCACTACATCTGTCACCGCCCCCTCCATCCCCATCACCGCCCTCCCAGTTGCTCCGGTCCCTTCTGTCCGTGCTAGGCAACACTGTGTCTCCTTCGTGCCAGGCACTGCACCCCCTGCCCCTGTACCCCCTGCTGCCCTCACTGCCGAGTCTGTGGACATTCTGCGGCAGTTGCAGGTTGGCCAGACATCGATGCTGAATGTCCTCCATGGCAACACCAGAATGATGACACAGATGGTGTCGTACATGGAGGGCATGTCATCAGCGATGTCTGACCAACGGATGTTGCTGAGGTCCATGGACTCTTCACTGATGGCAGCAGTGAGTCTCCTGCAGCACTTTGTCCCCCCCACACCTGCACCATCCACACTTCCCACTCCCATGCCTGTCCCAAGCACACCCAGACATTCCCAAGCACGCACCCCACCAGACACAGGCAGCACACCCGCACGTAAGGGCAAGCGCATACCTCCTGGCACGCACACTCAGGGGGATGAAGGCACACCGACTTGGTCTGGGGCACACAGGCATACACGCAGCTACAGACCGAGTCCGCATGCTGCACTACCCAGTCCCTCCAATGGCACTTCCCTCGGCTCCCCTACCACACAATCTGACAAGGAGGCCTACTTGGCTGTGCTGGGCCTCAGCCCCTCTGGCTCACCATCCTGCAAATGGGAACAGCACTCCACGGGTAGGGGAGTTGAGTCCCCCCCATGTCCACCCCCTCCCCCAGTAGCGCTGCACCCCATCACTCCGCCCCCCCCTCCTTTGAGCCTGTGTTTTCTTCGGGTGCAGGGGATACGCTGGATGACCTGGCAGCAGTGTGCAGCACCGAGCTGACCTCCACCTTTGGTGCTGCCCCACCCCTGTGGTGGAGGCATCCGTCCCTGCACCCACCACACCTACCATTACACCTCCTGTCCCTGCGGTGCCTGGTCCTTCCCCACATGATGCCCCCCCCCAGTCGATGAACCTGAGGGTTCTAATGTGCAGGCAAGCTAGGGGAGACGCGTGGCCATGTGTCCCCCCCAAGGACTTCTGATCTGGACTGGCCATGTACCTTTGTAAATAGTGTCCTTTTATAATTTTTCATTTAATGCTGAATAAAGCATTTTCTTTTCACTTTGAACACTATTGCATTCCAGGTATTGATGTGGGTGCTGATGCTTCAGGAGTTGGGGTTGTGGTAATGTGTTATGTTTCAGGAAAATGTTGTAGTCTGCTGCTCATGGGGTGGACCATGGTATCTGCGTGCCATCACAAGGTCTCTGCAAAGAATCTTTGGTCGTGTGTGCTATTTGTGTTTGGAGACATTGTCCCAAGGAGTGTTCCTTCCTCTGTGGCACCTGACATCTTCCCTGCAGGGAGTTGCACAATTGTTGTGCTGACCTCTGTCTACATTTCCTTTGTTGGTGACGGATCCCTTCAACTATGGCCATGCCTGCTCAGCAATGTCTCCGGCTGCATCGTCTGTGCCATCCTTGCTAGTCACTGTACATGTGTATTGAGTATGTTGTAATGCCTTAATGGGGAAATTCACCATTTTCCGCACTATGCATGTGTGTTATCCCAGCCTAGCACACAATTGGTACTTGTTCTGCAGGGTATTGGGCACCTGACTGACAATTGTGGGCATTGTATCTGTGGGAACTCCACCCTATTCCTTCCATGAGAGGCAACATCTTGGTGGCTGTCCCAGCACCTGTACATTCCTTTCAGTCCTGGGATGTGCGTGACAGTGTGTGTTCACTTTGGCTCTCTTAGATTAGTAGGCATTGACATGACTATACAATCTTGTGGCATGATCTCTGTGTGTGTATTGTGCTGCATCCGCCAGGGGTGGGTATGCATGTGTCATTTGTCCTCATACCCACATGTGGTTTGTCATGCAGTGGGGGAAAGACATCCATCCTCATGGGAGTGGGACACTGCTGTCAGTGATGTGTTGTTATGGCACTATCAACATAGTCGAACATTAGGGATGCGTACATACACCCATGGAGTTGTGGTCATCTGATCATGATGTACACACCCCCATGTCTCTGTCCACTGCTGGTATTCCTCTGCACCCACCCCTCACATGTCTCTGTCCACTGCTGGGAGTGATAGGCACCCACCCCTCACATGTCTCTGTCCACTACTGGGAGTGATAGGCACCCACCCCCATGTCTCTGTCCACTGCTGGGAGTGATAGGCACCCACCCCTCACATGTCTCTGTCCACTGCTGGGAGTGATAGGCACCCACCCCCATGTCTCTGTCCACTGCTGGGAGTGATAGGCACCCACCCCCATGTCTCTGTCCACTGCTGGGAGTGATAGGCACCCACCCCTCACATGTCCCTGTCCACTGCTGGGAGTGATAGGCACCCACCCCCATGTCTCTGTCCACTGCTGGGAGTGATAGGCATCCACCCCTCACATGTCTCTGTCCACTGCTGGGAGTGATAGACACCCACCCCCATGTCTCTGTCCACTGCTGGGAGTGATAGGCACCCACCACTCACATGTCTCTGTCCACTGCTGGGAGTGATAGGCACCCACCCCCATGTCTCTGTCCACTGCTGGGAGTGATAGGTGCCCACCCCCATGTCTCTGTCCACTGCTGGGAGTGATAGGCACCCACCCCTCACATGTCTCTGTCCACTGCTGGGAGTGATAGGCATCCACCCCCATGTCTCTGTCCACTGCTGGGAGTGATAGGCACCCACCCCTCACATGTCTCTGTCCACTGCTGGGAGTGATAGGCACCCACCCCCATGTCTCTGTCCACTGCTGGGAGTGATAGGCACCTACCCCCATGTCTCTGTCCACTGCTGGGAGTGATAGGCACCCACCCCTCACATGTCTCTGTCCACTGCTGGGAGTGATCGGCACCCACCCCCATGTCTCTGTCCACTGCTGCGAGTGATAGGCACCCACCCCTCACATGTCTCTGTCCACTGCTGGGAGTGATAGGCACCCACCCCCATCTCTCTGTCGACTGCTGGGAGTTTTAGGCACCCACCTCCATGTCTCTGTCCACTGCTGGGAGTGATAGGCACCCACCCCTCACATGTCTCTGTCCACTGCTGGGAGTGATAGGCACCCACCCCATGTCTCTGTCCACTGCTGGGAGGGATAGGCACCCACCCCCATGTCTCTGTCCACCGCTGGGATGATAGGCACCTACCCCTCACATGTCTCTGTCCACTGCTGGGAGTGATAGGCACCCACCCCCATGTCTCTGTCCACTGCTGGGAGTGATAGGCACCCACCCCTCACATGTCTCTGTCCACTGCTGGGAGTGATAGGCACCCACCCCATGTCTCTGTCCACTGCTGGGAGTGATATGCACCCGCCCCTCACATGTCTCTGTCCACTACCGGGTGTTCCTCTGCACCCACCCCTCATATGTCTGGGCACTGCTGGGAGTGATAGGCACCCACCCCTCACATGTCTTTGTCCACTACTGGGTGTTCCTCTGCACCCACCCCTCATATGTCTGGGCACTGCTGGGAGTGATAGGCACCCACCCTACACATGTCTCTGTCCACTACTGGGTGTTCCTCTGCATCCACCCCTCATATGTCTGGGCACTGCTGGGAGTGATAGGCACCCACCCCTCACATGTCTCTGTCCACTGCTGGGAGTCCTGGGCACCCACCCCCATGTCTCTGTCCACTGCTGGGAGCGATTGGCACCCACCCCTCACATGTCTCTGTCCACTGCTGGGAGTGATAGGCATCCACCCCCATGTCTCTGTCCACTGCTGGGAGTGATAGGCACCCACCCCTCACATGTCTCTGTCCACTGCTGGGAGTGATAGGCACCCACCCCCATGTCTCTGTCCACTGCTGGGAGTGATAGGCACCTACCCCCATGTCTCTGTCCACTGCTGGGAGTGATAGGCACCCACCCCTCACATGTCTCTGTCCACTGCTGGGAGTGATTGGCACCCACCCACATGTCTCTGTCCACTGCTGCGAGTGATAGGCACCCACCCCTCACATGTCTCTGTCCACTGCTGGGAGTGATAGGCACCCACCCCCATGTCTCTGTCCACTGCTGGGAGTTTTAGGCACCCACCTCCATGTCTCTGTCCACTGCTGGGAGTGATAGGCACCCACCCCTCACATGTCTCTGTCCACTGCTGGGAGTGATAGGCACCCACCCCCATGTCTCTGTCCACTGCTGGGAGTGATAGGCACCCACCCCCATTTCTCTGTCCACCGCTGGGAGTGATAGGCACCCACCCCTCACATGTCTCTGTCCACTGCTGGGAGTGATAGGCACCCACCCCATGTCTCTGTCCACTGCTGGGAGTGATAGGCACCCACCCCTCACATGTCTCTGTCCACTGCTGGGAGTGGTAGGCACCCACCCCCATGTCTCTGTCCACTGCTGGGAGTGATATGCACCCGCCCCTCACATGTCTCTGTCCACTACAGGGAGTTCCTCTGCACCCACCCCTCATATGTCTGGGCACTGCTGGGAGTGATAGGCATCCACCCCTCACATGTCTCTGTCCACTACTGGGTGTTCCTCTGCACCCACCCCTCATATGTCTGGGCACTGCTGGGAGTGATAGGCACCCACCCTACACATGTCTCTGTCCACTACTGGGTGTTCCTCTGCACCCACCCCTCATATGTCTGGGCACTGCTGGGAGTGATAGGCACCCACCCCTCACATGTCTCTGTCCACTGCTGGGAGTCCTGGGCACCCACACCCATGTCTCTGTCCACTGCTGGGAGCGATTGGCACCCACCCCTCACATGTCTCTGTCCACTGCTGGGAGTGATAGGCACCTACCCCCATGTCTCTGTCCACTGCTGGGAGTGATAGGCACCCACCCCTCACATGTCCCTGTCCACTGCTGGGAGTGATAGGCACCCACCCCCATGTCTCTGTCCACTGCTGCGAGTGATAGGCACCCACCCCTCACATGTCTCTGTCCACTGCTGGGAGTGATAGGCACCCACCCCCATGTCTCTGTCCACTGCTGGGAGTTTTAGGCACCCACCTCCATGTCTCTGTCCACTGCTGGGAGTGATAGGCACCCACCCCTCACATGTCTCTGTCCACTGCTGGGAGTGATAGGCACCCACCCCCATGTCTCTGTCCACTGCTGGGAATGATAGGCACCCACCCCCATGTCTCTGTCCACCGCTGGGAGTGATAGGCACCCACCCCTCACATGTCTCTGTCCACTGCTGGGAGTGATAGGCACCCACCCCCATGTCTCTGTCCACTGCTGGGAGTGATAGGCACCCACCCCTCACATGTCTCTGTCCACTGCTGGGAGTGATAGGCACCCACCCCCATGTCTCTGTCCACTGCTGGGAGTGATAGGCACCCACCCCTCACATGTCTCTGTCTACTGCTGGGAGTGATAGGCACCCACACCCATGTCTCTGTCCACCGCTGGGAGTGATAGGCACCCACCCCTCACATGTCTCTGTCCACTGCTGGGAGTGATAGGCACCCACTCCCATGTCTCTGTCCACTGCTGGGAGTGATAGGCACCCACCCCTCACATGTCTCTGTCCACTGCTGGGAGTGATAGGCACCCACCCCTATGTCTCTGTCCTCTGCTGGGAGTGATAGGCACCTACCCCCATGTCTCTGTCCACTGCTGGGAATGATAGGCACCCACCCCTCACATGTCTCTGTCCACTGCTGGGAGTGATAGGCACCCACCCCCATGTCTCTGTCCACTGCTGTGAGTGATAGGCACCCACCCCTCACATGTCTCTGTCCACTGCTGGGAGTGATAGGCACCCACCCCCATGTCTCTCTCCACTGCTGGGAGTTTTAGGCACCCACCTCTATGTCTCTGTCCACTGCTGGGAGTGATAGGCACCCACCCCTCACATGTCTCTGTCCACTGCTGGGAGTGATAGGCACCCACCCCCATGTCTCTGTCCACTGCTGGGAATGATAGGCACCCACCCCCATGTCTCTGTCCACAGCTGGGAGTGATAGGCACCCACCCCTCACATGTCTCTGTCCACTGCTGGGAGTGATAGGCACCCACCCCCATGTCTCTGTCCACTGCTGGGAGTGATAGGCACCCACCCCTCACATGTCTCTGTCCACTGCTGGGAGTGATAGGCACCCACCCTCATGTCTCTGTCCACTGCTGGGAGTGAAAGGCACCCACCCCTCACATGTCTCTGTCTACTGCTGGGAGTGATAGGCACCCACACCCATGTCTCTGTCCGACGCTGGGAGTGATAGGCACCCACACCCATGTCTCTGTCCACCGCTGGGAGTGATAGGCACCCACCCCTCACATGTCTCTGTTCACTGCTGGGAGTGATAGGCACCCACTCCCATGTCTCTGTCCACTGCTGGGAGTGATAGGCACCCACCCCTCACATGTCTCTGTCCACTGCTGGGAGTGATAGGCACCCACCCCTATGTCTCTGTCCTCTGCTGGGAGTGATAGGCACCTACCCCCATGTCTCTGTCCACTGCTGGGAATGATAGGCACCCACCCCTCACATGTCTCTGTCCACTGCTGGGAGTGATAGGCACCCACCCCCATGTCTCTGTCCACTGCTGGGAGTGACAGGCACCCACCCCTCACTTGCCTCTGTCCACTGCTGGGAGTGATAGGCACCCACCCCCATGTCTCTGTCCACTGCTGGGAGTATTAGGCACCCACCCCCATGTCTCTGTCCACTGCTGGGAGTGATAGGCACCCACCCCTCACATGTCTCTGTCCACTGCTGGGAGTGATAGGCACCCACCCCCATGTCTCTGTCCACTGCTGGGAGTGATAGGCACCCACCCCCATGTCTCTGTCCACTGCTGGGAGTGATAAGCACCCACCCCTCACATGTCTCTGTCCACTGCTGGGAGTGATAGGCACCCACCCCTCACATGTCTCTGTCCACTGCTGGGACTCCTAGGTAGACACCCACCCGCCCACCCGCACCCTTGGTGCTGTACACTGCTGTCCTGGCCATGAACACACCCCAATATACTGGTTATATGCTGCACCAGGCCCTAAGCCAACATTTGTGGCGTGTGTACGCCTTGTATCACTAATGTACTGGTGCCCTAGGGGTATGGGTGATGCGGTCCGTACCCCTGCATTCATAGGTTGGGTACGTTCCATAACACGCGTACCCCTACATCACCACTACAATGGTGGTACGGGCCGTACTCACGCCCTCAGAGCGTGGGTACGGCCCATACCAGCATTGTAGTGGTGCTGTAGGGGTACGCGTGGTACGGGCCGTACACACGCTCTGAGGGCGTGGGTATGGCCCGTACCACCATTGTAGTGGTGATGTAGGTGTACGCGCTGTACCCACGCCCTCAGAGCGTGTGTACGGCCCGTACCACGCGTACCCCTACATCACCACTACAATGGTGGTACGGGCCGTACCCACGCCCTCAGAGCGTGTGTACGGCCCGTACCATGCGTACCCCTACATCACCACTACAATGGTGGTACGGGCCGTACCCACGCCCTCAGAGCGTGTGTACAGCCCGTACCACGCGTACCCCTACATCACCACTACAATGGTGGTACGGGCCGTGCCCACGCCCTCAAAGCGTGGGTACGGCCCGTACCACCATTGTAGTGGTGATGTAGGTGTACGTGCCGTACCCATGCCCTCAGAGCGTATGTACGGCCCGTACCACGCGTTCCCCTACATCACCACTACAATGGTGGTACGGGCCGTACCCACGCCCTCAGAGCGTGTGTACGGCCCGTACCACGCATACCCCTACATCACCACTACAATGGTGGTACGGGCCGTGCCCATGCCCTCAAAGCACGGGTACGGCCCGTACCACCATTGTAGTGGTGATGTAGGTGTACGTGCCTTACCTACGCCCTCAGAGCGTGTGTACGGCCCGTACCATGCATACCCCAACATCACCACTACAATGGTGGTACGGGCCGTACCCACGCCCTCAGAGCGTGTGTACGGCCCGTACCACGCGTACCCCTACATCACCACTACAATGGTGGTACGGGCCGTGCCCACGCCCTCAAAGCGTGGGTACGGCCCGTACCACCATTGTAGTGGTGATGTAGGTGTACGTGCCGTACCCATGCCCTCAGAGCGTATGTACGGCCCGTACCACGCGTTCCCCTACATCACCACTACAATGGTGGTACGGGCCGTACCCACGCCCTCAGAGCGTGTGTACGGCCCGTACCACGCATACCCCTACATCACCACTACAATGGTGGTACGGGCCGTGCCCATGCCCTCAAAGCACGGGTACGGCCCGTACCACCATTGTAGTGGTGATGTAGGTGTACGTGCCTTACCTACGCCCTCAGAGCGTGTGTACGGCCCGTACATGCATACCCCAACATCACCACTACAATGGTGGTACGGGCCGTACCCACGCCCTCAGAGCGTGTGTACGGCCCGTACCACGCGTACCCCTACATCACCACTACAATGGTGGTACGGGCCGTAGCCACGCCCTCAAAGCGTGGGTACGGGCCGTACCACCATTGTAGTGGTGACTTAGGGGTAGGTGTGGTATGGGCCGTACACACGCTCTGAGGGCGTGGGTACGGCCCGTACCACCATTGTAGTGGTGACGGGTACGCGTACGCGGGAATTGGTGGACACGCCCCCGAAGTGAACAGACCCTGAAGGTAATGTATGGACAGTATATGGTATTTTTTAAATTAGGTAGAGGTTATGTTTCCTGCCCCTTGGCCCCCCTTTGCCCCTGGCTGTTGTGCTGACCTTCTGCGGCGTGCGCTGCGGTTTTGGTGCACCAGGTCGTAGGCTAGGAGGGCTGGGATGACACGTAGGATGGGGTCCATGGCTGTCCGTCGCGTACCGCTGCTCCTTCTTCGCGTCGTCCTCAATTTCCCGGGAGTTTTTGGCTGCCGTAAAAAATGATCCGTGCGGAGTGACGTAGGCACGAATCGTACTTGCTGGTCCGTAGAACGCTACCTGACTCCGTCCGGACGTCACGTACGCGATGTCCCGGATCGGAATTGTGGGTAT
Source organism: Triturus cristatus (assembly GCF_964204655.1). Classification (NCBI taxonomy): domain Eukaryota; kingdom Metazoa; phylum Chordata; class Amphibia; order Caudata; family Salamandridae; genus Triturus; species Triturus cristatus. The sequence continues at coordinate 476,974,651 of NC_140587.1, read as the reverse complement.
TTTTTCGCCGCAAGTTGTTTTTTACGATTTGTATGGAAATGGTATTTCTGTACGAATCGTACTTGCTGGTTTGTTAGGAGGATTTCCCGGGTACGAGTCGTACGGAGAATACGCTCCGTATGACCATTCGTACCCGGGTTTTACAGGATCGGAATCGGGACCCAAGTGTTGTAGGTCTTCTGTGGTAAAGGAGAAGATTTATGAAGTTGTGTCTGCGGAACCTGATGTGGTCCTACGAATTATTAATGATGTGAGTTGCATCTCTAGTTCAGCACCCTTCAGATGTAGCATGTTTGAATGGAACAGGAGTCTCCATGATGATGGACTCAGGTGTGAGACTTTTGTTGGTTTCCGATATTAATTATGCTCATCATTTTGATGGGTGTGTGGGATTGTGTCCCACGGATGTTACTCCTTTAGTTATAAAGGGAAACCCATAGAATTGGTTGGTTGTTTTGTAACTGATATAGACTGTCGAGGGATTTATACCTCTGGGACGATATATGTTGCTGTTAAGGGTGATACAGTGCTAAGATGACCTCATCATAACATTTTAGCTGTATATTTAGAGCCTTATTCAGACTCCCAAGTCTAGATTAGGAAAATTGATACAGTGCTGGATGAGATTACTCAAGACTTTCCTGAGGTTCTCTCCAATAAAATAGGATGTGTGAATGGGTATGTACATTGCATACAATTGAAGGACAGAGCAAAACCAGCAGCCTGTCAGTCGTAATGTTCCTTTGAGCTTGCAAGGAGCTGTAAAAAAGGAGTTGGAATGCCTAAAAAGGGAGAGGATGACTGAAACAGTAGAAGCTTTTCATTGGGTGACTCCAGTGGTTGTGGTCACCAGAAGTTCAGGTGACACATAACACTTTGTGTAGATTTTAGATATTTAAACAAGGAGGTTATTGTAGACAAATTCCCCTTGCTGGAATATTATGAATATGATAACTTTATTGGGGAATTGTAAGTTTTCTACTACACTTGACTTGACATCTGAATACCACCAGTTGCATCTGAGTAAAAATTCTAAGGACCTTACTGCGTTTGTCACAACCATCTGGTGTGTTTTGCTCCACCAGGATGCCTTTTAGCATTTGCTCTGAAGCCTTAGTGTTTCAGATATTTATGACTGAAACATATGGCAATGAGGAGGGGGGTCATATTTTTTCAAGATGATGTTTTGATATTCAGTAATACTTCTGAGGAACACTTTGACAAAGTCAAAAAATTTCTAAGCATATTCAGTAAGAAGGTGATCGCGCTGAAAACTAGCAAATGCAAGTTCTGTTTTCCTAAAATTACATATTTAGGACACATCATCACTGGAGAGGATGAAAAACCTAAAACCAATTTAGTTGATAAGATCTTGACTTTGTCAAATCCTATGAAAAATGAAGATGCACAGGCATTTCTTGGCATGGTTGAGCTTAATGCTAGATTTCTCCCAGATTTTGCCAGCCGTTCTTGTGCCATTTGCTACTGAAAAGGTGTCCTGTTCATGTGGAGTGATCAATGTGAGAAGGAATTTATCGATTTGACGGCAAGTGTGTCTCCTGCACAATCCTTGAAGGGTTTCATTCCTGGTTTAACATGTTGTGTGATCACAGATGCCAGTGGCAATGGTCTTGGGGCGGTGTTAAAACAGCTTCAAGATGGTGAAGTGGTTACTTTTTCATACGCCTCCAGATTATTGAAGGGGGTTGAAAATAAATATTCCAATGCTGAAAAAGACACCCTGGCTGTATATTGGGCATTTAGAAAGTTCAAATAGTTTTTGTGGGGCATTACATGTGTGGTAAGATCAGATTATTTACTTTTCATGAAGTGTTTGGCAAGAAGGGGCTGGATTCTATTTCTTTTTTATCTGTAAGAGATTGGTAGCATTACAGGGTTATCATTTTGAAGTGTCATACTTGCCAGGTGTCGATAACAAAGCTGCTGATTGCTTGTCAAGATTAGTGGTGAAAGTACTAGAGACTGTCAAAGATAGTGACTCTTGGTGGTTGGAGGTTGAAGCCAAGCTTGTAATGTCACCTTGGGGGATGTGTCCGAGGGGGAGTGGTCCTTGAATTGGAGAAAGATGTGGCTTTGAAAGGTATGTGTAAAGCCATAATGGCAGTGATTAATTGTCGGTGTTAATAAGAAATTGGCAGAATTTGTGAAAGTGTTGATAATAATTTACTTCTTAGGAGTGAGAGAACGATTAATGCATATTGCTCAGGAAGGTCACCAAAGGACTTACAAAACTAAGGGGAGGTTCCATTTCTCCTATTGGTGGCCAGGCATGGATATTACCTACTAAGCTTTCTCACATAATTTGGGCTTCTTCTCCTTCTTTGGAATTCCACATAAACATTTCAAGATGCCTGCCTTGCGCACATGCTTCGGAACATCATATGCTTTGTGATGAGAGGAAACCATTTTGGCTTTTTTCATTTTAGCATTCCAACATGGCCAATGGTCATGTCAGAACAGTCAACAAAAAATAAAAGCAAAAAAAGTGTATAGAATACCAGTGCCTGCAAGCGATGGCAAAGCCAATAGGTCAGAAGCAGCTGCAGAACCTACTTCTGGGGCACAGCACTTGTAGGGGCACCTGAGGCAAGGGTAGGACTCACAGAAGGCAGAGTCGAGCAGCACCTGTAGAATTGTAGGAAGTCTTTTGTGTCTCTGAGACTTCAGAAAACAGGAGACAAGCCAGCAAGCCCTTGGAGATCACTTGGAGAGAAGGCATAGTCCAGCTCTCCTTCCAGAAGAGTCAGGGAGCAGCAGGCTGCAGGGCAACAAGTCAAAAAGCAGTCCTTCCAGAAAAGCAGTCCAGTTGAGTCCTTTATGTAGCACAGCCGTCTTTTTGACAGAGGTTCAGTTCAAGATTTAGAAGTGTATGATTTCAGGGGGTCAAAGACCCAGTACTTATACCCAAAAGTGCCTTTGATGTAGGGGGTGACTTCAAAAGAACTCTCTGGAGTACACAAGGATCCATTTCAACCCAGCCCTGTTTGCCAGGCTAACCCTGGGGGGTAAATCAGTGCTTTGTGTGAGGATAGGACACAGCCTATTCAGATGTAAGTGTGAGCCACCTCTCCCCCTTCCTGCGCAGAAAGGCTATCAGGATGCTGATGAATGCAGAAGAGTTCTCTGTCACACCCAGCCCTTCCTGTGTTTGTAGCTGTCTCAAGAGAATGCGCAAGGTGCAGCTGTTACCCAACCTAGACGTGTATTGGAAACAGGCTGTCAGGTACAAAGAGCAGTAAGTACAGGGAAATGCCCACTTTCTAAAACAGTAATGTTAACTCCAACTTCACCAATAAGGAGGATTTATCATTACCATTCCAAACATATCACACATGAAGAAGCTACTCCTCTCTGTTCAGGAATAACAGCTTAAAAGTACATTAAGAAATTCCAAATTCTGGCCTATGACAGGGGTAGGCCTCACAGTATTGAAAAACAAAATAGACTATTGTCACTTTCAGGAAATGCAAAACATAAAGCTACATGTCGTAACTTTTACTTTCATAACACCCTGCCCTTAGGGTTACTTAGGACCTACCTTGGGGATGACTTATATCTAATAAAAGAGGAGTTTAACATTTGGCAAGTAATTTTACATGGCAAGTCAAAGCTGCAGTAAACTTCACACACAAGCTCTGATGTGGCAAGGCTGAGACAGGTTTGAAAGGCTACTTCTGTGGGTGGCACTATGAGTGCTGCAAACCCACTAGTAACATTTGAAGCTATCAGTTAATTTTCTGTATGCTTAATATTGTGTGGTAAAAAGCCATTACTTTATTATGGTTCATCTCTTGATGAATCTTATTCATGGGACATTGCTGCCCCTGGGTATGTGGTAGACCACTTTACAAGGAACTTACCAGTACAACAAATATGCAGATCAGGCATCCACCAATGTCCTCATGTTTAGGGGAGAAGCACCTGAACATTAGGACTGGTTGGCAGTGGTAAAGTGCTCAGAGTCCTAAAGCCAACAAACAGAATAAGCAAAATGTAGAGGCAACAAGCAAAATGTTGGTGGAATGACCACCGTAAGGATGTCAGGTCTAACAACCACTCAGTGGTTGAATGTAAACATTAAACAGAACAGAACAGTGTTGAAGAACTACAAACAAGAGGTAAATATCACTAGACCTAAAGGTAGTAAGGGCCACTGGTTGTGATCTGCTGTTCAGAAACTAGGCAAACCAAGCTAAGCCTTGCCACATTTTCTCATTTCTCAAATAAGGCTCTAAGACAGAGCAACAAAATATCATGGTTGACCATGTCCAGGGCCAAATGGAGGTCCAGGAGCAGGGTCTACCCACCCAAGCACTCATCCTGCCAAAACTGCAGCTGATCAAGAATGGCTATAAGAACAGATTCTTTGCTAAGTCTTGGTGGAACTCCATTTGTTAAAATTGAAAAGATTAGACTATCCCACATTGTTAAACAGCCAACCTGATAGATGTTTCTCCACAAAGTTTGCCACAGATGGTAGGTAATGAGCAGATAGTTTTTAAGGTTGAAGACATTTAGCCCAGTGTTTTTTTAGAAGGGGACTGACTGAGCTATTGCGGGCCATGTCCAGCTGTCCCTCCTGTATTAATCGAATACTAAATTAGTCTCCATAGAACAGGAAGAAGGGATTTGAAATTTAAGGCAGGACTAGATATCACTGTGTTGAATTTACCTAAGCTCATCAGCGGGTGTTTTAAGGTTATGCTCTGAGAGTTGGGAAGGTCATGGGGTTCTGCAGGCTTAAAGAGTTCATCTGCATTGTCTAGCTGAGTCTCACCTCCTAATATTTCTTGATGATTATTAGTGGAGAAAAAAATCAAAGAAGTTATCACAAAGCTTTTGAGAAGGTGGGATACCTTGCTCATAAGTGGGATGGTGATCATTATCAATGTTATATAGGTCTCTAGATACAATGACTTAGTATTGTATTTGGAAAGTGATGATTCGTAATGTTTTGTTGAAATTCGGTATTTATCCTTCTTATCTGTGGCATAATATTTAGCCTGACCTGCAGTCTTTCTCTTTCGAGACCTGCTGAAAACCAACTGATGCCTACCTTTTTGATAGGTGCTGCAATGTCTGCTAATAACCTCATCACCAGAAAGAGGGATTGGATAAGGAAAGCCGAGGAGTAATGTTTAAGTGGGGTTACATAAAGATAACTATAGATGTTAAGGTGGCCTAGATGTCAACCTTGTCTCACTGCCTAAAGGGCTGCCAAGATACCATGTATTCTGGGAAGGAAGGAATGAGGAGCCCATGGAAATCCTGATCGAGCTATGGTCAGGTCAAATCACTAGTTCCATAATAAGGCCAGTTCCACACTAAGCAGAGCAGTAATTACAAAAGATAGGATCCGGGATATGTCCATGAATGTTAGTGGGGCCCGTAGCCACTTGATCCAGACAAAGCCCAGTTAAAGCATTAGGCTAGATTTGCACTTTTCCTCTTGAAAATGTAAGTCTCCTAAAATGACCAGATCATGGGGTCTGAGTAAATCTAAACCACACACCTGCAAGAATTAGTTTGAAAAAATCAATTAATTTGAGGCTTCCTGAAACACAGAAATTCTGCCACCAACAAAAGGAACATCTGTGCTGAGGTCAGCGTAGTCAGGTTTTATTGTGCTGCTTTGATAACTGTAGGAGAGTAGGGTCTGCAATCCTATGATCACCCAGATTTTTTGCTTTTGCTTCATTGGTTTACGACTTTCCCTGGCTGGGGGCCTGCCAATCAGACCCACAGCCTAGCTGTTCTCTCTCGAAATTAACACACATGTACATTAGGTGCATCCACTAATTGGAACTGGGCCGCCTTGTCAGTCCCTGTCTCAGCATACCACAGGTATCCAGGGCATCGGTGTACCCAGGGCCTACCAGGGGCTGCAGCATGTATTATGCCACCCCAGGATGGCCGCCCAAATCTGACACAACTGGCTGCACGACAGCTGGGGCAAAGTGGTGTAATCACCCGTTGCTGTAGGTGTAGTATTCCTATACCTAACCCTAGAATGGACACATGGATTCCTATCAGTCACTCCTATGGCAGGCCTTATCAATCCTGAAGGCAGAGTGCGGGGAATCATGTGGGACGGTGCTCTGGCGCAAGCTGAGCCCGTCTACGGCTTGCGGAACCAAGTCCTAATAGCCGTTCCATGGTGACGCGGGCCAACTACTTTAAAATGCATTATAATCCTTGCGGTTATTTGCTAACTTTGGCATCGCATCACCTACACATGTCGAGTAAGGTGTCATACGAATTGGAATACGAACCCCTCGCCAATTCTGGCGACGGGGTTAGCATTCCCCCCTTTTAGAGGGGCACGACATGGAAGTAACCTTGAACCCCGGTTAAAAGTTGACTCAAGCCTCAGCATCACAAAATAGATGCTGCCACCAGACACAAGTCTGACCTCCTGCTGCTGGGAGACCTTCCAGCGAGGGGAGCTTGGACAAAGGGTTTCCTGTCGAGGGCGGTGTTAGCACCATCCCAGACAGGGTTTGTTTATCCCAGGTAGGCAGGGCTGAAAGGAAGGTGATTGCAAGTAGCACCCCGGTGCTCACTGTGCATAGCCCGGCTCAAACCAGTTTCGGGGGCAACCCTGCCCCTGAGCTGGGGCGAAGCCGGACAAAGGATAGGGGTGTAACCACCCCCCTCCTGGCCCCACCCATAGGTAGGACCTAGTCACGGGCCAGCCCCTTTTCTTAGAATAAAGGTAGGAGCGAGTCCCTTTCCCAAATTGGATAATTCTGAATCTTGAACTACTTTCCACGAAAGGAACTCTTGACTATTTCTGAAGACTCTCCCTTGTGGCTAAGGAGTAGCCACCCTGCACCAGCAGGCACCACCTAAGCGCTTGCGGTTTGCTGCACGTCTCTCCCACGGATCAAGACTGCCCAGCTCGACGAGACCCGGGTTCCCTGCCATCTCTGACCTCTACCTACATCATCAGCCCAGCTGAGATTCGTAGGTGTGACGAGACCTGCGGGACCGGCCATCTTCAGAACCTGCATGACGCTTATCTAGCACGCCCATCGAGGGACCCTTGAGTGAGTGCACCTAGGGTTTGAGAAGCCCTAACCCTGAGCAGCTCCAGCACCAAAGTCTGCCTCCCCAGCATCCACGAGATCTGCGTGGGGGCCCTTCCGCTCCTTGCTGTTCACCGCGTTGTCCGACCACTCGCCGACCGGCTTGTGGCCCTCTTCACGACGCACCACGATAGTTTGTTTTCATCACTGGTCTGGTTGCTCCAGACTGGCTCTTGCTCCCCTTCAACAGAGGAGTACCTCGGACCCTCCTGGTCCACTCCAGACGCCATCTTGACTCCACCGCGTGGGTTTGCCACTGCCAAGACCTGCTGCCCCACTCCTGGGCCCAGCATCATCGACAGCAGACGCCTTCGTGGAACAGCTCGCCCTCCATCCTGGTCGCCGCCGCGCCTCCTGGTCCGAGGAACAGCCGAGTCCGACGTCATCCACTCACCTGGTCGAGGTGACTTCAGCCGGTACCTTCCTGGTACCCACACGATCGCTGGCTAGCAGTTGAGAACTGAGTCCCCTCTGCTTTCAGGTTTCCTTCATCACCGATCCAGGCTTGGATCTCGCTGAACATCGACACTGGTCGCCTGCCAGCAACTTCTTCTTTCAGGCTCCTGAGACTACAACGAGGACTCACGACATCTTGCCGAACCTCACGCAGCCGCAGCCTCTGGGCTAGGTAACTCGAGCATTTCGGTGCACCATCGCAGGTTCGCTCTACGAGTGTCCAGTTCATTTTCGTTTAGTCCCACTGATCGGATCACTCCGGAATCAGTAACTCCAGACTCTAACCATTCGCATTTCACTGTTAGTGTAGATGGTTTCTCGTGCCCTCGGGCATTTGTGTAAATTGTGCAACTGAAGTATTTTCATAAGAGTTTTGTAGTGTGCTTAGCTCCCTGACTCATAAAGAGCCAGGGTAGTCTTGTTATAAATAAATATCCTTTATTTTCATAACAACTTGTGTGGTGTCCTTTCACTTGACGTTCAAGGGGTATATGTGATGGTAAACAGCTGGCTTAACACGCCCTCTAGAGTTTAGCCTAAAGACTGCTCGTATCCACGCTACTAGGATAGCTGGTCTATACGGTTGACTTACAACCAATCATCAATAAGGGTCGTTTGGAATGATACACAGTGATCACTAGAATAGTGAGCACTACATATCAGGCCAACTTCTCACATTGGTGGCAGCGGTGGGATTTGAGCTTGCTGTTGGTTACCACACACGTATCCTAAGAATATCAAAGTGAAAGATCACATAAGTACCCAGGTACATATAACTTAACTTAGAATACTCTGAGTTCTACTGAACCAGCTGTTGTAGTGTAACAGGGCTTAGCACACCCTGACTACAACTCTTAGCAAGGGATCAGTAGGTAAACAAATAGTGTAGGGAGGTGCATCACTTACACCTCACTAGAAAGCATGTCGGTCCACGGAGAGTCTGCAGAGACTCCCTTAGTGGTCAGTGACCCTCCACAGGTCGTGTCACGATATGCAGCTCTTAGCTTCAAGGAGATGAGACAACTGTGTGCCTCCAGGAAGCTAAACCAGGGTTCTAACCCTACCATCGCATTTCTGATAGGTCTCTTAGAGACGTACGATGCTAGGAGGTCCTCTAACACAGGTCCCCCCAATGCTGATGGGAACATGCCTCCCTTAGAGGGAACCCTTGGTGACCCGGACCTCGACCTCCATACAGAGGAGGAAGACGAGGAGGAGTTCTCAGGAGACGAGGCAAACAAAGGTCCAGTGGTAGTCGGCAGGCTTACGAGGACCAACTTAAGCAGGCATGAGAATGGAACTGGGGGAGCCCCGGGCCCACGCTCAAGCAGGCCTAACATTGGGAACGGACGAGCTAGGTCTCTCTCCAGAGGCTCTAACAGATCTGTTCGTACACATGTCTCTCAGGCATCTTCTCAGAGAGGAATGACGTCCCTTCAGAGAAGGGAGCATGAAGCGAAGATGAGGGAAGTCAATCTGAGGATCGAGCGGGAAGAACTTGCCCTCGCCAAAGAAAGACTTGCCTTAGCCCGAGAGCAGAAAATAAGTGGGTTAGATCCCACTGGTGGCAGCATTCTCATTAGAGAGAAAGACAGGGGTATAGATACTAGACACCTGAGTAAAATAGTGCCCCCCTTTAAACAAGGGGACGACATCCACAAGTGGATAACTGCTTTGGAGAGGGCCTGCACTGTCCAGTGCGTCCCCCAAAGTCAGTGGGCAGCTATACTGTGGCTCTCCTTTGAGGGTAAAGGACGAGACAAGCTCCTCACTACTAGAGCTGAGGATGCGAACAACTACCAAGTCCTGAAGAATACACTGATTGATGGGTTCGGCTTAACCACCGAGCAGTACCGGGTGCTGTTCAGGGACACCCAGAAAATTCAGTCTCAGGATTGGACTGACTTTGTCGATTGTGCCACTAAGGCTTTGGAGGGCTGGTTTCTGGGTAGCAAGGTTACTGATTACACAGGATTGTACAATCTTATCATGAGAGAACAGATTTTAAACAACTGTCAGAACCAATTGTTGCATCAGCACCTTGTCGACTCGGATCTGACCTCTCCCCAAGAATTGGGAAAGAAGGCAGACAGATGGGTCAGAACAAGGGTCAAGCAGAATCAGACTCAGAACCAGGGTGGTCAGAAGAAAGCAGACCAAAAGGGTAGTAACAAGAACGAACAAAATGACCAGAAGTCTTCGACAGGTCCCCAACAAACCAAAGAGGGTGGGGGTCAGGCTTCACAGAAGAAGAAGACTCAAGAAGGCCAGTCAAAAAGGTGGTGCCAATACTGTAAAAGTAAGACTCACTGGTTTAGTGAGTGCACCAAGAAAGGAGGGCAAACTCCTGCCACTGCAGCCCCTAAGGCACCTACACCCCCTAGTACAGTCAGCAGTGATAGTGCGCCTCCCAAGGCATTAGTTGGGTTAACCTTGGGAACCGAGGGGAGTGACGACTTAGTCAGCACGCTCACTCAGGCCATCCTTGTCTGTACAGGGGATATGGACATGTCCCCTGGTGCCAGTCCCAATACTTTGGGCAAATACAGACAGACACCTTTGATCAATGGAAAAGTGGCTCAGGCCTACAGGGACACTTGTGCCAGTGTCACCATGGTGACGCCTAACTTTGTGGACCCTGGACAGATCATGCTAGGTACCGATTACCTAGTGACCAATGCCAGCAATGTCACTACCAATCACAGTATGGCAGTTGTTGATTTCTCCTGGGGAGGGGTAAGTGGCCCGAAAAAGGTTGTGGTTAGTTCAGACCTCCCCGTAGAATGTCTGTTGGGCAATGATTTGGAAACGTCACAATGGTCAGAAGTGGAGCAGAGGACTCACATGGAAATGTTAGGCTTGCCAGCACATGTCCTTGCTGTGACCAGGTCACAGGCCAAAAGATGCCCCACTGAACAGGTGCTGGATCCTGGAAGAACGGACCAGACACCTTCCAAGAAGAGGAGCAGTAAGGGTAAGGCTTCGCCTTCCCCCTTGCCCCAGGTCGTGGATCAAGTCTCTGAGGAGGCTGACCTTAAAGAACTGAGGGAAACTGAGCCGAAAGAGCTTGAACCTGGTCAGGTTGAGTTTCTGGGCTCAGGGGCACCCTCCAGGGAAGACTTGGGGAAGGCACAGTTAGACTGCCCCTCACTTGAACCCCTCAGACAGCAGGCTGCTGCTGAGGCTGCAGGGAACGCCACAGGTACCCACAAAGTGTACTGGGACGATGGACTCCTGTACTCCGAGGCAAGAGACCCCAAACCTGGCGCGACCAGGAGGCTGGTAATCCCCTTGTCTCTGAGAGGTTTCCTTCTTACCTTGGCCCACGAGATTCCCCTTGCAGGTCACTTAGGCCAGAATAAGACTTGGGACAGAATTGTTCCACACTTTCACTGGCCCCACATGTCCGAAGATACGAAGGAGTTTTGCCGCTCCTGTGTCACTTGCCAAGCCAGTGGTAAGTCAGGTGGCACGACAAAGGCCCCCCTCATACCACTACCGGTGGTGGGGGTACCCTTTGAACGAGTGGGGATCGACATTGTCGGACCAATGGAACCCCAGACAGCATCAGGGCACAAGTTTATACTGGTGGTGGTGGACCACGCCACCAGGTATCCTGAAGCTATTCCCCTTAGGACCACTACAGCACCTGTTGTGGCACGAGCCCTAGTTGGAGTGTTCTCCAGAGTGGGCTTCCCTAAGGAGGTTGTCTCAGACAGAGGTGCAAGCTTCATGTCGGGATATCTGACTGCTATGTGGAAGGAGTGTGGTGTCAACTACAAATTCACCACACCCTATCACCCACAATGCAATGGGCTTGTTGAGAGATTCAACAGGACCCTCAAAGGGATGATTCATGGACTACCTGAAAAGCTTCGGCGGAGATGGGATGTCCTGATACCCTGCCTCTTGTTCGCCTACAGAGAGGTCCCGCAGAAGGGGGTTGGCTACAGCCCTTTTGAGCTTCTGTTCGGGCATCCTGTAAGGGGACCCCTTTGTTTGGTAAAGGAAGGATGGGAGAGACCTCTCAGAAAGCCGGCATCAAACATTGTGGACTATGTGCTCAGTCTCCGCTCGCGGATGGCGGAATACATGGAAAAGGCATCTAAAAACCTTGAGGCGAGCCAAGAATTACAAAAAGCTTGGCACGACCAAAAGGCTGTCCTGACTGTGTACCAGCCTGGACAGAAGGTGTGGGTGCTGGAGCCAGTGGCCCCAGCAGCACTCAAAGACAAATGGTCTGGGCCCCAAACGATCATTGAGCAAAAGGGAGAGGTCACCTACTTGGTAGACCTGGGAACTCCCCGGAGCCCCCACAGGGTGCTCCATGTAAACAGGCTCAAGGCATATGTAGACAGGGAGGGCATGGGCTTGCTCATGGCCACAGATGAGGGACAGGAGGAGGAGAGTGACCCTCTCCCGGACCTGCTCTCTCAGAACCCTGACGATGGGTCGGTAGATGGTGTTGTCTTTTGCGGCAGCCTCTCTGGACATCAACAAAAGGATTGTAAACAGGTTCTTCAATCCTTTCGACATATGTTCTCTCTGACACCCAGTCAGACCAATTGGTGTACCCATGAGGTCGACACTGGGGACAGTCTGCCCGTAAAGAGTAAAATCTATCGACAGCCTGATCATGTCAGAGACTGCATCAAGACAGAGGTGCAGAAAATGTTGGAGCTGGGAGTCATTGAGCCCTCGGACAGCCCCTGGGCTAGTCCCGTAGTTCTCGTGCCGAAACCTCACACCCAGGGCGGTAAGAAAGAGATGAGGTTTTGCGTGGACTACAGAGGCCTCAATGCAGTCACTAAGACTGACGCCCACCCGATACCGAGAGCAGACGAACTTATAGACCGGTTGGCTTCTGCCAACTACTTAAGTACGTTTGACCTGACAGCTGGGTATTGGCAAATCAGGTTAGCTGAGGAGGCCAAGCCCAAAACAGCATTTTCTACCCCGGGTGGGCATTATCAGTTCGTGGTAATGCCCTTTGGTTTGGAAAATGCACCTGCCACCTTCCAAAGGCTGGTGAATCGAGTTCTCACTGGGTTGGACGACTTCTGTGCGGCGTATCTGGACGATATCGCTGTCTTTAGCTCCACCTGGGAGGATCACCTGGTCCACCTGAGGAAAGTGTTAGAGGCCCTGCAAAAGGCAGGCCTCACTATCAAGGCCACTAAGTGCCAGATAGGGCAGACACAGGTTGTATACCTGGGCCACCTTGTAGGTGGAGGCCAGGTTCAGCCATTGGAGAGCAAAATACAGGCCATCCAGGACTGGGCTCCTCCAACCACCCAGACTCAGGTTCGAGCTTTCTTGGGCCTGACTGGTTATTACCGGAAATTTGTCAGAAATTATGGATCCATTGTGACCCCGCTAAACGATCTGACAAGTAAAAAGATGCCAAAAAAAGTTCAGTGGACAGCAAGCTGTCAGAAGGCATTCGATGACCTAAAGCAGGCCATGTGCACAGCACCTATCCTAAAGAGTCCAGACTACTCCAAACCATTCATTGTCCAAACAGACGCTTCGGAGTTGGGTGTGGGAGCTGTTCTATCTCAACTGAATTTTGATGGTCATGACCAGCCCATAGCTTTTATTAGCAGGAGGCTGACCCCCAGAGAGAAGAATTGGTCAGCTATTGAAAGGGAGGCCTTTGCTGTGGTTTGGGCCCTGAAGAAGTTGAGGCCATACTTGTTTGGCACTCACTTCAAGATTCAGACCGACCATAAGCCCCTCTTGTGGCTAAATCAAATGAAGGGTGAAAACCCCAAACTACTTAGGTGGTCCATTTCCCTACAGGGGATGGACTTCACAGTGGAGCATAGACCTGGCACTGATCATGGCAATGCAGATGGGCTCTCCAGGTATTTCCACTTAGAGCAAGAAGACTCACCTGGTCAAGGTTAGCTTATTGTCCCAAAGTTTGGGGGGGGTCATGTAGGAGAGTAGGGTCTGCAATCCTATGATCACCCAGATTTTTTGCTTTTGCTTCATTGGTTTACGACTTTCCCTGGCTGGGGGCCTGCCAATCAGACACACAGCCTAGCTGTTCTCTCTCGAAATTAACACACATGTACATTAGGTGCATCCACTAATTGGAACTGGGCCGCCTTGTCAGTCCCTGTCTCAGCATACCACAGGTATCCAGGGCATCGGTGTACCCAGGGCCTACCAGGGGCTGCAGCATGTATTATGCCACCCCTGGATGGCCGCCCAAATCTGACACAACTGGCTGCACGACAGCTGGGGCAAAGTGGTGTAATCACCCGTTGCTGTAGGTGTAGTATTCCTATACCTAACCCTAGAATGGACACATGGATTCCTATCAGTCACTCCTATGGCAGGCCTTATCAATCCTGAAGGCAGAGTGCGGGGAATCATGTGGGACGGTGCTCTGGCGTGAGCTGAGCCCGTCGACGGCTTGCGGAACCAAGTCCTAATAGCCGTTCCATGGTGACGCGGGCCAACTACTTTAAAATGCATTATAATCCTTGCGGTTATTTGCTAACTTTGGCATCGCATCACCTACACATGTCGAGTAAGGTGTCATACGAATTGGAATACGAACCCCTCGCCAATTCTGGCGACGGGGTTAGCATTCCCCCCTTTTAGAGGGGCACGACATGGAAGTAACCTTGAACCCCGGTTAAAAGTTGACTCAAGCCTCAGCATCACAAAATGGATGCTGCCACCAGACACAAGTCTGACCTCCTGCTGCTGGGAGACCTTCCAGCGAGGGGAGCTTGGACAAAGGGTTTCCTGTCGAGGGCGGTGTTAGCACCATCCCAGACAGGGTTTGTGTATCCCAGGTAGGCAGGGCTGAAAGGAAGGTGATTGCAAGTAGCACCCCGGTGCTCACTGTGCATAGCCCGGCTCAAACCAGTTTCGGGGGCAACCCTGCCCCTGAGCTGGGGCGAAGCCGGACAAAGGATAGGGGTGTAACCACCCCCCTCCTGGCCCCACCCATAGGTAGGACCTAGTCACGGGCCAGCCCCTTTTCTTAGAATAAAGGTAGGAGCGAGTCCCCTTCCCAAATTGGATAATTCTGAATCTTGAACTACTTTCCACGAAAGGAACTCTTGACTATTTCTGAAGACTCTCCCTTGTGGCTAAGGAGTAGCCACCCTGCACCAGCAGGCACCACCTAAGCGCTTGCGGTTTGCTGCACGTCTCTCCCACGGATCAAGACTGCCCAGCTCGACGAGACCCGGGTTCCCTGCCATCTCTGACCTCTACCTACATCATCAGCCCAGCTGAGATTCGTAGGTGTGACGAGACCTGCGGGACCGGCCATCTTCAGAACCTGCACAACGCTTATCTAGCACGCCCACCGAGGGACCCTCGAGTGAGTGCACCTAGGGTTTGAGAAGCCCTAACCCTGAGCAGCTCCAGCACCGAAGTCTGCCTCCCCAGCATCCACGAGATCTGCGTGGGGGCCCTTCCGCTCCTTGCTGTTCACCGCGTTGTCCGACCACTCGCCGACCGGCTTGTGGCCCTCTTCACGACGCACCACGATAGTTTGTTTTCATCACTGGTCTGGTTGCTCCAGACTGGCTCTTGCTCCCCTTCAACAGAGGAGTACCTCGGACCCTCCTGGTCCACTCCAGACGCCATCTTGACTCCACCGCGTGGGTTTGCCACTGCCAAGACCTGCTGCCCCACTCCTGGGCCCAGCATCATCGACAGCAGACGCCTTCGTGGAACAGCTCGCCCTCCATCCTGGTCGCCGCCGCGCCTCCTGGTCCGAGGAACAGCCGAGTCCGACGTCATCCACTCACCTGGTCGAGCTGACTTCAGCCGGTACCTTCCTGGTACCCACACGATCGCTGGCTAGCGGTTCAGAACTGAGTCCCCTCTGCTTTCAGGTTTCCTTCATCACCGATCCAGGCTAGGATCTAGCTGAACATCGACACTGGTCGCCTGCCAGCAACTTCTTCTTTCAGGCTCCTGAGACTACAACGAGGTCTCCCGACATCTTGCCGAACCTCACGCAGCCGCAGCCTCTGGGCTAGGTAACTCGAGCATTTCGGTGCTCCATCGCAGGTTCGCTCTACGAGTGTCCAGTTCATTTTCGTTTAGTCCCACTGATCGGATCACTCCGGAATCAGTAACTCCAGACTCTAACCATTCGCATTTCACTGTTAGTGTAGATGGTTTCTCGTGCCCTCGGGCATTTGTGTAAATTGTGCAACTGAAGTATTTTCATAAGAGTTTTGTAGTGTGCTTAGCTCCCTGACTCATAAAGAGCCAGGGTAGTCTTGTTATAAATAAATATCCTTTATTTTCATAACAACTTGTGTGGTGTCCTTTCACTTGACGTTCAAGGGGTATATGTGATGGTAAACAGCTGGCTTAACACGCCCTCTAGAGTTTAGCCTAAAGACTGCTCGTATCCACGCTACTAGGATAGCTGGTCTATACGGTTGACTTACAACCAATCATCAATAAGGGTCGTTTGGAATGATACACAGTGATCACTAGAATAGTGAGCACTACATATCAGGCCAACTTCTCACAATAACTAGGCCTGGATCAAATTTGTCTGTTGCAGAATAGACAGCTGCAAAGTCTTGGGGCTTTGGTTATCCTGTGATCTATTTTTGACACCCCAGAAAATTTAAATAACAGTGAATGAATGGAATCAAGACTTATCTTGAAAAAGGTGCATGCAGTTCCCTCTTCTAAACACTGAAGAGGCTTATGTTCACTTTTGTGACAGACATTTTTAGGCATTAACCATACATGAACAGTGAGTCTTTCATAGCCTCACCTACATGTTCCTCAACGTTGCTGCTTGTTAAGCTCATTGTCAGGGAGTAAAGTTGATAAGTTTGAACTTCCCTTATTTTTTGTGTTCTACATGATCTGATGGAGCTGACAAGTCTGGAAATGGCGGCTCCAACCGCACCATATCTATCAGTTAATTTTCTGTACACTTAATATTGTGGTAAATAGACATTACTTTATTATGATTCATATTGTGATGCTTCTATTAGAAATTGAATTCATGGGACATCACTGCCCTGAAGAATCAGAACACTGGCAAACCTGCTATTGTAGTGATTTTGAATCAGCTTAACTCTAGTCCCTTTTTATTAATTCTGCTGAAGATGCTTGTACTTGGGCAATAGTGCTATCTGATAAATATCTTCTATTTGCCCATGTGTCTTTAACGTTGTCTTCTGAACAACTGTGGGGATAAGTCAAGTGTGCCTTGTGCACTTTTGTCTCTCAGAAAGTAATATGCAAGTATATTGTCATTGGTTGCTGTTAGAAATGACCCTATCTGCAGGGTCACCCCCAAACATCGTGCCTTCCACCTTGCATTTTTTGCTGAGCTATGTTTTTGTTGGCCTTAGGACTCTGTGCACTTTATCACTGCTAACCAGTGCTAAAATGATTGCGCTAACTCTCTTAAACATGGTTTGATTGGCATATACTGAATTAGCATATTTAATTTGCTTGTAAGACCCTTGTAGAGTAGTATACAATATACCCAGGGCCTGTAAATTAAATAGTACCAATGGGCCTGGATCACCTATTGTGCCACCCATCTAAGTAACACTCTAACCTTGTCCCACGCCTGCCATTGCAGTCTGAAAGCAGTGTTACACTGCAATGGTGACTTGGCATTTAAAACCTCTTGCCAAGCCTTACAATCCCTTTTATTACATATAAGTCACCCCTAAGCTAGGCCCTAGGCAGGCAGGGGGCTGTGTAACTAAAAGGTAGAACCTGTGCTTTTAAATTTTGCATGCCCTAGTAGTGAACAGCTACGAAATTCATGTTTCCCTACTGTGAGGCCCACCCCTCTCATACGATTATTTTGGGCATTTCTAATTACATTTATTAAGCTGTAATTCCGAATTGAGAGGAGGTAGATCTGTCATTTTTAGTACCCTTGAAATTGTAATGATAAACCCTCTTAAATGGCAAAGTTGGATTTATGGTTACAATTTTAAAAATGCCACTTTTAGAAAGTTGGAATTTTCCTGCTCTTAGCCCTGTGTACATGCAGCCTGTCTCTGAATACATGTGTGGGTTGGGTGACATCTGGGCTTTGTGTATTCCCTCTAGACAGCCACACACAATGAGAAGTTAAGTATGACTTCATAGCCCATCCTGGAAGGATGGGAGAGAGGAATTGGGCACAGTCTCACACTTACACCTGAATAGGTAGTGTCCTGTCCCCACACAAAGGTCTGCATACCCCCCTGTAGTGAGACTGGAGCCAGGGCAGGAAGGGAGGACCTCTGTGCACATCAAAGACCCTTCTTTGCTGTCTCCCCCACTTCAAAGGCACCACTCGGAATGAGTACTGGACCTTTGACACCACCAACTCAGTACACTTCTGGACCTGTGGATACTATGCAAGGAAGGAGGACAGCTGTGCTGGTGAAGGACTGCCACTCTGCTGGACTGCTGCTCTGGAAGAACTACTTTCTTACTGTGCAGACCTGGTGCCTACTGCCCTCTCTCCCCAGGTGAGAAGGACTGGACATGCATCACTTGTCCCAAGAACCCAGAGTGACTCCAATGGCTAGTTGGCTGGCATCCTGATCTGAAGTCTTAGGAACATTAATCACTTCCAAATATCCTGCTTCTGCACCTGGACTCTGTCCTCTGTGAGTCTGCCCTGCCAAGTGGTGCCACCCCAATCCTGGACCCTTGAAATTGGGCGTAAGGTGCTTTTTTCAGTCAAACCATGCATCCCCTCTCCAATTGGTGCATCAGCGCTGTACTGTGGTTAAGTATCGGTGCATTGCCCCTGTTATGTGACCAGAACTGGTGCATCACCTCTGCTGCATGGATCGACCAGACCCCCTTGACTTCGGAACCACCACTGTGCATCTCCATCGACAGCAGTCTTGACAAAGACGATGAGCACTCCACATTGTACCCCCTGCACTCCTTAGAGCTGATGATTCGCTGCTATTGAATGGATCAGGACAGCCTATTGCTGCCACTATGATGATCAACATCTGCTTATTGCTTCGACATCTGCAAATTGCTGTGGGTGCTTCCTGCATCATCCTCATTGACAGGATCTTCGATGTTAACGCAAACTGGACTAAGGTACTTTTGTTCAGCGGGCAAAGCCTGGTCCCTTTAGCTGGCCAACACTCCATTGCAATTGGCCTGAACTATTACAGCGCAACCAGATTTCCCTGGTTGGTGCCTTGTGATTTTTTGATGCTATTTTCAATTAAATCTTGAAAAATCGATATCTTTGGTTTTACTAATTAGATTTTTGTCATTTTTTGGTGTCAAATTATTTATTAAAATATAATCTATTTGTACAATTTGGTTTGAATTTTTTCTTGTGTTGTGTTTTCACTTTATTACTGTTTGTGTGCTGCATAAATACTTTACACATTTCTTCTAAGTTAAGCCTGACTGCTCGTGTGCCAAGTTACACAGGATTATGCACAGGTTATTTTAGTGACTTTTGGTGGCTCACTCTGCAAGGAGTTGTAGCTGTTGCTTGATCAGGGCTCACACTCCAGAAAACCAACAATTCTATTTCTCACAGTTGGAGTCCCAGCAGAGGTCGAGACTGGCAGAAGTTATTGTACAGTCAATTATTGCTGTGGAGCATGGGAGATGAGGAGAGGAGTTTCTCATGTGCCTCTCATTAGAACAATACTTTCCTACGTTTATGGCTGTAGAGAATAATAGGAGAAAAAAGAGTGTTGATAAAATCATCTCCAATGGACTTTCCTTGGCTCCATCACCTTTGTGTACCAATGCACAAACAATCCCAAACATTAGACTTATTTTCAGTAAGTTGTGAATAATTTTCTGCAGGTTCTGGAAATATTTATAAAACCTGAGGGAGCTGTGCATATCCGGGTATGCATGATATGGATGCATATTTAAGATGTTATCCTGCAAATAGTGTATGTTATTACCACCCACATCCAGTAGTGGCCCGTACCCTGCCAAAGTGTGGGGGGGGGGCGGACCAGAGGAGGGAGGTGTGGAGGAGGAAGGTGTGGAGGGTTTGGGCATAAAATATTTTGTTTTAAATTAATAAATGTACCTTAATGCTGCTGTCGCTGCCGCCGTCTCCAGCGCAATGGCTCTTCCTGATTCTGGCTCTGGGGCTGGGCACAAACTCTGTGTGGCCAATCCTGAAGCTGGTCTCGCAAGAGAGCAGCTTTAGTATTGGGCTGTGCATCGGCAACTTGCGCTCCCAGGCAGACTGGGAACCTGTGCCTGCTCTCTCCAGCACAAGCAACGCTGGTGAGGCTGGAGAGAGCTTCACCGTGCATGAGGGGTTTGGCTAGCATGAGACGGCCGGCCAAACACCTCATGCACAGTGAAGAGAGAAGAGAGTTCTCACTACTCCCCCATCATTAGTCTCATCCCCTGGACCCACCCCCAGAGCTCGTCAGAGTCCTGGAGGCGGGTCCAGGGGATCAAAATAAAACGATAATAAAACGGGTTATAACCCGTTTTGTTATCGTTTTGTGAACTGGTGGTGGCAGGGGGGCCTAATGGAGCGGCCGCTGTGCCCACCTCCCCTACATAGTGCGTGCTCATCAAGAACATCTTCTTTTGTGCAAAGAACGACTCATCGGGTCATAAGTTCTGCTAGAAGCCCAAATAGCAAATATTTTTCCTTCATAGTTTGCCCTCCTTACACAGAATGTTCAGCTCCTCTGCCTCGCTTTTGCAAGTTCATGTTCTGACAGATTTAAAAAAAAGTCAGAACTAAGGCCTCTCTGGTTAATGATTTCTGTGGCCTCTTTCTATCTGTAGGTCACCGGTTCAAATCCCAGCATGTCTAAGTCAACATTTCTTTCTTTTGATTTTGATACATTGATTATCATTAAAATGTGCCATAATAAGAGGTGTTTAACGTTGTACTAACAAATCGTAAAATATGAAGTGAGAAGTGCTGCAGAATTACGCACTTACGTTGATGAGGACTGTGAGTTAATGGGAGAAACCATTAGAGAAAATGTCCTTCGTTTTCAGTAATATGATGCAAGCAAACTATTTGACTGTAAATGGAAATATTCAATAACAAGGTACAGCTTTAACCCTGAAAAATGTAGTGACCATAATAATACAGATAGGTTTTGAAGTTAAACAGGCCAGGGATGTAGGCGTATTTTATGATGGACATTTGGTACAGGTCTCACAATCTAAATACTAGTCTTTCACAGAATAGTGCTCTCCATCACCCCATGTATGGTGGCAAGTCTGCCAAATTATTTTCACAAATATGAGTGTATGTGCATGTGTGTATGTCTGTGTGCGTCTGTGTGTGAGGGATATTTTGTAAACTGGTTGTGTGCACAAGTGCCTGTGTGTCTATCGGTCTGCGTGCATAGGCAGCCATGTGTTGCACAGGCTCGACCTGGCTGTAGCAAGCATGTATCTGAAGATTGAGGGAAAATGTGAGGGGTACAAAAGCAATACACATGTATTAGACACTAGACAGGGATTGCTTACACTAGGAAAGGGTCCCCACAAAGCTCATCGGCACTTACTGATGTTGTCTTTGATGTACCCCTGATTGGACGTGCTTCGATATGTGGCCATAAGTATGCACACACGGGGCTAGCTGGCGCTTTCGTTGCAAGTCGGCAGCAACGGTTGAACAGTCCAGCATAGTTTAAGCCGAGATTCCTATCTACAATCAATGGCTAGCAAATAGCTCCATGTTCTAGGACCACAACACCAGGGTCCACAAAGGTCAGATTGATGTCTGTGTTCTTCAAACTGGATCTTATATGCCCGGTGCTGAGATTTGGGCTCGCTAGAAATGTGGGCAGTACATTTCTACAGTTTGACAATTCAAGTGACCCGGTTGGAACAGAGTCTTCCTCCTCCTGTGGGTTTCTTGTAAGAACACCCAAGCCCTTTTCTCAGCGTGCCTTTGGTGGCCAGTGAGTTATCGCAACAAGTCCTAAATATTCAGCAGTATGCTAATCTTGGCAGAAATCCTTGAATATTCCCCCTTTTGAATGTCCTAAAAAACTCTTGGGGCATATCAAAAACAACCGGCGATAATTATCGCTAAGCGCACTTAGCGCTAGGATAATTATCGCCGGCTAACGTGGATTTTTATCGCTGAGATAGCGTGCTATTAGCAACGCTTATCTCAAAAGCGATAAAAATCCTAGCGCTAACTGCCTAACGTGAGATTATCACTGGAAACCCAGCGATAAACTCACGAAATGTGGCGTTAGCTTGTTGATGGGGCCCAACAAACTTAGCCATTATATCCACCTTCCATAGACTATCATGGCTAAGTCAGTCCTGAAGCAGGCGTAAGGAAAGTAGCGATAACAGGGGTTATCGCTACTTTTCCTGCCGCTATGCTTCATAGCGTGGGGCTTGATGATAGGAGAAATGTCGCATAGCGACATTTCTCCTGTCATGTCAGGTCAGGAACACCCACTTTGCATCTCATTAGAGATGCAAAGCTGGGCGTTAAGAATTTGTGCGCTAATGCAAGGTTTCACGCGTTAGCATGACCTTGCTAATTAGGCGATAAAATTATCGCCACTTTTCGGCCGAAAACGGCCGAAAAGGGGCGATAAATTTCTATCGCTGCCTTGTAAATATGCCCCTTAAAGCCCTAGAAGAGGACGAATTAGGGAACGGGTGTGTCCTTATCATTTCATTCCCCCAATTTGCACTCAACATATCATACAAAAAAGATCAGCTAGGGGGCTCCGAACGACAGCTGCACCAAAAGGAGATTGCAAAATCACGAATAAACAATATGTGGAACATCCATGCACACAATGTTCATGAAAAGTTATACATTAATAATTAAAAAAATAGAAAAAACACGGAGGAGCCCCATTCCCCAGGTCAGATGCATTTAAAAGGGATGGGTAGGGGGCACCGGCCTGGGGTGCAACTATTCGTCCCGAAAAGACAGGTCCTGTAAAATGGGCTCAGTGGGGCTGCCCTCTTAACTTAGGGTGCGGAGACCAAAGGAGGGCGTCAGGGGTAAAAAAGGGGTTCAACATCTATCAAATCCCTCCCTCCAACTTGGACTAAGGCTTCGGATGCACGATTTCCGATAAGACTGCTGTGTTTCTAATTGATATTCTCACTTGATGTATTGTCGTGCGGGTTTCTAACACATTCATGCAGATTTATTTTTATTACAATTCACTAAGGTGCTTTTATTTGTGCGCTTTGCCGACCAGATAATAAAATACCTCGACACGATACAAGTTTATATATTTTTGAAATATGATCAGATAATGGTTCCGTCGCTGCATTACCAAAAAGGAATGAGCCTTCGCAATTAACATATCCCTTAGCATGTTCTTTCCGTGAAATAAAACAATAGCTCAATTTGAATATGAATTTAAAGCTTCCTAAAGTTTTTCTTACCTAAACGTGTTGAGTCATAAAAGAATGTTTCCTTCTAACATACGCATGCAGTTATAGAACTCTCTTCTCTTTAAGCCTAATGCAGTTGTTTCTCCATGCAGTCTCGTGTCTGTTATCACAAGGCATAAAATCCAATTAGCAGCTTAAACTGAAGGGTTACTGTGACAGCTTTCAACTAATTAGATTGACTTCTCAGTTCGTCCAATTAACCTCGCCCCAATTGCTATAACACTGATCTATGGAATTTAAAATGAGGAATTTATGAATATGTTAACTTCACAAGCGGTTTAAACAAGAGAGGCCGATTACTAAATATTTTGCTGTCACTTACTCTCCATGGACGTCCATTCGCCTAAATGCCAGGGATAGCGGAAGTAACACCATGCACCCTTTGAGTGTTTTCCTAAAAGAAAGTGACATCATATCATCTGGGACCCAATAACTTCCCAGGAAGCGATACAACTCGACCATAACCGGATGACATCACAATAATTGGCATAACCAGTGCTTTAAATGGGAAAAAATAAATGCAGGTACTCATTAAAATGAGCTAGAGGTGTAGTGAGGAGGCGTGGCTAGGGGCGGGGCTAAGGGCAAGGCATGATGATACTTAACTTCTATATTAGTTGCAGCAAATACCAAAACACATGAGAAATGTGTTTATATAAACAAAGCTGTTTAACTCATTACACAAAATCAAAGAGAATTGCGATAATATGTTAACATTACCTTTTTTTTGCAATAGTTGCACCTTATTAATGTCATACTGTTAATTGCTGTTGGCACAATACTATATATTTTTGAGCACGCGGAAAATACCCCCACGTCGAACCAAAGCTCTTATGGCACCAAGCAAATGAAGCAACTCATCATGACCCTCCCCAGAAGATATCTCTTGTCTCTTCCATTGATCTATCCATTCATCCTTTCATCCTACCATTTACCTGCTGATGTCCGCCATTTAACCTGTACATTCTACCGTCAAGTCAGTCTTTCATCAATCATTCAGTTATTCACCATTCCGTCTATCCACCCTTCATATCCAAACCTATCCATCCATTCATCCATCTCCAAACCTATCCATTCATCCTGTCACTCATCCATCTCTTTATCCACCCTTCGCTTCATCCATCAATCCTTTCGCTCATCCATCCATCAACCCTTTCACTCTTTTATTCCATCCACCCTTTCACTCAATCCCTCCTTTCGCTCATCCATCATCCACCCTTTTATCCATCCTCCTACCTTTCATTCACCCATCAAATCTTTCACTTATCCACCCATTAACCGCCCTTTTATCCAATCATCCACCCTCTTTCACCCACGCATGATTTCACTCATCCATCCATCTATTCATCCATCCAGCCATCTATACATCCACCCTTGCTCACTCATCCATCCACTCACTCATCCACTCACTCACTCACCCACCCACCAACCCTCCCTTTAACGGTATTTATGAATCTTTGTCACCCATTTTCTTTAAAATACCTCCTGAGAGTGTCTTGATTCTCTCTCTCTTTCTCTCACTTTTTTCTTACAAAAACAGGCATACGCACAAACATAGCAGACACACAAAAGACTCCGGTATGATAAAAGCCATCTTTTCTCTTCACCTACCATAGATTTTTGAATTGCCACCAGGGCCGGACTGGCACAGGATAGTGTGAATGTGATTGACAGCACAGGGCCTGAACAGACCCTGCTCTGTCAAACACAGCGTGATGCTGAGCACCCGAAATTATTCAAATGAGCCCTGCTGAAGAGCTCAGCTGGGGCTCAGATCGGGGCTACAGAAGCGGCGCCTTGGCTGACAGAGACACGTTCCACTCCTGCTCACCAGCACAGCCAATGAGCCTACCTTTTCATGAGTATTGGTACTCTCCATTGCAGTAGTGCCGGTACTCAGAGTGATAAATCTAAGAAGTGCCGGTACTCAGTCTCGGTGGGTACCGGCCCATTTAAACCACTGGGCATAACTGACGTTATTTTATATATGTGTGATTATTATAAAAATCCAACACAAATGAGTCTTTTGGATCCACATACATTAAGATGCTAACATTACCTTTGAAGTGCTGGGGTGCATGTGATACTCGTCCTAAATTTTGTACTGAGCAAAGCAAATGAACCAGAGCTCTTTTGCATGAGTTCAGGGGGAAGGGGTTCTTCCCATAAGAACATTTTGAAAAAAGTGGATCAAATAGTGCATTTTAAAGCAAACCTTTCCCATAAATCAGTTAAAAAGCCATGGGTTATGAACGGGCACTCATTAAATATATGTCGTTTTATGGTGTGCTAAGGCAATCAAACTTGATATTCTACTGGAGTTGACTCCCTTTTTTAAAAATGTTCCTATTTGTGCACCCATATGCCAAAAATAACCTTTATTTTTCCAGGGCCAGCATTTTGCTATGGGTGCCACCTATAAGCCATGGGCGTCTCCTTATATCAACAGTTACATTTAATATGCCAGTCCTGAAATCTTGCTATTAATGTTATCCATGTTCTACGGGTGACCCTTATGTCAAAATGTACCTTAAGAATGATATGGCCAGCATTTTGTCATGTTTGTCCCCCTCCTATATGTCACAGCTGTCAATCTTTATTCCAGAAATCACATAGAATGTGCTAGCGCAAGCATTTTGCCATTATTGCCCCATAACAAGAATTGCCTCCAGTATGTCTGGGGCAGCCTTTTGCCATGGATGTTCTATATATATCAAGCATTATCTCTAGCATACCAGTTCCCAGTCTGTTAATAGCTGCCTCCATTATGCCAACACCAGTATTTTGCAAGAGCCAAAAGCAGACGCCTAAGCATACCACTGTCCCACTCATTCTAATTTACATTAACTAACTCATTCATTCTCGCCTACTCACTCACTTGCACTCATTTATTCCCACTCTCATGCACTCTGTCTTATACTCACTCACACATTATCACTCATTCTTACACTGATTAACTCACACTGACTTGCTTGCACTCACTCCTACAGTCCCTTCATTATTCTCTCTTACCTGACTCACTCAGACTCACTTACTGGCAATTATTCATATATGTTTTCACTACGATCATTGGCTGCCAGTTTCTCACACACACACATGCTCACAAACACACACAATTGCACTCCCTCTCTTATACAAACACACTCTCAACCACAAGCATGCACAAAGCAGACATTTAAAAAAATGTTTTTGCCTACCTGATGCTAAAAATGTTATTGCACAAACAGTGAATAATATCAAATTATTCACTATTAGTGTAAATAAATATGAGCTGAGAATTAGGAGGGCAGAGCATCCCCTGTCTTCTTGGAACTCAATTTATTTGTCACCTCTGAGGCCAGGGGTCACAAAGGCATTGCCAGGGGTCACATGGACCATGCCAGGGCTCACACCTGCAACCTCTGGTGACACCTAAATAAAGTCTATGTTACTCTCATAGTACTCTTGGCTTGCTCCTGAATTCCATGAATAATACAGGAGTAATCCTGGTTTACTTGTGAATTATAGGAGTATGCCAGGAGTTTTGCACAAGTAAAACATACCTTCTCAGAGCCAAATGTTTGTGAATCAGTATGATACCTTCCAATAACTTTCGTACAGCTCACTTAATCAGTTTCCGATGTTACAGCTCTTTTTCACCTCACCCTATTTTGGTCAAACTTTGTATAAAATCTTTAGATTTTTGCGCACTGGATGACTTCTGTTTTGAAAATATTGAGGGTGACAGGACATGAATTCTGCTCAGCAAAAACAGCATGTGCAAAGGATGGCAAATTTTAGGGTGGCACATATTGAGCCACAGATAAGATTGCTGGAGATCTATCTATCTATCTATCTATCTATCTATCTATCTATCTATCTATCTATCTATCTATCTATCTATCTATCTATCTATCTATCTATCTATCTATCTATCTATCTATCTATCTATCTATCTATCTATCTATCTATCTATCTCTCTATATATATATAGATATATATACACACACATACCATCTACTGGCGGTCGCCAGTAGGTAGGTATAGTTAGGACCTATTATCCATAGGAAATCTGCAACATTCTACTTGGAATAACTTTGGCACTGGTTGACGAATCTTCGCGAACTTTTCAAAACTCGTGGCCCTCTCTGGTCCGCTCCTATCCAGAAAGTCTCGGGGTGATTCATGAAGCGGGGGCTGAGAAAAAAGGCGGGGTCCCAATACATGTTTTCCCCATGCAATTTTCCATAGGGACCTTTAGTCGCAGCTACAGCCCGAACTGCTAAACTGAATTACACCAAATTTGTCAGAAAGGTAGACCTTGGTTCAGAGTCATGCATTTTGCTTAAATGGTGTAAATCCGTTAAGTAGTTCCTGAGAAAATCAAAATCAAAATCACATATATATCTATGGCCGCGCAGGATCCGCGTACCCTGCCGAGCACGAGCTGCATGCTACTTGGTTGTCAACACTTCAAACCAGGAAGTGTTGGCAGCCATCTTGTGCCTCTGTAGAACCGAGGCACAAGAAAGCAGAAAATCAAATGCGCAGAACGCAAAAAGGGGGCAGGGTAGAAACGGCCTGACCCCCTAGGCCTGCTCAGGGGGTCCCTCAAGGACCCCCAGGGCCAAAAAAAGAATAAAAAATAAAACAACGGTGAGATTCACGCACCCAGCGCAGATTTCGGCCGAAATTAAAAAAAACAAAAACTAGCCCAACAGGTATCTGCAGTATGTGCCAGGGAGCTGCGTTGCAGACAGGTGTTCAGGGGCCATGCCCCTTTTTACACCTCTCTGGAACGCAGTTCTGTGGCACTTACTGGAGGTACCTAGTGGGCTAGTTTGACCCTAGGGACCCTTAAGATTCAAC
Source organism: Triturus cristatus (assembly GCF_964204655.1). Lineage (NCBI taxonomy): Eukaryota > Metazoa > Chordata > Amphibia > Caudata > Salamandridae > Triturus > Triturus cristatus. Next base: position 476,946,857 of record NC_140587.1, on the reverse strand, counting down.
GAGACTTAATCTCTCAACTTAGAACGACCACAGGGCGCATTTACACAATGGTGAAGGGAGGGGACGGGGCCTGAGGTGACGTGTGCAAACACGCTCTGGGGTGCGTTTTAGGTTTCGGAAATAATTCCCCTTCTATCCTGAGGGACCCTGGGGGCCAACTAGCCCACCAGGTGCTTCCAGTAAGCGCCACTGCGCTCCGTTGAAGAGAGGTGGTGCAGGCTGTGCCCCTTTGTACACCTCTCTGCAATGGTGCTTACTGTAGGTACCTTGTGGGCTAATTTGCCCTGAGGGACCCTCAGGATTCAAGGGGACTTAATCTCCCAACTTAAAACTTCCACAGGGCTTGTTTACACAGTGGGGATGGGGCCTGAGGTGACGTGTACAAACACGCCCTATGGCGTGTTTTAAGTTGGGGAAATAATTCCCATTCAATCAATCAATCAATCAATTAAAACTTTATTCGGATACAAATTTTGTGTCCATAAAAGCATACAAAAGTTTAAAAACAAATCTTTAAAATCAAGAGAATTCATGTAGATCATGAAAAGGTTCTTATACGCGGATTGTACCAACAAGTAGTATATAACACATTATTTCTTTCAGTCTTAATTACAATTACAATCTAGCGATTTAAGAAGGGTCATGGTTTGCACGATATTTAACACAAGCTTTTAAAAAACTGGCTGTTGGTAAGATGCTGTACTCAGTGTCCAAACATTGTAAAGCAAGGAGGGCCGGGCGACACTGGCGTAGGCCTATGAATTTTAATAGAGGTAAAATCCATTTTTGGCGTGGAAATTCATAGTAACTACAGAAGAGGACTACGTGCAATAGCGATTGTTCTGATTGCCCATCACATGGACAAGGAGTTAGTTTACTAGACCAATCTTTTGTCTTCGGGAAAGTTAACAACCGATGAAAAGTATTAAACCTGAATTGTCTTAAAAGATATTTTTCATAATGATTAGCACTAGATAGTAAATATGGCTGAATCCCAAATGAGACTTGTACCGTGGCAAGATGGAAATTTGTAGGCTTTAGAATCTCAGATGTTAAGCGAAGCTCACGTAAATGGGATAGGCACGCGGTTTTCTGCTTTTTGCGTGAAATATCTGCTAAGGACTGAGGGAGCATGAAAAGAGATTCCAGGTTTACATCTCTCAGGAATTTATAGACATACAGCAGCCATGGGATGTTTTTCCAACCTTCCAGTGTGAGACAGTCAGAAATAAGCAAACGAGTCAGTTTACACTCTAAAGTAACCCATAGTCGATGCCATAAAAGGATTGGTTGGATTGCAATAAGATCAGAGATATAATCCTCCCCCAACTCCATATGGCAACCATAAGTTGGCGAACTATTAGGAGCGGCCAAAAGGTACCGCAAAAAAGCATTTTCTATTTTTTGGATAATTTCCGAATTAACGTGACCCCAAACCCCGGCCCCATACATTGCCACTGGGCGGCACTTGGCCCTGTAGATCTGAATCAACTCCCGGGAGGGGCGCTGGCCTAGTTTTTGCGCAAATGTGACCAAAGCTGTTGTAGTTCTGAGGAGCCCCAGCTTTCTGGCCAGGAGGGTAGAACCCCAACTAGAGGTATTATCTATCTGAATACCTAAATAGGGGTATGAAGTTGCGGTCTCCAGAGTGGTATTATTTATCCGGATACTGCCAGAATGTCTAAAGCGTTTCCCCAGATGCATGGCAAACGTTTTCTTTATGTTTACTTTTAGATCAAGGGCTGCCATGAAGTCACAATATCTATCGAGGAGAAGTTGGAGTTGGCGTGGGGTCCTGGCCATGATCACCGCGTCATCCGCGTAAAGCAACGCGGGTATTGGACGGTGATCAATCATGGGCAGGTCCTGACTACCAACCAACATCGCAGCCTCTAAGCCATTGGTGTATAAATTAAAAAGAAAGGGTGCCAGTACGCATCCCTGTCTGACACCCTTAAGTACTGGGAATGATGTTGTAAGTTCCCCCCCCGAACCATACCGTACTTTTGCTGAGGCCCCTGTATAAAGATTCCGAATAAAGCTCACCAAGGGAGGATCAACCCCCATAGCCAAAAGTAGTTTCCATAATTTACTATGGGAGACGCAATCAAAAGCCGCCGATAAATCGACGTAGGCTAAGTGCAACCTCCCCTTTTTGGCCCCTACGTATTTACCTATCAATAAAGAAAGGTTTAATGCCTGCTCCACCGTCCCAAGTCCCTCTCGGAAGCCATACTGAAGGTCAGAAACCACTTGATTACTTTCAGCCCAATCCTGAAGTCTTTTAAGAAGTAACCGACCCATCACCTTCCCAGTAGAGTCCAAGAGGGAGATGGGACGGTAACAGGCAGGACTATCACGGTCACCCTTCTTAAAAATAGGAAGAAGAATGGAAGTTGTCCAGGACTCTGGTGGGCCGATTTTAGTGGCTGCTTCGAAGACCTTAGTGAGAATAGGGGACCATAATTCTAAGTTATTTTTAAATATGTCCACGGGAACCCCATCAGGGCCTGGGGCTTTACCACATTTGGAAGCCTGCAGTGCCATAAGTACCTCATCATGATCAAAATAAAGGTTAAAATTAGGGGAGAGGGGTGGTCTACTATAGTTTTGGGTAGTTGACATCCCTATACTATCTGAAGGGGGCTCTGACATAGAATCCTCCGAAATACCAAAAATCCTTGAAAAATGACCAACCCAAGCTGCCTCACCCACTGCTACCTCGATCCTAGGGATCTCTTGTTGGTCAGTTAGAAAAGGTGTTCTTACTATTTTCCAGAAGGAGGCCGAATCCTTAAGAGAACAACTCTGATGTAACTTGGCCCATAATTCCTTCTTAATGTCTATCTTACAAGATTTGAGTGCTTGCTTATAGCATTTTCTTAACCTTATCACTTCCACTTTATCCCTTACGGTGTTAGTCAAGGCTTTCTTTAGTGAGAGGTAGGCGCGCCTTGTTGCGGGATTAAACCAACCCTTTTTTGTTTGATTAACGCCCGAGATTTTACGGAACAACTCTCTCTTTATTTCAGAAGTAATAAGAGAAAAGCTAGCCAGTACCTGATCAGGGGGGGAATGTGAGTTTAAGCACGTTTCAATGTGTGGGAGTATGCGACTCAGGACTGCTGAGGTGATCTTATCAGCATCAACTTTGCTCCATTTAATTGCATACCCGTTCGGCTTATTTACCCTTAAAGTTTCTTGTATTAAGAGAGTTTGCTTAGTGGATGGTACTATCATATCCGGAATAATGATAGCGAGAATATTGGGAAAATGATCACTACTGGGATCGGTACCTGTTCGAACGCTATGTAGCTGGTCTTTGGAAGCTTGTGAAACCAAAACATAGTCAATCAGACTAGATAATCCCCTACCATTGAATGTGGAAGTGAAAGGAACTGGGGGAGAAGCAAGATCGTTAGTAAAACCTAGATCTAAATTGAATATTATTTCAGTCAGAAAGTTCCCTAGTTTGGTATGAGGGAAATGCGTTACATTAAAGCCCAGGTCGTCCACAATACCACAGATGTTTAAATCGCCTCCCTTGCAGAGATTAAGATTGAAGTCTCCACCCCAGACTATGGTAATACTAGTGTTAGAATATTTAAGACGCTCCTCTAATAAGAGTCGATAGATATTTTCCAGGACTGGAAGTATGTCCTTTGGGGTCAAATTGTTATAGAAGTTAACTATATAGAACAACTGTATTTTACTGATTGTTATCATAAGGATCTGGGAATAGGGATTGCTATTAATGATTTTAGTATCTAAGGTTGGGAGTTCATTTGAGACATATATTACCAGGCCACCTTTCGCTCTCCCACATGAAGAAGGTTGGGCAGATGAGTTGAAGGTTTTGTATCCTTGCAGATGAATAGGAGCAGTCAACCATGTTTCTTGCAGGCAAACAATATTATGCTCCCTAATAACAGAGAGCCATGATGGATTGTCTGCCTTAGAGCGTAAGCCTGCAACATTCCAGAAAATTAATTTGAGAGAAAGGTCAAGATTAGGGACAGGATTAACCGGACCCCCTCCGGATAGGATATCGTCGCCTAGAAGTTTAGTTTTGGAGGAAAGGGCAGGGTTGACCAAACCCCCCGCAAATAGAGTAACGCCACCCGAGGGTTTTGTCATATTCCTTGGGGAGCCTGAATCTAATTGAATGTTCAATATACCCTGGGGTGTGGGTTGGTGATCCTCCATAGGCCTGGTAAAAGAAGAAAGTTGGAGTACTTGGTTTTCTTCTTCGGAAAGTGGACATTTCGGACAAGCTAAAGACTGCAAAGATTGAACCAGTCAATCATTTGTGTCCAGACCTGATGTATGGTCAAATCTATAGGGAGCTTGTAAGAGTTTGGGGCCATAAAATGGATTGTAACCGTTAAAAGGATTGGTGTTAAACAAACAGTTATTACGGCTAAACCTAGAACGCTCGTTAGGGTAATTAGTTAAAAATCCCAGATTGGGTGTGGGTTCTACAGCAGATCTAGGGTAAAAAAATAACAGATCACGTGTCATGATACCCCCTGACCCAATTTCCTGAAATTCATCTAGAATGTATCTTACAGTTCTTCGGTCTGAGAAATTAACAATAATAGTGTCACCGAAAAGGTTTTTCGTTCGACAGCCCAGCCAAGGCAGTCGCCTGACATGGATGATTGCGCCATTCAAATACAGAGGGAGAGGCCGATTTTGACTGAGCCAAAAGAGGACTTTGTTTTTTAGTTGGTAAAAATCTTCCGTCTTGCCTTCTTCTAAAGGCGGAACACCTGTCAGAATGACTACATATGGGGCCGCTTCTGGGGGGAGGTCAACTAACCTAGTCCTAGGCTCTCTCCTTGCATCAAGTTTTGAATGATTACCTGGGTCAGAAGCCGAATTTAAGTTTGTAGAGCTCCCACCCACTTGTGTGTTTGCCCTGGATTCAAAAGATGGACGTGATATACAAGACGCATTTAGCAAGAAAGGTTTTGGGATAGAAGGTTTAACGTTTTTTACCTCTCCCTTTTGGGGAGGGCAAAGTCGATTCTTATTTATATCACAACTTTTTTCCACGGGGGCAAAAGGGAGCTTTGATGAAACAGATGTCAAAGATGGTAATGTCCCTTTCTTCGAGATAACAGGTGGGGTGGTCGGTGTTACCGTTACCAGAGGAACAGATAATGGAACATTGTTGGATTGGGCCTTATTTGCTACTATGTTCTCCCTAACTAGCTCTTCTAGGGACCCTAATTGGAGAGTGATAGTATTCAATCTCTCTATTACTGGGAGAATAAAAGAGCGTACTATTTGCTCAATGGACCCAGTGATGTTGATAGTGGGAATGTCCTTAGATGAAGAGGATTGAGGAATAGGCAAAGGAGATGGCATGTGCAATTGCGGGGTAAATAATGCGGGAATGTTAACAGAGTCAGGATTTTGATTTGAAATTTGCATGAGCCTACTTGATTTACCCCTTGAAATTCTACCTCCTAACTTTCTCCTTCTTTTTGTTGGTGGAGGACCTTGAGGGGGATCCGGGTTGTGCTTCCGAGTATGTTTCTTTTTTTGGGGAATCACTACCACAGGTGACGAGGTAGACGCCCGGGACTTAACGGGTGAAACAAGGTCACGGGGAGAGGTAGAAATAATGACGCTTAATTCGTTAATAGAATCAACAATATGGTCCGTAATAGAGTCTATCAGTTGAGATCTGTCCCGTAGAAGCAGTGGAGTGCTTTCGCTGCTAGAGGGTTCACAAGCTGATGGAGTTATATGTGACCCATCATGGACTGACGTGCTTAGTTGTTGAGACAAACGCATGGTCTTAATATGCTCAATCGAGCGGCGTCTGTCAGCTCGCCGCGCAGCGAGAGAGTCCTCCCAATCAGGGTCCGGAAGTGACCTAATAACAAAGTGGTCCAGAGTTCCATTGGTGGTCTTTTTTACCAGGGGGGTTTTACCCATTGGAGACATGTATCGTGGTATTTAGGAACAAACAAAAAAAAAAAAAAAAAAAAAAGACTAACTGACTGGAATGGGGAATATAAATAGTAACTCACAAAACCCTAGAAGAAATATAACAAAATAGAACCATGGGACTAGGACAAAACGTTGTGTAGGTACAAACACGTGATTTTATGGTCACTTACTTGAGGTGACCGATTCGGAAATGTCAGGGGGGGGCCCGGCCCAGCCTTTACCGGCCTTGGACGGCCGATGACGGCCCGTCCTTTGCCCGGGCTTTGCCCGGGCGCGGCCCGCGCGCGTCCCGCGCTGCGGTACTCCTCGGCGCTTTTTAAGCGCGATGTTGATTTGGTCTCCTCCCTCCTGGGAGCACAGAGTTGTGGGCAATGTAGTCCCCCTCGATAGCCTCCGGTGGACAGCAAGCCGTTGGTCACCTTGTAAAGCGCTTCCCGCGCTGCGGTACTCCTCGGCGCTTTTTAAGCGCGATGTTGATTTGGGCTCCTCCCTCCTGGGAGCACAGAGTTGTGGGCAATGTAGTCCCCCTCGATAGCCTCCGGTGGACAGCAAGCCGTTGGTCACCTTGTAAAGTGCTTCCCGGGTACTAATCAAATCACGTTCTCTCCTGCCCGCGGCCCCTGCAATCCTCTCCGAAGATGGCGGCAGCCCGTCGAAGAGGAGAGAGAGCCAAAACGCCGAGAGAGCTTCGTCAGGGAACAGCAGGACGCCGAGGGAGCTTCGTCAGGAAACAGCAGGACGCCGAGGGAGAGCCCGATGCTCCGGAAGTGACGAAGATCCAGTGCACAGTCTATTCTCTTTACACAGTGTCTGTTCCCATTCAATACTGAGGGCCCATGGGGGCCAACTAGTCCACCAGGTGCTTCCAGTAAGCGCTACTGCGCAGCGTTGCAGAGCGGTGGTACAGGCCGTGCCCATTTCTTTTGCAACGCAGCTCTGTGATGATAACTAGAGATACCTGATGGGCTAGTTGTACCCAAGGGACACTCAGGATTCAAGGGGACTTTATCCTCCAAATTAAAACAGCCACAGGGCATGTTTGCACATGTCAGCTCAGCTCCCCCCTCCCTTTACCAGTGTGCAAACACGCCCTGTGGCGTGTTTTAAGAGGTAGTTTTAATCCCCCTGCCCTATTATATACTAGGGGCTTACAGAGGAGGTCATGCTAATAACTGGGGTACCCAAACGCATAGTGTTCCCTAGTGTATGTAGGTGTTTTAACTGTATTCTAAGTGTCTTTTAGCTTAGCACTGGCTCTAGAACTGGTTAGCCAGAGTCAGTTACCACCAGTACCTATCTGAAATAGTTGAGGGTACAGGATGATTTTGCAACAAAGGCCTCTTTCTGCTCCTCTGTTTGTTCTTTCTGCACGTCTTCCTTCTTCCTGCACTTTTGTTCGTCTTGGAGGACTTCTGTTGCTTCTTTCTGCATTTCTTTTTCTTCTTTCTGTGTGTTTTTTTCTTCTTTCTTCACATATCCTACCTCTGTATGCATAGTTAGAAACTAACATTTAAAAAAGCTTTGAAATTCACTTAAAAAAACATAGGTTTCAGTTACGTTAAAGGTAGAAATTAGCATTTAAAAAACCTTTGAAATTCACTGAAAAAACCATAGGTTTCAGGGGCGTTATAGTTAGCTGGACATTTCACTCGTACAAAACCATTGAAATTCCCCTGTTATAGTTAGTTCAGCTAACTATAAGTTGCGCGCCTGCAATGCACTGCTGATGACGTCACATATTACATCACTCGTGACATGGTCAGTGACATCACTCATGAAATCACTGATGACATCTCAAATGGCATCACTGATGACATCACTGATGACATCATCCTTATGATAGAGTGGCAGACCTCCTCTCACCCTAATATAACCTTTGATACACACATTCAAAAATAGAAACTAAAACTTTCAAAAAAATGGACATACGAATACCAGTTACAACAACGTATTCAGTAATTCCAAGATCTAGATACACATCTACTCATTCACCAACAGTCCTATATAGTCACTCATACATGTACTCACTCATCATATGTACTCATACACCTATACATCCTGTTACACACCGCCACTCATTCATAGAGTTGCTCACACACATAGTCACTCATGCTAATAAAGAATCAAACATCCATTTACTTGCATATACCGTTATACACACTCCACTACACTTACTTCTACAGAAACGTGCACATACTTACTCTCTTATTAACAATCACTTATAGAAACACATACTTATTTATACAGGAACTCTTCCAATCTCTGACTCTCACAAATACTCACTTATATACACCAATACTCACATATACTAGTTTAAAACATATGTAGTTACTCATAAAGACACTATTGAGACAGTCATTCACTCACTAACACACCCATACACACACTCATCCACCCATACAGTCCTGCACACATGCTCTCTTCAAAACACATACAAACAGTGAGACACTCATTCATGCATCTATGTGCTAAGTAATACCCCCCACCGAACCATACAGACACTCACACACTCATACTAATACTCAAAAAAGCAACTAATAACCCATATAGACACTCATGTAGCTACTCACCAACCCATGCAGCCAATTATACACAAAGTGAGAGACTGACACAGATATTTACATATTTAAACATTACTCGCTAACCCAGGTATTCACTAAGATACACTTAATTAGTCTGTTATACAATCAATTTTACAAAACAAATCATTCAATTACACACTTATTTACCCATTTATTCTTCCATCGAGTTTGAGTTATACATATGTAAAACATATGTAATTTTCAGAAAAACACATATTCACTGGATGATGTCATCAGTGATGTCATCAGTGATGTCATTTGAGATGTCATCACTGATGTCATGAGTGATGTCACTGACCATGTCATGAGTGATGTAATATGTGACGTCATCAGCAGTGCATTGCGGGCGCGCGAGTAATAGTTAGCTGAACTAACTATAACGGGGAATTTCAATGGTTTTGTACGAGTGAAATGTCCAGCTAACTATAACGCCCCTGAAAACTATGTTTTTTTCAGTGAATATATATATATATATATTTTTTTTTTTTAATGTGTATATATAGATATATGTATATATATTACCTACTGGCAGTCGCCAGTAGGTAGTTATCGTTAGGACCTAGTTACTATAGGAAAATAGCAACATTCTATTCGCAATAACTTTGACGCTGATTGACGAATCTTCATGAAACTTTCAAAACTAATTCTTTGTTGAGATCAGCTCTTATATTGAAAGTTTGGGGGTGATTTGTCAAGGGGGGACAGAGAAAAAAGGGGGGTCCCATGTTAATGTTCATAGGAAAATTTAGACAAGGCTACAGGTCGAACGGGTGAATGAAATTACCCCAAATTTTGCAGGGAGCAGGGTCTTGGTCTAGAAAGCACGTGTTTGGTTATTTGGTGTAAAATCGTTCAGTAATTTTTGAGAAATATTGAAATTTACAGATATCAATATTTGGGAATTCTGCCATCTGATTGGCTGAGGCGTTCCGAGCACGAGCTTGTTGCTGATTGGCTGTGAGCGGTGCGAGTGGTTGCAACTAGGAAGTGTTGGCTGCCATTTTGTGATTCCGTTGAAGCGAGTAAGATGAAAAAAGGGGGGAAAAAGGTGGGAAATAGTAGGGTAGGAGCACTGTAACCTCTGTGGGGTGTTAGGGTGTCCTATAGAGGGGGTGTGAAGCCAATTATTTACCCCTACCGGTGTGTAGGTGGTGGGCTATGAAAATTAAGTGAGGTATTGGGTAGCGTCTGATGCGGGTAAGGTGAGCTGGTGCGGGACTCATCGGATTAAAGCGTGAGCCCAAATTGTGTGTCTTATGCTGTGAAGTCATGTGCCATGGCCGCTGCACTACAGTTGTGGAAGCAGTGTCCGGATGTGTTTATAACTACTAGGACGAACTACTGACCCGTACTGGTATGAAAGTCCTGGGGTACAGAATATATGTGAGGTATTGTCAAAAGTCTCATGTTGCTAAGCTGAGCTGCTGCCGGAGTCGGGGATTAAAGCATGAGCCCAAACTGTGTGTCATATGCTGTGAAGTCATGTGCTCTGGCCGCTGTGCCACATCTGTGCAAGTAGTATCAGCATGTAGTTATAGGTACTTGGATGAACTTTTGTTTAAAACATTGTAGCTTGTGTATGGTGCTTGTTGGAAACCGGGCAACCGGGTTAGCAGTCACCAGATTCCCAGCACAGTGGTAGCTTGGCTCGAGCGGTTGGGGGTCAGGCACCGTGTTAAGCGTACGTCACACCCTCACAATAACCATGCGTTCGTCCGTTCCAAAAACGACACTACACCGTAAAAATTATGGAAGACAAGATGAAAATATATATGTCTTTATCTTATTTTCTCTTAGTTGCAGGCTTCACATCATAAATACAATACACTAGGATTTTCCTTCAAAAGAGCAGGTCAAATAAACAATGCTACTTCGGAATTTCAACAAATAGGTTCAGGTCATCATTAAGCAAAGAATAAATAGATGTGCAATAAATATAGACGGCAAATAAATACAGTCAGACAATAAATACAGTGCAAGAATAAATTAGTGGAAGACAATAAATAAAGCACCTTCAATAATTAAGGTAAAGCAATCAATGACAATTACAGATCAGATCACTTTCATGAGGTCACTTGGTCTTACTTTGCCCATACACAGCTTGTGGTCATTTGGGTGGCATGGGGGTGTCCCACTTAGATTGGTCAAGGCTGGGGCCTAAGCTGAGGCAGAATGAGGATAACCTAATGATCTGGCCCTCCAAACTACACAGCCCCACACAGATGTCACTGCACCAGTCTCAGTCCACCCCTGGCACTCCCAGGCTGGTTCTAACACCCCTCTAGCCCCTAGAATGGTCTTTTAGGGCTCCACGGGGCCTTAGACGCCCCCTCTACCACTTACTGTCCCTTCCTCGACGATCGGCTCCGCTCGGCCTCAGGTGACTCCTTACAAGACCTCCGGCGCCTCTCCACGACCTCCATCGGCGCCCTCACTCGACCTCCGGTGGCTCCCTACTCGACCTCCGGTGCCTCTCCACGACCTCCGTCGGCGCCCTCACTCGACCTCTGACGGCTCCGGGTACGACGTCTGCTTTCTGTCAGCACCGCTTCTCTACCTCAGGCCCCAGGTCTCCAGGCTTCTCGACGTTGGGACTTCAGGAGGGCACTGCTGAACAGGTCAGGAGCTTGCTGTTCTTCCTCTTTAAGGCCTGTTCCAAATATTCAGGTCCTTAAGATGGTTCTTCTGGACTTGGTCCCACACAGGGCTTTAGGCTGGGCTTGGTCAGTAGGGACTAGCATCAAGGGTGGGTTTCTGGACCCCACTCCAAGCACTGGTTTCCACCTCTGCTGCCTTACTCCGACCTCCTTCTATCTCTGTCCTCTCTCCTCTCCAGTCAGATGCCAACTGCCACTCTGAGATGGCCTCCCAACATTCTAAACTGCCTCTCACTATCACAGGATTCTAGAATGTTACAGAAGGTTCTAGAAACCTCCAGTGGGTTCTGGTTATGTCACAGGTGACAATGGGTGGCCACCATTTTGTGTCTCAGGCCCTCAGACAGAAGTTCCAGGGGTAGGGAAAATGGCTCCCTGACCCTGCATCAACACTAACAAGTCTAGTGGTTCCCAAAAAGGAAAAATTATAACAGGATTTGAGGCAGAAGTGGGACAAAATAAATAATGATGAGGAGGGACCACCCAAAGGGCTGACAGGTCTAACAGTGCTTATGTGGTGTTGTATAGGGAGTGCAAAGGTACATTGATATGGTATTTGTAGAGCGCAAAATACTCACCCCTATGGGTGAGTAGAGCTGGGGATCAAAGCGAGAGGTCTGTGCTGCAAAGTGAGATGGTCTGGCCACTGCGCCACAGCTGTGTGGAGAATACATTTTGGCGAGGGTGCGGGAGTTGGTGTTATATGGCCCTAAAATAGAGGGCCTAAGTTGTAAGTTATAGGGTGGCTCTAAAAAGAGCCATTGTGTTCATTAGTTGGAGCTACATATAAGTGTGGATGCACAGCTTCAAGTTATTCAAGAAAACTCGGTTTCCCTGATCTGTGAAGTGTACTCCATCACTTCTGTATATATCCACCATACCAAAACGTATGTTGTTGTTGTATATGGACCCCATTTTGTGGTCTCTGAGGTATGCAGAGACAGCTTTGTTGACTTTTTTCCGAGATTTGAGGACAAAATTGTTTGGACCATTTCCACTTCTGTCATTGGCATATATTGGAATATACAAAGACAGTTTGAGGCAAAAGTAACATCAATTGTCCAAAGGTGTCCTTCCTAAGCATTTCCAAATCTATCCCAGTCAATGTGCCTAGGTCGTTTCCACCAAAGTGCACAATCATAAGGTCAGGGTGTTGGAGATGCAAACAGGTTTTAACCAAAGGCAACAATTGGTGCTGCTTCAATTCTCTCTGTCCAAACCATTTAATGCCCACATTTTGTAAACCTAGGTCTAAGTCAATACGTCACTGTTTTGCATACATCTTGTACCAGAAAACATAGCTATGTCCTACGACCCACACTAGCATTTTGAAGGTATGGCTGGAAGGTATGGAAAGATGTCTGTAGCTCAAGCAGTTCCTTCGAAGAATAAGAGATATGTTTAAAGATGTGGAACTAGTTGCTTTTCGCATACAAAATGGTACCTGATTGGGAGATGAAAAGCATAGTTTTTTAAAAGTAGGGTGCACATTCATTTTGTGGAAAAGTATGTTTGTGATTGGTTAAGAAAATGCAGTTTGCACGTACATATTATAGTACATATTATAGGATAACATTTGCTCAACTCAACCACACCTGCTACTTGCATTTGGAAGGCACTATTCAAACTTAAAACAATCATGAAGTTTTAACCTGCACGTGCCGTTAAATGTTCGAGAAAATGTTGCAAAAAAATATCGTTAGGTTTAAAAAAATTGATGAACTTTTATCCCCCTCCACGTGTTGTAGAATCTAGAAAGTGTGTTGATAGAATACGTTGCATTTCTGACTTCGATGTGCACTTGAATATTTCAAAAACTATTTGTATGGAAAAGTAGAAAGACAGTAATAGAGAGAATTTTTGAAAGCTAAAAGAATCAAGGAACTATTGTAATTTGTTCTTGATTACCTACTGGCAGTCGACATTAGGTAGTTATCACTGTTAACGGTCTGAAAGTGCGGTGTTGCTCAGAGTGGCATGGTGGTGATATGATAGGGTGCTACACTCTGGTATGAAACCGAGAGTCTAAACCGTGAGGTCATTGCTGTAAAGTGATGTGGTCTGGTGTTTGTAGCATACGTGTGCAAGTAGTGTTAGTAGGCGTTTATACCATACAGGGAGTGTGAAGCGAACTTCTGACCGCTACTGTGTGTTGATAGTATACCTGAAGCGGGAAGCGAAGTAGTTACGCCTACCGGTGTGAAGACTTGGGGATGAAACCGAGCTGATTGCTGTAAAGTGATGGGCTCTGGGTGGTGTAGGATACTAGCCGCTGTAGTATAAGTGTGTAAGTAGTGTTAGTATGTGTTAGCACTGGGATTTTTGGTTGGCTAAACTTGCGCCAAAGCCTGGCAGAAACCACCACTCTATTCAGGGCAAGGGAGTTACACGCCAAAGATAACCCCTGCTCACCCCCTTTGTAGCTTGGCACGAGCAGTCAGGCTTATCCCGGAGGCAATGTGTAAAGCATTTGCGCACAGCAACAACATCCCAGGCACACCACAAAAGGAACTCCACACAAGGTTCTATATAAAAATAGCCTTTGTATTATCATAACACATTAGAATAGTAAGCACATATTATACATGGTTCCACCTGGCACTAGGTCATATTTACAAGGGATTATTTACACCTGACAGGACCAACTGGACCACTGTCAGTACCATCACAAAGTGAACTTAGTAAATGTAGAACTTATCATAAACATAGAACACAACCAGTAACTACTGGTAATCACTGTACTTAGCATCAGCCTGTGACATAAACTACATTATGCACAGCATCACATCAGGCGCGAATTACATTCTGCGCCTACCTTACCAGCATAAACACATTATGCAATTCTCTCAGAAGTCTAAACGCATTAGACCCTAACGTCCTATGTATAACTCACATTAGGAAATAAATATAACTAGCATACACCATAATATGTGAACCAACCTCTTAATCATAAAAGACCACATTTAGAGGTATAACACAGGGTGCGTAAAACATACTACATGAATTACATTTCCTAGCACCAAAATTACATTAGGGCCTGGCGCCCTATAAATCTAATTGTCCCCCTGACCAACTGGCTATCCAAAGAGGTGGCTCAAATGCCCTATGTCCACAAAGTCAGGGCTGCTGCCTAGGCAGCGAAAGTCAAGGGTGCGCCACGGCGCAAAACCTAAACGTGGCAGCTGCCCACTACTTGCTGGGCAGCTGTGCATGGCAAATGTAGGCCTGGGCTCTCACTTGGGCTCTGGGGTCCCCACTGGGACTACGTAGGGGAATAAATGCGGCAAAACAGCGCTGCTGAGGATCAACAAAATAAAGTAAACGGCCTTGGCACATCTGTGCCTCTTCAGCCTCTCTGGGCCCTTCTAAATTAACTGTCCCCATCGTTGCAGTTGCCCACTGTCTAGCGGGGCAACTGTGACCATCGCGGCAGGGGGGGCTTTTAAATATCTTTGCCCCCATGTTGGAGCACACGGGCTCTCAAAATAAACCTGCGCCACAAAGAACATGCCCCAAGCCCCATGGGGGCCCCTAACAAAATGAACACTGCTGCTCTCGTTGGAGCGGCCCACTGCCAGCCGGGGCCGCTCTGACTCTGTCTGTCCCACACAGGACCACAATACCCAAGAGCCGTCGCCCGCACGGACCCCTCCTGGGACCGGGACTTCACTGTGGAGCCTGGAGGCTCCGTCACTTCACTCTTCACCCGCGGTGGGGGCAGGCACCGGCAATGTGCCTCGAGCCCCCTCCGCCTTCAATCTGCACTCGGTGGCGCCTGCGGGGCTCTCCCTTAACCATGGGAGCCCTGCACAGGCAGGCAACATCTTCCTCCCTCCGGGCAGCTTCTTCTCCTTTTGTGGGGGTGTGTGTGGGACTTCCCTTCAAAACCGGAAGTCCCGCCCGCCGCCAGGCACTACGGTGCCTGACTTCCTGCTTCGATCGGGCCGGCGGTGGTGATATCTTCTTGGCGGGCACAATGAGGGGTAGGCTCCCTCTAAATTGAAAATATACAGCGGGGTGGGCACCCGCTTTAATTAAGGGCAAAGTCGCGGGTGGGCACACGCGCATTAAAATAATGCTATCCAGACGCACCATAAAGCAGAGTAGGCTCCCGCTATGAGAACGAAAGCCAAGCAGGGTAAGCACCCGCCGTACCTGGACAGAAATGGGGGAATCCCTATGACAGGATTCCTTCAGGACACGCTGCAGCTAAGTGCTGCAAGGGCAATTAAAGGATAGCGCTTCCAGGCGCTAGATGGAGCCAAAGTCCTGGGGCAAAGAAAATAGCAAATGGTCCCAAATGTCTGTAAGCAAGAAAATAAAGGCAAAAGGTTCCAGGGCATAGCTGGGCCCAGGGAGGCAGCTCTCCTGGCAAGTCCTCCTGGGTCCCAGCAGCAGCACGCCCGGCAGCAATCAAGATTCAAAAGCAGAGCATTTCCATGGGGTCACAGCCCGTTATTTAACCAGCTAAATCTTTTGTCTAAAACTGTAGGGCGAGGGGAGAACCAGATACAACTGGTTCAGGAGCACTTTGTTTTGCTCGGTTCCCCTGTCTTTTCACAGGGCTGGCCAGGGACATCAGACGCACCACAGGAGGTGGAGCCAATATTGTGGAGGGAAGGCCCAACCCTATTCAGGTCCCAGGTACAACTCCTCCCTCCCATCTACATGCAGATCTTTCCATTCACCACTGGGCAGACTCACCCTGGCTCCTGGAATTCCCCAGCCCTCTCCGCTCCTGTCAATCACAAGCCAGACATGCACTCCACATCAGGCACGCAGACACACAGTACACAGAAAGGCCAACTTCTAGAAGTGGCACTTCTCCACCAGTCACCATAAATATGCGCACACCATTGCGCAGCCTTTATTCTCACGAGTTCACACATACCAAACTCGACCCTGCACTCCACTCACATCAGGAATTACTATGGACACACATATCCCCCATGCATTCCTATGGGAGGGCAGGCCCATCTCACCACACATACACAGAGAGCACACACACTTTACACTGGACCCCAGTGCTAAAGTGCTCAGAGGCCTAAAATCACCAACACCAGGTTACAGAAAAAGGCTAGGGGAAACGCAAAAAGTTTCGGGGTGAACCTGCCAAAAGGGCCAAGTCCAACAGTATGCGTTTATAGTATATAGGGAGTGGGAAGCGAACTACTCATCCCTACTGGTGTGAAGACTCGGGGATTAAACCGTGAGCCTAAATTGTGAGCTCATTGCTGTAAAGTGATGCGCTCTGGGCGCTGTAGCATACTTGTGGAAGAAGTGTTAGTTTACGTTTATACAATATAGGGAGTGGGAAGCGAAAGTCTTACCCCTACCGGTGTCAAGACTTGTGGATGAAACTATGAGCTCATTGCTGTAAAGTCATGTGCTCTGTGTAGTATTACATTGTAATTCATAGTAGAATGTTAGTGTGTAATTCTACTAGAATCTAAGGGGCATATTATCAAGGAACGTCGTTAAAATTATCGCCGCTTTAGCGGCAGGAAACTGCCGCTTAAACTGCGATAATGGGCTTGATAATATGCCGTAGAGAATTCCAATAGAAGCCCATGTTAACACCAGAACATGGGCTTCTATTGGAATTCTCTACGGCATATCATCAAGCCCATAATCGCCGTTTTAGCGGCACTTTCCTGCCGCTAAAGCGGCGATAATTTTAACACCATTCCTTGATAATATGGCCATCTGTGTGTAATGTTAGAATGTAGGGCTGTCATGAGGGGAAACTTGCGGAGTTTGTACACGGTGCTGGATTAGACACCGGTTGCTTTGCTGCCTGCTCCTGTTGGTGGTTGTTTCAGGTGTCTTGTTTTCTTTTAATAAATCTACTCATTGGATTCACTGCTGTCTGCCTCTTCACTACATAAATTTGGAGACGAGTGGGAGAAGGCAAAAAGAAGGCACCACTCAGCAATATTTCAAAATTGCTTGCATTGTGCTGAAGACTAGGGGTGGGCGGAATTTGCGAAATCCACTTTCGCAAATTATCGCGAAAATGTTTAAAATTATCGCAACAAGCGGAAATATCGCGAAGATGCGGAATTTTTTTTCCCGCATGTTCGCGAGATTTTCTGCATGGTTGCGGGTCGCCAACTTACCCATGTGGTTGCTCGCGGGCGCGGCCATCTTGTTTTGAGTTGTCTCGCGGTGCAGAATCGCGAGAAGAAAGACGTGATCGCGCGATGCATGACGTCACTGCGGGCGCGAACTGTCGCGAGACAGCGCAAATGGCTAAAAACAATCCAACATCTCATGGAGAACGCGACCGGATCAAGAAAACTTGTCGGCGAACGCAGGGATTCAGGTAAGGCGATCGCGCGCGTGCGAGAATGTATTATATTACAGCGCGAGCAAGAAACAAATTATCGCCAAGCTGCGGAAAGCGGAATTTTTTACATTTTCGCGCTCTCCGCAGTACGTGAAAATGTCAAATTATCGCAATTTCCGCGAACGGAACAAAATTTTTGCCCAGGCCTACTGAAGACCCGTTTTGTTCGTGTAGCTGTTTCTACTCATGTGAGGGTCGTCGGCTCATTGAACTATGTCATCCGACTTCTGGTAGGATTTATATTTTTAGATTTTGCGCTGCCTCTGCTTCTTCACTACATTCTGGTCGCTGTACTACACGTGTGTAAGTAGTGTTAGTATGTGTTTATACTAACAAATGCATCATGGTAGTAGGGAGGGCGACCCCTCAGGCACAGCTCATACAATTTCCTGGGTTGTGCATTCGCTGGACATTTGTGTTTGCTATTAGAGGGTGGTGCATGGCTTCCACCCTGTGATAGCAAATACTTGTTCGACTACTTGAAGCGAGGAGGAAAGCCTCGTATCGCTGTAATAGAGGGGATGCAGATGGTAAAAATGGAGAGAAAAGAACAAAACAAAAAATAAACGGGGTCTCACCCGTTCTTTTAAATGAGGCCCCTGGTGGGTGGGTAATGTTCCATGGCCAATCCAATTATTATATTGCTGGGTCTCTGTAGGACTGGGGATCTTAATGTCACATGTAAATTAGACGCGGAAGGGCACAGAGACGTTTTGCAGCCTAGGGGAGTGCCACCTTCCCGGGTATTGTTTACTAATTGTTCGAGGCCAACTGAAGTCCGGGGATCGCCACACTCCGGGTCTTTATTTAAATATGCAGGGTGGGCCTCAGCAGTCCCTGAAGCCTCGGTGGTCCTAGGCAGTGCCTTATTTGTTCTGTAATCACACGGGCAGTACTTATGGTGTTATAAAGTGATACACTCATAGAACTCTTGCAGTTGTACAATTACCCAGGCTTCATTTGTCTAATAGTCAGTTAGATTATGTTTGGTAGGTGCACTCTAATATTAAATAATGTTGTTCTTAAAATATCCTATCAACAGATGATTTTAACAATAAACAATAGACAAGTGTTGTCAGAAAAAGAAGACCTATATACTCAGTTATTTATTTGAACAAATAAGTAACCTTTATTAAAACAGAAATAAATAGAAATGTAACTTTAATAAAACAGTATAATAAAAAAATGTGGGTTGGACTCCAGTGGAAGCATCGTAGGAAACCTGCAAGACAAAAATGAAACATAAGTATGTGTGCTATGTGGAAGAGTTAAAGAAAAGTAGTCCGAATGAAAGGACCATAATGAGAATGGAAGGGAGGGGGAGTGGGTGGAAGGGAGAAGGGGAGGGAGAGTCAAAAGAAGAGAGGGAGGAGGAGACAGAGCGTCGGCCTATTGCACCCAGCCCTTAGTGTTTACCCTCCGTCACCCATTTGTCTAGGACGCTGGGGTCTGCAAGAAAGAGTGTGGTTCAGCAAGTCCTTAAAATTAAATACATGAGGCCAGAGATTATGGGCCATAATATGAAGGAAGGGTGATAACATTACCGCCGCTTTAGCGGCAGGAAACTGCCGCTAAAGCAGCGATAAGGGGTTGATAATATGCCCTTGTGAATTCCCTTAGAAGCCCAGGTTCTGGTTTGAACCTGAGCTTCTATGGGAATTTCCAAGGGCATATTGTCAGCCCCTTATCGTCGCTTTAGCAGCAGTTTTCTGTTGCTAAAGGGGTGATAATGTTATCGGCGTTGTTTGATAATGTAGTCCTACTTTATTAGCTATGGGAAAATCGCTTGCATGCACCTGTGCACCCAGGGTGCTGCACCCCAACCCCTTCCCCTGCACTGTGCTCAATTGTAGGTCTTGCACACCGAGGCTTCACTGCTCACCTGCCACCACTGGTGTGTCCCACGATGTGTTGGTGCAAGCTCCTAGTCCGGCGTATGTTTGTCCGATAGACCAGGTCTCCGGTCGGGGACGGTGTCTTGATTCCACGATGGAAGTTGTCAGAATGCCAGAGCATCATTGCGGGGTCAGCTCCCACTTCACCCTTCTTGTGGCAATCAATGGAATGTCTGAAAAGGGAGAAATAATTTAATGGTGGAAACGTCTGGAGGTAAATGAAGTTTTATTTCAAGCTTGATAGAAAATAGGAGTTGAGTGCATCCTTCGTTTTTGAAGTACGATCTACCAACTGTTAGTGGTAATCGTGGTTCAAAGAGGAGTTTAAGTGCAAGAGAATACACAAGGTTAAATAATAATATGTTATGCCAATGTTCACATACAAAGGAACAGAGCGCATGCTAGAAGCATAATGTGCGCGTGTAATGCAGTGGCGGAGCCTGTGTGCATGTACACTTAGTAAGAAGCTCACTACAGTGTCCTAAAAGCCAACGCCACGTGTCTGTAGGGCAGCACTGCCCGCTGGCTCAGGCCTACAGTACGGTCCAGCAGGTCCTTAAAATTAGACCAAACTGACTGAATTAAGTCAGAGATTACATCATTACGCACGGCAACATCGCTTTTTCGCACCTGTGCACTCAGGGTGATGCACCCCTCACGCAGAACCGCCCTCAACAGGTGTCTGTAGGGCAGTGCTGCCTGTAGGTTCAGGCCTACCTTATGGTATAGCAGGTCTTTAAAATGAGACAGAGATGTGACTGAATGAGGTCAAAGATCACATCATAACACATGGCAATATCGCTTATTCGCACGAGTGCAGTCTGGCTGATGCATCCCATCCCTCCTGCAGCACTGCGCTGAAAAGGTGTCTGTAGGACAGCGCTGCCCGCTGGCTCAGGCCTACAGTACAGTCCAGCAGGTCTTTAAAATGAGACAGAGATGTGACTGAATGAGGTCAAAGATCACATCATAACACATGGCAATATTGTTTGTTCGGACCTGCGCAGCTAGGCTGAAGCACCCCACCCCTCTAGCCGCAGCATGCTCAATTGGAGGCTCTGTGCACCCAGGCCGCTCTGCTTACCTGCTGTCATTGTTGTGCGAGCAAACACTACGGGCAGCAGTGCTCACAATTCAGATGGAGTGTTGATTGCAGGAGAGTGTACACCTCATGGATCCCTTTCGTAGATGACGGGCAGTAGGGCTCACAATTTAGAGCCTGTGTTGATTGGCAGGATGGAGTACACCTGTGGATCCATTTCTTTTTTCTATTGCACATTGTGATATGCGAGGTGGATGCGGCAAATCCTTTGAGGTAGTGTGGAAGAAGAGGGACGTGTGGCGTCGTGGTTATCCTATTTATACGTACGCAAAGTGGGTTGGGCTTGCGTACGCCAGGCCAGCGTAGGGGTGTGAATAATTATTCCAGGGATTTGGTTGTTGTTCAGTTTCTGCCTGGCCAGGAAGTGTACTTATGTGTGTTTCTTTAGTAGTTTTGACCTCGCAGAGTGTGCAATCTAGATTAGTGTAGCATGTGTCGGGAGGGCGGAAACTATTGTTAATGAGATGGCATGTGATCTAGGATGTGCAGTGATGATGATGCTCCTTAGAGCCAGCAATACCCAGGCCGAAAGGCAGCACAATAATGTGCAGACACACATACCAGGTACATCGTGTAACCCATATTTGTTTCTTGATGGAACGTTTGAGATGCATGGCAATCACACGTGAAAGGCTAATGTACAGAGCATGAATATTGATCAAGATGATTGTTGCATGTTGTGTGTAGTAAAAGATATGTGTATACAGGAAAACACTTTTCCAAAATGCTTTCTAAGCAGAAGAGGTGTCTCATCAAACGCTGTAGAGAGAATGAGTAAAATGGGTGGGGTCGTACAACTGTTACAATGGGAAATGTTATGAACCAATCAAATGCTTGTTTTTAAAGGTGACATGGCAATCGCGCACCGAGTGCGCAAGAAGGCCGCACCCGACGCGATTTTGACAAAATATATTTATCATAATATAAGTTTATTACAGTTAGAAATATATAAATGTTTAAAATAATTTAGATTTTCGCGTGCTCTCATATACTGTTTAAAATTATTTAGATATGCGTTTTAAAGTTAAAAACAAGAAGTATAATAGAGTTCCAAAATATTTCAAAATATAATAGAAAAAATATAGGTTTTATAAACATTAAAATATGAAATTAACATTTAAAAAAACCTTCGAAATTCACTGAAAAAACCATAGATTTTACAGACGTTATAGTTAGGAATTAGCATTTAAAAAACCTTTGAAATTCACAAAAAAAACATAGGTGTCAGGGACGTTACAGTTAGTTGAACATTTGACTCATATAAAACCAGAGAAATTTGCCTGTTATAGTTAGTTGAGCTAACTATAACTCGCGCGCCTGCAATGCACTGCTGATGATGTCACATATTACATCACTCACAACATGGTCAGTGACATCACTGATGACATCACTGATGACATCTCAAATGACATCAGTGACGACATCACTCATGACATCATCCAGGGAATGTGTGTTTCTATAAAATGTAAATATGTTTGATATATATATGCCAAGGTGTATTGAAGAATGAATGCATTTACAAGTGCCTAAAGGAATTATTTTGTATGTATGTGACTGACTGTATAAGTGAGTGATTGACGTTTCTTACTGAATGCATGGGTTACTGACTAAACTGTGTAAAAGTCTGTATTAGTCTCTCCATTGGTGTGTAAGCAACTGCATGGGTTGCTGAATACCTACATGAGTGTCTATACAGGTTATTGATTTGTTGTCTGAGTATCTGTATGGGTCCCTGAGTGTCTGTGTGGGTGGGTGTATGAGTCTGTGCATGGATGTCTGAGTGGGTGATTCAGTGGTTGTATGGATTAAAAAGTGCATCTGGAAAGGGCTGTATGGGCGAGTTAGTGTGTCTATGCATATGTTGGTGAGTCAATAAATGTCTCAGTGGTATATCTGTGACTAACTACATATGTTTTAAGCCACTATATGTGAGTGTTGGAGTATATTAATGAGTATACATGAGACTAAGTTATTTCAAGAGTGGCTGTATAAATAGGTGTCTGCTTCTATCAGTGATTGTATAAGACAGTAAATATGTGTTAGTATCTGTATAAATAAGTGATGTGGTATGTCTAAAAATAAAAAATTTGGTGTGTATAACTGTATACTTGATTAAATGGGTATGTGATTCATTCTGTGTATTACTGACTAGGCGTGTGAGTAACTCTATGGATGAGTGGCAGCGTGTGACTGCATGTATAGATGTATGAGTGCATATTATAGTCCTCTATTGATGAGTAACGACATGTATAAGTGACTGGATGTGTGTGTAGACCTAGGAAATAGTGCTATGTAGTATATGGCATTCTTCTGAGTATGGTTTCAAAAATAGTAGTCAGCATTTTAGAATGGGTGTATCAAACTTTATATTAGAGCATCAGTATGTGCATCAGATTGTTACATGGATGATGTCATGAGTGATGTAATCAGTGATGTAATTTGAGATGTCATCAGTGATGTTATCAGTGATGTCACTGACCATGTCATGAGTAATGTAATATGTGACATCATCAGCAGTGCATTGTGGGCGTGCAAATTATAGTTAGCTCAACTAACTACCACAGGCAAATTTCTCTGGTTTTATATGAATCAAATGTTCAACTAACTATAACGTCCCTGAAACCTATGTTTTTTTGTGAATATATATATATGCCATGCCATGTTATGGAATTGATTAAATTGAATTGATAATCACACCAGGGAGTGCGTGTAGATTTTTCCTGTCAAAGGAACTGGTTCGAGATATATATATATATATATATATATATATATATATATATATATATATATATATTCAATGAAAAAACCATAGGTTTCACACACGTTATAGTTAGGAATTAGCATTTAAAAAACCTTAGAAATTCAATGAAAAAACCAAAGGTTTCACACACGTTATAGTTAGCTGGACATTTTACTCGTAAAAAACCATTGAAATTCCCCCGTTATAGTTAGTTAAGCTAACTATAACTCGCGCGCCCGCAATGCACTGCTGATGACGTCACATATTACATCACTCATGACATGGTCAGTGACATCACTCATGACATCACTGATGACATCTCAAATGACATCACTGATGACATCACTGATGACATCATCCAATGAATGTGTGTTTTTCTGAAAATTAAATATGTTTTATATATATATATCTCAAGGTCGATGGAAGAATAAATGGGTATATAAGTGTCTAAATGGATGATTTGTTTTTGAAAAATTGATTGTGTAACTGACTGATTAGGTGTATCATAGTGAATACATGGCTTAGTGAGTAATGTTTAAATATGTATATATCTGTATCAGTCTTTCACTTTGTGTATAAGTGGCTGCATGGGTTGGTGAGCAGCTACATGAGTGTTTATATAGGTTATTAGTTGGTTTTTTGGGTATCAGTATAAGTGTCTGATGTCTTAATGGTTCGATGGGGGGTATTACGTAGTGCATAGGTGCATGAATGAGTGACTTACTGTTTGTATGTGTTGAAGATAGTATGTGTGCAGGACTGCATGGGTGGATGAGTGTGTGTATGGGTGTGTTAGTGAGTGAATGACTGTCTCTACAGTGTTTTTATGAGTAACTACATATGTTTTAAACTAGTATATGTGACTATTGGTGTATATAAGTGAGTATATGTGAGAGTGAGAGATTGAAAGAGTTCCTGTATGAATAAGTATGTGTTTCTATAAGTGATTGTTTAAAAGACTAAGTATGTGTAAGTTTTTGTAGAAGTAAGTGTGGTGGTGTGTGTATAACTGTATATGCAAGTAAATGGATGTTTGATTCTTTATTAGCATGAGTGACTATGTGTGTGAGTAACTCTACGGATGAGTGGCATTGTGTAACAGGATGTATAGGTGTATGAGTACATATGATGAGTGAGTACATGTATGAGTGACTGTATAGGACTGTTGGTGAATGAGTGGATGTGTATGTGGATCTTAGAATTACTGAAGAGGTTGTTGTAACTGGTATTGGTATGACCATTGTTTTGAAAAGTTTAGTCTCTATTTATGAATGTGTGTATCAAAGGTTATATTAGGGTGAGAGGAGGTCTGCCACTCTATCACAAGGATGATGTCATTAGTGATGTCATCAGTGATGTCATTTGAGATGTCATCAGTGATGTCATGAGTGATGTCACTGACCATGTCATGAGTGATGTAATATGTGACGTCATCAGCAGTGCATTGCGGGCGCGCGAGTTATAGTTAGCTTAACTAACTATAACGGGGGAATTTCAATGGTTTTTTACGAGTAAAATGTCCAGCTAACTATAACGTGTGTGAAACCTTTGGTTTTTTCATTGAATTTCTAAGGTTTTTTAAATGCTAATTCCTAACTATAACGTGTGTGAAACCTATGGTTTTTTCATTGAATTAGCAAGGTTTTTTAAATGCAAATTCCTAACTATAACGTGTGTGAAACCTATGGTTTTTTCAGTGAATTTGTACGGTTTTTTAAATGCTAAGTTATGTATTTTTTTTTTTTTTTTCATATTTTTTTAAAAAATTTCCTATCCTTTTTTTAAGACTGTGGTTAAATTTTTAAAATTCTATAATATGTTTTTTTAAAAAAAAATTTATAATACAAAAAGGTAAAATTTATTAGCAATACATTTTTTCCTTTTTTTTAATTTTTTTTTTAGTACGCGTACCGTAAGCTTACGGTAAGCGTACGGTTTACGCAACGCCCGTAATTTTTCTACGCTGTTTGCGTATAGTTACGCAATTTGCGTAGCCGTGCGTACTCCGCGTGGGACGCGTACGCGTGTACGCTACACGCGCACGTTACGCGGAAGTGTCGGGTAGTGACTGTTATGCGCATGCGCGCAAGCGCGTGTCTTTTTTACGCGCATGCGCACTTTTGCCGTAAGCGCACCGTAAGCGTACCGTAAGCGTACGGTAGGTCATGTGATCATGAAACACAACTTTTGATTGGTTGAAACTACTTTCAGTTCTAGAACTCTCCTACACCACACCCATTCCCCTCATTTCTGCTTGTGATCCCTTAGGAGAAGGAGCTGGGTTGTCTTTGTGATACGATGGCAGACCAGCAGAGCTCTTCTGAGAGTGAGGCTAGCACTAGCAGCACTACCTTGAGGCAGAGAGCGAGGAAACAAAAGACCTCTTATGTATGGGATTATTTTACTTTTCCTGAAGGCCAGAAAAAGGTAAATGCACCCTTGGTAACTTGCAAGCTGTGTAAGCGTGTACTTTCAAGAGGTAATCCTGACAGGAAGTATTCCTTTGGGAATCATACCATGAAGAGACACCTCAAGGATGTACACAGAAGGACACATGCTCGACTTTTTAGAGGTAACCCTTCAGAAAGTCAACCAAGCACATCCACAGCAACTCAGCCTGGACCATCATCTGCAGGGCTGACTCCTTCTTCTGCAGGTCAGGTGAGCCCTTCATCTGTGAGGGGAGCATCTCCTTTTGCTGGCCCTCTGGAAATTAACCCTCGATTTCTGAGGGTTGATATTCGATGTGCCTCTTGTCATGATCTAATTTGTCATAGGGAGACCAGTGTTTCCCTAGTGGACCTCAAAATAGATCAGCACACTTGTCACAGAGACTAATTTTCCCATTCTTTCTTTCCTCTCTCCCTGCATGAACACAACGGCTCTTTTAAGAGCCAACCTTATCTTTCATCTTTTTTTTATAGATATTTTTAAAAACTTTTTTTTTTTTTTTTACCGTACGCGTACGGTGCGCGTAATTTTTTTTTTTTTTTTTAAAAAAAACACTAAAAATTAATAATCACATTACAAGGACTTTGAAACACTACAATTATTATTATTGACTTACCATTCCCACTCCAAAAAATATTTATTCATTTGTTTTTTAAAAAAAAAATTCCTTTAAAAATGGGTCTAGTTTTCGAAAATTTTCTATATCAATCTGAAAAAAAAGAAAAAAGTATTAATATTTTTTAAACATTTTAAAATACAGTACTCGTATTTACATATTTTTAAAAAAATATTTTTGCCTTATTTTTGCTGTTTTCAGAATATATTGCATTTCACTTTAAATTGTGAAAGCAATTGCATTCATCATTTAACAGCGGGCAAAAAAAAAATAACAATCTCAAAGATTGTATTAAAAAAGCCCAGAATCTCTTCTCACTTAAACTTAACATTACAGAAATGCATAATATTCTAAAAAAATATCATCAAAAAACAATACTTATTTCTTTAAAATACCGTCTGATATTTTTGTTTCAGAAGTATAATCACAATATTATATCTCAAATAACTCCACAATACATCTGATTCCATTTCCTTTAGGCAAAATAGTAATTTTAAAATTTTTTTGGGATTACATTTCCAACGGTAATCCAATAAAATTCTAAAGTTTAATTTGTCCAGATCTCACCGATTCTCTGTAACATTTTGGTCCAAGAATTTTTTTTTAATAATTTAATAAGTCCACAATAGAATTGGTTACTTTTCCGCATGGCCAAATAGTAATTTTTAAAATCATTTTTGAAAAAATTTCCAATGGCACTCCAATAACATTCCAAAATTTAAATTGTGCAGATGTTACCGATTATCTCTAAATTATTGGTTTTTGAAAGTTTCATTAAAAATTAAAAAAGTCAACATTACAATTGGTTATCTTTCCATTAGGCCAAATGATAATTTAAAAAATCTTTTTTTTAGAAATTTCCAATGGTAATCCAGTAAAATAGAAAAATTATTTTGTCCAGATCTTGCCAAGTTTCTCTAAAATTTAGGTTTCAGGAAGATTAGATAGGAATTTGCTAAATCAAAAGGCAAACGTTGTTTGAAAATCAATTGGGAATCATTACACAGTGTCCAGCCTTTTTCACATTTAAGATAAACTGTGTAATGTCCAGAAGTAACAGTAGGTCCATCATGGAAAATTATTGCAACAGTTACAAAAGTTTTTCCTGAAATTGATAATTGCTGTCCTGTAAACTTCTTTATTAAAGTATCCAATTTTGAACCATCAGCTCTACATCGTTGCATCATTAAAATTACATACTTTCCGTATTCGTTTAAAATTAATGTTGAAAACATGTCAGATTTACACTCAGCGCATTTCATGCTATGATTAGCATCTTTAACTAATTTTGCAAAAGTGACTGTTTTACTGTCTGGCAATGTCAAATAAATAAACCTTTCATTATCAACATTAGAGCCACATATATTATAACAGTTTTCACAACTATGTTCCCATTTATAAGAGAGACCAAATACATTTTCAATGGGAACCCCTTCTTCTTCCAGTACCTGAAGAAAATACATCAAGAATTCCTGTGCATCTTGCTGTACATTTTGAGAAAACTGTGTTCGTCCTGAACATATATCTAAAAGTTTTCTAATTTCAGTAGCACTTTCTATTTGAGTTTTATCTTTACTCAGCTTTTGAAAAAGGAGACTCAGCTCAGAACAGAATCTTTTTCCCTGATTTACTATTATCTGCTCTTGCAAACTTTCCAGATAAAATGCAACATTCAGCACTACATTTGCGTAGCAGTTGACACCAGAGCTATTTTCAAAATGACATCCTACAACCTGTTCTTCATTTTCCTTTTTCTTTTTGCTTGCAATTACATCACTCCTCTTTTTTTTCCTCTTCTCTACATCTTCATTACAGATATTCTCATTTTTTCTTTTACGAGAAACTACACGTTTCTCCAACACAGGATACTGACCTAAATGAGGAGCATGGCTTCTTCTTAATCTATTATACTCCTTTACACAGTTTGTATCAGCACTAACTTTTGAATCATCAAAGTCTATCATGAATAAACCTGATAATGTTTTCACTCGTGACAAAGCAACATATGCCATACCTTCTTTGAATACAGTTGAACCAATGTTCACAAATGCACAATCTACAGTCAATCCTTGAGACTTGTGAATAGTTACAGCATATGCTAGAGAAAACGGAAACTGCTTCCTACGTACATATAAGTCTTTCACAAGCATGAAACGAACTGTACAACGACAAATATCTTTAACTTCTTCTATCTGATCAAATTTTATTTTTAAACATTCAATTCCATCTTTTTTCTGATAATTAATAAAACCCACAACTCTTCCCATAGCTCCATTAACTAAACCTTTTTCAACATCCAAATTTCTTCTTAAAAATACTCTACAGTTCATGCAAACATATAGATTTTTTTCTAATCCAGCTGTTTTTGAGATGTTCTTCTCTAGTGAGTCCAATTTATTTTTCAGTTTGCCTGTTACTGTGACAGTAATTCTTCCATCCTCAATTTTGTCCACTGCTTCCAATTTCCTGATCTCTTCCTTTTCCAATTTCAAAAGCTCCTCATTAAATATTGAGCATTCACGTAGAGTTGGCATTAAGCAGATGACACTTTTGTTTTCTGCAATGTTCTTGTATATCTTCTCTGCAACTATTTCTTCCTTTGGAAATAAATTATGTAGCAGCCGACTCTGTAATGCTTTTTTGCCAACTTCTGTGAGTAGTCCAATTCTGATATCTTTCAGAATACTTCCATATTCTTCATCGCTTGCTTGCCTCATATTAGTAGTAAGTTCCTTGTACTCAAAGAAGGACCAAATATTTGTATTTCCGATGCTTCCCAATGACTTCTTCGTGTCTTCATGTGTGACAGTACTAAACACTGGTTGTCCTTTAACTGGAGTAAGTTGCAAAAGATCTCCAAAAACTATGACGTGTTTTCCACCAAATAACATGTCATAGTCTGTCTTCAAAATTTGCTGCATTCTTAAATGCACAAAGGCAAGCATTAAGTTTGATACCATGCTCACCTCATCAATAATGAGAACTTGCATCTTCTTCAATACTCTTGAAACTTCCAAGGATGCTTCTCCAGTTAGCTTGTTGTATTGTATTTTGTTCTCATGCTCCACTGGTAACATTAGCAAACGATGTAAAGTGATTCCTTTTATGTTATATGCTGCTAACCCAGTTGGAGCAGTAACCACACAAGACAAAGTAGAATATGTTTTTTGCTGTAGGTAGCTTCTGATGACTTTTATAAGGAAACTTTTTCCAGTTCCAGCTTGTCCGCTTACATACATCCTGATTGGATGAAATGATGTGCATGAGCACTCTTTTTTTTCATGTAGAAATCCGTGTTCAATTTTGCTTCTGATCTCTTCATAAATTTGTTGCTGCTCTTGATTCAGTTGTCTTTCCAAATTTTCTAAGTCTATAAATTCTTCTTGAGCTTGATTCATAGCCGTTTCCACTTCATTCATGGCTATTGATGCTTCATTTTCAATGATTGGTTGTCCTAGGGGATCTTGACTGAGTGTTCCTGAACTTTGGCTGTCCTGAGAACTGTCTCTAGCTATTTCTGCTGCAATTGTAGTTTCCTGTTCAATTTCTTCATTTAACATTTGCAGATAACTTGAGAATGTACTGCATTGTATGCTGTCTTTGCAAGCATTAAAAGAATCTTCATAGCTTTTAAATTCTCCCAGTAGTTCATCCTCTGTACGCCATGGTTTAAACAACTGTAAAAGAGCCAAGTAGTAAAATTCCTTCTTGTCAGTAGTGTCGCAACTCAGCTTCCTGTGATTTATCAAGCTTCCTTTTGTTTGCTTCACCAAACATCCTTCCTCACCAACGACTTTATATTTTCCATTGTTGATGTCTTCTGCGGATTTCCGTGAATAAATGTAGTTCTGCAGCACTTCATAGAGACACATGTTCTCCAGATGTTAACTTCTCTTGGAATAATTTGTGTCCAACATGTTTGATCTCAAAATATCTGTACTTTCTGGGTCATTCTCGGCCAAATATTCAATTTCTCCAACAGATTTCAGTACCCGATTTCTCATTGCTGCAAGGCCTAAACTTGCCCAAATTATTCTTCTTGACTTCGAGTAGAGACTTGCAGAAGATAACCTATCTGAACATTCGTAGGATCCAATTTCTCGATGCGATAACATCTTCAAACTGAAACTGTACAGCTTCTTACTGACAGTCTTCTCTTGAGAAATCTCTTCCCACATTTCCTTCAATTCTGTTTTTTCTGATTTCGTAATGTAAGACGTTACATATCGAGCAACAGCAATGGAATTGTCAGCTACATACTGTATATCCATGTTAGCGTTCCACATGGATAAAATGACTGGGTTGTAGTCATTTATATTTTTGGATTCTTCTTTTCTTTTTAGGTTGTAGGTATTCTTAGGTGATTTCCTTGTGATAGTATGTCTCACAGCTGACATAAAACTGTTGACTCTTCCATTTGAAAGAACAGGTCTAGGAAATCCAAATCGACATTTAGTGTAGTATTTATCTTTGCTCTTGTATTTCCGTCGACAGTATTTTCCACACCGATGACTTTGGAAACGTAAAACTTGCTCCTTTAACTTTTTCTCTTCTGTGCTTTTTGGTATAGCACATGTTGCATATTCTTCAATGAAAGATAACACTGCTTCATCAGTATCTGTTCCAAACTTTGGGGCATCCTTGATCCACAACAGCATATGAATATGAGGAGCACCTCTTGCCTGGTACTCTTTTCTCCAAAAGAAATCTACTACTTCTCCAAGAGGTGGATTTTTTTTATTGCAGATGAAGGACATCATAGCCTCAAATCTATGATTGAAATATCTGCAAACATTAACCGGATCCAATGAGCACAGTTCTCCTGCTGTCTTGTATTCAATGTTTTTAATGTTTGAATTTGCCTCTCGTAGAAAATCCAGTAAATCATCCCAAGCGTACTCCGCACAGCTTAGGGTAAGGAACCATGTTGGTGTTCCTAAATTCCGTAACATGCATTTTAGTTCACCATGGCGTCGGTACCAATATTCATTTGTCCCACGCTGACAAGCCATCAGATTGATCAGTTGTGTTTCCAAATGATCATCTCGGTGCTGCACTTTCTCCATAAAATCCTTAGCAGACACATTTTGTAAATGTACTCCACTTTTTAAAATGTGATTTACTGCATAAGACAGTGCAGACAAGTCGCTTTCAAATAAAAGATGGAACAAATAAGGAATACTTTGTCGAAATCTGGGATCTTCAGCATATAGTCTTGTAGTCCGATACTCAGAAGCTGGAATCTGTTCTGGACGTTCATCGTATCGTCCTCCTTTTCCTTTAGGAAACAGCTGGGGAAAACATCGAGCTTCCAAGCTCTCCTCCCATACACTCACGGGAGTTCCTTTTGCTTTCTTCATCTGAAAGAGATCAATATTATCTCCCATAACTTCTTTTGAATGAAGAGGATGTATGCTAAAATGTTCATAAATTTCTTCTTCCTTTGACTTGTCCACTTTTTCAATTTGTCCAGTTGGTGTTTCTGTGTCTTCTTGTAAATCTTCTTCTTCTTCTTCTTCTTCTATATAAATTGATTCATACCATTTGTTATTCCTTTTCAAATACAAATTTGCTCTTTGTACTTTCCGCACATCTACCAGCTCCTGCCAAATCTTCTTATTCTTTGTAGGTACACCATTAACCAGAATAATTAATGGTTCAGTTTCCAAAGTATCCGCATCAATAGTTTCCATATTTTTTTTCAAATCCAAGGGCAAATACACCACTCTTCCTTTTAAACCTCTCAGTAAATCAGAAGGAGGCAATTTACCAGTTTTGGGCTCCATACGTACTATGGTCTGGAACGGATGAACACATTGAATGAGTATAGACTCATATGTATTTAATTCAGAAAGTTCAGCAGGAATAGCATCCAATTCTAAATTATTATGTACAGCTCTGGTCGGCATTCTATTTTCCCCTAACTTGTTGTAACAGTATTTACAAATACGCTGATCTTCACCCAAATCAAAACAATTTTCTAGAAATATATATGTGGCAAAATCCTTCCACTTATAATTATCTTCATTTTCACTCTTTCTGTAGAGATCAACATTCCTAGTTTGTTTTCTATAATGAGTTCTGCGGCAACAAATACAAGTAAAATTTGGTCTTTCATTAGAGACTATTGCAAATTTTGTTATATGATCATTAAATGTGTTACTTACAGAGGGTTCTACATTCTCTTCCACTTCTTCCTCATTTACTGTGTCCTTCTCTGCACTGTTTTGTTCAGGACCAAAGTAACAAAACTGAATTTCATCCACAACCTTCTCTACATCTGATACCGTTCCTCGGAACAGAGCCCTATTCAATTCATTTAACTTTATTGCTGGACTTTTGGCAAAATACAACCGTCTCACAAACTTTCTCATTTCAGTATGATGAACAGCCAGCATCCTAAAATGATGGAAATCACTATTGCACACTTTTCTAGATAGACAAGCCAGAGAATGACCCTGCAAACCAGTATTCTCTCTCACTCTGCATGGATCCAGACTTTGAAGCACCTTAATCTTCTGTTTTATACTTTTTTTTACTATATTCTCTTAGAAACTCTCGAAATTTGTCAATAGATTCCTGACGCACAGTGCAAATACTACTACAATTCCAAGTGTACACTGGGGCTTTAGGACGTCTCCCCATAGCCTCATCTGCCATCACTTGTACCTCATCTCTTGGAACCATTATCTCCTTCTCCATTATGCAACCATTTTTTACTTCGTAAGAACGACCTCTGGTGTCAACTGCATGCAGCAAACTATTACTTTGAAAATAGCTCTCTTCATTAAAAAAAAGGTTCACTACTTGAACTATGCATCCACTTTCCTAAAAACACTTTACAAAAGTTTGTTCTGTTCACTACTCTTTTCCTTTTGCTATGTGATTTCAGTACATTAACCATTTTGTCTAATGTGCGCATCCTATTCAAAATTAAAATGAATAGTTTCCTTTTTAATTCTAATGCCTTTGCTGCAATGGCTTCTATTTCTTTTTTTCTTTTATAAAACTTTGTCTTTTTCTTATATTTCTTCACATCCTTCATCAAATTGGACATAACTCTTCTCTGAAACATTTTTCTACGTATCTCTTTAAACGCTGTTTTTCTATTTATATAAATCTTTTCAGTTGCTGAAGGTATATTTGCATTAACTAAATTTTCAATTTTTTCCTCTCCTTTTTTGTTCAAAACATCCTTTCGAGTACAGACATTTTGTACATTTTTCATTCTTTTGAATATTTTTTTTAGAAATTCTTTTTTCTGCTTACCAGAAGATTTTTTCTTTTTCCCAACATGAGCATCTTCTACTAACTTTGGTCCTCTAGTTGTCTTCAAATATAGGTTTTTTTTGTGCGTTTTTTGAACTCTGGATTTTGTAGGCATCTTAAATTTTGTCCACTGCTCTTCAGCAATACCTGAAAAAAACTAAAAAAAAAATCCTTTATTTTATTTAAATATATTACTACATTTCTTTTCACAATAGTCACAAAACGTAATTTCTTTGCCAATTTGAATGCACACTTACTGCTCTTTTTTTTTGGCAAGTTAAAATCACTTTTACAGACTGACACATTATGAAACCACTTTTCAGTTTTTAAAAAAAGCCCATGTCCAGACTGCTTTTTCAGACCACCACCATGTGTATCCTCGGTGACTACCTACACTCCAGCAAGGGCAACCAGCCTTAGTGATGCTGAATGTATTTGCATTACAGACTGAAACCTGAAAACCCCACTCGCTTCTAAATACTGTGCATGATTATACATGGAAAGGAGCTGGGTGTGTGCTAAGAGTCTGCTTCTTCCCCCAAAAAATCGCTCCCCCTTTTTCCTACTAATGCAACTGTGAAATCACCAGAGCAAAACGCAATAAATCTCTGCCTGTAATTCCTATTTCCACACAGAGTCATGTTTTCACATTAGTCCCAAAACGAAATTTCTTTGCCAATTTGAAAGCAAACTTACTGCTCTTTTTTTTTGGCAAGTGAAAATCACTTTTACAGACTGACACATTATGAAACCATTTTTTAGATTTTTTAAATTGCACATGTCCAGACTGCTTTTTCAGACCACCACCATGTGTATCCTCGGTGACTGCCTACACTCCAGCAAGGGCAACCAGCCTTAGTGATGCTGAATGTATTTGCATTACAGACTGAAACCTGAAAACCCCACTCGCTTGTAAATACTGTGCATGATTATACATGGACAGGAGCTGGGTGTGTGCTAAGAGTCTGCTTCTTCCCCCCAAAAATCGCTCCCCCTTTTTCCTACTAATGCAACTGTGAAATCACCAGAGCAAAACGCAATAAATCTCTGCCTGTAATTCCTATTTGCACACAGAGTCATGTTTTCACATTAGTCCCAAAACGAAATTTCTTTGCCAATTTGAATGCACACTTACTGCTCTTTTTTTTTGGCAAGTGAAAATCACTTTTACAGACTGACACATTATGAAACCACTTTTCAGATTTTTTTTAAAAAGCCTATGTCCAGACTGCTTTTTCAGACCACCACCATGTGTATCCTCGGTGACTGCCTACACTCCAGCAAGGGCAACCAGCCTTAGTGATCCTGATTGTATTTGCATTACAGACTGAAACCTCAAAACCCCACTCGCTTCTAAATACTGTGCATGATTCCACATGGTAAGCAGCTGGGTGTGTGCTAAGAGTCTGCTTCTTCCCCCAAAAAATCGCTCCCCCTTTTTCCTACTAATGCAACTGTGAAATCACCAGAGCAAAACGCAATAAATCTCTGCCTGTAATTCCTATTTGCACACAGAGTCATGTTTTCACATTAGTCCCAAAACGACATTTCTTTGCCAATTTGAATGCACACTTACTGCTCTTTTTTTTTGGCAAGTGAAAATCACTTTTACAGACTGACACATTATGAAACCACTTTTCATTTTTTTTTAAATTGCACATGTCCAGACTGCTTTTTCAGACCACCACCATGTGTATCCTCGGTGACTGCCTACACTCCAGCAAGGGCAACCAGCCTTAGTGATGCAGAATGTATTTGCATTACAGACTGAAACCTGAAAACCCCACTCGCTTGTAAATACTGTGCATGATTATACATGGACAGGAGCTGGGTGTGTGCTAAGAGTCTGCTTCTTCCCCCAAAAAATCGCTCCCCCTTTTTCCTACTAATGCAACTGTGAAATCACCAGAACAAAACGCAATAAATCTCTGCCTGTAATTCCTATTTGCACACAGAGTCATGTTTTCACATTAGTCCCAAAACGAAATTTCTTTGCCAATTTGAATGCACACTTACTGCTCTTTTTTTTGGCAAGTGAAAATCACTTTTACAGACTGACACATTATGAAACCACTTTTCAGATTTTTTTAAATTGCACATGTCCAGACTGCTTTTTCAGACCACCACCATGTGTATCCTCGGTGACTGCCTACACTCCAGCAAGGGCAACCAGCCTTAGTGATGCTGAATGTATTTGCATTACAGACTGAAACCTGAAAACCCCACTCGCTTCTAAATACTGTGCATGATTATACATGGACAGGAGCTGGGTGTGTGCTAAGAGTCTGCTTCTTCCCCCAAAAAATCGCTCCCCCTTTTTCCTACTAATGCAACTGTGAAATCACCAGAACAAAACGCAATAAATCTCTGCCTGTAATTCCTATTTGCACACAGAGTCATGTTTTCACATTAGTCCCAAAACGAAATTTCTTTGCCAATTTGAATGCACACTTACTGCTCTTTTTTTTTGGCAAGTGAAAATCACTTTTACAGACTGACACATTATGAAACCACTTTTCAGTTTTTTAAAAAAGCCCATGTCCAGACTGCTTTTTCAGACCACCACCATGTGTATCCTCGGTGACTGCCTACACTCCAGCAAGGGCAACCAGCCTTAGTGATGCAGAATGTATTTGCATTACAGACTGAAACCTGAAAACCCCACTCGCTTGTAAATACTGTGCATGATTATACATGGACAGGAGCTGAGTGTGTGCTAAGAGTCTGCTTCTTCCCTCAAAAAATCGCTCCCCCTTTTTCCTACTAATGCAACTGTGAAATCACCAGAACAAAACGCAATAAATCTCTGCCTGTAATTCCTATTTGCACACAGAGTCATGTTTTCACATTAGTCCCAAAACGAAATTTCTTTGCCAATTTGAATGCACACTTACTGCTCTTTTTTTTTGGCAAGTGAAAATCACTTTTACAGACAGACACATTATGAAACCACTTTTCAGATTTTTTTAAATTGCACATGTCCAGACTGCTTTTTCAGACCACCACCATGTGTATCCTCGGTGACTGCCTACACTCCAGCAAGGGCAACCAGCCTTAGTGATGCTGAATGTATTTGCATTACAGACTGAAACCTGAAAACCCCACTCGCTTCTAAATACTGTGCATGATTATACATGGACAGGAGCTGGGTGTGTGCTAAGAGTCTGCTTCTTCCCCCAAAAAATCGCTCCCCCTTTTTCCTACTAATGCAACTGTGAAATCACCAGAACAAAACGCAATAAATCTCTGCCTGTAATTCCTATTTGCACACAGAGTCATGTTTTCACATTAGTCCCAAAACGAAATTTCTTTGCCAATTTGAATGCACACTTACTGCTCTTTTTTTTTGGCAAGTTAAAATCACTTTTACAGACTGACACATTATGAAACCACTTTTCAGATTTTTTTAAATTGCACATGTCCAGACTGCTTTTTCAGACCACCACCATGTGTATCCTCGGTGACTGCCTACACTCCAGCAAGGGCAACCAGCCTTAGTGATGCTGAATGTATTTGCATTACAGACTGAAACCTGAAAACCCCACTCGCTTCTAAATACTGTGCATGATTATACATGGAAAGGAGCTGGGTGTGTGCTAAGAGTCTGCTTCTTCCCCCAAAAAATCGCTCCCTCTTTTTCCTACTAATGCAACTGTGAAATCACCAGAGCAAAACGCAATAAATCTCTGCCTGTAATTCCTATTTCCACACAGAGTCATGTTTTCACATTAGTCCCAAAACGAAATTTCTTTGCCAATTTGAAAGCACACTTACTGCTCTTTTTTTTTGGCAAGTGAAAATCACTTTTACAGACTGACACATTATGAAACCACTTTTCAGATTTTTTTAAATTGCACATGTCCAGACTGCTTTTTTCAGACCACCACCATGTGTATCCTCGGTGACTGCCTACACTCCAGCAAGGGCAACCAGCCTTAGTGATGCTGAATGTATTTGCATTACAGACTGAAACCTGAAAACCCCACTCGCTTCTAAATACTGTGCATGATTATACATGGAAAGGAGCTGGGTGTGTGCTAAGAGTCTGCTTCTTCCCCCAAAAAATCGCTCCCCCTTTTTCCTACTAATGCAACTGTGAAATCACCAGAGCAAAACGCAA
This sequence comes from Triturus cristatus, assembly GCF_964204655.1. Lineage (NCBI taxonomy): Eukaryota > Metazoa > Chordata > Amphibia > Caudata > Salamandridae > Triturus > Triturus cristatus. Next base: position 476,909,112 of record NC_140587.1, on the reverse strand, counting down.
TAAATCTCTGCCTGTAATTCCTATTTCCACACAGAGTCATGTTTTCACATTAGTCCCAAAACGAAATTTCTTTGCCAATTTGAATGCACACTTACTGCTCTTTTTTTTTGGCAAGTGAAAATCACTTTTACAGACTGACACATTATGAAACCACTTTTCAGTTTTTTAAAAAAGCCCATGTCCAGACTGCTTTTTCAGACCACCACCATGTGTATCCTCGGTGACTGCCTACACTCCAGCAAGGGCAACCAGCCTTAGTGATGCAGAATGTATTTGCATTACAGACTGAAACCTGAAAACCCCACTCGCTTGTAAATACTGTGCATGATTATACATGGACAGGAGCTGAGTGTGTGCTAAGAGTCTGCTTCTTCCCTCAAAAAATCGCTCCCCCTTTTTCCTACTAATGCAACTGTGAAATCACCAGAACAAAACGCAATAAATCTCTGCCTGTAATTCCTATTTGCACACAGAGTCATGTTTTCACATTAGTCCCAAAACGAAATTTCTTTGCCAATTTGAATGCACACTTACTGCTCTTTTTTTTTGGCAAGTGAAAATCACTTTTACAGACAGACACATTATGAAACCACTTTTCAGATTTTTTTAAATTGCACATGTCCAGACTGCTTTTTCAGACCACCACCATGTGTATCCTCGGTGACTGCCTACACTCCAGCAAGGGCAACCAGCCTTAGTGATGCTGAATGTATTTGCATTACAGACTGAAACCTGAAAACCCCACTCGCTTCTAAATACTGTGCATGATTATACATGGACAGGAGCTGGGTGTGTGCTAAGAGTCTGCTTCTTCCCCCAAAAAATCGCTCCCCCTTTTTCCTACTAATGCAACTGTGAAATCACCAGAACAAAACGCAATAAATCTCTGCCTGTAATTCCTATTTGCACACAGAGTCATGTTTTCACATTAGTCCCAAAACGAAATTTCTTTGCCAATTTGAATGCACACTTACTGCTCTTTTTTTTTGGCAAGTTAAAATCACTTTTACAGACTGACACATTATGAAACCACTTTTCAGATTTTTTTAAATTGCACATGTCCAGACTGCTTTTTCAGACCACCACCATGTGTATCCTCGGTGACTGCCTACACTCCAGCAAGGGCAACCAGCCTTAGTGATGCTGAATGTATTTGCATTACAGACTGAAACCTGAAAACCCCACTCGCTTCTAAATACTGTGCATGATTATACATGGAAAGGAGCTGGGTGTGTGCTAAGAGTCTGCTTCTTCCCCCAAAAAATCGCTCCCTCTTTTTCCTACTAATGCAACTGTGAAATCACCAGAGCAAAACGCAATAAATCTCTGCCTGTAATTCCTATTTCCACACAGAGTCATGTTTTCACATTAGTCCCAAAACGAAATTTCTTTGCCAATTTGAAAGCACACTTACTGCTCTTTTTTTTTGGCAAGTGAAAATCACTTTTACAGACTGACACATTATGAAACCACTTTTCAGATTTTTTTAAATTGCACATGTCCAGACTGCTTTTTTCAGACCACCACCATGTGTATCCTCGGTGACTGCCTACACTCCAGCAAGGGCAACCAGCCTTAGTGATGCTGAATGTATTTGCATTACAGACTGAAACCTGAAAACCCCACTCGCTTCTAAATACTGTGCATGATTATACATGGAAAGGAGCTGGGTGTGTGCTAAGAGTCTGCTTCTTCCCCCAAAAAATCGCTCCCCCTTTTTCCTACTAATGCAACTGTGAAATCACCAGAGCAAAACGCAATAAATCTCTGCCTGTAATTCCTATTTCCACACAGAGTCATGTTTTCACATTAGTCCCAAAACGAAATTTCTTTGCCAATTTGAATGCACACTTACTGCTCTTTTTTTTTGGCAAGTGAAAATCACTTTTACAGACTGACACATTATGAAACCACTTTTCAGATTTTTTTAAATTGCACATGTCCAGACTGCTTTTTCAGACCACCACCATGTGTATCCTCGGTGACTGCCTACACTCCAGCAAGGGCAACCAGCCTTAGTGATGCTGAATGTATTTGCATTACAGACTGAAACCTGAAAACCCCACTCGCTTCTAAATACTGTGCATGATTATACATGGACAGGAGCTGGGTGTGTGCTAAGAGTCTGCTTCTTCCCCCAAAAAATCGCTCCCCCTTTTTCCTACTAATGCAACTGTGAAATCACCAGAACAAAACGCAATAAATCTCTGCCTGTAATTCCTATTTGCACCCAGAGTCATGTTTTCACATTAGTCCCAAAACGAAATTTCTTTGCCAATTTGAATGCACACTTACTGCTCTTTTTTTTGGGCAAGTGAAAATCACTTTTACAGACTGACACATTATGAAACCACTTTTCAGTTTTTTAAAAAAGCCCATGTCCAGACTGCTTTTTCAGACCACCACCATGTGTATCCTCGGTGACTGCCTACACTCCAGCAAGGGCAACCAGCCTTAGTGATGCAGAATGTATTTGCATTACAGACTGAAACCTGAAAACCCCACTCGCTTGTAAATACTGTGCATGATTATACATGGACAGGAGCTGGGTGTGTGCTAAGAGTCTGCTTCTTCCCTCAAAAAATCGCTCCCCCTTTTTCCTACTGATGCAACTGTGAAATCACCAGAACAAAACGCAATAAATCTCTGCCTGTAATTCCTATTTGCACACAGAGTCATGTTTTCACATTAGTCCCAAAACGAAATTTCTTTGCCAATTTGAATGCACACTTACTGCTCTTTTTTTTTGGCAAGTGAAAATCACTTTTACAGACAGACACATTATGAAACCACTTTTCAGATTTTTTTAAATTGCACATGTCCAGACTGCTTTTTCAGACCACCACCATGTGTATCCTCGGTGACTGCCTACACTCCAGCAAGGGCAACCAGCCTTAGTGATGCTGAATGTATTTGCATTACAGACTGAAACCTGAAAACCCCACTCGCTTCTAAATACTGTGCATGATTATACATGGAAAGGAGCTGGGTGTGTGCTAAGAGTCTGCTTCTTCCCCCAAAAAATCGCTCCCCCTTTTTCCTACTAATGCAACTGTGAAATCACCAGAGCAAAACGCAATAAATCTCTGCCTGTAATTCCTATTTCCACACAGAGTCATGTTTTCACATTAGTCCCAAAACGAAATTTCTTTGCCAATTTGAATGCACACTTACTGCTCTTTTTTTTTGGCAAGTTAAAATCACTTTTACAGACTGACACATTATGAAACCACTTTTCAGATTTTTTTAAATTGCACATGTCCAGACTGCTTTTTCAGACCACCACCATGTGTATCCTCGGTGACTGCCTACACTCCAGCAAGGGCAACCAGCCTTAGTGATGCTGAATGTATTTGCATTACAGACTGAAACCTGAAAACCCCACTCGCTTCTAAATACTGTGCATGATTATACATGGAAAGGAGCTGGGTGTGTGCTAAGAGTCTGCTTCTTCCCCCAAAAAATCGCTCCCCCTTTTTCCTACTAATGCAACTGTGAAATCACCAGAGCAAAACGCAATAAATCTCTGCCTGTAATTCCTATTTCCACACAGAGTCATGTTTTCACATTAGTCCCAAAATGAAATTTCTTTGCCAATTTGAAAGCACACTTACTGCTCTTTTTTTTTGGCAAGTGAAAATCACTTTTACAGACTGACACATTATGAAACCACTTTTCAGATTTTTTTAAATTGCACATGTCCAGACTGCTTTTTTCAGACCACCACCATGTGTATCCTCGGTGACTGCCTACACTCCAGCAAGGGCAACCAGCCTTAGTGATGCTGAATGTATTTGCATTACAGACTGAAACCTGAAAACCCCACTCGCTTCTAAATACTGTGCATGATTATACATGGAAAGGAGCTGGGTGTGTGCTAAGAGTCTGCTTCTTCCCCCAAAAAATCGCTCCCCCTTTTTCCTACTAATGCAACTGTGAAATCACCAGAGCAAAACGCAATAAATCTCTGCCTGTAATTCCTATTTCCACACAGAGTCATGTTTTCACATTAGTCCCAAAACGAAATTTCTTTGCCAATTCGAAAGCACACTTACTGCTCTTTTTTTTTGGCAAGTGAAAATCACTTTTACAGACTGACACATTATGAAACCACTTTTCAGATTTTTTTAAATTGCACATGTCCAGACTGCTTTTTCAGACCACCACCATGTGTATCCTCGGTGACTGCCTACACTCCAGCAAGGGCAACCAGCCTTAGTGATGCTGAATGTATTTGCATTACAGACTGAAACCTGAAAACCCCACTCGCTTGTAAATACTGTGCATGATTATACATGGACAGGAGCTGGGTGTGTGCTAAGAGTCTGCTTCTGCACCAAAAAATCGCTCCCCCTTTCCATCTAATGCAACTGTGAAATCACCAGAGCAATACGCAATAAATCTCTGCCTGTAATTCCTATTTGCACACAGAGTCATGTTTTCACATTAGTCACAAAACGAAATTTCTTTGCCAATTTAAATGCACACTTACTGCTCTTTTTTTTTGGCAAGTGAAAATCACTTTTACAGACTGACACATTATGAATCCACTTTTTAGATTTTCTTAAAAAGCCCATGTCCAAACTGCTTTTTCAGACCACCACCATGTGTATCCTCGGTGACTGCCTACACTCCAGCAAGGGCAACCAGCCTTAGTGATGCTGAATGTATTTGCATTACTGACTGCAACCTCAAACCCTTAAAGTATTCCTTATTTTTACCAGTACACCTTAATTTATCATGAAAAAATTGTCCATATTATTTTACATGTTCCTCACATTTAAATTTCTCCCAAAACAGAAAATAATAAACACAACTTCTACAAAAGGAATTCCAATTCTATTATTCATTTCTTAATTTACCATATACATCCCCTCTCAAACTCTAAACTCACCTTTAAAATTAGTTAGTTGTGAAAGAAATGTGGTACTCAAACAGCAGATTATCAGAGCCAGGATCTCTGTTCTCTACACCTCTCTCCTCTCAGCAGAACCAGATAATGGCAAACTTTCCCTCTATTTTTCCACACATATACATGTAAGTTTCAAATCTCAGTGCTTCCCCCTTTTTTTCAAATGTAATCACACATTTCTATTGGTTGAAAACCAACCCTTTTCCAAAAGTACCCTGCCCCCAACTTGACTTCTGCCTAGTACCCTTCCCCCAACTTGACTTCTGCCTGCTACCATAGCAACAGCTCATGGAACACTGCTGTGTGGAGTTAGGTCAGAAGTTCGCCACACAATGTTTCAATTCCACAGAGCAAGAGTGCTTGACTTTTCAAACCTAACAGCAAATCCATAGTACTGTTCTTTGGTAACACATTTTTTTGTACCAATACAAAACATGCTTCTATTAATTTACACATACAGCCTAGTTTTTATTCTAGAATGGTATGAAACAGCCAATCAGTTCTTTTTGTTTTGAAAAAAATATGTATGCCTCCATTTCCAAACTGTCTTTCTTTTCTTATTGCCATTCTACTGAAAGACACCTCCTGAGTGCATCCAGTTCTCCTTTGAAGATGTTCACAGTGTGGATTGTAGGGCACAGCTATGTCTTCTGGAGTGAAAAGTTTGCAGAGAAAACAGGTATGGTGAGAGACCTTGCTTTGCCAAATGTAGACATTAAATGGATTGGTCAGAGAGGGTTAAAGTGGCACCAATTGATGCCATTGGTGAAATCCTTCATGCAAATCCAACACCCTGACCTCATAATAGTGCACTGTGGTGGCAATGACCTTGCACAACTGTTTTCACTTTTCCCTAAAACTGCCTTTGTGTTTTCCAACATATGCCAAAGGCAAAAATGGAACTGGTCCAATCATTTCTGTCCGCAAATTGACAAAGCAAGAAAGCACGTCAACAAATCTGTTTCTGCTTTCCTCCGTGACTATGGTATGGGTGCCATTTACCACAACAACTTGCGTTATGACATGCAAGACATTTATAGAGGAGATGGTGTGCACTTCAATGATGAAGGGAACAGAGTCTTCCTCTTGAACCTTAGACTCTGCATCGGTACTTACTTGTAGGTACCACTTAAAAAATCACTTCATAAACACAACGGCTCTTTTTAGAGCCCCCTAATATCTAAACTCTTAAATCTGCTTTTCTTTTCTTTTCTTTTCTTTTTTTTCTACCGTACGCGTACGTTGAGCTTACCGTACGCGTACCCCGCGATTTTTTTTAAAATCAATAAATGTTTTCTTTGTACTTTTCTGTCCTTCTTTGACCCCCTCACAAATGTAAGGGGGTCTGTAACTCTCCTCCTTGCCCCCTTTTCTTGTTTTCACTCTTTTTTTTCTGAGTGAAACACACAAAATGGCGGCCGCCGCTTCCTGGTTTCGGCCGATTCGAATGTTTACTAAGATCTAACAGCCAATCAGAATCGCGCTCGCGCACGCCACCGTACGCGTACGGTAAGCTTACGGTAAGCGTACCGTAAGCTGGCTCAGATATATATATTGATTTAAATGCTATTTTCTCAGGACCTACTGAACAGATTTACACCAAACCTACAAAAGGCACTTCCTTGACCTAGGGACTACCTCTCTGCCAAATTTCTAGTAATTCTGTTCAGCCGTTCGGGCTGTAGCCCTGTCTAAAGGTCCTATGGAAAAATGCATGGGAAAAACGCGTTTTGGGACCCCCCTTTTTTCTCAGCCCCCGCTTGACGAATCCCCCCGAGACTTTCAGGGTAGGAGCGGAGCCACCTATTTTGAGAAATTCGCGAGGATTCGTCGACCGGCGCCAAAGTTATTCAAAATAGAATGTTGCGGATTTCCTATGGAAAAGGGGTCCTAACTATAACTACCTACTGGCGACCGCCAGTAGGTAATATATATATATATATATATATATATATATATATATATATATATATATATATATATATATATATATATCCACTCCTCCGGTTCCCAGTCACTGGGAAAATGCAGCGCTCTTCGTGGGTGCTTATCCCTGCGGCAGAACCACGCCGCTTCAAATCCTCAAGTAATCCCTCCAGCAGGAAGGACAAACGGGACGCACTCTCTGCAACCTTTTTGCGCTTTTTTATTTTCTTAATTCCTTTACTGCACGGGATACAGGCATGAACAGATCTACGCGTTTCGATACCTTGCTCACGATCAACTGTTTGCTTGGCACCGCCCCCATTAAGTTTGCTGGTTGTAACATCATTTCCTGGCAGTGTCCCAAGTTCCCTTTGCATTCTGGAGAATGTAGTTTTTAACAAAAGTGTTTTTACTTTTTATGCCATACATTTCTTTTTATAGCATCGGAATCTTAACAATAAAAGATTAATGGAAATTATATAAAGGTAATATAAAGCAAGACGGGAAAAAGTTCAATATCTCTATTTCACATGTCCGAATAGCAAGTTCATTTTATGTTGGTGTTCCTTCATTTTCATCCCTCCAATGGGACATATCATTTTTGTCCTATGTCTGGCGCCATTCTTTAGGATAGAAAATTCATTCGTATTTCCCTTATTTACATTTTCTTCATTGTTACCCCTCTGGTGGGGATTAATCTTATTAATGTATAATGCGATGAATTACAGATTCTTATTTACAATTAGTTTCCCATCTTTTTCAATACCTAATTCTTAATTTAGTATGTTGTTCTTTATTGTTTTCATCCGTTCATTTTAGTTTGTTGCCATTTTTTAATTTCATCTTTTTTGTGTATGTCTTTTTATATTCATCCCTTGTTTTTTTGGGGGAAGCTGTAGTTGATTATAAATGTATGTAGAGCTCTTCTGACTGATTGAGGCCATGCGGCTGTAATGTTCGTAATTTCAAGATGTAACGTGACTCTTTCTGTCGCAATTGTTTTTCTCGATCTCCCCCACGTTCTTTTCTTGGAATGGTTTCAATTCCATAGAATTTCAATTGTTTCCAGTCCCCTTGGTGACATTGCTCCATATGTTTGGCCACTGCATTAGATTTATCTTTGTGTATTGTTGCTCTTATGTGTTCCAATATTCTCTTTTTTTTTTTTTCAATTCAAAGATAGTACTCCCTACATATTTCAATGGACAAGGACATTCCAATATGTAAATTGCATATTGCGTCTTGCATGTTATCAATTGACGAATCTCCCAGGTTTTGCTGTCTGCCATTTTTATTTCTTTTGTCTGTTGGGCAATTTGGCAGGCTTTACACATATGGCATTTTATAAAGCCTTTTGTCTTCAATCATGCGGTTTCTTTGCTTTTTCCTTTAAAATGACTGTGGATTAGATGATCCTTCAAGTTTTTTGCTCTCCTGTATGTCACCGTTGGGTGCTTCCCTACTAATTCCTTCACAGTAGCATCAAGCTGTAATATCTTCCAGTTTCTTCTTAGAATACCCACTACTTGTTTACTTTCTAGTGAGTAGTCTGTTATGAGACGAATGGTCTCCTGTTCTGTTGTCTTTTGTTTTCGGGATAAACACTCTTCTCTTGTTTTGCTGTTCGTTTTTTCCCAGCATTTTTTAACTATGTTAGCGTTGTATTTCCTTTTCTTGAACCTCTCCATAGTGTTATTTCTATGTATTCGCCATTCATCTTCTTCACTGCAAATTCGCCGAATCCTCAAGAAGTCACCATAAGGAATGCTTGAGATTAGGGTTTTTTGATGAAAGCTTGTTGCTTCCAAGGTGGCATTGGTTGCCGTGCTTTTTCTGTGTAATATTGTTTGTATATGGCCATTTTTGATGTAAATTTCTGTGTCCAAGAATACCACTTTTTCCTTGCTGATTTCATATGTAAATTTTAGATTTGTTTTACTGTTGTTTAACAGCTCAAAGTATTCTTGGAATTCCATTTTTGTTCCATCCCAAATGATGAAAAGGTCGTCAATAAACCGTCTCCAACTGACGACTTTATTCACCATTCTGTCATTACTTGCACACCATGCCACCTCCTTTTCCCAGTATCCCATCGCTAGGCAAGCATAACTGGGACTAAATGAAAATCCCATTGCAGTCCCGTTCTTCTGGCGATACACTTCCTCTCCAAATAAAAAGATATTTTTGTTTAGACATATTGATATCATTTCAAGGAGCATCTTGTTATGTTCACAGTATTTGATGTTACGTTCTTTTAAAAAGAAATCACATGCTTCCAGGCCCATGTCATTCCCTATATTAGTATACAGGGATATAACATCCATTGTTACCAGTTGATATGTATTCTGCCAGGGAGTGTTTTGCAGTAGCCTTAACAGCACCGTTGTATCCTGTATGTAGGAGCTGAGTTGAGTTACGTAGGGGTTTAGAAAATAGTCAATGTAATTGGCCATGGGTTCCAACAACGATCCCTTTGCTGACAAGATAGGTCTGCCTGGTGTTTTTTTTTGATCCTTGTGAAGTTTAGGCAGAAAATAAATTGTAGCTGTAATTGGATGAGTCACTGTTAGATATTTTCGTTCATCCTCATTTATAAGTTCCCGTCCTGCCCATTCTTGAAGCCTGTTGTCAACTGTTTCTTTTATTTCCAAGGTGGGATTCTTTTTCAATCTTTCATAGTAATCCATGTTCCATAATTGGCGATGTGCTTCCAAGGCATACGCTCCTTTTTCCAGAATCACTATGTTTCCCCCCTTGTCTGCCATTTTGATTTCAATCTGATGATCCGTTGTTAGGTTCAGTAGGGCATCCCTTTCTTGTTTAGTCAAATTATCTGTGAATTCCGGACCCTTTAATTTGTACAGATCTTGGATGACCGCTTCTTGAAACAAATCTATTTTGTTTCCTGATGTCAATTGAGGGTAGAACTTTGACTTTGGTTTCATCCCGCTTAGGCCTGCTCCTCCTTGCGTGATTGCCATGCTCAATGGGATTTCCTCTCCCTCTATGGCATCTAAGTTTAATAGTGTCAAAAAGTTCTCAGAATCTTTCACTTGTACGCTTGCTGTTTTTTCTTCCGATATTTTTATTTTTTCTTTGTTCTTTTTCTCTGCAAAGAATTTAGCTAACTTTATTTTCCGGATATATAGGTATAAATCTATCCTTACTTGTGCTAGATCCATTCTTCTTGTTGGGCAAAAATGTATGCCCCTTTTTAATAACGATGTTTCCGTTTCCGAGATGGATCTTTTGGATAGGTTCACTACTTGTAACTCCTCCTTTACTTGTTCTTCCTGCACATGCTCCTCGTTTCCGTTCCCATCTTTTCCACTGTTGCATTTGCGTCTTTTGCCCCTTCTTTTGGGTTTCTTTGTGACCATTGCCGTCCTCTTCCTCTTCCCCTTTGTTGCTGGAATGCAGGTCGATTTTGCTCCCATTGCCTCTGTTGCAATACTAGGCGCATGTCCCCTAAAAAAGACAGCTTGCTCCTGTTTGCTTCAGTTGGTTGTTCTCCATCACTGGGATCATTGGAGATTAAGGAAGAGGCGCTACTTGAGAAGCTTATTACGCTGTTCCAGGTCGCTTGTTCTTTCATTGCATCGAATTTTCGAGAGAAAGTAAAAATGCGCCCCTCAGCGTAGTCATTCAAATCTCTGATAAATTTGGAGTGCTTGCGTTCCCTTACTATATCCTCATGTTTATCGATTTGTACTTCCAGCTCTTCTTTAAACTTAGTCATTTCCATTGTCATTTTCAATAAAGATAATTCCTTTTCTGTTTCACATAGTTGTTCTTTTATTCTTGCAAGGCCAATTTCGATGTGTTTCACCAAAATTTCAATTAGGCCTAATGATGATTTCAATACAAAGTCACCCCATTCCTGTAGTAGCTCATTTGAAGCGTCCTGATGGTTGGGCATCAACATTATCCTCAGCCCTCTCGGGATGCGTTGTACCTCCAAATATTTCTTTAGAGTGATCAGCTCCCAGGACTTATTTATCTCTTTGCGGCTCAATTTTTCCCATGCACGTATTTTACTTTTAATGTCCGTTTTTCCTGTCGTGCTGGATGTTCCCAGGTCTTTATCTGCATTGCCCTTTTGAAACATAGAGCTCAACAATTCATTTCTTTTGGCTTCCCGTTTCTCAATTTTTCATGCCTGTTTGTTTATCTCCTGATATTTTTCTTTTCATTCAAGGTTTGTGCGCGGTTGCAACCGGAGGTTACTGTAACTTTAAGATACACCAATTCCCCGCGCGTTTCTTCGTTGAAACTTTTAATGTGGATTCTTTCTTATGTAGTTACTTTTCTCCGACACTTAGCTGGCTAATCACAAATGTGAATCAATGTTGCCACATTCTCAGTTATTCAACACACGCTTACCTCGGTCTTCATCCCCGAGCGGTGTGTGCATTCCACTTCTGTTTTTTCGCCCAGCGGTCACTGCGCCCGGTCCAATAAATCCACTCATCCGGTTCCCAGTCACCGGGAAAATGCAGCGCTCTTCGTGGGTGCTTATCCTTGCGGCAGAACCATGCTGCTTCAAATCCTCAAGTAATCCCTCCAGCAGGAAGGACAAACGGGATGCACTCTCTGCAACCTTTTTGCGCTTTTTTATTTTCTTAATTCCTTTACTGCACGGGATACAGGCATGAACAGATCTACGCGTTTCGGTAACCCAGATACCTTGCTCACGATCAACTGTTTGGTTGGCGCGTGCGCCAGCAATCCACTGCTGATGACGTCACATATTACATCTACTAGATGATGTCATGAGTGATGTCATCAGTGATGTCATTTGAGATGTCATCAGTGATGTCACTGACCATGTCATGAATGATTTATTATGTGACATCATCAGCAGTGGATTGCGGGTGCTCGAGTTATAGTTAGTAGAACTAACTATAACTGAGGAATTTCAATGGTTTTTTATGAGTGAAATGTCCAGCTAACTATAACACCCTTGAAACCTATGTTTTTTTCATTGAATTTCCAAGGTTTTTTAAATGCTAATTCCTAACTATAACATGTCTGAAACCTATAGTTTTTTCAGTGAATTGCAAAGGTTTTTTAAATGCTAATTGCTAACTGTAACATGTCTGAAACCTATGGTTTTTTCAGTGGATTTCAAAGATTTCTTAAATGAAAATTTTTAAATGTAATAATAGTTATATTTATTTTTTTCATACTGATATTCCACATTTTTTAAACTATTTATTTTTACATATTTTATTTTTTAAATTACATTATATATTTGTAATATAAATGGAAAAACAATGTTTTTTTCAAATATTGAAACTCTACATTATTTTGTTTGATATATTTTTTTAATATATTTATATTATTTTCCTTATTGTTTTTTGTAAAAATAATTTGGGGGAGTTGCGCACCCAAAGCGTACCTTTCTCGATTGCTGCGCGGAACCTAGCCACCATTTTAGGATTGTTGTGTAGGATCCGCATAGGATGTGCGATGGATGCGTATTTTCCTGCGCAATTGCTATGCGACCGGTACGTGACTCCAGGCTCATACGCGACACATACGTATTACTTTATGCGATGCTTGCGCGCTTGCGGTGACGTCATATACTTGTTCGACGTGTTAGGAGTCGCGCACCCAGAGCGTGCACACCAGCGGACTGCGCTGAGCGCCGCGCTGGGTGGGCGACCCCTAATTTGCCCGTAAAAAAAAAAATTGCACATATTACTAATTTCTATTCTCCCCGGGGACCCCATCACCCGGGACATATATACAATGTTGGGAACCATTTTGCACACTTCTGTCATTGGGCTAGATGTGGGCTACATCTGGGTGATATTTATGCTGCATTTGGGTTCATTTGTCTCTGGTGGCCATCTTGGGAGATTTATTTGTTATGAAGTTTCCTAATTTCCTCATTTACTGCAGTCTCCTCAGTAGGAAATGCTTTCAGTTTTCACTTTGATTCCATCAAGAAGGTATTCAGATATGGCACACATTGCCATAAATTCTGTTTGTTAGCACTCTAGTTGCTCATTAGATCACTGTAGTAAAGCTAATACTCACCACGGAAGTCTGCTGCTGGTATTAAAAGTGCATGTTTCAGTCTGCATGTCATGATTTTTTAATGAAATAGAAGAGGATTTGAGAAGTCAAAATGTGCCCTAATTTTTCTTTCTGCAGCACTAATAATAATTTCTATGGCAAAATGAACCTCCTCGTTTTGTTCCTTTTCAAATTAAATGTTTTAAGTGTTACCACTTTTTCCAATCAAGATGGCTTCAGGTGTGCCATACTTTTGTCATAAGTAAGACTGTTAGTGCTCTAGTTGTTCTTTAGAACACTCTGGGACATTCTGTCATTGGGCTATACTTGGGCTACATCTGGGTGATATTTATGGTACATTTGGGCTCTTTTGTCTCTGGTGGCCATCTTGGGAGACTTATTTGTTATGAAGTTTCCTAATTTCCTCTTTACTACAGTCTCCTCAGTAGGAAATACTTTCAGTTTTTTACTTTGATTCCATCAAGAAGGCATTCAGATGTTTCACGCATTTGCCATAAATTCAGAATGTTTGCACTTTAGTTGCTCATTGGATCACTGTAGTAAAGCTACTGCTCACCAGGGAAGTTTGCTGCTGGTATTGAAAAAGCATGTTTCAGTCTTCACATCAGAATTTTTTAATAAAATAGAAGAGGATTTGAGAAGTCACTCAAAATGTGCCCTAATTTTTCTTTCTGCAGCACTAATCATACTTTCTATGGCAAAATGAACCCCCTCATTTTGTTCCTTTTTAAATTAAATGTTTTAAGAGTTACCACTTTATTCCAATCAAGATGGCTTCAGGTGTGCAATACGTTTGTCATAAGTAGCACTTTTAGCGCTCTAGTTGTTCTTGAGAACACTTGGGGACATTCTGTCATTGGGCCATACTTGGGCTACATCTGGGCGATATTTGTGCTACATTTGGACTCTTTTGTCTCTGGTGGCCATCTTGGGAGACTTATTTGTTATGAAGTTTCCTACTCTCCTCATTTACTGCAGTCTCCTCACTAGGAAATACTTTCAGTTTTTTACTTTGATCCCATCAAGAAGGCATTCAGATGTGTCACAAATTTGCCATAAATTCAGAATGTTAGCACTCTAGTTGCTCATTAGATCACTTTAGTAAAGCTACTGCTCACCAGGGAAGTCTGCTGCTGGAATTGAAAGTGCATGTTTCAGTCTGCATGTCAGAATTTTTTTATGAAATAGAAGAGGTTTTGAGAAGTTACTCAAAATGTGCCCTAATTTTTCTTTCTGCAGCACTAATCATACTTGCTATGGCAAAATGAACCCCCTAATTGTGCTCCTTTTTAAATTAAATGTTTTAAGAGTTACCACTTTATTCCAATCAAGATGGCTTCAGGTGGGCAATACGTTTGTCATAAGTAAGACTGTTAGCACTCTAGTTGTTCTTTAGAACACTCTGGGACATTCTGTCATTGGGCTATACTTGGGCTACATCTGGGTGAAATTTGTGCTACATTTGGGCTCTTTTGTCTCTGGTGGCCATCTTGGGAGACTTATTTGTTATGAAGTTTCCTAATTTCCTCATTTACTACAGTATCATCAGTAGGAAATACTTTCAGTTTTTTACTTTGATTCCATCAAGAAGGCATTCAGATGTGTCACAAATTTGCCATAAATTCAGAATGTTAGCATTCTAGTTGCTCATTAGATCACTGTAGTAAAGCTACTGCTCACCAGGGAAGTCTGCTGCTGGTATTGAAAGTGTATGTTTCAGTCTGCATTGTCAGACGTTTTTAATGAAATAGAAGAGGATTTTAGAAGTCACTCAAAATGTGCCCTAATTTTTCTTTCTGCAGCACTAATCATAATTTCTATGGCAAAATTAACTCCCTCATGTTGTTCCTTTGCAAGTTAAATGTTTTAAGTGTTACCACTTTATTCAAATCAAGATGGCTTCAGGTGTGCCATACGTATGTCATAAGTAAGACTGTTAGTGCTCTAGTTGTTCTTTAGAACACTCTGGGACATTCTGTCATTGGGCTATATTTGGGCTACATCTGGGTGATATTTGTGGTACATTTGGGCTTTTTTGTCTCTGGTGGTCATCTTCGGAGACCAATTTGTTATGAAGTTTCCTAATTTCCTCATTTACTGCAGTCCCCTCAGTAGGAAATACTTTCAGTTTTTTACTTTGGTTCCATCAAGAAGGCATTCAGATGTGTCACACATTTGCCATAAATTCTGAATGTTAGCACTCTAGTTGCTCATTAGATCACTGTAGTAAAGGTACTGCTCACCAGGGAAGTCTGCTGCTGGTATTGAAAGTGCATGTTTCAGTCTGCATGTCTGAATTTTTTTAATGAAATAGAAGAGGATTTGAGAAGTCAAAATGTGCCCTAATTTTTCTTTCTGCAGCACTAATCATAATTTCTATGGCAAAATGAACCTCCTCATTTTGTTCCTTTGCAAATTAAATGTTTTAAGTGGTACCACTTTATTCCAATCAAGATGGCTTCAGGTGTGCTGACAGTCTCTGCCCTTGTTGGATATACATGTTTTACTGAGAATGTAATACTTCATTCTCACATGACTGAGAAAGATAATGTGAATATTCAGAAAATATGCTCTCAGTTTAGCTTATAGATCACCTTCCAAAACTCTGTGGGAAAAGCATGACAAAATAGTTTTCTCTCAAACATGATTCATGATATCCCAGCAGAAGGTTTTTTCACATAGTAAAATCACCTTAGAACACACCACAATTCCTAAAATGAGTATGGTACCATCAACAAATAATTAATAATGGAACTAAAGTCTTAAAACCTTCTATTAACTGCAAACCTCTTTTTTTATTTTATACGCAAGCAAGAAGAGACGGAATGGCGAAACACATCCTTGCCATTAAAATGTATTTGAAGGGGCCCCGTGAGTGCAGCATGTTTCTATGAAACAGGAGTGTTTATATTCAAGTGGACTCACCACCATGTTCGTGTGCACCCATCATTTAGAGTGCAGCAGACGCCTTATGGTGGACACAGAGCTGAGTATATATATATATATATATATATATATATATATATATATATATATATATATATATATATATATATATTACCTACTGGTGGTTGCCAGTAGGTAGTTATAGTTAGGACCACGTTTCCATAGGAAATCCGCAACATTCTATTTTGAATAACTTTGGCGCCGGTCGACGAATCCTCGCAAATTTTTCAAAATAGGTGGGGCGCTACGCTCCGCTCCTACCCTGAAAGTCTCGGGGGGATTCGTCAAGCGGGGGCTGAGATAAAAGGGGGGTCCCAAAATGCGTTTTTCCCATGCATTTTTCCATAGGACCTTTAGACAGGGCTACAGCCCGAACGGCTGAACAGAATTTAATGAAATTTGGCAGAGAGGTAGTCCCCAGGTCAAGGAAGTGCCTTTTGTAGGTTTGGTGTAAATCTGTTCAGTAGATTCTGAGAAAATAGCCTTTAAATCAATATATATATCTGTGGCAGCTTACGGTGCGCTTACGGTGCGCTTACCGTAAGCTTACCGTACGCGTACGGTGGCGTGCGCGAGCGCGATTCTGATTGGCTCTTAGATCTTAGTAAACATTCGAGTCAGTCGAAACCAGGAAGCGGCGGCCGCCATTTTCTCTCTCGCTTCCTGAGTTGGGCAGCAAAAACGTACCCCAAATATATGTAAAGAGGCAGTTTCATGAGATCCTAAACACCCAGCATTGATACAGGGGTCCCCAAACCACCCCCAAGCCCAAAAAAAAAAAACTTTTTTTTTTCGGAAAATCGCCGATTACGCTTACCGTACGCGCACGGTAAAAAATATTTTTTTTAAAAAAAACTATCCACATTCTCCCCACCCCGTGTGCAAATGGTACCCGAAGAATACATTTCACAAAGATGCGCAAAATATGTCCCCCATGTGCGCACGGTGCGCGAAGCGCATCGTGCGTACATGGCCCATCCCGCTTAACGTGGGCACGCGGTGCGCGCAGCGCACCGCGTGACCACTGTGCGTGCACGGCACTAACTGCGTAAAGTGGGCGCGCGGTGCGCGAAGCGCACCGCTTGCTCACTGTGCGCCCACGGTGCGCGAAGCGCACCGTGCGCGCACGGAACGAACTGCGTTAACTGGGCGCGCACGCCACGAATGGCGTAAAGTAACTTAGCATTTAAAAAACCTTGCAAATTCACTGAAAAAACCATAGGTTTCACACATGTTATAGTTAGCTGGACATTTTACTGATAAAAAACCAATGAAATTCCCCCGTTATAGTTACTGCAGGCAACTATAACTCACGCGACCGCAATCTTCTGCTGATGACATATGTGTCTTTATGAAAAAAAAATATTTGTAATATATGTAAAGCTAAAATTTAATGGAAGAAGACATGGGCAAATAAGTGTCTAAATACAGTATTAGCATCAGCAGAAGATTGCGGTCGCGTGAGTTATAGTTGCCTGCAGTAACTATAACGGGGGAATTTAATTGGTTTTTTATCAGTAAAATGTCCAGCTAACTATAACATGTGTGAAACCTATGGTTTTTTCAGTGAATATATATATATATATATATATATATATATATATATATATATATATATAAAAAGCCACAGAGCCCAACTTCGTCTTATTTCCAGAAGACATTTATTCGTCTGAATGCGCGGCAGCATTTAAACACTTCTCTCCACCCTACGCGTTTCGGCGTCATGCCTTGTACACAGGTGAATGTTTCATTCTCTTAAAGTCACAGTGATAATTACTCTCCCAGTGGTCACGTGGCCTCTATACACTTCAGGCCCCAGAATGCACTCGAAGTATTGCAAAGTGATGTGGCAAAAGTTCAAATAAATGCTTAATAGCGTGATTTCTACTGCCATCGTCTCATGTCTATTTTTGCATCGCTGTGCATCTGTCAATAAAAGCATAGTGCTGGTGGCTGCCACGCAAAGTACATACTTGGAATGCAAAGTGTCAAAAGGAAGAGCGTAGTCTCCCTCATCTCCCTTTCTCTCACCAACTCGCAGTGCACAACCAAATGTTTATTCACCAAGGTAACGCGTTTCGACAGCCAAACTGTCTTGATCACACAAAGTAATACACATTTCTACCAGGGGGGTCCAAGCTCTCACCGGAGGGATCAACGGTTCTGGGATCAGCCAGAGGGAATCCTCAGTGGTGAGCAAAGGATCGGTGGAGAGGGATAAGGGTTCAAACTGGCAATTGAAATCACCACCTATCATCAACCTAGTGTTCGGAGGAACTAGCTCAAGGAATGTAGTAAGCATATCTATGGCCTGGGATTCATGGGCAAGGGACACCGGGCGGGAATAAATATTGATAAATGCAATTTTGGTCCCAGCATTAAAAGTTAAGAGGGTACACAGGATGTCATCCGAAGAGGTGTTCAGCTGTCCAACAGAACAATCCAGATGTGTAGCAACCTATGTGCCTAATTCTCCCGATGGTCTACCTCTGCCCCCCATGGTTGCTAGCACATTAAAAGTTACAAAGCCCCTCATGACAGTGTCTTCTCTGGCCTGGGTCTCCTGGAATGAATACATCATGTTTTTGTACAAACTGTAGCCAATAAGGGTTTTGGAGTTTGTTTTTAATACCAGCAGTGTTCCATGACAGCACCCTCAACTGGAGATCCCTGTTCGAGTTGGCATCGATCTCACTAGTGTCAGAGGAGATCGTGGTTTGTGTCGTGTTTGGCTCGGGCTCAAGGTCTGATGTTCTCATTTTCGCTAAAGATCTATTCCTATCCTGGATTACCGTTATCTGTTCTGGAGTAAAGGAGCCTTGGTTGTTTAATACCTCTATGTTAGCACCTACCGAGCCTTGGGGACCCGGTGGGATTTATGGAGGGGATCGTCAAAGGTGACTAGGGTCTCTCCAGCGATGTTTGGGGAGTGCGGCGATTTGATATTTAGATTGGACTCTCTATTGCCCCCCCTAATCCCTGAGTGGTAGAGAAGTCAGATGGAATTAAAAGTCAATCTACCTCCTCAAGTGCCCCAAACCTATTTGCTACTGGAACGTTGTACTGTGTTCGGTACGATTGACCAGAGGTAAAATGGGGTTGAATTCAGTGTGTTGGGACTCTAGTGTAAGGGGTCCATTGGGGTGGGGGGTTGCAAGAGTAAAAAAAGGCCAAGGTGTGTAGTTGGATCCCTGTGGGGGGTGCACGGGACTGGGGGGCTGGTCAGCCAAAATTTGGACTGTCCGAGGATTCCAAAAGTTGACTACTATGCAGTCTCCTTTGGTTGACTTAGGGTTCTTGCCGACCCATCCCACTCTCCGCGCTAATAGGATCCCACCCGCCCTTTCGTAGGCAAATTGTCTATGCCGAGTGAGCCAGTAAAGGCACTTATTTCTCAATTCCAGATGTGTTTCTAGCTGGCTGTTTTTTAATTCAGGTACCCCGGTTAGAACTATAACGTAAGGAAGAGAGGCTGGAGGTAGGTCAATAGTTGGAAGGAGCAGGGGGGCTGGGCCTACGTGCACATTGTCTGCTAGGTTGGGCTCTTCCCTATCTGTCATCTGGTCAGGATGGAGGCTCGTTCTCTGCAAGCTGGGGCCCCTGAGGCTGGGAGTTGCCCTCCTAATTGGAGCTTGGTATATGCTGGGTTCCTCGCCAGGGTAGTGCTCGTTGCCCACTTGGGCAACTCTAGGAGTTCCCATCTTGGCAGTGCTCATAGTAGGCGGAGGAGGTTGCCATACTTTGTCCTTCTGGGTACTAGTATCTTTCTTCTCTACTAGGGTCGGCAAAATATTGGCCAGAGGGTTGCCAGGTACACTCAAGACGGGCATCTGGCCGCTAGATTTGCTCCCGAGGTGGAGCACTAGCTCTTCCTTAACAATAGCCCTCATCTGGACCTCTAGTTCCACAATAAAATTCCTCATCCAAGAAGGGCAGTCAGGATTTTTGTAAGGATTTAAAAGGGGCTCTACCACTCCTCCCGGTCTTACTAGTTTGCCCTCCCTGAAACAGGGTTCTGGACTAGGCTTTTTGTTAGTTCCTGTCCCATTTCCTGTTTTTCGCCTCGTGACTTTGGGCAGGGTGGTGTTAGTTCTAACTTTGTGGGTTTTTGGTTTACTGGGGAGGAATGCATGGGCGATGACATAATCTCACTTTGTACATGTAGGGATTTAGTTAGACTGAGAATAGAGCCCGGGCTAGATTGTACAGTGATAGGTGGCTCTAGGGGTTGAGGGAAGAGTTCTGGGGTTAAGGATAGTCGCCTTTCAGTGAGCTCAATTTCTGTCGAGACTACCCCGATAGCTCGCTGTAGCATCCTATCAATTGAAGTTTGGGGGAGTGGGGCCGGTAATAGCACCAAAGTTTTGTTTTTGGTACACAACCATGCTTCCCCATCTCCAAAGCAAGAAGAGAGGCTATCGTGCAAGTGGTACTGGGCAAACAAAGACTCAAAGGTCGGGTTGGTTGACTGATTACCAGACTACTGGGGTTCGAAACTAGTCAAGAGCTTAACGAAACCTTAGCCTCAAAGGTCAAAAGTGCAGCGTGATAGTAGGTTTAGCAGCAAGACGGCATGTAAAACACAGTCCATAAAGTACAAAGCATGACGGCTAGACCCCTGAGGACAAAAGTGCAACGTGATAATAAATATAGCAGCAAGAGGGCATGCAAAACACAGCCCATAAAGTGCAAAGCGCTGAGAGCGAGCAGAATCTGGCCCCAAGGGACAAGAGTGTAATGTGTGTAGTATTTTGTTAGATAAATTGGACGTGTAAACAAATTACTATTGGTGAGGTACGCTGTGTAGTGACCCAATATTAACTATGAAGCAAGTCCAATAGGTTCCAGTCATCAAGCGCCGGGATAAAAAGTTATTAATAATATATCCTGTTAGCTTGGCTAAAAAGGAAACCGGTTCCAAATATCTACATGAGGGGAAATGTTCACTGCAGATGCAAGGGTTATTACAAATGATGTTTCACAGAACCTTTCTGCCGTCTCTTGTAGAACACGAGGACCTAGGCTCTTGAAGGTATGAGGGGTGCCCTGCCTCTTCCTGGTGATGACAGGCAAGGACGGGCCCGCCCTTGGCCTGGGCTTTGCCCGGTTGCCACCCGCGTGGGTACCGTGCTGCGGGAGGTGCTGTGTGCTTTTGTTGCGCCTCCAGGCACGTGTGCAGCGTTAGGGTGGCGTCCAAGCTGCTGGGGGCTGCTGGGCGATGTAGTTCGTCTAGCCTTTCCCATCACGGCGCATGGACTGGAGAATCAGCCGTTCCCCTCACGGCATCTGATTATGTGCCAAGCAGCCATTCCCATCACGGCATTCAGGTATCCCGCTCTGCGGGAGGTGCTGTGTGCTTTTGTTGCGCCTCCGGGTGTGCGTGTAGTGTTAGGGCGGCGTCCAAGCTGCTGGGGGCTGCTGGGCGATGTAGTTCTCCTAGCCGTTCCCCTCACGGCGCGTGGAGTGGAGAATCAGCTGTTTCCCTCACGGTGTCCGATTATGTGCCAAGCAGCCGTTCCCCTTGCGGCATTCAGGTATCCTGCTCTGCAGGAGGCGCTGTGTGCTGTTGTTGCGCCTCCGGGCGTGTGTGCAGTGTTAGGGCGGCGTCCAAGCTGCTGGGGGCTGCTGGGCGATGTAGTTCTCCTAGCCGTTCCCCTCACAGCGCGTGGAGTGGAGAATCAGCCGTTCCCCTCACGTTTGTCCGATTATGTGCCAAACAGCCTTTCCCCTCACGGCATCCAGGTATCATATATATATTTTGATCTGCATGAATCAAGTGGGGCATGCACCCTAGTAAGCGTGGAGTCAGTATTTGGCTGAGCAATTTATAGTTTCACCCCCCATCATGGCCAATGGCCTGTAAGCTACAATCGCTAAGGGGTCCCTGCCTATCTTGGGTAGGGAGACCAGCAGTGCCTCCCTCATGAAGCATGGAGCAATTTTCTCATGGATCAAGGTAAAATTGAGGTGTCAATGGCTGAGGAGTACATTTCCGCCAACTTAGGGATCAGCAGGACAGAATATGTCTTATAGAACTCAATTGGTATCTTATCTAGTCCCTAGGTTTTGCATGTGGCAGAGTTGTGTATGGCCTGAGAGCTCCAGTGACCTGTATGACAGATGACTGTCTTCAGCTTAATGTGGGTAAAACTGAGATTATGTTATTCAGAAAGGCCCTAACATATGGGTTCTGGTGGCCTGCTGAACTTGGTACAGCTATAACGCCAATAAGCATTTCCAATGCAAATTGGTCTCGCATTTGTGAGAGAGATAGGTATAGGCGCTGTAAATGAGAATGTCTTTTACCCATGTGTTTTGAATCGGAGTGGATGTATGTGGTGTGGAGTGGAATTATGTGGCTTGGAATTGATAGTTGTGAAATTGTGTGTGGTGGAATTGTGTGGAGGGGATTTGTTTAGTGGAATTATTTGGCATGGTTTCTAGTGGGAATATGTGGAAAGTAATTATGTGGTATTGAGTGTCTGGAATTATGTGGAGTAGGATTAAGGCCTCAGAGCTTGTGCTTTTTGCTATATCAGTGTTTTCAAATCCTGGTCAGTAGGAAAAATATGGCCTTTCCCTAGATTCTCTGCAGCTGTGTGTGAAACAAAGGGCAGATAACTGTTTGAACTTAGGCTGCCTAACATATAAAAAATGTTAAAAAACCAATAGGTCTCGCCTTTGGGACCTAATAAGTGTTTAGCTAGAGCTATTTATTATGCTAATGTGTTTAAGCGTTGTAGAGTAGTGCAGCATGTTGCACACATAATTATGATGAGATAATGTATAATTGAATGACCTTATTAAAACAATAATTAATATAAAAATGTTTAGTGAATTCTTTATTTTTTGGAATGTTGGCAACTTTTTCCTGCCTGTTTTAATGGTTGTTATAGGTATTTTAAGGATGAGGAGGGATATATAAACAACGGAAGGGTATAGGTTGGGAAATAATTAGTGAATTATAATTTGAGTAGCATGTGGATATTCGGGGGGAATTATCAGATGGCAGATGTCAAGGGTGCTATGGAGCTATAGCAATGGCTGGAGGATGGAACAGACAAACAATTCAACACTTACTGTCCTTTGTCTTCCACCTTCGGCTTTGAAAATGGTAATGAGTTATTTAAGCACTATCCTACCAATATGAGTTACCTAGTACAGTATAAAAAACGGGGCAGCCGTTACTAGCTCTACGAAGTCACAGAGGTGCATTATGCAAAAACTGAGTAACATAGCCAGCAGTGCACTTATACCCGCTTTTTTTACTCCCTTAGTACCATTAGCATTTTTGGGTTGCATAAACAATATGAGAATGACATAATATGAGGAAGAAATGTGATGCCACCCAGGTTCAGAAGTTCACTATGCAAAATATGAATATCATGGAGAAACTGATGAACTTCACCAAAGGGAAATACAATTTTGCCATTTCATTTCTCCTCAAAAAGCGACATATACAAAAATAACATTTAGACTCGTGCACCTGTTCTCAAATGGTGTTGGAAGACTTTCTGCAGTGTTCCCCTGGCTGGCACTGAAGAGCTGTTGTCTGCACCTCCCTCAGTGATCACGCCTTTGCCACAGGATTCTGCAGTACAGGGGCATGTCCCCAGGGGTGGAAGGAAGGCACCGGGGTCCTGTTGCTGTCACTGTAAAATTGCGCCTCCTTCCGGCCACTGCTTGAACTGCCTTGCTGAGCAGCAATCAAAAACCTTAGCCCCGTCAATAAACTTTTCTATTTACATAAGGATATTCTAAGAACGATTTGCAACCTGTGGTAAAGCTACAGGGATTTCATTTTCTTTGCCCAGAGTATATGCCCCCTCAGTCAACTAAACTGCTGCCACCTAAACAAACATTGACACAGGGCAGTGAGTTACTGCTTGATCTAAGTCCTGTTGAAAGTAAATCAGCCCTCTCAGTCTTCATGTTACTTTTTTCCCCCTACATATTTTGTTTAAAGAAAAAGATAGCTTAAATTTGAATAGAATCCTTTATTTCTGTCCAAAGTGTTGTTGTAACTATCAAATAAAATGCGTTGAAGGGATAGCTGGGGTGGTAGGTGTTCGAATCTCTATATCCAACAACAATGATACACTTGCGGAAGCCTCCAGAGAACGGCTGCTTTGCCATGTTCGTTTGGTGATACCTGGAAATACTTGTGACAGTAGTGACTGAAGGTTACACAATTCACACATTTATTTCATTATGTGCAGGTTATGTTTTTGCTTGGAATGTGTATCAATCTTTCCCTCAAGAATCACAAATCAGCTTTGATACATCACCGTAACCTAGAGAATATCACAAGCAGGCGGTACAAATACAATAGACATATGTTGTAGATCAGAGACTAATTAGCTACCTAATGGTGATGTGATGATATACAGTTTGAATAACAAAGGTCACCCAGAGGTCAGACTGTTTCCCATGCAATTTTAATAAACTGCTCAATTAAACAAGAGGGTGTTGCAGAATTCTTCTCTGCCCATAAAACACGTCTTACAGGCAGACACTTCAAAAACAATAGCATATTAGGTATGTCTGTAAAAACTTTTTAAATACGTTGATAAACCTCCCTTTCCCACCCCAGCCTCAATGCGAGAGGATATGGTGTAACGGCCAGAGCTGTCAACTCTGGAGCTAGAGAACCAGTTTCGATTCTCGACGTCGGCTCCGCATCCTTCGATTCTTGGCGAATCACTTAATCTCCCTGGCTGTGCCTCCCAAAACGTGAATGTGTCCTTGTGCAATGTAACTGATGCTCATGCAAAGCCTCCAATACCTTCGTTTTGCACTAGACCGGAGGAGGGGCTATGCCAAGAGAAGGGAGAGTATGGTGTCTGATCAGAGGGTTGAAGTGAGGAGCTCTTTGTTGAAGCTGAGATCTGTACCTGCAAACTTACTGAGCAGGGTGCATCTGCAAGGCCGGTGAGCGACCCCATGCAGAGTGTGACCCATCATAAGTAGGCTGTGATGCCCAGACCGGAGGAGTGGTCTTTGCACACTGTGAAGGAGCATTGTGGCTGACCAAAATAAACCATTAGTGAAATCACCATGGGGTTAGAACACACACAGAAAGGAGGGACCAACATGGACAAACACCATTAACAAGTTAGCATTTCTGAATGCCACAGATAACAACCAATGGCAATTGGTGCATGTGCCAAAAGCCCACAAAAGAGATTAAAACATTTCTTGCAGGGCTCGACCTAAAAATGGTTGTTAAGAATCTTGAAGTGTACCTAAACCAATCTCTTCTATGAAAGGACAGGTCCATAACACTGCGCGGCTTTGTTTCCATCTGTTATGCCTGTTAAGACAGGTTTTTCCGCTTATTCCTCATTCAGCAAGGAAAACATTAGTCCACTCATTAGTTGTGAGCATCTTGGATAATGGCAATGCTCTATTTGCCTCCATAAATGAGACCTTCTTAACAAGACTACAGGTGGTGCAAAATATGGCAGCATGCCTTATTGTAATGCTACTGCGAGGTCTTCGTCTGCTCCCCTTCTACGCTCCTTACACTGGCTACCTGTTCGCAAGAGCAGTATTTAAAAAAAATATTTGTATTAACCACCAAGACATTATTGGGAAAGTGTCTAATTATCTAGCTTTGAAGCTCACCCTTAACAGTCCTGGAAAAGCTCTTTGATCACGAGATAAAATCTTGCTTTCAGTCTCCCGTAATAAAAAGTCTCGGTCAGGGGGTAGAGAGTTCTCTTATCTGGCCCCCTTTTATTGGAATGCCCTACTGGTTCACATTTGTCTGTGCCTTGGTAATCTCAAATTCAGGAAGATACTTAAAACTGAATAATTTTAAAGAATATTCTGTGACTGCTGCCTGTTGTCGGTAGGCTCTTTTTTTTTTATATAACATTTTTATTGAGCAGAGCAATAGGTTGAAGAAATACATAGTATACTACAGATCATTTTCATTGAGATTAAAGCCAGTTTCTACAAAAAATCTCAAAATGACAGCCTCACAATACTTAATTTGGAATGACAAAGAACTAAAAGTATAGCAGCTAATTATATACTTATTCACGAAGCAAAGTGCAAGTTTATCCTAAAACACAGCAGCAAAGAGGAAAATTCCCAATACATCTAAAGTGCAAATGCCGATAAAGTGCTAGTGTCATCTTCTCACCTAAAACCATCATAAATGCAACATTTTATAAAAAAAGATTTGTGACTATTACAGTTCCTCTTATCACTGACCAAGGTACCAAATACATTCTAAAAAGTGCTAAAACTATTTAAGTGCTGGCGCTGCTAAAGTGCAATAAGAGAAAGTGCTAATGCATGTTAGAAAAGATGCTGCTATATCAATTTACCAACCCTGGTGCTATGATCTCTCTTTAAATGTTTCCAGTTCATTAAAAAACTTTCAATTTTTTTCAACAGTTTTAGTAGCTCCTACCCTCCTAGCGTATGCTTCCTCAAACTTTCGGGTTCTTTTCATTTTATTAAACCATTTCAGATGAGAAGGTGCTTCACTGGATTTCCAATTCTGCAGAATTAGGGAGCCAGCCACCATGCATGAAATAAATACAAAGGCTTTTTTCGGGTTCGAATAGTATCTTATCTTCTTTACTGATACCAAACAAGGCAGCTTCGGCCTCAAGCATAATATTCTTACCGATTGCTTGGCCCATATCCGAAAAAATTGCCTCCCAGAAAAGCCTAAGTCCTGAACTTGCAAAAAAAGTATGGTGCCACCCGCCCTCCCCATCTATTTGGCAGCAAAAGCACCTATTTTCTGCGCCTGGAAATCTATTTTGTAAGGCTGCCGGCGTTAAATAGGAGAGCCATCTTGATAGGAAGGCCATCCTTTTGAAATTTGCGGCGCGCAGGGATTTACTTCCTAGATGGCACATTAACTCCCATTCTTTCCCATCTAGCCTACATCCGTTCTCCCGAGTTATTTTTACTAGGTGAGTCTCAATTACAGAAGCCTGTCCCTGCTTCTGAAGTAGCCTATACCAGTTGCCCACCCCTTTAATTTTGGCTCCATAAAGGGCTACCACATATTGATTAGGGGTGTCCAAAATACCGCAGATGGACAATGCGTAAATATTCAAAAAAGGTCGGCCTCCGGTGGCCTTCCGCCCGTGTCGTTACTTCTTGCCAGGAGATCGGCCTATTTTGAACTATAAAATGCCTTAGCTCGGAGAATCTGCAGCCTTTACAAGTACTTATATGCTTTAATTGCAACTGGAGGCCGAGACTCATACTTTCTCTTAATTTTAAATACTGGAGACCAGATGAACCTGTCTTTTTAAAAAAGGACTGGAGTCTAAAAGAATAATCTTTTAAAGTCTTGTAACGTGTCTTTTTTGGAAGTTTCGAAGTTTCTAAAAACACTCGGGTTAGTGATCCGATTTCTTGTGTCATTATATCTATAAAAAAGCTATCACTAGTAAAATTGGATCCTAACAAGCCAGACACTAGATCCGAAAAGGCGGCCTCATAATAAGTTCTCAAATGAGGCAGCGCTAAACCCCCTTGTACTATTGGTAATTGGACCATGTTCAATTTTACCCTCTGAGCTTTCTTATCCCAAATGAATTCTCTAAATAAAGTATCCATTTCATTAAAGTATGATTGATTCATTTTAATCGGGACATTAGAAAATAGAAAAATAAGCAGCGGGAGTATTGACATTTTAATCAATGAAACTCTACCCACTATCGATAGGGGGAGTAATGTCCATTGTTCCAGCAGCTTCTTGATCTTGCCCTTCATTTTTACATAATTCAGTTCAAATAACTGATGATACTGATTAGATACATATATCCCGAGGTATCTAATTGGATCGGTTTTTGTTGCTTGTGTCTTTAGACAAGAGGGAAAAATATTCAAATCAGCATTAAGGGCGAGAACCTCAGTTTTATTAGCATTTATTTTGTAACCGCCTATTTGCTCAAACTCCGAGCTGTTTGAGGTTCTCTTTATCGGGAATCAAGTATAAAATAATGTCATCAGCGAAGAGTTTTAATTTAACCATACCAGGTAACGGGGGTTGGATAGCAGCATTATTGCTTATCTTTAAAACCAGAGGTTCTATAAAAAAAGTGAAAAGTAATGGTGAAAGCGGGCAGACCTGCCTGGTTTCACGGTTTATATTTACGGTTCTTGCACAGTTTGAATTAATTATGACCTGGGCAGTAGCCCCCTGGTAGATGTTATGTGAAATATTAACAACCTGTGCAGGAAACCTGAACCACCGCAAAGTGAAAAACAAGGTTTTCCAATTCACAAGATCAATGGCTTTCTCCGCATCAATACTAGCCGGGATGGAATTTGTATTGAAATAATCCAGCGCATGTATTAAAAGCTGGGTATTGGCCGCCATTAATCTACCGGCTACGAATCCGGTTTGATCTCTATGGATTATTTCTTGAGCGGCAAATAAAAAACGTTCTGCCCATACCTTCATCTGATAGTTTGGGGACATTCAAATTTATAAAATATTCCTGGAGTTGCCCCTCCTCCACTAAATACTCAGTAGAGTACAGCTGGGGAAAATGAACTACAAAAGTCTGTGAAGTATCACTACTGTTAACTATTTCTTGACCGGTCTGAGGGTCTAAATTTCTGGTTATTACCAGATTCTTGATTTTTCCTTGTGGAATTTGTTAGGAATTTCCCAATTAACTGGCTCTCTTCATAGACCCTCTGCTGGAAGATTCGTGAGTTGCAAACCTCTTCTAAAACAAAAAAATCCCTCAATGCTGTTCTTGCCTGCTCATATTTGTTGGGAAGAAGCTGAAGTTGGAGAGCATATTCCCGATCAACCCCAGTTTGCAATTGGGCTATCTTAGCCCGCCGGGCATTGGACTGGGTGGCCGTATAGGCTATTATCTACCCTCGAGCTGCTGCCTTAAACCCCCCCCACACTGAAAAGGGGGCAGCCGTATTTTCATTAGTCTTGAAATATTCCAGAATCCACTTTCTAAATCTTTGAGCCCAATCCTCATTTTGCAAAAGGAGACGATCCAGCTGCCACCTGGGATGTTCCCTACTTCTTCCCCCAAGCACCATTTCTATCCCAACATAAGCATGGTCTGAAAAAGGATTACAGGCCATGCCAGCATCTTGAATCTGAAGGGATCTGGAGGTAAGAAAAAAATCTATTCGGGATGCTGTTCGAAAGCGGTGTGAATAGCAGGTGTAAAATTCCTTATCAAGATTGGCATTCCGCCATGGGTCCACCAATTGATATTCTTGTATAATGGTTCCCATTATTATTTTTGTATTTGGTTATAATTGTTTTTTATTTTTATTCGAAGTATCTTTCTTTATGTCCTGTATAAAATTGAAGTCTCCACCAAATACCACCTGCCCAGGAGATCCTATCAACAAATCATTAATTTGAGTCAAGGGTGCAATATCATCTGAAATTGGACCATAGTATTTTTATAAAATTTTACGTTTCCCCCTGTGGCTTAGCTATTACCCATAACCACCTCCCATGTATATCCCCGTGTACTTGAATACATTTCCAGGGGAGTTTACTAGAGAAGTAGATTGCTACTCCTCCAACCGCAGCTCCTGAAGATGCAAAAAAAACTTTTGGAAAAAATCTTGGGTATAAAAAGTTTTGGAAAATTAGATTTCAGGTGTGTCTCCTGTAAAAACAAAACTTGGGGATTTAATGAAGATAGCCATCTAATAAGAGCGCCATATTTCTTTCTATTTAGTAGTCCATTAGTGTTGACTGATAGGATCTTGCATTTACTGGTTTCCATGATTTATAATTTCTTGTGCTTTTCCTAAACTTTCAAAACCTTCTGCTCCTGCTCTTTTTCCTGCTGTGCTGCCCTTCCCACCCCAAGAAGAAACCCACCCCTTGAAATGTGGAAAAGACCCTACCACCCACGCTAACCACATTTCACCCCTCCCGTCTAACTTCCTGGGTGTTATGGAGTTACACCCTGGGTGACCCTACCACCCACGCTAACCACATTTCACCCCTCCCGTCTAACTTCCTGGGTGTCATGGAGTTACACCCTGGGTGACCCTGCTGGCCCCGAGCCCCGGACCCCCTAACAGTAAAAAAGAAAAATCAATCTAAATATATACACTAAATGTGGGAGAGACACCCTTTTTTTGTCGGAAGGCTCCTGCGCTGAAAAGCTCCTTCCTGGGGGAGCAATATAAATATCTGTAATATAATAATAATATATATATATATATGTATATATGTATATATATATATATATATATATATTTATATGTATGTATATACATACATATAATATATATATACATATATATAAATATATAAATATACATATATATATATATATATATATATATATACATATATATATATATATATATATATATATATATATATATATATATATATATATATATATATATATATATATATTACCTACTGGCGGTCGCGAGTAGGTAGTTATAGTTAGGACCTAGTTACTATAGGAAAATGGCAACATTCTATTCTCAATAACTTTGGCGCCGATTGATGAATCTTCGTGAAATTTTCAAAACTAATTCCTTGTTGAGATCAGCTCCTATGTTGAAAGTTTGGAGGTGATTCTTCAAGGGGGGGCCGAGAAAAAAAGGGGGTCCAAAAATGTGTTTTTTGAATGTTAATTTCCATAGGAAACTTTAGACAAGGTTACAGGCCGAACAGGTGAATGGAATTACCCCAAATTTGGCAGGGAGAAGGGTCTTGGTCTAGAAAGCACGCTTTTGTTTATTTGGTGTAAATCCGTTCAGTGGTTTTTGAGAAATATCGAAATTTACAGATATCAATATTTGGGAATTCTGCCATCTGATTGGCTGAGGCGTTACGATCACGAGCTTGCTGCTGATTAGCTGCAAGCACTGCGAAAGTTTGAAAGTAGGAAGTGTTGGTCACCATTTTGTGATTCCGTTGGGTAGGAGCACTGTAACCTTTGTGGGGTGTTTAGGGTGTGCTATAGAGGTGGTGCGAAGTGAACTAATCATACCCACCGGTGTGAAAGTTCTAGGCTACGAAAATTAAGTGGCTAGTGTGTTGTGTTTCTAAGGTGAGCTTGTGCGCGACTCGAGGATTAAAGCGTGAGCCCACACTGTGTGTCTTATGCTGTAAAGTCATGTGCCCTGGCCACTGCAGTACAGCTGTGGAAGTAGTGTCAGCATGTGTTTATAACTACTAGGACGAACTACTGACCCGTACTGGTCTGAAAGGCCTGAGTATGGAAAATATGTGAGGTAGTGTGTAGAGTCTCATGCTGCTAAGCTGAGCTGCTGCCGGACTCGGGGATGAAAGCGTGAGCCCAAACTGTGTGTCATATGCTTTGAAGCCATGTGCTCTGGCAGCTGTGCCACATCTGTACAAGTAGTGTCAGCATGTAGTTTAGCTACTTGGAGGAACTTTTATTTCAAACATTGTAACTTGTGTATGGTGCTTAGTAGGTGTTATATAGGGAGTGCAAAGGTAAATGTGTGTGTATGAAATGAATTTGGTATTTGGAAAGTGGAAAACACTGAATCCTACGGGTCTGATGGCGCTGGGGGCGTAAGATGAGGTGCTGCTGGAGTTGGGAATAAAGCTGATGAACTACTGACCCCTATTGTGAACTTTTAACGTGCACGTATCATTAAATGTTTGATAAAATGTTGCAAAAGTATATCGTTAGGTTAAAAAAAATGATGAACTTTTAATCTGCAGGTGTCGTAGAAGGTTCCAGAAAGTGTGGTGATAAAATAGGTTAAACTTGTGACCTGTATGTGGTGCGGAATAATAAGTAGCTTTCCGGAAGGAAAATTCTAAATTAACCAATGGAGGTAAGTTGTGGAATGTCGTTGAAGGAATGAAGTATTCTGATTTGTTCTTTACATGTATTTATGTGTGGAGCGACAGAGAAATTGTGCCATTCCTGATTTCATTCTTGATGAAGTCGGAGCTTTACATGTACTATGTGAGAAAGAGAGAATTGTATGCGTGTGTCATTTGAAATTTGGATAACAACTACAAAGGTGAGTTAGAAATGAACAAGGTGTGTTATGTGTTTTATAGTATTGATTAAGTATTTGAGGTGATGTTTTTGATCTTGATTTTGAAAGTATTTTTTATTTCAAAGTAATATAGTGTTAGTAAAGTGTGGTGTTTGCTATTGGTTATGAAAAATGCATAAAATTTGAGCTGTTGTTATATAAGTATTTTATATATGTTTAGGAATTTTTCACAGAGAAAAAGTGTAGTTTGTCATCTTTATAGAACTGTATTGTTTTGAAAATGTGGTACAGCATTAATTTGAGTTTGTAATGTATTTGGGGAGATAAAGAAAATGTCGCACGTTTGCAACTGATACTTTTTGTGGAAATAGTGAGGTGGGAGTGGTGGTAGGAGACGTATGTGTTATTAAATTAAAAGCGACAAAACGAAATGCAGAAATGTTATGTAGGCAGGTTGTGGTCTTATTTTTGACACTGAGAGGTAGGTTTGAATGTAAGTCAGGGTAGGTTGTTGTACAGTGGGGCCGTGTACAGTGTTTGGAGATTACATGGAGAGGAGATGGAGATAGGAAAAGTGATACGTTCCTTTTATATGTACGCATAGTTTGAATCATGTGGTCCTCAGTTGAGATAAGCATGAATATGGTTTCTGGTTTGCATTTGGGTATAGTGAATAGTTTTTGTAGTTTCTGACT
The DNA here is from genome assembly GCF_964204655.1 of Triturus cristatus. Lineage (NCBI taxonomy): Eukaryota > Metazoa > Chordata > Amphibia > Caudata > Salamandridae > Triturus > Triturus cristatus. Next base: position 476,876,610 of record NC_140587.1, on the reverse strand, counting down.
AGTGAATAATAAAAAGGTAGATATACTAAAATATGTGGTAGTAAACGTATTAATTATTGTCTGTTCTTATGGAATAGAAGTAGTTGGGGAGTGCTTCTTTAGAAGAGATTTTTTATAAATGTGTGAGAGATAAAAAAAAGTGTAAATGTGCGGTATATTTTCTGTATGACTTTGTATGACTTTGTTGAAATTAGAGAACTACATGTGATTATAAGTAATACTGTTTGTCAGGCTGTGTCGCTGTGGTGGATATATGTAGGTGTTGAAGTGGTTCGTGTTTTACTGATGGTGAGCTTCACTATCCCTTTTGATTTATTCATTCCATTCAATATCTTTAATATAGATACAGTAAAGGGACTGTATATAAAAAATGTGGGAATTAGAACTTTGTTTACTCTCCCCATGCCCTGCTATACACTCTACAGAGTGTTTAAATGACGTTCGTAACATATAGATGTGTAGCTAGTAAAGGTGGTGTAGTTCGACTGGGCCCATTTATAAACCGTGCTATGGGATGCTTTATGTTTTACCTGCCAATTTGCATGTTTGAATACTTTTTGCTGATAAGTGTTTGGGCAGACACCTGTTAAAATTAACATCGTATATGGGTATAGTGGCGCTACTGGGAATGGTGGGAGTTTTTGTTTGATTTCGTACAGTTAAGCAAGGACGGGGGTGGGTGTGGGGGAGGTGGTTATGTTGCTGATTGAAACACAGAATATAGTAACGTGCAGATGTTGAGCTACTAAAGGTGATCTAGTACCACTGGGAGCACTTATAAAATGCCCAATGGCATGGGATATGTTTTAGTCGCAAATTTGCATGTTTTAATACGTTTTGCTGATGAGCGTTTCGGGAGACATCCGTTGAAATTAAGCCGCTGTTTGGCTATAGTGGTGCTTCTACGTTTGCTGGGGCTCTTTCTTTTATTGCGTAAAGTTAAGCAAGGGCGGGTGTTGAGGTGGTATTGTGCCTATTTATAAACCGTCTTATGGTATGGTGTATGTTTGAGTTGCAAAATTGTACGTTTTAATAGCTTTTGCTGATGAGCGTTCCGGCAGACACCTGTTGAAATTAAGTCTATCTATGGCTATAGTGGCGGTAACGGGAGTGCAGGGGCTCGTTGTTTGATTTTGTAAGGTTAAGCATGGGTATGGGTGGGGGTGGGGGATGTGCGTATGTTGCTGATTATAACGTTATAAGGTATTGTGGGGAGCGTGTTTCTACGCTCCACTCCCAGTCGCACAGCTTGTTTGGATACTGTGATCCTTTTAGCCTTTTAAACTTTTAATCTCGTTGTAAGTGTAATCCATTTAGGCCACAATCTTATCCAAGATTTCGTCATGTAATTTCAACCATTTTACTAATCCACATTTTTCCATAGTGCATTTTTTTCAAACTTCTCATAATCACGAGTGCCCATCCAGGCCTCTTCGGGAAAACGATCACAAAATGCAGATAATAGTTCAGAGCAGCAATCGTTTATTAAGACCCAATGCATTTCGGGCTTATTTCGAGCCCTTCGTCAGGGGTAACTGTGAATCAACAGTTTAAAAATATATAATTACTGCGTAATCAACTTTGTGACATCTTTTACAAAAAACCGCGTGAATTTACAATTGACAGATATATCTATAAAAAACTCAAATAGTACGTGTACCATTCTATTACAGTTAAAAGTTCTCACTAACCCAACAAAATAATTTATTCAAATGTATACCCACGTTCTCTTAAATATCAAACTTAATAGTGCAACCCCTTTCGCGTTCCACCCACCCGTTTAATAAATCATTGCGCGCTTTCAATGGACCCACCGCTGCTCGAGTGTTAGCACTTGTGTATTTAGACTAACCCTGTCATCCCAACATTTCCATATTACCGCATTTCATGGACTCTCAAGCCCTTTCTTATATCTCCTAATATTCCTTTTTGTTTCCCAACTTCAACATCTACGTAAACCCCGTATATCACAAATCCTACTCGTCTCTTACCTGCTCCCCATTATATCTCTTTCCGCACGACGTGCGCTTGAAACAACATTGTATCACCAGTAACGGGCTCTCTGATTTAAACCCAAGATGCTCCACCCCTTTGTGTGTGTGTAGTTAGTCACCTGATACTTTCAGTTTCCCATTGAAACTATAATCCCCATGATGCACTTTATCACAGCAGAATCATATGCATCAGTGATTGTATAAATAGCAAACGAAAAATAATTAGTCTGTGTGCATAATTTTTGCGATTACATCATGTAAAAAGACTTTGTCGATTCATAAGTTAACTTCATTATTCACTGATGCTGCTAAGAACTTGCTGTATCACCGTATGTGGAGTCCTTTGTATGAAATCCTTCATTTGTACTTCGACTGTTCATTCGGGTGCAAAACCAACAAGGGCAAAAGTTTCAATAACAATTCAGGAGGTGGCATGCATTGCACACCGCTGTCATTCTCAATGAATAAATTATTTTGTTGGGTTAGTGAGAACTTTTAACTGTAATAGAATGGTACACGTACTATTTGAGTTTTTTAAGATATATCTGGGTGGGTGTGGGGGAGGTGGGCATATTTCTGATTAAAACACAGAATTTAGTAACATGCAGATGTCGAGCTACTGAAGGTGATGTAGTACAACTGGGAGCACTTATGAAGTGCCCTATGGCATGATATATGTTTTACCCGCAAATTTGTATGTTTTAATACACTTTGCTCATGAGCGTTCCGGTAGACGGTTGTTGAAAGTAAGTTCTTGTATTGGTATAGTGTATTTACTAGGTTTGGTGTGGCTCTTTCTTTAATTTTGTGAAGTTAAGGAAGGATGGGGAAGAGGGTGGTGCAGTGGCAGTGTGCCCATTTATGAATCGGTTTATGGTATGGTATATGTTTTTCTGGCAAATTCCCATGTTTTAATACGTATTGGTGATGAGTGTTCCAGCAGACAGGTACAGAAATGACACAACATTTCTGTGGATAAGACATCTTCGTGCTGATAGACACTCTTGTACTGTGGTAGAAGGCTGATAGCGTTGATGGAAAATTATGAAACTTGGTGCCATTGTAGATTTTAATGGAAGGTTACACTGTTTGTTTGTTACTATTGTGTAGTTAGGGTTTTAATTGGGAGAGAAAAAAAAGTGGGGGTGCTCTAAAAGGGGTGGGGGCAAAGCTCTTAAAGGGGTGTGGGTTAAGCAAGTTGGGGCGTGGTCTAAATCAAGATAAGTATCAGGTGTGCGTTAGAAAATTCTCTCCAATTATCGTAGGTTCGGAAAAAAACATTGTTTAAAGGATTTCCCTTTCTTCTACAACGTAGGTAACCTAGAGGGATGTCTCCAGTTCTCAGTAGTGATAAGCATACATCGATGTGCATGCTGTCACTGCAGTGTAATAAAAAAAAAGAAATTACTTTATTTGAGAGGGCCGAAAATAGAGCCTAGTGGAGAGTCTTTTGGAGGCTGCCTGAAAATAAGTGCCGGTCCCCAGACCCGGCCCAATTAAAGCACAGTATCCATGCATCCTAAGCACTGACCATTAAACCATCTTTGAATTGATGCATATATTCATATATTCCTACTTATCTATATACATAAATCTGTTTGTCCGCTTATCTTAAGCATCTATGAGCGCACTCGCCTATAGTAAGCACTGTGCTATTCATGCAGCGATACACCTCTATATCCATAGATATATCTGTCTCGGAATCAATCCTAAGCATTTATCAGCCCACCCGTCTATCGTAAGTACTGGTCTTTTCATTCATTCATCCTTCCATCCATCCATACATTGATACATTGATCTATGTATCTATCCATGATGCATCTGGCCATGCAGCCACTCGCCCTTTATTCAACTATACGTTCTTTTTTCCATGCATCGTCCACCCCCGATCTTAAATACAACACATTATACTCATCCAGCTACCCTCTTAAGGCGTTGAAAAGACTTGCGAAAAGCATTGACAAGCAGATTTTTTTATAAAGAATAACAAAGCTTTGAGTTACTCTTTCTGGAGCATACTTCAACACCCTTCTCTAGTGGTGTTTTAAACAAAGGTACATCTAGCGAAAGAAATGTAAAGGAGCTTTTAAGTGTAATACATTAATTTAGAAACATAATGTTTTGTTGAGTTGTTTATAGGTACACTGTTTTAAAGTGGCCGTGACTGACAGATACTGAATACCTGTACTTCTTATATTTGAGAAAGTATACCAGAGAGCTAATTTGGGGTGGTGAGAACCTTGAGTTCTATATTTCCATGTGAAGTACAGTATAGGAATATAAAAGTAATTGGAAAGCTTTTATGTTCATATTGAAGAGAGGTGTGAGAACTTAGTGAGGCAGGCAAAGTGTGTGTTTTCGTAGCACTAAAACAAGACCGTGTGCAAGGTGAGAGCAGGTTCGTGCTGGAGTTGCCTTGTTGTGGTTGTTTGCAGAGGCTCAACCAGAAGGAAATTTCGGGGGAGCCTAATTCTTTCAGCAATAGGCAGAGTGGGCATGTAGGGGTTGTAAATAGATCAGAGTCGGCTTTACAAACAAAATGATGTTTTGAAAACCGGTGAAGTACTCGGGTGCAGCTCTGTGCGTGCGCCCAGGAATTTGTATCAGAGAGTCCGGTGCAATGGGCGTTGTGCACCTGGTGGTCTGTCTGCTATTCACCCCACGATGATGGTGCTGGTGCGTTGCAAAAAGAGAAGGGAAATACTGAGAGAAAATGGCTCTCTTTAAAGGATTTCCCTTCTCCTACAATGCAAGTCACTTGGCATGATGTCTGCACTTCTAAGTAGTGAGCAATGTGCATGCTCTCACAGTGTCACTGCAGTGCAATAAAGAAAAATAAATGAATTACGTTTGTGAGGTCGGAAAATAGGGCCCTAGAAAGACTCGTTTCGAGGCTCCCAAAAATAAAGTGCTGGTGGTCACATCCCCACAGACACCCCCTCCAGTTAAAGCCCTGGGTGCAGTGTTATGTTTGCGAAGTTGTTGATAAAATTGATAGGTAATAATGGAAATTTTTATGTGTGCTGTTTGGTTGATAATATCATTCTAAGTACAAAGATTAAAATGTTTAAAAATACTATTTATAAAGTTGTGTGCGGTGGGTTGCAGAGAAAGTGGTGTGGCGGAGAGGTGAAAAGTATGAGGTAGTGCAGTTATATATAAATTGTAAAGGAGTATGTAAATAATTAAATAAATACTTGCTGTATGTTCTATGGCACTACTTGTCATCCTAGTGCTCATTTGTCGTGCACCATCACATTGCAGCACTGGGTCTGGAAGTTGTTAGTGGAAGTTTTGCAATTGTATGTTATTATTATAACATTGTGAAGAAATGTGAAATATAATTGAATCTATTTTTTGTTTTTCAGAAAATTATTTCGTTTGGATTGAAATTTGGAAATGCCTAGAAGAAGTGAAAAAAAAGAAAAGAGAAGAAAAATATATATTTGACGAAAAGGAAAGATCTTGAAGTAGAAAAAAAATGTGACTAGTAGAGAAACTGTTTGAGTAAAAGCAAAAGACAATTTTTGAAAAACATATTAAGAACATTGAATGAGAAAAACAGCACACAAAGCAAAAAGAAGAATTTTTCAAGTAAGGTGAAGCAGAGTTCAATTTCAAATACGAGGAAAAGGAAAGATGATAAAGAAATAGTATCTGGTACTCGGAGACAAAAACAATTTCAAGAAATTTGTCAGAGACTTTTTCGATCTAGAGTGATTCAGAATTTATTGAAAACATGCTGCAAATATAAAAGAAGAATGTTCCAATTCAAAGAGAATCAGCGTATTGAAAGTATAGTGGATACTGCTTTCAATTTGAAACAGAAGTTGTTCATTTTGATTTTAAAGAGAATGAAAGTATTGGATAAAATAGTCAAAGTATTGAAAGACAAAAGTAGAAAATAAAGACTTGTGAACAGAACCAACTTTTGTAAAATCTTTAGTGGACATTGGAGAAATACTTCTAGTACTGAGCCTTTTTTAATGAGGAAAGTTACTTCCAGGAAAATAGTTTATCATTTGCAGTTGATACTGGAGGTCGTTGCTAAGAAGTTCAGGATGGTGTTCCTCTTCCAAAGGAGGAAATGGTTGGTAAAAGTGCAGAAGAGTTAATAGCTGAAGAAGTGCAAAGGAAACGTCCACGAGCTCCTGTGTATAAGTGGGGTTGTAGTAGCATTTGTATTATTCGACAGGAATCCATTGATATAATGCAAAATTTGCTAAGAGAATATACTCAGAAAAGTATAAAACAGAAGATTAAGTTGTTACAAGGACTAGATTCATGTAATGTAAGAAAATATACTGAGAAGTATTGGCATTCTCTGGCTTGTCTTTCAAGAAAAGTTTTTAAAAGTGTTTTTCATCACTTGAGGATGTTAGCAGTACACCATTTAGAAATGCGGAACTTTGTAAAAAAACTGTACTATGTAAAAAGTCCTGCATTAAGTTTAAGTGAACTGAATGCAAGTATTTTATATGGTTCTTTATCAGATGTTCAAAAAAAAGTGTGATGATATTTTGGTTCAGAAGAGCAGTCCATACAGAGTGAAAGTTTGACAATTACAGATGTTGAAGGAGATGAGAAAGTGATTAGCACCGATCAGTTTGAAGAATAAATTGGAAAGTTTAATGTAGTGTGGTCTGAAATACCAAACTATGTTTGTGTTTGTTGTCGACGTACCCATTATAAAAGTCAAAGTAGGAATGTTGATTTGTATTTGAAAAGTGAAAAGGAGAACAATGGTATGTGGGAAGAATGTGCAACTTACTTGTTTGTTGAAGGTCGATTTGAGTTAGGTAGTGGTCAACCTATATGTAAATATTGTTACAACAAATTAGAAGAGAACAAAATGCCTGCTAGAGCAGTGCATAATAAGTTGGAGTTAGTAGCTATTCCGCAGGAGCTGGCCAAATTGAATACATATGAGTCGGTTCTAATTCAATCTGTTCATCCTTTTCAAACTATAATTCGGATGGAGCCTAAAACAGGTAAACTGCCACCAACAGACTTGCAAACAGGGCTGAAAGGAAGAGTGGTGTACTTACCTTTGGATTTTAAGAATAACATTGAAACTATTGCTGGAGAGAAAGAAGAAGATGAGGCAGTAGGTATTTTAGTAAATGGCGTACCCACAAAGAGTCGGAAAATATGGCAAGAATTTGTGGATGTTAATAAAGTTGAAAAGGCTAACTTTTATCTCATAAAGAACAATATTTAATAAAAAAATGTAAATGTGGATGAACAGGTAATACGTTTAGAAGATGATTTTGAAATTTCAAGTGGTCAAATAGAGAAAGTGGACAAGTCAAGGACTGAAGAGATTTATGAACATTATACAATATGTCCTTTGCATTCAAAAGAAGTGATAGGAAGTAGCATTGAGTTATTTCAAATGAAAAACGCACAGGGAACTCCAATGAGTGTATGGGAGAAAAGCTTGGAAGCTCGTTGTTTTCCATAGTTGTTTCCTACTGGAGAAGGTGGACGATATGATGACCGACCTGTACGGATTCCAGCTTCAGAATATCGGTCAACAAGATTATATTCTGAAGATCCTAGATTTCGACAGTGCATTCCATACATATTTCACCTTTTTTTTCAAAGTGATCTGTCTTCTCTCTCGTATGCAGTAAATCATATACTTAAAACTAGAGTTCATGAATCACTTCTTTCTGCGCAAGAATTTGTGGAGAAAGTTCAAGAAACAGATGAAAATTTAGAACCACAGTTAATCAATTTGATGGCATGTCAACGTGGAACAAATGAGTATTGGTATCGTCATCATGGAGAACTCAAGTGTATGTTACGGAACTTAGGTGCACCAACATGGTTTGTCACACTTAGCTGTGCAGAGTATGCATGGGAAGATTTGCTTGAGTTTTTAAGAGAAGCAAATTCTAATTAAATTTTTTTTTTAAATAAAGACTCCTGGTGAAATGTGTTCATTGGATCCTGTAAATGTGTGCAGATATTTTAATCATAATTTTCAAGGTATGATGTATTTTATCTGTAATAAAAAGAATCCACCTCTTGGAGAAGTTACCGATTTCTTTTGGAGAAAGGCGTATCAAGCAAGAGGTGCACCTCATATTCATAAGCTAGTATGGATCAAGGATGCATCTAAATTTGGAAATGATTCTGATGAAACAGTATTGTCTTTCATCGAACAGTATGTGACATGTGAGATTCCAAGAGAAGGAGGAGATAGAAGCCAGAGAAAGCAAGTTTTACGTTTCCAAAGTCACCGTTGTGGAAAGTATTGCAGTAGAAACTACAAGTCTAAAGGAAAATTTTACACCAAATGTCGGTTTGGTTTTCCCCGTCCAGTCATTTGTAAAGGAAGAGTAAATTCTTTTTTTTCTCTGTGAGGCACACAATAACTCGGAAATCTCCAAAGAATACCTACAACTTTAAAAGAACAGAAGTGTCAAAGGATATCAATGACTACAATCCAGTCATTTTAAAAATGTGGAATGCGAACATGGCCATCCAGTATGTTACAGATAACTCAATTGCTGTTGCACGTTACGTTACATAGTACATAACAAAATCTGAAAAAACAGAGATGAAACAAATGTGGGAAGAAATTGCACAAGAGAATAGTCTTAGCAAAAAATTGTACAGATTTAGTTTGAAAATGCTTTCCACCCGAGAAATTTGACCGTATGAATGTTCAGACCACTTGTGTTCTTCAAGTTTATATTCAAAGTCACGAGGAATCATTTGGGTAAGTTTAGGTCTTGCCTGCAAATGAAATAGAGTGTTGAAATCATTGGAAGAAATTGAACAATTAGCAGCAAATGAGCCATTTTAGCACAGAAATTCTTAAAACTAATATGTTGGACACATACTATCCGAAAAGGAGTCAACATCTGGAACAGCTATGTCTGTATGAAGTACTTCAACATTACAGCTTCAAAAGAAATGTTAAGGAGGATTTAAAAGAAGGAAAGTTTGCAGTAGTTGGATGTCATGGTTGTTTGGTAAAACATGCAAAGGGTAATCTTATAAACCACAAGAAACTTAGTTGTGAAACTCCAGATAAGCGAGAATTTTACTATTTAGCACTTCTGCAGCTGTTTAAACCATGGCATAGCAAAAGTTAATTACTTGGAGAGTTTAATTGCTACGAAGATTCTTTTAATGCTTGTAAAGATAGCATTCGATGTCCAATTTTCCCTACATATTTAAAAATGTTGAATGATGTAGTTGAACAGGAAAAGACTGTTATAGCTGAAATAGCTCATGAAAGTTCTCAAGATAGTCAGAGTAGTGGTCCATGTAGTCATGATCCTCTTGGACAACCAATGCTGGAAAATGAAGCAGTGATTGCTATGCATGAAGTTGAAATTGCAATGCAACAAGCACACAAGGAGAATATAACATTGAAAAAGTTAGAAGAACAAGTAAAAGTTGAACAGAAAGAAATGTATGTGCAAGTGAGAGAATGGATAGAACATGATTTGTTGCATGAAAAAAAGAATATCTGTGTTCATCTTTTAAACCTCTTCTGATGTACATCAGTGGCCAAGCTGGGACAGGTAAACGTTTTTTCATTAAAGTTTTGACCAGTTATCCTCAAAAAACTACTGGTTCACCTTTATGTTGTGTGGTAACTGCTTCAACTGGATTAGCTGCACACAATGTTAAAGGAGTTACTTTGCATAGAATATTGATGTTGCCAGTGGAGCATGATAATAAATTAGAATATCAGAAGTTGTCTGGAGAAGCTTCTTTTGAAGCGTCAAGAGTGCTGAAGAAAATGAAACTTTTAATTATTGATGAGGTGAGCATGCTCTCAAACTTAATGCTTGCTTTTGTACCCTTAAGAATGCAACAGGTATTAAAAACAGATTACGACGTTCGCTTTGGGGGAAAACATTTAATTATATTTGGAGATCTGCTACAACTAACCCCTGTAAAAGGAGAATCAGTGTTTAAAACTCTTCTACATGAAGACACTAAGAAATCTCTGGGAAGTATTGGAAATGTGAATCTCTGGTTACATTTTGAATGTAAAGAACTCACTCAGAATATGCGACAAGCAAGAGATGAAGATTATGGAAATAGTCTAAAAGATGTAATAATTGGTGCTCTAAGCAAACATGGTAAACAAGCTTTTCAAAGTCGTCTACTGAAGAACTTGTTTACAAATGAAAACACACCAGCAGAAGTAATGTACACGAAAATAAAAGAAAAAAAGTCTATAGTTTGCTTAATGCCTACAGTGGAAGAGTGTTATACATTTAATAGAGAGCTTATGAAATTGGAAAATCAAGAAATAGTTCACATTGAAGCTATTGATAAAATAGAGCATCAAGGAATAACAATTGTTCTTTCAGAAAAACTACAGACTAAATTGGATTCTTTGGAAAAGTCTGTATCAAAAACTGCTGGCTTGGAAAAACAATTAGATGTATGTTTAAACTGTCGGGTAATTTTGAAGCGTAATCTGAATGTAGAAGAAGGTTTAGTGAATGGAGCAATGGGGAAAGTTGTTGATTTTGTAAAATATCAAAATTTGAAATGGAATTGAATTTTTGAAAGTAAAATTTGATCAGATTGCAGAGGTAAGACAGATTGCACGTTCTGCCTCACGTTTTTTGCTTGTAAAAGACTTGTATGTTCGTAGAAAACAGTTTGCCTTCTGTTTAGCATATGCAATAACTATTCACAAATCACAAGGTTTAAGTGTAGATAATGCTTTGGTAAATGTTGGAAAAATTGTGTTTAAAGAGGGAATGGTATATGTTGCATTATCTCGAGTTAGAACGTTGTCTGGTTTGTATTTAATTGATTTTGATGAGAACAAGGTAAGTGCTGATGTTAATTGTGTAAGAGAATATAATCGTTTGAGAAGGCTTTATGCTCCACATTTAGGTGAATATCCTATTTATGAGAAACGTGTTGTGTGTTCAAAATGCAAATATGTTGAAGAGTTAACTATGGTTGAAAAGCAGAAAGAAAATCAACAGAAAAGAAAAGATGTAAAGAAGCAGAAAATACAAACAAGTGATGATGTTGTTGGATACCAATTATAAAATGCTTCTGGTGTCAACTGCTATGGCAATATCATACTAAATGTTATATTTTATCTTGAAGATGTTTGTGGTGAAATTATGGAAAGTCAGGAAAAAGCTTTATGTTCTGCACTCTACACTTTATTTCAAGAATTGAGAACTGATACAAGTAAGATTCATTCTGCTTCTGGTATTCGCCAACAGTTGGATACATGTTCTGGATCTTTAACGTTCAGTGCTAATATACAGCAAGATGCACAAGAATTTCTGATGGTTATGCTTGGAGTACTAGAAGATGAAGGAATTCAGATTGAGAGTCTATTTGGACTCAGTTACAAATGGGAACATAAATGTGAACAGTGTTCGTTAACTTCAAGCACTATAGTTGACAGAGAACGATTTCTATATTTGGCAATACCTGACTGCAAATCTGTACCATCTTCCAAATTACTAAAAGAAGCAGATCACAAGATGATCTGTTCTCGTTGTAAATCAAAAATGCTACATTATGCCTACAAAGATATGGAAAATATTTGATTATAATGCTACAACGATGTAAACCAAATGGAAGAAAAGTGGAAACCAAAATTAAAAATGTTGTTGCTAGTCAAGTATCTATTTCTGGAAGAACTTTTTCAACAGTTGCTATTGTTTTCCATGCTGGAAGTGCTACCACAAGTGGACATTATACAGTTTATTTAAAGTGTAATAATGGTTGGAGTCACTACAACGATACGCACTTGGAAATGAAACCGAGATTGCCTTATGAATTACCCTACTCATACTTGATATTTCTGAAACAAAGATTTTAGATACACCATTTGGCTTTGTAGGAAGGTGTAAAGATACTTTAAGGAATTCATACTGGATGCTTTCAAAGGGAAATGTTTTATACATTATTTGGCGTATTGGAAAATGTTCACAGTAACTACAAAGTAAAGGTAAGATTTGAAGATTGGAAATAGCATTGGATGTGTTATTTGTGTTGATTTTGTATTATATTTGTGAGAATTAGGGATTTTTTTTAACAATCTAGTTGATTGTTTTTTTCCCTGCTGTTTATGATGAAACTACTCTGACTCAGTAGCTGATGACAGCAATAAAAGGGAGAATAATTGTTTTCTGAATGTTAAATTATTTTGTATTATTTAAAAATTCACTGTAATTTGTGAAATATATTACATTACATAGTAGTTTTGCAGTCTATTTTATGTAGTTGAAAAGTTAGAAAAAAAGTAGTAATGACAAATAGCACAATAGTAGATCGATATTTATAAAACCTTTGAAATTCACTGAAAAAAACATAGGTTTTACAGACGTTATAGTTAGGAATTTTCATTTAAAAAACCTTAGAAATTCGCAGAAAAAACCATAGGTTTCAGGGACGTTATAGTTAGAAATTAGCATTTAAAAAACCTTAGAAATTCACTGAAAAAAACATAGGTTTCAGAGACGTTATTGTTAGTTGGACATTTGACTCATATAAAACCAGAGAAATTCGCTTGTTATAGTTAGTTGAGCTAACTATAACTCACGCGCTCGTAATACACTGCTGATGACATCACATATTACATCACTCATGACATGTTCAGTGACATCACTCATGACATCACTGATGACAAAAGATAGAGAAGCTCGACCTGTGCCAGTTTCCCTGGCAGCACTTTCAAGGCCCTGCAAGGAGAGCTCAAGTTGATCCAACTTGCGAATCAGTGTGCACCTTGCACCTATGATAGCACATATGCAACATCGACTGTTTTCAGTGCATCCTACTCAATTAGTTGTGTTTTGGCAGTGTTGGTGTTTTCGGTTATGAATTTAGTGAGGATGTCGGAAGTGACTGCTCAGAAAACTTGGTCTTCCAATATTGTGGGTTGTAATTTCCATGTGAGGAGAGGAAAATAGGGGGTTATGATTGGAGAGGGTCTTACCCAAGTATTTGGTTCCCATTACCAGCAACTGTGTATCTGGGGGACAGAGGAATCTGTCTAATCTAAAGTTTAGGTCAAGTGAGGGGGAGTAAAAGAAATATTCTCTGGTGTCAGGTTGTAAAGTTTTCCTAGTATCAACTAAGGACCTGTGTGTGGGCCATTGTGGCAAGTACACTGCAGCGTGGGTTGTAGGGGAGTGTGGGAGGTGTGGACGGTACGGGTGCTCTAATATAGGGTCGAGGATACAGTTAAAATCATCCCCAATTATCCAGATCATGTGAGCCCAATATATCAACTAAGCCAAAAGGTAGGCAAAGAAAGTTAATTGTCCAGGGTTTGGTGTGTAAATACACCCAACAATACAGCAGTACCATCCACTGCCTCTTCAACTAGTGCCTCTCATCCCTTGAGATCAGTTTCTATGGTGATTGGTCAAAAGGGAATAGCCGATTGGATTCAGATAACTGCTTCTCTAGCATACCCTGAGTATATAGCTCCTTAACACTGGCCCCTCCAGTGCTTCTAGAGAGAGATATTCTCCCCCTTAGCAAGGTGTGATTCATATAGGCCTGGGCAGTAAACTCCGCTCCACCGGCGGAGTTTGCAGAGTTTTGCCCACTCCCCCCTCTGCTTGGAATGCAGAGTTAGGCAAAAGCTCCACAAACTCCATCCGCAGAAAAGAGTTTACCATTATAATATTTATAAATCATTGTCTGTGTCTCCATAAGAGGAGAAGCAGCACCATCTTTTCACCTGGGAGTAATCATTCAGCACGAGCTGATGATTTGATGTGAGAGAGGAGACTGTGTCCTTCAGCGCCTGAGTCTCCTCTGCACTTGGAAGCTGATGGTACAGGCCTTAGAACTAGTAGCAGGGAGATTCATACAGAAACAGCCTGGATTTCGTGCTCCATTACCTGTGGCTCATGTGGTGCGCTGTCAGGCTGTCATATTACTGACCATTGACAGAGCCCTTTCCTCTGCTCACAGCAGATCCCAATGCGGTCCAAACGTCTTGAGCGTCTCCTGCGTGAACAGGCCCTGAAGGTCCTACTGTGCACTTTAGCAAAGGGGACGGTGTCTTGATATGTCCCTTGTCGTGCTGCTACCCCCAGGGAGACCCCTCAATTAGTCTGGCAGGAGCAGCTGCCACATTGTGGGCCTCCAGCACACAAGGTGCAGCTCAGTCCAGTGGGCCCTCTTGGGCCCCTGTGGCCTAGTATCAACCACAGGTGCCACGCTACTGCTTCCGGCAGTTTAACATCGTGAGCCGCTCAGATGGTGAAGCATTCCAGGCCCTCTCCCCAGAGTGTTAGGAACTTGCATACACCATCTTGAGCCGATTGGCCACCCCCGCTGTGTTCAGTGCAGACTTGACATATTTTTACCATTAAAATCAACATTCCCAATCCAGGACTTTGTGCACATGTGTACAACTCGATGTGAGCACTATCAAATGTATAACTAGGATATCTGTTCTCATAATCTACTAACACATGTAATTTGTTGGCTCCTTACCTGCTAAGGAGTCAATAGTGTGTATGTATTCTGTCTCTGAGAACATCTGGATTTTCAGGTTGTGCCATAGGTCAGCTCCTACGATGCCTGAACCACGATGCCTTTCCCATTTATGTTCAATGTTAAGTTGATTCTACCATGGTGCCATTTATTGTGGTGACTCCATTTCTGTGATATATGCTGTTCCTATGTGACCGTGACTGTCTCCTTGCATAAAATCAACCTTGTTACCCATGGGCGCTTCCCCTCCCTGTTTTCTGTTACACTTTCAAGAGTATAAAAAAAAAAGTGATAGTTGGAATTCCTGAATTAATCTCAGCCACTGGTAATTACTCAGCCCGCATCCCAATCCATCATAAATTTGCACATCATGTCACCTCAGTTTGGACCCAGCCATATGAAAATCATTCTTGACCCTTCACCATTCGGAACAGTTCAGCCCGAAATGTCAAGCCAGTTCCTCTCTGAACCAGAAAACAAGCACCCCAGGACTGGTTTTCCCCTAGTTATGGGTTAGTTTGGTTCCACTGACACAGCGTGCACAGACCTACATCTTGACATACCCAGCCCACTTAGGGTGACACATTTAAGTATAGAAATAGTGAACAGGGTCAAGTCTGATTTGCATATGGCTGGGTCCAAACTGAGGTGGCATGGTGGACAATAAACAATGGATTGGGATGCAGACCTGAGCAATGGCCAGAAGCTGAGAATAATCCACGCATTCCATCTACCATCTAGTGATTTTTGCATCTACCATATTGCCAAGAGTGGGCATCACAGATACTTTACATCAGTTCCTCCATTCAGTTTTTTTATTCACATTGGAATTTCAACATCCTTCTTTTTGGAACTCTAGTAAGCTTGCCATGAATGGCTGGATCTACCAGTCCACAGTTCACTTCTCACTCCTTTTCTTTCCTGTGCATTTCAGGGATCTCTAGTTTTAATTAAGAGCATGGCCATGCTTTTGCTGTCAAATCTCGTTTCAGGCATTTTCCAGGTATTAGTTTGTGTGTGTGTGTGAGAAATTGGGTAGTTGGTTGAGTGGGATGGAAAACCTGCTCAATCAACAGCCACAGTCTCTGTCAGGGTGAACCACTAAAGTCACTAAATTAACTTGTACTTAACCATCTGGTAGCTTGACACAAAAGCAGTGTGTCTTAACTTAGAGGCAATGTGTAAATTATTTATGCAGCAAACAAGCAGTAGTAGGGTGAAAACACAAAAAAAATCCCACACCATTTAGAAAAATAGAGCACATTTTAATACATTATTTGACACCAAAATGATAAAAACTAGTGCCTTAAAGATCAAAGTGCTAACCGCAGACATCTAGTCACACAAGACTGGGTCAAAAATATGGCCAATCGTGATGGAGCTCGGGTTGGATACAAGATGCGGATTGCTAAAATAAAATAATAAATGATGATCGCTTTTATTGAGTATAGCGGCCATGGATTAACCGGTGTTGTAAAAGAATAATCAGTTTTGGCATTGTATGTTTGTGTAATTTTCAAAATTGCAACTTAAAATCCGATTTTACCAGAAGGATGTCAAATTACAATTGCTCCCAATCAA
Source organism: Triturus cristatus (assembly GCF_964204655.1). Taxonomy (NCBI): domain Eukaryota; kingdom Metazoa; phylum Chordata; class Amphibia; order Caudata; family Salamandridae; genus Triturus; species Triturus cristatus. The sequence continues at coordinate 476,860,564 of NC_140587.1, read as the reverse complement.
AAGTTAGCACTTCGTAGGCAACCCAATGTCATCCTATGGGAGAAGTAGGCATCATAGTAGTGAAAAATGAATTTTTATGTTTTTCACTATCATGTCAAACGTAAACGTACATGTCCAAGGGGCTACTTTAAATGGGTGGGACAATAATTGCTGCATGTCCGCTAGTAACATTTGATTTACAAGCCCTGGGTATATGGTATATTACTTCACTAGGGACTTATACATACATATAATATACCAATCAGTTGCAGGCCAATTTTACCATGTATTAGGGAGTGAGCACAAGCACTTTAGCACTGGTTCGCAGTGCTAAAGCACACAGGCTACTAAAATCAGCAAAACTGACTTAAGAAAAAAAAGAGGGGTGATGGTAAAACGTTTGTCGGTGACCCTGCAAAGAGAGCCAAGTCCAACAGTGTGCCACTGCCTTTACAAATCCTATGGGCACTCCTAATGATCAACATACCAGATAGATGATGAACATACTAAACAATGTTGCATGTAGGTCGTGTGCCTCTTGCATTACAAGTGGCCCCATGCACCCTCACGCATTGTGTGTCTGCCATAGTGTGTTATATTAAGTGTACAGTACAAATAGCGAGCATTGCCTTTTTTGTGTTAAATATATAGGTGTATGGGTGTGAGGTTCCGTGTGGGACGGAACGACACTTTTTGGGTGGTGACGAATATGGGTGAGTTGGGTATCTACGAACCGCAAATGACGAGTATAGTGGGTGTACGCAGTTTCGCTACGCAACCACGTATGGTTCGTCTGATTTTTGGGTTTGTTCATCTGACCCCTCGGGTTCCATTTTAGATACGGCATCCATTTTGTTTCTTGCCCTCAAGTAGCCAGCGAACGGACTTCGCCCGCTTCGTGACCCTGGGACTCCCAAGCTTACACGAGGGACACGTGTTCTTTGGAGTATGACTTTTATGACGAGGGGAACGACACGACGAAGGCAGATGGCCCTGCTCAAGGCTCATCTTGCCGTGCCGGTCTATTGTTTCAGCCATGCATACATTAGACACGGTGTCTCTGATCCCGTTATCAAGTTCCCTTTATTACTCCTAACACTCTTTTCTAATCTGTCGTGCACCCTTGTCCTTTCTTTGCATCTGTTCTTGTCCCTTCTACTAATGTGTTTACGATCAGGATGGAATGTGTTTTATTGCAGAGAAGATATGTTTTTACAGTTGGGAACTGGCAATACTGTTGTAATTATGTTCCGGCCTCCTGAAACATGAACGCGACCCTTTTGAAGTTTATTATGGGAACTGAGTTGTAATCTTTGTTCACTATACTGTTCTATGGGAAAAACGTGTATAAAAGGAGCGATCCACTTTTGCAAATTGAAGCAGTCTCCGAGAACCTACACGCTGTGTACTTCTTGTGACCTCTGTATCCCTGCAGTAAATAAACGCTGATCTCTGACGTCGCTGGAAGTGTCCCGTGTCTCTGTGTTTGGTACGCCAGAACAGGTAACCCACGAAGGTTTCAGGTGTTGTTCCCTGGCACCGCTGGGTCTTAGAAAAACCCAGTCCTTCAGTTGGCGCCCAACGTGGGGCGACATCAGCGGTACCGGTCCAAAGCCCGATGATCGTGAGGAACTTCGTGTGAAATCTTCGAGGGAAGGTGCACCCCGCTTCATCGATCCAGTTGTCGAAATAAGTGGCCCGACGTCTTTTCCCGCGAAGATCCCCGCCTCCTGACGGCTGCGACGGACTGATGCCCTGACTGTCGACCTGTTTTGGCGCCTGGCGTAGTCCTTTGTACGGCGAGACGATAGACGGGCCTTCCTGGTGACGCCATTGTTCTTTCAGTTAAGTATTTGTGGGTCGCTCCCAGTGTTCCTTTGTTGTTTGCATGGTACCATAGCATTTGTGGTTCTTAGTTGTTGGGTTTTATTTGACGATTGCAATTGCCAAAAACCGAGGGTCTCGCAAACTTTTTGCGAGGATATCATAAATTCGATAGCCCTTGAAGTTTGTAAACTCGGTTAGTGTGCGCGATGCCTAGCCGTAGTACTTTGTTTGGGTTTCTCAAATGTTGCAGAATGGATTCCCGGCTGGAGGATTCATGTCCGATACCTCCGGTTGGAACTCCAATTTACGAGCTCTATAGTCGCCATGGCGTGGGTCCTATCGTGTATAATGAATATTGGGTCCGCTACACTAAAAATGATGGGGTTCTTAGTTGGCCATCTCATGGTAGTTTCGAAACTGCCGTTTTAGACAATTTGGAAGCTAAACTGTTTAAAAGGAAGGCTAGGCCGGCCATGTTTGATTCCCTCCGGTTGTGGCGGAAAGAGGCCAAGCAGAAAGAAATCAAACAGAGTAAGAAAAATAAAAGAGACGGTGTTATTGCGGTGATGCAAGATGCTGAACAGTATCAGCGAGACAAAAATGAGAAAGAGCAGGAAGTTAGTGCTCGACTTCATCATATGGCGGTGGATAAATGTTATCCGGTGCTACCGTCTAATGTCGATAAGTCGGGAGAAGAAGCGGTAGAGGATTCGCTATTGTCTTATCTGTTGAAATCACCACCTCCCTATGCTCCCGATACTCTGGGTCCTGTGATTCTACCTCTTCCTCCACCTGCTGTTTTGGCGGCCGCTGGTCAGCCCGTTGTTCCTCCCGCTCTCCCGCAACCCCTTGTGCCACAAATCGTCCCTCCTCTTTTACCGGCTTCTCTTCCTACTGCGCCTTTTCAAGTCCCTCCTCAGTCTGTCGTTCCCACTACTCCTGGTGCCGCGTCAACGTCTATTGCCTCTACCCCTACTGTTGCTGCGCCTGCATCTTCTTCCTCTTCTCCTTCTGTTCGTAGTCGTCTCCTGACTGCTGTTGCTACTCTTTATTCTCCACTTTTTGGGCCAATACTCGGCTCAACTCTTTCTGGTGCCGCTCAGCGGCGTAGTCAGCTTCCTGATGATAGGGAACGTGAATCGCTGGTAAAAATGGCACGTAAATGGATACGTAATCCCGTTAAATACTCTTCGCGTGTAGTGTTTGAGACGTTTTCTCAGTTTAATGCGCCCACTCAACGATTCGTGTTTGAGGAATTGTGTAAATCGTTGAAGGAGGAGTGGGATCACGATGTGGTAGATGATGTACCGTCAGAGGTTTCTGATCTCCAGCATCGGTTCACAACTGGTGTGATCGTGGGTGATAAGGTTCGAGAAGCTCTAGATCGTCTGTTATCATTTCGATGTACAGTGCAACCTCGAGCATTGTTTAAGGAAGAGACTGCAGCGTGGATGGCACAACCTGGTCAATATCCGATGCGGGAAGTTCCCCCAGTATGGATGCCAGGTGATCCTAATGCTAACCCTGCTGTCCCAGGCCGTTTTCAGAGAGTGTGGATACACCTCCCTTGGAAACGATCGGAAGTCTTACAGGTGAAGCAAACTTTGCCTGATCCCCGTAAAAATCCAGCGGGTTATTATAAGGAGTTGTCCCAATTGGTGGATGCTACTGTTATGAACCTTGCTGATATTGATATGTTGTTTGGCAATGTAGTGCCTCAGCCGATTTGGGCGAAAATTCGTCACGAGAATCACGCGGCCGAGTTGGGCGGTGATTGGGCTGCCCTTACAGCGGCAGACGCTCAGCAAGTTGGTGGGGCTAAGCATGAGCAGCTTATTGTGGAATTGCCCCAGAGGATAATTACCCTCATGAAAACGCTTATGCCGGCGATGCGCGTCAATTGGGACAAGTTGTCCGCGTGCAAGCAAAAGAGGGATGAAAGCGTATCCGACTTCTTTACGAGATTTGAGGAAGCATTTGTCGATCATAGTGGCCAGGACATGGGTTCAGAAGGTGGTCAGCGGTTGTTTGTTGATAAGTTTGTATCGAACTTGTTGCCCGAACTTAGCAATAAGTTGAAAAATTCTGAGAGTTCATGGGCTGTTTCTACCACTGCTCAAATATTGGCTACGGCCCAATATTACGAAAATAGGGAAAAGGAGGAAAGTGAACGTGCAGATAAGAAAACGAAGGATCTTAAAACTAAGGTCCTATTGCAGCAAGCGTATCCTCCGCGCTCAAATTTCAATGATTCGCAACAGCCAAATAGATCGCAATCACAGTTCTCTAGATCGCAGACACGGAATGACTCTCCCGCACCTCGTTTTGTGTTGGGATATAACCAATGTGCGTACTGTCGAGGGGAGGGCCATTTGAAGTTTAATTGTCCGGTTCTCCGTGATAGGAATAATGGTGTGTCAGCTCGAGGAGGTCGTGGTGGTCCTCAACAAGCTTCACGTGGTAGAGGTCGTGGAGTTACTCAGAATCAGGCCGAGCGTTTTGCCACTTCCTCAGACTCGCAGAATTGTTTCGATCGACGTGAACAATCGTCTGGTAGATCTGCACAGTATCATGTGGATGACCATTACGTTGAGCATGATGTTGATACGGATGGTATCTACTAGGACAGCCATAGACGAAGGAAGGGAGAAATATCAGTTCCGGTTGATCAGAGAGGGCCTTATGTTGCAGTAGCCACATTGGGCGTCGTTGAGCCTTTTCTGTTGGACACTGGTGCAGCAAAAAGTTCCATTATGCATTCGAAACTCCCTGGCGTGCCTTTGTCTGGCTTAACGAATGTTTCCGTTGGATTCTCTGGCGCCCCCGTTAGCAATCCAGTCTCTAGCCCCTTGCCCCTTACGATTGGGTCTCATGAGTTAGAAGCTCCTTTGATTTTGACTACTGGTTGTGGTGAGAATCTTTTGGGCTTGGATTTGTTGAAGAGGTTACATGCGACTTTGTACTGCTCTCCTACGGGTGTGGAGCTTACATTGGGTGAGAATGTGATCTCCCCTATGTATCTGTCAATCGATAAGCTCCCGCCGGAATTGAGTTCTCCTCCGGTTTCTTTGTGGGCAACAGGTCCCAATGATGTGGGCCTACTGAGCATCCCACCTTATGTTGTTCAATTGAAAGCTGATGCGCGCTTACCACGCATACCACAGTATCGTATTTCCCTTGATGGTGAACGGGCACTATTAGCGATCATTTATGATCTGATCGGTAAAGATGTTATCGAGGAGACACGAGGTAACGTGTGTAATAGTCCCGTGTTGCCTATTTTGAAACGAACTGATCCGTCCAAGCCTCCCGTGTACCGTCTAGTTATTGACTTACGGGAAGTCAATAAAATTGTTGTCCCGCAGTTTCCTGTGGTTCCAGACATTACAGCTTTACTGACTCTGATTCCAGCCTCTGCATCGTGGTTCTCGGTAATCGATCTGAAGAATGCGTTCTTTAGCATTCCGATTGCTGAGGAAAGTCGTGATTTGTTCGGATTTTCGTTAGGAGGTCGCAGTTTCCGGTTCAAACGCGCACCTCAAGGCTACTGTGAGAGCCCATCGATCTACAGCCAAGCTCTTAAAAGTCAACTAGATGCATTTGTGCTGCCAACTGGTGCGGCTTTGATTCAGTACGTTGACGATCTGTTGGTAGCTGCAGATACTGAGCAAGTTTGCAAGACTGCTACCGTGTCACTATTGCAGCATCTTTGTGACTTACACCACAAAGTGTCACCTTCTAAGTTACAATATTGTTGTCAAGAAGTTACCTACTTAGGTCACTTATTGTCAAAGGCGGGAAGAAGGTTGACCCCTGAAAGAATTGCAGCAATTGCTCGAATGACTGTGCCGACGACCCAGAGAGATGTGCGTGCCTTTTTAGGTATCACGTCATACTGCAGACAGTGGATTCCGAATTTTTCACTGTTAGCGAAGCCATTGATAGCTCTCACGTGCAAGGACGTTTCGACTCCTTTGCCATGGACGGAGGAATGTCAGAAAAGTTTTTCTGAACTACGTGACGCACTGTGTTCGGCTCCTGTGTTAGGTACTCCTGATTACAGCAAGCCATTCACATTATACGTTCACGAGAGGGAAGGTTGTGCGTTGAGTGTTTTAACGCAACAATTTGGTGACAAGCAGCGCCCGTGTGCATATTTTTCCTCAACCTTAGACCCGGTAGCTAGAGCGTTGCCAAGTTGCTTGAGGGCGACAGCAGCAGCAGCGGCGTCTATTCGGCAGTCCGCAGGTCTTGTTATGAATAATATGCTCATGGTGATGGTTCCGCATGCAGTTGATACTCTTTTGAATCGGACAAAGACTCAACATCTGACGAGTGCAAGGTTGTCTGGGTACGAGCTGACCCTTTTGGCAAGTCATATACAGATCAAGCGTTGTAATGTACTGAATCCGGCGACATTGTTGCCGATTAATATGGAATCAGATAATGTGCCACCACATGATTGTTATTTACGAACTGAGGAAGAAACAAAAGGTCGTGTGGACCTAAAAAACACTCCCTTGACAGATCCCGATGGTACTTTGTATGTGGATGGTTCGTGCTTTAAATTGCCGAATGGTGATGTGACGACTGCGTATGCTGTAGTGACGTTGAGCACGGTTGTGGAAACTGCGAGATTGAATCAGAATTCAGCGCAAGCTGCAGAGTTGATTGCATTGACAAGAGCGTGTGTCTTGTCTAAAGGAAAGCGAGTGAATGTGTTTACCGACAGTCAGTATGCATTCGGTGTTGCGCATAACTTTGGAAGATTGTGGAGAGAAAGAGGATTTATGACATCGCATGGTACGAAGATTCAGCATGGGCAGCTTGTGAATGACCTTTTGGATGCACTTACACTGCCTAAACAAGTGGCGATTGTTAAATGTAGTGCACATCGGAAAGTGACGGATGATGTTGGTCGTGGTAATGCGTTTGCGGATGAGATTGCTAAGGAAACGGCTAAGGATCTTGCGACCCGAATGTATGTCACGAGTTCAGTGAGGTGGCCGATGGAGACTGGTATGTGTGAAAATACTATTGAGAGTGTGAAAGCAATTCAGAACGAAGCTACTAAAGCCGAAAAGACTAAGTGGAAAGAAAGTACGGGAAAGTTGGACATGCATGGATGTTGGGTTGACCTGACGGAATGTCAGAGGTGGATGTTACCAGATGCGTACGTATTAGCTGTTGTGACGATGGCTCATGGGTTGTCACATATCAGTGCGAAAGGAATATGTAGGTTTTTGTCACCTGTATGGAGAAATGAGGGTATTGCTAAGTGTGCCGAGAGAGTGGTTCAGAACTGTATGGTGTGTTTGATGCACAATCCCGGCAAGGGCACTCCCACTCCACCTGGTCATTTTGCTCCTCCTGTTTGTCCTTTTGAGGTTATCCAGCTGGACTTTATCCATATGGAGAGATGCAATAACCTAAAGTATGTTTTGGTTGTGGTTTGTGCGTTCTCCAGATGGATTGAGGCCTATCCTCTTAAGGATAACACTGCCCTGTCCACAGCAAAAATCCTGCTGAAGGAATACTTTCCTCGGTACGGAATGCCACGGATTGTATGGTCGGATAATGGAAGTGAGTTTGTGGGAAGTGTAATGCAGAGTGTGTGCAAGGGTCTTGGAATTCGTCAAAAATTCCATAGCGCTAATCATCCACAGGCAGCGGGTTTGGTTGAAGGGTACAATGGTACCCTAAAACTAAAACTCGCCAAGATCCAGGCTACGACTGGTCTTTCATGGCCTGATGCCTTGCCTCTGGCTCTCCTATCGACCAGAGCGACCGTACACTCTCGAGTAGGGCTTAGCCCGTATGAGATTGTGTTCGGCCGCCCTGCGAATATTTGGGGGGTCCCGAGACCAAGGGCTTTTGATAGTCTTGAGTACCCAATGTTAATTGATTACCTGCATGATTTGACCACTAAACTATGGTTAATCCATCAACAGGTCTTTGAAGCTCTACCGGCGCAGACAGAGGGCCCTGGACACCAGCTCCGGCCAGGAGACTGGGTTGTTACCCGAAATTTTGGTCGGAAGCGTAACTTGGAGCCAAGATTTGTAGGACCCTTTCAAGTCTTATTGACGACGAGGACTGCGGTTCGACTGGAGGGCCGGAAGAATTGGGTGCACGCCAGCCATACGAAAAGGGTACCGATTCCCTTACCAACGGATGGTTGGGTGAGGACTGGGATTCCGGCAGCAGAAACTGAGACTCCTTTGCACTTTGTGCCGTTTAGCGACGCTCAACCTGTGGGGAATGATTTGTCACTGCCAAACCCACATGTGGAGTCATCGGTAGCAGAGAGCCCAAGGTCTGACTCGTTGTCCACTTCATCGAATACTGTTGCGCCAGCTGAACAATTGTTTGTAGAGCAAACTCGACCTGGAAGAAGTCGATACTTTCTTCGTTCAAGGACTAATAAAAATTAGTTGTATATTTGCTTTTTGATGTTATGAACATTATGGACAATTATATCCTTTCTTTTTGAATTGTTATGTGCTGTCCCACGGCTAAGAGATTTGTAATCTGAACTTTTCGAGGGAACCTCTCCATCCGGGTCACCGTAGGGCCGTGCGGGTACTCCTTTCTGTTTAGCAGGTTTCTGACGCTAGGTCGGTTACTTTTGTCGATTCCTGGGAACTCCTGGGGATTGATAATCGCTACTCAGAACGAAGTGCGTCAAGTACGTCACGGACGGTTTGTAGAGGATGGTATTCTCTAAGCTGTTGGAAGTAGAAAGGATGTCGGCGCAGAGATCAGAATTAAGAAGAGTTGTATGTACAAAATGCTTTTTGTTTCAGGTGTTCCTATTGTTCCTGATCGTATCTATGTTATTGGTGGGTGGAGTGTATTTTGGAGTACAGTTGTTATTACCTTCTGTTTCACCTACCTCTTCTCCTAAACTGAGCTCCCTCACCACTGTTTCCCCACATTCTTTTCATCCCCTGCCTCAACATGAACAAGTTAGGCGTGCGGAATTTATGAATAACTCCTTCGTTCAACTTCTACATCAGCATCAGTTGGTGATGAATACTACCAATTGTTGGGTGTGTGGGTTAATGCCACATACCATGGATAGGGGTATTCCATATTTGGTCCTTCCTTACAGCTCCCAGGGTTCGGCTCGAGCATTCCAAACTATGTTCCGTAGTGCACTAGATTCCTACCCCAGTCGAGAGCCACGTTCTGCCAATTTTGGCCCTGGGCCGTATCACAAACCTTTGGCGATAGCGATAGCGGATTTAGATAGAGATGTTTTTGATGCATCGCTTATCCCAAATGAAGAGGTACAGGCTTATAAGGATCTGAGCGAGGCTGAGTATAGTACGTCAGCTTAAGAGCTCGTCCCCAATATGGATTGTACCACACCTCGGTAATTTCTGCTTGAAAGGTATGGGTCGAAATCCGAGAGCACAACTTGGGAACAGTGCTTGCACTGACACGTATGTTCTGCCGATGCTCTGCTCCCCTGTTTTTCTGACCGCTAAGGGCACTTATTTTGTATGTTATGAACGCGCATATACATGGTTACCCCGTGATTTTTCGGGTACCTGTTATATTGCGAATCTTTTACCACCGACTTTCACAGTTGCCTCAGATTATCACAAGAGTAGAGTTGTGAGAGGCGTTATTAGCAAAGAGGATACTGCCGGTCAAGAAGCAGGAGACTTCTTTAAGGGTTTCTTGCCGTTTTGGGGACCTATGGTTAATAGTAGGAACCTAAGACAGCTGACACGTGTAGTAGAGTCGACTGCTAATATTACTGCAAGTGCCCTTGGTAATCTCACAGCTGAACTACAGGCGGATAGACTCATGACGTTGCAGAACCGTATGGTTCTAGATGTTGTTCTCGCAGATAGAGGTGGTGTGTGTAAAGTTATCCATTCGAGTTGTTGCATTTTTATTCCTGACAATGCTCCAACTGTCTACCAAGCCATCTCGAAGTTGCACAAGATCTCCGAGTCCATACACGTGGACGAAGGTAATTGGACGCTTCTAGGATGGTTTTGGGGCCTGATGTCAACTTGGGGTTGGAAGATTCTGATGATCGTAGGAGTTGTTGTAACGTTTCTGTTCACGTGTTGTCTTTGTGTACAGTGTGGTCCTGTCTTATGTGGCCTATGTGCTACAACGTGTATAAGACGACCATCTGTTACCAAGGAGACGTTGATGAATAGAATGATGTTCCAGCAGCAATTGAGCGATCTGATGAATATTGAAATAGATTCCGATCTTGACTAGTGCTTGCCTACATGAGGGCAAAAGGAGCGTCTGAGGTTCCGTGTGGGACGGAACGACACTTTTTGGGTGGTGACGAATATGGGTGAGTTGGGTATCTACGAACCGCAAATGACGAGTATAGTGGGTGTACGCAGTTTCGCTACGCAACCACGTATGGTTCGTCTGATTTTTGGGTTTGTTCATCTGACCCCTCGGGTTCCATTTTAGATACGGCATCCATTTTGTTTCTTGCCCTCAAGTAGCCAGCGAACGGACTTCGCCCACTTCGTGACCCTGGGACTCCCAAGCTTACACGAGGGACACGTGTTCTTTGGAGTATGACTTTTATGACGAGGGGAACGACACGACGAAGGCAGATGGCCCCGCTCAAGGCTCATCTTGCCGTGCCGGTCTATTGTTTCAGCCATGCATACATTAGACACGGTGTCTCTGATCCCGTTATCAAGTTCCCTTTATTACTCCTAACACTCTTTTCTAATCTGTTGTGCATCCTTGTCCTTTCTTTGCATCTGTTCTTGTCCCTTCTCCTAATGTGTTTACGATCAGGATGGAATGTGTTTTATTGCAGAGAAGATATGTTTTTACAGTTGGGAACTGGCAATACTGTTGTAATTATGTTCCGGCCTCCTGAAACATGAACGCGACCCTTTTGAAGTTTATTATGGGAACTGAGTTGTAATCTTTGTTCACTATACTGTTCTATGGGAAAAACGTGTATAAAAGGAGCGATCCACTTTTGCAAATTGAAGCAGTCTCCGAGAACCTACACGCTGTGTACTTCTTGTGACCTCTGTATCCCTGCAGTAAATAAACGCTGATCTCTGACGTCGCTGGAAGTGTCCCGTGTCTCTGTGTTTGGTACGCCAGAACAGGTAACCCACGAAGGTTTCAGGTGTTGTTCCCTGGCACCGCTGGGTCTTAGAAAAACCCAGTCCTTCAGGTGTCTGTATGCTGTGGAACTTATAGGCATTTTGCCGGCATCAGTCTACTTTAAAAACTCCTAATGCTGGATATTCTCATGATACACAGCAAAAACTCCTTTTCATTGTCGGCATTAGCTCCTTGAATATAGTTAATGGATCTGTTTGGTGTTCTGCCAACTTCTTTTATTCGTTTGCAGCTGTTGTTCCTGAGAAAATTAACACTTTACTGGTACTAGAAATGCTGACAAGAGTATATACTTTGACTGTGAGGTTGACTCATGTTAGTCTTTATCGAACAGTTTTCCATCAAATAAACTAGGGTCTTCTCTGAAAAGTTACCCCAATGTCACATTGAGCGAACATACACTAAACATTACCTTACTCATATGAGTTTGTCTGACCATATTTGACAAGGATGTGCCGCTCTACAGGATCTTTAAGGTATGTATGATAATCATTGTACCTGTTGTGGAGGTCAACGCGGTGCCTGCCCTGTTCTCACGTTCTAGGTATGCATAAGCCTCCTACCTTTACAGTACCAGTAACAGCCAACTTCCACTTCTGTTGAATAAACATTGATGTTCTATGCAAGGTGACATTTTGCTTCCGCAATCGCAGGCTTGAGGTCCAACCTTTCAGATATACCTGGGTTTCCTAAACTCCAGGCTAGCTTGCATTGCCCTGAAACATGCATTGACAACTTTAGTTAAGTGTCCCACTGTGGCGGCCTATTACTGCTGTTGATTGTTCCACTGTGTCAGTCTCCTGATCAAGCGTTATTTGCGTACCTTCATCAATAAAATTCAGTTCATTTTTCATACAAATGAATTTAAAACATGTTTCAATTTTTCAACTGAGATTATTTTTTTAACTCCAATTACCACCATACAGTGGCCTCAGAATGCTCTGGGGCTAAGGTGCATATAGATCTGAAGGAGATACTTCTTCTGGGTAATGACAGTAAACAAGGCACTTCAATGAAAGCAGCATTGTTGCTCCAGTCTGAATGGGCATTATGTTGTTTCGAGTTATTTTATCAAAATAAGCTCTAATTTTCGGCCTCGGAGAAATTTAAAATGTGATTTTTAAAAACAGCTTTCGACCTTTGGTTACACAAAAAATATGCCATTGTAATATGAATTGTAAATTTCATTTATTTCCTATATTTTCCTAGAGGTAATTTTGGAAATGCGCGTTCCTTTCGATAAGGCACAGCAGTAAACAACATGGGAGTGCTTTTCTGTGCACAGCAGATCCCCCACGTCCTTCTCCACCCGCGCCTATTAGTGCTTATTTTGTTTCTGTGATTTTCTCGTTTGAGCTGCACGTTGGTTGCTCCTCTCTACTTCACAACGCGGTTTGTGTGGGCTGTGAATGCATTCATCGAATGAGTGCAGAATAAAAAGTGCTTTTTAATATTTCATGCCCAATCTTTCATAAAGAAAAACATATAAACCATGATAAAGGAAAATGCTAGTTAGCTATCCAGGGATGCTTCCAACACTGTCGGCGGAAACAGCTTCCAAGATTTGAATTTCTTATTTATGTTTAATTGAGATATGACAAAATAAATTGCCATAACTTAGAGTGGCAATAATATAAGACAGCTGCTTTCATATTGTTGTAGTTTATCATGCATATTTATCTACCGGAAATAAATTATACTGAGAGAGTCTCTAAGACATATTTGTGTGATTTCTGAAAATCAAATTATTTTGCCATAAATAAATAATAAGAGTGACAACCACAGCAAAAGCGCTCCACAGGAAACAAGACTTTGACTCAATTGTAAGACTGAAGTGAGAAGGATAGAGCACTGCTACATTTATGCAGGGCAGGTCTGAGGCAGACAAAGGGCCCCCCATTAGTGGATTAGAGAGCTAAAAAAGTGGCCCATGTTTGCACATGGAGTCAGTTTAAAACCTGTAAAGGCACTCTGTTTAAGTGTTTTGCAAGGTACTGGAGACTGAATGGATTTGAGCTTGCTGCAGGCAATGCTTGCGGTTGATATTGGGGGTATCGACTGTAAAAGTCGGACAGCAGACCAGAAAACAGGCCCACATACAGTCCGAAAAAAGGCTTGCATGCGACCTGTAGACCAGACCTTTGGGCACAGTCTGGTTGCCCGATGGGCCAGTCCACCATGGGTTGATGACCCTGGGAATTCCTGTCCTTGCAACAGAGCACTGTACATAGCAAGGCTGGCAAGGTTACAGTCATGAATGTTGATTCAGGTTGAGGAGGAAAATATTGAAAAGGGATTTGTAGTTGTCAATAATGGAATGACTACATTGTCCACCCACATTTACAATATTGTTTCATCTGCATTTGATGCAATACAGAATGACATGTCTGTGCTTGAAAGTGGTCAAAATAAGTTAAGATCTATTTTACAGTTAAGTAGAACATTGCAGGTTTGGAAATCAAATCGAGAGCCATGGAAGTATCGAACTGCAACTGAATTCTTTTTGCCCTTTCATTTTACATCTATGCAGAAATAATAGCAAAAAAGGAATGTTCTTACAAAATGTTTAATATTGAAAGGTTAGATACACTGCCTTCTGCTGGAGCTGCAACACCATCAGCCAGGAGGCTAATACATGGATTCATTACTTTACCAATCTCAATATTTCATTTCACCTAATATCTAAAGCACTTAACTGTGGGCAGGTCTGAAGAAATAGGCACACATTTTCTATATGAAGCCTGGTTTTTGCCATTTCAGGGCACATGTATACACATCACAAAATAAGTATTTGCGAGTCTACAAGTCTGTGGAATGTCTTTAGGACACTCCTACATTTGCAGGTAGATTACACTTCATGGTGTAATCATGGTGTCTGTAATGCTTCAATGGCTAACCTTGGGTGTTCATTAAAGAGTGTTCCCTTGCCTTAGATCAAGGGTACTCACAAACGTTCTCTCGGGGGCCAAATTTACAGTGTGATTTGTGGCCGAGGGCCACACCGGTGGGGGCGGGGGCAGTGGGGGAGGGGGCGGGGCTAGAGCAACAAAAAAAACTGTGACCTGTGACCATGAGGTTGAACCCAGGCCCCTGCAGCAGTCGCCTTCGTCCACTGAGCCACCAGACCCGGCATTCACACATATCTATCTATCTATCTATCTATCTATCTATCTATCTATCTATCTATCTATCTATCTATCTATCTATCTATCTATCTATCTATCTATCTATCTATCTATCTATCTATCTATCTATCTATCTATCTATCTATCTATCTATCTATCTATCTATCTCTGTCTCCCTCCCTCACTCTATCACTCTCCCTCTATCACTCTCCCTCTCTCTGTCTCCCTCTCTCTCTATCTATTTCTCTCTCTCTCTCTCTCCCTCTGTCTCCCTTTCTGTCTCTCTCCCTCCCTCCCTCAGTCTCTGTCTCCCTCTGTCTCACTCACTCTGTCTCCCTCCCTCTCTCTGTCTCAGTCCCTCCCTCCATCCCTCCCTCTCCCTCCCTCTTGTCTCCCTCTCTCTTGTCTCCCTCCCTCTATCTCCCTCCCTCCCTCTGTCTCCCTCCCTCTGTGTCTCCCTCTCTCTCTGTCTCCCTCCCTCTGTCTCCCTCTCTCCCTCTGTCTCCCTCTCTCTCCCTCCCTCTCCCTGTCTCCCTCCCTTGCCCTGTCTCCCTCCCTCTCCCTCTCCCTCTCTCTCTTCCTCTATCTCTCTCTCTCTCCCTCTGCCTCACTCACTGTGTTTGTCTCCTCCCTCTCTGTCTCCCTCCCTGTCTCCCTCCCTCCCCCTGTCTTCCTCCTTCCCTCTCTCTCTCTCCCTCCCTCTCTGTCTCCCTACCTCTCTCTCCCTCCCTCCCTCTCCCTCTCTCTCCTTCCCTCTCTCTCTCCCTGTCTCCCTCCCTCTCTCTATCTCTCTCCCTCTCTCTCAATCAGTTTGTCTCCCTTTCTCTCTGTCTCCGTCCCTCTGTCTCCCTCCCTCTCTGTCTCCCTCCCTCTCCATCTGTTCTCCCTCTGTCCCCCTCCCTACCTCTGTCTCCCTCCCTCTCCCAACTTGTCTGTCTCTCTCTTGCTGTCTCTCCCTCCCTGTCTCCTGCTCTGTCTCCCCCCTCCCCCTCTCTCCCTCCCTCTGTCGCACTCTGTCTTCCTCCCGCTTTAAACTCACCGGCTGCTCTCACTTGCTGCTGCCAACCCCCCCCCCCCGCGTCCGTCACCTCACCTGGCGCTGAGTCAGCTTCCCTGGAACACAAACAGCCGCCGCACCCAAGTACTTCACAGGTCTTTTAAAGGCCAAGTCACTTGTTAATGAGGCTTTGTTGTATTTCATCTCTT
This sequence comes from Triturus cristatus, assembly GCF_964204655.1. Lineage (NCBI taxonomy): Eukaryota > Metazoa > Chordata > Amphibia > Caudata > Salamandridae > Triturus > Triturus cristatus. The sequence goes on along the minus strand of NC_140587.1, from coordinate 476,845,292 downwards.
CTTAGCGCCCCTGCATCTCCACTCATTCAGAGGGGAGATGCAGGGGCGCTAAGAAGAGGTGAAATACAACAAAACCTCATTAACAAGTGACTTGGCTTTTAAAAGAATCGCCCGGCCCCCATAGCTCCGCGCTGCTGCAACCGGCGGTGCTTGCACAGGTACGATGTCTGCAAGGTCCGCGGGCCGCCAGGGAAGGCTTGCCGGGCCGCTGGCGGCTCGCGGGCCATACTATGAGTACCCCTGCCTTAGATAAAGTCAGAATTTTCGCTACTTTCAAATGGCAGAAATGCAAATTAAATGATCAGAGATTCTGCGGGATGAAACCAGGTGTCCCCTATTTTGTCACTTTTTCAAAGATTGTGACTCGCTGTATGAATACCTTATTTTCTCCCACACATTCTCCTGGGGAATTGGTTCAGCCTTATTGTTTCAAAAGGACATGACTTTAACATCTGCCCAAGAAACTTTTGATGTCTAAGTTGCCCAATCTTCGGCTGAAGTTCAGTCATTTCTGGACACACAATTACGATAGAATGTTGGTTAACTGATATACTGCATTTTTTTATGCTTCAAACACCACTGGAGGGGTACAGTTTTTTAAACTGATTGGGTCTGGATTTGTTTCCAAATTTCAGGCTGTGCTTGGAATTATTCTGCCATTTATTCATTAGTTATTTTCAAGCATTTTTGGAGGCATCCGAACTGTGCTGTTTCTTCTGGTCGCTATTTTGTTCTATTTTTGTTGCTCCGCAATGACTGTCCCAAATTAAGACCTGATGGCACTGGAACTATCACACATCTTCCTGTGTCGAGAACTCATGATACAATACTTTGGATAGTCCTTGTTGTTGGAACTGTATGAGAATTGGTCTCTATCTATCAGCCCATGTGGTTTCAGAGAGTTCAGCCTGTATTTCACTGTCTATATGCCTTTTCATGCAATTGCACCAGTTTCCGGACATAGATCAACGTATGTGTCCTTTGTGGTTCCACCAGTTGTGCTGTCCTGGGATTTTGCTCCCTTTGCTGCAAAATGCCAATTGCGAGCCTATGCTGGATGTACTTTTGGCTCCTGGTTCCTATATGGAGGCTCCATTCTCACCACAGTTACCCGTGACTTCTGTTGCTTGGGCTGTAGATGACTCTCACTGCCATTTGGATCTTGCTCAACCGGCCTATGTTGGTGTAGTCTCTGCAGATGCAGGTTCACTCCTGGGACCTGATGACATTCTAGATTTGTCCCGGACTTGCCGGAGATGCCACATTTCAATTTGAATGCCTTAGACTGTTTGGCTTTTTCTCTTTATGAAACTTTTATTTCCATTTTTTTTCATAGTACGTGTGGTTGTGGTTTTTGTATCAGCCTTTTGTATAGCTTCTAGCTGCTTGAAGTGTTAAGGTTTTTTACATATTATTGTTTATATTTTTTATGCAGAGACTCTTTTTTGAGCAAGGGGAGGGTGTTATGTGTTTTCTATTGAGCTTTCATATTAGTTTTCATGTTAACTTAGCCTAATTTTCTAATGGTACTCTGTACATGTTTTTCTATTGCAAGAATGGGTTTACACACATTTCTTTTATCGATGCCCAGTAGTCTGCACAGTTAGTGCCAGAATTGCACTAATTCAGAACATGGGACATTGTTTTATTTTCTGTGCCTGCAAAGAAAAGACTCTTCAGCTTCAATCTATTTGAAATGCTGCCCTACACCTTTGACACAGTTTGATTAGCCTTCTGTTGTATTATTTAAACCACATTCATGCAGGACTTGGGAAGAGGTTCACCTTTGGCCAAAGTCATCACCGAACTCTGCTGCGGGAATGCATGAATGCTGTCCCTGACCTTCATTCTGAGAAGGAAGAGAGCTGTACCCTCAGAGGTGCATCTGTGACCCTGGCTTCCTGATATATATTTTTCAGTTATTGAGATAGGTAATTTCATTAGACCATGTAGAATGGTACTCCTGATGTGCTCTCTTTAGCATCATAGAGCCTAGCAATAGATAGGAGTAACATTCATACTACTATAAACACTAGTAACATTATGGACAATTACCAAAAATGATTTGTTTGTATTCTTCACTAGTCTAATAATCCTTATTCTAATAATATGTCTCATCTTTCTTACAATTGCAGTTCATGTTTTATTTGCGAATATTAGAGATTTTCAATAAATTTATCTATGCTTTGTAACACTCTGGTTATGCATGAGTGACAAACAAAAGGGTTGGATCTGTTTCAAGGATTACCTTGGGAATCTGAGAGTGATGTTCCAGGGAACTGACAACATCCATAACTCTGGAGGTTTAGGAGCTTGGATGCGGTACTGCAGGCTCGCCAGATTGAACAAAATGTGCGTATTATATAGGAAGACTCAGTCTCTTTATTATGAAGTTGTGTTGCTCTAAACTCACAGTCCTACCAGATTAGTAGGAACCGTATAACTCTCTTTACCTTTTACTTGTTGCAGAAGTTGATGCTGAATCTTCAAGTGCCTAATATATTAACCACTCTGACTAGTCAACAAGTTTGTTCCTATCTTGACATAATGTGCAATATGTTTTGGAGAAAGTCTTTAAAATCAATCTTCAATGTACGCAGGACATGCCCCCTGCAGCGCAGCAACATAGACTACAATTTGGTATATAGTATTTTCCTATTTTCCTTTGATTCTCTGCATTTTAAATGTTGTGTTTACTATAGATAAGCTGCAGAGGCCTCACAAAGCCTATGCTTTGGTCAGAATTCTCTGGCATGAAAAATGAACCTCCTTGCATCTGGACAAGGTATCTGTTAGTAACAACTAAGAGACCAAGAATCCGCAGATCATTGGGAATGTCCTTTATCCAGTGATCATATTAAGACAACAATATAAGTGGAAAACTTCGGACCTCAAAAAATTCATTGTATACATTGGACACATATGACACCTCATATCCCCAGTGGTATCTATTGGACACAATAAGACATAAAATAAGACAAATTACCTCATATTCTGCTTGCTTGTGGATCCAATAGCAGAATTCAGGATAGGAATGGCATTTAACAGTTTAACTGCCATTGTTGTTGCCTTTGTAGGTAAAAAGAAGATACAGTTCCACATTTATTGTGCATCAGTCCGGCCTTATTAAATGTCTGAAAGACACATTTAAGACAGTGGTTCAGACTGGCTGCTTTGCCTAATATAACATTGTCAATTGTCTACATTATACAGGGTTTATAGGCAACCTGATTAGACATCACGCTATTTTCCTTACTAAGATGAATAATATGGTATGTGTCTATCTTACTAAAAAGAAAGACAATATTTCTCCTTGTTAGCCCTCAACTGGGTAGGTGTAGGAGTTTTGGTGCATTCCTATCTATCAGTCAATCAGGACTTTGTAGAGGGCACTACTCACCCATTAGGGTCTCAAGGTGCTGAGGGGTGGGTGTGTATGTACACAAAACAAGGGGACCCAAATATAATCGGTCTGGGACCTTGGGAACTAACTTTTTACAAGAGACAGTGGTCCCTGGAAAGTAAGGAATGTGAATTCAATGAATATAGCCACAGTCAGTTATTTGTGCCAGTATCCAGCCGGATAAAGGCAATTTTTAATATGAAAAATAAGTCAAATTTAGAACGCAAAAAATGAGAGTCAATTAACAGTGGGATTCAAGCCTGTATCCATAGAACTAAGTAGAACAGACAAACAAAGTAAAAGAGCTCAGGCAACTTGTGGTTGTTTCTGTAAAGTCATACATACATTGTGAAACAACAGATGCAAGAAAGTCACCTTTCAACAATATTTAAATACGAGAATCATTGTGTATAAGGTTGACTATTGTGTCAACGGCGTTTCGATCCTTATCTGTGAGATATTGGATCACCATCAGGACTATAGAATAGGGTATCTGAGAAACATTTTGCCTGTGATTTACAATACATTTAGCATGGAAATAAAAAGGGGAAAAGAAAGGGAAAAGGAAAAAGATGGAGATGAGTCAGGGATTACATTAGCAGAGACTACGCAGCCAACTATAAACGATGACGCAGTTTGAAAGCCAGGTAGGTTGGGGTTTGCCATGCGAGTAAGGGCAGAGTCGCCACTGATATTGTATGCCGGGCTAGTAAAAGCGTCCATGCATTTAAGCAAGTTAGTGTAATTAAATTTGGGGAGAGAGGGTATAATTGGTGCTTCAATTGCAGGGCTCTGTTGTGGTAACCAGTGCCTATGCGCCAATGTAGCATCATATATGTTGGAAAAGTACCTGTATAGGGACCCTACAGTTGAGGGGAAAAAACCAGTGTGTCCTCCGATGGCCGTGTTGGAATATGAGGCACCTTGACCTGAGGATTAAATACATGCGTGTTAAAAAGATGGCGTGGTGTTGCGGGGGGAAGGAGGTGGGCTGATAAGAAGGGTGATCTTACCCTAAGATTCCAGTTCGATTCAAAAGGAAAATTAGCTCGATGCGGGAACCGCTTCTGTATGTCAGCAGGTGCGGCCGGTGGAGAAATATACTCGCTGCATGATAAGTGGATACTAGCAGCCTGGGAGGGAGGAGGAAGTGGATTAGGGTAGTTGCGGATGCAGTGTGGCTGGGATGACTGTTTGGCAGGTGGGTAGGATCCTTACCTATATGCGAGAACAATTGCAAGGGATGCTGGATAACCAGTAGATGCTTGAACATTAGCAAAGGATGCTCGATATACAGTCGTAGTCCTGTCAGAGATGCATCCACCTAAGGGAAGGGATCAATCATTAGTATAATAGATACTATATTGTGCGGAGACTCGGTGGGGTGGGACGCGGGGATCGCGCTTCCCTCAGTTGTGGCTACAGATGGCGTGCGAGTGAGCGGCTTGCTCCAGGAAGATCGTACCATGTCTAAAGCGGTGATTTTAAAGGAATGCATACAGAGGGAAGTGGCGCTTGTGATAGGAGTCGCACGAGAATTGAAGAGGTGGTCACTTGAATACTGCAATAGGGTGGCCATCTTGGAAAGGGGTTAGGTAAAGGAAAGTAGCATGGAAACGAGTAGATGCAAAATAAGCTGGTCATATATAAAAAAAATGTAATCACTCAAGTTTAAGAGGCTGTTTTGTGACTTGTATTTAGAACAGTGAAACGTTGCCAATTTGTAAAGGCATATTCAAGTCGTAATTACTGGTATGAATTGGGGCTTTCAACAATCATATGCATGGGAAACAGAAGCGGGAGTCACAAATAGTTAGTAATGAAAAACATGGGATACATGGGGTGCCCGTGATTTGGAGCACAAAGTTAAGGCATTAGATAATAACCATTATACAGAGATGTAAGAATTGGGGAGCACGTTGATTTGAGTACAGAGTTAAGGCATTAAATCATGAGTCAGGTCACATTACATGGTCGAAAGCTACCAGCAAGGGGTGGGTGTGAGCACTCTGTATGGGTCATTCGAAGAGCCAGGTTTTGAGGTCCTTCCTGAATTTGTGCAGTGTCGGGCTTCGCCTGAGGTGAAGGGGGAGGTCTTTCCAGGTCTAGGTTGCGCGGTAGGAGAGGACCTGCCACCTGCTCTGGTCCTGTAGAAGCATGGGACAGTAGATAGGGAGTGGTCGGCTGAGTGGAGGTTTCTTTTGAGGATATGGAAGGAGATGCGGTTGTTGAAGTATTGGGGTCCAGTGTTGTGGATGGCCTTGTACACGTGCATTAGCAGCTTGAAAGTTATTCTTCTTTCAATAGGGAGCCAGTGGAGGTTGCAGAGGTGTTGAGTGTTGTGGTTGTGCTGTGGGATATCGAGGATTAGTCTGGCTGCCGTGTTCTGGACTGTCTGGAGTTTGCGTAGGAGATTTTTGGTGATTCTGGCATAGAGGGCTTTGCCGTTGTTGAGTCTGATGGTGACGAGGGCATGGGTGACTATTTTCCTGGAGTCGGAGGGGGGAATCCACTTGAATGCCTTGCGTACTATGCAGAGGGCGTTGAAGCATTGATCTGGGGATTCATGTTGAGTGTTGTGTCTAGTATGATGTCAGGGTTATGTGAATGGTCCATTGGGGTCAGTGGGTTTCTGAGGGCGGGGGGCCACCAGATGTCATCTCATGCAGAGGGGGTGTAGCCGAGGATGAGGAATTTTGTTTTCTCTGAGTTGAGTTTCAGGCAGCTGCTCTTCATCCGGTTTGAAATGTCTTTCATCCCTTCTTGGAAGTTGGGCCTGGTGATGTCTGGTTCCTTGGTGAGGGAGAGGATGAGGTGGGTGTCATTGGCATAGAAAATTATGTTGAGCCCATGGTTTCTGATGATGGTAGCAAGGGGGGCAATGTAGATGTTGAAGAGGGTGGTGCTGGGGGAGGATCCTTGGAGTACTCTGTATTGGATCTCTGTCGGTTCTGAGAGGATGGGTGTGAGTCTTATTCTCTGTGTTCTGCCTGTGAGGTATGATCGTAACCAGTCTAGGGCCTTTCCTTGGATGCCTCCGTCATGGAGTCTGGTGGCTAGTGTGCATTGGGAGACGGTGTCAAAGGCTGCTGATAGGTCCAGGAAGATGAGGGCTGCTGCTTGGCCTTGGTCAAGGAGGGCACGGATGTCATCTGTGGTGGTGAGGAGGGAGGTCTCGGTGCTGTGGTTGCTGTGGAATCTGAATTTGGAGGTGTCAAGGATGTTGTTGGTTTCGATGAAGTGTGCTAGCTGGGTGTTGATGGACTTTTCAATGACCTGGGCTGCGAAAGGGAGCAGTGAGAAGGGCCTGAAGTTCTTGAGGTCCATCGTGTCTGTGGAGGGCTTCTTTAGGAGGGGGTTGACTTAGGCATGCTTCCAGTCATCAGGGAATGTGGCGGTCTCAAGGGAGCAGTTGATGGTTCGACGTAGCTCAGGTGCAATGGCTGTGGCAGCCCTGTGGAAGATGTGTGATGGGCAGGGGTCAGAAGGTGCTCTGGAGTGGATGCTCTTCATGGTCTTTAGGGTGTCTTCTGTCATGAGTGGGGTCCAGGTAAGGAGGGTCTGTTGGGTAGTGTCACTGTGTGTGGGGGTTGGGGCAGTACAGAGGTCTTGGTCATTGAAGTTGTGGTAGAGTACCTTGAGGTGAAAGAAGGAGCTGAGTCTGTTGCAGAGGTCTTGGGAGGGAGGTGCATCAGTTGTTTCGCTGCTGGGTTTGGCAAATTCCTCTATGATGGCAAAGAGTTCCTTGGAGTTATGGGCATTGGTGAGGATTCTGTCTTGTAGGAAGTTTTTCTATGTGGATTTGATGAGTTGGTGGTGCGCTGTGGTGGCTGTTTTGTAGGTGGAGTGGGCTTCTGCAGTTTTGCTGTTTCTCCTCGCCTTTTCGAATTGTCTGCAGGAACACTTGGATTCTTGGAATGCTGTGGTGAACCAGTTAGCTTTCTTGTTGTGTCGTCTCGTGGTGTTCTGGAGGGGGGCAAGTGTGTTGGCGCAGTTGGTGATCTATTGGTGAAGGTTGCTTGACACAGTGTTAGGGTATGTTGGATTTGGCAGTTGAGTGCAGGTGAGTGCGGAAGTGAGGTGTTCTTCGGAGACTTTGTTCCAGATTCTGCGTGGGAGGCAATGAACGTGCTTGTGTGTGGTGGGTTTAGTAAAGGAGAAATGGATGCAGTGGTGGTCAGTCCAGAGGAATTCCGCTGGGTGGCTAAAGAAGATGTTGTTTCCTCCTGTGAAGATGAGGTTGAGTGTGTGTCCCGCTGTGTGAGTGGGGGGATACAAGTTGCTTCAGTCATATGTTAGTGAGGTTCTCTAGGAGGGCAGTGGTGTTGGGGTCACTGTGGTTGTCCAGGTGGAAGTTCAGGTCTCCAAGTAGTGTGTAGTCTGTGGAGGCGAGGGAGTAGGGTGCAATGAGGTTGGGGATGACATTGGTGAACAGGGTGCGAGGTCCAGGTGGTCTGTAGGCGAGTGTTCCACGGAACATCGTTCTGGGGATGGTCTGTATCTGGAAGTGGATGTGTTGTATGGTGTGCATTCCTAGATCTGCCACTTATGGTAAATGTCTGAATGCATAAAAATCCATGGGTGTTAAGTGGTAAAACCCAAGCTCCACCAATGGAATGCCTCCCTGGGGCAGAGTAAAGCAACGCTGTGATTTGCACTGCGTTCCTCTTTCTATGTGTGCTTCAGAATGTAGCACACATGGAAAGAGTAAACAACGAGGTGAAATAATATTTCTCCTCGTTAAGCCTCACCTGGGGAGGCGTAGCAGTTTTGGTGCATTCCCAGGTCTACCACTTATAGTAAATCTGGGAATGCGTCAAAATCCATGGGAATTGCGTAGGCACACCCTTGCACCACCCATGTCACTCCTTCCTGTAGCAAAGTAACACAACGCTGCGATTTGCACTGCATTGCGTTACTCTGGAATTTTCAAGCCACCCTTGCACCACCCATGTCACTCCTTCCTGTAGCAAAGTAACACAACGCTGCGATTTGCACTGCATTGCGTTACTCTGGAATTTTCAAGCCACTCAGGGCCGCGCAAGGTGATAAATTGAACTTAAGGATAGCATCACCCATGTGCCCCGTTATGTGGTACAAAAGCAACTCAACCTTTTAATAAATAGTGAGCTTGATGTTCTTATTAGACTGCATTTTTCTTGTAGCAAATATTTCAAATTTAATTCACTGTGGTTACAAAGTAGTTGTATCAGCAGTCAGAGAGAAGCAACAAGACGTTGCATAGGTTGCATACAAACAATGCTACATGGTGAGTCCATTTTCAATTCACTATGAGCACCCACTTTGCCTGATATGCATACATTAACGGAAGTTAGTGTGAATAAAATATTAATGCCCTTGGAGAGTCCATACAGTTTATAATATTGTCAGAGATATCAACAAGTCAATCCTGGTAGTTTAATGGTAGTTTATGGGTTGCATAAATACATCTCCCATCAAAATTCAAAAAGTATATTACATTTGAATGACAGCATTTCGGTGTGGTATCGAGCAGAGCTGAAAATTGAAATTGCATAATTTCACTCATGGAGACACTGGCTTCACACCTGCCATCTGGGTGACTTGATTTACTGGAAAATGATAGTGAATACGTGATTTAGGACTGTAATGCAGAACATTTATCTAGCAATGGCACTGTCTGACTTTTTGCACTAATAGGAAACTTTATGCCCTGGGAAATATATGCCTATATATCTAACCCTGTTTTTCATGCTGCATAGTAACTGGCATATTTCAATACGAAATATGTGCATATTTACAGAAGTAATTGAGCTACTGCTACCATATATATTAGTGGGTCCACTTTCTGTAACAACAGTTATTTTAGAAAATACAATTATATTACATTTGTAATATGCAAACAAGTTATCTAATGTGATGATATTCTTAAGGAAAGAGGCTTTAAAATTTGGATTGCTTATTTGCTCTAATACATATTGTTAGAAATGGGGATCTCTAGTTGGCAGAGGTAGGTTCCTTTGTCCAAGTAGGGACCCTTCCCTAGTCAGGGTAAGGGGGATATACTTCCAAAAAAAACCCTGCTCACCCCCTTCGCAGCTTGGCACGAGCAGACAGGCTTATCTGAGAGGCAGTGTGTAAAGCATTTGGTAACAATACAGTAATACAATGAAAACACTATAAATGGACACCACACCAGTTTAGAAAAATAAGTAATCTTTATCTAAACCAAAACAAAACCAAACAACAAAAATACATAATACAGGAATTTAAATATGACTTTCAGATGGTAGAAATAGTTCAGTTCAAAGCAAATTGCAGGTGCAACACTTTTCACACAAAGTACCTGGGATACGTCACGCAAATAAACAAAACGGGCCGCAAGGAAGGTGATGCGTTGGTTCCTTGCTCCAGGTGAGGTGAAGCGTCAGTTCCTTACTGCTGCGCAGGGGAGGTGATGCATCGGTTCCTTACCGAGGAGGAGGTGATGCATCAGTTTCTTACTGCGTTCCCCAACGATGTGACAAACTTAGATGCGAGGCAACGACCTGGGATGATGCATGGATTCTTCCAGCTCCCAGGGGAAAAAAAGTCTCTAAAGAGCAGGCACCTCTTTGCAGGTCAGAACTCACAGCAAGGAAGTTCAGGGGAGCTGGTGGTGAAGTCTGTGTGTCCCTGAGACTTCAGAACTGGAGGCAAGCTCCGTTTCAAGCCCTTGGAGATCTTCCTCAAGCAGGGGACACAGCCCACAGCAAAGCCTTTTCCTCCAACCCCAGACAGCAAACAGCACAGGGGCAGTATTCCTCCTCAGCTTATCTGGATCTTCTTCTTGGCAAAGATTCCTTTTGATTTTCCAGAATTGATCTAAAAGTCTGGAATTTGGGCCCCTCTTTTTATACCCAAAAATATTTTGTTCTCTGAAGGCAGAGAGTGTCTGTACCCAGCCAAAACAAGTTCTGTGGGGCACTTTGAAAGTGCATAACAACCTCCAGTGTCAGTGTGAGCCATGGCCCCAGACACACCACAGGGGGACGAAGCCGTCATTGTGGAAGGCAGGCCAGCCCTATTCAGGTGCAGGTGCTACTCCTCCCACCACTCCAAATGCTGACCAGGCCTATTCAGCCCAGCCCTGACTCATCAGACTTCTGGAGCCGCTGCCCCTCTCCAGCCCCTGTCATCCAAAAGCCAGAGCCAGACATGCAATACACAAACCTAGCAGAGGCACACTGGATGGTTAGGTAAGAAAATACCCACTTTCTAAAAGTGTTTTTTTCAAACACAGAATGTAAAAATCATCCACACTAAAAGATGCATTTTATCATTCTGAGTTCAGGCATATCAAACTTTATTTTTCTACCTTGTTTCCAGGGGCAGTTATGTTTATAAGATGCTATAATCAGTCCTATGGGGCAGGTAGCCTTGCAATAGTGAAAAACAAAATTGGCAGTATTTCACTATCAGGACATGTCACACACATCAGGGCATATCCTACCTTTCACAAACAATGCACACTGCCCACAGGGGTACCTTGGGCCTACCATAGGGGTGACTAACACGTAAGAAAAATGAAGGTTAGGGACTGGCAAGTGTGTGCACTTGCTAAGTCTACATGGCAGTCCTAGACTGCACACAGGCTCTGCAATGGCAGGCCAGAGTTACATTTACAGGCTGCTTCTTTGGGTGGCACAATCAGGGCTGCAAGCCCACTAGCAGCATTTGATTTACAGCACCTGGACACACACAGTACACTGTACTAGGGTCTGAGTAGTAAATCAAATAGCCGATCATGGAAACACCAATCCATAACAACAATTTTCAGGGAGAGCATATGCACTTTAGCACTGATCGGCAGTGGGAAGGTGCGCAGAGTCATAAAACCACCAAAAACAGGTAAAAAACAATACGAGAGGAAGGTAAAAAGTTCTGGCATGACCCTGCAAAAAGGGCCAAATCCAACACTTATTGATCTACATCAAATACCCCTGCATATTGATTGACCGAATGACATAGTCAGGTGTTAAAGTTTTCTGTGTTAAGGTAGCTCAATTGGTTGAGCTCTTGGGTTTGTAGATATTTGTTTTTCGGACCCCACTCTATATGTACATTTATGTGCCATATATTTCTATCTTTCTTTCTATTTTTCAGTGTGAGTGACTACCTGAACTGTTCATCTATGTAGATTGCTTGGAAATCTTTGAGTCAATCAAAAGTCTATATGTATGGTTAATGTTGCCATAGGGGATTGGTGAGTGTGTAGAAGTATGCGTGAATTATTGTTGCTGTAGAATATGATGATCAAATGATTCTCTGATTGTAGAAAGATCCTTTTGTAAGACTGTATGTCTATAATTTGCTATGTCTGAACAGGTTGTTGTGAATAACCTTTATGGGAATGTAACTGATTCTGCTAATCATATTTACACCATGGGTTGACATTTCCTCAGGTCATTCAAGGTAGCAAAGTGCTTCACATAGCAGAGGATGATAAAACCAAAGATACTTAAGAATAGCAGTATACAAAGCCCATCTAAGAGGCGTTTGTTGCATGATACACAGTTAATAGAGAGATGGTTAGTTCTCAGGAGGAGAAAACTATTAAGTATTTTGGAAAGTCTGGGGTGGTAGAGGAGGTGGAGTAGAAATATGTACCATGGATTGGTGTTACCTTCCCAATTAGACATGACTATCGTCATGGAACAACACGAGGAAACCCGAAGGGGGTCAAGGGTCAAAACACAAAGAAATCAGTGAATAATCAATTACATTTGCAGCACAGTTGAAAAACAGCTAAAGTGGCATGTGGTCTAAAGTTGAAGTCCTGGACTCCCATTCAACATAATGTACCCCAGTCTGCCTATTTGCCTGCTTTTAGCAGAATGAGAGCAGTGTTACATTCTCATTTTGGCTCTGAGGGGTTCTAAGTGACATCAAATAGACAACAATGGCTATGTGTGGTTTGCCTTTAATGTATGTGGACACCAAGAGGGTATTCACAAACTCCTCCTTGACTCAATCTCACCTTGGAAATGTGTACCTTTTTAAGGGAAAGATTACATGTCTTTCCAGGCTGAAAAGGAAAACTGAATAGCCATCAAAGTTTTGTTGGGTTATGTGTAAATATTTTCAGGGAAAATGCAACGTGAGGAAAGTCTAGAAGAAATCAAATTAATTAATGGTACTTCTTTTGCTTCTAAAGCTGTAAAGCACTGAAACCATCTCATTGGTGCTCCAGCTCTTTCTGTTATCTTTGGTACCAATTGGCAATCTAGACATGATCCCAAAATTGATGTGGAAATCCCACCTATTTGTTTCTGTTCACCTTTTTACAGAGCAAATTGTTGCCTCTGAAAGATATGGCAGAGATTCAACCTCTAACATGTTTTAACTTAAAATGAAATATATAGGTTTCAGGGACGTTATAGTTAGTTGGACATTTCACTCGTACAAAACCAAAGAAATTTGGCCGTTGTTGAGCTAACTATAACTTGCACCCCCACAATGCACTAGTGATGACATCGCATATTACATCACTCATGACATGGTCAGTGACATCACTCATGACATCACTCATGACATCTCAAATGACATCTTCCAGTGACTGAGTGTTTCTAAAAAGTTTAAATATTATATATATATATGTATATATATATATATATATATATATACATACATATACATATATATATATGTATTGAAGAATGAGTGGGTGTATGAGCGTCTGAATGGGTGATTTAATAGGTGCATGACTGACTGTATAAGTGAGTGACTAAATGTGTGTTACTAATACATGGGTGACTGACTAATCTGTATGAATGTCTGTATCAGACTGTCAGTTGGTGTATAAGTGACTGCTTGGTGATTAGCTACATGTGTGTCTGTATGGGTTTTTGAGTACCTGGATGGGCGCCTGAGTGTCTGTGTGGGTGGGTGGGGTATGTGTGACTCCCTGCATGGATGTGTGAGTGGGAGATTCACTGGGTGTATGGGTTCAAGAGTGCATCTGTGAGGGGCTGTACATGTGGGTGAGTGTGTGTATGGCTGTGCTGGAGAGTGAATAGTGTCTCAGTGGTACATGTGTGAGTAACTACATATGTGAAAGGCAGTATATGTGAGTGTTGGAGTGTAGAAATAATTATATGAGTGAGTGATTGTGAGAGTGTGAGAGTGATTGTGATAGTGGGTGTATGGATGAGTGTCTGCTTTTGTCAGTGATTGTATTGGAGAGTTAGTATGTGTTAGTATTTGTATTGTGTAGGTGAGTAAATGAGAAAGTGATTGATTCTATGCATGACTAACTAGCTCTGTGAGTAACTCTATGGGTGAGTGGCAGTGTGTGTGTATCTGTATGAGTGCATATGATAGAGGCTGTATTGATGAGTGACTGCATGTATGAGTGACTGTATGGATGAGGGAGTAGATGTGTGTATACCTAGGAATCAGAGCGTGAGTATGTATTAACTGGTATTGGTGTGTCTATGGTTTCGAGAATGACAGTCTGTATTTTAGAGTGGATGTATCCAAGGTTATATTAGTTTGTGAGGAGGTGCATCAGATTATCATGTGGATGATGTCATCAGTGATGTCATTTAAGATGTCATGAGTGATGTAATCAGTGATGTCACTGACCATGTCATGAGTGATGTAATATGTGATGTCATCAGCAGTGCATAGTGGGGCGCGAGTTATAGTTAGCTCAACGAACTATAACTACTGAATTTCTCTCATTTTGTACGAGTGAAATGTCCAGCTATCTATAACGTCCCTGAAACCTATGTTTTTTTCAGGGAATTTCTATGTTTTTTTAAAATGATAATTTCTAACTATAACGTCCCTGAAACCTATGTTTTTTTCAGGGACTTTCTAAGGTTTTGTAAATGCTAATTACTAAGTATAACGTCCCTGAAATTATTTTTTTCAGTGAATTTCTAAGGTTTTTTAAATGCTAATTTATAACTATAACGTAGTTGTCGCGTTTGCAGAGTGGTGCAGAAAGAGGGCTGGACCTCCGACCAGAGTTCAGAAATTCCACTGCATAGGACTTACAGGAGGTACCAGGAGGGCATTTTGGCCCCCAAAGTCCCTCAGGAGTAAAGTGGACTCTATCCCCAACCAGTAGTGCGCCAGGAGGCGTGTTTACAAAGTGGTGGAGAAAGAGGGGTGCGGCCTCCAAAGACATTTTAGCAATCCCACTGTGTGGGATGTACTGGAGGTAACAGGAGAGGTAGTCGGCCCTCTAGGACAACCTTGGGGGCTAACTACCCCTCTTATTGCCTCCAATAAGTCCCACACAGCAAGATTACTGAGTTCTGATAGCAGGCCACGCCCCCTTTGCCCACCACTCTGAGAAACGTGATCCATGGCGTGCTCTTGGCTGAGGGATGAAGTCCCCTTCGCTGTAGTTGTTCCTTAGGGGCCAACTAGCCTACCTGTTACCTCCAGTAACTCATGCTCGGGTTCAGGCCTACTCACATGCACTTCTGCGCAGCTCATATGTAGAGTACTGAACAGCACGACATAAAAGCAAGCATCTCATTTATGCATCTTGAATTAAAAATGCACTCTGACAAACACACAAGTCCTCTTGTCCATATCTCCATCATTGGTGCACAATCTCATCAAGAAGCATTTACACATGAGTGGTGGTAGAAAATAAATGGTTTAATTAGTTGGGGCTTGTATACAGTGTCACAGCACCTCCTTTCGACCATTTCTATGCACTTTAAGAAATATAAATGTGTCACGTTGAATAAACGAATGGTCGCTAGACTGTGATTTTCTAAGTTGAACATACCTATCCTCCACTGTGTGGGGAGTATAAGAAGGCAAGCCCACATCGAGGAAGTAAAATAAAAAAGGAATATGGTTCAGAAGACACTTAGGGCAACAATTATGTGCAGTGCCTCATCCAGGTGAGAAGCTAGTGTTCGGGTTTGTCACAAGCTACGCATTTGGCTTGACATGAATTGAAAACTGGTGTGCTCGTTCAATAGGACTAGCAAAAAAACGTGCAGTGGAACATCCACATCCCTGCCAGTGAAGTAACTGCCAGTTTGTCCTCTTTCTCTCATCCCTTTGAATAGTTAGATAGTTCATGGTCTGTTACAATATTGTCTTTCTGAGACAATTTTTTTTGTGTTTATTCATAGTTGGCGACTTTTTCTTTATATTCCAAGTCAGGTGTCTGCAAAGAATGGAGATAAAGTCAGTTGGCATGAAATGGTGCGCGTTTGCAAATTAATTCACAAAGATGTTTGTGACTACAGCTCTGATACCGATGGTAACAGCAACCAACAGCTGACAATACAAGAAAATAAATTATAAAAAACGACGACTGTGGGGTTTCCACAGTAAAACCCACCAAAGGTGGTGCTGTGAGCAGCCTGGGGAGGCAGAAGCTGCTTGCACTGACGTGTCTTTTCCCGCCCCAGAAGCGTCTCTGTCATATAATTGACCTGCTAATTTGACAGGGCAGACATGAACCACTATCTAGCTAATGTAAAAATAATTTAAAGTGGTTAAAAGACATGAGCACTTGAATGAAAATGAAGTGTATTCTGTGGTAAGCGTGCGCAGCGAGGGATGGGCATAGGAAGGGCTGCTCACGCCAACGAGCAGGGCGTGAGACTTCCGGGCGCTGTGTGGGTGTTGTGACATTTGCACTGGAAAAGTAAAATATGTTTGAAGTGGTGATAGAAGAGCAGGCTGCTCCTGACCGGTACAGGCCCTTTTTGGCTGGTAACAGCTGTGAAGGTGGAGCTTTGCAGAGGCGGAAGGGGAGGGAGGTGATTGGGGTTATTTGGATGCTGCACATGTGGTGCAGAAGCAGTGCCAAGTGAATGCACAGGAGCGCCGGCGCTATTCAGTGGCAGGAGAGGAGTTAGTTAGCAAGAAAGTTGTAGTTCTGCTTGAGTGTGCATGGCTGCTGAAGCTGAGCTATGCTGGGAATGCCCTGTTGAGCAATGGGGTGTTGAGAGCCTGCAGAAGGCGGCATAGTGCCGAACCAGAACAGCAGAGTTCTGGATCCAAACTGTGGGTTGGCCGGTGGGGCATTCGGTAGTTGTGTACAGCTACAGGAGAAGGCCTGGCACAGACCCTGTCAGGAGGGGGATACTCGGGGCTGTGCTAGGGGTGTCGTGGAGCTGCATGAGGGTAGTCGGGGACAGTATGTGATAGACAGGGCTGCAGGGGGGGCAGGCATGCAGTGGTTGTCTGTAGGTGTCCCAGGCGTCTGAGGGTACACTAGGGCTGCAGGGCAGACAGTGGATGTGACAGGAGCCCCACTAGGCCCTAGTAGTGCACAGGGCTGTAGGGTGAGGGGTAGGGACTGGAGTGATTGCAGGTGTATGGGGCGGAAGGGTTACATGGGCCCAAAGGAAGACAGGGGCTGCGGCACTGGCTGCACCAGGGGTTGGGTTACACAAGGGCCATCTGTAGGGTTTACAGTGGATGTGGCAGGGGTCTCACTTGATACTTGGGGTGTGCAAGGGGGCTCGGTCAGGTAGACAGTGCTGTAGGGTCTGCCCAGTGCCAAAGCTGCTCTCTGTAGTAAGAAGACGGCTGGGTTGGGTCTCTTGAGTCAGGACTAGTAATTGCTCTGGAGTTTGACTGATTCCAGACAGACATGGAGCTTTGAGGTGTCCAAAAATGGGGGTACAGAAGCTGGAGCGGGCCCACTGGCCTAAAAAAACTTGAGCAGACCCCCTAAAAGGTACATGGAGGGGGCCCCTCCGGACTCAAGCTGGAGCTCTCCAGTCAGAGTATTGCGCTGAGGCGGCCCCTGCAGCTTGCGCCCACACAGCGGGGACTGTGGTAGCCTGTGTTACACCACTGAGCAGGATCTCCTTCCCTGCAGTGCCCCCCGCCAACCCCGAAAGCTCGAGTGCACCCGGCTTCCTTTACTATCCATGCCTTGCGGGCCCGGCCCTGCTGCTCATTGTCACTGTTGACGTGGGTTGGGTAAGGGGCAGGTGTAGGGTCACTGGCACAGCCCAATTGCCCCACAGCCCTCCTGTCATGTCTCTTCATGCCACCGAGGCAGATCTACCCTGTCACCAAACACATGTGGCCCTCACAAGTGCACAGCCGCATCTCCTATACAGCATTACCCCCGCTCCTTCAGAGCTCACATGCCCCCTGGCATCTGCATCTCAGCCCTCTCCCCAAACACACACGCCCCAGAGTATCCTCAGCACTTCCACCCTGCACACCCGCCAAGCCACACCTCCATCTTTTCCAAAAACACTGGTTGCTCACGTTCCCGCTGCACCCGCGTCACAGCACAGCCACCCAAGCACCTCTGTCACCGAGAACACATGCCCCTCAGCATCCCAGTCACTACCCTGTCACCAAGCACACATGCCACACAGCATCCCTGTCAGTACCCTGTCCCCTAGCACACATGCACCTCAGCACCCCTGTTACTATCCTATCTCCAAGCACACATACACCACAGCATGCCTGTCAGTACCCTGTCACTGAGCACACATGCCCCACAGCACCCCTGTCACTAACCTGTCACCGAGCACACATGCCCCACAGCATTCCTGCCAGTACCCTGTCACCCAGCACACATGCCCCACAGCACCCCTATCACTACCCTGCCACAGAGCACACATGCCCCACAGCACCCCTGTCACTACCCTGTCACCGAGCACACATGCCCCACAGCATCCCTGCCAGTACCCTGTTACCCAGCACACATGCCCCACAGCACCCCTATCACCACCCTGCCACAGAGCACACATGCCCCACAGCACCCCTGTCACTACCCTGTCGCCGAGCACATATGCCCCACAGCATCCCTGCCAGTACCCTGTCACCCAGCACACATGCCCCACAGCACCCCTATCACTACCCTGCCACAGAGCACACATGCCCCAAAGCACCCCTGTCACTACCCTGCCACAGAGCACACATGCCCCACAGCACCCCTGTCACTACCCTGCCACGGAGCACACATGTTCCTCAGAATCTCTCTCATTGAGAACAAAAGGTCACACAGAATCTGTCACTGAGCGGAGCGTACATCCTCGGAAAATCCCTGTCACCCTCAAACCCCTCCGTGCACCTGCACCATTTCCAAGTACATACTCCCACAGCCTGTAATGCCATCCCCACCCACACACCAAACACACCTCTTCTTTTTCCCAAGTATCCTTGTTCAAACACTTGTTTTAGTGAATGCCTCTTTCAACTCATTTTTTACAAAGCCCTTCCTACCATGCTTTTGTGGTCTCTCGACTATATAAATAACAGGCGGTACTACTATTGAACGTGATGGTATTCAATTTACTGACCTAGGAAAGATGGAAGGCCGAGCTCTCTTTACCAGGATTCCACTTTGGTTTGCACGTCAGTGGCGGCGTACAACACGCACAGTTATTATTTATACGCTGCGTGCCACAAAAAAGTATTCTTGCACTTAAGTAACAGAATAATTATTTTTAATAGAGACATTTTAATTTCATTTACTTTTGATGGGTGAAAGGCCTGTCAGCCACAGATAGAAATGTGCTCTTCGTTACCGAGTGGGGCATCAACTATTTTATTTGAAAGCAGCAAGCACTTGTTTTCACAAGAACTCCAGGGGCATCTTCTTAGAAACTGCAAATTGTGATAGGGCTTTTTTTGTTTTAAGGAGACATATTTAATTTTCACTAGACCTCTCAACTTTGTTAACACAGCCCTCTATTTTAGTTACTTGAAACTATTTGCACCTTAAGGAAATGAGTGTGTGCCCGTATCTGTGTGTCAAGCAACATGTGGCAAACTGAATCTTTTTAAATATCTGATGTGTCGAAATTTAAATCGGTGTTTTATCGTCACGTCGCCCATGAATGCAATAGGAAAAGGGCGCTGGGTCAAACTATCAAGCGGATTAGTGAAAGGCACATCTAAGCCCTATTAGTGGAAGACAAAACCTAAGACATGAGACAAGTGCTGAGGGGGGAATAAACCAATTTACGGCTATAGACCTAATATGATTTTATCTTCCAAGCTCGCATCTCTCCCCCCAAAAAATGCACCAAAAGTAAAAAAACTTTATACCAGCTTCATGTTTGTGAGCCTTCATCATTCCTTGTGTTGTTCACGCCCTCGGAGCTCTGTAACTTATCCGGAATTTGGACAGTAAGGAAAGAGTCAAATGGGTCTGAGGGTCACACAGCTTGCAACTGCCCTGCTGTAGGAGATAGAGAGTGACATATGAGGGAGGGGGAAAGCAAGCAAACTAAGAGAACATGAAAACGTAATGGTTTTGCTTCAGCACCCTATTACAGCGCACTCTCACACTGGCATCTGCCGCTCTGCCGGGCATTTGGCCAGTGCAGCTGAAGAGTGAAGCTGGCGACACATTTAAAATGCCTCCTGGAATAAGAGAGGGGGGAATGACAGGGCCCCCTGCACTCCCTCGCGCAAGACATACGCTCCCCATCTCCTGATCCGTTTTTTAAATTTTTTGTCATACTCCTGTTAAACAAGTAAACAATGTCCGTGCCCCTGGGGATTATGGCAATAGCAGGCCTGCTGTGGAGAGTGGATGTGTGGAGGGGATTAATACACCCCCATCCCACTGCAGAAACAATGCAGGCAATATTTATACAGAGCAGGACTGGCAGGTGAGTGTTATCCACTCCCTGCCCCACCGCACACATGGAAATCACCCATTTCACAGCTTGGCATGGAGCATGGGATCTCTCATCACACTGTACCTCGGAGAAGAGAGTGCAACTCGTTTATCACACCGTAAACACTTACAACAGACTCACCGGGCAAAAGCGCAACCAAACAAAAGGTTGTACTAATGCCAGGCTTTATAATACCCATTTATTCAACTCTGGCATATTAAAAAATAAAGCCCGGGGAGGAGGAGATCCCCGGGTTTGCGGGGGCCGGCGTGGGACCCCGCATGTATTTTGATCATTGCCCCCGGGACCTGGTCCACATGGGGGTCTAATTAAACAAAGCGCGGGAGCCAGCGCTATGCTTTAAAAAACATTTTGGGCCTCATCGACGAACCCTACATGACTCCCGCCAAAAATAAAAAAAATTGCTTTCTTTGGCCCTGGAGGTCTCTGTGGGACCCCCTGAGCAGGCCTAAGGGGGTCAGGGTGTTTCTACCCTGCCCCCTTTTCTAGCTTTTTTATCCTTTTTTTACTGTTTTCTTGTGACTCGGTAACAAGATAGCTGATAACACTTCCTAGTTTGGAGTGTTGACAGCCAATCAGAATGAAGCTCATGCTCTGAAGGGTTCGCAAATCTTCCTCAGCCCTCAGATATCTGCATTTTTATTTTTTGAATTTCTCAGGAACTCCTGAACGAATTTACACCATTTAAAAAAAGCATGCTTTCCGGACTAAGACCTACCTTTTTGCCAAATTTGGTGTAATTCCGTTCGGCAGTTCGGGCTGTAGCTTTTTCTAAAGTTCCTATGGAAATTAACATGGAGAAAACACATTTTGGGACCCCCCCTTTTTTTCTTGCCCCCGCTTGACGAATCACCCCGAAACTTTCAAGACAGGAGCTGACAGGAGCTGACCTGAGTGAACCATTTAGTTTTGAAAATTTCACGAAGATTCATCAAATGGCGCCAAAGATATTGGCAATAGAAAAAACGCTTTTTGAATAGAAACAAGGTCCTAACTATATATATATTCACTGAAAAAAACATAGGTTTCAGGGGTGTTATAGTTAGCTGGACTTTTCACTTGTACAAAACCATTGAAATTCCCCAGTTATAGTTAGTTCAGCTAACTATAACTCGCGCGCCCGCAATGCACTGCTGATGATGTCACATATTACATCACTCATGACATGGTCAGTGACATCACTCATGACATCACTGATGACATCTCAATGACATCACTGATGACATCATCCAGTGAATGTGTGTTTTTCTGAAAATTAAATATGTTTTATATATGTATATCTCAAGGTCGATGGAAGAATAAATGGGTATACAAGTGTCTAAATGGATGATTTGTTTTTGAAAAATTGATTGTGTAACTGACTGATTAAGTGTGTCATAGTGAATACATGGGTTAGTGAGTAATGTTTAAATATGTAAATATCTGTATCAGTCTCTCACTTTGTGTATAAGTGGCTGCATGGGTTGGTGAGTAGCTACATGGGTATCTATATAGGTTATTAGTTGGTTTTTTGAGTATCAGTCTGAGTGTCTGCATGGTTCGGTGGGGGGTATTACGTAGTGCATAGGTGCATGAATGAGTGACTCACTGTTTGTATGTGTTGAAGACAGCATGTGTGCATGACTGTATGGGTGGATGAGTGTGTGTATGGGTGTGTTAGTGAGTGAATGACTGTCTCAATAGTGTCTTTATGATTAACTACATATGTTTTAAACTAGTATATGTGACTATTGGTGTATATAAGTGAGTATATGTGAGAGTGAGAGATTGAATGAGTTCCTGTATGAATAAGTATGTGTTTCTATAAGTGATTGTTCAAAAGTCTAATTATGTGTAAGTTTCCGTAGAAGTTAGTGTGGTGGTGTGTGTATAACTGTATATGCAAGTAAATGTATGTTTGATTCTTTATTAGCACGAGTGACTATGTGTGTGAGAAACTCTATGGATGAGTGGCATTGTGTAACAGGATGTATAGGTGTATGAGTACATATGATGAGTGAGTACATGTATGAGTGACTTTATAGGACTGTTGGTGAATGAGTGGATGTGTATGTGGATCTTAGAATTACTGAAGAGGTTGTTGTAACTGGTATTGGTATGTCCATTGTTTTGAAAATTTGAGTCTCTATTTTTGAATGTGTGTATCAAAGGTTATATTAGGGTGAGAGGAGGTCTGCCACTCTATCACAAGGACAATGTCATCAGTGATGTCATCAGTGATGTCATCAGTGATGTCATTTGAGATGTCATCAGTGATGTCATGAGTGATGTCACTGACCATGTCATGAGTGATGTAATATGTGACGTCATCAGCAGTGCATTGCGGGCGCGCGAGTTATAGTTAGCTGAACTAACTATAACGGGGGAATTTCAATGGTTTTGTACAAGTGAAAAGTCCAGCTAACTATAACACCCCTGAAACCTATAGTTTTTTCAGTGAATTTCTGAGGTTTTTTAAATGCTAATTCCTAACTATAACGTGCCTGAAACCTATGGTTTTTTCTGTGAATTTCAAATGTTTTTTAAATGCTAATTTCTAACTATGCCTACAGAGATAGGACATGTGAAGAAAGACGAAAAACTGCACAGAAAGAAAAAAAAGAAGTGCAGAAAGAAGCAACAGAAGTCCTCAAAGACGAAGAAAAGTGCAGGAAGAAGGATAACGTGCAGAAAGAACAAAAAGAAGAGCAGAAAGAAGCCTTGTTGCAAAACCATCCTGTACCCTCAACTTTTTCAGACGGATACTGGTGGTAACTGAGTCTGACTAACCAGTCCTAGAGCCAGTGCTATGTTAAAAGACACTTACAATACAGTGAAAACACCTACATACACTAGGGAACATTATGCATTGGGGTCCCCCTGTGATTAGCATGACCTCCTCTGTAAGCCCCTAGTATATAATAGGGCAGGGGGATTAAAACTACCTCTTAAAACAGGCCACAGGGCTTTTTTGCACACGTTAACTCAGGCCCCGTCCCCTCCCTTCACCACTGTGTAAACACGCCCTGTGTCCGTTTTTAGTTGGGAGATTAAGTTCATTTGAATCCTGAGGGTCCCTAGGGTCCAACTAGCCCACTAGGTACCTCCAGTAAGTGCCACAGAGCTGCATTGCAGAGAGGTGTAAAAAGTGGCACGGCCTGGACCACCTCTCTGCAATGCAGCTCAGTGGCGCTTACGGAAGCACTTGGTGGGCTAGTTAGCCCCCAGGGGCCCTCAGTATTGAAGGGAAATTATATCCCCAATTTAAAACGTGCCATAGTGCGTGTTTGCACACGTCTCCTCAGGCCCCGTCCCCTCCCTTCACCACTGTGTAAACGCGCCCTGTGGCTGTTCTAAGTTGAGAGATTAAGTCCCCTTGAATCCTAAGGGTCCCTAGGGTCAAACTAGACCACTAGGTACCTCCAGTAAGTGCCACAGAGCTGCGTTGCAGAGAGGTGTAAAAAGGGGCTTGGCCTCAGAACACCTGTCTGCAGCGCAGCTCCCTGGCGCATACTGGAGATGCCTGTTGGGCTAGTTGGCCCTCAGGGACCCTCAGTATTGAAGAGGAATTAATTCCCCAACTTACAATTCGCCAGGGGGCGCATTTGCAGAGTGCTGCAAGGAGGGGGCGTGGCCACCGGCACGATGCCAGTCTTTTATTTATTTTAATTTTTTAAGAAGGGGGGCTGTGTGGTTCCCCTTCTTATTATAATTTATTGGCCCTGATGACCCCATCCCCCAGGGCCTGTCGCCTAATTATATTTTTTTGACCCCAATCCCCAGGGCCGGCCACTGTTTTTTATTATTTTTTAAAATATATATATTTATAGACACACCTAGGACATGCTGGACAAACCGTACGTACCTATCACCATGACGATTTGCGTGATATTCATTAAAAGGTGACTATGCATACAATGAATCCACGTGGAATGTATTTACACCACTAGTGAAGCTCTGACATGTCTGATGCCCTACCGTGCCTAATCCCGGTAGACACCCTTGTCGTTTATTTATACAAACATGGGTAGCTATTGACGGGCACATTTAATACACATGCACACCAAGCCATTCAAAGGGGATTCGACAAAAATTCGA
Organism: Triturus cristatus; assembly: GCF_964204655.1. NCBI lineage: Eukaryota > Metazoa > Chordata > Amphibia > Caudata > Salamandridae > Triturus > Triturus cristatus. Next base: position 476,821,187 of record NC_140587.1, on the reverse strand, counting down.
CCAAAACTATGCAAGAAACCCCCCTCACGGTTAATAAAACACACATCCACTGCCGGATGTGTAACACTTTTTATTTTACTCTCTGGAAAGGGGACGAACATCACTTGAGAGTCACAGCGCGCTCCTGGCAGAGCCCAATGCTGTGTTACACCCACCATTGCTTGCTGAGTGCCACACACCTCTGTGTTGTATTCCACTAGCTAGTGCATATGCTATGACACTCTCTAGCCCATGTGCACTGTAACACCACCTCGTGAATATGTCATGCCACACTTGTCTTCGCACGGGTTATATTGCCCCATCTAACGTGCCTTCCTCGATGCCTATGTTATAACGCACAGTGCTATGCCATACATATTACAATCTGGGATCATATCTTTGTCACAGTGCATATGCAACGTTACACTCCCCAGCACATATTTTATATTACAACTTTAGAGACTAGTTAGGTTACACAACACTGCCCTGTGCATATTACACTCCAAGGCGCATATTGCATAGCACGCGCTAGTGCCTGTGCTATCTCGCGCTCTCCAATGAATCTGTAATTGCACACAATGTATTGCATATTATATTTCACGCCCGGTTCATTTTATATCACACTTTTTGGTGCACAGTTTATACCATACACTATATCTAGTTTTCATTTTCAATCGTGCTCTCAGGACTATGTTCTATATAACACTGTGTTCACCTACCCTTTTCACGGGCATTACATTTTGCGATAGGGGGTGGAGGTTCAGGGGGTGTTTCTGCCAAGTGAGCCCGGAGTCACAGTCACAAACGTCCTCTTCTTCCTGAATAAAAGTGAGGTTATGCTGCATACTTGTTCATATTTTAAGTAGTTCGCACAGACACACGTTTTAAAAACAATAAAGTTCCTAATACCCACGTTCTCTGAACAATTAGCTTGCTGCCCCATCCCCCTCCTCCCTATCCTCTGTTGTGTGAATCCATGGACTAGCCTCCTCCCTCCTGCCATGCATGGTCTGATGTGCTGCCACTGCCCTCAATTTAGTATGATGTACCAGTCCACTCCTCCTGCCCTCCATTGCCCAATTCTATGCCCCATCATTGACCTCCTGCTAAACTCTGTGCTTAGCTTGCTGCCCCTATTCTCCTTCCCCCTGCCCTCCGATGTCTTTGTGCATGCCCCTTGCTCCATCCTTTTTGCCCACCATGTTCCATGGACCTGCCACTCCTATCTACTCTGAGTGTTCTGTTGAGCTGCCACTCCCCTCCCACCTGCCTAGCATTGTCAGATGACTGTAACCTGTCCCTGCCACCTCCACCCCGCCTGTCCACATGCCATGCCCCTATCCTCTTCCTCCTGTCCTACATGGTCCATTGTACTGCCACACCCTTCTGCCCTCCCTGGTCTGTTGTGCTGCAACTGCTCCTCCTGCCTGCCCCGTGCGGTCTGTTGTGAGGCCCCTTCCCCTGAACTTTCTTGTCTGTGCACAGGTCCTGACCCTCCCTTCTATCCTCCATCGTCCTTTATGCATGCCCCTGCACCCTCCTTCTTGCCCATCATAGCCATTGTGCTGCCACTAACCCTCCCACTTGCCATGCATGGTCTTCTGTGCTGCCATGGCCCCTCCCACCTTCCCTGTGTGTTCAGTTAGCTGCCCCTGACCCCCTTCCACCTTCCCTCCATGGTCTGTGTGTATGCCATCACAGTCTCAGTGTTGCTCTTCATGGTATGTCTTGCTTCTAGTGGCCATCCTGCCTGACCTCCATGGCTATCTTGCTGCTCCTGCCCTGCCCCCTTGCCCCCAGCCCTCTGTTTACATGTGCAGACCCCTACTCCCTCCCTCCTGGCTTGTATGTTCCATTGTAATGCCCCTGATCCGTCCCTCCTGCCCTTTATGGTCTGTTATGCTGCAGCTTTCTCTCCTGTCTGTCCATTATGGTCAGCTAGCTACCATTGCCTCTTGCCCCTCTGTTCTCTGTTGTCCATGTGCATGGTCCTGTCCCCTCCCTCTTGCTTTCTATGGATTGTTGTGCTGCACTCCCGTCCCGCATGCCCTGTGTGGTGTATTGTGTTGCTGCAAACCCTGATGCCTGCCCTGCAGGGTCAGTTTGGTGCACCTCTCCATGTCCCTCCTGTCCTCTGTTATCCAAGTCCATGTCCCTACCCCATTTCCTTCCATGATCCAATGTACCATACTTGCGAACATTTTGAACTTGGTAAGAGGGAGATTTTGAAAAAAAACTGGGGTATTGATTTTCCCCTTTGAGTTACATTGAAAAATAGGAGATTGTAGACAGGAGACAGATCAAATAAAGCCCATTTGAGCTTAAAAACATTGGACGTTTCCTGGCTGAATCGGGTCTGTTGGCATGTATGGTTGTACTACCATTGCCTCTTCCTTCTGCCCACAATGGTCTATTACATTGCCACAGCCTCGCTTGCAAGTCCTGTATTGTTGGTTTGTTGCCCCTGCCCCCCTTTCCACTGCCTCCATAGTCTGTTGTGCTGCCACGGCCCTTCCTGCCTGCTCAGTGTGGTTAAATTGTTGCCTTTGCACCCTCCTACCTGCCTTCAATTTTCAGAGTTTGTGCCCCTGGCCTCTGCCTCTCAACAGTATCCTAATGAACAACTAGATTGCTAACATTCTATATTTATTACAAAAGTGTGGAACGCCTGACGTCATCTTGATGTAATCAAAACTGTAATACCTAGAGCATTTCCTTTACAAATGACATATATGAGAGGGTCTTATTGGCATCATAATTATGGTTAGTGCTCTAAAAGACTAAAATAAGGACATATTTTCTGAGTTTTCAAATAGCGACAAAGCACTTTTAAATTATTTGTTATCTTTATGTTTTTTTATCCAGTTGACCACTTGATTAAATGTTGCACTTAGGCAGAGGATGTGGTGTTACTTCCAGAACTGCAGACTTTGCAACTGGGGAACCAGGTTGGAGTTTCTGCTTCAGCTCGATATTCTGTGATTCTGGTCAAATCACTTAGTCTCCCCATGTCTACAACCAAAATAAATTTGTTCTTGTGTGATGTAACCAATGCTCATGTAAAGCACTCCAATACCTGACAAGTCTGCACTATATAACACTGCAAAAACACAAAATAATAAGTGTTTTGCACACTTCTGTCACTGGGCTATATTTGGGCTACATCTGGGTGATTTTGGGCTACATTTGGGCTCTTTTGTCTCCGGTGGCCATCTTGGGAGATTTATTTGTTATGAAGTTTCCTAATTTCCTCATGTACTGCAGTCTCCTCAGTAGGAAATGCTTTCAGTTTTTTACTTTGATTCCATCATGAAGGTATTCAGATATGTCACACATTTGCCATAAATTCTGAATGTTAGCACTCTGGTTGCTCATTAGGTCACTGTAGTAAAACTACTGTTCACCATGGAAGTCTGCTCCTGGTATTAAAAGTGCATGTTTCAGTCTGCATGTCAGAATTTTTTAATGAAATAGAAGAGGATTTGAGAAGTCACTCAAAATGTGCCCTCATTTTCTTTCTTCAGCATTAATCATAATTTCTATGGCAAAATGAACCCCCTCATTGTGTTCCTTTTTAAATTAAATGTTTTAAGTATTACCAGTTTATTCCAATCAAGATGGCTTCAGGTGTGCCATACTTTTGTCATAATGAAGACAGTAAGCGCTCTAGTTGTTTTTAAGAACACTCTGGGACATTCTGTCATTGGGCTATACTTGGGCTACATCTGGGTGATATTTGGGCTACATTTGGGCTCTTTTGTCTCTGGTGTCCATCTTGGGAGACTTATTTGTTATGAAGTTTCCTAATGTCCTCATTTACTGCAGTCTCCTCAGTAGGAAATACTTTCAGTATTTTACTTTGATTCCATCAAGAAGGCATTCAGATGTGTCACACATTTGCAATAAATTCAGAATGTTAGCACTCTTTTTGCTCATTAGATCACTGTAGTAAAGCTACTACTCACCAGGGAAAACTGCTTCTGGTATTGAAAGTGCATGTTTCAGTCTGCATGTCAGAATTTTTTAATGAAATAGAAGAGGATTTGAGAAGTCACTCAAAATGTGCCCTAATTTTTCTTTCTGCAGCACTAATCATACTTTTTATGGAAAAATGAACCCCCTCATTTTGTTCCTTTTTTTTTTTGTTTTTTTGTTTTTAAAAACCTTTATTTTAAATCAGTGACACAGCTATTCAGCCGACAACCCGGAGGTACGGCAGCTTTAGAGACTCAACACATGCTTGCGTCCACATTTTACCGACAGGAGAGTCAAAGGTTCTGTTTTAAATAAACATAAATCCAACCCTAAACACAAACAAGGCGATAAGTACTGTAAGCACCAAAAGAGGTTCCCCTCAGGGGGGACGAGCCCCATCCCGTCCAACAGACACAGATCTATAGTAAGGGAAAGGAGGGAAAGGCAGAGACTCAAGAAGACAAACACATACCAGCAAGGAATTCAAAGCCGGAAAGAAAGCTAAGGGGAAAGCTGCTCCTCAGGCGGGTCCGGGTCTGGGGGCAGGCATATGTTCCCTCTGTACTGGTTCCATGGCCCCCATACAGAGTGCCATTTCCGAGGGCGCCCTCGAGCACAATACACTGTCTTCTCCCTGAACATGCTCCAATCCATGTTTTCCAACCACGCTGTCAATGTGTGAGGCCTATCAGAGCCCCACAGCCGAGCAATGTCACGCTTGGCTACCATGTTCCCTAGGGTCACCCACTGAGTCTGTGCCGCGTTGTGGTCAGTAGGACTCCAGACATTCAGGAGACAACATCGCGCCTCAGGCTGCATGGCAATTCCCATCACCTCCCCCATCACCTCGTGGACTCGCCTCCAAAACTCCATAATCGCACCGCATTCCCAAATAATATGTAGGAAGGTGCCCACCATACCACAGCCTCTCTACATAAGCCCTCCTCAGAAAAACCCATATGGACCAACCTTGGCCCCGTCACATAGACCCTATGGAGTATTTTAAGCTGCACCAGCCGCAGGCGCGCGGGGATAGCGACCTCTTTGGGAGAAGAAACTGCATACTGCCAATCCTCATCATCTAGTTCAAGGCCATCCCTGGTCCATTGATCGCGCAACCCTAGAAGAAGATCCGCCCGAACATTAATAAGTTTCTTATAAATGAGCAAAATCGTGCTCTCTGGCATATGGCCATCCAGGATCCGGTCCTCCAATGGAGAGGACTCGGGCACCTTCTCCCCTTCTACAAGGACTGACCGCAAGGCGTGGCGCACTTGAGCATATCGGAAGAACTCCGAGTTCCCCAGCTCATATTCCTTCTGCGACTTCTCGAATGACTTTATCCTACCCTTAACCAGAAGGTCTCCAACCCTGGATATGCCGATCAGGTCCCATTTCTCAAACCCTTTCGTATGCCAAAGCTTTCCCAGAATATCGGAATCAAACAGAGGGGTGGCAAGGGTAAGCTTACCCTTCCAACCCAATGAGTCCGTCGCCACATTCCATACATGAACGGCCACTCTGGTGGGCCCCGTAAGGGTGAAGTCCGACGACTTCGAGTACAACGCTCTGTGGTAATTACCCCCACGGAGCAACCATCGGTCCATAGCGAAGCCGGGGCTAAGCGCCGGACCATATACACCATGGTTTATCGAGCTCAACTGGGTGGCCCAGTAATAACGTCGAATGTCTGGAAGTGCGATACCACCGTCGTACCACGGAAGCGTCAACTTAGCGATCGCTACACGCGGACGCCCGTCCCACAAGAGCGCGCGCTGGTGGCTTTCGACCTCACGGAAATAGCTGGCCGGGACCAAGTCAAGGGTATTCTGCAGAGCATAGAGGAAATGGGGAAGGGACATCATTTTGAACAGTGCGGCACGGCCAAGGAGGGAAAGCGGCAATCGCCGCCAGCCCGCCACATCCCGCCGCAGACGCGCCAAGGGAGGGAGCAAGTTCTTCTCGTAGCGTAAAATGGGGTCGGTGGAAATATAGATCCCCAAATACAAAAAGCCCTGCTGGGCTATCTGTATCGAGCAGTTGCGCGGGACGGGCGGGACATCCCCACACAGGACATACAAGTATGACTTCCCCCAATTAATGACTAGGCCAGAGTTTCTACCGAAAGAGGTCAAGACGTCGCAAACCACTATCAGAGATTTCTTGGGCGAGGCAAGGTATAGCAGAATATCGTCGGCGTAGAGTGAAATACGGTCTTCGTGGTCAGGCGACCAACGAATCCCACGTATGTCCGGGTGCCATCGTATCCATGCCGCTAACGGCTCAAGAGCAAGGGCGAACAGCAACGGCGACAGGGGACAACCCTGCCGGGTGCCTCTCCCGAGCTCGAACGGTGCCGACGCCTGCCCGTTCACCACGACGCTTGCAAGAGGCCCCTCATAGAGCAACCTCACCCATCCCACAAATCCAGGCCTGAAGCCGAACTTGGCTTGCACAGCCCACAGGTATGCCCACTCCACCGTGTCAAAGGTCATCGTGGCATCGAGAGACGCCACAATAGCCGGCTCTCGCATCGTGCCCGTCCTAGCAATCACTCCATGGAGGCGTCTAAGATTCAGTGCAGTGTTACGGTGCGGGATGAAGCCCGACTGATCCGGGTGGACCAAGTCGCCAAGCACCCGGACCAGGCGGTTAGCGAGGATCTTAGCAAGGATTTTCGGCTCGGCGTTGAGAAGTGAGATCGGCCGATAGGAGCCACACTTATCCCGGGGCTTTCCGTCTTTATGAATTACTACAATCGTCGCCAGCCGTTGATCGAGCGGAAGAAACCCATTCCCCCGCGCCTCCACGAACATGGCGCGCAGGTGGGGAGCCAACTTATCCGGACAAAGCTTGTACAGCTCTATCGGCAGACCATTTGGGCCCGAAGCCTTACCGGAGCGCAACGCACGGATAGCACACGCCACTTCGTCTACAGTGATATCACCATCGAGGTCCTCCCTATCAATGGCAGAAAGGCAGGGCAGAGCGATGTCACGCAGAAGATCACACGAGTCCTCAGTCGGCCTATCCGAGACCGAGGTGTATACCGTACGAAAATAGTCCGAGAAACACCGAACTATCCCGTCGGGATCAGTGACAACCTCTCCCCCATCCGTCAACAACTCCGGCACCACACGATTAACACGCTCTTTTTTATCCAGCCATGCCAGCAATTTCCCGGCCTTATCACCAACGTCATACAACTGACCCTGCTGCTCCCTATTGAGGGTCTTGGCGGCGTTTGTCACCAGGTCCCTATATTCCAATTGCTTCAGGCTCAAATTATGCAGTGTGGACGTTGCAACATCCCCCTCCAAGGCCACTTCTAAAGCCGCTATCTCGTCCTCTACTTGTATCACCTCGGCGTCTCTCCGCCGCTTGGCGGCCACTACCAAGGACAAAGCCTCCCCTCTCAGTACAGTCTTAGAAGCCTCCCACAAGGACACCGCGGATTCAACTGAGCCCTGATTATCTCGAAAATAGTGGTCAACTGTCTTCAGTAACGCGCTGCGGAGCTTGGGGTCATGAAAGTACCAGGGGTTAATGGGAGCCACCCTGCCCCCCACCACCCGGCCAATGTCCAGACGGGCCCACACCGGTGAATGATCAGATATGCCCCGTGCCATGTGTCTAGCCTCAGATACCAAAGAGGCGTGTGCCGCCAGAGTGAGCAAATAATCAATACGAGAGAGACTCCCGTGGGCCCCGGAATGAAAGGTATATTGTCTCTGAGTGGGGTGCCGCAGCCTCCAACAATCTACCAGACCAAAAGTATCAATAAAGTCGGGAAGCCACTTCTGAGCACCCCCGGTGTCTCTGGGCGGGTACCTATCGAGCATTCCAGAACCAACAGCATTGAAGTCTCCTTCCACCACTAGCATCCCTTCGGGGAGTTCCAACAAGGCCTTGCCCAGATCAGCAAACGTGGAGGCCTGCAGGGCAGGAGGGACATAAACAGAAACCAATACCAACGTTCTGCCCTCCCACCTCCCCGCCACGGCCACAAAGCGCCCCCTATCATCAGCAATGGTGAAGTCAACCTCAAATGGTAGGGAAGCTCTGACAAGTATGCCCGCACCCCTGGATCCCGAGGAAAACCCCGAGTGAGCAATGAATTTATAGCCCTTTCTGTTAAGTGCATAACACATATTCCCTATAAGGTGGGTCTCCTGCAGGAGGACCACATCTGGTGAGGTCCGTTTCAAAAATTGCAGGACTATCCCCCGTTTGATACGATCCCCTAAGCCATTAACATTCCAGCTAATTATGTTTAAGCCCCTATCCCCCATCCCTGAACACAAAGAGACCTCCCCCCCCCCCCGGAGAACCACAATCGGACAATTCTGACAGTCATTGCTACGCCTTGCAAGAAAAAAACAACCCCAAACAACAACCCCAACATCCTGAATCCCCCCCCCACCCTGCACCCCTGCGTCAGCTTACAAAGCCCCCCCAACATGCAGTGTGCCTGTCGCCCTATCAAAAACAAATCTACAAAAAGTACCCCAAGGGAGGAAAGAGCCCCTATCTTCCCCCCGCCGCCCTCCCATTACTGCAATAAGGTGCGAGTCACTGTCCGGGGCTGAATCAAAACAGGCCGACACCAGAGGTATCACTTCTGTCCATCCCGGTCGCCTTCCGCCCCATCCACGCTGTCCCGGCCGGGCCGTCGCCGAGGGAGTGCATCCAACCGGTCCCCTGCCATGTCCGGTGATTCGAAGAAGAAAGTCCGATCCTCATATACCACACGCAGCCTGGCGGGGAAAAGCATGGCATACTTCAGGTCCATATCCCTAAGCCGCCGCTTCACCCCCAGGAAACTTTGCCTCTGTTTCTGCACCATCTGGGTGAATTCAGGGCAAAAGCTCACAGAGGCATTCTGAAAAGGCACCGGGCCTGTCACCCTCGATGCTTGCAGGATAGCGTCCCGATCCCGAAAATGGAAAATCCGGGCGACAATCGGCCGCGGGGGGGCTCCCACCTTAGGCCGTCCGCCAGGCACTCGGTGAGCCCGCTCCACCGCAAAAAACTTGCCGAGGCCCTTAGGCGCAAGATGGTTCACCACCAAGTCTTCGACGAGTAAATCCACGGAGAGCTCCTCTGAAGTTTCCGGGACCCCAATAAGGCGCACATTGTTGCGCCGGGCCCGACCTTCAAAGTCTTCGAGCCGGCGGGCGGAGAGGTCATTCGCGGTTCGTAACTTGCGAACCTCGGCCTGAAGCTCCGAGACATCGTCCGCGAGGCCAGTGGTCTGGAGGTCCAGGGACTTGACCCGCTCGTTGGTTTTGCCCAGGTCCGCGCGAATCAGGTTGACATCAACCAAGATCATGTCCACCTTGTGCGCCAGGGTCTCGAACTGCCGGCCAATCGAAGATTGCATCCCATCTATCGCCCCCTTGATATCCTGCAATGATAACTCCGAGGCCGGGGATGAATCGGCCTTCTGTGCTTCCAGCGACTGTCCCGATCCACTAGGCGACCCCTTCTGCTGGGCATAACGATCCATATTATTGGATTGGGTATAGCCACCTCGCCTGGTAGTCTTAGACTTCGACCTGTCCGCCTCTGATTTGGTCGACATCTCGAGTAGCAGGACGGTCAGTCGCAAAAGGACGTCCCTCACTCCGCTAGAGGAAACAGGGTCAACTAGGACTGCAGCAGCTAGTCAGGACCGTGTGGAGGTCCTCCAGACAATAGAGGGCCTGCACGGAGCACTCCCCACCCTGAGCGAACAAAGGGCGAGAAAGCGAAAGTGAAAGTGCAGCGGCGTCCGTCCGTCAGTTCACTCCTCCCAAGGCCGTTGTTGTTCAATTAGTGGCCGGGCATCCTGCCACCGCAAGCCCCTGGCATCCTTCGGAGGTAGGCCGCAATCTTCCGCCACGCACAACTTCGGTCCCCGGTGGGCGATCTTAGCCCGGATAACGTCAGTCGCCCCAGCTGTGACTCATCTGCAGGATGCCGTGCATGAAAATCAGGATTTAGGAAAGGATAATTGCAGGAGGGCGCGAGGGTAGCGGGAGCTCAAGGCTCACGCGGCCATCTTGGTCAAGCGCTAGGCTCCTCCCATTTTGTTCCTTTTTAAATTAAATGTTTTAAGAGTTACCACTTTAATCCAAGCAAGATGGCTTCCGGTGTGCCATATGTTTATCATAAGTAGGACTGTTAGCGCTCTAGTTGTTCTTTGGAACACTCTGGGAAGCTGCAGTAGAACAGAAAGGAATCAACTGACAGTCTCTGCCCTTGTTGGATGTACATGTTTTACTGAGAATGTCAGACTTCATTCTCACATGAATGAGAAAGATAATGTGAATTTACAGAAAATAAGCTCTCAGTTTAGCTTATAGATCACCTTCCAAACCTCTGTGGGAAAAGCATGAGAAAATATTTTTCTCTCAATCATGATATCCCAGTAGAAGGCTTTTTCACATGGTGAAATCACCTTAGAACATACCACAATTCCTAAAATGAGTATGGTACCATCAACAAATGATTTATAATGTAACTAAAGTCTTAAAACCTTCTATTAACTGCAATGCTTTTTAATGAGGTGCTATCATGTATATTGGTCCCAAGATGGCTGCCAACACTTCTTGGATGAAGTGCTGACAGCCAATCAGATCTCAGGATGAGATGTGTGGTTAGGCTCCGCCCACATATGTATATGATTTTACTTTTGATTTAGATTGACACCAGACCTGCAAAAGGCACTTCCCTGACCTGAGGACTACCTCTCTGCCAAATTTCAAGTAATTCTGTTCAGCCGTTCGGGCTGTACCTTGGACTAAAGGTCCCTATGGAAAATTGCATGGGGAAAATGCGTTTTGGGACCCCCCTTTTTCCTCAGCCCCCGCTTGACGAATCCCCCCGAGACTTTCAGGGTAGGAGTGGAGCGGAGCGCCCCACCTATTTTGAAAATTTCGCGAGGATTCGTCAACTGGCGCCAAAGTTATTCCAAATAGAATGTTGCGGATTTCCTATGGAAACACGGTCCTAACTATAACTATCTACTGGCGACCGCCAGTAGATAACATATATATATATATATATATATATATATATATATATATATATATATATATATATATATATATATATTACCTACTGGCGGTCGCCAGTAGGTAGTTATAGTTAGGACCACGTTTCCATAGGAAAACCTCAACATTCTATTTTGAATAACTTTGGCGCCGGTCGACGAATCCTCGCGAATTTCTCAAAATAGGTGGGGCGCTACGCTCCGCTCCTACCCTGAAAGTTTCGGGGGGATCCGTCAAGCGGGGGCTGAGATAAAAGGGGGGTCCCAAAACGCGTTTTTCCCATGCATTTTTCCATAGGACCTTTAGAACGAGCTACAGCCCGAACGGCTGAACAGAATTACTCAAAATTTGGCAGAGAGGTAGTCCCTAGGTCAAGGAAGTGCCTTTTGTAGGTTTGGTGTAAATCTGTTCAGTAGATTCTGAGAAAATAGCCTTTAAATCAATATATATATCTGAGCCCGCTTACGGTACGCTTACCGTACGCTTACGGTAAGCGTACGGCGGCGTGCGCGAGCGCGATTCTGATTGGCTGTTAGATCTTAGTAAACATTCGAATCGGCCGAAACCAGGAAGCGGCGGCCGCCATTTTGTGTATTTCACTCTGAAAAAAAAGAGTGAAAACAAGGAAAGGGGGCAATGAGGAGAGTTACAGACCCCCTAACATTTGTAAGGGGGTCAAAGAAGGACAGAAAAGTACAAAAAAAACATTTATTGATTTTAAAAAAAATCACGGGGTACGCGTACGGTAAGCTTACGGTAAGCGTACGGTAAAAAAAATAAAAATAAATAAATGAAAAGCAGATTTAAGAGTTTAGATATTAGGGAGCTCTAAAAAGAGCTGTTGGGTTTATGAAGTCATTTTTTTAGTGGTACCTACAAGTAAGTACCGATGCAGAGTCTAAGGTTCAAGAGGAAGACTCTGTTCCCTTCATCATTGAAGTGCACACCATCTCCTCTATAAATGTCTTGCATGTCATAACGCAAGTTGTTGTGGTAAATGGCACCCATACCATAGTCACGGAGGAAAGCAGAAACAGATTTGTTGACGTGCTTTCTTGCTTTGTCAATCTGTGGACAGAAATGATTGGACCAGTTCCATTTTTGCCTTTGGCATATGTTGGAAAACACAAAGGCAGTTTTAGGGAAAAGTGTAAACAGTTGTGCAAAGGTGTCCTTCATAAGCATTTCCAGACCTACCCCAGTCAAAGTGCCTAGGTCATTGCCACCACAGTGCACTATTATGAGGTCAGGGTGTTGGATTTGAATGAAGGATTTCACCAATGGCATCAATTGGTGCCACTTTAACCCTCTCTGACCAATCCATTTAATGTCTACATTTGGCAAAGCAAGGTCTCTCACCATATCTGTTTTCTCTGCAAACTTTTCACTCCAGAAGACATAGCTGTGCCCTACAATCCACACTGTGAACATCTTCAAAGGAGAACTGGATGCACTCAGGAGGTGTCTTTCAGTAGAATGGCAATATGAAAAGAAAGACAGTTTGGAAATGGAGGCATACATATTTTTTACAAAACAAAAAGAACTGATTGGCTGTTTCATACCATTCTAGAAAAAAAACTAGGCTGTATGTGAAAATTAATACAAGCATGTTTTGTATTGGTACAAAAAAATGTGTGACTAAAGAACAGTACTATGGATTTGCTGTTAGGTTTGAAAAGTCAAGCACTCTTGGTCTGTGGAATTGAAACATTGTGTGTCGAACTTCTGACCTAACTGAACACAGCAGTGTTCCATGAGCTGTTGCTATGGTAGCAGGCAGAAGTCAAGTTGGGGGAAGGGTACTAGGCAGAAGTCAAGTTGGGGGCAGGGTACTTTTGGAAAAGGGTTGGTTTTCAACCAATAGAAATGTGAGATTACATTTAAAAAAAAGGGGGAAGCACTGAGATTTGAAACTTACATGTATATGTGTGGAAAAATAGAGGGAAAGTTTGCCATTATCTGGTTCTGCTGAGAGGAGACAGGTGAACAGAACAGAGATCCTGGCTCTGATAATCTGCTGTTTGAGTGTCACATTTCTTTCAGAACTAACTAATTTTAAAGGTGAGTTTTCAGTTTGAGAGGGTATGTATGTGGTAACTTAAGAAATGAATAATAGAAATGGGAATTGTTTTTGTTGTAGTTACACATGGTGGTTTCATAATGTGTCAGTGTGTAAAAGTGATTTACATTTGCCCCTGAAAAAATAAAAGAGCAGTAAGTGTGCTTTGAAATTGGCAAAGAAATTTCGTTTTGGCTCTAATGTGAAAACATGACTCTGTGTGCATAGAAGAATTATAGACAGAGATTTATTGCGTCTTGCTCTGGTGATTTCACAGTTGCATTAGATGGAAAGGGGGAGCGAATTTTTGGGGGAAGAAGCAGAGGCTTAGCACACACCCACGTCCTTGCCGTGTATAGTCATGCACAGTATGTACAAGCCAGTGGGGTTTTCAGGTTTAAGTCTGTAATGCAAATACATTCAGCATCACTAAGGCTGGTTGCCCTTGGTGGAGTGTAGGCAGTCACAGAGAATGCACATGGTGGTGGTCTGAAAAAAAAACAGCTTGGACACGTGCAATTAAATAAAGCAAAAATAGTGGTTTCATAATGTGTCAGTCTGTAAAAGTGATTTCAAATTGTAAAAAGAGATTTTCACTTGCCCCTGAAAAAATAAAAGAGCAGTAAGTGTGCTTTGAAATTGGCAAAGAAATTTCGTTTTGGCACTAATGTGAAAACATGACTCTGTGTGCATAGAAGAATTATAGACAGAGATTTATTGCGTCTTGCTCTGGTGATTTCACAGTTGCATTAGATGGAAAGGGGGAGCGAATTTTTGGGGGAAGAAGCAGAGGCTTAGCACACACCCATGTCCTTGCCGTGTATAGTCATGCACAGTATGTACAAGCCAGTGGGGTTTTCAGGTTTAAGTCTGTAATGCAAATACATTCAGCATCACTAAGGCTGGTTGCCCTTGGTGGAGTGTAGGCAGTCACAGAGAATGCACATGGTGGTGGTCTGAAAAAAAAACAGCTTGGACACGTGCAATTAAATAAAGCAAAAATAGTGGATTCATAATGTGTCAGTCTGTAAAAGTGATTTCAAATTGTAAAAAGAGATTTTCACTTGCCCCTGAAAAAATAAAAGAGCAGTAAGTGTGCTTTGAAATTGGCAAAGAAATTTCGTTTTGGCACTAATGTGAAAACATGACTCTGTGTGCATAGTAGAATTATAGACAGAGATTTATTGCGTCTTGCTCTGGTGATTTCACAGTTGCATTAGATGGAAAGGGGGAGCGAATTTTTGGGGGAAGAAGCAGAGGCTTAGCACACACCCATGTCCTTGCCGTGTATAGTCATGCACAGTATGTACAAGCCAGTGGGGTTTTCAGGTTTAAGTCTGTAATGCAAATACATTCAGCATCACTAAGGCTGGTTGCCCTTGGTGGAGTGTAGCACTGTGGACATGGGCTTTTTAAAAAATCTGAAAAGTGGTTTCATAATGTGACAGTTTGTAAAAGAGATTTTCACTTGCCCAAAAAAAAGAGCAGTTTGTGTGAATTCAAATTGGCAAAGAAATTTCGTTTTGTGACTATTGTGAAAAGAAATTTAGTAATATATTTAAATACAATAACGGATTTTTTTTTTAGTTTTTTTCAGGTATTGCTGAAGAACAGTGAACAAAATTTAAGATGCCTACAAAATCTCGAGTTCAAAAAACGCTAAAAAAAAAACTATATTTGAAGACAACTGGAGGACCAAAGTTAGTAGAAGATGCTGATGTTGGGAAAAAGAAAAAATCTTCTGGTAAGCAAAAAAAACAATTTGTAAACAAAATATTCAAAACAAAGAAAAATGTACAAAATGTCTGTTCTCGGAAAAATGTAACAAAAAATAGAGAACAGCAAAAAATTGAGAATTTAGTTAATGCAAATATACCTTCTGCAATTGAAAAGTTTAACATAAACAGAAAAACAGCATTTAAAGAGATACGTAGAAAAATGTTTCAGAGAAGAGTTATGTCCAATTTGATAAAGGATATAAAGAAATATAAGCAAAAGGCAAAATATTACAAGAGAAAAAAAGAAATTGAAGCCATTGCAGCAAAGGCATTAGAATTAAAAAGGAAACTTTTCATTTTAATTTTGAATAGGATGCGTACATTAGATAAAATGGTTAATGTACTGAAATCACAAAGCAAAAGCAAAAGAGTAGTGAACAGAACAAACTTTTGTAAAGTTTTTTTAGGAAAGTGGATGCATAGTTCAAGTAGTGAACCTTTTTTTAATGAAGAGAGCTATTTTCAAAGTAATAGTTTGCTGCATGCAGTTGACACCAGAGGTCGTTCATACGAAGTAAAAAATGGTAGCATAATGGAGAAGGAGATAATGGTTCCAAGAGATGAGGTACAAGTGATGGCAGATGAGGCAATGGGGAGACGTCCTAAAGCCCCAGTGTACACTTGGAATTGTAGTAGTATTTGCACTGTGCGTCAGGAATCTATTGACAGATTTCGAGAGTTTCTAAGAGAATATAGTAAAAAAAGTGTAAAACAAAAGATTAAGGTGCTTCAAAGTCTGGATCCATGCAGAGTGAGAGAGAATACTGGTTTGCAGGGTCATTCTCTTGCTTGTCTATCTAGAAAAGTGTGCAATAGTGTTTTCCATCATTTTAGGATGCTGGCTGTTCATCATACTGAAATGAGAAAGTTTGTGAGACGGTTGTATTTTGCCAAAAGTCCAGCAATAAAGTTAAATGAATTGAATAGGGCTCTGTTCCGAGGAACGGTATCAGATGTAGAGAAGGTTGTTGATGAAATTCAGTTTTGTTACTTTGGTCCTGAACAAAACAGTGCAGAGAAGGACACAGTAAATGAGGCAGAAGTGGAAGAGAATGTAGAACCTTGTGTAAGTAAGACATTTAATGATCACATAACAAAATTTGCAATAATCTCTAATGAAAGACCAAATGTTACTTGTATTTGTTGCCGCAGAACTCATTATAGAAAACAAACTAGGAATGTTGATCTCTACAGAAAGAGTGAAAATGAAGATAATTATAAGTGGATGGATTTTGCCACATATATATTTCTTGAAAATTGTTTTGAATTGGGTGAAGATCAGCGTATTTGTAAATACTGCTACAACAAGTTAGAGGAAAATAGAATGCCGACCAGAGCTGTACATAATAATTTAGAATTGGATGCTATTCCTGCTGAACTTTCTGAATTAAATACATATGAGTCTATACTCATTCAATGTGTTCATCCGTTCCAGACCATAGTACGTATGGAGCCCAAAACTGGTAAATTACCTCCTTCAGATTTACTGAGAGGTTTAAAAGGTAGAGTGGTGTATTTGCCCTTGGATTTGAAAAAAAATATGGAAACTATTGATGCGGATACTTTGGAAACTGAACCATTAATTATTCTGGTTAATGGTGTACCTACAAAGAATAAGAAGATTTGGCAGGAGCTGGTAGATGTGCGGAAAGTACAAAGAGCAAATTTGTATTTGAAAAAAATAACAAATGGTATGAATCAATTGATATAGAAGAAGAAGAAGAAGAAGAAGAAGATTTACAAGGAGACACAGAAACACCAACTGGACAAATTGAAAAAGTGGACAAGTCAAAGGAAGAAGAAATTTATGAACATTTTAGCATACATCCTCTCCATTCGAAAGAAGTTATGGGAGACAATATTGATCTCTTTCAGATGAAGAAAGCAAAAGGAAATCCCGTGAGTGTATGGGAGGAGAGCTTGGAAGCTCGATGTTTTCCCCAGCTGTTTCCTAAAGGAAAAGGAGGACGATACGATGAACGTCCAGAACAGATTCCAGCTTCTGAGTATCGAACTACAAGACTATATGCTGAAGATCCCAGATTTCGACAAAGTATTCCTTATTTGTTCCATCTTTTATTTGAAAGCGACTTGTCTGCACTGTCTTATGCAGTAAATCACATTTTAAAAAGTGGAGTACATTTACAAAATGTGTCTGCTAAGGATTTTATGGAGAAAGTGCAGCACCGAGATGATCATTTGGAAACACAACTGATCAATCTGATGGCTTGTCAGCGTGGGACAAATGAATATTGGTACCGACGCCATGGTGAACTAAAATGCATGTTACGCAATTTAGGAACACCAACATGGTTCCTTACCCTAAGCTGTGCCGAGTACGCTTGGGATGATTTACTGGATTTTCTACGAGAGGCCAATTCAAACATTAAAAACATCGAATACAAGACAGCAGGAGAACTGTGCTCATTGGATCCGGTTAATGTTTGCAGATATTTCAATCATAGATTTGAGGCTATGATGTCCTTCATCTGCAATAAAAAAAATCCACCCCTTGGAGAAGTAGTGGATTTCTTTTGGAGAAAAGAGTACCAGGCAAGAGGTGCTCCTCATATTCATATGCTGCTGTGGATCAAGGATGCCCCAAAGTTTGGAACAGATACTGATGAAGCAGTGTTATCTTACATTGAAGAATATGCAACATGTGCTATACCTAAAAGCACAGAAGAGAACAAGTTAAAGGAGCAAGTTCTACGTTTCCAAAGTCATCGGTGTGGAAAATACTGTCGACGGAAATACAAGAGCAAAGAAAAATACTACACTAAATGTCGATTTGGATTTCCTAGACCTGTTCTTACAAATGGAAGAGTCAACAGTTTTATGTCAGCTGTGAGACATACTATCACAAGAAAATCACCTAAGAATACCTACAACCTTAAAAGAAAAGAAGAATCAAAAAATATAAATGACTACAACCCAGTCATTTTATCCATGTGGAACGCTAACATGGATATACAGTATGTTGCTGACAATTCCATTGCTGTTGCTCGATATGTAACGTCTTACATTACGAAATCAGAAAAAACAGAATTGAAGGAAATGTGGGAAGAGATTTCTCACGAGAAGACTGTCAGTAAGAAGCTGTACAGTTTCAGTTTGAAGATGTTATCGCATCGAGAAATTGGATCCTACGAATGTTCAGATAGGTTATCTTCTGCAAGTCTCTACTCGAAGTCAAGAAGAATAATTTGGGCAAGTTTAGGCCTTGCAGCAATGAGAAATCGGGTACTGAAATCTGTTGGAGAAATTGAATATTTGGCTGAGAATGACCCAGAAAGTACAGACATATTGAAAACAAACATGTTGGACACATATTATCCCAAGAGAAGTCATCATCTGGAGAACATGTGTCTCTATGAAGTGTTACAGAACTACATTTATTCACGGAAAGCTGCAGAAGACATCAACAGTGGAAAATATAAAGTTGTTGGTGAAGAAGGATGTTTGGTGAAGCAAACCAAAGGAAGTTTGATAAATCACCGGAAGCTGAGTTGCGACACTACCGACAAGAAAGAATTTTACTACTTGGCTCTTTTACAGTTGTTTAAACCATGGCGTACAGAGGATGAACTACTGGGAGAATTCCAGAGCTATGAAGATTCTTTTAATGCTTGCAAAGACACCATACAATGCAGTACATTCTCAACTTATCTGCAAATGTTAAATGAAGAAATTGAACAGGAAACTACAATTGCAGCAGAAATAGCTAGAGACAGTTCTCAGGACAGCCAAAGTTCAGGAACACACAGTCAAGATCCCCTAGGACAACCAATCGTTGAAAATGAAGCATCAATAGCCATGAATGAAGTGGAAACGGCTATGAATCAAGCTCAAGAAGAATTTATAGACTTAGAAAATTTGGAAAGACAACTGAATCAAGAGCAGCAACAAATTTATGAAGAGATCAAAAACAAAATTGATCACGGATTTCTACATATCAAAAAAGAGTGCTCATGCACATCATTTCATCCAATCAGGATGTATGTAAGCGGACAAGCTGGCACTGGAAAAAGTTTCCTAATTAAAGTCATCAGAAGCTACCTAAAGCAAAAAACGGATTCTACTTTGTCTTGTGTGGTTACTGCTCCAACTGGGTTAGCAGCATATAACATAAAAGGAATCACCTTACATCGTTTGCTAATGTTACCAGTGGAGCATGAGAACAAAATACAATTCAACAAGCTAACTGGAGAAGCATCCTTGGAAGTTTCACGAGTATTGAAGAAGATGCAAGTTCTCATTATTGATGAGGTGAGCATGGTATCAAACTTAATGCTTGCCTTTGTGCATTTAAGAATGCAGCAAATTTTGAAGACAGACTATGACGTGTAATTTGGTGGAAAACACGTCATAGTTTTTGGGGATCTTTTGCAACTTACTCCAGTTAAAGGACAACCAGTGTTTAATACTGTGACACATGAAGACACAAAGAAGTCATTGGGAAGCATTGGAAATACAAATATTTGGTCCTTCTTTGAGTACAAGGAACTTACAACTAATATGAGGCAAGCAAACGATGAAGAATATGGAAGTATTCTGAAAGATATCAGGATTGGACTACTCACAGATGTTGGGAAAAAAGCATTACAGAGTCGGCTGCTACATAATTTATTTCCAAAGGAAGAAATAGTTGCAGAGAAAATATACAAGAATATTGCAGAAAACAAAAGTGTCATCTGCTTAATGCCAACTCTACGTGAATGCTCAATATTTAATGAGGAGCTTTTGAAATTGGAAAAGGAAGACATCAGGAAATTGGAAGCAGTGGACAAAATTGAGGATGGAAGAATTACAGTCACAGTAACAGGCAAACTGAAAAATAAATTGGACTCACTAGAGAAGAACATCTCCAAAACAGCAGGATTAGAAAAAAATCTTTATGTTTGCATGAACTGTAGAGTGTTTTTAAGGAGAAATTTGGATGTTGAGAAAGGCTTAGTGAATGGAGCGATGGGAAGAGTTGTGGGTTTTATTAATTATCAGAAAAAAGAAGGAATTGAATGTTTACAAATAAAATTTGATCAGATAGAGGAAGTTAAAGACATTTGTCGTTGTTCAGTTCGTTTCATGCTTGTGAAAGACTTATATGTACGTAGGAAGCAGTTTCCGTTTTCACTAGCATATGCTGTAACTATCCACAAGTCTCAAGGATTGACTGTAGATTGTGCATTTGTGAACATTGGTTCAACTGTGTTCAAAGAAGGTATGGCATATGTAGCTTTGTCACGAGTCAAAACATTATCAGGTTTATTCATGATAGACTTTGATGACTCAAAAGTTAGTGCTGATACAAACTGTGTAAAGGAGTATAATAGATTAAGAAGAAGCTATGCTCCTCATTTAGGTCAGTATCCTGTGTTGGAGAAACGTGTAGTTTCTCGTAAAAGGAGAAATGAGAATATCTGTAATGAAGATGTAGAGAAGAGGAAAAAAAAGAGGAGTGATGTAATTGCAAGCAAAAAGAATAAGGAAAATGAAGAACAGGTTGTAGGATGTCATTTTGAAAATAGCTCTGGTGTCAACTGCTACGCTAATGTAGTGCTGAATGTTGCATTTTATCTGGAAAGTTTGCAAGAGCAGATAATAGTAAATCAGGGAAAAAGATTCTGTTCAGAGCTCAGTCTCCTTTTTGAAAAGCTGAGTAAAGATAAAACTCAAATAGAAAGTGCTACTGAAATTAGAAAACTTTTAGATGTATGTTCAGGACGAACACAGTTTTCTCAAAATGAACAGCAAGATGCACACGAATTTTTGATGTATTTTCTTCAGGTAGTGGAAGAAGAAGGAGTTCCCATTGACATTTTTTTTGGTCTCTCTTATAAATGGGAACATAGTTGTGATAATTGTTATAATATATGTGGCTCTATTGTTGATAATGAAAGGTTTATTTATTTGACATTGCCAGAGAGTAAAACAGTCACTTTTGCAAAATTAGTTAAAGATGCTAATCATAGCATGAAATGTGGTGAGTGTAATTCTGACATGTTTTCAACATTAATTTTAAGGGAATACGGACAGTATGTAATTTTAATGATGCAACGATGTAGAGCTGATGGATCAAAATTGGATACTTTAATAAAGAAGTTTACAGGACAGCAATTATCAATTTCAGGAAAAACTTTTGTAACTGTTGCAATAATTTTCCATGATGGACCTACTGTTACTTCTGGACATTACACAGTTTATCTAAAATGTGAAAAAGGCTGGACACTGTGTAATGATTCCCAATTGATTTTCAAACAACGTTTGCCTTTTGATTTAGCAAATTCCTATCTAATCTTCCTGAAACCTAAATTTTAGAGAGATTTGGCAAGATCTGGACAAAATAATTTTACCATTTTACTGGATTACCATTGCAATTTTGTAGAAAAAAGATTTTTAAAATTATCATTTGGCCTAAAGGAAAGATAACCAATTGTAATGTGGACTTTTTTAAATTTTAATGCAATTTTCAAAAACCAATAATTTAGAGATAATCGGTAACTTCTGCACATTTTAAATTATGGAATGCTATTGGACTGCCATTGGAAATTTTTTCCAAAATGATTTAAAAAATTACTATTTGGCCATGTGGAAAAGTAAGCAATTCTATTGTGGACTAAATAAATTATTCAAAAAATTTTCGTGAACCAAAATGTTACAGAGAATTGGTGAGATCTGGACAGATTAAACTTTAGAATTTTAATGGTTTTCCCTTGGAAATTTATTCCAGGAAAAAAAAAAAAATACTATTTGGCCTAAAGGAAATAAAATCAGATGTATTTTGGAGTTATTTGAGATATAATATTGTGATTATACTTCTGAAACAAACATATCAGACGGTATTTTAAAGAAAAAAGTATTGTTTTTAGATGATATTTTTTTAGAATAATATGCATTTCTGTAATGATAAGTTTAAGTGAGAAGACATTCTTGGCTTTTTTAATACAATCTTTGTGATTGTTAATTTTTTTTGCCCGCTGTAAAATGATGAATGCAATTGCTTTCACAATTAATAGTGAAATGCAATATATTCTGAAAACAGCAAAAATAAGGCAAAAATATTTTTTTGTTAAAAATGTAAATATGTGTATTGTATTATAAAATGGATAAAAAATATTAATACTTTTTTCTTTATTTTCAGATCGATATAGAAAATTTTCGGAAACTACAACCATTTTAAAAACTATTTTTTAAAAAAACAAATGAATAAATATTTTTTTTAGTGAGTATGGTAAGTTAAAAATAAAAATTGTAGTCTCTCAAGGACTTTGTAATGAGATAAATGATTTTTAGTGGGTTTTTTTAAAAAATAAAAAAAAGGTACGCTTACCGTACGCGTACGGTAAAAAAAAAAAAAAAAAGTTTTTAAAAAAAAAGAAAAAAAAAGATGAAAGATAAGGTTGGCTCTTAAAAGAACCGTTGTGTTCATGCAGGGACAGAGGAAAGAAAGATTGGGAATATTAGACGGTACGACAAGTGTGCTGATCTATTTTACTGTTCACCAGGGAAACACTGGTCTCCCTATAAGTAATTAGATCGTGACAAGTGGCGCACCGTACTTCAACCCTCGCAAACCGAGGGTTAATTTCCAGAGGGCCAGCAAAAGGAGATTCTCCCCCCACAGATGAAGGGCTCACCTGACCTGCAGAAGAAGGAGTCTGCCCTGCAGATGATGGTCCAGGCTGAGCTGCTGTGGATGTACTGGCTCGTCTTTCTGAAGAGTTACCTCCAAAAAGATGACCATGTGTCCTTCTGTGTACTTCCTGGAGGTGTCTCTTCATGGTGTGATTCCCAAAGGAATACTTCCTGTTAGGATTACCTCTAGAAAGTACACGCTTACACAGCTTGCAAGTAACTAAGGGTGCATTCACCTTTTGCTGGCCTTCTGGAAAAGTAAAATACTCCCAAACGTAAGAAGGCTTTACTTTCCTCGCTCTCTGCCTCAAGACAGTGCTGCTGGTGCTAGCCTCACTCTCAGAAGAGCTCTGCTGTTCTGCCATCGTATCCCAAAGACAAACCAGCTCCTTCTCCCAAGGGATCACAAGCAGAAATGAGGGGAATGGGTGTGGTGTAGGAGAGTTCTAGAACTGAAAGTAGTTTCAACCAATCAAAAGTTGTGTTTCAAGATCACATGACCTACCGTACGCTTACGGTACGCTTACGGTACGCTTACGGCAAAAAGTACGCGTGCGCGTAAAAAAGACACGCGCTTGCGCGCATGCGCATAACAGTCATTTCCCGGCACTTCCGCGTAACGTGCGCGTGTTGCGTAAGCGCGCACGCGTCCCACGCGCAGTACGCGCGGCCACGCAAAGTACGTAACTATGCGCAAGCAGCGTAGATAGATTACGGACGTTGCGTAAACCGTACGCTTACCGTGAGCTTACGGTACGCGTACTATAAAAAAAAAAAAAAAAAAAAAAAAAAAAATATGGAAATACATTTTACATGTTTATTTTAAAAAATATATATAAAAAAAATATTTAAGGATTTTAAAAATTTAAGCATAGTCTTTATAAAAGATAACAAAAATTAAATTAAAAATATGTTTGAAAAAAATGAAGAATAAAAGAAAAAAATAGCATTTAAAAAACCTTGCAAATTCACTGAAAAAACCATGGGTTTCACACACGTTATAGTTAGGAATTAGCATTTAAAAAACCTTGAAAATTCACTGAAAAAACCATGGGTTTCACACTCGTTATAGTTAGGAATTAGCATTTAAAAAACCTTAGAAATTCACTGAAAAAACCATAGGTTTCACACACGTTATAGTTAGGAATTAGCATTTAAAAAACCTTAGAAATTCAGTGAAAAAACCATAGGTTTCACACATGTTTTAGTTAGCTGGACATTTTACTCGTAAAAAACCAATGAAATTGCCCCGTTATAGTTAGTTCAGCTAACTATAACTCGCGCGCCCGCAATGCACTGCTGATGACGTCACATATTACATCACTCATGACATGGTCAGTGACATCACTCATGACATCACTGATGACATCTCAAATGACATCACTGATGACATCACTGATGACATCATCCTTGTGATAGAGTGGCAGACCTCCTCTCACCTTAATATAAGCTTTGATACACACATTCAAAAATAGAGACTAAAAATTTCAAAACAATGGACATACCAATACCAGTTACAACAACCTCTTCAGTAATTCTAAGATCCACATACACATCCACTCATTCACCAACAGTCCTATACAGTCACTCATACATGTACTCACTCATCATATGTACTCATACATCTATACATCCTGTTACACAATGCCACTCATCCATAGAGTTACTCACACACATAGTCACTCATGCTAATAAAGAATAAAACATACATTTACTTGCATATACAGTAATACACACACCACCATACTTACTTCTACGGAAACTTACACATACTTAGTCTTTTAAACAATCACTTATAGAAACACATACTTATTCATACAGGAACTCTTTCAATCTCTCCCTCTCACATATACTCACATATATACACCAATAGTCACATATACTAGTTAAAAACATATGTAGTTACTCCTGAAGACACTATTGAGACAGTCATTCACTCAATAACACACCCATACACACACTCATCCACACATACAGTCCTGCACACATGCTGTCTTCAACACATACAAACAGTGAGTCACTCATTCATACACCTATGCACTACGTAATACCCCCCACCGTACCATACAGACACTCAGACTGATACTCAAAAAAACAACTAATAACCTATATAGACACCCATGTAGCTACTCACCAACCCATGCAGCCACTTATACACAAAGTGAGAGATACACTTAATCAGTCAGTAACACAATCAATTTTTCAAAAACAAATCATCCATCTAGACACTTATATACCCATTTATTCTTCCATCGACCTTGAGATACACATATATAAAACATATTTAATTTTCAGAAAAACACACATTCACTGGATGATGTCATCAGTGATGTCATTTGAGATGTCATCAGTGATGTCATGAGTGATGTCACTGACCATGTCATGAGTGATGTAATATGTGACGTCATCAGCAGTGCATTGCGGGCGCGCGAGTTATAGTTAGCTGAACTAACTATAACGGGGCAATTTCATTGGTTTTTTACGAGTAAAATGTCCAGCTAACTATAACATGTGTGAAACCTATGGTTTTTTCACTGAATTTCTAAGGTTTTTTAAATGCTAATTCCTAACTATAACGTGTGTGAAACCTATGGTTTTTTCAGTGAATATATATATATATATAGATATAGATATATATATATATATATGTATATATATATACATCTGAAGAAGTTTACAAAACGAAACGCGTCATGCCGATGGTAATAAATAAAGAGCGGATGTTCTGTTAACCCGTGTGTGCTCTACTTTCTTCAACCTTGGAGGGAGAGTGGTTTGGATATATATAAATATATATATATATATATATTCACTTAAAAAAACATAGGTTTCACACATGTTATAGTTAGCTGGACATTTCACTCATAAAAAACCAATGAAATTCCCCCGTTATAGTTAGTGCAGGCAACTATAACTCACGCAAACGCAATCCTCTGCTGATGACGTCAGATATTACATCACTGTATTTAGACACTTAATTACCCATGTCTTCTTCCATCAATCTTTAGCTATACATATATTACAAATATTTATTTTTCATAAAGACACATATGTCATCAGTGATGTAATATCTGACGTCATCAGCAGAGGATTGCGGTCGCGTGAGTTATAGTTGCCTGCACTGAAGTTCATTGGTTTTTTACGAGTGAAATGTCCAGCTAACTATAACATGTGTGAAACCTATGGTTTTTTAAGTGAGTTTGCAAGGTTTTTTAAATGCTAATTCGTAACTATAATGTGTGTGAAACCTATGGTTTTTTCAGTGAATTTGTACGGTTTTTTAAATGCTAAGTTA
Organism: Triturus cristatus; assembly: GCF_964204655.1. Taxonomy (NCBI): domain Eukaryota; kingdom Metazoa; phylum Chordata; class Amphibia; order Caudata; family Salamandridae; genus Triturus; species Triturus cristatus. The sequence goes on along the minus strand of NC_140587.1, from coordinate 476,795,429 downwards.
TGTATTTATTAATTTATTTTTTTTCATGTTTTTCACCGTGCGCGCACCGTGCGCGCACTGTGGGCGCTCGGTGCGCTTCGCGCACCGAGCACCACCGGTTCGCAGTGCGTGCCGTGCGCGTGCCGTGTGCGTGCCGTGCGCGTGCCGTGCGCGTGCCGTGCGTGCGCGTTGCGCGCACCTGGCGATTTTTTTTTTTTTTTTAAAATTGTTTTTTTCTCCCTTGGGGTTCCTTCTGTGACCCCCTGACCAAGGCTAGGGGGTCAGGAACTGTCCACTCTGCCCCCTTTTCACGTTCTCCACCTTTTTTTTTCACCCCCTCAGACTGCGAGAGACAAAATGGCGGCCGACACTTCCTGGTTTCGACCGATTCGAATGTTTACCGACATCTAACAACCAATCAGAATTGCGCTCGCAATACGGTGCAGGCGTATAGATATTGATATGCTTTTAAATGCTATTTTCTCAGGAAATACTGAACAGATTTACACCAGAGCTGCAAAAGGCACTTCCTTGACCTTATGGCTACCTCTCTGTCAAATTTCACGTAATTCTGTTCAGCCGTTCGGGCTGTAGCTGCGACTAAAGGTCCTATGGAAAAATGCATGGGGAAAACGCGTTTTGGGACCCCCCCTTTTTCTCTGCCCCCGCTTGACGAATCACCCCGAGACTTTCAGGGTAGGAGCTGAACGGAGCGCTCCATTAGTTTTGAAAATTTCACGAGGATTCGTCAACCGGCGCCAAAGTTATTCAAAATAGAATTTTCAGATTTCCTATGGAAACTAGGTTGTAACTATAACTATCTACTGGCGACCCACTTGGGAACACTATCTTTTACCGATGATGCAACCGGCGACTCACTGTAGAAAAAACCCAGCACTACACAGACCATCAGGCCATACGTTTGTGGCCACGCCCACTGAGGCGGAGAAATCATTTAAAGTGTGCCTTTCATGCCGGAGGTATCCTGCGCTAGTCCGTTTTCCTTTGATAAAGTGCTGTTAGCACGAAACGCATCAGGACTGGACTTTACCGCGTGAAGTGGTTTGCTGTTCTTCCACTGCAATCTCCACTGAATAAAGCAGCCTAACACTCTCCTTCCTGTGTGGGCTCCACTTTTCTCTAGGCAAACTTGTGTGATGGATGTATTGCGGCTTTTGCCTGAGCCGCGAGGTGAGCCCAGCTGCAGGAGCAGCCCATGCTGCAGCGCCAAGCGACGAGGCAGCTAAGGAGCAGGAGGGGCCTGTGGAGTGATTAACGGAGGTGTTTGAACTAGCGGTACCGGCTCCACAACCCACTTGGGAACACTATCTTTTACCGATGATGCAACCGGCGACTCACTGTAGAAAAACCCAGCACTACACAGACCATTAGGCCACACGTTTGTGGCCACGCCCACTGCGGCGGAGAAATCATTTAAAGTGTGCCTTTCATGCTGGAGGTATCCTGTGCTAGTCCGTTTTCCTTTGATAAAGTGCTGTTAGCACGAAACGCGTCAGGACTGGACTTTACCGCGTGAAGCGGTTTGCTGTTTTTCCACTGCAATCTCCACTCAATAAAGCAGCCTAATACTTACCTTCCTGTGTGGGCTCCACTTTTCTCCAGGCAAACTTGTGTGATGGATGTATTGCGGCTTTTGCCTGAGCCGCGAGGTGAGCCCAGCTGCAGGAGCAGCCCATGCTGCAGCGCCAAGCGACGAGGCAGCTAAGGAGCAGGAGGGGCCTGTGGAGTGAGTAACGGAGGTGTTTGAACTAGCGGTACCGGCTCCACAACCCACTTGGGAACACTATCTTTTACTGATGATGCAACCGGCGACTCACTGTAGAAAAACCCAGCACTACACAGACCATCAGGCCACACGTTTGTGGCCACGCCCACTGAGGTGGAGAAATCATTTAAAGTGTGCCTTTCATGCCGGAGGTATCCTGCGCTAGTCCGTTTTCCTTTGATAAAGTGCTGTTAGCACGAAACGCGTCAGGACTGGACTTTACCGCGTGAAGTGGTTTGCTGTTCTTCCACTGCAATCTCCACTGAATAAAGCAGCCTAATACTCACCTTCCTGTGTGGGCTCCACTTTTCTCCAGGCAAACTTGTGTGATGGATATATATATATATATATATATATATATATATATCCATCACATATATATATATATATTCACTGAAAAAACCATAGGTTTCACACATGTTATAGTTAGCGGAAATTTTACTGATAAAAAACCAATGAAATTCCCCCGTTATAGTTAGTGCAGGCAACTATAACTCACGCGACCGCAATCCTCTGCTGATGCTAATACTGTATTTAGACACTTATTTGCCCATGTCTTCTTCCATACATTTTTAGCTATACATATATTACAAATATTTTTTTTTCATAAAGACACATATGTCATCAGCAGAAGATTGCGGTCGCGTGAGTTATAGTTGCCTGCACTAACTATAACGGGGGAATTTCATTGGTTTTTTATCAGTAAAATTTCCGCTAACTATAACATGTGTGAAACCTATGGTTTTTTCAGTGAATTTGCAAGGTTTTTTAAATGCTAATTCCTAACTATAACGTGTGTAAACCTATGGTTTTTTCAGTGAATTTGTACGGTTTTTTAAATGCTAAGTTACTTTACGCCATTCGTGGCGTGCGCGCCCACTTAACGCAGTTCATTCCGTGCGCGCACGGTGCGCTTCGCGCACCGTGCGCGCACAGTGAGCACGCGGTGCGCTTCGCGCACCGCGCGCCCACTTTACGCAGTTAGTGCCGTGCACGCACGGTGGGCACGCGGTGCGATGACAAAGCAAGAAAGCACGTCACCAAATCTGTTTCTGCTTTCCTCCGTGACTATGGTATGGGTGCCATTTACCACAACAACTTGCGTTATGACATGCAAGACATTTATAGAGGAGATGGTGTGCACTTCAATGATGAAGGGAACAGAGTCTTCCTCTTGAACCTTAGACTCTGCATCGGTACTTACTTGTAGGTACCACTAAAAAATCATTTCATAAACACAACGGCTCTTTTTAGAGCCCCCTAATATCTAAACACTTAAATCTGATTTTCATTTTTTTTTTTTTTTTTCTACCGTACGCTTACCGTAAGCTTACCGTACGCGTACCCCGTGATTTTTTTTAAAATCAATAAATGTTTTCTTTGTACTTTACAGTCCTTCTTTGACCCCCTCACAAATGTAAGGGGGTCTGTAACTCTCCTCATTGCCCCCTTTTCTTGTTTTCACTCTTTTTTTTCTGAGTGAAATACACAAAATGGCGGCCGCCGCTTCCTGGTTTCGGCCGATTCGAATGTTTACTAAGATCTAAGAGCCAATCAGAATCGCGCTCGCGCACGCCACCGTACGCTTACGGTAAGCGTACGGTAAGCGTACCGTAAGCGGGCTCAGATATATATATTGATTTAAAGGCTATTTTCTCAGAATCTACTGAACAGATTTACACCAAACCTACAAAAGGCACTTCCTTGACCTAGGGACTACCTCTCTGCCAAATTTCGAGTAATTCTGTTCAGCCGTTCGGGCTGTAGCTCGTTCTAAAGGTCCTATGGAAAAATGCATGGGGAAAACGCGTTTTGGGACCCCCCTTTTATCTCAGCCCCCGCTTGACGGATCCCCCCGAGACTTTCAGGGTAGGAGCGGAGCGTAGCGCCCCACCTATTTTGAGAAATAAAAGTTATTCAAAATAGAATGTTGAGGTTTTCCTATGGAAAAGGGGTCCTAACTATAACTACCTACTGGCGACCGCCAGTAGGTAATATATATATATATATATATATATATATATTCACTGAAAAAACCAAAGGTTTCAAAAACGTTATAGTTAGGGATTAGCACTTTAAAAACCTTGCAAATTCACTGAAAAAACCATAGGTTTCACACACGTTATAGTTAGGAATTAGCATTTAAAAAACCTTGCAAATTCAATGAAAAAACCAAAGGTTTCACACATGTTATAGTTAGCTGGACATTTCACTCATAAAAAACCAATGAAATTCCCCCGTTATAGTTAGTTCAGCTAACTATAACTCGCGCGCCCGCAATGCACTGCTGATGACGTCACATATTACATCACTCATGACATGGTCAGTGACATCACTCATGACATCACTGATGACATCTCAAATGACATCACTGATGACATCATCCAGTGAATGTGTGTTTTTCTGAAAATTAAATATGTTTTATATATGTATATCTCAAGGTCGATGGAAGAATAAATGGGTATATAAGTGTCTAAATGGATGATTTGTTTTTGGAAAATTGATTATGTAACTGACTGATTAAGTGTATCATAGTGAATTCATGGCTTAGTGAGTAATGTTTAAATATGTAAATATCTGTATCAGTCTCTCACTTTGTGTATAAGTGGCTGCATGGGTTGGTGAGTAGCTACATGGGTGTCTATATAGGTTATTAGTTGGTTTTTGAGTATCAGTCTGAGTGTCTGCATGGTTCGTGGGGGGTATTACGTAGTGCATAGGTGCATGAATGAATGACTCAGTCTTTGTATGTGTTGAAGACAGCATGTGTGCAGGACTCTATGGGTGCATGAGTGTGTGCATGGGTGTGTTAGTGAGTGAATGACTGTCTCAATAGTGTCTCTATGAGTAACTACATATGTTTTAAAGTAGTATATGTGACTATTGGTGTATATAAGCGAGTATATGTGAGAGTGAGAGATTGAAAGAGTTCCTGTATGAATAAGTATGTGTTTCGTTAAGTGATTGTTTAAAAGACTAAGTATGTGTAAGTTTCCGTAGAAGTAAGTGTGGTGGTGTGTGTATAACTGTATATGCAAGTAAATGGATGTTTGATTCTTTATTAGCATGAGTGACTATGTGTGTGAGTAACTCTATGGATGAGTGGCATTGTGCAACAGGGTGTATAGGTGTATGAGTACATATGATGAGTGAGTACATGTATGAGTGACTGTATAGGGCTGTTGGTGAATGAGTGGATGTGTATGTGGATCTTAGAATTACTGTATAGGTTGTTTTAACCGGTATTGGTATGTCCATTGTTTTTAAAATTAAAATTTCTCTTTTTTTAAGTGTTTGTATCAAAGGTTATATTAGGGGAAGAGGTGGTCTGTCACTCTATCACAAGGATGATGTCATCAGTGATGTCATCAGTGATGTCATTTGAGATGTCATCAGTGATGTCATGAGTGATGTCACTGACCATGTCATGAGTGATGTAATATGTGACGTCATCAGCAGTGCATTGCGGGCGCGCGAGTTATAGTTAGCTGAACTAACTATAACGGGGGAATTTCATTGGTTTTTTACGAGTGAAATGTCCAGCTAACTATAACATGTGTGAAACCTTTGGTTTTTTCATTGAATTTGCAAGGTTTTTTAAATGCTAATTCCTAACTATAACGTGTGTGAAACCTATGGTTTTTTCAGTGAATTTGCAAGGTTTTTTAAATGCTAATCCCTAACTATAACGTTTTTGAAACCTTTGGTTTTTTCAGTGAATTTGTATGGTTTTTTATATGCTAAGTTATGTATTTTTAATTAAAGATATTTTTTTTAAATAAAATAAAATTACTATATATTCATTTATATATTATCTGTATTTTTTTATAAATTATTTTTTTTAAAAATTCAATTAGGATATATTTTTTTTTTTTTATTTTGTAAATTATTTTATGTCCACTTTTTTTTTTGTTTTGTTTTATAAATTCTTGGGGTGCGCGCTCTGAGCGCACTCCTAGTACTATTTCGTAAGTATTTTATGAATTCCGGCATACGTTATTTACGTGTGCAAATATACTTCATGGTGCGCGCTGGGAGCGCGCACCCAGTACGTATGCGTACGTACGTACGCATGTGTCCTACGCGCTCGACGCGGTTTACTTCCGCATACGCTAAAATTATGCGCAATAACGGTCGCGTATACGCGTGTTCAACGTATGCGCGCTAGGTACGCGCATATGACGTATGCACCTGTGCGTTTACGCGTTCGTGCATACGTCATCACGGGGTGCGCGCTCGGAGCTTGCGCAGTGCGCGCACCTCGGGTTTATACATAATAAAACAATATTTCTTATTGGTTATCATTACTTTCAGTTTCTAATTGTTTCAATACCACACCCAATCCCCTCATGGCAAGTCATGTGATCAAGAATCATTACTTTTGATTGGTTTGAAGTACTTTCTGTTCCAGATTCTTCCCAAACCACACCTACTCCCCTCATTATTAGTTCTGATTCCTTTGGAGAAGGAGCTATTCTGTTGTTGAGAGACAATGGCTGAACAGCAACCAACTTCAGACAGTGACCAGGACACTCTTGAGAGGCAGAGGAACAGGAAGCAGAAAGACAGCTTTATATGGCAGTTTTTCTCTTTTCCAGATGGTGAGAAAAAGGTAAATGCACCGAAAGTTACATGTCTACTTTGTAAAAAAGTCTTGTCTCGTGGGAATCCTAACAAGAAATATTCTTTTAGCATTCACACTATGTTGAGACATGTTTACAAAATGCATCCAGTAACTTATCGTCGAGCTTCTGGAGAAAACCCTCCACCTGCTCAGCCGACGACATCAGCAGCAGCTCAGCCGAGCACATCTTCGGCAGCTCAGGGGAGCACTTCAGCTGCGATGGTGTCTTCACCTGTTTCTATACCTCTTGTTGGTCCACCTTGTTTGGCAAGGTTGTTTACACGGTGCACTGATTGCGGTTCTCTTATTTCTGTGGGGGAGACCAGTCTTGATCTCCTTCAGAGAAAATTTGATGCGCATCCGTGCACTAGGCCATAGATGTTTTTTCTTTTTTTGCGTTTTTCTCTTCCTGTTTCCCTCCATTAACTTAAGGGCTCTTTTAAGAGCCACTTATAAACTTAACCAAACAAATTTTTTTTTTAGAAATTTTTTTAGAAATTTTTTTGAGGTGCGCGCACCCTGCGCGCACCCAAGGTTTTTTTTTTTTTTTTTTTTTTTTTGAGAGACTACAATTAAAAATTTAAAATGTGATTGTAGAGAAGTAGAAAAAAAGGAACCATGATATTGGTGACTTACCATACCCACTCAAAAAAATATTTTTTCATTTATTTTTCTAAAAAATTGCTTTAAAAATGGTTCTATTTTTCGTAAATTTTCTATATCAATCTGAAAAAAAAAAAAAAAGTATTAATATTTTTTAAAACATTTTATAATACAGTACACATATTTACATATTTATCCCAAAAAAATTTGCCTTTTTTTGCTGTTTTCAGAATATATTGCATTTCACTATAAATTGTGAAAGCAATTGCATTCATCATTTTAACAGCGGGCAAAAAAAAAATAACAATCTCAAAGATTGTATTAAAAAAGCCCAGAATCTCTTCTCACTTAAACTTAACATTATAGAAATGCATAATATTCTAAAAAAATATCATCTAAAAACAATACTTATTTCTTTAAAATACCGTCTGATATTTTTGTTTCAGAAGTATAATCACAATATTATATCTCAAATAACTCCACAATACATCTGATTCCATTTCCTTTAGGCCAAATAGTAATTTTAAAATTCTTTTTTGATTAAATTCCCAATGGTAATCCAATAAAATTCTAAAGTTAAATTTGTACAGATCTCACCGTTTCTCTGTAACATTTTGGTTCCCGAAAGATTTATTAATAATTTAATAGGTCCACAATAGAATTGGTTACTTTTCCGCATGGCCAAATAGTAATTTTAAAATTCTTTTTTGAAAAAAATTTCCAATGGCACTCCAATAACATTCCAAAATTTGAATTGTGCAGATGTTACCAATTTTATCTAAATTTTTGGTTTTTGAAAGTTTCATAAAAAATTATAAAAGTCCACATTACAATTGGTTATCTTTCCATTAGGCCAAATGATAATTTAAAAAATCTTTTTTTTGAAAATTCCAATGGTAATCCAATAAAATGGTTGCCAAGTCTCTCTAAAATTTAGGTTTCAGGAAGATTAGATAGGAATTTGCTAAATCAAAAGGCAAACGTTGCTTAAAAACCAATTGGGAATCATTACACAGTGTCCAGCCTTTCTCACATTTAAGATAAACTGTGTAATGTCCAGAAGTAACAGTAGGTCCTTCATGGAAAATTATTGCAACAGTTACAAAAGTTTTTCCTGAAATTGATAATTGCTGTCCTGTAAACTTCTTTATTAAAGTATCCAATTTTGAACCATCAGCTCTACATCGTTGCATCATTAAAATTACATACTGTCCGTATTCCTTTAAAATTAATGTTGAAAACATGTCAGATTGACACTCACCGCATTGCATGCTATGATTAGCATCTTTAACTAATTTAGCAAAAGTGACTGTTTTACTCTCTGGTAATGTCAAATAAATAAACCTTTCATTATCAACATTAGAGCCACATATATTATAACAGTTTTCACAAGTATGTTCCCATTTATAAGAGAGACCAAATAAAATATCAATTGCAACTTCTTCTTCTTCCAGTACTTGAAGAAAATGCATCAAAAATTCATGTGCATCTTGCTGTTCATTTTGAGAAAACTGTGTTCGTCCTGAACATACATCTAAAAGTTTTCTAATTTCAGTAGCACTTTCTATTTGAGTTTTATCATTACTCAGCTTTTGAAAAAGGAGACTCAACTCAGAACAGAATCTTTTTCTTTGATTTACTATTATCTGCTCTTGCAAACTTTCCAGATAAAATGCAACATTCAGCACTACATTAGCGTAGCAGTTGACACCAGAGCTATTTTCAAAATGACATCCTACAACCTGTTCTTCATTTTCCTTTTTCTTTTTGCTTGCAATTACATCACTCCTCTTTTTTTTCCTCCTCTCTACATCTTCATTACAGATATTCTCATTTCTCCTTTTACGAGAAACTACATGTTTCTCCAACACAGGATACTGACCTAAATGAGGAGCATAGGTTCTTCTTAATCTATTATACTCCTTTACACAATTTGCATCAGCACTAACTTTTGAGTCATCAAAGTCTATCATGAATAAACCAGATAATGTTTTCACTCGTGACAAAGCTACATAAGCCATACCTTCTTTGAACACAGTTGAACCAATGTTCACAAATGCACAATCTACAGTCAATCCTTGAGACTTATGAATAGTTACAGCATATGCTAGAGAAAATGGAAACTGCTTTCTACGTACATATAAGTCTTTCACAAGCATGAAACGAACTGAACAACGACAAATATCTTTAACTTCTTCTATCTGATCAAATTTTATTTTTAAACATTCAATTCCATCTTTTTTCTGATAATTAATAAAACCCACAACTCTTCCCATAGCTCCACTAACTAAACCTTTTTCAACATCCAAATTTCTCCTTAAAAATACTCTACAGTTCATGCAAACATATAGATTTTTTTCTAAACCAGCTGTTTTGGAAATGTTCTTCTCTAGTGAATTCAATTTATTTTTCAGTGTGCCTGTTACTGTGACAGTAATTCTTCCATCCTCAATTTTGTCAACCGCTTCCAATTTCCTGATCTCCTCCTTTTCCAATTTCAAAAGCTCCTCATTGAATATTGAGCATTCACGTAGAGTTGGCATTAAGCAGATGACACTTTTGTTTTCTGCAATGTTCTTGTATATCTTCTCAGCAACTATTTCTTCCTTTGGAAATAAATTATGTAGCAGCCAACTCTGTAATGCTTTTGTGCCAGCTTCAGTGAGTAGTCCAATTCTGATATCTTTCAGAATACTTCCATATTCTTCATCGTTTGCTTGCCTCATATTAGTAGTAAGTTCCTTGTACTCAAAGAAGGACCAAATATTTGTATTACCGATGCTTCCCAATGACTTCTTCGTGTCTTCATGTGTGACAGTATTAAACACTGGTTGTCCTTTAACTGGAGTAAGTTGCAGAAGATCTCCAAAAACTATGACGTGTTTTCCACCAAATAACATGTCATAGTCTGTCTTCAAAATTTGCTGCATTCTTAAATGCACAAAGGCAAGCATTAAGTTTGATACCATGCTCACCTCATCAATAATGAGAACTTTCATCTTCTTCAGTACTCTTGAAACTTCCAAGGATGCTTCTCCAGTTAGCTTGTTGTATTGTATTTTGTTCTCATGCTCCACTGGTAACATTAGCAAACGATGTAAAGTGATTCCTTTTATGTTATATGCTGCTAACCCAGTTGGAGCAGTAACCACACAAGACAAAGTAGAATCCGTTTTTTGCTGTAGGTAGCTTCTGATGACTTTTATAAGGAAACTTTTCCCAGTTCCAGCTTGTCCGCTTACATACATCCTGATTGGATGAAATGATGTGCATGAGCACTCTTTTTTTTCATGTTGAAATCCGTGATCAATTTTGCTTCTGATCTCTTCATAAATTTGTTGCTGCTCTTCATTCAGTTGTCTTTCCAAATTTTGTAAGTCTATAAATTCTTCTTGAGCTTGATTCATAGCCGTTTCCACTTCATTCATGGCTATTGATGCTTCATTTTCAACGATTGGTTGTCCTAGAGGATCTTGACTGAGTGTTCCTGAACTTTGGCTGTCTTGAGAACTGTCTCTAGCTACTTCTGCTGCAATTGTAGTTTCCTGTTCAATTTCTTCATTTAACATTTGCAGATAAGTTGTGAATGTACTGCATTGTATGCTGTCTTTGCAAGCATTAAAAGAATCTTCATAGCTTTGAAATTCTCCCAGTAGTTCGTCCTCTGAACGCCATGGTTTAAACAGCTGTAAAAGAGCCAAGTAGTAAAATTCCTTTTTGTCAGTAGTGTCGCAACTCAGCTTCCTGTGATTTATCAAACTTCCTTTTGTTTGCTTCACCAAACATCCTTCCTCACCAATCACTTTATATTTTCCATTGTTGATGTCTTCTGCGGCTTTCCGTGAATAAATGTAGTTCTGCAGCACTTCATAGAGACACATGTTCTCCAGATGTTGACTTCTTTTTGGATAATATGTGTCCAACATGTTTGATTTCAAAATATCTGTACTTTGTGGGTCATTCTCGGCCAAATATTCAATTTCTCCAACAGATTTCAGTACCCGATTTCTCATTGCTGCAAGGCCTAAACTTGCCCAAATTATTCTTCTTGATTTCGAGTAGAGACTTGCAGAAGATAACCTATCTGAACATTCGTAGGATCCAATTTCTCGATGCGATAACATCTTCAAACTGAAACTGTACAGCTTCTTACTGACAGTCTTCTCGTGAGAAATCTCTTCCCACATTTCCTTCAATTCTGTTTTTTCTGATTTCGTAATGTAAGACGTTACATATCGAGCAACAGCAATGGAATTGTCAGCTACATACTGTATATCCATGTTAGCGTTCCACATGGATAAAATGACTGGGTTGTAGTCATTTATATTTTTTGATTCTTCTTTTCTTTTTAGGTTGTAGGTATTCTTAGGTGATTTTCTTGTGATAGTATGTCTCACAGCTGACATAAAACTGTTTACTCTTCCATTTGAAAGAACAGGTCTAGGAAATCCAAATCGACATTTAGTGTAGTATTTATCTTTGCTCTTGTATTTCCGTCGACAGTACTTTCCACACCGATGACTTTGGAAACGTAAAACTTGCTCCTTTAACTTTTTCTCTTCTGTGCTTTTTGGTATAGCACATGTTGCATATTCTTCAATGTAAGATAACACTGCTTCATCAGCATCAGTTCCAAACTTTGGGGCATCCTTGATCCACAACAGCATATGAATATGAGGAGCACCTCTTGCCTGGTACTCTTTTCTCCAAAAGAAATCTACAACTTCTCCAAGAGGTGGATTTTTTTTATTGCAGATGAAGGACATCATAGCCTCAAATCTATGATTGAAATATCTGCAAACATTAACTGGATCCAATGAGCACAGTTCTCCTGCTGTCTTGTATTCGATGTTTTTAATGTTTGAATTTGCCTCTCGTAGAAAATCCAGTAAATCATCCCAAGCGTACTCGGCACAGCTTAGGGTAAGGAACCATGTTGGTGTTCCTAAATTCCATAACATGCATTTTAATTCACCATGGCGTCGGTACCAATATTCATTTGTCCCACGCTGACAAGCCATCAGATTGATCAGTTGTGTTTCCAAATGATCATCTCGGTGCTGCACTTTCTCCATAAAATCCTTAGCAGACACATTTTGTAAATGTACTCCACTTTTTAAAATGTGATTTACTGCATAAGACAGTGCAGACAAGTCGCTTTCAAATAAAAGATGGAACAAATAAGGAATACTTTGTCGAAATCTGGGATCTTCAGCATATAGTCTTGTAGTCCGATACTCAGAAGCTGGAATCTGTTCCGGACGTTCATCGTATCGTCCTCCTTTTCCTTTAGGAAACAGCTGGGGAAAACATCGAGCTTCCAAGCTCTCCTCCCATACACTCACGGGAGTTCCTTTTGCTTTCTTCATCTGAAACAGATCAATATTGTCTCCCATAACTTCTTTTGAATGGAGAGGATGTATGCTAAAATGTTCATATATTTCTTCTTCCTTTGACTTGTCCACTTTTTCAATTTGTCCAGTTGGTGTTTCTGTGTCTTCTTGTAAATCTTCTTCTTCTTCTTCTTCTATATAAATTGATTCATACCATTTGTTATTCCTTTTCAAATACAAATTTGCTCTTTGTACTTTCCGCACATCTACCAGCTCCTGCCAAATCTTCTTATTCTTTGTAGGTACACCATTAACCAGAATAATTAATGGTTCAGTTTCCAAAGTATCCGCATCAATAATTTCCATATTTTTTTTCAAATCCAAGGGCAAATACACCACTCTACCTTTTAAACCTCTCAGTAAATCTGAAGGAGGTAATTTACCAGTTTTGGGCTCCATACGTACTATGGTCTGGAACGGATGAACACATTGAATGAGTATAGACTCATATGTATTTAATTCAGAAAGTTCAGCAGGAATAGCATCCAATTCTAAATTATTATGTACAGCTCTGGTCGGCATTCTATTTTCTTCTAACTTATTATAACAGTATTTACAAATACGCTGAACTTCACCCAATTCAAAACAATTTTCAAGAAATATATATGTGGCAAAATCCTTCCACTTATAATTATCTTCATTTTCACTCTTTCTGTAGAGATCAACATACCTGGTTTGTTTTCTATAATGAGTTCTGCGGCAACAAATACAAGTAATATTTGGTCTTTCATTAGAGATTATTGCAAATTTTGTTATGTGATCATTAAATGTGTTACTTACAGAGGGTTCTACATTCTCTTCCACTTCTTCCTCGTTTACTGTGTCCTTCTCTGCACTGTTTTGTTCAGGACCAAAGTAACAAAACTGAATTTCATCAACAACCTTCTCTACATCTGATACCGTTCCTCGGAACAGAGCCCTATTCAATTCATTTAACTTTATTGCTGGACTTTTTGCAAAATACAACCGTCTCACAAACTTTCTCATTTCAGTATGATGAACAGCCAGCATCCTAAAATGATGGAAAACACTATTACACACTTTTCTAGATAGACAAGCCAGAGAATGACCCTGCAAACCAGTATTCTCTCTCTCTCTGCATGGATCTAGACTTTGAAGCACCTTAATCTTCTGTTTCACACTTTTTTTGCTATATTCTCTTAGAAACTCACGAAATTTGTCAATAGATTCCTGACGCACAGTGCAAATACTACTACAATTCCAAGTGTACACTGGGGCTTTAGGACGTCTCCCCATAGCCTCATCCGCCATCACTTGTACCTCATCTCTTGGAACCATTATCTCCTTCTCCATTATGCAACCATTTGTCACTTCGTAACCACGACCTCTGGTGTCAACTGCATGCAGCAAACTATTACTTTGAAAATAGCTCTCTTCATTAAAAAAAGGTTCACTACTTGAACTATGCATCCACTTTCCTAAAAACACTTTACAAAAGTTTGTTCTGTTCACTACTCTTTTCCTTTTGCTATGTGATTTCAGTACATTAACTATTTTGTCTAATGTACGCATCCTATTCAAAATTAAAATGAATAGTTTCCTTTTTAATTCTAATGCCTTTGCTGCAATGACTTCAATTTCTTTTTTTCTTTTATAAAACTTACTCTTTTGCTTATATTTCTTCACATCCTTTATCAAATTGGACATAACTCTTCTCTGAAACATTTTTCTACGTATCTCTTTAAACGCTGTTTTTCTGTTTATGTAAATCTTTTCAGTTGCAGAAGGTATATTTGCATTAAGTAAATTCTCAATTTTTTCCTGTCCTTTTCGTTTCATAACATTCTTTCCAGTACAGACATTTTGTACATTTTTTCTTGTTTTGAATATATTTTTAAGAAATTGTTTTTTCTGCTTACCAGAAGATTTTTTCTTTTTCCCAACATGAGCATCTTCTACTAACTTTGGTCCTCCAGTTGTCTTCAAATATACGTTTTTTTTCTGGGTTTTTTTAACTCTGGATTTTGTAGGCATCTTAAATTTTGTTCACTGCTCTTCAGCAATACCTGAAAAAAACTAAAAAAAAAATCCTTTATTTTATTTAAATATATTACTACATTTCTTTTCACATTAGTCACAAAACGAAATTTCTTTGCCAATTTCAAAGCACACTTACTGCTCTGTTTTTTTGACAAGTAATAATCACTTTTACAGGCTGACACATTATGAATCCACTTTTCAGATTTTTTTAAAAGCCCATGTCCAGACTGCTTTTTCAGACCACCACCATGTGTATGCTGGGTGACTGCCTACACTCCAGCAAGGGCAACCAGCCTTAGTGATGCTGAATGTATTTGCATTACAGACTGAAACCTCAAACCCCACTCGCTTGTGAATACTGTGCATGATTATACATGGAAATTACCTGGGTGTGTGCTAAGAGTCTGCTTCTGCACCAAAAAATCGCTCCCCCTTTTTCCTACTAATGCAACTGTGAAATCACCAGAGCAAAACGCAATAAATCTCTGCCTGTAATTCCTATTTGCACACAGAGTCATGTTTTCACATTAGTCACAAAACGAAATTTCTTTGCCAATTTAAAAGCACACTTACTGCTCTTTTTTTTGACAAGTAATAATCACTTTTACAGACTGACACATTATGAATCCACTTTTCAGATTTTTTAAAAAGCCCATGTCCAGACTGCTTTTTCAGTCCACCACCATGTGTATGCTGGGTGACTGCCTACACTCCAGCAAGGGCAACCAGCCTTAGTGATGCTGAATGTATTTGCATTACAGACTGAAACCTCAAACCCCACTCGCTTGTGAATACTGTGCATGATTATACATGGAAATTAGCTGGGTGTGTGCTAAGAGTCTGCTTCTGCACCAAAAAATCGCTCCCCCTTTTTCCTACTAATGCAACTGTGAAATCACCAGAGCAAAACACAATAAATCTCTGCCTGTAATTCCTATTTGCACACAGAGTCATGTTTTCACATTAGTCACAAAACGAAATTTCATTGCCAATTTAAAAGCACACTTACTGCTCTTTTTTTTTGACAAGTAATAATCACTTTTACAGACTGACACATTATGAATCCACTTTTCAGATTTTTTAAAAAGCCCATGTCCAGACTGCTTTTTCAGACCACCACCATGTGTATGCTGGGTGACTGCCTACACTCCAGCAAGGGCAACCAGCCTTAGTGATGCTGAATGTATTTGCATTACAGACTGAAACCTCAAACCCCACTCGCTTGTGAATACTGTGCATGATTATACATGGAAATTAGCTGGGTGTGTGCTAAGAGTCTGCTTCTGCACCAAAAAATCGCTCCCCCTTTTTCCTACTAATGCAACTGTGAAATCACCAGAGCAAAACGCAATAAATCTCTGCCTGTAATTCCTATTTGCACAAAGAGTCATGTTTTCACATTAGTCACAAAACGAAATTTCTTTGCCAATTTCAAAGCACACTTACTGCTCTTTTTTTTTGACAAGTAATAATCACTTTTACAGACTGACACATTATGAATCCACTTTTCAGATTTTTTAAAAAGCCCATGTCCAGACTGCTTTTTCAGACCACCACCATGTGTATGCTGGGTGACTGCCTACACTCCAGCAAGGGCAACCAGCCTTAGTGATGCTGAATGTATTTGCATTACAGACTGAAACCTCAAACCCCACTCGCTTGTGAATACTGTGCATGATTATACATGGAAATTAGCTGGGTGTGTGCTAAGAGTCTGCTTCTGCACCAAAAAATCGCTCCCCCTTTTTCCTACTAATGCAACTGTGAAATCACCAGAGCAAAACGCAATAAATCTCTGCCTGTAATTCCTATTTGCACACAGAGTCATGTTTTCACATTAGTCACAAAACGAAATTTCTTTGCCAATTTCAAAGCACACTTACTGCTCTTTTTTTTTGACAAGTAATAATCACTTTTACAGACTGACACATTATGAATCCACTTTTCAGATTTTTTTAAAAGCCCATGTCCAGACTGCTTTTTCAGACCACCACCATGTGTATGCTGGGTGACTGCCTACACTCCAGCAAGGGCAACCAGCCTTAGTGATGCTGAATGTATTTGCATTACAGACTGAAACCTCAAACCCCACTCGCTTGTGAATACTGTGCATGATTATACATGGAAATTAGCTGGGTGTGTGCTAAGAGTCTGCTTCTGCACCAAAAAATCGCTCCCCCTTTTTCCTACTAATGCAACTGTGAAATCACCAGAGCAAAACGCAATAAATCTCTGCCTGTAATTCCTATTTGCACACAGAGTCATGTTTTCACATTAGTCACAAAACGAAATTTCTTTGCCAATTTCAAAGCACACTTACTGCTCTTTTTTTTTGACAAGTAATAATCACTTTTACAGACTGACACATTATGAATCCACTTTTCAGATTTTTTAAAAAGCCCATGTCCAGACTGCTTTTTCAGACCACCACCATGTGTATGCTGGGTGACTGCCTACACTCCAGCAAGGGCAACCAGCCTTAGTGATGCTGAATGTATTTGCATTACAGACTGAAACCTCAAACCCCACTCGCTTGTGAATACTGTGCATGATTATACATGGAAATTAGCTGGGTGTGTGCTAACAGTCTGCTTCTGCACCAAAAAATCGCTCCCCCTTTTTCCTACTAATGCAACTGTGAAATCACCAGAGCAAAACGCAATAAATCTCTGCCTGTAATTCCTATTTGCACACAGAGTCATGTTTTCACATTAGTCACAAAACGAAATTTCTTTGCCAATTTCAAAGCACACTTACTGCTCTTTTTTTTTGACAAGTAATAATCACTTTTACAGACTGACACATTATGAATCCACTTTTCAGATTTTTTAAAAAGCCCATGTCCAGACTGCTTTTTCAGACCACCACCATGTGTATGCTGGGTGACTGCCTACACTCCAGCAAGGGCAACCAGCCTTAGTGATGCTGAATGTATTTGCATTACAGACTGAAACCTCAAACCCCACTCGCTTGTGAATACTGTGCATGATTATACATGGAAATTAGCTGGGTGTGTGCTAACAGTCTGCTTCTGCACCAAAAAATCGCTCCCCCTTTTTCCTACTAATGCAACTGTGAAATCACCAGAGCAAAACGCAATAAATCTCTGCCTGTAATTCCTATTTGCACACAGAGTCATGTTTTCACATTAGTCACAAAACGAAATTTCTTTGCCAATTTCAAAGCACACTTACTGCTCTTTTTTTTGACAAGTAATAATCACTTTTACAGACTGACACATTATGAATCCACTTTTCAGATTTTTTAAAAAGCCCATGTCCAGACCAATACACCTTAATTTATCATGAAAACATAGTCCATATTATTTTACATGTTCCTCACATTTAAATTTCTCCCAAAACAGAAAATAATAAACACAACTTCAACAAAAAGAATTACATTTCTATTATTCATTTCTTAATTTACCATATACATCTCCTCTCAAACTCTAACCTCACCTTTAAAATTAGTTAGTTGTGATAGAAATGTGGCACTCAAACAGCAGATTATCAGAGCCAGGATCTCTGTTCTCTACACCTCTCTCCTCTCAGCAGAACCAGATAATGGCAAACTTTCCCTCTCTTTTTCCACACATATACATGTTAATTTCAAATCTCACTGCTTCCCCCTTTTTTTCAAATGTAATCACACATTTCTATTGGTTGAAAACCAACCCTTTTCCAAAAGTACCCTTCCCCCTACTTGACTTCTGCCTAGTACCCTTCCCCCAACTTGACTTCTGCCTGCTACCATAGCAACAGCTCATGGAACACTGCTGTGTGGAGTTAGGTCAGAAGTTCGCCACACAATGTTTCAATTCCACAGAGCAAGAGTGCTTGACTTTTCAAACCTAACAGCAAATCCAAAATACTGTTCTTTGGTAACACATTTTTCTGTACCAATACAAAACATGCTTCTATTATTTTACACATTCAGCCTAGTTTTTAGTGTAGAATGGTATGAAACAGCCAATCAGTTCTTTTTTTTTATAAAAAAATATGTATGCCTCCATTTCCAAACTGTCTTTCATTTCTTTTTACCATTCTACTGAATTACACCTCCTGAGTGCATCCAGATCTCCTTTGAAGATGTTCACAGTGTGGATTGTAGGACACAGCTATGTCTTCTGGAGTGAAAAATTTGCAGAGAAAAGAGGTATGGTGAGAGACCTTGCTTTGCCAAATGTAGACATCAAATGGATTGGTCAGAGAGGGTTAAAGTGGCACCAATTAATGCCTTTGGTGAAAACCTTTCAACATCTCCCACAGCCTAACCTTATTATTGTGCACTGTGGTGGTAATGATCTAGGCACTTTAACTGGGGTAGGTCTGGAAATGCTTATTAAGGACACCTTTGTGCAATTGATGTCGCTTTTTCCACAAACTGCCTTTGTATATTCTAACATATGCCAAAGGCAAAAGTGGAACTGGTCCAACCAATTTTGTCCGCAGATTGACAAAGCAAGGAAGCACGTCAACAAATCTATTTCTGCTTTCCTCAGAGACTATGGTATGGGTTCCATTTACCACAACAACTTGCGTTACGACATGCAAGACATTTATAGAGGAGATGGTGTGCACTTCACTGATGAAGGCAACAGAGTCTTCCTCTTGAACCTCAGACTCTGCATCGGTACTTACTTGTAGGTACCAAAAAACAAACAATAAACACAAGGGCTCTTTTTAGAGCCACCTTATATCTAAACACTTAAATGCGTTTTTTTTTAAATTTGTTTTATTAAGTTTTTTTCCGGGTGCGCGCTGGGTGCGCGCACTCGGCGATATTTTTTAACAAAATATTAATCTTTTTTTTTGCCCTACAAGGTCCTACTTTGACCCCCTTACAATGCCTACTGGGTCTATTTCTACCCACTCTGCCCCCTTTTCAAGTTCTCCCCCTTTGTTTATCACCCCCTCTTTATGCGATAGAAAAAATGGCGGCCGCCGCTTCCTGATTTCCACCGATTCGAATGTTTACTAAGATCTAACAACCAATCAGAATTGCGCGCGCGCACGGAGCGCGCTTAGATATATATATATTGATTTAAAGGCTATTTTCTCAGAATCTACTGAACAGATTTACACCAAACCTACACAAGGCACTTCCTTGACCTGAGGACTACCTCTCTGCCAAATTTCTAGTAATTCTGTTCAGCCGTTCGGGCTGTAGCCCTGTCTAAAGGTCCTATGGAAAAATGCATGGGGAAAACGCCTTTTATCTCAGCCCCCGCTTGACGAATTCCCCCGAGACTTTCAGGGTAGGAGCGGAGCGTAGCGCCCCACCTATTTTGAAAAATTCGCGAGGATTCGTCGACCGGTGCCAAAGTTATTCAAAATAGAATGTTGAGGTTTTCCTATGGAAAAGGGGTCCTAACTATAACTACCTACTGGCGACCGCCAGTAGGTAATATATATATATATATATATATATATATATATATTTTTTTTTTTTAAAACAATCTCCCCCGGTTCGAGGAGCACTCAGAAGCAAACCCAGTGCAGGCAGTCAGGATTCAAACGTTCAGAGCTTTATTTTCAAGCCTTACGCGTTTCGAAGTTTTATACTTCTTGTTCACAGGCATCATGTACAGCTGTGCAGTATGAAAGAGGGCGGGTGTCCCAGAATGCCTTGCAGTAGGTCTGTGCATTCTGGGATGTGTAGTACAATGTCCTAAGTAGGATGCCTCTTTTAATCATTATTACCTTCGTAGGCTCTGCGCAGTGACATGCAGAAATTCAAAAGTTAATGTTGTTCTCTAGTCGGCCTCCAAACGAAAGATTCCGGTACATCATGCCGGTCTGCAACCCAAACGGACTTGTGACAGTTCCATGTCCATGGCCCCACAGTGTCAGGGGTGGTGCCTCCTCACGGCTGGAAAGCCGTCAGTAATTTTTGAAAACAATCTCCCCCGGTTCGAGGAGCACTCAGAAGCAAACCCAGTGCAGGCAGTCAGGATTCAAACGTTCAGAGCTTTATTTTCAAGCCTTACGCGTTTCGAAGTTTTATACTTCTTGTTCACAGGCATCATGTACAGCTGTGCAGTATGAAAGAGGGCGGGTGTCCCAGAATGCCTTGCAGTAGGTCTGTGCATTCTGGGATGTGTAGTACAATGTCCTAAGTAGGATGCCTCTTTTAATCATTATTACCTTCGTAGGCTCTGCGCAGTGACATGCAGAAATTCAAAAGTTAACGTTGTTCTCTAGTCGGCCTCCAAACGAAAGATTCCGGTACACCATGCCGGTCTGCAACCCAAACGGACTTGTGACAGTTCCATGTCCATGGCCCCACAGTGTCAGGGGTGGTGCCTCCTCACGGCTGGAAAGCCGTCAGTAATTTTTGAAAACAATCTCCCCCGGTTCGAGGAGCACTCAGAAGCAAACCCAGTGCAGGCAGTCAGGATTCAAACGTTCAGAGCTTTATTTTCAAGCCTTACGCGTTTCGAAGTTTTATACTTCTTGTTCACAGGCATCATGTACAGCTGTGCAGTATGAAAGAGGGCGGGTGTCCCAGAATGCCTTGCAGTAGGTCTGTGCATTCTGGGATGTGTAGTACAATGTCCTAAGTAGGATGCCTCTTTTAATCATTATTACCTTCGTAGGCTCTGCGCAGTGAAATGCAGAAATTCAAAAGTTAATGTTGTTCTCTAGTCGGCCTCCAAACAAAAGATTCCTGTTGGACAGGCCACATGGAGGGCTTGCTCCCTCCCCGCATGACAGGGCCCAAGCCCCGGCCCTCCAGGTGTTACCCACAGAAACAACCCGCACCCCGTCTCCAGACGGAGCTCCTGCCCCCGGACTTCTCTGTATCATGGGGCCGAACCACTACCGGCTCCCTCAGCCGGACCGGCCGCCATCTTGGATACAGCACCACGAGGCCGCGTGGCCTCAGCTCGACCCTAACCCTGGGCCTGGCCAGGCCCCGACATCCCGGCACCACCATCCACCCAGGAGGTGAACGGACCACTTGGCAGGTCGATGGGAGAAAGAAGTATCGATAGCTCTCCCCCGCCAGGTGCCGATCGCCCTCCAGCTCCCCCGGGCGCTGGCTCCACCCCCCTGCTGGGGGTCTGGACTCCCTCATCCCGGACCTCCCGACCTCCAAGGGCGAGGGTCCGGACATCAAAGGGCGCCAGACCTATAACTAGGACAGCTCCAGGGCAGGAAGGCAGTTGTATCCTGGAGTCGAGAGACACCGAGAAGAACTCATCCTTGACGGACTACCGGCGCTGCCGTAGACCTGCCTTGTGAACCATCGTCCTGCCTGCTAGCGCTGCCGCGGCCTTCTACATCCTCCATCCTCGTCGGGACCTGCTGGCGCTGCCGCGGACCGTTGCAACCACCACCTTTGTCGGGACCTGCTGGCGCTGCCGCGGACCGTGTAACAACCACCCTCACCGGGACCTGCTGGCGCTGCCGCGGCCCGTCCAGCTAGAACACCGAGCTCGAGGATTGTGAGCTATCCATCATTGCATCTACCAGATTGGTAACCAGACTGTCCCGCTACCCCCTTTCCCAACCAAGAGACTAGAATCGAGGGGACCCCTGAGTCCAGACCTCCTTGTACCATTCTATCGTACCTAAGAGATCGCTTATAAAGAACGTTAAACCTTATCCTTGTGTGGTGTACATCTGTGGGGGGGGAAGTTACTCGTCTGTACGATCGCTGGAGACGGCTCTCCCCGGAGACCTCTCCCCTTGTCCTCGGCCGACCCTCCCGGTCCGTCTAACATTGGTGGCCAGCGGCGCGATCCGAATCAACGCGTAATCGTACAGAGAGTAGCTCACCCCATGACAAAACCACAATGTCAACCAAAGAGAGCGGATCCACCGAGAAATTCCAGATGGAGAAATTGGAAGAGTACAGCCATCGTGAATTGAAACAATTCTGCATGGAACTAGGCATTGCTACCACCGGCCTGAGTACCAAAGACGATTTCAAGCACGCCATTGAGTCGTGGGCAGAAACCGGGGCCGCCAGATCCCCGGACCAAACCATTGCAGCATCAGAGAAGAACGCCACGGCTCCCGAGGAGCGAAGAACGGGTCTCTCGCAGGAAGAGATCCAAGAGAGAGAAAAAAACAGACTACATGAGTTAGAAATGGCACGGCTCAAAATGGACGGTGAGCTAAAATTAGCCGAGCAAAAACTGAACCTAGAACATCTGCGGCTCCGAGAGGAACGGGAAGAAAAACAGAGGCAGAGAGAGCTCGAAGAAAAGAGATTAGCATACGAACACGAGCGCAAACTGGCAGAAATAGACCTACGGAAGCAAAACAAAGAACCGGAGGTGCCCGAGCGACCGCGCACCCCGGGAGCGACAGAAAAGAAAGTCCACATCCCCAAGGATGTCGTTCGAGAGTATGTCCGAGAAGACGACATACAACAGTGGTTCAAGGCCTACGAGATCGCCATGACCTCCCACCGGATCGATCGAAGTGACTGGGGAGCCGGTCTATGGGGGAGGTTCGTCAACGAAGGCCGCGATGCCCTGCTACAGCTCCCAGACCATCAGATGTCATCCTATGACCACATGAAGGCTGCCCTTCTCACCCGATATGGACTCACACCCGAAATGTACCGCCAGAGGTTTCGAGACTGCACCCGGATCCCGGGTACAACTTGGGTGGAATATGTCAACTATTTTAGCCGAGCCTTCGAGGGTTGGATCAAGGGAAGCCACGTAACGACCTACGAGCAACTTTTTAATCTCATGGTGTGGGAGCACCTCTCTAACAACTGCTTCGTCGAGCTCAGGCAGCACCTCCTCGACAGTAAATTGACGGACCCACGGCAACTCGCCGCCGAAGCTGACCGGTGGGAAAGCACCCGAGTGGGCCGGAGAGGGCCACATGAACAGAACCGGAACAACCAAGGTCAGCACCGTCCCCGAGGAGGTGGAGGAGGCCAGGGACGAGGAAGAGACACCGTCCCGGCCGCTCCCGCTGCCAGCACCCCGCCCCCGGCCAGCCGGGGCAACCCCCCGATGCGCCCGGGGTTCCGAGCCAACGTCACGTGTTACCGATGCCAGCAAGTCGGCCACTACGCCAATGACCCGAACTGTCCACAGAACCAAACTCCGAGACCCCGCCAGGTAGCTGCCGCCGCCCTGGGGGGAGAACAAATCTCCGAAGAACAGGAAGAATACGAGCAGGCACAACAAGAGTGGGAACCGGCCGCCATGGTTCTAGCGTGCTTAGGGGGAAGAGACATGGCCCGCGGGCTCCCCTACCCGCCAACACCAGAAAATATAGCCAGTGGGTGAACATCAATGGGCGCCGGGCCGAAGCACTACGTGACACGGGGGCCAGTGTGACGGCCGTCCGCTGTCACCTGGTAAAACCAGAGCAGATCCTGCCGAACATTCTCTGCCCCGTCCGTTCAGCCGACAATTCAGAGAGTCTATGTCGGATGGCCTGCGTCCCCTTCGAATGGGGAGAAGTCTCCGGCATGTTGAAGGTGACGGTCCGGGATGATGCCCCCGTGGACTGTCTCCTGGGGAATGATCTTGAGAGTTCCCCGTGGGCCGCCGTGGAAAGAAGAGAACACCTGGGGATGTTGGGCCTCCCGGACTGGGCGTGCGTAACCACCCAGTCCATGGCCGCCTGTGCCATCCCCCGACCAGAAGAACCAGAATGGCCTGCACCTCCTCCCCCGATCGCTCCAGTAGAGGACACAGACTATACCGACCCCCCAGAGCAAACCCCCAAAGGGGTCGCTCAGCCCCAGGACCTTCCCGACCTGGCTCAGTGGCATCAGGAAGGGGGGCCCACCCAGGAACAGTTCCGTCAAGAACAGAAGACCTGTCCCTCCCTCGAGGGACTCCGCCAGCAAGCCCTCGCCCAAAGCGCAGGGGACACCACCGGAGCCCATTGGATCTATTGGGACAACGACCTATTGTACAGCGAACAGAGAATCGCGGAGTTAGGGGCCAGTCGAGTGCTGATGGTGCCCCTCCGTTTTAGAGACTTCCTGTTAAATTTGGCCCACGATGTCCCTCTGGCTGGACACCTGGGCCAGGACAAAACCTACAGTCGCCTGGTGACCCACTTTTTCTGGCCAAAGATGAGAAACGACGTCCTCAACCACTGCCGGTCCTGCCCCACGTGCCAGGCCAGCGGGAAGAGCGGCCGCAAACTCAAAGCACCTCTGCAACCCTTCCCAGTTGTCACCACCCCGTTCGAGAGAGTGGGAATAGACATTGTGGGGCCCCTGGACCCCCGTACAGCACAAGGACATCGGTTCATCCTGGTACTGGTGGACCACGCCACCCGCTACCCCGAGGCTGTGCCCCTGCGAACTGTAACAGCCCCGGTGGTCGGCCGGGCCTTAATGGGGATCTTCTCCCGGGTGGGCTTCCCCCGAGAAGTCGTCAGCGACAGAGGCACAAACTTTATTTCGAAGTCCCTCTGGCAACAGTGCGGGGTCACCTACCGATTCACGACCCCCTATCACCCTCAAGGAAACGGACTAGTCGAGCGATTCAACCGCACGCTCAAGGGAATGATTGGGGGATTGGAAGAGCCCCTCCGTCGCCAGTGGGATGTACTACTTCCGTGCCTCCTCTTCGCCTATCGAGAAGTTCCCCAGAAGTCCCTCGGCTTTAGCCCTTTCGAACTCTTGTACGGGCACCCTGTGCGAGGGCCCCTCAGCCTAGTCAAAGAAGGTTGGGAGATGGCCCCCCTAAAGACCCCTCCAGACGTCTTCAAGTACCTCCTGACCCTACGCAATCAGACCAGGCGATTCCGAGAAATGGCAAAAGCGAATCTTGAGGCCAGTCAGGAGGACATGAAAAAATGGTGCGATCAAAATGCCTCCTCCATCGAATTCGAACCTGGCCAACAAGTGTGGGTGATGTCCCCCACCGAACCATGTGCCTTGCAGGACAAGTGGACGGGGCCCTTCAAAGTGGTCGAACGCAAGAGCCCCGTCACCTATCTCATCGATATGGAATCTCCCCGGAACCCCCTCCGGGTCCTCCACACCAACAGACTCAAACCCCACTTTGTGCGCTCGGAGCTCAGCCTCCTGATGGCTACAGACAGTGGAGCGGAAGAAGACTCCGAGCCTCTCCCTGATCTCCTGAAGACTCGGGAGAAAGATGGTTCCGTGGACGGGGTCCGGCTCTCCGATGCCCTCACCCCGGAACAGCGCCAAGGCTGCCGGGACCTCCTGCTGCAGTTTGCTACCTTGTTTTCCCTCACCCCAGGGGTCACCCCCTGGTGCTTGCACGACGTGGACACTGGGGACAGTCCCCCTATCAGACACCGGGCATACCGCGTACCAGATCGGGTGCGGGCCTGCATCCAAGAGGAAGTATCCAAGATGCTCACGCTCGGGGTCATCGAGCCCTCGGACAGCCCCTGGGCCAGCCCGGTTGTGCTGGTCCCCAAAGCTGCTACCCCCGGCACTACTCCTGAGCTCCGATTCTGCGTCGACTATCGGGGCTTGAATGCTGTCACCAGAACCGACGCTCATCCCATCCCCCGAGCGGATGAATTGATCGACCGCATGGGGGCTGCCCGCTACCTCAGCATCTTCGACCTAACAGCGGGCTACTGGCAGATCGGCCTCACACCCCGGGCCCAAGAACGGTCCGCCTTTTCTACCCCCGATGGCCACTACCACTTCAAAGTCATGCCCTTCGGCATGAAGAATGCCCCAGCTACTTTTCAGCGACTAGTGAACCAGGTCTTGGCGGGGCTCGAGGAGTTCAGTGCCGCCTACCTGGACGATATCGCTGTGTACAGCCGCCACTGGTCCGACCACCTCCACCACCTCCGAGAGGTCCTGCAGGCCCTCCAGCGGGCCGGCCTCACAATCAAGGCCGGCAAGTGCCAAATTGGTCAAGGATCCGTGACCTACCTCGGACACCAGGTGGGAAGTGGTCTGGTGGCCCCTCTGCAACTCAAAATCGCTGCCATCCAGTCCTGGCAGCCCCCAGTCACGCAGACCGAGGTCCGAGCCTTCTTGGGGCTCACCGGCTACTACCGGCGGTTCGTGAGGGACTATGGCAGCATTGTGGGGCCCCTCACGGGACTCATATCCAAAAACCACCCGAAGAAGATCAACTGGACCCCAGACTGTCAAGCGGCCTTCGAGAAGCTGAAAGCCGCCATGTGCACTGCCCCTGTGCTCCAGGCCCCCGACTACAGTCGGGAATTCATTGTGCAAACAGATGCCTCCGACCATGGCATCGGGGCGGTCCTCTCCTAGCTGAACTCCGAGGGACTTGACCAACCGGTGGCCTTCATCAGCAGACGCCTCCTGGCCCGAGAACGGCGCTGGAGCACCATCGAGAGGGAGGCCTTCGCAGTGGTGTGGGCCCTCAAAAAGCTCCGGCCCTATCTCTTCGGTACCCACTTCCGGGTGCAAACAGATCATCGACCCCTGCAATGGCTAATGCAGATGCGGGGGGAAAAACCCAAACTATTGCGCTGGTCCATCTCCCTGCAGGGGATGGACTTCACTGTGGAACATCGACCGGGCCAAGACCACGCCAACGCAGATGGCCTGTCACGCTTTTTCCGCCTCGACGAGGAGAGTCCCCAAGAGGATGGGTGACTCTCCCCGCCTTCAGCTGGGGGGGACGCATGTTGGACAGGCCACATGGAGGGCTTGCTCCCTCCCCGCATGACAGGGCCCAAGCCCCGGCCCTCCAGGTGTTACCCACAGAAACAACCCGCACCCCGTCTCCAGACGGAGCTCCTGCCCCCGGACTTCTCTGTATCATGGGGCCGAACCACTACCGGCTCCCTCGGCCGGACCGGCCGCCATCTTGGATACTGCACCACGAGGCCGCGTGGCCTCAGCTCGACCCTAACCCTGGGCCTGGCCAGGCCCCGACATCCCGGCACCACCATCCACCCAGGAGGTGAACGGACCACTTGGCAGGTCGATGGGAGAAAGAAGTATCGATGGCTCTCCCCCGCCAGGTGCCGATCGCCCTCCAGCTCCCCCGGGCGCTGGCTCCACCCCCCTGCTGGGGGTCTGGACTCCCTCATCCCGGACCTCCCGACCTCCAAGGGCGAGGGTCCAGTACATCAAAGGGCGCCAGACCTATAACTAGGACAGCTCCAGGGCAGGAAGGCAGTTGTATCCTGGAGTCGAGAGACACCGAGAAGAACTCATCCTTGACGGACTACCGGTGCTGCCGTAGACCTGCCTTGTGAACCATCGTCCTGCCTGCTGGCGCTGCCGCGGCCTTCTACATCCTCCATCCTCGTCGGGACCTGCTGGCGCTGCCGCGGACCGCTGCAACCACCACCTTTGTCGGGACCTGCTGGCGCTGCCGCGGACCGTGAAACAACCACCCTCACCGGGACCTGCTGGCGCTGCCGCGGCCCGTCCAGCTAGAACACCGAGCTCGAGGATTGTGAGCTATCCATCATCGCATCTACCAGATTGGTAACCAGACTGTCCCGCTACCCCCTTTCCCAACCAAGAGACTAGAATCGAGGGGACCCCTGAGTCCAGACCTCCTTGTACCATTCTATCGTACCTAAGAGATCGCTTATAAAGAACGTTAAACCTTATCCTTGTGTGGTGTACATCTGTGGGGGGGGAAGTTACTCGTCTGTACGATCGCTGGAGACGGCTCTCCCCGGAGACCTCTCCCCTTGTCCTCGGCCGACCCTCCCGGTCCGTCTAACAATTCCAGTACATCATGCCGGTCTGCAACCCAAACGGACTTGTGACAGTTCCATGGCCCCACAGTGTCAGGGGTGGTGCCTCCTCACGGCTGGAAAGCCGTCAGTAACTTTTGAAAACAATCTCCCCCGGTTCGAGGAGCACTCAGAAGCAAACCCAGTGCAGGCAGTCAGGATTCAAACGTTCAGAGCTTTATTTTCAAGCCTTACGCATTTCGAAGTTTTATACTTCTTGTTCACAGGCATCATGTACAGCTGTGCAGTATGAAAGAGGGCGGGTGTCCCAGAATGCCTTGCAGTAGGTCTGTTAATTCTGGGATGTGTAGTACAATGTCCTAAGTAGGATGCCTCTTTTAATCATTATTACCTTCGTAGGCTCTGCGCAGTGACATGCAGAAATTCAAAAGTTAATGTTGTTCTCTAGTCGGCCTCCAAACGAAAGATTCCGGTACATCATGCCGGTCTGCAACCCAAACGGACTTGTGACAGTTCCATGTCCATGGCCCCACAGTGTCAGGGGTGGTGCCTCCTCACGGCTGGAAAGCCGTCAGTAACTTTTGAAAACAATCTCCCCCGGTTCGAGGAGCACTCAGAAGCAAACCCAGTGCAGGCAGTCAGGATTCAAACGTTCAGAGCTTTATTTTCAAGCCTTACGCGTTTCGAAGTTTTATACTTCTTGTTCACAGGCATCATGTACAGCTGTGCAGTATGAAAGAGGGCGGGTGTCCCAGAATGCCTTGCAGTATATATATATATATATATAGTATATATATACATTACCCACTGGCAGTTACCAGTAGGTAATTGTAGTTAAGACCCAGTTTCCATAGTTTCCATAGGAAAAGGGTTTTCTGTTTTGCCGAACCGTTTGATGAATCTTCCCGAAATTTTGCAACTTGTTACAACGCTTGCTTCAGCTGCCATCTTGAAAGTCGCGGGGTGATTCGGCAAGTTGGGGTGAAAACCAGGGGGTGCTTAAAAGCAAGTTTTCCCCATGCTAAAATCCCATATGACCTTTAGACACAGCTACAACCCGAACTGCCGAATGTATTTACAACAAATTTGGAAGGAAGGTAGATGCTAGTTCATGGAAGGGCCTTTTTGTGATTTGGTGTAAATCTGCGCAGTAGTTGCTAAGAAATGTAAAGATTTTTAAGATATACAACTGGGCCATGGTAGATCCGTGACCCCTCCTGATCTCGTGCCTGATATCTGATTGGCTACTCTCCCTTCAAACAAGGAAATGTTGGCAGCCATCTTGTGACTCAACAGAACCGAGACAAATATAAACATAAAAAAAAGAAAAGGGGGAAGGGTAGAAACACCCTGACCCCCTAGGCCTCTCGGGGGGTCTCACAGGGACCCCCAAGGGCCAAAAAACCTTTCTTTAGAATTATTCAGCAGGAGTTATGCTAGATCCCTGACTACTGCTGAAAAAAAAACAAAGCACGGACTCCCTTACTTCATTTAATATAGGTCCCCAGGTGCGCAAGGTCCCGGGGGCAAGGTTAAATAAGGATGCGGGGACACCGGGGCTAGACATATTTAAATACAGGGGGCCACAGCATCCCCACATCTCCAGGGACCACTATCTCCCCTGGGCTAGATATAATATTAAAGGGGGGCACACAGTTTTTTTTTTGCACTGCCCCGGTGACCGCCACATCCCTGGGGTAAAACTATTGAAATGCTGGGGTGCAGGATCACCACCGCCCGGGGTTAAAAGTAATATTAAAGGGAGGCACAGCCACCTCCCCAGGGCTAGGCATATTGAAATGCAGGGGGATATGTGCCCCCATTGCCCTGGGGACTGCCACCTCCCCAGGGCGCATACTTTATTGGAAAAAAGTGAGGGAAGCCCTACAGTCTCCCCCACAGCTCAGGGGACCACCACTTTCCCAGGGCACAATTACAATAATTAAGGGGGTCCATTGAGGACACCCAGCCCCAGGGATCACCACTCCCCCAGGGCCAGTTCCAGCAATGTCCCAGTGTGCCCACCCCTGGGACAGTGCATTTTGCTATGGCATGGCAGGATAGCAAACAGTGCTCTGCTCTGAGGAAGCAGAGCACTTTGCTTTTACACACAGGGAGCTGCATGTCAAAAGCAATGCCACATCCCGCAGGGGGCAGACAGGCTCCCCGTGGTCCCCAACAAAGTGGCCTCGTCCCAGGGGATGGGGTCCCCAGGATGAAAATGGCCTGGGAGGGGGATAGCTCTGTCCCCCTCCCTTTAAAGAAAAGGCCTGGGGGCTGGTTCCCTTCCCCTTTTAAAAATAAATATATAAAGGTCTAGTCCCAGGGATAGGGTCCCCGGGGCTGAAATTGGCCCTGGGAGGGGCGCCATGCTGACCCCTCTCTTTAAACTATCAAACAAATATATATAGGCCAGGCTCTGGAGGGTGGGGTCCCTGAGCCTGAAATTGGCCCAAGAGGTAGCCTGCATGGCCCCCTAACATTTTTTTTTTTAAATGATAAAGGGTCAGGCTGGGGGGAATGTGTCCCAGGGGCCAAAAATGGTTCAGGGAAGAAGGGCCATGCTGCCCCCCTTCCTAAAAAAAGAAAACATTGGTAACTCGCCAGAGGCTCCGCTCCTTTCTCCACTACTCCTGGTGTGCTCCTGGCTGGGGGATGAAATCTCCTTTGCTGCTGAAGGTCCTTAGGGGCCAACAAGACCTCCTGTTACCTCCAATAAGCCCCTTACAGTGGGATTGCTGAGAGGTGGTTGGAGGCTATGTCATGCCCCCTGTCCCCACCACTCTGCAAATGTACCTCTCAGCACACTGCTAGTGGGAAGATGAGGCCCCCTTGACTCCTGAGGACGTCACAACTAAAGTAGACTTCTTCCCCCAACGAGTGTGGCACCAGGAGGTGCATTTGCAAAGTGGTAGAGGAATGGGATGCGGCCTCTGGTGACCTCTCATCAATCTACCTGTGTAGCTCTTGCTAGAGGTAACAGACGAGTTAGTTTGCCCCCAAAGAACCCTCATTATCCAAGGGAACTAAATCCCCCCACTAGTAGTATGCTAGAAGGTGAGTTTGCAGAGCTGTATAGAAACTGGGCATGGCCTCCTTTCAGGTCTCAGCAATCCCGCTGTATGGAACTTGCTGGAGGTAATAGGAGGGGTAGTTGACCCCCAAGGATGTTCTTGGGGGCCAACTAATTCTCCTGTTATCTCTAATAAGTCCCAAACAGAGGGATTGCTAAGTGGTCTTCGGATTCCATACCCTCTTTCTCCACCACTCTGCAAACGCAGCTCATGATGCACTACTGGTTGGGGGACGAAGTCCACTTTTCTCCTGAGGGACCATGGGGGCCAAGAAACACTCCTGGTACCTCCTGTAAGTCCTACAGAGTGGAGTTCATGAAAGCTTGTCAGAGGCCTAGCCCCCTTTCTCCATCACTCTGAAACCGTGACTGCTAGTTAAAAAAAAATAGAAATTAACTGAAAAAAACCAAAAGTTAGAGAGACATTGTAGTTTGGAATTAGCATTTGAAAAACCTTAGAAATTAACTGAAAAAAACAATGTTACAGGGATGTTATAGTTAGGAAATGGAATAAAAAACCTTTGAAATTCACTGAAAAAAACAATGGTTACAGAGACGTTATCGTTAGGCTCAGGTTTTACTCGTACAAAAGCAGAGAAATTCAGCAGTTATAATTAGCAGAGCTAACTATAACTCGTACCCCCGCAATGCACTGCTAATGATCTCACATGTTACATCATTAATGACATGGTCAGTGACATCACTGATGACATCACTGATGAAATCTCAAATGATATCACTGATGATATCATCCACAGAATCTCTGACGCACCAACTCACACCCCAATATAACCTTTCATACACCCACTCTAACTTCTAAACTATGATTCTCAAAACCATTGACATACCCACACCAGTACTTATACACCCACTCACTTATTCACAGGTCTACACTCACATCCACTCAGTCAACCTTACAGCCACTCATACACCAACCCACTCACTAAGACAGCCACTGATATATCCACTCACACACCCAAACAGCCACTCCCATGCTGTCAGTAACCAATAGAGCCACTCACACACCTACTCACTCACCCATCGGGTGAATCACACAGCCACTTACTCACCTATATAGTTATGCACATACCCACTCACTTATTCATACAGATACTAACACATACTCACTCACATATACAGTCACTGACACAAGTACACACTCACCCATATATCCCAACACTCACCTATACTGCCTTTCACTTATACAGTTACTCACCTATATATCACAGACACAGCCATGCACACACTCATTCACCTATACAGCCCATCACAGATGCACTCACTAACACATACAGCCAATGACTCACCCATTCACTCATCAATGCAGGCAGTCACACACCCCTTCACTCACACACACAGACACTCATACACCCATGCAGGTAGGCAGACAACCAATCAGTCATCCATACAGCTACTCACTTACCCACTCACCAACCCATATATCCACTTAGACACCAACTGACAAACTGATACAGACATCCACACATTCTAGTCACTCACCCATACATTCACTAAGACACCAAATCTCATAGCAGTGCTACGCGGAACTCTGCGAAGCGGCAACAAAAACTCTGCCATGCGAAGCGGAGTTCTGCGGCCGGAGTTGTTTGATCTGCCCATTCACTTGACGTTTTTGCCATATGGCAACTCGGATTGCGCATTTGGAGAAATATCGCGCAAACTGCACCACACGGTCACGCATGGGCGCAGCCATCTTGTTTTCTTCTCTCTGTTATGGTGCTGGGGCCTACTTCAATCCTGCCTTAATCTTTTCAATCCTTCTTTCTCAAAACTTTTTTTCCGATCTTTTTTATTTATTGTCTTTCCGTGTCTTCTTTAGTGTATATTTTGTGTTGTTTTCTACTTTTTGTGTTTTTAGTGCGTTTTGTACAGTTTTTCTATATTACTTCCTTTCCTCCTCTCCTCCCTTAATTTGTAGCATCCTACATTTTCTTTTCCGGCCCTGGCCCCCAGCCCCCAGCAGCATGGCAGAGAGTGTGACCCGGACAAAGAGGAGCCACCTTCCTTGTGGAAGGTGGCACCAGGCAGGGGTGCAGCCCCGGGCTTTGTTTTAAGAGGTGGAGGTGGCAGCGCTTGGTTTTTTTGTGCAGCACCACCTCCCCTCCCCCTTGGCAGCAGGCATCAGGCCTGGGTCTGGGTACAAGATCCGGGAGGGTCACCAGTGGTGGTCGAGGGAGCACTGGCAGTGTATCGCTGCTCTGGGGCCCTGCGCACCCATAACCAGCTGATGCACCGGTGGTCTAATATCCTGCACCGAGAGCAGCACCTGCTGGACCTGCAATGTGTTGAGGTCACGGGGCTTGGTGAGTAGCTAATTATAATTATTATTCTGTGTTCTATGTTGGTATTGCTCATATTTATTTTTTCCAAATAGCAAGAATGGTGTTGCTCACATGCAGGTAAATTACGTTTAAAATCTTATATTATGTCAGATGATCGTTATTCTAGACAGGTGTTTGGCACTACCTAATCATACTTATTTGCAACTTTGCGCTCGCTTGGGCTGCTTATGTAAGAGAACTTAAGTTAGGTAACGCAGACTAGAGAGACTCTTTTTCATTGTCCTGTCACTAAGATAGTGGTAGTTAGGTATTTACTTAGCATTAGTTAGTAATTTAGCAGCCTCGTCCTCTCACTTCAGTCCTTGACTCCTCAGCAGAACCTTTTTTTAGTTCGTACAGCAACCAACCAATTTGGTATAGTTATATGCAATATGCATGCGTCTATCTATGCATTTAAGACTAAATGCAGACTTAGTGAATTGGCCCATAAAAGGGGGTTGAGATGAAGGTGATTGAAAATGAGATCGGAACTTAGAAGAAAATATATTTTATTTGCAATTCATTCCAAATTCTTTGGAATAGGCGGGCTAGGTAGGTTTAGAATTCAGGAATCAGAAGGGAACTGTGGAACAATAAAGATAGGATGGTCCGCGACCATGATACTAGTCTACTACTAGTGGATCTGATTTTGGAAAGGTCAATGCTATTGCAATTGCCATTTCCTGTTTCAAAACCTTTTTGGAGCGATTATTTCATATTTGTTTAGCACCAATCATTTTTTGTCTCTTTAATTATGTCTTACATGATCATCAGAATCCAGGGGTGAGAAGATGAGGTCTTCCGAGGGAGGTGTGGGAGTTGGAGCTGCCTACCAGGGATAGAAACACTCATCAGATGGCTCTGCTGGCCCCAGTAAGCCCATCTGTTGTTAATATTAGTATATATTTCCCAACTTTTATCACTCCTTATTTTGAACTATTATTTCCGTTTCCTAATTTCATTTTTTCCCAAATCCTCTTCAATATATCTGTTTATAAACTCTTGTTATCCCTGCATTACCTACTAACTTGGTTATTTATATTTCTAGTCTTTTTTTTTTACCTCAAACTGCCTCTGAGCCTGTATTAGTCTGTCTGTAGCTTGCTTTCTTCTGGTTTTTCAGTCAGCTTTCCCTCTTCCCTTATATATTTTGTAGACTGCCTAGTGGGGGTACTGTAAGTACTAGTACTACTACTCTGCTGTGCAGATTGCATGCACAAGTAAAGTAGTCTATGCATGTTTGTTGAGAAGAGAAGGGTTTCTTTTACTTTCTCATGCTTAATCAGTAAATGATGGTCACGTTGGACACTCCAAAAGTGTGTCTTCTTCTCGTCTAGGCCTAGTATTATTAACAGCAGTTAATGGTGAACTGATTACTGTGCACCATGGCTGGAAGGAAATATGAGGAGGAGGATGGCACCATTAAATTTCCCAACTAAGAAGACCTTATGTCCGACTGTGCTCTCTTTTTCTTTTCAAAAACTCAGATTCACCAATAGCTCTAGCCACTTAGCCCAGTCCTTTGGATTGTCCCGTTCTTGAGAGGCTTTTATTAAATTGCCACCAACAAAATGCCCAACCGGCATTGATAGGACATACTGTCATACTGTCTACTCTAGTCATCTGTACCCGAATTGTAGTGATGTGTGTGGTGCCTCCGGTGGTACGGCACCATGGTCCAGCAGCTGCCCGCCGCCACTCTTCATCTTCTACTGCTGCCACCCACTTTGACAGTGACAGTTACAGCATTTCAGTGCTGCATGCTCCTTAGGATGGCGTGCCTTGAAAGCCAGATAGAGGAGCATTTTGACAGCCTGGAGAGGAATATTCGACTCCTAGCCCGCCGCTAGGCCTCTCTCTTGCCCCTTTTTTAATGATTTGTTTGGTGGGTGGGACTTGTTGGGGGGAGGGTGGGATGTGGGAGTTTGGGGATATTGGATTGGAGTTTTTATGGACATTTGGACAATTTGGATTTTGGATTCTTGTAGGACATTGATGGGGTTAGGGAGGGGGTGGGTCAGGTGTTGTGGGATTTTCTATTTTTATAATTGTTAAGGGGATTCATTTTTAGTTTTACAATGCATATGATGTAAATCTTTTTTTGGGGGGTTTACTCTTTTACTTTGCACCATTTTCTTTGCAGCAGGGCCGCTTATGGTTTTTAAAATCTGCTGATATAGTGTAACACACAAACAGATGGATGTGCTACCCTCACTTGTCCTACTGCTCTCTCCTCCTAGTATCTGCAGTCTGCCACTATATATTAACCCCTATGGACTCGAAAGGGGTGTGGGTGTGCAAATTAGTTAAATTCCATAGTATATAGATTATTGCATCTTCAATGAATCCCCACACTTCTGCTCTTACTTGTGATTGATTAGGTGAAGCAATGGTGCATTGTGATGGTTTGGTTTCCCAAGGTGCCATGGTGGTGGTAGTAGTAGACAGTAGCAGTTGCAAAACAAATGAGACAGTCACTTAAGGGAGACTAGAGAATGACTAGCAGAAGTACAGTACACAAGAAGAAGACTGCCAAATGAGAAACCAAGATAAGCAATTCTAAAGTAAAATAAAACAGAATGGTGGGCCAGCCTAGTACAAGTTACAAACTGAAGTCAACTCGAGCTATGAAGTGGACAAGCATAACCTTTAGTGCTGGAAGGATGATGATGCTGGCAATTAATTATGATAGAATATGTTCCTCTGGAAAAAATGTGAATATCTAATACTGTGCATGGGTTGGCAATCTAATATATATATTGCCAGTGCAGGATAGACATACTTAGAGCAGAAGAAGATCCTCGCTCTGCCTTGAGTTGGTTGTTGCTTTCACCACATCCACCCCAGCAGGTGTTTGATCAACTAATGGTATACATTTAATTAAGTCACACCTAAATAAATTATACAGCCCGTGGGAAGAGGGTTAGGGGTTCAATAAATAAATGAGAAATGGATTTGAGGGAAAGGATTGACAAATCAAATACTATACATCGACAACACATTCATCTTGGCAGCCGACCATCATAAATCTGTTGTGGGAGAAAAAGGAAATGCATGCATGATGGTGATTAGTGCTAGACTAGTACAGTGCAGTATATTATTATCGAATTGTCTGTCTGCACCCAGAGAGACGAAAGTTACATACACTAAGTTCTGTTGTACCGGGCTTTGAAAGATAGCAGATAAAATTAAACGATCTGTAGGAGTCGAATAAGCAAACATAATTAACTCATACAGTCGTAATGATCGAAGAGAAACAAAATGATACAGTATTGCCGAATTGGGAGTTGCATCTCTGCATTTCTCTTGGACTGTCTGTCCTGGGTTCCTGGCGTAAGCGGTTTGGTAAGGTAAGTGTGAGTTGTTTTTCCAGTATGGCACAGGGTAAAGGGCCTGTAGATAGAAAAACAAAAAGATATTGAAAAATCAAGGAGAAAAGTTAAACTGCATAAGGAGTGCAACAAGAAGACCTTCGGAGGCAGCATGGCTAAATAATGTCTGTTTCCGGCAGTTACCTCCAACAGCCCCCCACCCAACCTCCACTTACCTTCAAATTTGAGCCAGACAGTACTGAGCACACACACACACACACACACACAGCAGCATAGCATATTCAAAATGAAGTAAAAAATCAATGCACCGCTGTCAGTTACACCACACTTGTCATCACCATAACCACTACACAGACATGTAGGTCTGGTAGGGTGTTGTTGTTTACCTTTAAGCCACTTCAAAGTCATTATCATTCAAATCGGTTGGTTCAGTGAAGTTGATTTCCATCTTCTTCTGGTGGCATTTCTCAAAGTAGTCACACTCACACCCACGCCCTTAGTCATTCCATCAATCATCTCTGATCTTCCTCCTGACTCTGACTCAGTGTATGGTATCCAACTCTGTACCAACAGTGTCCCGAGTGAGTTCACAGCCGTCCTGACTCAAAATGCAATGGATCGCCCTATAGTAGTACAATTTTGCTATTGAACAACAAGAAGGGAAAGATTGACTTGAGTCACTTTTTGTGTGTAGAATAGTAGACATTATTTATAACAAACAACAATCAATCAGCGCGCAATGCATGCCATCATTTACCTGTTCTTCCGGGGAAGTCCCTCTAGGCTAGGAAAGGATAGATAGATAGATAGATAGATAGATAGATAGATAGATAGATAGATAGATAGATAGATAGATAGATAGATAGATTGATAGATAGATAGATAGATAGATAGATAGATAGATAGATAGATAGATAGATAGATAGATAGATAGATAGATAGATAGATAGATAGATAGATAGATAGATAGATAGATAGATAGATAGATAGATAGATAGATAGATAGATAGATAGATAGATAGATAGATAGATAGATAGATAGATAGATAGATAGATAGATAGATAGATAGATAGATAGATAGATAGATAGGGCTCAGGGCTGGAGGCAGGCACACATTTGTTGCAAATGGCATTAGGGCGAGTTGGGAGTTGGGACTTACTTCTTCACTGACTACACACAGTTACAACTCCAATCCGGCAATAAAAAAATAAGACGGTCCGGATGGATTTGTAAACCAGACAGACACACACAAATTATAAAGTAAAGAATGTTCCTTGGCTATAGATTTTTGGGGGGTTTTTGGGGCATCAAAGAAAGAAAGTAACTATAAACCTTAGTTGTCAGGAAAGTAGAGATCATAACTCGCCCAGAAGTAGGTCACCTAACACACTGCTTCCAAGACCTGAGTTGCCGTATCATTTTCCTGCTGTGGTAATTCAGGTATGGTGTATTCCAGTGGCATAAAGTGCAATTCATTTTGATCATGGTTAACTTCTCCACATTTTGGGGTGAGAGATTGGTCCTTCTCACTGTTGGCATGGCACCAGCAGCACTGAAAACATGCTCAGCAGAGACACTTGCTACGGGGCAAGCCAAAGTGTTAATACCTTGAAAGGAGGCATCATCTCTGTCAGATATTTAACTAGGCCCCATTTGTCCATCTCAATGATCATGCCTTTCACAGTTGCATCCCCTCTTTGTCTGACATATTCATTGATTGTTCTGTACTGCTCAAACAGACATTCAAGCACGGTATAAGTTGAGTTCCAATGTGTTGGCACCTCCTGGATGAGTGCTTTAACTGGCATTCTATTATCACGTTGAATGATCCTCAGCTGCTTCTGGGTTTTAAAAGAATGGCTGAAATGTGTGCAGGCTCTTCTGCAGGGGGTCAGTAAGTTGCTGACTCAGTCTTCTTTTTTTAGAAAGTCTTGAACAATTATGTTACTGCAGCTTGCGGAACACAGGACCCTGAAATAGCCACCATTGGCCATGGCCTTTACTATAATACTGCCATTGTCCGTGGCAACAAAGCCAATGTTAAGGCCTCTTGGTCGCAGACATTCAAAGACCTCACTGTTAAAGTCTTCCAAAATGTTTGCAGCAGTTCGGGATTTCTCTATGGTAAACATGGCTACTGCAGCATGCTTCCGAGCCCCATTAAAAATGTCAGCAGTGTCAACACCTGCAGGTATATTTTCTCTAACCCCCACAAAAGAGATCCAGTGTGCAGTGATGCACATGTAATCAGTGGTTTGGCAACTGGTCCCCATGTCTATCGTCAGGTGGATAGTGTTAACAGCAAATCTTGTCCAATTAATTCCAGGATGTCATGATGTAGCGCTGACACAGCAACTCTGGCGAAATAGGACCAGCTGGGAACCTTCCATTTTGGGCAGATGGCTGCACAAATTTAAAAAAACCCACCCCTTCCACAAAAGAAAATGGAGGAGGTCCAGCGCTAACATTTTAGCCAGCTTCACGTTGTACAAACGTATCATCGGGTGGTTGCATTTGTACTGCCCCTCTGGCCTAAACATGCTGAGAATTGTAGCTTGTATTTTTTTCTTTTCTGTTGCCACTGATGCATTTGACTTCTTGAGACCAGATATTGTTAGACACAATGCACATGTTTTCATTGTGGTGCTCTCTTGCCTTTGGACCTCTTGGTGTCTCGACCTGACTCTTGTGCCATTGCGATGTTGCTGATGATGATGATGATGATGTGGGCTGTACCACTGCACTGCTAGGGACAGGACTGCTTTGTGTAGTGGAGAAAATGTCTCCCTCTTTTTCACCTTCCACCATGATCGGATCTTTATCCCCTCCATTAACAACACTTGCAGTTCTTTGGCCACTAAGGTGCAGCTCCCACTGGCTCAAGTGGTGTTTTCTCAGATAGGTTGTTTGGCCTCCGGCACCACAGTTTGTACCAAGCTTACCCTGACTAACACCTACTCCACAAATGGAGCATATAGCAATGTTCACCTCCTTCTGGCTAACTGAAAAGAAGTCCCAAACCGGGGAGGTCAACTTCCTGACGCTGCTGGTGCCACTTGCAATGTCGGATCAACAAGTAGGTGGGCATGACGTTTGACTCTCTGCAGTACCTACTTCTACTAAAGTGGTTGTGGTGGATGTAGGTCGCTGCTGGGACTTTGTAAATATGGCAGCTAGAGGTGGTGTTGGTGGTATCTCTGTTGGTGGTATCTGTGCCACATCCCTCACAGCAATTTGGGATGGGGTAATGTCAGGCTCCACTGGGGCGGGGCTAATGTCCATTATGAATGGCTCATCATCATCCTCCTCTTCTACATCTCCCTCCATAACTCTAAGGCTTTTCGGAACCTTCCTTTTCCCTAGCCTTGTCTCATGGGCATGGTGTGTCTCACTCTCAGACTGAGGCGGGATCCCAGTGGTGTCTAGATAATCAGAAGGGGAGCTTGGAGAAGACGTTTTTGCAGTTTTATATAGCGCAAACTTGACCCGAATACAATCAGGTATCAATGCGCTTTACATAGCACCAGTTACGTTATATGAGGACACACATTCATTTTTTGTTAGGCACGGGGAGATTAAGTGATTTGCCAAGAATTACAGGATGTTTGGCGTCATTACCAAGACTCAAACCCAGTTTCCCCAGGTCCGAGGTCGAGCGCCCTAACCGTTAGGCCAACTAATCCTCCTTTTCCTTGCTAGGTATCTTGAAGACAATGGATCTTCTGAAAAAGTGGCTTGCTCTTTTTCCTCATCAGGAAGCTCGATCTCCTGAACTGCCCCTACTTCGGGAGGAACTAGTACTATTGGCGGTGGTTGCAGTTGTTGTTGCCCACTTTTCTGTGTTTCCTGCATTGACTGGGTACTACTTTGCGATAACGATCATGAGCATTGTTATTAATAGACTGCCTCTGGGACAGATATAGACTTGGGCCAAGGTTGGTGGGGTGGGTCTGCTGATGCAGGGGTGTTGCTCCCACCTTCCTCCCCGGACACCGCCGCTGCTGTCTCAATTTGTGGTTTCCCAAAAAAGGTACTGGGTGACATACTAGTAGTGGAAAGTGGCAGTGCCTTCTTCTCACTGGCAACTCTGACTTTCTTGTAACTGGTTCCTTTATTTGGAGCCATCTTGAAGCTGTCAGTTAGCATGTAGCAGCACTTGTTTAGATTCACAAGTTGAAGAGGTGTCTCGTCACACGTCATGTCGTGCGCAGACCTTCTCTCTGGCAGTATAATGGGCGATGGTGTCTCCTCTCCTCCTGTTGTGCACCTGAAAACAAAGAAGCAAGAAGAACATCAGTGAAATGTGGCATTGTTTAAGTTTAATAATTACTAGTACAAACAAACATTATAAAATATTATAATATATAAGGGGAGGGGCCATTTGTATATCGTATTAGTCGACCTTGAAAAGGCATTTGATTCCATAGATTTTGCTAGACTCTGGGCTGCCCTCAGGGTCTTAGGACTCATCTGTGACTTGCTTCCACTATTGGTTCGCTTACACCAAGA
Source organism: Triturus cristatus (assembly GCF_964204655.1). Lineage (NCBI taxonomy): Eukaryota > Metazoa > Chordata > Amphibia > Caudata > Salamandridae > Triturus > Triturus cristatus. The sequence goes on along the minus strand of NC_140587.1, from coordinate 476,754,164 downwards.
CAACTATGCCAAAGTCAGCTGGAACTCTGATAGTAGTCTCACCAATAACATACCAGTCTCAAAGGGGGTGCCAATAATGCAAACAAAAGTTTGCTCAACCTTACTAGATAATAAGCAGACTAAATCTTTATAATATACTACCCTCGAGGTCACTCTGGCTGGACCGTAGGAAAAAAGGGGGGGAGGACACCAAATATATGATCAAAATTTACAATGTTTATTGATGGTTTAGTTGGTGTATATTGGAAAAATAGAATATGCAAAAACAACTAAATGCAATATTTCAATAAATATTTACAATATCGAAACTGGCCCCAACAGAAGAGTCAAAGGGGTGTATCGATTATCATCTCACATTCATACTAACCGTGCATAACATTCAAACCATTCATAGCCAGCAATTGTACTACACATTCGTCTACTACACATAAAAATATTCGAACAGAAATCCTCTCAACAACTGGTTGGTATACAATGTTGGTATGTGTATCAATCAACCAAACAAAACAGTGGGACAAAGGGGGTGCGCCAGGGGTATGTCCTCGCCCCAACCCTGTTTGTCTTTGAACGGGCTTATAGTCCGTTGTATTCTATCCGTTAGTACTTCGAGAGGAGTACTTATAAAACCCTCATACACGCAGGTAGCTCGTACAGCGGTATATCTTGGTTCTCCACCTTTGTTATGTGCGTGCCAGCATTATTATAGGGTCTCTTAATGCTTCCTCCACCTGGAGGGAACCACTGGTTTTCCAGTAGTGATCAGAAATTAAAAAGTGAGTGAAAAAGTGAGGTGTGGTGCTCCTTTAAAAAGTCATCCTCATACTAGCCAAAATTATTTTATTCTGTCTGGTGTATGTGGAAACTGTGTAAAAAATGATTTTAAGTGCAGCGATGGACTAGTTATGAGTCCACCGCACTATGGTCGACATGTTTCAGCCCGGTGTTCGCCCATGGAGGGTCGTTGGGCTTTCTTCAGGACCTAAGAACTGTGCAGAAATTGTAAATACCCTGAGATAAAGGTCAATAGGACCTGGAGAAAGAGACAGAAAGTGAGTTATCTTAAGTGTGATAAATGAAGTGGAAAATGTTGATGCTTGGAAAAGTTCAATTTGAATCTTAAAAAAATAAAAATCAGAAGACTTTCATGATGTATATAATTAACAAAGATTATGTTTTTCATTGAACAAACAAGAGAAGAGGAGATGTGTGGCAATCCTTTAGTTTTGCAAGGCATACTTAAAAAATGGCAACTCTTTAGATGCTGTTGACCGTGTTTACCAAATTTTCTGAATAATCATCCGTGAATGATTACATATAAAATGGCAATTCTTTTGATGCTGTAATGCTTTTTTTTTAAATAGCTGTGATGCTTTTTTTAGGAGAAGGGAGAGACAGAATCCATGGATAAAATACATTCACATGCTCCATAATGGAATCGTCTAGCGGTGCGTCATTTCGTAATTCATGGACTTATAATTCCGTCTTAGACGCTGATGGTGTGGTTTGCGGCTATCGCAAGTCTAGTGCAGTGTGTTACGCACTTAATAGTGTATATATTTACTCGCAGAGCTAACGGACTATCCGTATGAATCTCTGTATTGGTGTGCTCCCCTGGGGCGATATCATCTAATTGGCTTCGCGCAAAGCATCGCTTTATCACAGTTGTAACATTTGGAAGCGTACCTTTTTAGAAGTCCCAAATCGGGCTTCTGACGGGGCCGCTGGCAGCGCGGTACCTGCTAAGGGTTTAAAAAAGAGTTATATTTAGTTCTACTCTCGGTACATTACGTGTCTTCCTGCGTGTGATCCAGCGCTGGTCATACCTCTTCGGCGGTGTTACACGACTTGTGCTGACGCTGCTTGCAGGGACTCGGGTACCCGAACAATATATCGTCATGAGAACGGACACTGGTGACAGGTACAAGTGATCCATTCCTCCCATTTGATTTTTTGAATATACAATATGAAGCTGAATGGATCAGAACCGCTTCTTACTCCCCCAATCCCTGATTTGAATATATTTAGCAGCGTGCAGCTGTGGGAGTTTTCTCACTCCTATTTGGAATTATCAAGCATCGACTTTGCCTAATTGGGAAACTCGATCATCACCTTCTCTCCCGTTTTTTAACATAAAAACATACTCAGACCAGCCAGACTCCATAATGGCTGAGAACTTAGGTCTGAGCTACTCAGCAGACGAGATCAACGCAATCCTTTCCTTACCATCATTACTGCAAGACAACAATCTAAACCAAACATTGGCACAAAATACCGACTGGGAAGACTTGTCTGAGACCAAGAAAGAACAAGTAAGAACTGCTATTCATGGCGTAACCATGACTGAATATCTTCGTGCGAATGCTGCTCCCAGAGGCCTCTGGGTACATAATGCACCACACATCTTCCTACAAGATCTAGCCTTCAGGAAAGACTGGTCGGCCATTTCATGGAAGTGCACCAGGGACTACCTAGTCCTTATTATAAAAGCAGCAACGAGATTGACAGAAGCTTTGACGATTAAAATACAACTGAGTGAGGTGAAATCAAAAAACATGGTACACATAATCGTCTATAAAAAAATAGTGGAAGAAATCAACAGAGAAATGAACGAAACCAAGGAATACATAACTCAAAATAAAATACAAAAATTGGGAAAAGACTTAAAACGCTTTTCAATGGAGAAAATGCATCCCTACAGCAAGGATGATTACGAAGCACCAGAAAACCCTTCGGATAATGAAACCAGCGGTAACTCAACAGACAACTCTGACTGGAGTAACGATGACACGAGACAACAAAGATGGAACAGAAGAACGTACAGACGCCAACAACGTCGTAGACCAAATATGTGGCGCAACCCTCAATATGGGGACCAACAACCCATCCTTCAACATTTCACACCAAATTACCATGAATGGATGAATCCCTATACCACAGGACCACCACCAATGGGACCTTTTATGGGACAATATATGCAAGAACCGCCTTTTTTAGGGAGAGGCCAACCAAATCAGAGAGGACGAAGAAAAGGAGTAACATGGACAGATCAGGAGAGACAAATAATCACCAGGAGTATATCAGGGACCATGAAGGAAAAACCAGGAACAAGCATGACCCGCTTGTGATCAACCTGAGTGACATCACTCTAACCGAAGAACAAGAAAACGTCCTAAACAAAGGTTTAGGCTTCGTACCGACACCGACACTAGACGTCTTCAGAATACAATGCGAAGTAGCAGAATTCTGCAGAAAGCTAAAACTAAAAGCTTTCTTCGATGGGAAAGAAGACTATGTCACAGATGGCGATACTCCTCTAAGACCAAAATCTACTTTCTGCCCTATGAACCTTCAGATCCCAATCGAGATCCAAACTTTCCAACAGGCAGTGATGGGCAAAATTGAAGACATCAAAACAAAGACAAAAAAACCTTTTATGAACATGACAAATCTCGAAAAAAAAGGCACTAGAAGAACTAAGAGAAAACAAAGACCTCGTAATCAAACCGGCTGACAAGGGCGGTGGTATAGTTCTCATGAAAACAGAGAACTACGACCAACAATGCCTTGAACTTCTATCTGATGAAAGATTCTACATGATTATTAACACCGACCCCACACCTAGACTACAACAAACCATTAGAATAATGGTAGAAGAAGCCAAAGTCAACGGATGGATTTCGAAGAATGAGGCAGCCTTTCTAAAGACCATTTCACCAAAAGTGCCTTATTTCTACTCACTCCCAAAAATACACAAAGAGAGGAGACCACCACCTGGCCGCCCCATCGTATCAGGGATAGGGTCAGTCCTTGAACCCCTATCGCAATTTGCAGACCAGTATTTAAGACCATTGGTCCAAAAAACTCCCACCTACCTTAAGGACACTCGAGATCTATTGAACCTTCTCAAAGAAGAAACGTTCTCCGATGACACAATGCTCCTTGTTGGTTTTGATGTAGAAAGCTTATATACCAGCCAGCCCCAACAGAAAATGATGGAAACACTGGAGGAACTGCTTTTTGAACAGAACTGGCATTATAAAACACCTAGGCATTTCATTTTGGAATGTTGCAGACTTGCACTTACCGAGAATTATTTTGAGTACAATGGAACCATATATCAACAATGCCACGGCACTTCCATGGGAAGCACATTTGCTCCAAGCGTGGCAGGACTCTATGTTAGCAATTTCGAAAAGATGTATATACACAATACCAATAATCCACATCTATCCAAGATTCGATTCTGGAAATGATACATAGATGACGTCATGGTGATCTGGGAAGGTGACAAAACCAGCCTCAGCCAATTCCACGAATGGATGAATATGCAGGACAACTGTCTAAGGTTCACCTACACAGCAGATCAAAAACAACTAGACTTCTTAGACCTAACAATCTACATAGAGAACAATGCCATAAAAACTAACACTTTCTTCAAACCAACTGCAAAAAACAGTCTCCTCTTGTATAACAGCTTCCATCCACGCCCACTGAGAGATAATCTACCTTACAGCCAATTCCTGCGCCTAAAGAGGAACTGCAGTGAACTAACTGAATATAAAATACAAGCAAAAGATCTGTGCGTAAAACTATCCAAAAGGGACTATCCAAACAAAACAGTGGCTAAATGCCAAAAACGGGCAAGAAATTAACCACTAGAAAGCCTTCTCGAATCGACACCAAAGACCTCAACACCTGACACTCCAACATTTAGCATAGCTAGCAACACAGTCAACAAGATAATCAATAAAAACTGGCGAATCATAACATCAGGAACACTTGACTGGTCAAAACCTAGGTTCGCAAATAGGAGAACAAGGAACATCAAAGATATTTTAGTACACACACGGCCTCAGTCTCCCCAAGCAAACAGAATTACCAACACATTGTGGAACATACCACCAGTCATGGGCCACTATTCTTGCGGACAATGCTCAGTGTGCAAACTCACAACCATCACCAAAAACCTACAGCTGACTCCCGAATTGAAATGGACAATTAGACAACATACCAACTGCAATACGACGCATGTAATATGCATGATCACCTGTCCGTGTAACCTGAGATACATTGGTATGACCTGTCGAAAAATCAAACAAAGAATCTGCGAACACAGAAGCAATGTCAACTGCAAACGTGAAACGACAAAGATGAGTAAACACTACATCAAACATGGTCATTCCACAGACAAACTCAACTGGGAAATCATCGAGACACTGACCAGATCAAGCCAGAATGCAGAGAAAATCCTTTTTGAAAAGGAGCAAAGATGGGTGCGCCGCCTTAAGACTAATATTATTGGTCTTAAAGATAACATACCATGGCTCAGTATAAAGTGAAACTCAAGCGTGAACATTAAGGTAACAACGTCACCTCAGAGAGGCTTTATTATATGTTTTTCCAATACTATGATGCCTCCATTTTTCAATATCATGATGCCACCTTACACTAGTACAAAAAGCCCACAGACCCGTGATCAAGCAACAAAAACATTAGCGTCAGCAAAATGATTACCATCTATATCCATACGTGAACTCTCTAACACCCTCACTAAATTACAAACAGATTTATCTGCAGATTCTAATTAAAAGATAATTAAAACAAAATATACTTTTTGAAAATACTGCACCCTTGAGAGTCATTTTTCACTCTCATTCTCATGACGATATATTGTTCGGGTCCGGGATCCCGCGGTACCCGAGACCCTGCAAGCAGCGTCAGCACAAGTCGTGTAACACCGCCGAAGAGGTATGACCAGCGCTGGATCACACGCAGGAAGACACGTAATGTACAGAGAGTAGAACTAAATATAACTCTTTTTTAAACCCTTAGCAGGTACCGCGCTGCCAGCGGCCCCTTCAGAAGCCCGATTTGGGACTTCTAAAAAGGTACGCTTCCAAATGTTACAACTGTGAAAAAGCGATGCTTTGCGCAAAGCCAATTAGATGATATCGCCCCAGGGGAGCACACCAATACAGAGACCCTTGATTCATACGGATAGTCCGTTAACTCCGCAAGTAAATATATACACTATTAAGGTGCTGATTCTGATCCGTTAAAAATATTCCCCGTACGAATAGTATCCGGATTTTTTTACGTACGAATCGTACAAGTCCCGTACAAACTGGCAAGTACGATTCGTATGTTAAAAAATCCATACGAATCGCATTGGGTAAATTCCCCGACAAGTCTGCTTTCTTTTTCATGCCCCTCTGATACTTTACGTATATTTAGGTCAGACGCTACAAGGTGGCTTGTTTTCACAATATCAAGATATCTGCTTTACGCCTGGTGGCAAAGATCTAAAGTGGTAAAATAATATCTTGATGTAGAAATATTGAACATGCAGGGTAAGCCAGCTCCTAAGCTGCTTAGTGGGACAGCTGGGAAATTATGGGGTCGAATTGTTTTTATCGCTGGTGTTTTTTTAATCTACAGTTCTGATTTTATGGTAAAAATATATATTTATTTAGAACGCTGTATAGGACCACAAAGTCAATGCTATCTTAAACTCCTGTTTATTTTTAACATTTTTATGAAACATTGTATGTTACGTGATTTTATGTATGTGTATGATCATGTTATTGATCGAATAAATAACTTACTTACTATAATATATAATTTAGTGTGTGGTCCCAATTGTTAGTGTTACCTCAGTTATTAATAAAATTAAGAAAACAGTGTAACCATTTGTGAGACTTTAACAATAACAAGGGCTTTCATGGTGTACTGTACAGTCCAGTACACTCAGGAAGGATAGGAAAGAAGAAGAACAACAACAACAATTCAAATGTAGCGGTTTGGCATTGTGCATCTTGTGACGGAGAATGGATGCGGCCCTCAGGGAGGTGCAGCTGACAAATGACAATGGAATGGAACAATCCCTAGACAATGAATACTGCTGTGCATGACATATAGCAGACATGGGTTAATGTTAATTGGTCATTGATGTCATTTACTTTGAAACTGAAATGTAAAAAAAATGAAAAAGAAATTGAAATAAAAAAAACTATTTTTAAAATTGGGGAAAAAATGAATATATAAAAAATATACAAATTAGAAAAATTCATACATAAAATAGAAATAAAAAAGAAATTAAAATAAAGAAATAATCATAAATAAGTAAAAAAAGTAAAAATTACCCTCAAGTATCTGATTATTAATTTATTAAGCTGCTTATACCATTGACCATCCATGCAAGTCTATGGCAAAGGGACACACTGGCTGAACGCACAAAATGGCTGCCAGACTCATGGCCAGGCCACAGCAAGAAGCAATAAGCCAAGAGGAGCAAGGAGAAGACATGCAGGCCTATGGCAAAAGCACACTGAATGCCTTCACAAAATGGCCGCCAGCCACATGGTCACATCACAACAGCAACAAGCAGGAGGACTGGAAAACAATGAACACAAGCAGGCTTAAGGAGGACACAGCCAGGAGGGAGCAGATGCGGCAGCTGCAGGGATGGGTGAGCCAGCAGCAGTAGCGGGCGGTGGTAAGTTATATTCCTTACTTATTGACAATACACACTTGCTGCAAAGGTGTACACTGTACTGTTGAGAGAGACTAAGTTGCTGTGAACAACTGTTGAAGAAGACACCCTTTACTTAGCATTAGCAATAGCATTGGCAGCGGGAGTTGAGTAACTAATTTCCTCTTCTATTTGACTTCAACACAGCTGGGAAAGTTTTATGAAGAAGACTTTGGGGTCTATTAGGATGGTGGTTGGTTGTCCGCCGCTGGGCTGGCGGCGGTCCACCGCCCGTGATCGCAACCCAGAAAACTGCTGGTCCTATTAGCATGGCGGTGACGACCGTGGCAGTGAGATTTTCTGCCCGCCACTTTTCCGCCGGTAGCAGTCTGCACGCTTGCCTGGCAGGCGGAGCTGGACCGCTAAAATGGTGCCGGTGCAAGGTCAGGCTCCGCCGGCATGATTATGATGCCGGCGGCAGCCAGCCTTTCCGTGGCGGTGGAACCGCCATGGAAAAGCATGCAGAGAATGTCTCTGGGGGCCCAATGTGTTTGGGGGGTGTTTGGGTGAACTGGGGTGTATCCATGGTACCCCATATGGGTACCCCCCTACATCTCCCTGTACCAGGTGGCAGGCACTGTGCAGTGCCTGCCACGCAGTGCAGGGATATGCTGAACATGCATTTTTTGACATCGCGGCTGTGCTGCTGGCAGCAGCAACCGCTGCAATGTTAAATGCCATGATCGTACCGCTGGGGTTGAATTTCAACTGAGGAGCATACTAATTGGACCGGCGGTTATGCCGCGGTCCTAGCGGGTGGTGTTTTCCCGCTACCATGGCGGTCAGAGTGATTTTCCGACCGTCATCCTAATAGAACTCTAAGAGTCAGAAGACCTTGATGAATGGGTGGAATGAAAAGGGAAAGAAGGATGGAAGGAGGAAGAACAGGTGACATGCAGTATATGACTAGCAGAGAAGGATGTGTGGATGAGGGAAGGGGGCCCGGTATGCATAGGTGGATGATAGGAATTGAATGCATGGGTGGTTGAAGGATGGATGAAAGGTGAAAGAAAGGATGCCTGGCTGGGTGGGTGAAACTGTGTGGGTGATCGGAATCCTCCGGGGTGTTTGATGGGTCTAACTCAAAGGCAAACAAGGAAGCATGGGTGGTGGTTTGAAAAAAATTACAAATAAATGTTGTTGGTTAAACATTTGTTGAGAGATTAAGAAGACTGATAGCCATGTTTACTTTGAATGGATGGATGCCTGGATGGTATTCAATCATAGCATAGGTGAAGAATGTCACTGGATGAAGAGAATGTAAAAGAAAAATAAACCGTGCCAGAGTAGCAAAGCCAAGGGTGAAGATAAGAATAAGATTAGAAAAAAAACAATATACTGCTAGAAGAGCAAGGCAATGATAAAGGGAAAAATCGCTGGGAAGAGAAACAAGGATTGTTTTTTTTTCAAGGTTTTTGATTCAAGATTGATTTCAGAATACTCTCTTGGCCCTGGGAAACGAAGGAAAATGCATTGCTGGCCTACTTGCAAACACACTAACATATCTTTAATGCAAAAATGCCAAAAAAAAATCCACAGGGCCTAAAAGGTTTGAAAGTTAGAACCACACACATACAACAAAGGCATATAATTAATTTAACATATGAAAAAAAGAGAAATACCACAAAAAAACATATATTATATTTTAATCCACTGCCATCCATGGCCAAAATGATGTTTAAATTAAACTGACACCACAGAAACAGGTGTTTCATGCACCCATGAGTAGCTCTGGTCTATTGGCTGGAAAACCCATTGGCAGACTAGGCCACATAGTGAATCAATTCAAATCAATATTGTAAATGTATTAAAAACATGGAGAAAATGTAGTGAACTGTGCTACATTTTTGCTGAATAAAAGAAGAAACAAATTGCAGGCAAAACAATAACCAGCAAGAAAAGATAACCACCACAAAGGAGGCATGCAGGCCTCTGGCAGAGCACACTGGCTACCTTCACAAAATGGCTGACAGACACATGGCCAGGCCACAACAAGAAGCAATAATAAGCCTACAAAGGAAGACAATGCAGGCCTCTAGCAAAAACATACTGGCTGCATTCACAAAATGGCCACCAGTCACATGGCCAGGTCACCACAAGAAGCAATAAGACAAGCGGGACAAAGAGAAGACATGCAGGCCTATGACAAAAAACACTGACTGCCTCCAAAAAATGGCCACCAGCAACATGGGTACACAAACAAGCATGAGGCCTGGAAAACAATGAACATAAGCAGGCCTATGGACACAGACAGCTGCGGCCCGTGGAGGGAGTTCCGTGGGGCGGTAAGGCGGGGCGGGGGAGGGGCAGGGTGGGGGGTTCTAAAAACCGGAATATGGATAATTGCAGGTAAGTAAACAATTAAATAAATAAAACGAATTTCGTAGCCCCTCCCCCGCCCCGCCTTACCGCCCCACAGAACTCTCCTTCACGGGCCGCGGCTGGACACAGACTTTACAAAATGGCCTCTGGCCACATGGGGAACCAAGGCAAATGCTTGGGCCTACTATTACAAACACACTCACAGACTGGCCAGACAAAGGAGGCATGCTAAACAACACATCTCATGGAAAAAAAGTTAAATACCACAAAAAAACACATCTTGTATTTCAATCCAATGCCATCCATGCCCTAAATGATGTGTTAATTTTACAGACACCTCGAAAACAGTTGTTGTTTCATGCACCCATGAGTAGCTCTGAGCTGGGTTACATAGCGAATTAAATAAATGTTGCAAGTTGATTTCAAAAGCAAAACATGAAGAAAATGTAGTGAACTGTGCAAAATGTTTCCTTCATAAAATAAGAGAAATTATTTATAAAGAAACAACTAGGCCCTTACTGAAGCTACAGGCCACCCACCACTTTAAAAAATTGATGAAAATTACAAATAAATCTATGTGTACAGCCCCAATCAAACAAACAACACCAGTTTTCCAACTTACTTACAAATCCAATGATATATTATGCAGCAGAAACAAATGGCCCAATTACAATGTTGGACGGACCTGAGTCCACCAGGCACCGTTTGGGCACTGGTACGACCAACCTCCTGTCGGCGGTCCCAACCCAGCAATTAGGATGCGACCAATCACTGTTTGGTTGCACTCCTATTCTTCACAAAGGAAGCATGATTTCAACCGGAATGCATGCTCTCAGTGTAAAGTGAAGTTCATCCCTGCACCCTGTGGCAGGCACCTGGTAAGTCACTCCTGCGCGGGTGAAAACACATTTTGGGTGCACCAACACAAAAAAAACTCCGCTCCATTGCGGAGTGCAGAGTTGTTCAGCAGCTCTGCATTCTACGTGGTATGTGGAGTTGCCAAAACTCCGCAAATGTTACGAGCGGAGCAGAGTTTTATGCCCAGGGTTAGAAATCACTCACTTATTCAGTCAGCCACACACCCACTGAATCATCGATACAGGCATCATACACCCACTGATTCATCAGTGCACCATGGTATATATATATTTAACACTTGTAAACATTCACAAAACACTCACAGACACTGTATGATGTTATCAATGGTTTAATTTGAGATGTCATCAGTGATGTCACTGACCATGTTATGAGTGAAGTAATATGTGAGGTCACATGCAGTGCATTGCAGAGGCGTGAGTTCAGTTCAGTTCAATAAGCTTTTATTCGGTTTGCATAACACAACCATGTAAGCTGTACAATTTATTCTACATTTATCAAATCCCCCTCATATATAATTAACAAACACAGTATAAACAGTACTCCTCCTTCTGGATAATTACTATAATACATGTTCTCAATAAAACATCAAAATGTGCAAAATCGCTATAAAGTGACCTATGCTAAATGTGCAAAATTGCAATATCAACTAATTTTAACAGTACATGAAACTGTGCAAATTCGCAATAGGCGAACATCTCATAAAAATGGATAAAGTGCAAATTTACATTTTCTAACCATCTGTAACAGTACATAAATTTGTGCACATCCGCTTTAAAGTGCCATATGTTTATGTGCAAATTGCAATAGTAACACATTTTTAAAATATTATCGACTTTCTAGCAGCTCTACATTTCAAGATAAAGCTAGCCACATAAAAACAGATATCTGAACTCTCTAGTTTGCATAATAGTCTCATGGCATTTGCGGTTAAACGAATATTATATTTTAAAAAGATTGGTTTTAAATAGTATTTCCTAAGAGATACATAAAATTTGCAAAAAAGTAAAAAATGGCAGCAACTCTGACTAGAAATATTGTCACATGGACATTTAACTTTGGAACGTTTACCCATATCCGGAAAGGCTACAAGATGGTGGACAATACCCAGCCTGAGACGGGATAATACAAATCGATGCGAAGAATTTGTCACATCTTCCTAATACTGTTGAAATCCACTTTTAAGATCAAGTTGCTTATAAAGCACAAGTGATTTTTGGGTCTCTAGTAATTTATTCTCTAGTTCCCCCCTCTTAAAGGACAAAAAGCAATCTTTTATCTCTTTTTTGGATAGTGTTCTGACATGTTCGGACTCATCAAGGATGTTAAAATCAAATAAAAATTTGTACCAGTGATTAATATAGCTTATCCACGGTATACGAGTACAAAAATCCAACTTTAAGCAGTCCCTAATTATGGTTTGTGTAAACTCAGTTTTGCTCTTGGACCAGATAGAGCGCCATAGGACCAAAGGTCGCAGGGCAGCCAAATCAGAAATATAATCAAGACCGGTTTCCATATGAATTAATTCATTAGAGGCTGAGACAGGTGCGCTCAACAATCATTTTAAAAAACTGTTTTCATATAATTGAAGTCGGTAAGCAGGGTAATGGCCCCAAATTCCAGCCCCATAAAGGGCTGAGGAGACACATCTTGCATTATATATATTTACCATGTCCTTTACCCTCCGGTCCCCTAGTTTGGCCGCATACCTAAATATTCCATTTGTGTTCCTAGTCATATTGTATGTGATATTTTCATGCTCCTTATTCCAATTACCACTTCCAGTAAAGGTAATACCTAAATAACTAAAGGAGGTAGCAGCTTGAATTTTAAAACCATCTAAAAAGAAAATCCTAGATGAGTTCGATTTTTTGCCACATGTCATCGTATAAGTTTTGGTTTTATTTATTAGGAGTTTCCTGCCTTTAATAAAATCTATAAAATTGTTAATAAGTCGCTGAAGGCCTAGTGGGGTACGGGATAATAAAACGGCGTCATCAGCATATAATAATATTGGGACCACCTTTTTATCTATTATCGGTGCGTCTGCTGGAAATTGACTTAGAACCATAGCTATTTGATTGATGAATAGGTAAAATAAAAGCGGGGCCAGAACACACCCCTGCCTAATGCCTCTTCTGACATCAAAAAAGGGAGTACGTTCACCATTTGGCCCATATCGTACACTACAGGATAGTTTCTCATATACTTGTGCCAGAAAGAATATTATTTCTTTGGTGGCCCCAGATTCGAGCAGTACAGACCACAAGAGAGAGTGGTCCACCAAGTCAAAGGCACTGCTTAAATCGGCGAAACATAAAAACAGATTACCACCCTTCACTAGTGTGTATTTATTGATCAACAGATCCAGGTTCACGCATTGTTCAAGAGTACCTAGTCCTTTCCTGAATCCATATTGGACTGGAGTTAAAATCTTGTGATCCGTTGCCCAGGTTTCCAATCTTTTTAGAAGGACCCTGCTCATAACCTTTATTGAGGAGTCCAATAAAGATATTGGGCGATAATTACAGGCTTCAGAATGGGAACCCTTCTTAAATATTGGAATAATTAAAGATTGTCCCCAAGATTTGGGGAAATTCCCTACTGCCGCAATGTTAAAAACTCTTGTAAGAATCGGGGCCCATAGATCCATTTCACTCTTGTATAAATCAATCGGAACGCTGTCCGGTCCTGGAGCTTTTCCCCCTTTACTGTTGATTAGCCCTTCCTGTACTTCATTCACTTCAATTAACATAGGCAAGTAAGGCCAAAGAGGGTCATTATTTGATGTTATAGTTAAAAGGTTCTTATCTGGGTTAAAAATATTAGTAAAGTGGTTAATCCATACAGTGCAATTTACTTGGGACGTCAGATCCGGGGTACATTTATCTCTCAAAAAAGGACAATTTATAGTTTCCCAGAAGAGTTTACTATTCTTAGTGTCTGCTGCCATATTTAATTTATCCCATGCCTCCGCTTGTAGCTTTTTTTTATGTGTCAATATGGCTTGCTTATATGCAACTCGCAGCTCGTGTATATACAATTGGTTTCGGGGAATTGTCCTCAATGCCAGTTTTAATTTTTGTAATACGAGTGTACATTTTGAATCAAACCGGTCCTGTTTTTCCAAATTTTTAACACTTTTAGTTAGTAGAGTCTTTATTGATTTATTAATGTTCAAAAAGGCCTCTATCAGAGTATCAGGGAGAAACTCTTCACTAAGACAGTAATCAATTTCTTTCCTACAAATTGTAACCACCTCTTGTTGGACTTTTGGTGGGTCAACTCCAGTCCATTTAATTCTTGTGCCATTAGATCTAACAGGGAGGGTATTTAAAATACAATCCTCAGTATTCACCAATTTATTACCCCAATCTAAAATTACAATGGAAATACTATTATGATCACTCACTACCTGTTCAGATATCCATAAATCAGTATAAAAGCTATTCTTTGAAATCAAGATGTGGTCGATATTACTGAAACATTTCGCCCCGTAAAAGTTGGACATTTAGTATGACCCTTACTAAATGTGCAGTCTAGTAAATCAAGATCAAATTTTGCCATGATCATGTTTAAAATTGTACCATATCTGCAATGGGGGAAGTGTAACATATCATCATCATTCTTGTTGTTATTACTATTAACTTTCATAAATCCACAAGAATTAATTTGTGATGTGGGACATGTTAGTATATTAAAGTCTCCAACCCAAAGGATAATGGTGGGTTTACCAGAGAGTGCCAATACCCTATCTATTTCCTTTTCTAATGCATCCAGCAGATCTCCCCTATCGTTGGAAAAGATGGAATTATAATAGTTAACTAATATTAAATCCTTACCCTTTGGAAACTCAAATCTCAATACTTGGCTGTGATTACATACAGATGAGTAACTTACAACTTTACACCCAAGTATTTTGTTTGATATACGCATCAGCAATCCTCCCTTCGCTCTTCCTGATGTGGACGGTAAAGCACTTAAACAATATGAGGAATATCCTTTGACCACAACAGGATGTATACACCAAGTTTCCTGTAAACAAATAAAATCATTGCTGCAGGTAATAAAGTCCTGCCAAAAAGGGGTATAATTTTTTACCAAGGCCTGCAATATTCCAGGTTATAAATGTATAGCCCCCATGTGTTATTGTTTGCATTCTTTGACTAGTGGAAGGAATCATAGTTGTGGTAGTGCCTGTCACGATTTCAACATTCCGTGACCCAACTTCTTGCTCATTAATATCATTTATAACAGGGACAGTATACACAATATTGTCGTTATCTAAGGCCACATGCTTAAGTTTTGTATCTTTATTAATTTCATTTCTACTAACAACTAGCCCATAATCTATCCCACTGTCTTTCCCATCAATTGATGTTACAATCTCAGGTCTCTCTTGTCAATCATTATCCTCCAGTGTGCCCAAAGGTTGGAATCTATTATACAACGGGATAGTAAAACATGTGGCACGGGGCGCTAATGGAGGCATTGAGTTAGTAGTTGGATAATGGATTTTTTGGTATGCAACGCAATCACGTGCAGGTAAGGATCTATAAAAGTAACCCAGCGGCAGTAATGTTCTGTTGAAATCCCAACAAGAAGGTGGAGGGGCATTGGTTATGGTTTTATTAGCCCAACCTGGTGACCTAAAATTAATTATTATACAGTCCCCAGCGAAGTTTTTCGATAATGCGCCTATCCATCCAACCCTTTGGGTAAGTATTATCTGGTCGGCCCTCATTGTGGGGAAACCACAGTATTTGGATAACCAATGCAGGGTTTTATTTTTTAAAGTTTCGTTGTTTTCTAGTTGCCCTTCCCGTAATTTGGGTACATTGAAAAGAACAGCCACGTATGCCTCACATTGTGGTGGTAAGTTGATGACCGCTGGTATATGAGTGTTATTAGAATTTTCAGTATCACGTGGCTTTCTTACCTGCTCTAGAGTTTCATTCCTGTGGGTTCCTTTACCATTTGGTGGCATAATATTTTTAACTGGTGTTGGATTTATTAACACCTGTGGGTTATTCCTATTATCTAGGTTACTGTCGGTAGTTGGACCCATAGTAGGATCAACAGGTACTAAATTTAACGAATTACTAGTTACTAAACTCCTGGAGACATTATTTATCATCGTGTTAATCTGTTCACAAGGATTAATTAAATGTACTTGCAGTTTATGGTTATCCATATATCTACCAAGTCTATGGACCTCTCTAGTCAGGATATCTATTTTCTCGTGCAATGGTCGAATTATCTCAGTAATTTTCTCAGTAAGGACCTCCAAACTAATGGAACATATAGGTTTCCCATTGTTCAATGCTACTTTCTGTTTAGTCAACATCCCTCTTGTTGCTATATGCTTTCCTTTGGCTGTCTTACTAATACCCTGGCCTAAGTTTCTCCTTTTGCCCCCTTTATCTAAATTCTTAGGCTGTAGCGAAGAGGGTGGATTGGGTGGGTCTGTTGTATTAGGGGTCCGGGAGCTATATACATTCTCTGTATCAGCCGAGGCTATAACAGAGAATATACCTGGTGTCCCATCTGCTATACTCAATCCGTCCTCCCTATGTGTGTATACCTCTGCGGTCACATTAACTTGATCCTCGCCCCTTATGCCTGTTCCCATTGAAATCCGTCTCTCAGTTTGATCTATTTCCTCAGCCAGGGCACTGACTGCTTTAGTTAAATATGTATCTATAGTATTAGGTTTGTTGTCTGCTGCAGGTTTTACTCAGCGTCTCGACATGATTGCTCGGTAAATTTAAGATAGCAGTGTTCTCAACCCACACGTTTGAACTACACCTATATACAAGCAAATAACACGTCGAGAATTTACCTAAAACACATACAATGTCACGCTCTTACTCGGGTCGCATAATGTCAATAAGGTGGCCCAGCCCGGCCTCTTTCGGCCCCTGACGGTCACAGACGGTCCGCCCTTGTCCCGGGCTTCTCCCGGCGCGGCCCGCGCACGTCCCGCGGGACGAGGATCTGCCTTGACCTTTATGCGCCTCCTGGCGCCCGGTAGAAGCGTCTGCGGCGACCTCGCTGGTAGCAGGGCTGCTGGGGGATGAAGTCCTGGTCACGTTGTGGAGGGGGGGGCAGCGGAGCAAAGCCCAGCCAAGGGGAGGGTCAACGAAGGGGTGCGGCGGAGCAAAGCCCGGCCGAAAATAACAAATCACCAAACAAAGTGGCGTGAGTTAAACGTTAACGTGCGCGAGCGTAATTCTGATTGGTGGTTACATGTCAATCAACATTCGAATCGGTCGAAATCAGGAAGTGTCGGCCGCCATTTTGTGTGTGACAGTGAAAAAGAAAGGTGTAGAACGTGAAAAGGGGGCAGGGTAGAGAGTTCCTGACCCCCTAGCCTTTGTCAGGGGGTCCCTGAAGGACCCGGAAGGGTGAAAAAATCATTTTATTTTTTTTCAAAAAATCACAAGGCGCGCGCACGGTGGCAAGAAATTCATTAAAAAAATTACAACACGGTATATTAGGAATATAGCTCTTCTTGGAGAAGTGAAGTGAGTTCTGAAAAGAATTGTTGTTTTTTGTCGAGCAGCAAAAAAAAAAAAAAAAATGCAGCAAAAAAAAAAAAAAAAAATGAAAACTGTTCACCAGGAACAAAAAAAAAAAAGGGAAAAATTAGGGGGTGGAGCATGTGTGCTGCTGTATCTTGTTCTCTATTAGGTTAATGCTGCTCTCACCATAACAGAGAACAGCATTGCACACATTGCACCATATATGCACCTTCTCGAACAGAGGGTGCATATCCAGAGGTCTGGAAGCAGGTGAAGCTGCGGCTGCAGATGATGTGCTCGGCTGAGCTGCGGCTGCAGATGATGTGCTCGGCTGAGCTGCTGGAGGGTTGTCTCTTGCAGCCAGAGCATAAGCCACAGGATGCATTGCTTTAAAGTGCCTTATCATGGAGTAAATTCTAAAGGAGTATTTCTTTTTAGGGTCTCCTCTAGATAAGACCACTCCACACCACTCCACAAACAGTGCAGGTGACTTTAGGAGCATTCACCTTCTTCTGACCCTCTGGAAAAGTAAAAAATTGCCAAATAAATGAGTCCTTTTGTTTCCTCTGCCTTGGGTGTAGGAGAATACAATGGTTCTTAATGGCCTATGAAGGTCCAGGGTAGCGAAAAGCCCTAGAGAGGGCAGGTGATTTTTTATAGGTACAGAGACTCAAAGGGGAGAGGGATAATTAATATAGAGAAATTAATTAATATAGAGAAGGGCCAAGAAGGGACAAGAAGGTCAAATTATGACACTTATTTATTATACAATAGATGAAATCAAGTGCTCACATATTCAGTGACAACAAGCGTGACGTGCAGGTGAGGGTGAACTTTAAAAGAGAACAACGCATTGGCAACAATTGTGAACCATTTTTTCTTAGATTAGTGTAAAGGGTTCAGGTTGCGTAAGGTCGACGACGTTTCGAACTCAGTTATTTGAGTTCATCTTCAGGACAAATGTGAGCATATGAAATTTAGCATACGGAATGGATAATCACTTGTGGTGCAATTGTGAAGTTAGCGAGTCATCGGAGTGGCCAACAGTTCAATGAGTGCCACGGGGGTTGAGGCTTGAAAGCCGCTGTGTCCGGAAACAACAGTATTATTTGGATGGAGCGGTGAACTTCTAGTGCCAGGAAATGAATTCGTTTCAGCGGCTACAGGATCCAATAAATGGGAGTCTCAAGGGGGGGTCTGTTCACGTGTTAATCCGTGCTATTGAGTCGCAGCACGGATTAACACGTGAACAGACCCCCCCTTGAGACTCCCATTTATTGGATCCTGTAGCCGCTGAAACGAATTCATTTCCTGGCACTAGAAGTTCACCGCTCCATCCAAATAATACTGTTGTTTCCGGACACAGCGGCTTTCAAGCCTCAACCCCCGTGGCACTCATTGAACTGTTGGCCACTCCGATGACTCGCTAACTTCACAATTGCACCACAAGTGATTATCCATTCCGTATGCTAAATTTCATATGCTCACATTTGTCCTGAAGATGAACTCAAATAACTGAGTTCGAAACGTCGTCGACCTTACGCAACCTGAACCCTTTACACTAATCTAAGAAAAAATGGTTCACAATTGTTGCCAATGCGTTGTTCTCTTTTAAAGTTCACCCTCACCTGCACGTCACGCTTGTTGTCACTGAATATGTGAGCACTTGATTTCATCTATTGTATAATAAATAAGTGTCATAATTTGACCTTCTTGTCCCTTCTTGGCCCTTCTCTATATTAATTAATTTCTCTATATCAATTATCCCTCTCCCCTTTGAGTCTCTGTACCTATAAAAAATCTTGAGTCTCTGTACCTATAAAAAATCACCTGCCCTCTCTAGGGCTTTTCGCTACCCTGGACCTTCATAGGCCATTAAGAACCATTGTATTCTCCTGCATTGTATCACCCCAGGTTCACATATTGGGGTACCCTTGTTCCTTAAAAACACTCCTCTGCCTTGGGGGCACAAAGGTCTCCTCCTCACTCCCTGAAGAAGTCTCCTGTTCTGCCATTTTCAGGTGCAGGAAAAGCTGTTCAGCTCCTTCTCCCAGGAAATAAGAAGTATTAATGAGGGGAGTGGGTGTGGTGTTGGAAGATTCTGGAACTGAAACTACTTTAAACCAATGAAAAGTGTTGTTTCGTAATCACATGACTTGCCGTGCGCGCACCGTGCGCGCACTGTGCCTGCACCATGCGTGCACGGAGCACGCATGGAGCACGCACGCATGCGCACACGGAGCACGTACGCATGCGCACACGGAGCACGCGCGCATGCGCATACAGAGAACGCGCGCACGGAGCACGCACGGAGCACATATGCATGCGCACACGGAGCATGCACGCATGCGCACACGGAGACGGTACGCGCACCGTGAAAAACGTAAAAAAAAAAAAATGTTTATAAGTTTATGGAAGATATAGGTTTCACACTTAGGAATTAGCATTTTAAAAACCTTGCAAATTCACTGAAAAAAACATAGGTTTCACACACGTTATAGTTAGGAATTAGCATTTAAAAAACCTTGCAAATTCACTGAAAAAACCATAGGTTTCACACATGTTATAGTTAGCTGGACATTTCACTCGTAAAAAACCATTGAAATTCCCCCGTTATAGTTAGTTCAGCTAACTATAACTCGTGCGACCGCAATCCACTGCTGATGACGTCACATAGTTAGAAATTAGCATTTAAAAAACCTTTGAAATTCACAGAAAAAACCATAGGTTTCAGGCAGTGTATTGTTAGCAATTAGCATTTAACCCCTTCAGTGCCCCGCCCTCTCCCCCTCCTGTGCCGGGCATTGTATTAGCGGGCGGGGTCCATGACAAGATAGTCTCGTCATGGGCACAGCGCAACCGCGCTCCATGACGAGACTATCTCGTCATGGGCATAGAAGAGGTTAAAAAACCTTAGAAATTCACTGAAAAAACCATAGGTTTCAGGGGCGTTCTAGTTAGCTGGACTTTTCACTCGTACAAAACCATTGAAATTCCCCCGTTATAGTTATAGTCATTGGAGATGTCATCAGTGATGTCATGAGTGATGTCACTGACCATATCATGAGTGATGTAATATGTGATGTCATCAGCAGTGGATTGCGGTCGTGCGAGTTATAGTTAGCTGAACTAACTATAACGGGGGAATTTCAATGGTTTTTTACGAGTGAAATGTCCAGCTAAATATAACATGTGTGAAACCTATGGTTTTTTCAGTGAATTTGCAAGGTTTTTTAAATGCTAATTCCTAACTATAACGTGTGTGAAACCTATGGTTTTTTCAATGAATATATATATATATACATATATTGTATTGTTACAACATTATATGGAATTACATATAATTATTACATTGAAAATGTTAAGTTTAAACTATTGTTAAAGAGGTATTTAAATGAAATCAGCACATAAGTTTGAACAAAACTTACTACAAAGTAATTACAAATAAATAATGTTACTGTGGATGAGTATTTTGCTTTAAAATCCTTTGTTAAGAAATATTTTTGTATACATTAAATAAGTATATTTTAGTTAATTATAAAAATATGATTTATTTCTGTTAATATGATGTACCTTTTTATTTTATTAGTTTTAGATTCATAATAAATATTTTTGATTATCGTTTTTCATACATTATTATATTTTATATTAAAACAATTGTGAGATCGTTTTTTATTGAATAATAAGCTTTACATTCATAAATTCTGTGGTAGGTGGATGCACAGGGGTTGGAGACAAGCAAGACTACACTCAGAAATGTTGAATAGCACAAACATGTATATTTACATCTGGGTGCAGGAGTAGAATGACAAGAGAGTCAAATTAGCACATTGAAATTTACCCTTGCGAATAAGGCCCTTTGGCTATAAATTAAATTGGCAAACATATATGCTGTTCTTGCTGATATAGCACATGATTCTTCAGGCTTCTACATAGAAGAGGTCAGCAAACATCTAGTGGGTTCAATGGTAAATATTAGATAGCACCTAAGGAGATCAACTACAGCTTTGACTTAGAATTTAAATTACAAAACTGTTTGTTGATTCCATTACTTTTCAAATACACAAAATGTAACTTAGATATTTCTCGAACAAGAACTACAGTTACGCCTCAAACAACCTCTTTCAAATCTACCCTTGGATTCCATTCACAGGATGCTACCACAACCTCTTTGAAGAGGTTCCAAGGTGAATCCCCAAAACTTTACATCAATGTTAGCTCAAAGGTTATTGCGAATTGGCAAACATTCCAGAGAAACAGTCTAGAGCTGAATTTATCCTGTCCTTCCTAGTGATATTATGAGATTTTGGTCCGGTCCCTCTCTGAACAAAATTATCTTCAATGGCACAACTGTGCTCTGTTTAAGAAAGAATAGAAGCTGTTGACTAGGAGATCCGCAGGTCAGACAACTGACAATGAATTACTGAGTTTCAAGAAGGGAATAAGGATTTTGCTATTTGGCTCATCAGTTTTAATAGATTAATCAGAAAATTAAATTAGGTCTAAGAGAGAGGGTTTTTTATTTTTTTTATTTTGTTGGGGTCCTAACGCTCACACTCCCAGTGAAGCACACATTGAACTAATGATTTGACTATATAATGTGTATTTGTCTAAAAGGCAAGCAGTAAAAAATTCAGTACATCACTCACAACTTGAGGGTGTGAAATTTAACCAGTCAAACTAATTAAACGTAAAGAGTATGTTTGATGCATCATTAGAACCAATGGGGAGGTAAATGAGGTATTTTGTCTTCACATGGTGTTGCTATGGGCAAGGACGTTGCACTGCCAGCAGAAAATTATGTTTTCTTACAAATGAAAATGGAGACAGACGTCACTAAGCATATTAGACTTATTGCAGTGGTCAAAATCTTACATGCCAATGATTGTCACTCTAAGGACTTGATTTGGAAGATTGTTGAAATCAAAAACAATTCCATTGACACAAAAAAGATCAAACCTTGTATCTTTCTGTGGCTTGAAGTGGCAAAACGAAATTAGTTCAGATGATGCATGTTTCCAATTTAACATCAGACCATACATCACAGAGGACACATTGAGCAATATCATCAATCAATCAATCAATCATAGGCATTTATAAAGCGCACTACTCACCCGGAGGGTCTCAAGGCGCTAGGGGGGGGGGGGTCCGCTACTGCTCGAACAACCAGGTCTTGAGCTTCTTCCTGAAGGAGAGGTGGTCTTGGGTCAGGCGTAGGTCGGTCGGGAGGGCGTTCCAAGTCTTGGCGGCCAGGTGGGAGAAGGATCTTCCTCCTGTTGTCGCTCTGTGGATGCGGGGGATGGCTGCGAGGGCGTGACTGGTCGAGCGGAGGTGGCGTTTGGGAGCGTAGAAGTTGAGGCGGCTGTTGAGGTAGGTCGGGCCTTGGTTGTGTAGGGCTTTGTGTGCGTGGGTGAGGAGCCGGAAGGTGATTCTTTTGTTGATCGGGAGCCAGTGCAGGTCTCTCAGGTGTCTGGAGATGTGAGTTCGTCTGGGGACGTCGAGGATGAGTCTCGCCGAGGCGTTCTGGATCCGCTGGAGTCTCTTCTGGAGCTTGGCGGTGGTACCGGCGTAGAGGGCATTGCCATAGTCCAATCGACTGGTGACGAGGGCCTGGGTGACCGTCTTCCTGGTCTCGGTGGGGATCCACCGGAAGATCTTACGTAGCATGCGCAGGATGTTGAAACAGGACGAGGAGACGGCGTTGACTTGTCTGGTCATGGAGAGGGAGGAGTCCAGGATGAAGCCCAGGTTGCGTGCGTGGTCTGTCGGTTTGGGTGCGTTGCCCAGGGCGGGGGGCCACCAGGAGTCGTCCCAGGCAGAGGGTGAGGAGCCCAGGATGAGGACTTCCGTCTTGTCTGTGTTCAGTTTCAGGCGGCTGGTCGTCATCCACTCGGCCACGTTTTTCATCCCTTTGTGTAGGTTGGCTCTGGCGGTGGCGGGGTCGTTGGTCAGGGAGAGGATCAGCTGGGTGTCATCGGCGTAGGAGATGATGTTCAGGTTGTGTTGGCGTGCGATGGCCGCGAGGGGGCTCATGTAGACATTGAAGAGGGTGGGGCTGAGCGAGGAGCCCTGAGGGACGCCGCAGATGACTTCCGTGGCTTCTGATCTGAACGGGGGCAGGCGGACTCTCTGTGTCCTTCCGGTGAGGAAGGAGATGATTCAATCCAGTGCCTTCTCCTGGATTCCGACGTTGTTGAGGCGCTGCACTAGGGTGCGGTGGCAGACAGTGTCGAATGCCGCGGAGAGGTCTTGGAGGATGAGGGCCGCTGTTTCTCCGTTGTCCAGCAGGGTTCGGATGTCGTCGGTGGCAGCGATGAGGGCGGTCTCGGTGCTGTGGTTGGCCCGGAAGCCTGACTGGGAAGGGTCGAGGGAGCCGGTCGTCTCGAGGAAGGCTGCCAGTTGCTTGTTGATGGTCTTCTCGATGACTTTGGCTGGAAACGGGAGGAGCGAGATGGGGCGGTAGTTCTTGAGTTCGGTGGGGTCCGCCATTGGTTTCTTTAGTAGAGCGTTGAGTTCGGCGTGCTTCCAGCTCTCAGGGAAGGTGGCGGTGTCGAGGGAGGTGTTGATGATGTCCCGCAGGTGGGGTGCGATGACAGCGTCGGCCTTGTTGAAGATGTGGTGAGGGCAGGGGTCGGTTGGGGATCCGGAGTGGATGGAGTTCATCGTGCTGATGGTGTCTTCGAGGTTGAACGGTGTCCAGGCGTTGAGGGTGGTGGTGGGGGGCGTTGGTTTGGTCGTGGGGAGCGTTGGTTGTGTTCTGAATATCATGATTTCCAAGATCATAAAGTCTGACACAATGTTTGAATTGCACCTCATTCTCAATTGTAGATTTGCCAGGTCATTGATTAACCAATTCCAGGATAAAAAATGGCTCCCTCCAATCCAACATCTAACATGTTAGTTTGGAATAATTAAGAATGCGAAGCCAGGGACATTTTAAATGCCAACATGGAAGGTGGAAATGTATCTGAACCTAATGATGAAGAATGTTTTTGCGAGCAGGAAGGAAGTATTCATGACCCATGACTAATGTGATGATGTTATATGTAATACATCTGGGAGCTGGGCCCTATTAAGCACTGCTTAGATTGGTATGCTGTCAGTGGACAAGGTGTAACAAGCGCTGTGTGGTCACCATCACTTTTAGATCATGAATGTATCTGATTGATTTTCAACCATGTTTGTTTCCATTCTGTCTGTTTTTGTCACAAACCAACCATGCAGGAAATTGGACTAATAAACTAAGGGACAGAGGGGCCTTAGTTGTCTTATGAACTGTGGCTGAGCTCCAGACAAAGTCAAACAAGCTTAGGTTCAAATTTTTCTGTGGGGAAATCCCCAGCTTACCCTTTGTAATATTGCACAACCAACAAGGTCTTAATCAGGCAAAATTACCTAAAATGCATGTACAACAACAACAGATCAACAATAGACTTATGAAAAAAAGTTTAAATCCCAAACTAATGTATTTAAAAAGAACACAAAGTGTATCCAATGTAGGGAACAGAAGTTATCAAAGAATCTCATTTGGATGCTTGTTGAATCAAACAGTGCTTTCACTTGTTGCACTATAATAACACAATGTCCCCAGTTTACAAGAGAACAGTTTCTGGAAGATTCGCTCCTTCAAAACCACAGTTTATTAAAAAAGTAGTTGATGAATACATGTCAAGATGTTAAACCTTGGTCAGTCATTGATTTGTGTGTATATGAGCTCCCCACAATGTCAGGTCCACAACAGAATGTTAAACTTCAACTGATTCCTGGGTTTCCTCTATAAATACATAAACTTCTTCAGGTATAATTCTACCTAGGCTGGCTGCAGACACTGACTTGCAGACATATCTTCCACTGTCCTTCGGGTTTTCAACATTCTCCTGGCATAAGAGAGAAGTTCCAAGTAGCAGGCTGAACTTTGGACAGGTATGGGGCCACTTTGTACTTGTGAAGTCAGCAAGAGGTTAGTTTCTCTAACTCCCAGAGCAACTTTTCTGTTACTGAAATTCAACTGAAACAGGAGATATCTCTCCATAGTTACTAACCAGGCAGCTGGACATGGCAACTGGACATTTTCACAACAGGCCATCATCTATCTTCCTATGTTACAGTCAGTACTCTGGCTTGAGAGAATTAAAGATTCAACTTAGCTTTTATTGGTGTGATTCTTTAAGTGAATGCAGCAAACAATTTCAAGTCTGTGCCTCCTATATTTCACAGCACTTTTACCCACTTCCTTCATTAGCTAGCTATTTTATAGCAGAAGCTATTTCAAAGGTGTGAGAGCTACAGAAATCCAAAAGGCAAGTCTGAGCCTCATGGATATTTACCTGTCTGTGTGTCTGAACCTTGTTGACAGGCAGTTATGTCAGGAAACTCATCTGGTCTTATGCCAGGGTCATTTTGTTACTCCCTTTCAGCAGAAGAAGGTTTGAGGAGCTCCAAGTATCTTTTAGCCCAGTAAAGAGATGAAGATCACCAGAGTCAGTTTAGACATAACTATAACAGCTTTATAAAAGTTGCCTTAGTACCATTCATAGTAAAAAGCCATGGTGAGTAACAGTATTTATTTTAAATTAGTAAATGTACGCCATGAGTATGAAATGTATACCTATTTTCTAACTGATGGTAACAAAAATAGGCCTTATCTACTTAAGTATTACAAATTGTAAATCATTTGCAAAATGGTTTGTGAACACAAAAGTAGCAAAGGCTAGAATATTATTATTCACAAACATTGCTCAGCGACAGCCCAAATAGTGAGTTGCTAATTTTGTCAAGTTTTTCCCATTTTCAATGATAAAATAACGAATCACAATGAAATATACTAATGATTTACCATTTTCAAATATCACAAAAATTATATTTTGTACTCAGAATTTACAATTAGGCCCTGAATACGTCTCTTGGTGGTATTTATTACACATGGCAAATATAACTACTACGGGGTACTTTATTTATCAGGTGCGATAAATACAACCTAGTAAGAGTTGTTAGAGAATAACATGCAGATTTTGGTGTTTAACACACCAAATTCTGCATTGTACAGTAAATACCATAAAGTCTTTCCCCTGTTACATATCAACAGGTTTGACCTGACGAAATTTAGCAAAAGTTGGGTTATTTATCACATCCAATAATTGTCAAATCTGTTAAATACCTAACAACTTAAATAAATAACAATGCGTAAACCCAGAAAAACATTAGTTTCGCATGGGTTGGAATTAACCGCTGAACTCATAATCAGGCCCTAAGTGGAAGCAGGAGATTACTATCTGCAAAGTATAAAAAGGTGCCTAGCTGGCATCTGATGTTTTCAAAAATTACTTTACTGTTTGCAAGGGCTCTTTGAAAGGGAACTTTGGCAGCCCCCAAAAGGAAGAGCAAGGAGGCAATCAAGGGTATTTGACGACATTTTCAACCATATGTAGGAGGGAATTTATGGCAAGTGATGGCTAAACATATGAGTAATATTTCAGCTAATACAAGATCTTTACGCAGTACAAGTGACACATATATATAGTTCTGCTGCCACTGTAAATGCAATACTACTATATTATTTTATGGTACACATATAAAGAATACAGTTGGACGAAACACATTCACTACAATAGTTGACTTGAAGATGACAAAAGTATAATTTGTAGCTACCTTTTACAAACCTAGATATTTATTGTAAATGCAAGTACAACAATGTATCTGAACAATCTCTATATATGCAGAACAGGATGTAATGGTCAATGTGCATGGACTTTTATATAATTGTCGTCATACATATAATACATATAATAATTTTCATGTTAGGACACTCTTGTGACAATTATTTGATAATGGGTATGGCAGCTTATCTGTGCTTGTTGGTGGTAGTGCGGAAGTATCAATGTTGCTTACTCCGGTAAACAACCTTTAAAACGAGATTAAGGCTTGCAACCTATTTCCCTGCATTGTTCCGTCGTACAACCTTTACTCCTGACAATGTTGTTGCACGTTGTAAAACAGATTCTATTATTTCCGTCCTGGCTGTAGGAGCTGTTTTTTTTTCAAGGCCCCCCTCTTGTGCTTTTTTCTTTTGTCCTGAAGTGAAGGTCGCATCACTGGTTACGAATTTCATTAATGTTGCGATGAGTTACACACACAGCATTAATCCCCTCCTGGACACTCAGACAGATTTTCTTTTGATTGCTTTCAGTACATTTAATGATAATTTGCCAAATCGTCGCAACACATCCTTCCACAAGTATTTGGAGCTCTTTTAACTCAACTTTTATTCCCTTTTCTTGCACATTCCTCCACTGGTGTGTCCTAACTTGCCATAGTGGAATTAGATTATGTGGCTGGTCAGTTTCTCTACTGGTTGCGCTCCTTGGGTGTTCTGAGCTTGTGGTCTATTACTGTCTGTTTGGGATGATTAGTCACTGCCAGAATGGCATTCACAATTTGCGATTCTGCATGAATCGCAACGTACAATTTGTTATTTTGTGAATTATAATAACCAATCCCTATTTGGCAATGGTTTACATTGGTACATTGGAATTTTAAAGGTGCACTTAACAAGTCAGGCATTTTCTCTAATTCCTAATGCGAATTTTTAGCTTTTTTATATCATGCCCAATAGGCTTTATCAAGCTACATATTTGTGCCCACTCATTTGTAACACTGCACTTCAACTTGTGTTTTTAATTGTCAATATGTGCACAACTTACATTTTTGGAATAAAACTATGTAGCTCAGTTCAATTTTTCAAGGCACCTTACAGCTGCTTTCGGCACTGTTTAATCTTGCATTGAATGTTTTTCCAAAAATAAAGATATTTCAGTAAACCCAAAACTGAGAAATTAATCTCTTAAGCACCCTATAACAGGATACAGTTAAACACATTCTAAAACAGCGCTATTTTCATCATTCGTGCATCGGTTCAGAGACGTTTTAATTAATAGGCAAAGTGGGCTGTAGCCTAGGGCCCCAGCCTTTCAGGGACCCTCTGATAGAGCCAGTTCAGTTCTACAGAGAGTCTTGCCTTGATGACCTTTAATTATTGGTTTATGAGTAAGAGTCTATTACAGACAATTTGCAGAGAAAGTATGTGTTTAATGCAACATCCATAAAAAAAAGTTTCTTTTAGATCAAAACAGGACCTTACATATGAGTAGGCTTTCCTGTTTTAAATTTCTATTTTTGGTAAATTCTGGTGAGGTTTTTTCAGTGTTTTCAAGTGATTTCAATACCTTAAAAAACCAGTGGTTACACATTTTCGTGTCATTAAAAACAACAGAAACAGTGATTTTCCAGTGTTTATAGAACTTTTGCTTTTATTATTGCTTGCTTTCTGCACTGATAGTGCATGGTGTATAGACAATGTACTTTAAATTTTATATAATGTAATTTTTTATAAATCAAACTTATCATAGTACACCATACAATACTTCTTCAGTGAGTCTTTGATCATGCACACTCGCTCTTTCCTTCCCATGTAAACTTTTATCTGGGAAAAGGCCCTCTCAACCCTGGCACTTGAGACTGGCAACACCAAATTAGCCAGTATACAATTTGCTAACTCCGGCCACTGACATAGCTTTCAATGCCAATATTGGTACACCTGAAGATTGTGATTCTCTGCAACAGGTTCTGCAGCATATGCGTTGAACTGGACGCATATGCCCTCAGAGTTATTGAAGCGGTCAAAAATGAAGCAGCATTTTTGAAACTCCGTAGAAAATTTCCCTTTGCAGAAGGGATCTATAACTTGTGCAGAGTACCAAAGTGAGGCTTCATTGACTTCAAATGCCATGCTTGGTGAAGGGCTATTTCTCATACACTGTAAAATAAAAGTTCCTGAATTGCTCCTCAACATTTCTTTACTTACCAAGTGGCAAGCACTTTAAAATGGAATATGTTGCAGTGCCAAAGTCACTAAAAGTGTCGCCAGGCCAACTCTCAAGGAGATGTTTCACATCTACACAAATTATGCTGAACATTTGGTAGACAAGGGTGTTTCAGACTCTAGTTTTTCATTATGTCCACTACAGCAGTCATGCTTTCCTGTGAAATCTAAGACAGCAGTAGAGTGTACTTTTTTCAAATCACTAGCAATATGTGATCAAGATCCTCACATTTCTTGCCTTTGGCATCATCACTCAGCAAACGTTCTGTAAACAGTTGCCACATGGATAATATAGCATTCATGGCCTCTAGGACTGAGAAACACCAGCTAAGTGACACAGTTGGGATGACTATTTATTTGATGCCACACAAAGCACAAAATGAGAAATCTTTTAGTTTCCATGCATAACAAAACAGTGCACCAAAATGGATTAAAAAGTCAATAGCACTCTTCATTAACTCTGAATATTGTAAAGATGCTTACAGCATACCATCTAACAAGTGGCAAGGATCGCTTACAGGGAAGCACTTCAGCTCAGGTATCGATTGTGACAGGTCATCACACAACTTTTTCATATACGTAGCTGAATCATTGCAAATACAAACAAAATCACGCCAATCTTTGTTGAACTTGGTAAGAACTTTTTGCAGCAGCATTCCAAGTGACACTGCGATTCATGTTTTCCAAAAGTCTGGTGTCATGTTTTCACCTGTATCCCAGATGCTTTGTGACTGCACTCTTTTCACATATACCTGACACTATACCTTTCATTGAATATTTAAAGCATGGGGTATTTGTCAATTCACCTACTATCAATACTGACTCACTAGAAAAGGGGGCTGATGTATCAAAGATTTTTACCCATTCTCTGCGGGTAAAAGCGAAGGTACATATTGGTAAAGATTCTAATGAAACCTACATTTTTCCTATCAGTGAAGGACTCAAACATAGCCAAAAAATATAATATGATTTTGATATTTCCTGATTCTCAACAGTTTATAAAATAAATAAACAACACCTAAAACATGCTTTTAACCCCGGTATCTTTAGACCAAAGGCCACAAAACTGAAAAAAGGAAGATGAAAGAATATTTTAGTGACATCCCTAAACAACAAAACTCAAGCAGAATAATGTTAGCCCAGTCTTTCTTACTGCTACCTTATATAACAAACTAACATTGTATTGACCCCTTCAGGAAGAAATAAAAAAGATTCTTTCACTCTCCTTTTCCCTTCTTTAAATGGCATTTAGGGGTATATCAGCAACAAACGGCGATAATTATCGCTAAGCGCACTTAGCGCTAAGATAATTGTCGCCGGCTAGGGTGGATTTTTATCGCTGAGATAACGTGCTATTAGCAATGCTTATCTCAAAAGCAATAAAAATCCTCACGCTAACTGCCTAATTTGAGATTATCGCTGGAAACCCAGCAATAATCTCACGCAATGTGGTGTTAGCTTGATGATAGGGACTCACAAACTCAGCCATGGTATCCACCTTCCATAGGATATCATGGCTAAGTCAGTCCTGAAGCAGGCGTAAGGAAAGTAGCGATAACAGAGGTTATCGCTACTTTTCTTGCCGCTATGCTTCATAGCGTGGGGCTTGATGATGGGAGAAATGTCGCTTAGTGACATTTCTCCTGTCATGTCAGGTCAGGCATGCCCACTTTGCATCTCATTAGAGATGCAAAGTTGGGCGTTAGGAATTCCTACGCTAACGCAAGTTTTCACGCGTTAGCGTGAGCTTGCTAATTAGGCGATAAAATTATCGCCGCTTTTCGCCCGAAAACGATAATTCTATCGCCTCACCTTGCTGATATGCCCCTAGGTTTGTGGCTTTGCAGGGTTTTTTTCAGTGTTTATATGTTTACACTGGTGAGGGTTATTTTCCTTCCTGTGGGGTTTTATCAGTTATTATAGGTTAAACCTAAAATCGGACAGTCTACATATGAGAAATGGGAGGGTGTCACAGAGAATATCTGCAGTAATGTTAGTGAGCTGCTGCAGGGCTACAATATTGAAAACACACATCACTATCCCTGAATATTAAATAAAAACACATTTGGACGAGTGAGCCTGTTCACTGTCACTGACCAAGCCAAAGAGGGAATGAAAGAGCTGAAATTGGATCATAAATTTGATGGGCCCCTGTTCTGGACAGGGGGGGGGGGCAAAATATGTTTGTCTAAGGGCCCCTAAAGCCCTTAAGATGTCCATGCATAATTTAAAACGTATAATCATTTACCTCTCATTCTGTATGTCAATCACAAAACAAGAGAGCACAAAGAAAACGCTCGATTTACCGTACAACAGAAAAACTTCTTCGAATTGCAACTAAGCTGTCAGCATTACCTCTCCTGCCGCATCATTCTTAACTCTCTGAACACAGCCATTACCTAGGCTGTAGACAAACAAACAACCCTTCAAAAACACAAAACAGTCCCTCCCAATAATTACCTTTGAATAGCAGCACTACCCCTTATGCATTCCTAATCACAAGGGAATGCTCAACAAAAAAGATCACATTTTGTTTAAAGGTGCTCAAAATGTGCACAACCCTCCAATGCACTATAGCAATCACCACAAACACAAAACTATGCAACAAAAGTCTTAGAACAGTCAAAGGACTGAAGACCCCTGCATCATCCTCTTTCTTTACCATCGAAATGTACCTGTACTCCAAAAATCGTTTTGTAAACTAAGAGAAATTTCGAATACCCATTCACCCTACTGAAATCCTCAGGCCTAGCAAAGATTCTGGAGTCCGCTGCCTTGCAGTGACTGCAATAATGCATGCTAAGAGTGTAACTCCACCAGTAATAGCATTAATCAAATCATGAAGGGCATAAATGGCGTAATTCTCTCTAACATAATTACTCATAATAACTGCAAAATTACTCATAATTATGCGCAATTATGTTCAAAGCATAATCCAGCTTTTTGAAGTTATTTTCTTGGTGCAAAATGCCCACTTGTGTCCAAAATGGGCCAAAGGATGCATGTTGCACTAAGAAAATAGCATTAAACGATACAGGACACGAGCAGCAGTAGCCAGCGGACACACGCTCCCACTTCGTTTTTATTCCTTTACTCCTGTGGTACAACTTTTGCCTCAAATTACTCTGAATTACTCAAGCTGGTGAAATCATGTAATTTTGGTAAACTCAAGCTGGAGTAATGCGTAAATATTGAAATTACTCTAATTACGCCAGAGTAAATAAAATTTCACCCAGGCCTGCTAATTTTTCCAATGTTATTTGAAAGCTGTAAGGAACCACCCGATATTGCTTATCTACTCTTCCCGTACTATGCTAATCCAATTGCATGTTACCATTTTACAATTGTATCTCAAGGTCTCACAACACAAAGATATTTAAGTCTGTCAAATAAGGCTCCAGAAACATCTCAATCAATATGAGAATGGATTTCCAATACAGACTCTGCACAGGTCTACCTATAAATTAAACGCACAATAAAATAACCAAAGAAATACACTACAAAGTATTCCTTGCCGTCCCAGACAGACCACAGTTGCCCTCAAAACTCTATGACTAGAAAGATCCTCACCTGACCACTTGCAGATATAAATGCAACCAACCAACATATCCACTAGACTCAACAATGTCAACCTTCTAGTTGTCCAAAGGGCCAAATTCAAAAGAAAAGAAGATAAGTGAATCTTGGCTGCTGGTCCATGCTCTGGAACGACCTTACTCTGAATATTTACCACATTCTATTAGCTTTAGAGTGCTATTTAAAATTCTCCTTTATCTGCAAATCAAACATGTACTACAATTGTACTCGGTGAAAGTGGATGCAATTAGCATTTCTACTTTTATTGAACGTATTTGTATTTTGTGAAACGAGCTATTCATTAATAGGTCAGTTCACAAAATACATAACCCTAGTGGGTCACAATTTGACCTACTAATAAATATTAATATGTTTGCAACTGAAGACCCACTACGATTGGTTACAATCACATGCATGGGGGTCTGATAGGGTCAGCAGACCACCATATCAGTGATAAAAAGCTGTTTTTTTTTTATTCCACATATTTTCCTAAATGGTAAACTAGATGACATTTTTTAAAAACATTATGTTGTATTAGTAAGCAGTGATCCCATACACACCTAAAAATGATTTTTTAAACAAACATTCACAAAGGGGAAAGGGTCCCTTCAGTACCATTTACCATTTGTGAATTAGTTACCACTTCCTATGAGGTGGTGGTAGAATATTAAACCCTTAACTGTTGGGATCCCTTCCAGTGTTAGGCGCTTTTTGTATATTTGGGGTAGTGTGCACTAGGTCTTCATAACTTGTTTTCCACATAAAGTGTCCAGACCAGATTTGTGCCCTTTTTTCCAACATCCTGGAGGATTCTAAAGCTACCCATGGTTTGTGGATTCCACCAGAGGGGACCAAGAAAACAGGCAAAATATAGCAACAGTATGAGTTAACAAAATAGGGAAAAGGTTCACCAGAGAACAGTGTCTGATTTGGTTCCTAAAAATGGCATCCACAAACAGTCTACTGTATTAAAGTCACCATCTTCTAAGCTTTCAAGGACATGAAGAGCAAAATCAGAAAACCTAATGTTGTGCCACAGTTTTGGCATTTTTGTAAGAGGTAGCCTATTTTCCCTATTTTTTGTCCTCCCAACCTACTTCTAGTTTATGTCAGAATCCAGTGTGAAACCCATAAGTGATCTAGAAAAACTATACATTTATGAAAAGTAGATAAAGGTTCTCATTCAGCAAGGGGTCATTTGTGTAAATACTTCAAGGCTTTCCTAAGGAAAATACCCGTTAAAAAAGACATTTCTGAGAACGTTTTTATCAACAACTATTTGTCACTAGGGACGATTTATAAAAACAATACACCATAATGGTTGCTAGACCCTTCTGGCTGTGGTAACATATAGGGTGTGCAGGCTCTCCAAGAACCCAGGGTGCCCAGAGCCAAAAACTGAGCTGCACCGTGCAATGGTTTTGCATTGAGCACTTTGTATAGACCAATTCATATAGTGAAATAGGCAGAGTGAAAAATTAGTATGTAGGAAATGTATGTATTTCTCTTTGAGTGGGTACCCTTACTAGCTTAGGATTTAGAGGGTATTTTTCTAAATGTCATATTTTTTATACACTGGCTTACATTTGAAAGGCACAAAGGCAGCAAACTCCAATGGGTAATCACACATTTTCTACTATCCTATACTCCCCCAAGTCTCGCCTAATGGACGCGACAGGAAATGGCCCAAAAAAAAAACATGGATGCATTGCGTTTTCCACTAAAAACTGACCCTTTCACCCACCCTGGGTAGCTCTAGATTTTAGACCATAGCTCAGCCAACACGGAGGGAAACCTAGCCATCCTGTACATTTTTGAAAACTAGACTCCTAGGGGTATCCAGGGTGGGCTGTTTTGCATGGCTCTCTCCACTGTTTTACCCTAAATCCCTTGCAAACTTCAAACTTTGACTTCAAATTCACATTTTCCTCATATTTCTGTGATGGAAAGTTCTGGAATCTGTGGGGAGCCACAAACTTTCATCCACCCACCATTACTCCAAGTCTCCCAATAAAAATGGAACCTCACTTCTGTGGGTAGGCCTAGTGGCTGTGACAGGAAACGGACCAAAACACAACATGAATGCATCACATTTTTTCACCAAAAACTAAACCTTTTTTCCAGTGTGGGGAGCTCTATGTTTTGGAGCTTTGCTCAGCAAGCACCTAGGGAAACCTAGCCAACCTGTATATTTTTTAAACTAGACATCAAGGGGAATCCAGTGTGGGGTGACTTGCATGGCTCTCACCATGTTTTTTCTACCAAGAATACCTTGCAAACCTCAAACTTTCAATAACAGAAAGATATGGAATCTGGGAGGAGCCACACATTTCTGTCGACCTGGCATGTCCCCAAGTCTGACGATAAAAATGGTATCTCACTTCTGTGAGTAAGCCTAGTGACCGCGACAGGAAATGGCCCAAAACCCAACATGGATGCGTTGCATTTTTCCACAGAAAAAAGGACCCTTTTTTCTTATGTCGGTAGTTCTAGATTTTGGATGGCTAGTTTAGCCGCCACCTAGGGAAACCTAGCAAACCTGTGCATTTCTGATAACCAGATACCCGGGGGAGTTGAAGGATGTGTAGCTTGCTTGGATCCCCCAATGTTTTCTTACCCAGAAGCCCCTGGAAACTTCAAATTTAACTAGAAAATCACATTTTCCTCACATTTCTGTGTGGGAAAGTTGTGGTATCACCCAGCCAGCACATATGTTCTACCATTCAGCATTCCCCCAGGTCTCCTGATAAAATTGCTACCTCACTTGTGTGGGTGGGCCAAGTGCCCACGACAGGTAAGGGCCAAAAACCTATTGTGAAGACATCAAAATTATCTATCACAAACCAACCTACTTTTGCATGGGGGATCACTGTTTTTGATTGCGGGTTCGGTGGCCATTGAGGCAAACCTAACAAACCCAGACACTTCTGAAATCTAGATACCCGGGGAGTCCAAATAGGTATATCTCGCATGGATTTCTCAAAGTTTTCCTAGACAGAATCTCCGCCAACCTCTCTCTCAGATGCTGTCTCAGTCTCTGATCCTGCCTCAGAGTTGGACTCTCGAACCAGATTCAAGGCCTGGGCTGCATTCATCCGACGAGATGACATCTCTGCTAGTGCCTAAAAACTGTCCTTCTAAAACACTATCCTACATAGACGACAGACAGCTTCTTATTGATTTGAAACAGTAGGTGGGAGTTTGCGTGAGTGATGTGTGCAACAGTCAATAATGCCAAAGTCACCTTACCTTGCCTTCTTTCCAAATTCAGCAGGTTCTCCAGAGCCTCTAAAAAAGACTACAAAAGACACAGTATCACTTAACCTTGCCGCATACCCATCATCACAGCCTTTAGCGCTGGTGGCACCCAGTGTGACAATCATTTTGGCGCCCTCCCATGACCTCCAATAAACATCTGTTATTCAGCTCAATAAGAAGTGGAATTGCTTTTGCGTCTCTCCAGAGTGTTTTCAAAAGATTTTAGGCAGCTCTCCCTGGTGTCAGCCAATGGTCTTTGCCCACACCAGAGAGGTAGTGCATGTGTCTCTCATTGGCCAACACACGCACCAAAGATGATAATGTCTTGAGACCAGATTCCAGCCGCAAAATATTGATACATACTATGAATAATTGGAATCATATTTGGAAGGAATGACGTTAAAAGTCCCCTTTCAGATACCGATTTCAAGCAGTTTCCTAAACCCACTGAATGATTTAGAAAGCATTTTCCAAATTGCTATGTGGGATTTGTACATTTGAAAAAAATTTCAGTATTCGCAAACCCTTAGATTTAACAAATCAGAAGGTTTGTGACTCCTGAAACCTTTAGTACACGAGACCCGTGGTCTCATGGTAGAATGATTTGTCATGTGTTACTCTCACAGAAAGCCTCTATCATTTATTTCAGTTTTTTAAATTTCATAACGCGCTGCTATGACATCACATCTGTTGATAACAAAACTGGTTACCCACTGTTATGATGTCATGAAGGCCTTCCAAGCCAGGGTGACAGGCCTCCCTGAGAGCTTGCCAGCGCAGCGGCGGCTGGCTCAGGTTAGCATGTTGGGGTGAGGCGGGGCAGGGGAGGAAGCCGATGGACGATGGCAGAGGTATTATTCATTTATTTAATTATACCTCGTCTGTCATCCATTGGCTTCCCCCTGCTGCGCCCTGCCCTGATCTGCCCTGCCCCACCCCAATGCTCACTGCTCTTACCTGAGCTGGCCGCTGCTGTGCCAGGGAAGCCGTGTTTGTCTGCTTTGACTGAAAGCAGAAAGCACAACTGCAGGAGGGGGAAGGAAGGCAGTGGAGGTGGTGGGGGTTGGTCAAGGATTCATAAGAGAGGCTATGTTTCGTATTGCTCCCCCATCACTCCTTTGCCCCTGCTTAGTAGTTGGAAGCAGGGCAGATGATTTGGGGACCATACATAACATAAAATTATAGATGGGTAAAAAGTGAATTACCAGGATGTTTTTCACCTCGGGGTCTGAGTGACATAATAGACACCTCGAACTTCGCTCTTGTTGTCTATTTGATGTCACTCAGACCTCTTGGTGAAAAACATCACCATAATTCACAGTTACGCATCTATAATTCCCTATCTGAGTGGTCACTTGTCTCAAAAGAGTACTGAATCAATAACGTTCTACAGTAGGAGCAATATAAAGAAAATATGCAAATATAAACATCCAGCTTTTAAACTTAATTTATGTCACATCAAAACATTACCGCTACTTAACTGTGTTACAATTTTTTTTTAAAAACACCAAACATCTATATCCGAAATACTTAGCTTTGGCCACAGTAAGAAGTTAAAATAATTATATTTTAGAAAATTACCTGTAATTTTCGTTATTAAATATTGCATTAAGACATTGGCTGCACCTGTAGGAAAGAAAGCCTTGATGATCAGCATTCCCTTTGAGGATTCCAAAAATGTTTCCTCAAAATGGCAAAACAAACCTCTTTTGTCGGAAATATATGAACAGTCGCAGCACAATCATAAACAGCAATTGTCACTTCGGCAAGGAACACCTAGATGGTGGTTTTAATATAAAATATGGTATGTATGTATATTGCTACTGTGAGTGTTTTTCTTTTGATGACAAATATATCGGATTAAAATATTCTTGCAATAACATTAGCCAGTAACATAAAGCTCTGCTGGCTGCATTTGCGAAGGCAGTATGCGGACACGAATGCGCACAGCTGGGGTAAAAGCATTTCCCACTCCCTATGTAATTCTGAGATAACCTGAATGTAAAGCAAGAGTACAATAACAGGATGCCTTATTACAAATGAACTTTCTTTATCAGAATTCACACCTTCTAGCCAGAGGTTACCGCAATGTTATCAGTACTGCCTTATCAGTGTGATATTTCATGAGGAGGGCAGGTGTCTGAACAGAAATGCTAATGGGATTGGATATGGCTTTAATACCTGTTTAAAGAGGGCTTAAACATTTATGTGAAGGTGAAAATACTCCTTTGCTGGGAATGGAAATAAGGAGACCGGCAGCTTTTGAGGTGTTGCAAATACAATGCGGGTATAATTTACAAAAACATTCATAACTGTATTTTTATTTAGATCTTAAAAATATAGGGGCATATCAACAAGCAGGCGATAAAAAATTATCGCCACTTTTGCGGCCGTTTTCGGCTGAAAAGCGGCGATAATTTTATCGCCTAATCAGCAAGGTCACGCTAACGCGTGAAACCTTGCTCTAGCGTCAGGATTTCTAACGCCCAGCTTTGCATCTCTAATGAGATGCAAAGTGGGCGTTCCTGACCTGGCATGACAGGAGAAATGTCGCTAAGCGACATTTCTCCTATCAGCAAGTCTAACGCTATGAAGCATAGCGTCAGGAAAAGTAGCGATAACACCTGTTATCGCTACTTTCCTAACACCTGCTTCAGGACTGACTTAGCCATGATATCCTATGGAAGGAGGATATCATGGCTAAGTTTGTGAGTCCTTATCAACTAGCTAACGTGAGATTATCGCTGGGTTTCCAGCGATAATCTCACGTTCGCCAGTTAGCGCCACGATTTTTATCGCTGATGAGATAAGCGTTGCTAATAACACGCTATCTCAGCGATAAAAATCGGCGCTAGCCGGCGATAATTATCCTGGCGCTAAGTGCGCTCAGCGATAATTATCGCCGGTTGTTGTTGATATGCCCCATAATTTTCATTGGGACTGAAAAATGTTGTTGTACTTAAGATTTAATAAAATACGTGATGGCAAGATTTCGCTCATTTTAGTTGTCGTGGGGTGCAAATTCTAACAGATAATGACTCATGAAAGAAATATTCTAATAGAATACCCGCTGCACGAGGGATTTCCTCGTCAAACCAATGTACTTGCAGGTATCACGATTGATTTCTGTAAGCAAGATATGCCATCGCCTTTAGTTTTTACTTGAATTACTCCAAAGGGCATATCAGGGAATTTTCAAATAATTTTACGTAATTTTCCCAACGTTAAATGTATTTTAAACAGTGAATGTATGTGATTTTGCACACCCCTAGTGCAAACTGAAGAACAAATACCCATAATCCTGCACAGTTCAGTCCTAAAACAGATTGTGGAAAGAAGACCACAAGAAATAATACTCCTATGATAGTATCCAGGGATGTGAATGGAAAGGCAACAATGTCGAGTAACCAACAAAAAGGGACTGGGAGGAATCGGGGCAGTCAGTTCAATCCTCCTACCAATACTGTTAAACACAAAAGACCTGACTGTCTCTCATATAGGACAAAAACAAACACAGTACCGTAAAGTGGCAACTAATATAGTTGAAGGACGAAAGCCCTCACCCTTCCATTGAGTGGCATGCTTTATAATCGGGCCCCTCCCTGGCAGCAGTCCAAAAGGGTCCTATGGTGCGTGCAAGCTACTACCCACTTGGTAGATTTATTTGTGGAGCTTAGGGGGAATATTTTGATGTTTTTTATGGCATGCCACTCATATGGGGGCATATTATCAAGCCAGGCGATAAAATGATAGGAGTCCTAACTATACTACTACTAAATTGAGAAAATTCCTAATTTTAAGGCTTTTGGTATTCACAGAAGGCATTTAGGAGTCCTAAAGTTAGGACTCCTAACTTCTGTGAATACCGAAAGGAGTAAGTGCCTTCTGTGAATACCAAAATGAGTAAGTGCCTTCTGTGAATACCAAAATGGTAGTAAGTTTAGGATTTTGTCTTAAGTTAGTTCTGTGAATCGGGCCCAAGATTTATGGAACAGTGTGCGTATTTATTGTTAATTTATTCACTGATTATTTGATAGTCATTTTCCTTCCCTCTTAGA
Source organism: Triturus cristatus (assembly GCF_964204655.1). NCBI lineage: Eukaryota > Metazoa > Chordata > Amphibia > Caudata > Salamandridae > Triturus > Triturus cristatus. Next base: position 476,714,138 of record NC_140587.1, on the reverse strand, counting down.
CCTGACTTTTTCAGCGGGTTTACCCCCAGACCTTTTTCTTTTTGGCCTTCCTGTTTTTGTTGGTTTTAGGACTCCGGGCACTTTACCACTGCAAATCAGTGCTAAAGTGCATACACTCTCTGTATCAATTGTTTTTATGGATTGGTGTTTCAATGATTGGCTTATTTGAATTACTACTAAGTCCCTAGTACAGTGCACTGTGTGTGCTGAGGATCTGTAAATCAAATGCTGCTACTGGGCCAGCAGCACTGATTGTGCCATCCACACAAGCAGCCTTGCAAAAGGTTCTAAGACTTGCCACTGCAGCGTTTGCATACAGTTTTTACTGCCATGTCCACCTGGAAAGTGCACAACATTGCCAGGCCCTAACCTTCCCTTTTATTACATGTGAGTCACCCCTAAGGTAGACCCAATGTACCCCTATGGGCAGGGTGTAGTGTATGAGAAAGGTACGAAATGTACTGGTGTGTGTGACATGTCCTGATGGTGAAATACAATGTATTTCGTTTTTCACTATGGAAAGGCTATCTGTCTCATAGGGTAGAATGGGAGTTTATTTATAACATCTTAGAAGTATAGCTTCCCATTGGGACAAGGTGGAAAGATTGAGTTTAGTGTGCCTGAACTCAGAAAATAAACATGCTTCTTTTAGTAAAGGTGATTTTTATGTTGTGTGTTTGAAAATACCACTTTTAGAAAGTGGGTCCTTTCTTGCTTAGCCATCCTGTGTGCCTCTGTTGGTTTGTGGATTGACTGTCTGGCTTTGGAGTGATAAGGGATGGGGATGGGCATTTACTGTAGACAGCTACTAGGGGGTGTTGAGGTGTGTCTTGCCTTTCCTGGATGAGTCAGGGTTGGGCTGAATAGACCTGGGCTGGATTTAGAGAAGTGGGCACCTGAATAGGCCTGGTCTGCCTTACGCAATTCTGTCTGCACCTCCTGCAAGAAACCTGGACCAAGGAGGACAGAACTGGTTTGGACTCAGCACAGGGCCTTTCTGCCACAAGAGAACAAAGAGAAAGGCAGCATAAATATCGGGGCCCAGACCACCCAGAACATTAGAATACTTCTAGACTCAAGGCAAACCTCTGCCAATGAGAAGTGCTGGGAATACTGAAGGAGAAGTACTACCCTTTTGTTGTGTGCTGTCTGGGGTGGGCCTGCAGTGGCTGTTTCTGCCAAGGAGAGGAAAAATACTTTTTGTGTGCTGTGCATCCTGCTTGAAAAATATCTCCAAGGGCTTAAAGTAGAGCTTGCCTCCTGCTCTGAAGCCTCAGGAAAGCAATGACTTCATTACCAGCTCCCCTGAACTCCATTGCTGGGAGTTCTGACCTGCCAAAAGGTGCCTGTTCCAGTTTTGGGCCTCTGTAGGTTGTCCCTCTTGCTGGGAGCTGAGACAACTCGAAGCAACTAAAGAAGCGTGATGCATCCACACCTGTTTCTGATGCAACACCGCCGTGCGGGAGGATTTTTCACCCATCGCAGCTGTGCCGCTAAAGAAACCGATGCCGTGCCTGCCCGCAGCTGAAGAAACCACTGCACGCCGAGTCTCGTACACTGCTCTCCGAAGTTGCTATGGACAGAACTTTTTTACCTTTTGAAAGTCATATCTTGATAACCGTATGCTGGATTTTTGTCATTTTTGTCTTTTTTGTTTTAGATAAAGATTACTTATTTTTCTAAGCTGGTGTGGTGTCCATTTGTACTGTTTTCACTGTGTTACTGTATGTGTGCACAAATGCTTTACTCTGAGATAAGCTGTCTGCTCGTGCCAAGCTACCAAGGTGAGCACATGTTGTCTAAAGGCATAACTCCCTTACCCTGACTAGAAGCAAGGGTCCATACTTGGACAATGGTGCAAACCATTGCCAACCCTAGAACCCCATTTCTAACATTCTCATTGCAGGAAGGCCAGTTACAGTGAACTCTGGGAACTTCATTAACTTGTAAAAGGGTCTGCCATGTCACTAGTGAATGTAAGGTGAGGCCTGGAGAAGGCAACCCTATATTTTCCCTGCCAGCCTGTCACGAGAACCAGTGAGAGGGGAGCTATCCCAGAACCGGCGTTTTGTGACCACAGAGAGGGCTTCAGCTCATTTCCCCAGCCACACCCTAAGCGGGCACACAGGCTCTCTACAGATGAGGAAGGATACCCCCATTTTGGATTTTGGAAGTAAGATTCATGGTGGAATTATTAGAGTAGGGTAAACATTTACTGCCGCAAAAGTGGGTAAGTTTACCCCTGGGAACTTTCATGCCTTTGATTAGGGAGTATCCAGGAGTCACATCCACCCACTTGCTGGTCCCAACCATAAACTTGGCACCACAAAACACCCTCCTCACAACACTCTCTGGACCTTTTGAAGAACTGAAGGAATTACTGTGCCAGACTGCACCTGCTGTTTGAGACCTGTGAGGAGATCTGAAGGGCTAGTCCTGCTCCTACTTGCAACTAGGACAAAGAGGTGGACTACAGGGTTAATTTGGGTGACCTCCAGTGTGTCTACAGGGACACAACAGGCTTTTTCCTGAAGTGAACACCTGACCAGTTGCAACTGGACTTGTACTGGAATCTTCTGATGGCCTCTGCTAGAGCCAGTCTTGCATCCTAAAAGCTGTCCTTGAGGTCCTGAAACACTTCATTATGCCTAGCTGGACTTCTTCGATGATCTCTGGAAAACTGCCTGACTTCCAGTTGCCACAGGAGAGGTACCAACCACCCTAGCCGATCTGTCCAAAGTGCGACTTCATGGGCTGAATAAACCGGTTTCTCCCCCTTGGAGTTTCTCCTCAGCAGCAAATCCATTTCAGCAGACCCTCAGTGAGAAGGTATCTGGCCTCATTGTACTCATCTTCAGATACAGCCTTCAGACTTGCCTTGCAGAAGGATTCTGAGCGCCAAAAAAGACCCTAATTCCAAACATAGAAATGTTGACAGGACGTAGCCATGTAAAGCATACAGCCTATAAAAGAACTCCCCCTGGCACAAAATTTAAACTTTTCCCACTCTAAGCTTGTCATGCAAAAACCAACTGTTTTAGCGGAATGTCGTTGAATGGCAAACTGGCTTCAAGAGGATGTTTTTAGATACAGTCTGCAATCTTGCTACGCTGTTAAATTGTGACTTCCATTTCTGGGACTAAGTTCTAAGGTAAAACCTTTGACTAGGACAAATTTGATTAGTGTAGCACCCCAAGCTTCATCGTGGGCAGCCTGGAATCTCACGTAGGCCCTATTCAACCACGAACATAGACTGTAATTGGCATTTTTTCTCTGTGCTTTCTACCTTAAATCTTCTAAATTCATATTTCCAGTTCTTCTAGGATTCTTGTCCTTTTGGTTTCAATTTGTTTATTCATTTCGTACTCTAGTTTTTAAATTAGAGTGGTATTTATATTTGTTCGTTGTTTTGTGTTGTTGAATTTTTAACTGTTTTAGTACTTCTAAATGGTTTAGACATTTTCTAACTCGTAAGAGTTTCTGGAGTCTCTGCTCTGTGCCATAGGTACCTGGGGTTGAGCTCAGGTGTGAATTACTTAAACTTTTGGCTGTGTCCTTGCAGGTCAGTGAATTTATTTCTTGTGGTGGACTCTCATCTACCCAATTAATAATTCACTTTATTACAATTCATGCACTCCAAAAAACCTTTGTGAATGGGACCCCAGAGATTAGATACTATATCTGTTTCCACAAAGAACATACTGAGAAAAAACTATCTTGTAACTAGAGGCCACACTCTTGACACACAGTGGCCCGTCTCGCGAGGGCTCCGTCTGTTTTAAAAGTGTCTCAGCGTGAGCATCTGCTGGCCGAAATGAGTTTTCCTTGGTCTCTTGAACAAATAAGCAGCCAATTTTTGACTGGGGTTTTGGGGGGGGGGAGGGGGGTCACTTTACTCTTGACTTCTGACCTTCTAGATCTGTGTTAAAGAAAGCCAGGGTTTGTTTAATACTGCAGCATTACGACTACAATATTTGTTAGCACTACATCTAGATAATTTCTATTGCATTTCTACATTAATAACTAGTTAATGTGTAGGCGCTTGCCTAAATTAGTAAAATATTACTGTTTTTTATTCGTTTTTCAAGTTTTAATATCAAGTTAATGACGTACATGTTATTAATTATATGTGTGTTGTTAACACCGCTGAAACATAGATGTATTCTAATTTATTTCCGAAAATGCACATGTTCATAAATAGATTTGTAGCTAGGGATTAAAAAGTGAACAGCAAAGCAACATGTAAGTAATAATCGCCCCTTTGGCAGAGTACTGTGTCAGCAAATTGGAGCTTTGGGAAGTGCATTCTAGCTTATTGTTAAATTATCTTTTTAATACAGTTGTCTTAATTTAGCACATGGCAACATTGAGTTCTTTCAAAAGTTGGATGAGTGCAAGGGGACTTATTATTATACAGTTTGGCTCCTTCAAAGAGGATTGAGGCAAGAAAGCAAAAATCCATCAATCCATCAAATACAATTAATGCGGCATAGTCACTTTATATTGCATAATCTATGCAAAAACACATTGACGTTATTCGCCACTACTCACGCATGCGCACATACCATAGCCTTTGACTGCAGTGAAGTGCTTATTTTTAATTCCACATGCAATTTGATAATGGGACTAGAGTAAGTTGTTCATTGGACCAATTTTAATATCCCTGCATGTCAATGCTTTTAATACATTGCTCTAAAATACTTAAATGCACTACAGGGACGGCCCTCATAGTTGCCTGGTCCTAACACCGATGGCTTTCGCATACTCTGTCTGCGATTACCAGCACTGTGGCCTTATTCTGAGTCGCGCAGAGTGCCAGAGATACTACCCCACATGGGTCTGAAATTTTCCGAGAGCAGACCCCACCAATAACGCCAAATGCATTTCCGCTCAGCAGGAGGGGAATATTTTAGGAAAAGGGCCCGGGTTGGAGAATGGAATGGATTTAGCAATTCTAGTCTCACATGCTAATCCACTTTCAGGACCAAGCAACCCATGATGGTCAGTTCGTGGGGTGGACATACTGGTTAGAATCAGTAACTTCAGGCCCTGTATTTCAGCCTCCATTGTTTGGCCATCTATCAGTGAGGGCCTTAGAGCACCCGCCCATTCATTCGCACACATAGACACAGATACTCATACAATTGGCAGTTAGTATCAACCTTTTTGCACTGATGCTTTCTGGCTCTGACAATAGATGTACATATTAGATGTATCCAATAAACAGGGGCTTGGGTAGCAACCCTGGAAATCTGCAAGCATCCCTCAGCATCAGCGAAGCTGGAGTAAGGATGCATCTCGTCTAGATTTACATTGTTGTATATAATTGTGTGTTCCAAAGATGGAGGTGTGCAGCAAGAACAATCACTGAAGTTGAGTTCCTCAGAAGCTGCTTGCAGAAACGAAAAAAGTGTGCTGGCTGAGGAAGTTCAGTCATACTGGGCTTGGGTTGTGGAAACTGGCAATCTGATAACTCTTGCAGCAGGAAGTCACAACTCCATCTTTCCCTCCATGTATTTTAGGCCACCTCGCATCCTCTTTTGAGAGAATCATAGTGTCTTTATACACTAGTAAGGCTTAGCACTGCCTGAGCAGTGGTAAAATGCGCAGAGTCCTTATGTCAGCAAAATGAAATTCAGGAAATAGTAGGGTAGAAGGCAAAATGTTTGGTGTAACCCTGCAGACCGGACCAAGTTCAACAACACCACGTGACGCAAAAAAGGGCCTAGCTGCCATAAGCAATCCTTTGTCCCTACACCTACATAATTAAGGGAGACCACAAAGGTTGACAGGCCTTAAAGGGCTCATCCAATGGTGTGGGAAGCATTTCATTCTCAGTCCAAACTTCCATTTCCAATCTTACTCTAGGAATAGAAATGACATTCTGTATGCCAACGTCGATGAACAGGACAGTGTAGTATACATGGGGAACCTATGTATTCCATGTTTGGAATTTATCTTCCCGTGTGTGAATTCTGTAGTAGGTCAGGATTCAAACAAGGGAGAACATAGGGAAAAATAGGCTGAAGCAGCCAGTTGATCTGAAATGAATTTCAGACTCAGACTGCCTGAATGTCATATCAAATCATTTTGCAAACATGTAGCGTATGTGGCAGTTATGGTTTCCAAATGTGACCATGCACAAAATGCACTTAATTTCCATTCTGCAAGTGAACAGATTAGAAAAAAATACATCTTTCAGTCTGGCCCTCATCCCTCTCTCCTCTTACTTTATCACTTTTCGTTCTATTAAATCTAACCTCATGACCCCAGGTATACTTTTGTAGTTGTAAACAATGTTATCTCATGAGTTTTGATTCAATGAGATGGCCTATGCATTATCACTCCAGTGTCTCTGCTTTTTGGATGCCAACACATTCTGCCATCGACATGTTGACACAATGATCAATGCATGGGAGAGGCCACTATTATAAATCTTCCTCATTTACCAGGAGCTGTTCCAAGTAGATATATTTAAATATGCAATGCCTTCATCCAAACGTCATGGTGACCTTCTGCCCAAAATAACAATGAGCTAAATTTACCGTAATCCCCTGCCCTATCCCTTCATTGTTTTGCACCTGCTACAATCCACGTTTCTGCATTCAAAAACGATAAAAAAGAATGATCAATCATATCATGTGAAACTAGAGCTTACAAACTTCCTGCTGAGTGATGTGCAGCCATATCCCTAAAAATTCCTTTCCACAATAGAGAAATGTGGTAAGAAAATCAATGGTTCCCTTCTGAAGGGGCCTGCTCTAACATTCTGAAACCTGCCACCTTCTCACCCATCTGGGGACAAAACATCTTTTGCTGACCTGAGGGTGCAGGCAAGCTACAGCATAAACATCAACCTTGAAAGATCCAGGTTATGAGGTAGCTCTAAGGATATTAAACACAGAAAATAATACAATTCATGACAAGAAATCCACTCGCTTTGAATAAAATCAAGTAAAAAGCTCTAATTGGACTCTAATGTACTATTTCAATCAACTGTGGAATGGGCTGGAGTATCTGGAACTTCCTTGATATTTATCATATTCTTCTTCCACATGCAGTCGGCAAGTTACTGTCAGATTTTTTTAAATCATCTTTCCTCAGTGATCTTTACTATCTTGCTAATCTTTCAACATCTAAGTGCATACCCAGGCTTTGCTCCTAGGAGGGTATCAGGTGAACCGCCTGATGTATGCCAGCAACACCCAAATCTGTTTACAGCTACAAAACTAGCCATCTTACCACAACAGATTGAAAAGGTTCCAGAAACACGTGTTCCACCAGATGAAAGTGAAATTCTTATATCCATATATACTAAGGTTATGATGCTTAAGTTTAATTTAAGTTTAACTTAAGTTTAACTTAAGACAAAATCCTAACTTAAGACAGAATCCTAACTTTATTACTACTAAATGCCTTCTGTGAATACCAAAAGTAGTAAGTTTAGCATTTTGTCTCAGATTAGTTCTGTGAATCGGCCCCAAGGACTTTTGACATACATTTGCATGCTTGACAAAGCAGGATAGCATTCTCTGATTTGGCATTGCTTAGATTTTCACTTCATAGGCACACTATCACAACACTTTGAACATTAGGCACAAGTGATAAAGTTAATTGTGCAAATCAAACTAGGAGAAACAATTATGGCCTGACATGACCACTTGGGTGCTGTATATTATAAATACATAACAACCTCCTTGTTTAAGGGAGGGGAGAACTCCACTGACACTGCCAGGTCACTGCATAACAGAATTTCCAGTTCAGCTGATCCTGATACCAACACAAGGGATGTCCAGCTCAACAGACTGGTGACACTTACCCGCTGGTAATGGAGAGTTAGACCACCTGGCAGGGATTTGTCAGTTCACCCACCCTAGGCAAGACTAGGATAGTAAGAGATACACAGTATTTAAGCATATATTCACTGTTTTAGCTCAATGGTGGAATTGTTAATCGTTTTCACTATTCTCATGATGCTATATACACTACTCTGTTTCATTCCACTGATCACCGCTGCACACATATTTTATTTATGCTTCTATTTTATTTATATTATTTATGTTTGTGTCTTCTCAAACTGTAACTATATAACTTTCCTGTACTATTTCTTTGACAGAATATTTAATGTATTCTCTGTGGATATAAAACAGGGCTATTTTGCCTGGCAAGGTGAAGGCAAAGTTCATAGATCTGGCTACGCAAGCTGGAGGGATAATTACTCTTTAAATATTTTAAAATATATATAGGCCACAAAAAGAAAAAAGAAAATATACACCAACTAAAAGTAGTGGGCGTATGATTACAATGAAAATTTTATTTTAGAAAAAATAATACATAACATCTTACAGAAAATGTAGATATGAAATGAAATTGCTTGAGTGCACATTCACCTACAAGGCATCCTGGCAATACAAATTGGACTCTAATTAATCAAAATAGAGAAAGTTTGAATGCTCATACAGACACCAAAATGAAAAAAAATTAATGTAGGGAATAGGAGATATAATTTTTCAAAGTTGTATATGTTTCTGATGCCACAAAGCACAGAACACCAACCTTTTGGTGCTAACTTAGTATCCAGTTTTCTGCTGTAGGGAGTGTAATTCTGTTGGATCGTGATGTGACTCCATAAGCTGGTTCCCTTAGTCGTCTGGCTTTCTACTTTCTCAGTTAAAAATTGTGCGTTTGTTGGACTATGCAAATGTTGGCATGATGCAAGTCTGATTTTCCGCTCCCATCAGGAGATGTTGGCCTATAGTCCTTCTAGCTCACAGTGCACCATTCGCCCCCGAACCCTACAGGGTTACAAATGTGTGTTCAACCTCAGAACATGACAACCCTGACTCTCCAAGGAATCATGGTAACAGATTTAGAACCTTTTTGTTCGGACTCGCATGCATACCCAAAGGAAGTACTCAAGAAATGCACAAACTGCAGTTTCAATATTTATTGAAGCAATGAGTTTCTTGAGTAAAATACATGTGCTGCAATTAATAATAGAATGAAACACATTACCATGATCAGCAATACAAGAACAGTGAAGAGAATGAATACCATCATGCTAAAAACAATGAAACAATGACTATATGCTTGCATATATGCAGTGTAATATAGTATAATGCAGTGTGCTTCTACCTGACGCTCCTTAACCTAGTTTGGCCTAAGGTGGATGATCTGCCAAGAATCCCTGCTTGGTGATCTAACTCCCCACTACCTGTGGGCAAGTGTTATCAGGCTGTCTGTCTTGGTGTAGAGCGGGATATACCTCATGGAGATGACAGGAATCAGCTGAGCAGAGTGTCAGCAGACTGCTCCTCTGATTTTAACGAGGAAGTCAATCACTCAACCAATCAGCACTGGTATAGTGCAGCACTGTCCCCCCCCAAGGGTATCAGTGCCCTTACGGTGCCCTGTCTCAGTCAAAAAGCCAGGTCTTGAGTTTCTTTCTGAAGTCCGCCCAGAGAATATACTGTTCGGAGGTGGAGGGGCTGGTCATTCCAGGTCCTGGTAGCGATGAAGGAGAAGGAGAGACCCCTGCTGTGGCTGCGACAGATGCAAGGTGTGAGGGCGAGTGAGGTGGAGTGCAGGTGTCTTGCTGGGAGGTGGAAGTTTAGTTGATGTGATGTATAATGGTCCTTGACTGTGTAAAGCTCGAAATGTGAGCTTGAGGGTCTTAAACATTCATATATTCTGGATGGAGAGCCAGTGGAGGTTTCTGAGGTGAGGGGTGGTGCAAGTAGGACCAGGATGAGGGTGGATGCAGTGGTCTGTGTGATCTGAAGTCTTTTGAGGAGCTTGATGGAGATTTTGGCATAAAGAGCATTGTCATAGTCAAGGCGGCTGCTGATGAGAACCTGCATGACGGTATTTCTGGTGTTGATGGGGATAGAGCTAAAGAGTCTGCGGAGGATGTGGAAGCATGAGGAGGTGACTGCTCTGACTTGTCACTTTGTAGTAAGTTGTCTGTCGAGGATGATGCCGAGGTTGCTTGCATGGTCCATTGGTGTAGGAGTTGGTCTTTGTTCTTCCAGCCACCAAATGTGGTCCCATATGGAGGTGTTTTAAAAAAAATATCAGTACTTTTGTTTTGTGAGAATTGAGTTTGAGGCAGCTGTCGCTCATCTGTTTTGCCATGTTGGTCATGCTGTTGCAGAAGGTTGTTTTGGCATTGAAGATGTCCTCATTGAGCGAGAGGGTTAGTTGAGTGACATCTGCGTACGAGATTATGTTGAGTCTGTGGGATCTGATGACATCGTTGAGTGAGGGTTATGAAGATGTTGAACAGCGGGGGTTGAGGGATGATCCTTGGGGTACGCTGCAAATTATGTTCTTGGGTGCAGAGATGGAGGGAGGCAGTCGGATGCTCTGTGCTCATCCTGAAAGGAAAGAAGCGATCCACTTGAGGTCATTGTGCTGTTTGTAGATGTTGTGACGTCTGTCCAAGATGGTGCGGTGGGAAACAATATCGAATGCAGCAGAGAAGTCGGGGAGGATCAGGGCCACAGTTTCTCTACGACCGAGGAGAGTTCTGATGTCATCTGTGGCAGCAATCAGCATGGTCTCAGTGCTGTGCTTGGCATGGATTCCTGATTATGAGATATCAAGTAGGTGGTTTTGTTCCAGGTATTCTGTGAGCTGTTGGTTGATGTCTTACTCAAGTACTTTGGCTGGAGAGCAGGGAGATCGGTCAGTAATTTTTAAGGTCTCTGGTGTCTGCAGCAGGCTTCTTTAAGATGGGTCTGACCACAGAATGTTTGTGTGTGAATCATATACATAATAAACAGTGTCATGTTGGCATGTCGCGGTATTCATCAGGCTGCAATTGTTTGTGTTAGCTAGATAACGTCTTCGCCAACAATAAGCATTAACAGTTGTGAAGTGAACTCTATACATCGTACTGAATGTACAAGGTGTTATGATAGAGTGCCTACAAAGTTGAAATATAAGCAAATGCAGTTTTGGAGAATCCTGTCCTACACTGACACATATACATATGTATGTCAAAAGTAACCGTTTTACCGAAAGAGGGCAACTGAAGAAACATGAGCATAAAGATGGTATTGTGTCTAGCTGGGCCATGTGACAGCTACACCAGCTAACTGAGCCTGTCAGATTCAAGAATAAAAATCCAAACAATATCAGTATTCAGAGCAGAGAGGAATCAGATGGAAAAGAGAAAGAAGAAAAATATTTTTCGCTAATCGGGTCCGTCTGTGTGTTGGCACTTTTCTCTGGTCTCTCTGATTACCATTGCGTGTGTTCATATATTCCTAATAGATACAGAATAAATTGACAAATAAGTGTATTGTGTTATATGGTATAATTACAGCTAGGCCTGGGCAGAGGTCATGGAGTTACGCTACGCGAAACTCCCAGAGTTGCTAAAAAAAAACACCAAGCTATATGGATTGACGCTAGCGGGCGGAGTTTGCCGGCGTCCCTGTTCGCGTTGCAATGGGAATGCAGAGTACATTTTCACACCGCAAATCGAGCATGAATGGCACCACGCAGTGCTTTCTTGTGTTCTAAATCTCACGTAAACGGCACCACGTGGTTCGCATGGGTGCGGCCATCTTATTTTTCTGCTCTCTGTTATGGTGCTTAATCTCTATTTAATCTCTGTAATCTTCCTCCTTCAAAACTTATCTATCCCTCATTTTCTTTTTATATTGTGTGTCTTTGTGCTTGTGTATTTTACATTTTTGTGAAATAATTTTGTGTTTCTCGTGAATTTTTGCATTTTGTTTATTCCCACTTGTTCCCTTATTTCTTCTTTCCTTTCCCTTCCTTTTCCTTCTTTTCTACCCCACCCAGCACCATGGCAGAGGGATGGCTTCCATGCGGGTGCAGCCGCTGCCCAGGTGTGCAGCCCTTGGCAATCTTTGGAGAGGAGGAGGTGAAAGCACTTTTTTTTGTGCAGCAACACCTTCCCTTAATGCTGGCAATGGGCTGCAGGCCCAGCAGTGGATACTCCCTGCAGGGGCATTGGTGGCACTGGGGGATGGTTTGTTGGGTGGACCTCCTGGACCGGTAACAGGTCCTGCTCAACCTGCTAGGTGTCCAGATTCCAGAGGTTGGTGAGTCTTAATTATTTGTTGCGTTTGCATTCTACACTGTTTTTATTTCCGAATAGCATGCTGATCACACTCAGAGGTAAGTTACCTTTAGTTTACCCTGATATATTATTGCATGATTCAGTTTCTAGTTTCTTCTAGGCAGGTACTCAGTGCTACCTAATCGTTCTCTTCATTGGCGCTCACTTAGGCTGATTAATTAAGAAGCCATTGCAGACTGTTCTCCTGTCACTATAGTATAGTGAATCAGTGAGTAGTACGTTCTCCCTGTGACTATGTTTATGTAACTCGTATAGTTCCAGATTATTTATTTGATAGCGATGTGTAGTATGTATCTATGCATTGAAAAAAAGGGAGACTGACTTGGTCCATCAAGAGGGTTGAGGAATGGGAATAGATTCAAAGATCATTCACTGCAACGCATTAGTTCCAAATGAAGTTTTTGTTAAAGAAATTTGGAATTGGGATATCAGAATTAGTATGGGCAAAACAACAATAGTTATTAGACTCAATTCGAAGCTATTAGTACTATTGGTGATCTGTTTGAGAGAAGTACAATGTGACTGTGTTTGCTCATCATAAAACATTTTGTGGCGATTATTAACTGAATCACTGATCTATTTTTGGTGACAAGGGCTCAGTTGACGCCATTAAATCATATTATTATTTATTATTATTATTATTATTATTATAATTTCACCAATGTTGGATTTTATTATTGTTGTGGAATACTTAGGGTAGAATCTTGGGATATTGGAATGTTGGTGATGTCTCTCATGAAGATTCAGATTGAAGGCCCTAGTAAGCTAATATTATAAATAAAATTCTCCATGCATGTTTGTTGAGAAGACTTTCTTTTTCCTGCTCACAGTTGAGTTCACCATCACGTTCATGGTCAACATGGACGACTCCCTCCCCAATGTAGTGCGCTGCTGTCATATTCATTCATAGTTACAGTATACTAACCGTTTCCCATGACAATGCAGCATGGCTGGAAAAAAAGCATGTCTAACTTTGAGAATCAATCAAATGCCCAGAGTGATTTTTGGAAGATACAGTAGTGCTAACTGAACTGTAGTGCTGTATTGCAGTTGTATTCGGGCCAGTATACCACAGACTGAAAGTGCTAACGTAATAGAAGATCTCCTCAAACAAGAAGAATGGCAATGGACTGCACCAATAGACTGGATTGTCACTTTGATACGCTTGGCACTCACTGAAAACTTTTTTAAGTTTGAAAACCAGCTGTACCTCCAAGTACATGGTACTTCAATGGGCAGTACATTTGCTCCTAGCATTGCCTGCCTGTATATGAGCCAATTCGAGGACCAATACATCTGGACAACAAACCCATACACGAGTAACATTCGCAAATGGTACAGATACATCGATGATGTTCTTTTAATTTGGAAAGGCGATAATCACAGTCTCAATCAATTCACAGACTGGATCAATAGGTTCAACCCACATCTACGCTTTACCATGAACATGAACAGAGAGAAGATGTGTTTTCTGGACATCAATTTAACAGCTAGTGATGGCTCTCTGGTCAGCTCCCTGTACACTAAACCCACTGACAGAAACGGCTTGTTAAGGTTTGACAGCAAACACCCACGTGCCCTCAGAGAGAACCTTCCGGTAGGCCAATTTTTACGAATACGGAGAAATTGTTCTGATCTCCAAGATTACAAGAAAGAGGCTCGGATACTCACAGGTAAACTGAAACAAAAAAAGTACCCTGTAGAGATCATTGAAAAAGCAAAAAAGAGAGCACGCAATACCCCGAGAGATGCCCTACTTGAAACCCATGAGAAGACACAACTGGAACAAATAATCTGTGTTACTACATACAACTCTTTTTCTAATGATGTAAAGAAAATAATTAACAAGAAATGGCCAATACTCACATCCAACAAACTAACCTGTGAGAAACCCTTGTTCTCATTTAGAAGAAATAAAAGCCTGAAAGATATATTGGTACACACTGACACATATAAATCTAGAGATAACAACCAATTAACATTGTGGAACAATCCCTCAGTCACGGGACATTATCCTTGTGGAACATGTGTTGTCTGCCAATTCACTGAACATACTAAAAGTCTTGATTTAGGCCTACATTCCCCATGGGAACAAAGGTCACACACAAATTGTAATTCGGACTCAGTGATCAACCTCATCAAATGCCCATGTGACTTGTCCTATGTGGGCATGACAAGCCGAAAGGTTAAAATTCGTATCAGCAAACATAGGAGCACGATCAGACATGCTGTAACAGCAACTAAACTCACAGCACACTATAGAGATGAACAACATAAGGACACAGACATAAGATGGACAGTGATAGAAAAAATGAAAGGCATTGGCAACCTGCAGAAGAAACTCTTGGATCGAGAGCAACGCTGGGTGTACCGTCTAAGAACTTATGAGGATGGCTTGAATGACTCCATTCCTTGGAGTCAACTAAACAAATGAAAGAAACATGAGGTCCTTCGACTGCTACACTTACTAAATAGCCACCACTAGACCCAGGCTGATAAGAGTAATATCACCAGAAAGAAGACTACATCTCTTTTTTGTACCCAAGAATGCTCCCACAAAATTAAAAAAAGTGAAGTAGCGGGGTCGGTTTGGCCCACTTAGACTAACTATCTTAATAACTGTAATAGATTTGTACACACTTCAATTTCATTCAAACACCTACTTCCCTTAAGGAATCACAGATCCCATGAATCTAATTCTAATCAGATTTCCTGGTTTAAATTCTACAAAACTCTATTTTGCCCGGTACATAGATATTTTCATATGCCTATAATGAGTTCTAATTCGCGCAACAGGAAGATCGAATATGAATGAGACAGCGGTTTAGAAATGAACACCATCTCTCTAGCGGTATACAGAACTACAAGATCCCGCTAAAAACTACAATACCCAAGAATGTTACTAAAGTATCGCGGTGCTCACACGATGACGCCGCAACGTAATTTCCGGCTGCAGAGTGTGGGCGTTCTGTTTCCATCCGTAACTCTTCCCGCGCTACCTTTCAATATTTAAACACCGATCCCCGGGGGCTCTATGCACAAGCCGAGGACCGGTACTAATTAGGTATGAGAAGCGGGGTGATATCTTGAAATGAAGTAAGTACTATGCGCTGCGCACAAGCACACCATTTGTATATTTAACTTGGCGAAAAAAGGATCGACTACTAATCATATCCCCATTATTAAGGGTTCTACTTGATCTCCTTTTTTCCACCTTTCAAAACTTTCTTAACAACGATAATTGCCATAGGCCCACCCACAGTATTCTACCGGTACTGTGCGAAGCAATTTACCTCTCCAAGCAGGGTAAGAACTGAATGAATAATTTCGAATACGTTGAATCGATGTGTGAGTGTTGAGGAACGCATTGAGATGTTTGCACTTTTAATATATACTGTTGGAGGGACAGATGCGGTTAGCTGTTTGTAGGGACTGAAACACGGTGTTGGTACACTGGAATGTACACATCCTAACTTGCAGATAGTGTTAGCATGCGATTAACGTCACCACCACACTATAATCTGGCACATAGAATATGTGTGTTACAGAAAAGGAGATGAGTGGCACACAAGGGGATGAGACTGGTGACATGGACGTACACATAATTATGGCATCTTATATGTCTGGTCTCTGCCACGCACCGATATGGTGAAAAACACAACAGTAATACTGTATAAATGCTATTTTTAATTTTGTGTATTGTCTGTCTTTGTCCTTTCTTATGTTCACAGATGGAGGATCACACATAACGGATAAGTTATCTGTTACATGCACACGAGGAGCAGCTACTCTGCCCTCGCTTCATTGACAGGATAGAGACTCCCATCTCTGTCTCACCCAGGGAGTATTCTTTGCCCTGAAGAAAGTCCAGGACCTATACGGCCAACCCAGGACTGAAACATGTTGGCACTAGGGTCTTAGGACCATAACACTCCAACGGACCCGTTTTAAGATTTTTTAACAACCCAAACAGACCCAAGAATAAAAGGGATACCGGGGGTCTGCCTGAGGTTTTTTAATCTTTAATCCCCCTAGTCTTCATTTATCTAAAGAGCTACAAAACACTGTGGTTGAGCCCACCCCGACTTGTAGGCGTCGGGAGACCCGATGATGAAGCATGACACCACTAGGGTGTGTGAGGGTAATTAAACAAAGAGTGTTTTCCTTCCTCCCGTTCAGGTTGACTTAGGTGCAACCTTACACTAGAGAGCTCCCCTTTTTTTCACAGTTAGATAATCTGTTTTACTGACCACATGCTGGTCTATTGGGGTATTTTTTGTGGTTGAAGTTGTATTCGGGCCTACATATCTGGCATCTAAAATATGTGTAATGTTTTATTCTGAACACACAGAACAGTAGTGATGCCGGCTCCAGTGCCTCTGCAGGAAGAGATGGGTCAGTTTGAGGGGGAGAATCAGCAGCAGGGATGGGCACTGGTAAGTCACATAATTCCTTGCAATTACTATACTCACTAGCTATTACCAGGATGTCGTCATTAACATATTGCCATGAAGTGAACCCCCCAGCTTTACTAGCTGCAGGAGTGGTTGAGACATTACAGCTTCTTCTATCTGCAACTCAGCAAAAGCTCACATAATGAGTTTTGATGGCTTGAAGGAACCATGAAAGAATGGAAGATTAAAAGAAAGGAAATGGTATGAGTGAAAGGGCGGGTGAAAGGGTGCATGGGAGGCAAAGGGATGGATGGGTGAAAGGATGGTTTGAAGAAAGGGTGGCTATGGAATGGATGGATAATGCATTGGAAATCTTAATGAAACTCTAGAATAGAGAGCGTAAAGCTTAATCATGGTGGCTTTGGTTAAATGGGTAGACTGAAAGGATGAATGAATACTTGGATTGTTTAGATGAATAAGCAAGGTAGCTCTTCTTATAAGTTGGCCTGGGCGGTGAACTCTGTTCTGGTAGCGGAGTTCGCCGAGTTTTCTGCACTGCGTGCTCCGCAGAGCTCACGGAGTGCAGAACTCTGCTTCATGTACTGCAGCAGAGTTTTTTCCCCACTCGCGAGTGGTAAGTTCGAAAGCTCAAGCTGCCGCTCGGGTAGAGTTTCTACCCGAGCAGCTAGGAAGACCAGCACGATCGGTAGTTCGCACTGCACTCCGCACCTTGTGGAACTTCGTGGAGTTTTGCGTAGCAAAACTCTGAGAGCTACGACCAGGCCTGCTCCTGAGGAGCATTCTGCTCAACTACTTTGCTTACTTCGTTTATGTATGGTTATCATTCAAGGCTATGGTTCTAAGTGGAGGGTATTTTGTATTCTTGTTCTACTCCCTTGATTCGCTGTATTTGTTGTGAACCAGATGTATCCCACCAATCATTCATCATCCCTTCTCCCCTCCCATGGCATTTTTGCCACCTCTGACCACAGTGCAGTATGGGTCAATTTGTGACTGCTGTGTCCACTATTGTGGAATTTACAATGCATTGCAAACCGAACACACAAGATGTGTTGTTTCTCTTTGCCTACTCAGTCACCCATTAGTACTTCACTCTTTTATTTTTTCCTAAGTTCTTCAGTCCCAGCCTACCAAATAGGAAAATCCATTCTTGGCATGTACAACATTGACTTTTATAGACATGTGAAGTGAAGTGATTCCAGAATATATTTCATGGTTTCCCATACCAGATTTATTTTACACTTGTTCAGAGTTTTCCCTTTCGAATTGTACAGTGACTGAATAAGCCAAAGATGATGAATCGATGATCAATGTACTGGCCCCTCTATTCTGTATCCAAAAAATCTCTACCCTACCTGTCTAATCCCTCTACCCTACCCTGCCGTAGAGTAAGTCAAGTTTCCTTTCCTTGGTTACTGACCAGCAAATTAATTTGTTGGAACTAGTATGTGGTGGTGGGTGAGGCCACTGAGTAAAATCAGAGTAAGTGCATGGTTTGATGTCAAGTGTGGCGTATGGGATACACAGTGGCGAATGTACCAAATGCAATCTATATAGCCCGTTCCTTTCCTTGTAGTGCAGTCCATCAGATTCATTTTTCCCAACTTCTAGTTATGTCAGACAGGATGATATTAATATAGATATTTCAGGTGTGAAGTGTGTGACTTCGTATCTTATTTATTATTCATATATCTCTTTGGATTCAGGGTAGAAAGAGAAATGCATTTGGAGAAGAGTATGGCCATTGGAATTAAAAATAGATGGTTGTCAACTAACAGCTGCCCCAGCTGCAGAGAGTAGCAAACTACCCTACGTGCTGTCCAGCAATGAGCATAGCTTCATTATTTTACCACAACACATAACTTGTACTCCATATAGGGCATAATGGCATACTCATTAATGAGAGGTAATTTATTTTTCAAATCATAGTGTCTGTATATAGTTACTTGAAAGGCATTTAGAACAAAAAAATAATCAAATCATAGTTTTTTAAATCCGGTGTTACTCTGCCTCTCAATACTTTTTTCTCAATCAGTTAGTGCTTTTCTATGCAAGGCATATGTGGACAAAACATAAAACTGGCCTTATAACTCTCCAAAGTACAATCACATCAAATTCCAATGGCCCTAGGGTACCAGCAATGTACTGCTACTGCACCATCCAGTAATTCAAAACAATTGTTTGCACAGAGCAATATTTAGAATTCATCTCTTTTGTTTTTCTCAATAAAGCGGCTCCTGCTGGTCCAGCGGTACAACCAAACAGGTAGGACATAGTGGCTCGTTTGAGGCAGAATAGGCTGGAGCATATCCAGCAAGAGTGGCTGGTGGTCCTGAAAGAGGAGGAGGAGGAAACAAACGCACCTCAGCCGGGTCCCAGTGCAGCCGATCCCCCTCAGCCTCCAGCCTCCCGGTCAGCCCATTGCCGGCGCCACCACCAGCCAACTGCTGCCACTCACTACAACACTGACAATAGGCTATTGCTCTGCTGCATCCTGTAGCAACTGGCTACCATTGAGGGCCATCTCACCAACATGGAGCAGAGCCTGGACCAGCTCCAGACACAGCATCCATAATGCCCTCTACTAGCTTTTTTTTTTTTTTGTTTTGGTGGGGGGACTTGTTTGTTGGGGCTGGGTGGAGAGGGTGAGAAGGGAGTTGGGAATGAAGTGACTTTTTCCTTGGACATTTTGGGGCATATTTATAAAAACTGATGCATCCCTGCATATCAGCAGGGATGCGCCAGTTATTTTGCGCCCCAGCTCCGCCATCATGGATGCGCCGCATTTATAATGCGGCGCACCATGGGGCAAAAACGGCACAGATGCGTCACGCATCTGTGCCGTAAAAGTGGCGCATTGCTGGAGTTGCGTCGCAAGCGCGACGCAGCTCCAGCAATGCTCTGGGGGGCCCTATCTGCACAATGCTGAGTCAATCCTTATGCCTGCTTCAAGCAGGCGCAGGGTTTTGACGCAGCATGGGCTCAAAAGTGACTGAGTGAAATCTTGTAGATTTCACTCAGCCACTTTTAGGAGGCGTTCCTGCACCGGAACGCCCCCACCTGCCCTGGAACGCCTACATGTGGCGCAGGGCTTTACAACATGACGCATCTCCCTGATGCGTCACGTTGTAAATACCCCGCACCATGGCGCAGGATTTGCGCCGCTGCTGCGTCACAAAAGTGACGCAACGGCGGCTTAAATGAGGCGCAAGTCAAACATAAATCTGCCCCTTTGAGTTTTGGAACTTTGGGGCTTGAGTTAGTTTTTTGGGGGAGAGGTGTTGGCATATTGTTTGGGTGGATTGGATTGGTTACTTTGTAAAAATATGAAAGGGGATACTATTTTATTTAATCTCAATTTATGACTGAAGTAGTTTGTTTTACTTTTATTTTGCAACGCTACCTTCAGCTAGTTTTTCACAGCCTGTTTATGTGCTTGTAAGAGGGAGTATAGCGCTAAGTTGTAGAGTTATACTTCTCTAACTATATTGACCATTTGGGGTAATGCTGGCATGATGATCTACATTGTCTACGCAACCTAGATAAACAATAGTACCAGCTACATACATCCTTACTAGGTTAACTAGTTCAGTTTCATCCATACTACTTGCCTTACCTGAATATAGATGAAGCAATAACTGGGAAGGCATCACAACTTTACAAGCGAAGTCCCTCTTCCAGTTCCACCCAGGTGATCTCCAACTGTAGGATGAATCTGAATGATTGATTATCCTTAGTAGACAACTAAATGGAAATAAAAAAGTGGTTCAAATTTTATCAAAGCTTTGCAAAGAATTAACATCTAAGTACTACATGATGGCACAACGAGAATGCTCAATAGTGCTAAAATACAAAAAATAGCAATACTAGTAAGTTTTGACTAAGGGTGGCTAGTAGTGATATTTGCGAAATCCTTGAGGTATAAAAAATGAGCTCAAAGTCTGGAGTGGACAAGCCTAAGTTTAGCGTTTACATTTACACAACACACGGCCTGAATGATGATGATGACAACTGATGTTCTTCATTCTAAAATATGGATCAATTTTCATGCGCGGGTGGGTAAATGGGGTCAGTGTGCTCTATTGTTTAGAAAATACTGCAGTAAGTTGGTGTTGCTTTCCCGACATCCGCCCCACCAATTGTGGTATCTATTGATGGTGTAAATTAAGCTACACCTCAATAAATCACACAGCCCGAGGGAAGAGGGTTAGGAGTTTAATAAATGGATGGGAAGGAAGATTTGGGGAAAGGTTTGACAAAGACAAACACTACAAAAGGACAGCATTCATCTGGGCAATAAGCATCAGCACATCATTGACCATCAATCTGTAGTGGAAGGAAACAAAGGAATGAGTATGAAAGAGTGCAGATGAATGCATTGCAAACACTGCTTCTGCCCCCGAGACCCAAGTTATCAGATAAATATATCTGCTCTCTCTTCTAGGTTGGAGAGTGAACCCACCCACCCAGTTCTCCAAATATGATTGTTAAAAGAAAAAGTGGGGCAGCATAAATCTGACACAAAAATAATAATATTCCTTTAGCTTTTTTATTGCGAAGACTGAACTAAGTTTAATGAGAAATAATGTAAAAGTTCTATAGGGGCAATGGCAAACTTAGTCCATAAAGTAGAGTTTGTCCTCAAACTCAGGTGGTTCACCCAGCAGTAGGTCAGCTAGCACAATTGGTTCAGTTTCAGATCAATCACTCTCCTCCTCCTCCTGTGCTGCTATTTTAGGAACAATGTAATTGTGTGGTATAAAATGTTGGTTAATTTTGGTCA
Source organism: Triturus cristatus (assembly GCF_964204655.1). NCBI lineage: Eukaryota > Metazoa > Chordata > Amphibia > Caudata > Salamandridae > Triturus > Triturus cristatus. The sequence continues at coordinate 476,692,825 of NC_140587.1, read as the reverse complement.
TACTCAATCTCTCCATGTTTTGAGGTAAGAGACTGCTCGTTCTCACTGTAACAACTGCACCAACTGCACTGAACACATGTTCAGCAGACAACTGGCGAAAGGACAAAACAGATACTTTATTGTCTTCTTTTTTTAGGAAGTCTTGTACCACCAGGTTGATGTAATGGGCCATAAACAGGACACTGAAATTGCCTCCATTTGATATGGCCTTGACTGTGTTGCTGTCAGTGTCCATTGCAACATATGCAATTCTGAGACCTCTGGGTCACAGCCATTCATGCACCTTGCTGTTAAATTCCTCCAAGATGTTTACTGATGAATCTGATTTCTTCATGGCAAGCATGGCCACTGTTGCACGCCACCAAATGCTCTTAAATCTTTCTTCAGGGCCAACTATCAGTTGGCAGTGGCACTTAGCTTCACAAGCTGAAGAGATGCCCATGTTGTGTAGTAATTCATGCATCACGTCATGCACAGGCCTTCTGTCTGGCAGTACTGTGGATGATGTCACTTTTCGTATGCACCTAAAAGCAAAAAAGTAAGAAGAACATCAATGAAATGTGGCATTGTTGCAGTTCAATTAGTAGTGCAAACAAACAATATATTTTAGTGTGGTTCCTTAAGTTACCATAAATAATTAGTAATACAGTGTAACAATCCATTCGTAAAACCACACCAACATAAAATGTCATGGTGTACACTCAGAAAGGATAACATAGAGTAACAACAACACCATACAGATATAACTGTTTGTTTTATGTGCATCAGATTGGGAAGTAGCACTAAGGGAGGTGCAGGTGATGATGGAATAATCCTTATACACTGAATGCTGTTGTGCACATATAGCAGACATGTAGTTGATATCAGATTTTAGAAATATTGTGATTTTATTTTATGTAAAAAAATTAAAATGAAATAAAAAATACAATACAAAACAATACAAAAAAATACGATTTAAGAAATTTAAATACAAAAACTAAAAATAAATAACAATAAAACATCCTAAAATAAAAAAAATTCAATAAAAAATATGAACAAGTGAAATTACCCTCAATCATATAATGTATTTAACTGCTATCTCAACCATCCATGCAGGCCTTTGGCAAAGTGCCAAACTGGCTGAATGCCCAAAATAGCTGCCAACTAGGGCAACATGATCATCAACAACAACACTGATTAAGGAGGCATGGCCACAATAAAAAAGACATGCAGTCCTATGGCAAAAGCACACTAGCTGCATCCACAAAATGGCCATGACCAGATGTTGAAACAGCAAAAAAGGAAGCATGGCCACAATAAAGAAGAAATGCAGGCCTATGGCAAAAGCACACTGGCTGCCTACAAAAAATGGCCGCCACCCACGTGGTCACAACAACAAGCAAGAAGGCATCGGGAACAAAGAAAAGACATGCAGGCCTATAGCAAAAGCACAGTGGCTGCCAACACAAAATATCTGGCAGCCAAATGGTCTCAACAACAAGCAGGAGGCCTGGAAAACAAAGAACACATGCAGGCATATGGACACTGACCATACAAAATGGCTCGTGGCCACATGGCATGGGAAACAAATGGTGGTCTATGGCAAGCACACTCACACATTGGCCAGACAAAGGAGGCATGGTAACAGAGAGAACACAGAATGAATTCAGCAATGCGAAAACCGAAAATTAACAGGACTAAAAATGATTACAACACACATCCTCCACCTATAAAATGTTTGTAGGAGAAAAAAAATGTCAAATACCACAAAAAACACATTTTGTATTTTAATCCAAAGCCATCCATGGCCTAGATGTTGTTTCAATTCAACAGACACCACAGAAACAGTTGTTTCATGCACCCGACTAGTACTGGACCGACTGGCTGGAAGGCACATTGGCCGACTAGGCCACATTTTGACTTAAAAGAATATACACATGTATTTAAAACATGGAAAAATGTACTAAACAGTGCAACATTTTTCTTTACAAAATAAGAAAAATGACAGCCAAAAAAACAACAACAACCAGCAAGGAGGCATTGCTACAAACAAGGAACATATGCAAGTCTATGGCAAAAGCACACTGGCTGCATATGCAAAATGGCCACCAGCCTTATGGTCACAACAACAAGCAGGAGGCCTGGAAAACAAAGCATACATGCAGGCCTATGGCAAAACCACGCTAGCCGCCTACACAAAATGGCCACCAACTACATGGTCAAACAGCAAGCAAGGACACATGGCCACAACAAAGAACATATGCTGCCCTATTACAAAAGCACACTGGCTGCCTACACAAAATTTCCACCAGCCACTTGGTCACAACAACCAGCAAGAAGGCATGGCCACAACAAAGAAGACATGCAGGCCTATGGCAAAAGCACACTGTCTGGCTACACCAGCCACATGGTCACAAGAACAAGAAGGAGACCTGGAAAACAAAGAACACATGCAGCCCTATGGACACTGACTACGCAAAATGGCCCCTGGCCACCTGGCATGGGGAACAAAGGCAAATGGTGGCCTATAGCAAACATACTCACACACTTCCCAGTCAAATGAGGCGTAGATTGGTAACACAGAAAAAAGAGCATTAATTCATCAATGCCAAAAATGAAAATAAATTGGACTAGAAAGTTTTACAGCAACACACATTCTCCAAGGGCATCAACTATAATTACCCCACATATACCCCATTTGCAGAAAAAAAACTTGAAATACCCTTAAAAAACTAACTTTCCATTTTAATCCATTGCCATCCATGGGTTAAATGGGGTTTCAATTCAACGGATACCACAGAAACAGTTGTTTCTTGTACCCCTGACTAGTACTGGGCCTACTGGCTGGAAGGACCATTGACAGACTAGGCCAGATAGTGAATTAAATCAATATTGCAAATTTATTTAAAAAACCATGGAGAAAACATAGTGAACTATGCAACAAGTTTCCTTTATAAAAGAAGAAAAATGACATGCAAAAAAAAACTAGTTCCCTACTGAAAACTGCAGGCCATCCACCACAATACATTTTTTAAATTGAATAAGAGTACAAATAAATCCATGTGCATGCCCCCAGTCAAACAACACCCTTATATATCAGTTATCAACTTGCTAGTGAAATCTTAAATACAAAGTCCTTAAATCCAATGGTATACATGCAGCAGGGAAGCAGAGTGATCCCTTCAGTTCCAAATACCAATGAAAAGTGACCAGGAGAGGGACAAACTAACTAACTTTACATCCGCTTCTGGCCCGGAGGCGGAGCTTCCGGCCCAGAGGCAGAGCTTCCGGCCCAGAGGTGGAGATTTCGGCCATGGCTAAATCTCTGCCACCAGCCGGAATCCCCACCTCTGGGCCGGAAGCTCCGCCTCTGGGCCGGAAGCTCTACCTCTGGGCCGGAAGCCCCGCCTCCGGTCTGGAAGCTCCGCCTCTGGGCTGGAATTTCCGGCCCGAGTGCGGACGTAAAGTTAGTAGTCGTAAATCCATTCTGTGAATACCAATAGTAGTAAGTGCATTCTGTGAATACCAAAAGTAGTAAGTGCATTCTGTGAATACCAAAAGTAGTAAGTTTAGGACTTTGTCTTAAGTTAATTAAGTGAATCGGGCCCTATTACTTCCTGAAACTATGCCTGGTGCCAAGAACCGCCAAATATATATGCCAGCCCCATCATAAGAGTGTTATATTTGGCATATTTGTGTCCTTTCTTGACATAATAGTGCCAATGGCATAATTATGGTCATCCTTGACTATTTTAGTATTTTTGGTCTAGTTGTGGTATGCTGGCAGCCATCATAGACCTACTCTGAGCATGACTGGCCTATATGTACCTATTCCTGTCATATTAATGGTCATGACTGATATGTGGTCTTATCCCTGATCCTTTTGGTTTCCAGCCTCGGCACAACTGTGGCCCTAGATTAATGGTGGGCATTACTGGCATAATCCAGGCATCCGTGGTGCTATGGTGAGCATCCATTATGATATAATGAGGTAACCCACAATTGTCCACGGACCTGAGTAACGTTTGGTATAGGTCAGGAAACAACGGTTCTAGACTTCTTTAAAGCTACAATTCAGCTATGAAAAACATTCATTAGTTAAAGGGCACCGGCTACATATAGAATTAGCATTGTATCATTAGTGTACCACCATTTTCTTTACAATTCAAACAAGTATATCCTCAAAAGACACAAAGGCATAAAATAACGCTCCAATAGTGACTGTTTATTATTTAGTTACTTTTATAACAGATCACCATATTCAATGCTCCAAATAGAGAAAGAATTGCTCCAGCCAAGGGGAGTGTGAAAAAGGAAACTGCTCGTGAGGTAGGATAGATATAAAGGAGGGGAATCCAAAAGGCAAATTCAATAACCAATCAATTACACTTTCTGGTGTCCTTAGTAAAACTAGTCATGGTTCATAGTGACAGAGGATATAAATTACTCTCATTGCACCAGGGTCGAAACGTCGACACTCTCCCCCAGTGGGCCTGTACCTGATATCATTCTAGTCCTGTCTTTTCACAGATGAATGTTCTCTGTGCATCATCAGAAAATCATGAAATGAATATTTGTAAATCCATAAGGGACAAGCCTAGCTGTAAAACTGGTGCCACTATGAACCATGACCAGTTTTAATAACATTTCTCTATTTGGAGCATTGGATATGGTGATCTGTTATAAAAGTAACTAAATAATAAACAGTCACTATTGGAGCGATATTTTGTGCCTTTGTGTCTTTTGAGGATATACTTGTTTGCATTGTAAAGAAAATGGTGGCACATTAATGATACAATGCTAATTCTATATGTACCGGATGCCCTTTGACTAATGAATGTTTTTCATTACTGAATTGTAGCTTTAAAGAAGTCTAGGACCATTGTTTCCTATACCAATGGTGAGCATCCATGGCATATGACTGTAATACCTGGGAATTCAAAGTAGTTTATCCATATGAGGCATTTGTACATGGGAGCACATGATGATAATAAAAAGCTGATGTTTTAAGACTGTGCATTTCTAAAAAAATGAAAACTGATATTTTAAAGGCAGCTTTAGTTTTCAAAAATGGGATTTCTTCTAGAAAATTGAGTTTGTGTGCCCACAGTGGAAAGTAGTATTAGATAGAAAAATGTGCATTTTCAGAAACTGGTGAATGATAATTCAAGCTGAGCTGGGGAGACGTACTGCTGTGCTTATGTCCTTTGTGCCACTGGGCATGCCAAGATTTGAATGTTACTTCATAAGTCAAGGGGAGGCATTTAATATTGAAGAACTTTTTCCCAGCATTTATGCTGGTAACCGCACTTGGTATACTTGGGTGGTAACTACTGAAAATCTTGCTTTGGGTGGTCATAGTGTAGTCACTATTTTACAGGTATACAATTTGCTAGTAGCTCGGAAAGACTTTCCTTGAGCAGAAGTAGCTCTCACTACAGAAAAGGTTGGAGACCCCTGATATAAATGACCCTCATTGCACCAGGGTTGAAACGTCGACACTCTCCCCCAGTGGGCCTGTACCTGTTATCATCCTTGTCGTGCCTTTTCACAGATGAATGTTCTCTGTGCGTCATCAGAAAATCATGAAATGAATATTTGTAAATCCATAAGGGACAAGCCTAGCTGTAAAACTGGTGCCACTATGAACCATGACCAGTTTTACTAAAATGTCTCTATTTGGAGCATTGGATATGGTGATCTGTTATAAAAGTAACTAAATAATAAACAGTCACTATTGGAGCGATATTTTGTGCCTTTGTGTCTTTTGAGGATATACTTGTTTGCATTGTAAAGAAAATGGTGGTACATTAACCCCTTCAGTGCCCGCCCCTTTCCCCGCCCAGTGCCGGCCGTTGCATTAGCGGGCGGGGTCTATGACGAGCTGGACTCGTCATGGGCACAGCGCCACCGCGGCCCATGACGAGTCCAGCTCGTCATGGGCACTGAAGGGGTTAATGATACAATGCTAATTCTATATGTACCGGATGCCCTTTGACTAATGAATGTTTTTCATTACTGAATTGTAGCTTTAAAGAAGTCTAGGACCATTGTTTCCTATACCAATGGTGAGCATCCATGGCATATGACTGTAATACCTGGGAATTCAAAGTAGTTTGTCCATATGAGGCATTTGTACATGGGAGCACATGATGATAATAACAAGCTGATGTTTTAAGACTGTGCATTTCTAAAAAAATGAAAACTGATATTTTAAAGGCAGTTTTAGTTTTCAAAAATTGGATTTCTTCTGGAAAATTGAGTTTGTGTGCCCACAGTGGAAAGTAGTATTAGATAGAAAAATGTGCATTTTTCAGAAACTGGTGAATGATAATTCAAGCTGAGCTGGGGAGACGTACTGCTGTGCTTATGTCCTTTGTGCCACTGGGCATGCCAAGATTTGAATGTTACTTCATAAGTCAAGGGGAGGCATTTAATATTGAAGAACTTTTTCCCAGCATTTCTGCTGGTAACCGCACTTGGTATACTTGGGTGGTAACTACTGAAAATCTTGCTTTGGGTGGTCATAGTGTAGTCACTATTTTACAGGTATACAATTTGCTAGTAGCTCGGAAAGACTTTCCTTGAGCAGAAGTAGCTCTCACTATAGAAAAGGTTGGAGACCCCTGCTATACAGCTTTCCCGCGCCCTGCGGAGGAGATTGCTGCTCCTTTTATAGATGACATACCGCTGTCCTGTCACTCGAGTTCTGAGCATCGGGACCTGGAGGAGCCCATCGCGGCTCAGGAGATGGCGGATGCTTTCTTTTCAATTGCATCGGGCAAAATGCCCAGCACTGACAGATACCCTATAGAATTCTGTGCCAAATATTGTGACATTGTTGACCCACACCTCTCGAACCATTATAGGGAAGCTGCAAAAATAGGCTCATTCCACAGGGCGATTGACCATGTCACGATTGCTGTTATACCTAAAACACCTCTTCCATCGACCTCTTGTGCAGACTACCACTCTGCATCTCTAATAAATTGTGAAGTAAAACTTTTTATGACTGTTTTTGCCTCCCCACTCCTTATAATCTTGTGCTCCTTAATTCATCTGGACCAATGTGTTTTTATGCCCACAAGGAGCACATCGGCACCTCTTGTCCCCTCCTTTAGCACTGCTATTAATCAACTTTGAAAAAGCTTTTGATACCGTGGACTGGGGATATCTAGTGGAAGTGTTGGAGAATGCAGGATTCGGACCCCGATTCTGTGGCCTAGTGCTGTGGCACCCACCAGGACTGTCCCCTCCTTTTCACGTTGGCCATTTAACCTCTTGCAAGGCTTATACATTGCGACACACAGGTGTAGGGGTTGGAATGGGTGCTGGATCATGAAGACTGAATAGCGCTTTATGCAGACAACGTCCTATTATATCTGGCAAGCCCAGCCACCAGTAGCCCACGGTGCCCCCGGAAACTGAATCTTTTTGCAAATGCTTCGGGGTTGTGGGTCAACCCTGTTAAAACAGTGATGGGACCATTGGATTCATCATAGGACTGTGTGTATTGGCAAACGACCATCCTCATACTCTGTCTTAACTTCCATTATTTGGGTATCCAGGTCACCTTAGAGCCTGCACCGACACAGTCCCTTTATATTACACCCCTCACCCGTAAGGTAAAATAAGACCTGAAAAAGGTGCAAACGCTCCTGTTAAACATCATGGGAAGGACAGCATTGCCACAATGGTAGTCTTACCATGATTTCTTTATCTCCTCCAGAACTTCCTCCTTATGACCTTCTGCCACTGGTTGCGGGATATGGACTCTGTAGCAAACTTATTCATCTGGCATAACTCAAGACCCCATTTGGCATTCGGGACTTGCCAACGTGCGCCTTGTGATTGCGACTTGAGCATGTCTAACCTCTACTTATATTACCTAGCATCCCAACTTCTGACTATCAACAATTGGTTTACCGTTGGTTGGTTCAACCCAGCTTTTAAACTGCAACTTTACATTTTGGGTTTTTCCTGAATCATGTCAATGCTCTATAGCAGCACCATTCCCACCTTGATTCCCCAAGTAACTAAATTGATATTTAACTGAATGGATGGAGGTCCATCAACACACTGGGTAGTGGTCCAAACTGATGCAGCAGACCCCCTTATGGGATGCTACGTATTTAAGAGAAGGGGTTTGGCTGGAGGGGTTTACCCACTGGGTTGCTGTAGGTATTACTCTACTGGGCGATGTATGGAAAGGTTCCCACATGGCTTCCTTTCAGAAGCTCCAACAGATGTAATCCTTGTCTGTAACACAGTTTCACAAATACTTACAACTATGACATGCATTGCGAGTACATATCTCTTTGGACACTCCACTCCTGGAGTTCAGCCCAGTGGAGGCAAATATCATGATGGGTCATTAGGTAAAGGAGTGGTGTCCCAAATTTATAGGATGTTAATCATAAATGCCCTAGACAGATTGATAGCACTTATGACACGTTGGGAGGGATGGCTAGGTCTGCTGGATGATCCGGAGTGGTGTGAAGCATTGATGGCTCCCAAGTTACTCACCATTTCAGAGCGCTTGCATCTAGTGCAAACATATTAACTACATACTGTTCATCTTTCCCAAACATGCTGCGTAAGGCTTTGCAGCTTCCCAGCCCAGCATGCCTACATTGCTCCCACACTCCTTTTGATTGTTCCCTTATGATGTGGTTCTGTCTTACGATTGCTGATTACTGGGAAAGGGTGATTTCCACCCACTGTTAATCCTACTCGAGGGCGCCGGGGGAACCCGCACCGATCAGGCACAATTAGGGGCTGCATTGCTGGTAGCCAAAACGGATATTGCAGCTCAATGGAAAGCTTCCAGGCCTCCAACGTTGGCACAGTGGAGACGAGGACTGGATTGGTGTGCCCAGAAGGAGAAGCCCATCTATGAGGCAAGGGGTTGCCCGGGTAATTACGTGCCAAAATATGTGGGAAGTGGTATGGGGCTGTGGAAGTGGACCTGCATTGAAGGGGAGCTGTGAGATCAATGTAATGCTGATATATGAGATGATGCTAACTGTTGCTGTTGTAATCCTATGAATATGTACCTGGATAGAGGTCCTGTGTCAGTTCAATGTGACATGTTACATTTGTAAGAAAATAATAGAAATTTGTTGATAAAAAAAACAACACAAATAAAAAACATAACTGGGCACTAAATGACCACAGAATAACACAATACCATCACATTGCAAATAATGCAACTCGTCACCACAACCTCAAATATTGCCACCTCTAGAAATCTGCTTTCATAGTAGGGTGGTAAAAGGTGTTTGCACTTTTTTACATACCACCAAGGACAAGAAATATTGCCAGTCAAAAGAGTTTTGTAATCCAGCCTCTCACAGTCCTATAGTGTAAATGGGCAAACTGATTTACTTAGGTATACTTCACAAAAAGCACAGCAATTTAAATGATGTTTGACTATTCAGCGAGCGGCAGTAGAGGTATGCATTCTGTAGTTTGCTAACAAGAACCAGCAGTGGGTGTAAGACAAATGCTCAAAAGCGTAGATGGTTAAATGTTAGGGGCATACTTATAACAAAGTCACACAGCGCAACAAGTCACGTTGCTGTGCTGCTTGACAGGGAAGGGATTTTTCCTATTTAAAAGAATATGGCGTATTCTCACCTTTGTTGCTGCTCTTGCGCCATTTTGGCTGCCTAGTGCCAATGCAGGCAATCGTGCACCATGGCTCTACAGTGAATGTTTTGCATTGCACAAAAAACGTCATATTCATCTTTCCATGCATGCTGCAGACTGCCGCTCACATAGAAATAGGAAGTTATGAGGAGAAATAAAGGTATGTTTTCATCGTTATGCCTCCCCTGAGAAGGCATATCTTTTTGACGAATTCCTATGCCTACCACTTTTGGTAAATCTGCGAATAAGTAAAAAACATGGGAGTTGTGTGGGAACATGTAATGCCCAGGAAATACATTCCTAGAGCAGAGTAACGCAACTCGGAGATTTCTGCTGCTTTGCATTAGTCCATATTTATTAAGTCTCAGTGTCATGCACAGTGGCCTGGCGTGGCTCAAAAAATCTCATGTTTGAGTTGTGTCATGCATGCACCACATTGCGTGTTGCAAGTTCCACGCAACTGGCATCATAAACATGGCTCTTAGTATATACAAGCAGGAATATGGAAACATGTTAAATAAAGATATTTCGGGGATGCTAAAATACGCTACCAGGTATAATGTTAAGGAAGAAATGTTGGTCCTGCAAAAAAAAAAAAACTGCAATCATCCATTAAAAAGAGTGCTTTTAAACATTCTCGGTTTCAAAGCCCATGAATTGTAGACTTGAAGTGTGAAAGATTAAATCAGAAATGAAAGTGTTGAAAAATTCACTTCATAAGCTAACATTGTACTGCAAGTCAAAAGTTATTCCCTCACATTTTCAAATAATGGTGTTATGTTTTCTGTATCTTTTGAAATAACAATGTTATTAAGAGAAAGTGACTCAACGAGATACTGGTTTCCAATCAGTAATGGTACAAAAAGGGATTATTGGATGGAAGTGAAAGTATTAAAAGCTTTAACGAGGAAATCAGGGGTGATGACTAGCAGAGTGGGGCAGAAAAAAGGCCTGGGTACCAAAATAAAAGTGGCATCCATTAGTGAATTTGGTAGCTTATAAAGAGGCCCATGTTTGCAAACTGAGGCAGTCTTGAACTTGTGTAAACATACTGTATACATATTTTGCACAGTATTAAGGACTGCAAGGACTGCATGGATTTGAAATTCCTGTAGGCAATGTTTATTATAATATCAAGGAAATCAGCAGAAAAACTCGGCATAGCAGATCATAAAACGGGGTACAAAAGGCCAAAAATGGCTCACATACTGACCTGTCAGGCAAGTTCTTTGTGCAGTGCTTGTTTGCCTTATAGGCCAGCACTGGCCAAGAAATTCACTGCGAAGAACTTTTTGTGCTTGATGTGAAAAGTAATTGCGGCTACAACTCTTTAAACAAGGGCAACAGCCCAGAGTCAAGGTGAGAAGCATAATGAAGAAAGAGGCAAGTAATTACCTGTCTGTGTTCCCAGCACCAGAATTTGTGGGCTCAAACATGAGTTTTCCACCACACCGTAAACTCAATTCACAACAACACAGATTTTGGCCCATAGAAACTCTACAAACATTCACAAACCACAAGGTCCTCTGATAGATCTTTGTATGAGCTAATAGGGACTCAGATAACAAGAGACGGAAAGTCACTCCTTCATGGGGACCTGTAATAAAGAAGCGATTAGCTAATAACAATATTCACATAATATCAAAAATATCATCAATAAGTGAGGACAAACTCATGAAATAGTTATCAAGATACCTTTATTAAACTCCAAGAAGAATGGTCAAAGCACAAAAATACATTAGAATCACTTACTAATGGTTATTCATTTGTATACAGGTAAAATTCACAAACATCACAGTTCAGAGCAAATGCATCCCAAATTAAGTACCTGGTGGAAAGGTGAGAGGGAGAGAGAAAATAAACAATGCAATTACATTATGCAATTGAGAATCATACGAACCAAAGATTCGGTTGTAGATTTATCAAGACCAGTACACAAGAATGAACCCAGATGGATGCTAGAAAACAGCATGCAAAAGCTTGAGTCATTAACCCTTCAGTCGAATGTGTTTGATCTGATTGACTTCACCAGCCGGTAAAGTGCAGAGGAAATCAGGAGTGTTCAGTTCAGAGAAATCAGAGTTCAGACTGACAGCATTTCAAGCCCAGGATTAGCAAGGAAAATAGCCGCACATGTCCTTTTCCCACGGGGTAATTATACTTCCAAACATGCACAGTTCCTTCCCTCAAAGTAACCTTTGCGCTGTTTGCATGATTTCTATTGGTCAAAAATCCATGGTACGATTGTGGTATGATCATTCTCTAATTCAAATCGTCTGGAACCCACACGTAATACCTTTGTGTAGTGTTCACTATTTTCTAAGAATATAAAATATCACTTCCATTCGGATATAGGAAAATACACTTGTAACTTAGCATGTCCGATCCACACGCTCTCTTCCGAACTTGCAACAAGGTTAGCACAATCTATATTAATAGAGAGGATGTCCATTATTTAAACTGTAGGAAAGAAATGTCAGTGATAATACTTGTAGTTACAGTACAATCAGGCGAGAATTTTCTAGTCTATTCGAAGGAAAGAATGAAGGAAAAAATACATTTTTGAGGCCTACAATGGAAAACCACTAAATCATCAGTTTCTAATTAATAAACATGCTAATATTGAAAACATTTTAAAGAAATAAAGATACATAAGAAAAAATATAAGATCACCATTTCATTAAATTTATAAGCACTTTCTTTCAGATTTACATATGGGAGAAACCATAAGCAGGAATCATTTAACTTGAGCATTTTCATAATCATATTTGCTAAAACTACATATTTCATTATTACACTTCACTTTATTGTTTTAGCACATTAGTATATTTTTCTCACTCAGTTATGAACAACTTAATCTCAAACCAGTTTGCGACCCTTCTGCATGCTTTTACGATGCAGCTTAAAACTTTCACGTGATTCATGAGACACACTGTTAGTCATATTTCTTAAATAGGTAATAGTATCACACTCAATGAGCAGGAATTGATCGACCAAATTTTCTTAAATAATCACGCTCCATCATTATGCTTGATGTGAAAAACAATAGCAGGTACAACTTTTTTTAAATCACTTTTAGTAACAGCCCAGAGTCAAGGTTAGAAGCATAATGAAGAACGGGGCTCTTCATTACTCGTCTATCTTACTAGTACCAGTTTTTATTCCAAGAGATTTGTCTCTTGCAAAATTCTAGCCTTCCTTTTCTCCTCTTCTCTAGCATTGCAAATTATGAAACATATTTTTCAAGCATTGTTAAGAAGAAAGAACCTGAGTCTATTGCGTTGAATAAGGCTAAAATTCCATTAGCAATTTTCATCTGTTGTTACGGTAAATTCATTAACGGGAGTGATCACATCCCAACTTTGATTCCTGCCCATACATCTAGCTTTTCAATTTAATCTGGCCTTGAGCTCTCCAGTGTCACAAACTCTTGTGAGAGTCCTCAAAATTTTTACTCGTGGCCATCTGAGCTGAAGTGGGTATAAAAATTGCGCTCCACCCACAAGGTTGACTCTTGGCCGCGAGAACTCTAGCTGAGAGCAAGGGCCTGTGATCGATGCTACTCACCTGCTGCTCAAGAAACCTGGAACCACAAGACTTCTGATGGAAAGAAACTAAGAACATGATTAAGGTAAAATTCACTGGTCATTGAAAGCTGCAAGAGAAAAGGTTAGTACACTAACCCAAGGACCTTATTGTTGTGCGCACAAACTCTGACAATGACTGGAACAGATCCCATTGGAAACAATTGCTTCTAGAGAATTTCACAAACATTATTAGATTTGATAAAGACCTCGGACCATTTTGTTGGGAAGTCAACAAACCATATTGGACAAAGGTTGAACCTTAGGTTGTGAAACCAGCAATCTATGTTAGAGATTTGATTTCCTGACAATCAAGGAAAAGAACTGAAAGCTGAAAGGCAAAGAAGACCTTAAGAATTGTGCAAGTTAGAAAGGAAATTGTGTCATCTAGAAACAGTTGATATGCTAAGTAATATTGTAATTTTCATGTATTCAAGTGACTCCTTTGTGTTTACATTCAGGGCATAAAGACAGAAGCGCGCTACTCCCCATTTAGAAGGACAAATTAGCACAGCCCTGAAGACTCCCTCTCTGAGTCCCTAAAAAAGGGTCCTCCCTGAGTCCGTTAAGGATGACAAAGACAAAGAATCTCTGTCTCTTTTCCTAAACACCACTTCCCCCTGTGGAACATTACTCTGCTTACATACCTCAGTTCGCAAGCTGAGAATTGTTTCAACGAGGAGTGGGCAGAATTTCTCTGCTTCTGCAGTGGTCGAACAAAAACATGGTGAGTGGCACAGTATGACACTGGCTGAGAAGAATTGTCAGCGCATGGATTGCTTATCTTAATTTTCTACGATGAAGCAACACATCAGATTTTTATCAGGCAATTCTATGGATTGACTTTGTAACTTCCACTTCTTGTTCCTCAGTTGCAGACAGACATAATATTTGGATGTGGGCTTGGAAAGCAAACAGTTCAGGGTCATTTGCCCTTCACTAGGACAAAACTCCTTGGATCTTGTTAGATGTCTTTGAAAAACAACTACTAAAGACTGAAAACTGAGTATTCTTGTTTACACTTCAGGTAGTACAGTACAGATACCACAGGTTCTTTGGTTCTCTTCCTTCTCAGCATTATGATCCTCTGCTTCAAGAAATGTTGTATGGCTGGCGAGGCCCCTGTATCATTGGCCTTTCAACCAGCTCCTCTCAACTTCTGACTGTGTTGAGAAAGTGAGGGAAAGGCCTCTGGACTCCTTCATTTCCTGGCAGACCTCTTTCCTTAAATCTTGGGTTCTTCAAATTATGTTATTATGATACCAGATCAAATTTAAGGAGACCACAAAGGACTATTTTCATGCAACACCAGGGACTCTTTGCCCCTCATCATCTTCAGGGTCTTCTGCAAGAGTCAGTCTCATAAAGGGCACCCCCACAATAATAATTTGAGGCTCTGAAATGGGAGAACACAACATATAAACATATATTAAAGTAAGAATCCCCACATAACCTGTATAATTCTCAAACAAAGTTAACCCTAAATAGGCACTGACCCAACAATCTTTACAAAATCATTTTTTATTTCACTGCGGAACAATGTATGTATCTACATTACAATACATCTCATAATTTCATGAGCTTACCAAAAAACATAGGGCCTGATTCTAGATAAATTGAGATGAAAGTCTAACTTTATGACTTTCGGTATTCACAAAGGGCATTTACTACTCGTTAATGCCCTTTGTGAATACCGAAAGTCGTAAAGTTAGACTTTTGTCTAACTTTATCTTTGTGAATCAGGCCCATAGTATTTAGTTATCACAAAATCCACTTCTTTCTACTATTCACACCACATGCCCAGAATCACACACACAGTTTGTAGTGAAGTTCCTACATTCCTGACAGGCTCTGCGCATTGGAATAATATACACTATAGTTTTGACATAGGACTGAGGTCAGTATGTCTCTATTGAGTACATTAAACTTAATTACTTGTGTGTGCCAGCTAACTCAGAGGTCACTAGAAACTACTCAAATAAACAAGAAGGAATTAGTTTCTGACAACCGCATAAACATGAGAGCTTTGTTTCCCATAGAATTGGAACAATCTCAGAATCATGGAAACAATAGATAACAGTTTTAATCAGTCAATTGTGCATGCTTCGTTTCTACAGAGTTACACAGAAATGGATAGACGGGCGTTTCAATAAAAAGGGTTTATTGAACAGTCTTATTTCTGGTGCAAGAGATATGAACTGCTACAATCGTAAGACAGAATGCGAAGTATATTACGTACAGCGTTAGCAGTAAGATAAAATAATACTGCAATAGTATGGTTTATAGCTATGACATATATTCATAAAAATACATACATAAATAACACAGGCTAAAATGTTAATACTCATCTGATGCATCTAGCTAGTTCTACCCCAGTATACCTAACCTAAGTGTAGTATGAGGTAAGAAGTAGGTGCTGTTTGTCTATAGTCTAGTTTAGCTAGAGTTGCCAAGATTTGCCAAAAGTCCCTCTAGGTTCTAGTCTGCTCCATCCCTTTAGAATGAGTGAGGTTGGAATTTCTTTCCGAGTCTCGATCTCTAGGGGAGTCAGAAACACTGGAGCTGGATTCTCTGCGAGGAGGATGGCAGCGTCCGGTCAGTGCGTCAGGCGGGGACTTGACTTCCTTCCAAACTTGCCGTGGCGAGCCGCGTCGTGCAAGTAGGCAGCCAAACTGTGGTTTGCCATGGTAAGTGAAGGTATATTTATACCTTGAAGGTGTTTAGGAATGCCAGTATTGACGTAAAAGTCGGGCAGAAGAACGTCATGAATGAACCCCTAAGGAATAGATGTTCATGCATAATAATGAGTTTCTTGGAGAAATCAATATCCAAGCAAGGGGAAGTCCTAAAGGCTTAAGAGTCTGGTTTTCCAAGAACTCGTTGTGACGTAGATGAATGGATGTAGGTGGCCATACCTGTATTTGGTTAGCATGGATAATGCCTAAATAAGGGTAGGATTTCTGTGCCTAAATATGGGCAATGCGAATTGTGCCTATGTAAGGACATAAATCGGGAAACCTATTTACGGTATCTAAAACACCCACTCCACTTTTGTATGAACAACATTACTAAATTGTACACATGCTAAACATATATAAAATATAGCTACACATGGATGGCTAAGAACATGTCTAAAAATACATTGTAAGAATGCATAAAAACTGTCGCCATGCATAAACATGCATTGGTGCTGTACATATTCAAGCAATGTTTCATCCAAAGCATATAGTGACATGGAATGCTAAATGGATGAACATATACACACATATACATTACGAAATGGCTCGTAAATACAGAAGAAAAAAGGCCAAAACCATTTCACGTCAAGTTACATAAATCAATTGGTATTGACAAGGTGGCATATTGTCTCTGAAAGTGTTTCAAAGAAATCTGTTCTCTATGAATAGTTCTACTATAAGCAGATTACTGTGCCATAAAAAGAAAAATTCCAATTTGGAGAACAAAAAATGAATCAGAGGAAAAAGTTCCAAGTTTAGTCTTTGTTTTGAAAAAATGAAGGTCAAATTCAGAGTCTTCCCGGTACACTGTGTGCTGAATCAAAAGTCAGTGTATGAGGACGGAGAAAACATGAAATCTTCTAACCCTATAGACAAAAAGTAATCTACCGTTGTAGGTGAAAGTTGGATTACCTCGTTTAGAAGATTAACCGCACATAGATGAGAAGCATCGCCTTCAGCATTGGTCGCATCAGCAATGTTCGTATTGGATGTTACCTGTGTGCCTGTTGTTTCCTCACGTACCTCAGCAGTAGCAATTTGAGTCGGTGAGATCTCAATGAATGCCGTCATCAGGATTGGCAGCCGCTGGGGACAACGCACAGCATGGGCTGTTACCGGGTCCAGCAGAGTATCGATATCCATAGCCATGACTGATGGGAGTGTTAGACAGATGTCTAGCACACATTATTCATCGCAAAGCAGGCAGCATAGAACAGGTAAGATGCAATCTTGCCAGATTGGTCTGAATGACAGAAACCATGTAGTAATTAATTCTCGTAGACGAGGTAAACCTAAAATTTGGACGATGCGCTCACGACACTTCATCTCCTTTAGAGCTCTCTCTATGGTGCTTGGAGTGACGCTGGTGAATTGGCTTGCAATATCGGAGCAGTAGGAGCAAAAATAGGATCCCTGCAATGAGTCCAAAAAGTAGTGGCAGTCCGCCAAACACAGAGTCCCCGAAGTTGGGAATTATTCCGAGGACTGCTTGAAAAGGTGCTAACAGTCCTGCACACACGGTTTTAAATACATGTACAATACCGCTCGTATCAGACATGTTTAAGATACGTTCCAACATTTCTGAAAAATGTATAGGGCAGTTTGTATTCAAAAGGGCATCTATCTCGGCAGACGTCCTTGCGACTTGTAGATCATAGGTTTCTTTGGCCGAGGTCAGTGGCACTGTTTGGTGTAAAAGAATGGATTTCATTCTGCTTAGAGTACCAATTCGTATAGAAGAGATGTTCAGTGAAGGCCATAGATGCAACTCCCTGACTGTCTGTATTTGTGGAAACAAGACTTGCATACAGTAAGTGACCCTGGAAGTAACTGTTGCTAGATATGGGATACCTGGCAACATGCCACAACAGCTGTGATAATTCAACATGAGCTAACTTCCATTAGAAAGCAGTCCAAAAATTGGAGTAATCACTGCAGCTGGGGAGCCTTGCAGGTGACAGGATAAGTTTGTAGTGGAACCATTGCAGGCCCCGTGTAAATTAATACCCTGACAAAGGAGAGAACCGCTTAGTGCGTTTTCACAGTTTGTACCGCTAAGAAACACTTCACGCCCCCCACTCCAACATCTATGTGTCTAAGGTAAATCCAAGATGTTGTGATGTATTCTTTACCCAACCTTTCATATTTGCCTGCTGGTATATGTTTTAGGCAATATTGAAAATGGAAAGTTGTAACAGGCAGAGTAATTTTACCATGTATGATCCACTCAGTAGCTGGTTTTTCTGCCACCGTGTATGGTAATTTCTCCAGTTTTTCAATGCTCTGCACCATGTAGTCTGCTCCCCTTTGTGCCAGTTTGATCTGTTTATCAGTGAGATTGAATTCTGAAAACAGTGACGTAGTGTTGATTAAACACCAAGACACATAGTCTGCACGCAAGTTTTGTAGCGTCCAGCCTAATAGCCCGATAGAACGCAGTTGAGACTGACCATGTTGCAGCATGACCAAGTCCTGTTCCATGATGTCTATGGCAGAAGACACAATGCTGTCCAATGAATATATCCTGAACGACAGAGTCGTTAACCCATTGTCTACTACAGAGAGAGATTTCTCTAAATTAATACGATCAATTTCTCGTATTCGTTCTGCAGTCTCTGCTAGGGTAATCTTCCATATTTCATTATAAGCAGCGTAGATACCGACATATATGAAATGTTTTTGACGCGGTTTTCTTGGTCCTAGCAAGAATTCCCTAAGGTCTGCGCCTTCTTTAGGTAAAGATAAGTGTTGTTTTACATTTTGCAGTGTAGCTTTCTGTAGCCAATCAAGGCAGAGTTTCCCTACTCTGTATGTTGTTACTACCCCTGGCTGCTGTCATTAAAAATAGCGTGGGTCTGGCCTATTGATAGTGAAATACTGTGTTTTGTTCAGGAATCGATTTTGACAGTTGTTTATGTCTGTGGGTCAGAGCAACCATTTTTTCCATTCTGGATCTGATCTGTTGTGATGTCAAATATTATGTACATCGACCTCCCCCCGTATAGTGCTATTACTTGCAGGTATAAGTATGGTCGGTGTGTTCATGTCTTTGATCTTGGCTAATCCATGGCAAGACGTTTGCTGGACAGTGTCATACAAAAACATAATTTTCTCAGGGATGATACAGGCTCTAAACAAAGCTTCTACCCCCTGCACTTGCCAATCTTTTGTACCCCAGACAGATTTTGTCTCAATATTGTCTTTCCAAAAGTTGAAAGCCTGTACAGACAGTTGGGCAATAAAGGCTGCAGAATAAATCTGTTTCGTATTGGTTAACATATTTTTCGTTCCTGTCTTATTCACATTCTTAAAATAAAACGATTCTGGATTTGATAGGTTGAACCCTGAAAAATATGGAAACTTCATTGCAAAAGTTTTTGAGCTACCCTTTGGAGGAGTAGGACAATGTTCCCATTGGTTATACATAAATACATTTCTAGGTGATGCAGTTTTATGCAAGAAATGATGATCATAGTGGTTATAACAATACATTTGTTCATAGTCTGATGATTCCTCTAAATATTCATGATTTGTGAATACTGCAGACATTTCTAGATCAGACATCATGTTATTAACAGTCTCGAAGTCACAATCATCAGAAAAGATACTAGAGGCAATAAAGTCCCTTAATGAAATTTTAAATAAGTGTGGAATCTTCAAATGTCCTGACGGGCCAAAAATGTCATATTCAGTTCTGTCCCAACCTATACAACCTGGTATAGGAACGGCTCTGATGTTCACTGCTGACAAGTTTCTTGCTTCACGATGGGATGATTTGTGTGGCTGGTATTTGAATATATCTTCCATTTATCAGCATACCCAGAGTTATTACCAGAGCTAACCAAAGTAGAAAGAAGAATATTCTCAAAACAATCCATAGTTCAATCCATGGTGAAACCAGATAAGTCTTTTTCAGGAGATGAAAAAAGTCTGTTGCTTGTTCTTTGAAAGTTCTTTGTGCTGGCATCGTTTCAGGCTCGCTGGGATCCTCAGAAAACGTATCAAAGTAATGAAATAGCCAGAGGCAGTTCTGTCAATGGTTTGAATTGCATCAGGATTCGTTGAATTCGCTGGAACCAGTTGATTACTGGTTACTTTGTTGTAGACAGGTGTAACAGGACGAACTGTTATTTGGGTGTCAAGATGGACGAGCTTCATAGCTTTGTTCCTTAGTCCTTTATTTCTCACTGTAGAATCTTCAAAGGTGATGAGTCTCTCAGTTTGAGCCTCTTGGATTGTAGCTAGCGGAGTGCGCCTGCTACATTGTCGGAGTCCACTTGGCCTACTGCTTAATATCGGCCACATAGTGTGGTTTGATCAGGTCGATGGACACAAATCTTTTCTCCTTTTTTCCAGCAAGGGGCGGCAGTAGTACTGTTCTCGATCCGTGGATTGCTAGGCGAGGTACTGGTTGTCTATAAGAAGGCCCATATTCCTTCTTATCTGCGATCTTTTCTCTGACTAGATCACCAAGCTTTGGGATCCAGACAGGCCTTGCTGGGATGGTTGGTTTTTCCCCAGTGATGGTTGGCTTCAGGAACACGTTGCTTTGTTTCGATCTTTGTTCATTTAAGTCCTGTAAAACAGCCAAACGATCTTTGATATCAAACTTTTTATTTTCCACCACTGTGCCTTTTCATGTCAAGGTCCAGAATCAACATTCTAGTTCCAAATAAGACTTCATATGGAGTGACACCCCCTAGAGAACTTTTTGGCAAATTGTTTAATGAGCGTAGGACCCCATAAAGATGTTTGACCCACCCATCACCTGAACCTAATACCCTAGCTGTTATAGACTGCTTTATGTCCCGTTTTTTTCTTTCCACAATAGAACTTCCCTCAGGATGGAATGGAGAAGAATTCTGCAATGCTACGCCCAAACTGGCCATAGCTTCTTTGTAAGCTCAAGAGCTAAACGCATGACCCTGGTCAGAATGTAGTGTGCCAATTGCGTATGTGCCGATAAAGACTCGCAACATTTTTATAACAGTTCGAGCGTCAGCCGAGCTCTGAGGCCACATCCATAGGAACCTTGATTTAGTGTTTGTGGGATTGCATTTGTCCAAGAGGACGCCTGCACATAGATAGTCTAATGCTGTGTAATAATGGTGTCTGAACTGGGCTGGCTATGTTGTAGTCAGGTGTTTGGTGGCGTTCTGTACTGCGATCTCTATTGCAGTCTATGCAGTTATTGATGAGGATATGAATGTTATGTTAGTTGGTTTACAAAGCGCTCAACTCACCCTGGGGCATCTCGGCGCTGACTAGAAGAATAGGGTCCTGCGTGGGGAGCATTGAAGAAGCTGGAGATAACATTTAAAACAGAAGATATGAATCAGTGTATTCATTCCTGGCCACCAGTACATCTCTTTTAGTTTTAAAATTGTTTCAGAGATCCCCTGATGTGTCAGACCCTCTCCCAGATGTGCTTCGTAAATCAAAGCTGCTCTTCGTTCCATGTTTGGTAATACCCTATCCCCCACTCCAGGGATTCGAGCAAACGGAACATTGTTCGCATCAATGATATATCAGTATTTGAGTGGAAACTTTTTAGGTAACGCTGCACCGCTGCCTTTGCTTGATGCATTGACAACCAGTATTATTTCACAGTCTATTTTTGATTTTGAACGAGTGATTGCAGCTACGGAAGCCGTTTGCACAGCCCCTTTCGTGGATTTATCAGCCAATTAATTCCCTTCAACGTGAACGCCATCACGTTGATGACTCAGCGTGTGTATCACGTGAGTGTTTTGTAGTCCGTTTCCCAACTGAACTACTTGTTCCCAAAGCGTTGTATGCTTGATTGTGCCACCTTTTCCACCTTTGAAACCATTTTGAAGCCAATTCTGTAAATATTCATTGTATGATTGAACACAATAAAAAGAATCACACACTATGAGTGTGGGGAATTTGCTATCCATATTTTCAAGTGCCATTTTAAATGCTTGTAGTTCAGCTCGCTGAGCTGTACAATCTCCTAGAGATTGAGTTTTTGTCACCATTGGTCTAAATTTGCCATCGAGCAAACGACCTTTAATGATCGCACATGCTGCACTATAAGCTTGCTTACCCTCCGTAGCAGGTTGTGCAGATCCGTCAGTATAAATTATAAATTCGTACTGGTCAAGAGGGAGAATTTCAGTAGGCAGAGGAAATTCGTGTTTGTATTGCGGGAATGCTTGTGTTTTTAAATAAGGATCAAAAACATATTCAACATCAGTTGCAGCAAGAGAATTAACCCACTGTATCCATCTTGGACGTAAAGCTTTTGCATTTGGAATACTCGCTTTTGTAACTGCCTCTAATGCTGGTACAGGGGTTACGACCATAATGCGTTTCCCCTGTGCTAGGGCTCTTTCTTTTGCTTCAGCGGTTTGAACTGCTGTCAGAATTTTTTCTGTCGATGTAAACTTCATTTCTGCTTGCGTATACAAATGTGATTTGTATGTATGCAATTGGTACTTTTTCACCTTCGTTAAAAGTTAAGTGGGTGAATCCGCATTGACCCGGAATGATTGGGATCACTAAGTTGCGTATGTTTACGCGTGTTGCAAGTGTTTTGTTGCTAACATGTCAGCTTGAAGGGAACGCAGGATATCTGTGTGCTCCTGTGTCCAATGTGTGATTTTAAAATCAGGTTTGATTAATTCGTAGAGAGGTTTAACACTTTCTGCATAGTTTAGAATGTAGGTTCTTCCAAAATTTAGGAAACCTAGAATCGACTAAGTTTTTCATTGTTTTTGGAGGTTGGAGCAGCGCACACTTTTCTAAAAAGTTGGCTGCCAGGCTTTTGCCTTCACTTGATAGTTCATTTCCTAGGAAAAGGACGTTGAGATAGGCAATTCTTGATTTTTTTAAATTGAATTTATAACCCTGAGCGGTGAAGCCAAGTATAATGGTATTCACCCTGTTCAAGTGTCTGTTTAGGTCATCGTCTGTCAGATAGATATCAACGACATATGAGAATGCCTCGTCATCATAAATTTGTAGTAACTCTGTTACCCTTGCTGAGAATAACCCTGGACTATTCTTGGATCCCTGAGGGAGACAACAGAATTGACGCTGGGTCCCCATTATTGAGAAAGCTGTCAAATACCTACTTTCAGGTGCTATGTTTTGACAAAAGAAACCGTTAGAAATATCTAATGTGGTTTTATATTTTTTCCGCACAATTTTATTCATTAATGCTGTACTATGTGCATTTTGCACTGCAAATGTTTTACAAGAGTTTAGGTGTCTGTAATCCAAAACTAGATGATATGTATTGTCTGGTTTGGAAACAGGAAACAAAGGATTGTTCATTGATGAGCTGCATGTTTCAATCAACCCTTGATATTCAAGTTGACCTAAGATCTCCCTGACCTGTTTTTTAGCTTCTTGCTTGATTGGATACTGCCTTTGTGCAGTTGGTTGATTTTTAAACTGGATCTTATGGTGAGGTGAGTCCTCTTCCCATCCTACATGATTTTTGTATAATGCTGGGGCTTGGGCCACTGCCCATTTCCTGGCATAAGTGTATTTTAAATGTACTGGAACATGGTTAGAGAAGGCTGGCATAATTATGTTTTCGCCGTGTGGGCACTATCTGAAAAATTCTGGAGGCCAGTCTTGTTCTGCTAGATGTATATCATAACCCCTTGAAAGATGCTCCCAAAAGAGTGCTTTCACTTTTCTTGGTATTTCTCCCTCCATCCGGAGTGTTATTTCATATAACCTATGTGGAGAGCAAACCCTGGTATCTACAGTTTCAAGCTGAATGTCCTCATTCAAGTCCACTGTCTCCAGAAGTCCCTTCAGGTTCTGGCAAGCTATTGTTACTTCTGCTGCGCTGTCCAACATTGTCTGAGCCCATTCTCCGTTCTTGAGTTGTGTTCTCAAAATCCTCGGCATGTCTGATCTTCAGACCTGCTATTTTCTTTTTGGAGAATTGAGGTTTTGGTTTGTTTTTCTGAACGTGTTGATCGTCTTTGGACTTCACGCGTTCTTCTTTTTGATCTGACTGTCCTCTTCTTTTGGATGCCTGTGTCGATATCTGAAAGGTACGAGAGGAACGTGTATCAGTATCTTGATATCTGTCAGGTTTTCTCAGATTATCCCTATTCCTGAGGTTATACCTCCTTTCAGAGGGCTCCTTTTGAGGAGACCTACCTCGGGATTGAGAATCTTTCTCTTTTGAATGTTGTTTGTTTTTTTCCCACTTCTTTTTAGAAGAGGTAGGAGTGTTTTTAGTAAAGGCCTTTACAGGACTTTCAGACAGTTGTGGCTTAACTGGTTTCCCTCCCAAACTGTCTCTGCCTAATTCTTCATAGGATTTTTCAGTTATTCTGGCTAGTTCTTGTGGTTGTTCTGTTACATCAAATTCCCTTAATTTCTGGTGGATTGCCACTGATGCTGCTTCTCCTTTAATATTAGATAATATTATTGTTGAGACCTGGTTGAAATTTTTCAGTAACTTCATACCTAAATTCAGAGCATGCTCTGCCCCGTATTCATTTTGAATTTGTTACAGGACATCAGGTATTGCCGCCATAGACGGAACACCATGTGTTTTAGTGTAGATAGCAGCAAAGACTGTGCCCCAAGTAGTGCAGTCTTCCAGATGTGGTGTTGTCCCTATTGGTAAACAGATTGTTAGAATCCTATGTTTCTCATAAGGGCTGGTATTAGGAAATACCGCCTTGATTTGAGTAATTTTTTGAGCTATCCAGAACGGAATTTGTTCACGTTTTGTGGGCATTTTACCCATGACTGCATGTAAAGTCTGTGGAGTGATTTTTAGCGCATTCCCCTGGTGAGAGGTTTGTCTTGGAATGGCTATTGTTGGTTGGACTGTGAAAGTCCGCATGACATATTGAACCAATTGACCAGTTTTGATTAACTCCTTGAGTTGAGCAAGTAATTCTACATCTGACATTTCTTCAATGTCAGGATGAGGTGTTTAGCCGGCTAAAATCGGCCATGTTGCTCCTGGTCTACCTAGTGGACTGAGCCTGGTAATGTTATTGTAATGTTTTAGGGCACCTTTAAACCAAAGATCATGCTCCTGGTATGTGAGTGGAATTTCAATATCCTCGAAAGGAATATATTCCTCAGGTAGTTCATCTTCTTTGTAGAAGTGAAACGTTTTAGTTACTGGATTTGATTCTGGGAATACTATACATGAATAGAATACCTCTGTCTGGTGAGATTCATGTGCCTCTATCACAAAAACTGCTCTACCACCTCTTGGTGTTAGGCCATGTTTTATAAGTTTTAGAGTGATGGCTCTCCTTAAATTTGGAGTGATGATTTTCGCATTTTCATTGGTTTCATTAAAGCCTGTATAATCAAAAGCTGCTACGATCTCGTCGGATGGAGCTCCACCAGTTTTTGGTGTTTGTGCCGTTTTCGGACATTGTTTAATAAAAGTTGTAGAGCAAGTTTCAAGGTAACAAAGATAAGGTGCACAATATTTTGGAACACTGTATCCTTCAACGTTGAACAAACCAAACAGCTAATACATAGGATTTTTGCCCTACTCAGCTATGGCAGATTTTATCCCTACCCACTCCAGACATCTTATGGAGTATTATGAGTAGGGGTCTCTGAGAAAAGCACGACTGAGTTACTTCAGTCTCTAGCATTATATTAGTGCCTTACCAAACCGTTGGGCGCCATGTAGTGTAGTTCCTATATTCCTGATAGGCTCTGCGCATTGGAATAATATACACTATCATTTTGACATAGGACTGAGGTCAGTATGTCTCTATTGAGTACATTAAACTTAATTACTTGTGTGTGCCAGCTAACTCAGAGGTCACTAGAAACTTCTCAAATAAACAAGAAGGAATTAGTTTCTGACAACCACATAAACATGACAACTTTGTTTCCCTTAGAATCGGAACAATCTCAGAATCGGGGAAACAATAGATAACAGTTTCACTCAGTCAATCGTGCATGCTTCGTTTCTACAGAATTGCACAGAAATGGATAGACGGGCGTTTCAATAAAAAGGGTTTATTGAGCAGTCCTATTTCTCATGCAAGAGACATGAACTGCTACAATCGTAAGACAGAATGCGAAGTATAATATGTACAGCGTTAGCAGTAAGATAAAATGATACTGCAATAGCATGGTTTATAGCTATGACAGATATTCATAAAAATACATACATAAATACCACAGGCTAAAATGTTAATACTCATCTGATGCTTCTAGCTAGTTTTACCCCAGTGTACCTAACCTAAGTGAAGTACGAAGTAGGTGCTGTTTGTCTATAGTCTAGTTTAGCTACAGTTGCCAAGATTTGCCAAAAGTCCCTCTAGGTTCTAGTCCACTTCATACCTTTAGAATGAGTGAGGTT
Source organism: Triturus cristatus (assembly GCF_964204655.1). Classification (NCBI taxonomy): domain Eukaryota; kingdom Metazoa; phylum Chordata; class Amphibia; order Caudata; family Salamandridae; genus Triturus; species Triturus cristatus. The sequence goes on along the minus strand of NC_140587.1, from coordinate 476,666,531 downwards.
GGAATCTCTTTCCGAGTCTCGATCTCTAACACCCCGCAAGGGGAGTCAGAAACACTGGAGCTGGATTCTCTGCAAGGAGGATGACAGAGTCTGGTCAGTGCGTCAGGCGGGGACTTGACTTCCTTCCGAACTTGCCGTGGCGAGCCGCGTCGTGCAAGTAGGCAGCCGAATCGTGGTTTGCCATGGTAAGTGAAGGTATATTTATACCTTGAAGGTGTTTAGGAATGCCAGTATTGACGTAAAAGTCGGGCAGAAGAACGTCATGAATGAACCCCTAAGGAATAGATGTTCATGCATAATAATGAGTTTCTTGGAGAAATCAATATCCAAGCAAGGGGAAGTCCTAAAGGCTTCAGAGTCTGGTTTTCCAAGACGTAGATGAACGAATGTAGGTGGCCATGCCTATATTTGGTTAGCATGGCTAATGCCTAAATAAGGGTAGGATTTCTATGCCTAAATATGGGCATTGCGAATTCTGCCTATATAAGGACATAAATCGGGAAACCTATATACGGTATCTAAATCGACACACAACAAGTTAACACATACAGTTATACTCTGGGGAAGTGGCGAGCACTATCCCAACTGAAACATCCCTCATGGATGCTAAATCAGATAACAATATACTGGAGCACTCCAACAATTTGTACCCAAATAACACTATTTGTGTACAAAGACCCCAAAAAGTCAGTCCATAAGTCCAAGGTCATCTGATATGTTTTCATCATCTTGGGTTTACATGCTTGCATCCAAGTACATGCTCATCAGCCAACACGTGTTTTGTTCCCAATGGAACTTTTTTCAGGGCATGTGACTACAAACTGTATTTCTTATACCTCTATTAATAATAGATGAAGTAAGGTGACATAGGTCTTCCTTGTATTAGATAGTTGCCAGTCAATTTCTGCTATGTAGTTATATGGGTCCCTAGTTACTGGCTCATAAAAAGGTCTGTGCTGTTTTCCATAGGAAGTGAAGGAACACATTTTGATGTAGGTTTTAACCCACTTTCTGTGCAGAGTTGTGGATGTATATCTAGTTCAGAACATAGCTGCGTCATGTTGACAGTACTACATCCCCTGTCATTTAGGGAAATTAAACGCTGTATGTGTTCTACATCTTTGATAGATCTGTTGCAAAGTGAGGTACAGGCAGTAATTACTGGGGGTCTATGCAACTCACTTTGTTGTAACAGATCTAGAAAGATCCAGAAAGCTAATTAGGTACTGTCAGCATGGCACATCACTTCCTCAGGATAACAGTATAGATCTTTTCTACAAACAAGTAACAAGGGAGTTATATGAGAAGAAGTGGGTGCAGAACAAGGCTTTAAACCTTAAACAACCTTGCCACTATCTCCAATATCATAATAATGGAAGGTGATAAAGGCAGTAACATTGTGGCAATGGATAAAAAGGACTACATAGCATAAATTGACCGCCAACTCTCTAATACAAGGGAAGAAACTCATACTATGACACCCATATCATCTTATATCGTCTATTATTATTTGAGGAATAAGCGATACAGTTTGCAGTCACACGCCTTAAAAAAAAGTCCAATTGGGGACAAAACACGTGTCAGATGATGATCCGGTGCTTGGTTGGAAGTGAATATACACAATAAATATAACAAGAATATATCACATGATCTGGGACTTATGGACAGGTTTTTCTGGTTATTTGTTCCCAAACAGTGTTATTTAAACAAATTATTGGAGTCCTCCAATATATTGTTTTATGATTTAGTAGTTTGTTATGCTCTGGAATCACACCATCATTGCCCTTACAGGTAGTCAAGTATATACTGTGGTAGCACGAGTCTTGGAACAAGTATTCGACTCTGACTACTTGAGAACTGTGCGACATCTTTTAATTATTATCACAGCTACCTCTCTGTATATAACATCCTTCATAGATACCTTGACGATCCTGAAACTGACGACCGCCCTAAAAATTTCCAGTGGATCACAAAATCACACTTGAGGAGATGTTGAAGGTAATCAAATGATTTTCCTCTGGGAAAGCCCTATGTGAGGATAACTTCCCAATTGATTTTTACTCAATTACAACTACGACCGCATCACCCTTATTAGTTAAAGTCTCCAAGAAAGTTGCAGACACAGGTATGCAGCATCCTGAGTCTAATAAGACTTACATATCCCTTCTTCCAAAGCCAGGTAGAGGCCCACTCCACTTCACCAACTATTGACCAATTTTGCCCCTGACCTGTGGCATAAATTTTCTGGTAAAGATAATTGCCAATCACCTGAAAATGGTGTTACCACTCCTCATCCACAAGAACCAAGGCAGTTTGATACCTGGCAGATCGTTGAGAAATCTCCTCAGTACCTTGCTATACCTTCTCTGGTAGGTGCTAATTATTCAGAGTCATGTGCTAAATGGGCTTCAGCATCCTGTTCATCAAAATGGTACGGATACTGTACACTAACATGTCAGCATAAATTGATTGAAATGGATTTATCTCAGAGATTATCCAAATTGGCAGAGGTACTCAGCAGGGTTGCTCAATCCCCCCTTTACTCTTCTTGCTAGCCATAGAACCACTGGAGATCACAATCCAACAGAAGGCTGACATTGAGCGGATACTACCTCCTGCTGAGGAATGAAAAATCATGCTATATGCAGATGACATTTTGCTAACTGTATCCTTCCTCGACTGTATCCTCCCCTGCATAAATTCTCAGCCCTCAGGCTACAAGATCAACTGGATGAAAAGTGAAGCCATGCCGATGACCAATTCTAACATGATCCACTCTTTGGCTGGCCTTCCTTCCCAGTGAGTGGGTTCCATCCAAACTGAAATACTTGTAAATCCTGCTAAGTGGGGACTTCCACTGGATGGTGCATGACAACATTACAGTCCTAATTAACCAGATACAACACTCATTTCTCAATGGAAACATCAAAACCTCTCTCGGTGGGGATGGGTTTAAACAGTTAAAATGGCCATCGCTCTACATTTCAACACTGTATTTGGCATGCTTCCTTTGCTTATCCTTAGCTCAACCTTTCTCACTATTGACCAACAAATAAAGACCTACATAGGGGATAGCATGAAGCCCAGGCTGGCAATGCCTACACTGTACACAGTCAATACTTCAGGTGGCCCATGGCTACCAAAGCTGGAGCATTATTATGCAGTCCATCAACTACTGTAGCTCGCTTTCACCTACCACTTTCAGGACAACCTAGAAACCCTAGACTGAGTCAAAATTAAAAGATCCCTGCAAAATGAGGCTAAAGGTTCACAGGTTGCTAGAAAAGCAAGATGGCAGTCATGTGAGGATGGCTGCCCCATGCTCTCCCTTTTGCCCAACTCACTAACCCCAAAATATAGGCCCCCCACTCTGCTGAGGGAGTAATGCGGCGAGCCAAGAAACCCTTAGGATCTTGGGCTGGACTCTGGAACTCCATTGTGAGACACACGATTGAGGCTTATCTTGGTTGGAGGTGTATTAGCAGGCAGTGATCGACTATGCTGTTGCTATGGCTGCCATAGGTGGAGTGGAGCAGGAAGACGGATTGGTGATCTCTCTGCCGAAGTCTGCAAGAGGATTGAGAAGCTGCTGCGGCAGCGCTACAGAAATAGAACTGGGCTCTGCTCCCCTGAATGCCCTGCCACCATCAAAGAAGACCCTGGAAAAGAGGAGCTTAGATCAGGATGCATCAGGAGCCACTACAAAGGGGTCTGCTGCAGGAGCAGAGTGATCCTGGGCAACTTTGTTTAAAAAGCTCCCACAGATAACGGTGTTGAAAGAGAGTAGAAGAGATCCTGCTGCAGTGGGAATGGCAGCAGCGGGTCCAGCTCCTTCTCACAGTCCGGAAAATAGAGGAGCCATCAGCAGCATACAGAGCAATGAGCAGTCTACCAGTGTGAAGAGCCCTGAGCCACCACACTCTGAGGTACAAACTATACTGGTAAATACGACTGATGAAACTAGCAAATGACTAGATAGGTAAGGCTTACCACGTCGACATGAAAGTAGGGGGACTGGTGACCTGGCTGGGGAAGAAAGGACCCCAGGTCAACATGGGGGAGCTAGGTGACCTCTAAGGAAATGCACAATATGCCTCTGTCAAAAAAAGATGAAGATGCACCCTTTTTTAAACAGGTGCAAGATGGAGATTCTGGAGATACGCTTTTTTCACTGTCGGATATTTCTGACTCATCGGAGGTGGAGAGCCATAGCCAAGAAAGCGAACCAAACAGCCAAGAGGACAAACAAGGTAAAATCGTCAATGACACTGCTACAGTTGGAAGGAGAAAAACAACATCACGGCAGAGATCGAAAAAAAATTAAGCAAAGGTGAGGGGGCTCCATTGGCACTAATCTATCTCTTCTGTTTTGAAAGGGGATGGCAAATAAAGTGGTAATTCTGCGCAAGGGGTGTGGAGGCTGTCTCGTTAGAATCTATATATCAAAGCATTATGGCCCATAGGGAAGTGACACACTCAGAAAGCCGTAGAGTGCAGACTGCATTCCAAAAAATGCAGGGGGCTATCCATAAAGTCTCTAAGATGTGTACTGAGTTCACCGAGAGAATGGGGAAGCAGAGAATAGGATTGGAACCCTGGAGAGTGAGGCCTCAACACACAGAGAAATAACAGACTCCTTGGAGAACCAAATGATTGACACCCAATGTAAATTGGAAGATTTGGAAAATAGACTGAGACGTAATAAGCTTAGAGTCCTGGGTATCTCAGAGGGTGCAGAGGGTGATAATATGTTGACATTTGTGGCTGAGCTTTTTAAGGGTGTTTTCCCTGAATTGGTGAAATGGGATTGGGATTAGGAGATTCAGCGCACTCATAGATTCCCATTTAAACAGAGAGTGTCTACCTGACTGGAAGGGAGCAATCATGATCCATGTTAGAAACTTGTTGTTGCATCACGCAATTTTTGACCTGGCTCAACCAGATCACAGCGCTTCTTTAATGGTTGTGCATTTTTTGTCAGGCCTGAATTCTATCACTCTATGGTAGAGCGCCTTTGGCTTTTACGTCAACTGATCCAAACATTTAAAAGTAAGGGAGGTCAGGCATTTTTAATGAACTGAAAATATTATGGCGGGACAAATTTTGTTTTTTTCATCAGAAATTAAGGCCAAATAATTTTTTCAAACTCTGGTATAAGGCAATCTAAGTCCAAATATACCAATGTAGGTGATTGTATATGTTTGGGATTCTTACAGGTATAGCAGTGGGTGTTTTTATTTGTTATTTTTGGAGGTAGAAGTAAGGGATTAGGGGATTCTAAAGTTCAATCAAAGGCGGGCATGTGGGAGTGGCATCACTCCATCAGGACCTGACTGCTCTGTTTGCTTTTGAGAGGTGATGGGGGCAGGGATCAGAGGAAGAACGGGTGTTGGGAGGGGGCAGGGGGAGTATACATTTTTTTATTTGCTGATATTAAATGTCATAGCAGTCATTTTGTTGGAGTAACAAAAATGATATTGAAGCGAGCATTATATCAATCAACTGCAGTTGGAAAACATGGTCATTCGAATCTGTTCGCTTAACATCTTTGGTCTTAATGATAAGAATATAAGGGGCATGGTAGCTAGGAGTCTACGATCCATGCAGGCCAATTTGGTGTGCCTTCAAGAGACCCACATCTCTTGGAATAAGCCAGGGTGGCTGAAAGAATTAGGATATTCTGTTCTTGCATGTACTAGCCAAGGGACAACATCAAGAGGGGTGGCAAGTTTGGCAAACTCAGTGATTGGTCCCAACAAACGAGAGAAGGAGTATAAACTTGGGCGGTGGGTTATTATGGAATGTGGGACTCAGGCTGTAGGTATCCGCTTCATGATTTCTTCTATATGCGGTTCTAATATAGATGATGTTGAGGTGCTGGATTTTTTAAGCACTGAGTTAACAACGTGTCCGCACCCTCTATTCCTCTGGGGGGACCTAAATATACATATAGATATGCAAGACGATCTTAGGGGAGAGCAACCGTACTCAGGAAAGAACCGAGGGTCTATAAGGCAATTCAACACCTGTTGAGGGGCCTTGTGTTGGTACATGTATAGGCTAAGTATAAAGCACCTGACCCAGGCTTATGTTTTACTTTGCTCCACACAGTTAGCTGGTATGTCTAGATTATGTTTTTATCTCAAGTAAACTGGTGGGACAGGTTGGAATCAAGAGCCTCCCGAGGGCTTTGTCAGACCATAATCCCCTTGTGGTAGAACTCTCAACCACAGGGGCTGTTAGGGATCAATCATCGTGGACCTTTGAGAGAAAACTCTTATTTAACCAGGCGTATAGGGATCACATCTTAAAGTGAACACCAGAATATTTCGAGATCAACAGGAGGACGGCACCAGATATCATAGTCTTGGATGCTTTCAAAGCCAGGGTCAGAGGGGAAACCCTGAGCTTTTCTCTCTATCACCAAAAGATAAAGAAGGCTGAGATTTGTGGTTGCTACAAGCACCTAAGGTGGTAGAAATTCAACTCATGCACAACGTGGTTAGGGGGATGGATACCAAGGAGAGTCAACAAGAAATAGCAATCCTGAAATCTAAAATTAATCAGTATTTTGGGGCCGACGTAGCAATAAAAGTTTTGCAACATAAGTCAGAATCCTAAGAGTTGGAGGAGAACACAGGATGGCTATTAGCAAAACCTACTCGCAGTAGGAAGTGATGAACCGAATCGCAAAGATTAAAGACCAGGTAGGACAAGTACATGAGACTACACCGGGTGTACTCAGGGGTTTCAAGGAGTTCTATGATCAACTTTACGCTGAAGAAATAAATCTCTTGGTCGGTGATGCTGGGATCTTTTTTAGAGATTTGGTCATAGCTAAGGTTACAGATGAACAAAATGCCAGGTTGGCAGCCCGATAACCTTGGAAGAGCTAGAAGCTGCTATACATTCTTTAGCCATAGCTAAGGCCTCTGGAATTCATAGCATTCTGTTGGAATTTTATAGGTCATTTTTCCAGGTACTGCAACAGGATATGCTGCGAACATTTGTGCAGGCTCAAGAGTGGGTGGTACCTATGTCTTAGCAAATGTAGACCATTGTGGTGTTTAAAAAGAAAGGAAAGCCAGAAATGGGGCCTGCCTCATATAGACCAATCTCCCTCATTAATTGTTATGGTAATATTTATTCCAAAATACTCGCAAGCCGACTGGGGGAAGTTATTGTTCCCTTAGTGTCAACCCTTCAACATGGCCTTATCCCAGATAGAAGCAAGACAGATTATGTTCTCCATGTCATAGCAATATTAGACAGTGCACAAGCTACAAAATCGCCATTAGGGGTAGTTTTATTAGACACCGAGAAAGCGTTTGGGGTAATAAGAGCATAGTACTATGCACCCAGGGACTCTATTCGTATAGCGGGACAAGGTTCATAGGTATGCCCGCTATTATTTGCTTAATATAGTGACCCATTTTTAGAAAAACTGGAGAAAAATATTATCATCAAACCAGAGACACTTAATGCTGTAGAGTATAGAGCCTTGACATATGCTGTTGATATAGCAGTGGCCACTATTGATCTGACCACTGCACTCCCTGAGATTGAGACCCTTGCTATACAGTTTGGGGTTTGGTCAGGATACAAATTATATATGAACAAAACGCAGATTTTGTGCACAGAAAGTTCGCAATGTTGAGATCCACGGGTGGCTTCTCAGATGGTCTATCTCAAGGTAAAAATTACAGCTGTCCTGGACAAAATTGTCGATTTGAACATGGCTTCTATATTAGGTAAGACTGGATAATCTCCACCTCTCAATGTTCGGTAGGAGCAATGTGCTGAAAATGTCAATCATACCTAAAGTTTTGTATGTTTTTAGAACCATCCCTTTGGAAATCAGTTCATTTTGTATATCGAACTTGGAAAGTATGTGTCTTAGGTTTTTATGGGACTATCGTAAACCCAGGAGGGCATCTAAGAGGATGATTTTGTCAAGACAGCATGGTGGGTGGGCAATTCCTAGCTTCTCTCTGTATTATTGGGCATGTATGCTGCAACATATGGGTGTCCTGATCTCAGAGAACCCATTAAAGATTAATAATGCAGTGAAACTGACTATCTATGAATTAGTATTGGGGAATGAGGTCAGGGTTTGTTTGGTTAAGATACTAGAACCCCGTTATTATAATAAGACAAGATTCAAAATTCTAAAAGCAGCATACAGAGTATGGATGCAGGTGAGACAAAACATTCTTGAATTAAATATTTATACACCATTGATGGCACCAGTAACTCTTACTTTAATATTCCAGGATCAAGTAACATTCAGGTGGGGGAAGAAGGGGCTCAAATCCCTGGGAGATATGTGTAGAAATGGGCAGCTAACCTCTTTAGAATTGCAGGTGGTATACGGACTAGAAAGGGGAGAATTTTTTCAAATATTTACAGCTGCAGTGTTTCCTAACCAGAAATATGAAAGATATAGAATCAAATAGTTAAGTACCATTAGACGAAGCAATGAAAAATAAGGCTCGGTAAAATATATGAGATATTGATCCAAGCATCTGTGACGATGTTGATGTACAAAATACGAAATGGGAAGCCAGGTTAGGAATAGAGGGAGCGTATATCAAGGAGTCACTGGAGTTTGCAAATAAGGTCTTAATAACAGGGAGCCTAAAAAGCAAGCATCTTATGTGAATTTTTACTTTGTACTATACACCTGCAAAAGTGGCAAAATGGGGCACCAGGATGGGCGAGAAATGTAGAAGGTGTGGCTTACAATCAGCTGATTGTCTGCATATGTTCTACTCTTGCCCTTGATTGGATATTTTCCCTCAGGATATTAGTGAATTTCTGGGAAATATTTTAGGCACACCGATTTCTATTACTCCCGTTTTAATGATTTTGGGGGTACTAGATAGTACGGAGCTGTGCGGGGTGGTAAGGGTTGAAGCATATTTTCTATTTTTAGCTATGTTGGCTATATATAATATTAAAACCCCCTGTATAGTTTGAATGGTCGCAAGAAGAAGAATATGGGACGAAGGATATGGGCCCCCATCACTGCTTGGATGAAGGACAATGAGGGATAATTTGACAATTAGATAGCCCTTCCTCTGTAGGCCAGTATTGAGTGGGCAAGAGCTATCCTCAGAGAAATGTTACCTCGTATTTGCACTTTAAGATCTTGGGGGAATACTTAAAACTTTCAGGGGATATCTATGCTCACTCTTGTAGGGGAAGATGCATAATATATCATATTATGTATAGTTATCCATAGTTATCCATATGAAATCTGAATTGCTTGTTGTTAATAACTCATTATCATATTTTTGTTTTCTAAGGAAGGAGAATCACTTTTTATTTTATGAAAATTGGAATATCTCCAATGTTGCTGCTGAATAGGAATGGCTAAATGTTTGCTGTATAATGAATTATGCTCTTATGAATTATCTCGCATCTATTGTAAGGACTAATATAGACATGTAGAATGTGATTTTGTGTAGAATAAAAAAAATAGGTTCACAGATCTTGTATAAGCAACTTAAGGGCTCCAAAGATCCCCTTTCGCTGAAGTCAATGCAGATATGGAGAGCATAGCACAAGCAACAGAATGTTCTCTTTAATCTGAATGTCCCAATATGGCCCAATGTTAATCCAATCATAAGTAACACTCCCATCTTTTGGGAGAATTGGGTTTCAACAGGCATACTTGCAGTTCAGAACTTATTAGACACAGACACATTAAAATGGTTTTGATACTTATAAATTGAATACAGGTTTGCTGGCAGACAATATTGGCACTATTTACAGATGCAAAGTTGCATGACCAAGATAATGGGAAGATGGGCCATCTCACAGCGACATGCCTTATTCATGACTATCTTGTCAAATGGGGCACACACAGGAAATTAAACTCAGGCCTAAATGCCATCCTCATTGATTAACTGCACTCCAAAACCACCAAGAAGTACCTAAAATGTATTTGGTTCAGGAAATGCCAGAGACTTCGAAAAGGATGACTGGACAGAGATACCCTCAACTGATAACAGTGGCCTCCTTGAAGCTTGTCTCAGATTTTACCACTTTAAGATCATCCACAATGGGCTTTAGGATCCCCCACAAACTTTGCCCAGTGAACCTCGCTCCCGCCTTTTATTGCTGGCATTATGACCGTCCAAATGGAGATATTCCTCATAATCTTTGCTCCTGTCCCTCCCTGGAACCGTACTTGTTTAAGATATGTGACATTGCATGCCATGCTCACAATGTATGTCTCTGATTATCTATTGACTTAGTATTCTTACATAACTTTGATGGTGTGGCAGTGTGGTACTTTAAAATTTGGGACCACGTAGGAGGCAGGGCCCTACCCCTGTCTATCCCGGTATTAGCGAACCGCGAATGGTCAATGCGGTATGTACAAGTGCTTTGTGTAACGTTTTAGCGATGAATGCACTGTGTACACGTTATTATACATCACTACGTGGGTTCCATCTTAGAGCGGTGGCCATCTTATGGTTGCCCTCACATAGGCTACATATTATGAAGCAAATACGAGCCTTTAGAGCACATGTGCCTTCCTTTGACTTCTCTATGACCTGGGCAGCTTGGCTCTGCTGCCCCAGGTCAGTCCGGTCTCACGAGCTCCCCGTCCTCTGGCCACCTGTGATTAGCATCAGGGCTTGACACACCATAAATCCTTTACATTAAACACGAGCCTCCAGCTAATCTCTTTCACACCTGACTGTTCCTGCTTTATGGCTTGTTTCCCAAACAGGAGATGCTCATGTTAATTGGGGCCTATCGATATCTGATGAGGGATCTGAGCCTCGCTGGGTAAATAATTGCTGGCTGGCTGAACTGAAATGTGGGATGTAATCATGACTCTGCTTGTTCTTTGAAGTAAAATATGTGAATGACCAACTGCAAGAGAAGGGCGGTGTTGCCCAGAGCGTAATATTCTGTATAAAACAGAAGACTGGTTTTTGTTCTGGAGACTGCCTCATTCAGTTGCTAAGGCTTCTGTGCGACGTAGTCTCACTCATTTAATGTCTAATAAAGATGTCTTTTTCATATTTCAGCTTCTTTTGCCAAGTTCTTTGTTACATTACCATGAGAGCGTCTTTTATAATACTACAGCAACAGGATAACCCGAAGTCATAGGGTGCTATCCCTGGCACCGCTGGGGTCCTAAAATCCCCGGTACTTCAGTTGGCGCCCAAGGTGGGGCATCAATACAAGTGACTATCTGGAGGAGCGATCTTGTCAGAGGACAGAAATCTACTGGGGAGAACAGGACAGAAATCCACTAAGCAGGTACCGAGGTTCTGGGGGATTCTTTGTCTCTGCAGCCCAGTATATCTCTGATCTTTCTGACTTTGACTCTCCAAAAGATGTCACTCCCGATTAGAACTCTTTTTGGCGTGAGTATTATAAAAGACGTTTTGTTATGAAGAACTTGACAGTTAGAATTTGGATAACCTTTTGATTAAATAAAAGTAAGAGTTAAGTATAAGTGGGTCGCTCCCACTCCTTTGGTTCTTTGGGTCTTTGATTTGGTTATCGCAATTACCAAAGCCGAGGGGTTGGTTTCTTGGTTTTTAATTTGGTCATTGCAATTACCATAGCCAAGGGTCTCGTATATTTGCGAGTGTATTGATAGAGATAACCCCTTGAAGTTTGAAGTTAGATTAGTGAGCTATAAGATGCCTGATCTTAGCAAGTTTGAAATGTAGAAATTTGTGTTGGCCAACTTTTGGTTTGTATAGGTTTGGATATGCTAATTGAAATTTGTGTGGGCAGGTAATGAGGAGATATTTCTCCATTTGGTTTAGATTATAATACTTGCGTTTTCCGCAGTATTTTTGGCATGCCTGTTTTTAAGCTCACATGGAAAAATGTGTTGTTTTTTTGGAAGGTACCATAGTTAAAATCGGTTAGATTTAAAAACATATTTCTTCCTTGGTGATTTTGTATCCCCAGGGAATTAAAATATGACATAATACAAAACAAGGATCCTTCGTTCTGCGCAGTTTCATGAATAAAGATATGCAGAACAATTTTGTGTGGTGTTCTGCTAGGCAAAGCTAGTGAATTGAGCGCATTCACTACTTCTTGGACATACATCTGTCTGTTGGGTTGTTTATGCAGCCTTTTGGAATACTATTGAGAAGCGTTTCTTGTAAATATGACTTACAACTAGTATTTACAAATGGTTTGGTTCAAGTATAGTCTGTGAGCTGTTCTTTCTGTCATGCGTATTGATTTACAAGTCAACTGTGTGTTTAAATGTCTATGTGGTTTTCTCATTATTGCAACTTCTGTAAGTAAATTGCGACGGCGCTATTTTTGAAAAATGGCTAAAGCACGCTGTATTGTCTGTTTGACCCCCTTTCCGTTTATGTCTGAAATGAGCTCAATGTGTGTTTGTGGGTCTTCTGATGTTTTCAGTCTGTTAAGCAAAATGTTGGTTAATTAATGTTAAGTAGAAACTTAGGAAAAATCCAGAAATGAACAATGTGATGTGCTAAAATAGCTACGTGTTGCTATTTAATTTATAGAATGAGCAGTTGTGCACATATACAAAACTGCCGTTAAATGCTTCAAGGATAAATTTAGAACCACATTCAATAGATATAAATAAGGCCCCAAAAACGAAATTATCTATTTTTGCAAAAGTAAATAAATTTACAGCATTTTCCTTAGATGCATTGTATTAGATGTTCACAGGCAAACTTTTCAGCTGCAGTATATTTGATAGGAATGTTCATTCAGCCAGCACTTTCCCAGTTAAACACGGGTGGAATTTTGCATAACCGTCCTTTTAAATGAAAGTGGCGCAAAAATGTGACGCGTTTTAAATTGGGCTTATGCGCTTAGGCTTGTGAGTTAAATGTGTCCAAAATGATAGGCAAGGGATGCAGCTTGTTTTTTATACATGGAATTATCACAAAAACGAATAATTGGGATTTTTTAAAAGAAAATTATTAATCATGGAAAAATTATTTTAAAAAAAATAAGTGCTTTTCAAAATCGTTTTTTGATATTTATAAAGCTTAATACTCATACTATGGCCTCCTAGCATTAAAATTTGATTTGAGTTGTGTTGCATCACTAAAATGGCAAGCATTCGTGTGTACAATTTTCCCTTGGCGCAGGCGCAAACAAGCTCATTTTTATAAAGTATAAGTTATTATTTCCAATGCCTGACTCATGGGTTATGTAATGGACATTCTGGTAATGGATATTATGCAAGAAAATTGTAGGATACTCATTTTTTAATGCCTAAAAAAATCAAAGTCGAATTTGGGTAAAAGCGCTGTTTTAACTGCATTTTCTTTCATTCAGAGTACTTTTTAAAGTGTCTCAGGCTTCAGTAAATACATACATTTAGGTTTGATATATATTTACAGGTTGTGCCTTCTTATGATTCAATGAGTTAATATGCCAGTACAACGGCTTGTTTTAATATCAGGGTTGAAGGTTCTAACTTCAGCTGGGCCTACTGAGAAGTTCATTAATTTAAAGTTGATGAAATGTGTACCATTGCATATGATTGCAACAAGCATTTATTCTAAAAACTGGTATGTGCGTTATTAAGTTTTGTGAATTATTCACAGTACATGTATTTTAATAATCTGGGAATAGGGATAATTTTTTAGCGCCTAAAAAGGAGAAATTATTTTTCAAATTAGAGTGAATTATTGCAAGTTAGGAGGAATTAGGAAGGCCTTCTGGCTTTGACAAATTCAGGGTGGCAGAAGCTGGAAGCTGGGAGAGCTGCAGAGGCTGGCTCGGTCACGCTGCTGAGATGCTATCTTTAGTTTTCCCGTAAACAATGGAGTTGACATTTATGACCTTTTAAATTAGGGCCGTGCCTCTGTGGAATGCAGAATGACCTTGCTACACAGGCCTCTAAAGGTGGGGTTTCTGGTTTCTCCATAACAACATCACTAAAATTAAAGAACTTAATTCCAAAGGGAAAATATAGCAAAGGTTTTCTTTGAAAGCCCAAACATCATGTTGAATGCTTTACAGAACTGATACATTTGTGTCTCGCTCTAAAAAAAAAAAAAAAAAATAGAATGATGCCTGATATTAGCTCTTATTTAACTGAAAACGAAGTGTTGCATTAAGTCTTAGACAGAAAATAAGATTCTAAATTTTTTTAAGGCTACATGATAAGTGTAAACGAATTGACAATTAAGACTTATTTTTCACAGTGGAAATTGTAGGTGCCAAATTAATATGGAGTGTCAGTGTAACGATTTTTATTTTTAGAAAGGTAAAACTAAAGTGGCTGGATGTTGCAAGGACTGACAAGAGGGTAACAGTTAAGTAATGAAAATTTATTTTTGTGTATTTGGTTCTATCATGAATTGTTCTTGCTGGTCCTGTATGGAAGACTGGTGGATCTGTACCTATTCATTTTCAAGGGACTGGAGGCTGTTTTCTGAATTTTCATGGATTCCTCCTCATTCAAGCCAAGTCAGACCTAAAACCAGCTCCAAACCTGTAGTTCAATGTAGCAATCTTCAAAACTGATGTGGAATTGGTGTTCCTCACTATTCAATGGCAGGCCCACCCAAATCTCAATTCATGCAGAGGAATAGCATGCCCTGATACATGGGCATATTGTAACAAGATGTCATTGGTCTGAATGTGATAGAGGTCATTCTCATTAACAGTATTGGTCAAAGTTGTGGGACAGTGTTCATCCATGATGCGCTGCATACTCACTTACCTAGACTACCTTATTTCTGCCCTTCAGGAGTTTACTGTTTTACTTACCTAGATCAATTCCAACTGGCTCATTTATGACTTTACCTGAATAACAGATGATTAAGGAATCTAGGTTTTAAGAAAGTCTAGTCCACACTGCTGTGACACACATGTTGGCTACCTGTTTTTAAATCCTTTTCGGATGTGGAATATACATTGAATTTATATCACTAAGAAATCTTAAAATAAATATTAAACTTAAGAGATATCATAATGTATCCAGAATTATTCTTCAATCTAATGAAATTTTCAATCTAGTGTAATGTAATATCATTTTGAAATTATTATTATGATGAATATTGTACAGAAATGTGCTTTTGAATGTTACCTACCGAATCTACTTAGTACTCATATAAATCAAAGGTACCTTTTGAGTCATAAATGTCTTTCCGATTTTGCTTCTCATTGCAAATTGAAAGGTGGATGGGGTATTCTCATCCTCCTTCTGAAATGTAATGCCATGCTTTGTGACACTATTTGGGGTCACAGACAATTGATCAGATACCAGTTCTTGAAACAGGGTGTTACCCATTTGCAAAGTGAAAGTTGTCCCTGAGGGACAGTTTGCACCTTATGAACTTGGGTGGTAAGCAATGTGGCGGGCAAACAACCATCCAGGGGAAGAGACATCATTGGAAATCACAGTCCACAGTAACTCTGCTCTTTAAAGAACCAGTGCATTCATTAATTTGGTAGCTAATCACATTGAGGGCAATCAATAATCCTCAAACTTTTCCTGGAGTAGGAATATTGTTAAAGAATATCAGATTGTAGTTAATAATAAATAAAAAGTATACAAACCTAAACAAAAAGCATTTGGCTGGAATGAAAACATATTACAACCAATATCTAATTTTGAAAGAAATTCTGTTGAGGAGACAGTTAATCTTTGAATAGAGTTGCTTAACTGCTCTCCTCTTCTCTCTTGCTCAAAAAGGCAGGATGTCCACATTGGCCACTGATATATTCAAGTTTACGTGTGGGGACCATGAAGAAACCAGCATTTTGAATGTTGATAGAATATCTGTAGAGAAGTATGGTCAGAAACTTGATAAGGAGACATGGAGGCTAAGATAGTTTGATATTTGTTGTACATCTAAAGCTGTAAATTTTATCAAGTGCTCACTGTATCAAAGGTCGGGTCGCAAGCAGATGATGTTTTTGAATGTATGACTTTACATCGCATACATTCACACGCGGTATTTTACATTGCGTTCGTTACAACACAAGTCGTTACAACGACTAGCGCTGGACGGCGCTCGACTTAGGAATAGTATGATTTACTATTCCAACTCCAGTCTACATACAGTAGGGATGGTGTTGGAATAGTAAATCATACTACTCCTTAGGTTAGAGCGCCATCCAGCGCAAGTCGTTGTAACAACTTGCGTTGTAATGACCGCGATGTAAAGACATTACGATACGATGCCCGCGTTGTAATGGATGTCTCCCGATGTTTTTGCACACCAATTGCTTTGAGACCTGACACTCACTTTGTGCGGCACTTCATATACACATACAATACATTACAAGATGACACTTAAGTAGAATTTCAGCAAAACTTGTTCTAATAATAATAATGATGAAATATTGTGTTTAAGGATTCTACCAAAGAGACTATAAGGGCAGGGGCCTGCAAGAGACAACAAACTTCCCTCCAGGCGTTCACATTCACAAAACATAAAATTATTTGTGTGGGCAGTTCCTGACTCTTAAAGAGACAGGGGGTGCAATAAAGAGTTATCATTTTGTGAACTGAGAAAAATTTGCATATGATTTGTTGCAATCTGTATTGGCATAGTGAGCACGAAAAATAGACTGGAATCCAGCAAAAATTACCTGATATTGGCTAAGATTATTTCAGGCAACCAATCTATCACCTTTTGTTTTATTGTCTCTCATTAGGTTGATGTAATACCATCCTAAAGCAAATTGGGGATAAGGGTTCACTTAGAAAGATTCTAAAGCTGTCTGGATGTAAAGTGTCTGGAGATTATTGTATAATGGCTAGGAGTGAAAAGAAGATAACTTTTACTGAGGAGGCTGGGGTAGTGTTAAACTAACAAAGGCCCTATTTGTTGCCTGCTTAAGGTATCTATATCTTCATAAAACTATGGGTCCATTTCAGAAAAGCATTTATGAACATAGGAGGTAGTATTCCAGGATTACTCTTTTACATACTCTTACATGTCTTTATGAATCATCCACAAACATTCAACTCCCTATTAGTAAAAGTGCAAAGACGGCACAGCTCCTTCTACTTGTACCAATTATATATGAATTGTCCCTGAATATTCCCATTTTATTTATATTTTGATGTTTTGGCTTCAGTTCACAGGACAAGTATGAGTATGTAAATGAGCACTTTAGGACTGCTATCCCAAGTACTCCATATTCTTTTATGAATAAACCCCTTTGAGTCTTAAGATTATCACAGATCCTCTGTTCCATCATTAATTCCATATGAAAGCTTGTGTTAAATTATGCATACATATGTTAATAAATCTGCTAGTGTTGATGATGAAAGTTACAAAGAGGAGCACATACTACAATTATTTATACAAGAAAAGCAAGAAAATTGAATAATACTGCTTTATTTTCTATAATGGTGGAACAGGGTACCCCAGTTTAAGATGGAAAAACAATTATGAATTAAAGACCTGGTCCCAAAATGTTCCAATGTGGAGCACATTCTATGATATTTAGAAAATGTTTAAATTTACACCCTAATTTACAACAAAACACCATTGTAAAAAAAAGAATTGCTGTGCCGTTAGCGTGAACATTCACATCAGTGGGTGAACGGGATTATCTTTTTGGATAAGTCTCTAAAAGCCAACGTATCTCTGCTATGGCTTAATTTCCAATTCTTTTAAATGGAGCTTATAATTGAAGGTGGATTGAAGAAAAAAACAAAGGTAGTTGTAGGTGTGCACCAGGGGCATAATGCAGGCCACTGCAACCCTAGTGGTGCAGGAGTGCATCCCTTCAGGGGGCCGACAAAGCTTCAAGGGGCTCCATTGAGCCCAAAACCAATGCATATCTGTGAGATATGGGAGACTTGGGGCCCCTTATCACATTGTGCAGTGGGATCCACCATTCTGCATTATGCCACCGGTCTGCATAATTCACAGTTTGGGACCATTCACTAAGACTGCAAGACATCCCTCACAAAATAATCAGTCTTTAGATTTAGCTGCATTCATAAAAACAATTTTTTGTGCAAGTTGGCAGGCATTACTATCTTGTCACACCTGTCCAGTAAAGCAAGTCACCTTCCGATAGTGACATAGATAGTGAATGCTGTACAAGCTTGTGGACTGGTGTTTAACTTGACCAATGTGCCCTACAATATTAGCAATACATAAACAATAAGGATGTGAGTTCACATCCCTAGTTCAATCGATGAACAGTTGCGAGTATCGATGACTGTTTATTGCCCTATCCTAAATTTCATTGGCTGGCCTCATATCTTTGCACAGAAATTGTTATTTTAGCAAAAATGTCCAATTCCAATTTGAACTAAGATGTCGAGGCATCTCAACCGGTGACAAAGTCAATTCTCCACAATTGCGTACTCTTATACCCAAGCAAATATCTCTCTCTCGCTATCACTCTACTATATCTCTCTATATCAAGGTCTCTATCTCTAATCTCTTTTCTCTTTCTCACACATACATATACACATTTTGTATTGCTTTATAAGTATCTCATAATTTGTCTTGCTCACTCTAAACCCCTTTATCTTTCTCTCTCTCCCACACACACTCTCTCTCACACAAAAACACATGCTCATGCATAATAGACACCTCAGCTATTATCACAGCTTCTTTACTAGAACCATCTGCCAATGCAGTATTTCTGTCAGATTACATTTGCATTGGCCAGCTTTCTACCAGTTCAAGCAGGTCTTCAATTATACTATGAGCATTTCAATTTTTGTGCAACTTCCGGCCCATCGGATCTTGCTGGTGCAACTTTCAGATTATCTGTGCATATATTAGGCCAAGGCGGAGTGCCAAATAAACTCCGCCATGCTCCGAGGAGTTCTGCAAGCAGTGGGGTGAGGTAAGTCACCCTGCTCGCACTGATTGCAAGTGGGTGAAGCTTCTTTCTGAATCTTGAGTGGATATTCGACTTTAGTGGCAGCTTCCTCAACGCGAGCGGCAGGTTTCTCAACTGCAAGCTGTAGCGACCTGCCGCAATCGCCCGTGATGAGAAATCTTGATGGGTGGTGGTCTAGCATTGGATTTTCCCCGCTTGCGCTCACTAACTTAACCGTGGCGAGCTGCGAGAGAGGAAAATCTCTGCGTAGCAGTACATGGCGCTCTACGCAGAGTGTGAAAATCTTTGCAAACTCTGCGAGTGGAGTGGAGTTTACCGCCCAGGCCTAGAATAAATGGGCTTACAGTTATTAAGCAAAGGACAGCCTAGAACCATGTGTTCATCCTCCACATGTATATAGGTCTCTAATAACATGCTTGACGTCACGAATAAGAGGCTTGACAACGAATTAGGTTATAGATTTAACAGCGTCCTTGCCTAAAAGGGCACTTGAGCAGTTCTTGCAATTGAAAACGCGACTGCGGTCTGCAGACAGCAGTACATCTATCCTACAGGCATGTCATCAATCACACAGTCCACCTGCAAGAGCTATAAATAAAGACATTCACATAGTAACGCAAACCCTACTATGAATTAATGAGACACCTCACGCGCAACAGCAGCTTCTGTAAACCTCGGATTTGTAGTGTCTGAGGTGGCCATAGACTAAATTACAAAGCTGAAAAATGTACAGTCGTGCCGGGGGATTGTTGTGGGCGCTTCATTCTTTCAGGCGTGTATTTGAGCTGCAGAGTCCTTTTTTCTGTTCAGCGCACATCATATCCTGTTTGAAACAAAATGAAATTACCCAGTGTTCGCGGAGCAGACATTTTGAGAGGCAGCCTGCTAGTCAAAAATAATTTACATGCTTGTCAGTCCACGTGCGGCTTTTGACAGTTCGTGGAACAGTGAAGGTTAAACTATTCCAATGTCCCACATTGATAAATGGCGCGCAGCTCGAGGTATATGTTAGATCTGGGCGCAGTAAATATCCGTTCAATTTATCACTGGCACAAAGTTACGGGGGAAAAAAAACCTGTACTTCAGTTATTATTCAGCCTCAGAAAAATGCAAGTGTGTCACAGATGTATGTATCTGTTTTCCTTCTGGTCAAATATAGCTGTTCCCATGGCATACCTTATCCATATGAAATATGGAGTTCTGGAATCTGCAATCAAACCGCTGCGAGGTGCTCCTTACATATACATTCATTCATCCATCCATATATAATACATAGTTAAACGAGGAGACGAACTTTACTATAGCTCCAAGGCGCCACCGTTTGGCCGTGTTGAATTGCAGCCTGCTTGTAAGGCTTCACTACTCAGAAATCAGCGTCTGCAACCAAAACAGACATCACAAACCTCTTCCAGGAATATTCGTGGAAACCTGCGGTGGCAGAGCTTTCCAGGTATACCGTGAAAACATTGCCGCTTCCTAAAAAGCTTGAAAGTACCTTCTCTGAAATCTCGGAACATACTTTTAGGCTGTTTTTGTGCTTCGGAAACTGTGGGAACTGAACCCTTCGAGCTGTGACTAAGCAATCAAAAGCTCAGAGTGGGAGGGTGTTAAACCTTTTCTCTTGCTTAGGAAAGGATTATTGTTAAGAGAGGAGTAGCAGGTATAATGAATGCATAATCCAAATAAATATTTCATCAAGGCACATGAATACTCCCCCGAAAACCAAAGAAAAATAAGGGGAGCTGCTGAAAATCCCATACAGTTCTGACAACCAATTAAATCTTACAACAGTTTAAATGCAGTTTGCAAATGTTTTGCAAGAGAGGACATTTTAGTTTATATATTTTGCTATTCCCAAAGTCGCTAATGAACAAATATCTTCAAAGCCAAGAAGACTGTTTTATCATTAGTGAACTTCTTTCATGTTTATATTTTACTGATAATAATTAACAGCACACTAAAAATAGGATTTAAAGTACTCATCCTCTCCTTGCAGTAAAAATAGCAGATACCTCGATGGCAAGCAAAAATACAGGCAATAACTGGGTTGTCACACCAGTGCAATGTGCGCTATTTACGAAATGAGCCTGATGCTGCTCAGAGACTGCTCATTCTCTTCACGATGCATAAACCTATAATGAAAGTATTAACTGACAAGAAATGGATGTGCACCGTGCACATGTCTTGTGAAAATGACAATGACCATGAGACAAATGTAGTAAATACATAGTAAAAGAGTACTTAAACTGTAGAGATATTGAAGAATCATATATTGTGTGCATAATTGTCTAAAATTCTACTTAGGTATAGTTCTAAACCATCTTCTGTAATTAATTATTTAATTCATTCTTCTGTCTTTATTGCACTATCGTTCGATGGCATATAAAGTACAAAAAATCCATACGTTACAATAAGATAAAATACAATATAATATGTCAATAAAACATACAAATCCTAACAAGCACTCTGAATTAATATAAGGAGGGAACGTGCAAGTGCAAAGATCGAGTTGCCATCACAGTAAACATAGGGGCATATCAACAAGGGCTTTATCTGTGCTTTTTTGGCTTTAAAAGCCTAAAAGGGAGAGATAAAACTAGCGCCCTGTCAACAACAGGGTGCTAACATGCAAATTTGCATGTTAGCACCCTTTTACTCTACGCTTCCCCTTGCATCTCTAATGAGATGCAAAGGGGGCGTTCCAGAGTAAAGTAATAGGAGAAATGCCGCTAAGCGACATTTCTCCTATTATCAAGAATATCGCTAACCCTGTTAGAGATAAAAAAAGCAGCGCTAAGCGGTTAACGCTGCTTTTTTACGCCTGGTATTTTTCTGACTTAGCCATGATATCCTATGGAAGGAGGATATCATGGCTAAGTTTGCCTGTCCCTATCAACAAGGTAACGTGAGATTATCGCTGGGTTTCCAGCGATAATCTCACGTTAGCCTGTTAGCGTGAGGATTTTTATCGCTATTGACATAAGCGTTGCTAATAGCACGCTATCTCAGCGATAAAAATTCACGCTAGCCGGCGATAATTATCCTAGCGCTAAGTGCGCTTAGAGATAATTATCGCCGGTTGTTGTTGATATGCCCCATAGATATTAATATTCAGACCCCGGCCCTACGGTTGGAATCTCCTGCTTTTCAATGATGACCGCAAAAAAAAGATGCTAAACAAAAGCCTGTGAATGGGTCAACAACGTTTGTAAAAACTATAGTGCTGGGCAACATTGCCTGAATGTATAGTTACACACGAGCAGAAGGGTATGTCTTTTCTTTTGTGATGAATACAATTTACAGAAAAAATGCTATGCAAATCCGATTGTGAGGTTATACCATCACACGACCGTACGGGCTCCAATGGTTTAAGTGTTTGTTGGATGGCCCATCATTGCTGGAATATAGTTTAGCCAGAATCTTACTAAGATGAATCGCTGTTGCGGATTCATCACAAAAGTTAAATAGGAGTGTACATCATGGGTACGTTTAGGGGCCTTCTGGTAAAATCTCACCGTAGGTTTATTCCAATTGAATCCCAATCTCTCTCTCGCCATACATTGATTGGAATATTATCTTAATTCTCATTTTAGAAATTGTCATGCAATTACACAAGTTCTCATTTAGTGCCTGCACACCCATAGACCTCAGATAACTTGCTGCATATTGCAACCAGGTAAACGTATTTGCATAGTCAAGAGCTAGACAATCCCTCAAAATGTTATCGGTCAGGTTTACAGTCCCCAAGCTTTTTAATAAAAGTAAATATGGCCATCATGCTTTTTTCCAATAGGAGGTCTAAGATGGTAGCCATGTACTTAGCTTGGACGCCTTGGGGCAGCAGTCGCGATTTATAAATCCCCTTTCATTTCATTTCATTTCATACTATTGAAAAAAAAAAATAGGAGAAAGTTTCCACCACTCCCAACTTGTGACCCTCTTTATGGAAGAATGGGAGTTTCTTTGGTCGATGCCATGTCACTAATGCAAAGGATTTCGATATTTTTTTCTCAAGATCAAAATTTTTCATAAATGTTGCATACTCCTCTATGAGATTCTGCAGCACCAACCCAGTCTGAGCTATTAGCACTGCATCATCCGCATAGAGGTGTATTGGGACATTGCCTGAGTTCACCTGTTGGGTAGATCCTGATAGGGCAGCTTCCACAACATTTGCATCAATTGAAAACAAGAAGGTAGCAAGCCCGCACCCTTGTCTAACGCCCCTCTTAATGCGGAATTGCCTCGTACATTCCCCATGACTTCCATACCGAACACAAGCTGTGGCTTGGGAATATATGTGCCTAATGAATGTTATTATCGTTTCATCTATTTCCATACCTTCCATGACTGACCATGGCTTTGAATGGGAGACAAAGTCAGAGGCTGATAATTCCATACAAGCCATATAGGCTTGGCCATTTTTAACAGCCATGCATTTTGTTATTATCATACTCAGATTTAAACATTGGTCCAGTGTCACTTTCCCCTTTTTAAAACCATATTGTGCAGGTATTAAATATTCCTCTCCTTAACCCAATCCACTAATCTGTTCAATAATAACCACCTCATCAATTTAGCTGTTCCTTCTAGCAGTGATACGGGTCTATAGTTTTGAGGCAACCACTTGTCCCCTTTTTTATGGATGTGATAACTATATAGTCAATAATGGTACCCATAGCTCAGAATTTTCAAACAATAAGTTTATGGGGGCCCTATCAGTGCCCAGCGCTACAGCAGAACTACAATGTGCCAACCCATAACTAACCTCTCCCACATCAAAGGAAATATTGCTTTTTATATCAGACGGTGGGACACGTATTGGAGGCGCCATACCCGCAGCTGTAACCCCAAATATTATCTTCATCCACATGTAGATCTTAATTGGGATATTGGGGCATTGATTGCGCCCCAGAAATCCCTACTTTTTTTTCTTAAATCACTGGTGCAGATTGTCCGATGCCTACTCATTTAGGGCTTTGAGTCTAACCTCCATGCTTCTTTGTATTGATAGAGCAAGTTTCTTACTGGGTCCCGATCTCTCTGCTTGATCCTGAGGGCTTCATGTAAGTTCTTTAATGTCTTTGCAGAAGCCCCTTCAAACCAGCCGGGTCAAATTACTTCTTGCTTCACCCAGTATCTCCTCAAAGGCTATCACTACACTGCTAGTATCTGTGTGTGGGTCTAAACAAGTCAATACCTACTTCTGCTTACTCGCTATGGTTAGTTTCTCCTTATTAATCTTGTTGCATTTGGGCATAATTCCTTGCGACATATGGTTTTGACACTCTCGTTACCGGGGGTTTATGCCTTCTTCCCCAGTTCTGTTAGCAGGAGATGGCAGCATGACTGCTAAAGGCTAAAACATTTGTTTCTATATGAGTTAAGTGCTCATTCAGGGCTGCAGATACAGCAATGTAATCGATGGTTGAACCCTTCGAACATATGCCAAATGTTTTCTCTAAAAGTACTGTGTGGGAATCGAGTTCAATAATAAAGTTCCATTTTTCAGCAGTCTATTAAGAGCGTTACCATAATCATTGTGATAGAAGTGCGGGAATACACCCTGCTCCTCATTTATCAAACCACACACTGGTTTGACCATCTTATCCAGCTGTGGGCATTAAAATCTCCCATCCATAAAATATTAAAACTATTGTAGTGTGCAGTGGTGATAGACATGATTTCTTTCTCCAATGTATCGGCCACCTGTGGCATATCACCACCAAAGTTATTATTATAATAATTAATGAGATACAGATCACACCCTCTAAATCCTTCACACAGAAAAATATGATAATATACGTACTCATCTTGGAAATAAAAAATCTTAAGTCTTGCTGTGTTTGCAATCAAGGTTCATATGCCCCCTCTTGCTCTCCCCAGTCTCAAGGGTATCGCTGCTGTTTGAAATGATCGAAAACCATAAATATGGATTACACCTGTTTCCCAGGTTTCCTGGAGACATAATAAATCATACCTGTCTGGGTGAGTCAACTCTTGCCTCAGGTCCGTTATATTCCAGGAGATTATTTTTAAAGTATCCATACCCTTCCCTTTTGGAACAGGGGCCTTCGAAGGTTTGGCATCAGTGCTCTTATGTACTAATATGGCCGAACAATCTTTAACCAGTCAATCACATGACGCAAGACCTTCCAGTGGAGCAAATCAATTACTTGTGGGTATTGGTGGTCTATCAAATATCATATTAAACTGGCAAAAGATGGGATAGGTTGTAAAACTAACTCTGCCGTGTTCAATTAAGTTTGGCCTCAAGAGTTTATAAAAAGAGCTTAGTGGGAGTGCATAGATCTGTGTATCAGATGAAGGAGAATTAGGAAGTGCTGTCAATAGATCTGCTATCAAACGATGGCTATTAAAAACAAGCATTTGCAATGCAATAGGTCTCGCATTTGCGAGAGTATGAGCTATTGGCGTTGTTAATGACAATGCCTTTTATATATGTGTTGGTTTTTAAAACATAATTAAAAGGCATTGTCATTTACAAGGCCAATAGCTCATACTTTACCAAATGAGAGACCTTTTGCGTTGCAAATGCTTGTTTAGACTTACACTCGTAAATTGAGCTGAAATGCACAAATGCTGCTGTTTGTGTACATCTGCATATCCCAAAAGAATATCTGTTGCCGAAAAGAAACCCTCCTCAGGATTGCTACCATCATGTCATTGTGCTGTCAGTTGTGTGTTGCTGCTCCTATTTTCCAGCCTTATGGAAGTGCTACGTAAATATGTAAGGTTTCCTCCACTGGGGCGCCCCTGATGACTCGAAATGAACACTCTTCCAGATTGCACCTGTGTAGAGCACAGCGTCGGCCCCTTTGACACCTATTCCCAGCGCAGCCAAGAGAGATCAAATGTCTGCGTCTCTTGAGGCATGGTTTATGGTGCCATCTAGTGGACGTTTTCTGAAATATTATTGTCTCTTCCAATGCAAAACAAGTCCTAAAACAAGCGCGCGGTGGGAGCGTGTGAGCGCATGGTGGGAGCGTGTGAGGCAGAGAGGAGACGCCATGCGCGTGCACATCGCCTGTCTCCCTTCGTCCACCAAACCGACAACAATAGCCTCGCCAAGGCAATGCAGCGCATGCGCTGCATTCGCTAGGCAAGAACTAATGACCACTATGCTATCTTCTGTTACTGTTTTAGGGTTATGGCCCACCCACACCACCCTCCTAGCCATGATGATATATATGGAAAGGTCAGATTATTATACTTTGTCATGCAGTGTGATGCTTTCAACATTAATTGCTCTGTAAACTCTGGGAGCTGCACAGCGCCGGGATATTTGCCAAAATAACAACAAATGGATAGACTGTTGGGGGGAGATCTAGCATCACGCGGCATTTATCCCTATAGCCCCTCTGGTTATTGCCCTTCTACTGTATCTCCCACTCTTTCTCACTACACACCACTCTCATTGTCCATTCTAAGCAATTCCGGGGCCCTAGACCCCCGTGTTGCTAGACCTTCAGCTGTTACATTATCTGCTTTTATATAGATTGCATTGGTTGTAATTGCTGATTAAACAATGTTGCCGCTTTTTGGATATTCCTTGTTAGTGATTGAGGATTGGGATGTCCATCACTCCCCTCTGCCACCCTTAATATAGCAGCAGTCTGTTGTTCTGATTCTGGAGGCTCAATAATCCCTGTAAGCTGAGTGGGTAATATTTTAGGGGGATACTCACTGGCCTTTGTCAGACCCTGTGAACTCCCCATTATTAGGTTCCCCTCACATCGGAAAACAACCTCTCAGTTAATGAGAGTAGGGAGACTTTCTTAAATTTTTGTCAAACTCGCAAAGGACCAGTTGCAACAACAATGTGATGACCTGCTCCATTCTTAGACATTCTTAGACATAAATCATCATTGTCAGACAATGTCCCCTCTGTTAGCCTAGTCTTATTTGAGGTATCCACCCTTGTTGTTTTGTTTATAACCTTATTGTTCCTCTTACAACCTCTTTTGCTCTTAACTAGCGGTTCTACTGGGGGGCTACTTAGAGGGAGTTTTACACTAACTCAAAGGTAGGTCATCACTCATAGATGAAGTAGCATGAGTTGTAACATCCACTATTTGGGGCAACGCTCTCACTTGTCCTGTAGAAAGCCAGCATTCAGTAAGTTCTTTGGAGATTAGATCAACTACTCTGGTTAGACAAGAGTCCAAGGTGTTAATAATTTCACCCCTTTGATCGATGGCTTTAGCTTTGCCTATGCCCATAGTTTTACTGAAGGTTATTTCGAATGTGAGGAAACAAATGTTAGACGGGAGCCCAGCCTCTTCTGGGCACTAACGGGCATGGACGGGCCTGCCCTTGGCCCAGGGTTTGTGCACCCATGGCATAGGCACACCCACGCACGTGCCCTGTGCCCTGTGCCGTGGCTTACCGTCACGCTTATGTGCGCATGTAAAAGACACACAATTGATGGACGGAATGCAGAACAAATCAAAATATTTACCCCCAGTCAATATATCTGGGTTAAATCCATCATTCTTTTGCTCACCATACCACCCCAGTTTAGATCTGGCCATATGCAAATCAGTCTTGACCCTGTGCCTCATGAGAGCAGTCCATCCCGAACTGCCAAGCCAGGTCCTCCCTAGACTGGAAACAAGCATCCTAGGATCGGTTTTGGGGTTTCACTACTCTTCAGCCAGGATAGCTTGATTCCAGTGGCACAGTGAGCCCAGGACCCACGTCATGTGCGCATGTGGCATCCAAGGGATGGTGGGGATAGTAGTTCCCCCTGCGGTGCAGTGATGAGGTAATCCGGCAGTGCACAGCTTGTCACTCTCACCAGGCAGCGCCACTACAACTATCACGGGTCGGCGTCGTGTTTATGTACGCATGTGGCGTCCAGGGGATGGTGGAGATTGTAGTTTCCCCTAGCCATGCGGGGATGCGGCAATCTAGCAGGGCACAGCTTCCCTCCTCTCATTAAGCAATTAATGAGAGTTTGTATACAAACATTTTTATTGTGATGCACTGCTAAGCTTTATTTGCAAATTAAAATGGTTCATTTATGGAATATAAATGTGTTATGGTTTCAAAACGATTCCTTATTAATCTCTTTGTAATGTTCCATTGAATAATGAAAACTCGGTGCAGAACTGTTCTGCTAGTAGTTAGAAATCTTTATATGTAAAGGGTCTTACATTTCCTAAAACGAAAAAAATTATATTATGTATACATTTTTGGTTCACAGATATATGTTTCCAAAATGCAGTAATAGGCTGTATCTGCTATTGAACGTTTACATGAAGCAATCCATCATATTGACTATTTAACTAATGATTACAATTAAATCATACATCCTTATGTTTAAATGTATACACGTTTATTAATTATGCCATATTACATTAAAATGCTTGTAACTTGAAATAAGTTTCCAGGCTTGACACTTTCTCATGATTTCTGTGAGAAAATATTTGATTTGAGACTTTTGAGAAGGCCGTGCTCAAAGAATATGAGTCACATTTGGATCATGCCAAGAGATTGTTTTGTAATATTTTCAATGAAGAAAAACAATGCATTACTGCACTTGGCAATGATGCTAGTATAACTATAAAACCAGCGGATAAAGGGGGAGCAACGGTTCTACAGGACACTGAGGTATATCGTATAGAATGCTTAAGGCAACTGAATAATGATAAATTCTACACACGGACCACACAAGATCCTACGATGCGATGGCAACATCAAATCAAATCTCTTGATGAAGAGGGGAGAGAATACGGTTGGATTACCAAAGGTGAAGCCGAGTTCCTGATTCAAAAATATCCCAGAGTGCCGGCGTTCTACACCCTACCAAAAATACATAACGCTCAAAGACCTCCACCTGGTAGGCCAATCGTGTCAGGGATTGGTTCTATTTTAGAACCACTCTCTCAATTCGTAGACCATTTCCTTTGACCAATTGTGGCAGATTTGCCTTTGTGCCTACAGGATACGGAACATGTCCTCTCCCTCCTGGAAACTGTCCCTTTTGATCCCCTATTAAACATGATGGTGACATACGATGTTGAATCGTTACATCCAAATATCCACCAAGACGTATTCTCAAGACTATACAACAAATCCTGGATAGTTACCCTTGAGAAGATCAAATGCCCAAGATGGCACTAAACGAAAACTTATTTAGTTTTGAAGGGAATCTATATTGGCAAACAACAGGAACTTCAGTGGGCAGTACCTGTGCTCCATGCATGGCAAATTTGTATATGCACGGTTTTGAAGTAAAATACATATACTCGCTCACCAATCCTTTTCATACCAAACTGAAGCTTTGGAGACGATATATGGACGACATTTTGGTCATCTGGGAAGGTGACAAGGGGTCTCTCGATATCTTTTCCAATTGGCTGAATTCATGTGACAAGAACTTGAGATTCACAGGCGAAGCAAGTACCAGATCAGACTCATTCCTAGATCTTCTACTGTACCCTAAAGAAGGGAGGATTTATACGGAATTGTTTCAGAAACCCATGGCGCGCAATTCACTGTTAAGATACCACAGTTTCCACCCGTGTGCTTTACTTACTAATCTACCGGTGGGGCAATTCCTTAGACTACGCAGGAATTGTACTGAGCTAGTCAAGTATAAAAAGCATGCAAAGAATTTGTGTGATGAACTAGCGGTCAGACAATATCCTGATCGACTTATACAGGGAGCAGCCAAGCGAGCGTGAAATAATAACAGGGAGGCGTTGCTTGAATCACATGATAAAACGAAGAGCAACAGGATGGTTTATGTGATCACCTTCAGCAATTTAATGGATAACATTAAGAAGGCCATTAATAAGAACTGACATATCCTTAATACAGGGACACTTACTTTGGAGAAACCATTGTTTGCTCTTAAACGTAGTAGTAACCTGCGTGATCTGTTGGTACACATGAGACCGAGAGTGAGACAGACACTGGTTAGACAGCCCACATTATGGGGAACATCCCCAGTGACAGGACACTTCCCGTGCGGCTCTTGCTCCGTGTGCCCATTCACTCGACACACAACACAATTGGACATGGATCTGGAAACCACCATGGCAACTTAACAACCACACCAATTGTAACACCAGTGGAGTTATCTATATGATCATGTGTCCATGTTCACTTCGGTACATAGGTATGACTACACGAAAGGTTAAACATAGGATTGTCGAACCCAGATATGATGTCAACATGGGTCCTCTAGAGAGAGTCCTCTTCCGACGACAACAACGATGGGTGTTCTGAACTAGGAGTCATACTATGGGGCTTAATAAAGTCATTTGTGGTGCTCCTTTTAATGTTATCTCAACATCTCAGACAGTAACAAAGTTGCTGTATACTGAATTATTACGTTGAGAGTATATTAGCATAGTGACCATTCATACAGAATTGACATGTAGTCAATATACTTTGCTGAGCATTGGGAAATTCTCACTGTACTATTGTATTTTGGATTTGCCCTTGGTCTCATGCACAACAAAAAAAACAAAAAAAACCCTCTTGCTAGCAAAGTTAGTTGAAATATCAACTATCGCCTTTCATGTTAGACTGGTTTTGTTATCATGAATAGATGAGATGAGTCTATTTTGGTCTATTATGTGATAGGCAACATTAGCTCCCTTAATAAATCTGTGGTAACATCCCATTACAATATAGATTAGAAATGCTTTATCTTATTTTAAACATGGTATTTGTATCTTAAACACATAGTGGTTTTCCTTCATTTGGGATCATTTGAGTGCTGTTTCTACTTTTCCCATGAACACTTGTTACAGGAAGTGCAAGTGACTACATTCGGGTCACTATGCAAGGGTCAGTGTTCAACAACTTTTTTACTGGAGGTTTGTAAAGTTTTCTCCTACCCCCGGCCTGTGCCATAATGAGGCAGACCATAGAGATGTAGGTAAGACAGCGTTGTGTATGTGTCCGTTTCTATGGTTGTGATCGTTTTCGCAAGTCAAGGCGGTTTTTTAATGTGTATCGCCCGCCAGCATGTCTGTGATAATTTTGGGTATGTCGTTTATTAATATGTTTGGTGTTCCAATGGACGCTTTCAGCACTGCTTTAATCGGCAGTAACAGGCTTTGTTTCCTTATGTAGCCAGAGTCTTTAATTCTGGGTAAAAGTGAAACTGCATACCATACCCATGAGAGGCACTCACACGGGAGCTAGGACATATGAAGGTTTACACAAAGGTTCTATACGGTGATTGCACCCAGTGTATATATATATCTACCAATGTTGTGAAATGACCCATGACATACGAAGGAATATTGTGCACCATTATAGGACTATGTGAGCTGTTGTATGCCCTAGGTAGCAGAGAACACACATTGTAAGATAATAGATAAAGAGAATAATACAGTACACAATAAGTTAGTAAGTGTCTGAAATGAATAGGTGTCTTGTTTTTAACTGTAATATGTGTACACCTTTAGTTTCCTAGGATCTGTCAGTAAAGGACCTCTTGAAGGGGGTGGTACACTAGTTCTACCGAATTGGTGAGATAACCCAAAAGTTTTTTGGAGCATGCAATAATGAATTATTGTCACGTGTGCAGTGATGTGGTGTTCACACTGGGATTTATAAGACACACACAATGTGGGAAGTGTATTGGGTTATGTACTATGAAATATTTTTCATTGTATGTTATATACTCTACAGAGTGGACGGACTGCAGCTGGTACCACTATGACTGATGCCACTAAACTTGGGTATGGTATTTTGGTTTTTTTCATGATAAATAGCGGAGTGACCAAAAAATTGGTCCTGAGGAATGCCAGGAACCAGACGGTCAAATAGGCAGAAACATGTCGACCTTGAATTAATCGGGAATATCTATACCCATATATCTCACTTAGCTTTTTAGCTCTAACCATTTAGGGACATCTATCAAAGTTATCTTGGTCTCCCATGAGTTAGTTTTAATTCACTTTTGTTTATTATTTGTACTCTGTCCCTCACTCTGTTTTCCATTGGATGATTTAAAACACCTCACGCTCCTCTCCTGAGGGCGAGTTGTAGCCCACACTGTGTACCTTGCAGTCACAGTGTGTAAGAGGGAACCCAATGAAGCATGTCACCTTTGGGTGAGTGAGGGTTCTTGTCTTAACAACAGTTATTGCCCACCTATTACACTTACACTTGAGCATGGAAGTCGAAAATTCATACCATCCCTTTACCCTTTTGTGAGTATAGAAAATATTTGATGACAGCTGTAGCAATGTAGCATTCTTGCACTTTCCCATGAGGTGCTTGGAAAGTTGATACATTTTTTATGCTTTTTTGGGATCACTTCAAGATGGCTGCAATTTCAGAGATTCGTTGGAGGCCGATTTGATTAGAAAACGTCCGTCGTCAAACTTGCGAGTATTGGACACATTAGGATGTATAATTTTCTTATGTTAAATGTTAGAGGGAGAATGATTGGTAATTTCAAAATAGAAATTAGCCCTCTTCTTAGGTTACATAGTGGTTATGACACTGTTGTCAGTGAGATTTCATCACAAACAGACTATTATATGATGGCGGCCACCTTTAATGTAAAGATTTTACCGTATGGGTTGCTAGTTCTGGATTTGGGTGCAGTGCAGGTGTTGGTAATTAATAGGACTTCATAAACCGCAGTAGAGGCAGTGTGCACTCTTTGATACTGACACACACGGTTTGCTACTTGCGACAAAGAAGGTGAGACAAAAGAGAGGGTCATGTTCTATAAATTTGTTTTAGATCAAACTGATAATAATGTTAAGGGGTGACACACTTAGCTATAAGTACAATGAGAGGACTTCTCCACAGTATACATAAGATGTTGTTTTGTAAAGTGAATGCAAAGATGGGTACCATAAATATTGTAGTGGGGCAAAGTAGAAATGTTGAATAGAATATACCCCCATTCTAGAGTTATGAAGGCTTATGACGTTAGAACCAGTGGAATTTTTTTATAAGATGGTGCCCGTCATTGGTGAAAAGTTTCCATAGCCCGGACTGCCTGCTGTGGGATTGGGTACAGTGTATTTGTCAGTAATTATTGAAATCTCATTTACCATGGTAGAGGCAGTTTGAATCCCCTCTGACATTGATTTATACAAACTGCTACTTGTGATAAAGAGGTGAAGCGAAAAGTATGTGTTACTGGTTAAGATTTAGCTTTTGTTGAATTTATTGCAATATGAGGGAGCTCCAATGTTTTGCTATGTGTATAACGAGAAGCTAATGATATTATAGCCAATGGAATGTGTTTATGCATTGCCCATTACAAGATGGCACCCGATTTTGGTGAAAAGTTTCCACCGTCTGTGTTGCCTATTCTGGAATTCGGTACGGTGCAGGTATCAGTAACCACTGGGATTTTATACACTGGGGGATAGGCAGTGTGAACTCTTTATCAGTGCAACACCGAACTGCCACTTGCGATAATACTAAAAAGTGCTACTGGTTGTGAATTACTTTTTGTTGAATAGGGTTGTTACATGAAAGGGACCCCATATGTTGCTATAGCTACAGTGTACGGTTTTATTAATAGCATGCATAACAGGCTGTTTGTAGGGTGAATATTAAAATAGGTATCATACATTTTTATCGGAGGCAGTGAAACAATCAAAAGAGAAGATGTTAAAAAAAAACTTTTTATTAACTTTGCTTTCAATCAATCAATCAATCAATCAAAACATTTGTAAAGTGAGCTACTTACCCGTGAGGGTCTCAAGGCGCTGAGGGGAAGGGGGGAAGCGGCTACTGGTTAAACAGCTAGGTCTTGAGATGTCTCCTGAAGGTCTGCAGGTCCTGGGTCAGGTGCAGGTAGGAGGGGAAGGAGTTCCATGTCTTGGCAGTGAGGTGGGATCAGAGATCTGCCGCTGGTGGTTGTTTGGCAGATGCGAGGGATGGTGGCGAGGTCCGCGGAGCGAAGCTGGCGGTTCGGGGTGTAGAAGGACAGTCGTTCATTGAGGTATGCTGGTCCGGCGATGTGGAGTGCTTTGTGTGCATGGGTGAGGAGCTGGAAGGTGATCCTCTTGTTGACCGGGAGCCAGTGCAGATCTCTCAGGGGTGTGGTGATGTGGCTGTGGCAGGGGAGTCCGAGGATGAGGCACGTGGAGGCGTTTTGTATGCGTTGTAGTCTCTTTTGGAGTGTGGCTGTGGTTCCTTCATAGAGGGCATTGCTGTAGTCCAGCCTGCTGCTGACGAGAGCTTGGGTAACCGTTCTTCTGGTTTTGGTGGGGATCCACCTGTAGATCTTGCGGAGCACGCGGAGAGTGTTGAAGCAGGAGGAGGAAACAGAGTTGATTTGCTGGGTCATAGAGGGCGTTGAGTCCAGGATGACCCCCAGGTTGCGTGCATGGTTGGTGGGTGTCAGGGCAGCTCCTAGCGTGGCCGGCCACCAGGAGTTGTCCCATAGAGAGGGGGTGGAGCCGAGGATGAGGATCTCCTTCTTGTCTGAGTTCAGTTACAGCCGGCTAGTCTTCATCCAGTCTGCGACGGCCTTCATTCTGTCGTGGAGGTTGGATTTGGCGGTGGCTGGGTCCTTGGAGAGGGAGAGGATCAGCTGAGTGTTGTCGGCGTATGAGATGATGTTGAGGTGGTGTGCTTGGATGATGTTGGTGAGCGGTGCCATGTAGATGTTAAAAAGGGTCGGGCTGAGGGATGATCCTTGGGGTACGCTGCAGGTGATGGTGGTGGCAGATGGTGTCGAAGGTGGCCAAGAGGTCCAGAAGAATGAGGGCCACAGATTCGCCTTTTTCCAGTATGGTCCTGATGTCGTCAGTGGCGGCGATGAGGGCGGTTTCGGTGCTGTGATTGCTGCGGAGGCCAGATTGGGAGGAGTCCAAGACGTTGTTTTCCTCCAGGAAGTGGGTCAGTTGTCTGTTGGCGGTCTTCTCAATGACTTTTGCTGGGAGCAGGGAGATGGGTCGGAAGTTCTTGAGGTCCTTTGGGTCAGCCTTGGGTTTTTGAGAAGGGCGTTGATCTCGGCGTGTTTCCAGCTCTCTGGGAAGGTGGCGGTCTCAAAGGAGGTGCTGATGATCTTTCGTAGTTGGGTGCGAAGAAGGAGCTTGCCTTGTTGAAGATGTGGTGGGGGCAGGGGTCGGAGGGTGATCCGGGGTGGATGGTGTCCATGATTTTGATGGTATCTTCGTTGTTAACTTTGTTCCAGGAGAGCAGAAGGTCGGTGTGTTTGGTGGGTGTTGAGTCGGGGATGTTGGCGTCTGTCATCGGCGTTTGGGTGTCAAAGCTGTTGTAAGAAGGTAGCCAGGGAGTCGCAGAGTTCTTGTGATGGAGGAAAGTCATTGGAGCTGGGGTGGTGAGATTCTTCACGATGTTGAAGAGCTCTTTGCTGTTGTGTGTGTTGTTGTCGATGTGTTCTTTGAAGGAGGTTCTTTTGGTAGAACGTATGAGTTGGTGGTGTTTGAGTCTGGCATTCATGAGGGTTGCGTGGTTGTCTGGAGTCTGGTCATTGTGCCACTGCTTCTCGAGTCTTCTGCAGGTGTGCTTGGAATTCTGGAGGTCGGCGTTGAACCAGATGGCTCTTGTGTCTGTGTGCCTGTTGGGGGGTTTCCTAATCGGGGAGAGGGTGTTGGCGCAGTCGTCGATCCATTGTCTGAAGTTGTCTGCTGCTGCGTTGGTCTCGGAGGGCTCGGTGGAGGGTCTCGGGCGAGTGTGGTGATGAGCTGGCCTTCAGTGACTTTTTTCCAGTTGCGATGTGGGATACGTTGCGATTGGTTGTGTGCGGTGTGTTTCTCGAAGGAGAAACAGGTGCAGTGGTGGTCGTCCAGTGGAGTTCTGTGGTGTGGCTGAAGGTGACGTGGTCGCTGGCGGAGAAGATGGGGTCGTGCGTGTGTCCGGCAGAGTGGGTGTGTGTTGTGACGAGTTGTTTGAGTCCGAGGTTGGTGAGGTTGTCGATCAGAGTTGTGGAGTTGTTGTCGTTGGTGTTCTCGAGGTAGAAGTTCAGGTCTCCGAGGAGGATGTAGTCTGTGGAGGCAAAGGCGTGCGTGCTGATGAGGTCAGCGATGGATTCACTGAACTGTGGTCAAGGTCCTGAGGTGTGTAGAAGAGGGTTTCTCTGAGGGTGGTGTTGTGGTCGGTGTGGATCTGGAAGTGTAGGTGTTCGGCCATGCTGAGGGTGTCTTCAGTTCTGGTTGAGATTCTGATGGTGTTCCTGTGGACGATGGCGATTCCTCCTCCTGGTTTGTTGTTGTTTTGGTCCCTTCATGCGATCTTGTAGCCGTCCAGGATGGCTATGGCTATGTCAGGCATGAAGGAGGTGTTCATCCAGGTTTCCATCAGGAAGACGACGTCCGGGTCGGAGGAGTCGAGCAGGTCCCAGAGTTCGACGGCATGCTTGTGGACTGAGTGGGTGTAGAGTAGTATGCAGCTGAGATGGTTGTGGCCTGCAGTGTTGGGATGGGCAGGTCGTGCTGGTGTGCGCTGGCTGGTTTTGGCATTACAGTATACATCATTTATATTATTAATTTACCATCTGAATAGATTGAGATGCCAACATAGGCTTAAACGTGTGAGGATGTCAGCTCAGGCCTGAGACACACACCTTGTGAAATCGGGACTGACTCCAATGAAAGTGATAACAAAGGATAAAGAGGTATAGTGTGTGATCACTGTCTTGTATACATGACAATATATGTGTACTGCAAATCAAGTTGAAGTAATAGGTGATTATTGATTTTACTTTAGAGTTTTATTGGAGCATACCCTCCAGCATATAAGAAATTTAGATCACGCATACACACTGACATGTCCAGTGTCAAACGATCAAAACGACTAATCAAGGTAGCCTCTTAAATAGTTGATGACTTAATCTATCCAGCATTTATGTGAATGTACGTTTACATGTATGTGAAATGGAAAATAATCAATTCAATTTGCAATATTATGATGAACGGATGTCAAGTTTGAATAGAAGTGGTAGATATCAATAGGAATATCCATCTAAAACATTTTGATATTATATGCGCTAACACTGTTGAGTCTTTCTATGCCAGCAGAGTGATTTCTGAAGCCTTATTAAACATATGTTAAGAATATAATTGTTCTTTTTCCACTCATGCTGATACATAATGGTCTGTGATGCAAATCATTAATTTTCTCTTTGGAGTTGGGAGTGGATATGAATAACATTCTTTTTCTCAATTTTCTCTCTTTGTCCCCTTTTTGAATCAATATATTTATAATCTGTGTTGCTCTGTTGGCCTCACAATAACAGGACATTTGTTCTTCATAGTGAAACATTTGAAAAATGGGATGCGCTTGTTCAACTTGCATTTAGATGAATTTGATAATTATCACAAAATAATTTATTATGGTGTTAATTATCGTGTACTTGACATTTAATTAGTAGGTCTTTTGTATTGTAAAATTGGTTTTAATAGATAAAGTGAATTTTATTTTGTTTTTTGTTATTTGATTTTAATATTATGTTTATGATGTATGTTTTGTAGCCCTGAAGAAATCTCTTGAATAGAGACGAAACGCGTTGGCTACTCGTGAAAATCTGATTTTATGAGGATTTTAGTAAAATAAGTTTTTATAATATAAAAAGAATCTGTGAATAATGTGCAACTAATGTATTTGAAACAATGGAGAATATATATTCATAGGAGACAATTTGTTTGTGCTGGTAATTCTTGTGTATTACACCATAAAAGCATTGATCCAAATGCACTGTGTCTGTAACGTTAGCGCTGTCTTCAACCTAACAAATACAAGGGTATTCCCATCCAGCTCTGCAAGAGACGAGGTACCGACAGACAGAGCGGGGCCTCATTTTCCTGAGCGGATGCCAGCTGAGGTGAGGAGAGTTCGGTACACAGACGGGACTTGGGTCGATACTCCTGAAATGTTTTTCCGAGAGTCTCTGAAAATCCCAGGGTAATGGAGGTGGTATAATTATAACCATCTTTGCTATATATTTTTGAATTTTCACTGATACACAGATTGCAGTAGCGTAAGTTTTCTAGGTCCTGACGAAAGTCTGATCAAGGTTGATCAATAGGCTGAAACATGTAGACCTTATTTTCTGGACTTTAGCAGTTATTATTTCAAACTGCATTTGCACTGGCTTTTTAATCTTGTCTCCCGGACAGTGTTTATTAAAAATGGTGTCTCTGTCCCGGTAGATAATTTTAGCATCTGCACATTTTTTACTTGCACTGCATCCATCACCACCAAATATATTTGCACTATTACACTAGACTGATTCATGTTATTAAAACAAATACTCTTGCACAGACTACATCCTTGCAAGATTGGTGAGCTCTTTGCTCACTAAGTGTGTAGTCCTGAGTTGTTGTAGGGCGTCACAATTCTAAATGAATCCCAAATGATGATATATGCTACTTTCGTGGCTGATGGGATTTGTCTTTCAGTTTTGAGACTTTCTCTAACGTTACTAATTTGCTCTGCTGTTCCTCATAGTGCTCATTTTGATCAGACCCTAGGTTTCTGTGGTGTTACTTATATGTGGATATTAAGAGAATTGAAACCATTGGGTCTTTAAATATGTTTCCCTTGGACCCCCTATCTTAATGTTTTGTTGTTAACAAATTGCATTATTTTTGCCTAGCTTTGGACAGAGCATATGAATAACATGATAATAAGGCTTACTAAGAAATGAACTGCATGTATAATTGCTTCTCAGTACATTATTGTGTAAGTGTAAATCATGTAAAATTCACCATTAGAAAAAGATGTCAAGCTAAAACTTGAAACTAAAATGAAGCCTCAGAGTGGGCCCTGTTGTACTTCATAACAATGTCAGTGTCCTTTTCCATAAAAATCTGTCATTAGATATAGTAAATTTAGATTCTGATAATGAAGATAGACGGACAAGTCTTTATGATAGGATTCATTAGGTTATGTTCTCCATTTCCAATATACATGATCCTAACGGGGCGATATTCAATTTTGGAAAAATCTATCAGGTAAATTATTATCTTGAGTTCACAGTTACCTTGTAGTTGGGGGAAATTGTAATGAACTAATGGACACGTCATTGGACAGATGATCAACTTTGAAACATGTTCATAACAAAACATACCTTTTAAAAGAGTAGTCACATCAAGAAGTTTAGTAGAATACATTATATATTTTTGGACAAACACTTTTACCAATGTTTGCTTTATGTCTAATTAGGATACATTTTTATTTCAGACCAAGCACCCTTATAATTGATTTTGATACACATTTTTATAAAAAACCTTATCTAACCTTTGCCGTTTAATTATTGAGTAAAGAGGAACACAGCGTGTAGTGATCAATTTCAGTCATTTACTACGGATTTATTTGAAATTAACAATCCTCAAAATTCCAAATGTGATTGTCTTTGGGATTCGTGTCAAGCAATGCCACAAGGATTTATTATTAATTATGTGGTTAGTAAAAAAGAAGAAATGTGGCAGGTGTCTTGTAATTTAATGCAACTCATCAAACAGCTTGAATGTGAATATTTCTCTTGTAATCATAAAAGGCACTCTTCAACATCTTCCTCAAACTAAATAATATTATAATCATATATCTATTGCAAACTCTGCCCTTTTGAGACTTAATGCAAAGTATTATGGTGGTCGTAATTAAGCAGGGAGTTGACTTACTATCTATCTTCTATTGAAGTAATCATTTTCTTGATTTTCTTTTAAGACAACGCCATCACACAGAAACAAAATGCATTACATACATGCTTGTTCAACACCCAGTTGAATTCCCTCCCTCCTGATATGGTAGTAAACTTCCGCTGTTGCATGGATCTCCAGTGAGGATCTTGTCCAGTGGTGGGTAGTCACTCTTCCCCCTCCCAGTATCTCTCCCCAGACCCTCTTGTGTTTCTTCAGGCATCCCTTTGCCTCATACACTAGCTTTAACCACACACAACATAGTCAAGTCTGCCCTCCAAGTACTCAGGGTGATGCTAGGCACAGAAGGAGGATGACCTACTGGTGCTCCCCAGTATGGCCCCAAGTTGCTAGCTTTGCTAAAGTTAAAGAGTAAAGGTCTCATACTGAAACCATCACAATTGTGTGTAGCATGATCCTAACGGGGCGATATTCAATTTTGGAAAAATCTATCAGGTAAATTATTATCTTGAGTTCACAGTTACCTTGTAGTAGGGGGAAATTGTAATGAACTAATGGACACGTCATTGGACAGATGATCAACTTTGAAACATGTTCATAACAAAACATACCTTTTAAAAGAGTAGTCACATCAAGAAGTTTAGTAGAATACATTATATATTTTTGGACAAACACTTTTACCAATGTTTGCTTTATGTCTAATTAGGATACATTTTTATTTCAGACCAAGCACCCTTATAATTGATTTTGATACACATTTTTATAAAAAACCTTATCTAACCTTTGCCGTTTAATTATTGAGTAAAGAGGAACACAGCGTGTAGTGATCAATTTCAGTCATTTACTACGGATTTATTTGAAATTAACAATCCTCAAAATTCCAAATGTGATTTTCTTTGGGATTCGTGTCAAGCAATGCCACAAGGATTTATTATTAATTATGTGGTTAGTAAAAAAGAAGAAATGTGGCAGGTGTCTTGTAATTTAATGCAACTCATCAAACAGCTTGAATGTGAATATTTCTCTTGTAATCATAAAAGGCACTCTTCAACATCTTCCTCAAACTAAAT
Source organism: Triturus cristatus (assembly GCF_964204655.1). Lineage (NCBI taxonomy): Eukaryota > Metazoa > Chordata > Amphibia > Caudata > Salamandridae > Triturus > Triturus cristatus. The sequence goes on along the minus strand of NC_140587.1, from coordinate 476,626,057 downwards.
AATATTATAATCATATATCTATTGCAAACTCTGCCCTTTTGAGACTTAATGCAAAGAATTATGGTGGTCGTAATTAAGCAGGGAGTTGACTTACTATCTATCTTCTATTGAAGTAATCATTTTCTTGATTTTCTTTTAAGACAACGCCATCACACAGAAACAAAATGCATTACATACATGCTTGTTCAACACCCAGTTGAATTCCCTCCCTCCTGATATGGTAGTAAACTTCCGCTGTTGCATGGATCTCCAGTGAGGATCTTGTCCAGTGGTGGGTAGTCACTCTTCCCCCTCCCAGTATCTCTCCCCAGACCCTCTTGTGTTTCTTTAGGCATCCCTTTGCCTCATACACTAGCTTTAACCACACACAACATAGTCAAGTCTGCCCTCCAAGTACTCAGGGTGATGCTAGGCACAGAAGGAGGATGACCTACTGGTGCTCCCCAGTATGGCCCCAAGTTGCTAGCTTTGCTAAAGTTAAAGAGTAAAGGTCTCATACTGAAACCATCACAATTGTGTGTAGCAACACATTTTATAAGAATTCTGACATTTTAAATTGTTTTAATGAATTTTATACTACATTATACACTCCAGAACATGAATTAATCAGGGAAGATTGCAGCAACCATTCAATATAATGGCTACAAATTCAAAGATTCACCAGACCTGTCTGAACTAGGAAAAATATTACAATTAAATATTTTTTTTATTCATTGTATGTCATCTCTAAAGATAAAGCTACATTAGCAGATGTTTACTTGGTTGAATTTTCTTCAATTCTTTTTGCATATTCTTGTACTAAAATTAATGCTACTTTTCCAATATATTTTCATAAAAAGGTGAGAACATTAGCACCTTGCCTGGTGACATGTTCCACCATATATAAAAAAAGAATAAATATATCTACTTATATAAGAATGATTCACCAATCTCCCCAATTATTACACATTGTAATATTATTGCAAATGTTTTGGCTTTATGCACAAAGAATAATATTGCAGAATGAGTTGAACTAGAACAGATATGGTTTGTTAAAGGAAGATATATTTCAGATAATTCAAGAGCTGTACTAAACATTATTTATGGAGCTTCTCAAATGGTTGGTCTAATTGCAGCTGGATTTGGTACAATAATACTATGTTACATTAACATTCTTTATTCTGGCTAGAGCACCTTCATTTTTGTTAATGATATACAATCTTCTTACATTTCATTTCAACATAGAACTGGAAAAAGATGCCTCCTATCACGTGTCCTGTTTATCTTAACTTCAGAGCAAATTCTTTCTAAAAAATTACTTTGTTCTCGCATTTCTCTGAAAACAAAGATAATTAAATAAAATTCACAGCATATACTGATGATATATCATTGTGTATAGCCAATCCAACTTCCTCCATCCCTGATTGTTTTAGATTTTATCTTCTTCCTCTGCTACATATGGTTACATATTAAACATTGATACATTTGAGATAATTCTGCATTATAAATATTGTGTATAAGAACTTTGTAAACATATTGCCTTTGATTATTCAAACACTGCTACTGAAACTTTCTTGCTTAATGTTTATGAAGTTACTAAAATAAATAAGTATTTTGTCAGAAATTTAAAATTGGCCACTTGTTTTTGTCTTGATGGGGCTGATTAGGGATCATCAAAATGATGATGATGCCCATTGTCAATTTTACCTTGTTCATGCTTCCTGTTAAACTCCCTGTAGAATGTTATAATAAATTGATTCTCTTCTTTCCAACTTTCTATCGATCAAGAAAAAAGCATATAACTATCCAAAAGCTTAAACATTCTAAAAATAATTACGCTGCCAATTTTCCAGATTTTATGAAATATCATTCTGATTTTGCCTTTGAACAGGTTTGGACTACACTCTCTAAGATTCCCCTTCTAAATCAAAGTATATGGTAAAAATAGTACTATCCCATCTCATCATTTACCTTCAAAGATTATATATACAATACATGTCACAGAAGCCCCAAAAATTCTTACCCTGTTATTAATTATTCTAGCCTAATGGCTAAATCTTTTCTCATGCTTGAGCTGTCTGATTTACAAATTTCTCTTCACTCCCGGTAATATAAGATATGACTTTACGATTTGGGAATATCTCTGGTTACAAGGTGAATGAACACAAAACGGAAATAATGGCCTGGAATATGATACCCGGCAAAAGCATATTAAGGAGGAAATGAGATACTTTGGAATCAGAATTGCTCAAAATATAGAAAGCATTCCAGAAGTTAATTTCCAGAAAATCAACAAGGAAGTTTTGTAAATTATTATCACTTTGGGCCCATCTGCCATTGATGATTATCGGAATGGTAAATCTTGTCAAAATGCCGATCCTTCCAAAATACACCTTCCTGTTTCAGAATATACCAATGGTTTTCAAGGAAGAGTGGCTCAAAAAGCATCAGACTAAGATTTCTAGTTGTATTTGGACCTCTAAAGGAGTATGGATTGCCTGGAAAAAGCTCAGATGACTGTATATTTTTACTTACCCTCCTTTATTTCTTTCCCCTCTATCATTCCTTTATGATATCATATGTAAAATGCTCTCTTTTCTTTATTAACATAGTAATTGCATGTTTTACAGCTCTTTTCATATACTAAATACAGTTATATTGGTTCTTCATTCTATTATACTGAATTTTTGTTGCACTGTTTTATTGTCTTTGGGAATTGTTTTAATGATTATCGACTTCATGTAAAAATGAAAAGAAACACACAGTTTACTTACATTTTCCAAGTGGTATGGCTGCATGATTTGCAACCGAGGTTAGTGATCACCTAGGGACCTCAATAACTCAATATATGTTTGAAAGTTAGAGACAGAAGGTAATCCAAGATGATGTCGCTTGCATGTCTCCCACCAGTTTTTCTTTCACAGAATACCCAATCGTATCAATCTCAAATTATGGGTACAATAAACACAAATTCCTCATCATTTTCATGAGGATTATTATAGAGCTTTAGGCCTTGGTCATTCAGCAATGAGAACCCTAAAATCCAGGCATTTGATAAAACTGTGAACCAAAGGTAAACAAGAGGTTTGAAGTGTGTGGCTCCATCACCTTTCCTACCAGATGCAACCTTATATGTCTAACTTAGATTTTTAAAAACACACAATTTCCTAATTTTCATGTGATGGATAACTCTGGACTCTCACAGCCATTGGCAAATGCCCTACCATTGGCATTCCCACCCTTCTCCTGATGGATTATGGTGTGTTGCATATGTAGGTGGGCCTATCTTAAGGGACAGGAAATTGTGAAAACTGAGACCATGTCAAGGCATTGTGAGAGGAGGAAAGATAGAGAAATTAGCAATGGAGGACAGCTGCAATATTTGGGTATCCCATTATCTGACATCTATAGAACTATTTAAAAAACCCAGCATTTATAAATACTCTAGACACATACAGATGTTCTGGGCCATTTGTTTTACACGGATCACACAAGTGTTTTGCAGGGACCACACCAGCGTTTATTACCCATAATGCCTTCAACTGTCAAATAAAGGGAGGAGGCTGCAGCATCTGAACTGGGATTTGGCTAGTAACCAGGAAAACCCTGTTAAATCTGGACATTACTGAAACTTAGAGACCATGCAGGGCTTTGGGTGGTAGGAAAAGTAGAGGAGTCTCTAAAAGTAGTAAAGTGAATGCTTTAAACGCATGAACTCATTTTATGTGATTTCCAAAGAGTGCCACACGACCAGTATTTTGGTTCCTCTTTGAGCTTTCTGTTATTGAGAATAGATATAGATCATAACTGATACACACCTAAAGCCAGCCAGGACTGCTGCCTTCATCAGTGGTTGTTAGATGTTTTAAGATACATCAGTAGAAACAATGATTTTCTTGTAAATAATTAATAATGAAAATGTCTCAATTCGGAAAATATGAGACTGAATTGAACATTGGAAGAGGTAGTGTCTTTAGATTCTATCAATAACTCTGGCTAAGGTCACTCTATGTAAGGCATGTATGCCCTTTTTCTGTACACATCACATCTATATGTCTGTCTTGCATTTCATCTTGTTGCTCTCAGCAACTTCTTTTCAATTTCTCTTGAATGCACTTCTTTGCATCACCTTCAGTTCACTACCCCCAATCACACAATGCACCCATTCACCTGTAAGCACTTCATTTTCTGCATTTTCTTTTACTTTTACCTTGTCAGTATTTTGACAGCTGTGTACCTCCTTCACATATATTTGCACAGAATCACAATAGCAACTGGAAATTGTGATCATTGCTTTGTGTACTCTGCAGACCGGATAAGCCTGAACACCTTTTTGAACCACTGACAGGCACTGTGATAAACTTGGAAAGCTTTCAGCCTCAACTCTGGAGCTCACCAATAGTGGCCCTTTATAAACATCTAGAAGCGACTCAGTTCAAAGTATGCACTATCAAGAGTAATATATGACATCAACAAAATACTGAAAAACATCATCCTTGATATAGCAAACTTTAAGGATTAAGTAAAACATGCAAATTATAAATAGTAACTAAATGGCTAACATGGAATACGTTATTGTTTTTGTTTTGCATTCATTTTTCAGAAATTGATCAGTTTTTTTGCCATTAAGGTTAAGGACATAATTATTGGGCAAGATATAGGGAGCAATTTCAATGTTCAATTTCATTTACGACTGAGTCTAAGACCTGGAGGGAATCTGTCTTCTTAATGCCCTGAGACCATGGAAACTTCCAGGTAGTGAGGCATGCATGGGTCCCACAACATGTCCTTAATAAGAATACCCTGGAAATATCATACTATGGGTGATAATAACAATTTCTCCATGTATATAATATGGGTTTTATGTTCTGAAACTTGTGGCCAGTAGCAAAATGTGTGCAATTCTGTGTTCCCACATTTCTCCTCATAAAAACAACACCCAACATATGTGGGTGAGCCCAAACTCACAGCCTAGCAACATGTCAAAGCTGTGAAGCTCAAGTTCATATGGTTTTCACAGCATTCAGATATTCCTGGCCCTTGTGCTAGATCTCTCATTATTTTCACATTTACAGGCCGTTCTGAGCAAATTACATTGGTGAGGTCCATGTTAACAACACTACCACCCTGGATTTCCTTATAGCTCTACATTTCCAAAATGTCAGTGGTTCATTGGGTTCTCTGGATGATAACTGATACTGAGAACAAATGCTGCAGCCACCCTTCATTACATACATCTTCCTTTTTTTTTTAGCATATCTGACTCCCTTGATATGCTTGTAATCATGGCAATTTCTTATCCTATGTGACTTGCTGGCAACAAAAAATCAAACAAAATCATGCAGTCTGCCAAGTTGTCGCTCTGCAAAGCTTTTGTTTTTGCTATGATTGAACACATCAAATGGAATAGGGGCATCAACTAATAAACAGTCTTTATTAGCAATAATGACATCAAGGGTGGCACCTTAGCCATTTGTGGGTTTCATGCAGTGATGGATCAAATTGTGACTGAGTACAAAGGAAGAAAGAAGTAAAGATGCTGGATCAGTGAGATTACCCGCAATGCAAGTTTAACACGCCAGCAAATATAATAGTTTTGAACAGGAACAATTAAGAGTTAATATGAGTGAAGCATTGTTCAATAAAGGAGATACTTTTGTTTGGTGAGTATGTGTATTCTAGTTGGCATTGAAGCAGTGAACTTCAGTTCTATTTCTATGCATTCAAAGGTGGGGAATGGTTCTGATTTCTCATCTTGTCAGTGAATTAAATTTGAAAGTATCAAGGCTACTCCACCTCCTATTCCTTAACTAGCTTTCTTGATCAAACTAGATAACTGTGTAATCTGGAGGGATCCAGAAGCGCATGATGGGTTGTGATGTATCTTTATGCCATGTTTCTGTCAATATCATAAATGCCTGATTTAGACTGACATTGAAGTCTGCAAACTTGATATGTTTTTTAATCGCTCCTGTAGATTTAGCTAGTAGGCAGTATATAGTGGAAGTGTAAGCCTTCTCTTACTCAGCAAAATCTCAATGAGGTGATGAGGTTCCTCCCATCATGTAAGAATTTTTTCAAGGAGTTTGATTATGGCCAGTTAAAACAAGAATAAATAGCCTTCAGAAGTTAACGGTAAGATATAACTTGGTAGCCCTTGAATGGTAATGCCTTATTGGTAATCTGATTTTCTGTGGACTTAGAGAATGTGCAATTCTGCTAGGAAATTCAGTTTTTTCTGGGATTGGATCACATTGATAGAATTGGTAGTAGAGTAGTGAGTGTGGTTGGAGTATATATTGAATGGGAAGTTAGGAAATAGGTGAATAGAAGATTTTATAAGGTATCAACTCAAATGATGAGGAGTATAGAAAAAGTGGAGAATAGATGGTTAAATGATAAGTGTTTTAGTTTAGAAATATTTTGATCATGGGGGTTAAGAATAAATTATAGCATGACCAATGTAGAGCATGGTGGTAGAAGTTAGAGGGAGTACAGACGAATATTGAGATGAGTTGATACAAAACATATGATCAGCTTAATTGAAAAAGGAGAAGATGCCGGAGGAGCCTAGCGCTTGACCAAGATGGCCGCGTGAGCTTAGAGCTCCCGAGACCCTCGCGCCCTCCGTCGACTATCCTGTCTCTAATCCTGATGGTAAGCATGGCACCGTGTTGCTGAGTTGTCAGGGAGGCGATTGATGCTACCCGCGGTCGGATCGCCCATCGGGAACCGGGCTTATGACTGGCGAAAGATTGCGGCCTAACTCCCGGAGATGCCAGGGGCTAGAGTTGGCAGGATGCCCGACTCCTAGTTGATCAACAACGGCCTGGTGAGGTGTGAACTGTCGGACGGAGGCCCTCGCTCTTTCACTTTCGATTTCGTTCCCTTTGTCTGCCCGGACACTGCAGAGCTCTGGGTGGCTTTATAACCCCAAGGACGCTCGGCGGGCTACTTTGGCAGAACAAGGCGGCCCTGCTCACTCTTTATACCTCTCTCTGAGAGGGAACGGTCTTCACTGCATTGGACTGCCTGGAGTCCATTATGTCGGGCAAGGCAGAGGGAGATCGGCTGAAGACTAAGTCCACCAGGCGGGGAACGTATTCCCAAGTCAACAGTATGGACCGCTACGCCCTCCTGAAGACATCGCCGAGTGGATCGAGCCAGGCGCCGGATGCCCAGAAGGAGGACTCGCCTGGGACACCGGAGCTCTCCCTGCAGGATGTCATGGGCGCGCTTGATGGGATGCAGACCTCGATGGGGAGGCAATTCGAGGCCCTGGCGCATAAGGTGGATGCCATCCTGGTGGATGTCAACCTGATCCGCTCGGACCTGGGCAAGACAAACGAACGCGTTAAGGACCTGGACCACAAGACCACGGGCCTCACTGATGATGTTGCGGATCTGCAGAACGAGGTCCGGAAGCTGAGGGCCGAGAGTGACCTTGCCGCCCGCCGGCTGGAGGACTTCGAGAGCCGGTCCAGGCGCAACAACGTGCGCGTCATCGGGGTCCCGGAGTCCTCGGATGAGGCTTCGACGGACCTGCTTGTGGAAGATTTGGTCCTCAATCATCTGAAGCCTAGGGGCCTTGGAAAGTTTTTTGCGGTGGAAAGGGCCCATAGGGTGCCGGGCGGACGGCCCAAGGCGGGTGCCCCGCCGCGGCCGATTGTCGCCCGGCTCTTTCATTTTCGAGATCGGGACGCTATCCTGCAAGCTTCGAGGGTGACGGGCCCAGTCCCCTTCCAGAATGCGTCGGTGAATTTTTATCCGGACTTCACCCAGCAGGTGCAGAGACAGAGACAGAGCTTCCTGGGGGTGAAGCGAAGACTTCGGGAACGGGACCTGAAGTATGCCATGCTCTTCCCCGCCAGACTACGGGTGGTGCATGAAGATCGGACATTCTTTTTTGACTCTCCTGTTATGGCCGACGAATGGCTGGACGCTTTGCCCCGGCGACGGACCGGGGACGACACAGCCGAGCATGGAGACAGTGGCCGGGATGGACAGGGCTGATATCTCAAAGCTGGCCTGACTTGATTTGACCATACTTGAAGATTTGAACAGAGTGCAGTAACTGTGGAGGGTTCCGGGAGGACGAGGGGTGCTCTTTTCCTCCCTTAGGGTACTTTTTGTAGATTTTTGTTTTTGTAGGGCGACAGGCACACTGCAAGTTGGGGGGGCTTTTTAAGCTGCAGCAGGGGTGCAGGGTGGGGGGAGTTATGGGGAGTTTGAGTTTGTTGTTGGGGGGTTTATTTCTGCAAGGCATGATGATTATCCTCAGGGCTGCTCCATGGTGGCGCCTCGGGTGTGGGGTGGGCCTCTTTCCGTTTGAGGATGGGGGGTAGAGGCTTAAGTGTTATAAGCTGGAATGTTAATGGTTTGGGGGATCGCATTAAGAGGGGGATTGTTTTGCAATTTCTGAAACGTTCAATGCCAGACGTTGTCCTGCTGCAGGAGACGCATCTCATAGGCAATACGTGCTATGCCCTGAATAGGAAGGGGTATAAATTCATTGCACACTCGGGATTCTCTTCTGGGTCCAGGGGTGTGGGCATCCTCGTTAGAGCATCGTTGCCTTTTGAGGTGGACTCCACCATTGTTGACGATAGGGGGAGGTTTGTGGCGGTGGCGGGGCGGTGGGAAGGAAGGACTTTGGTTTTGGTTTCGGTTTATGTCCCGCCGGCCCTGCAGGCCTCCACATTTGCTGAACTGGGCAGGGCTTTGCTGACTCTCCCGGGGGGCATGCTGGTAGTGGGAGGGGATTTCAACGCTGTGGGTTCCGGACTGTTGGATAGATACCCGCCCAGGGACACAGGGGGGGCTCAGAAATGGCTTCCAGACCTCCTGGATACGTTTGGCCTGATAGACTGCTGGAGGCTCCGGCACCCCACACAGCGTCAATACACGTTTCACTCCGGGGCGCATGGTAGCCTCTCCAGGATTGACTACCTGCTCACTCTGGCCGCACATGCCTCGTTGATATCCGAGGCGAGGCACATGGCACGTGGTATCTCTGATCACTCGCCAGTGTGGATCCGGCTGGATCTAGGTCGGGAGGGAGGAGGGAGGGTGGCCCCCATCAACCCATGGTATTTCCGAGACCCCAAGATGCGCAGCGCCCTGGTAAAGAAGGTAGATAATTACTTTAAGGACAATCTGGGAACCGTGGACTCGGCGGTGTCGCTGTGGGAAGCTTTTAAGACCGTGCTTCGGGGGGAGGCCCTCTCCCTGGTGGTGACTGCCAAGAATCGGAGGGATTGCGAGGTGCGGCAAGTGGAGGAGGAGATTGCGGCCCTTGAAGGGGATATGGAGGAGGAGGTCACAGAGTCCTCATTGCATGAGCTTTGCTTGAAGCAGGCGGAGTATAGGGACCTGGTGACGAACGCCGCCAAGACCCTCAGCAGGGAACAACAGGGCCGCCTGTATGACGTTGGGGATAAGGCAGGGAAACTCCTGGCGTGGCTGGACAGGAAGGAACGGGTCAATAGAGTGGTGCCAGAGTTGATTGGAGAGGGGGGAGAGGCGATTCTGGAACCTGAGGGGATTGTGGAGTGCTTCGCGGAGTATTTTCATAGGGTTTATTCCTCTGTGTCGGACAGGCCGCCCGAAGACTCGTCTGATCTCCTCCGTGATATCGAGTTGCCCTGCCTCTCTGACATAGATCGGGACGATTTGGATGGCGACATCACGGTTGACGAGGTGGCGGGGGCGATTCGCGCGTTGAATTCGGGTAAGGCCTCTGGACCGAACGGACTGCCGATCGATCTGTACAAACTGTTCCCGGATAGGGTCGCCCCTCACCTGCGCGCCATGTTTTTGGAGGCGCGGGGGGATGGGATCCTTCCGTTGGATCAGCGGCTGGCGTCGATCGTGGTCATACATAAAGAGGGTAAACCCCGAGATAGATGCGCCTCCTATCGGCCCATTTCACTCCTCAACGCTGAGCCGAAAATTCTGGCCAAACTCCTGGCTACCCGTTTGATTAGGGTACTTGGCGATCTGGTCCACCCGGATCAATCTGGCTTTATACCGCACCGAAACACAGCATTGAACCTTAGGCGTCTTCATGGCGTCATCGCCAGGGCGGGCACGCTGCGTGAGCCGGCTGTTGTGGCATCTCTTGATGCCACGATGGCCTTTGACACGGTGGAGTGGGCATATTTATGGGCCGTGCTGGCCAAGTTTGGTTTCGGTTGCGGGTTTGTGAGTTGGGTTTGGTTGCTGTACGAGGGGCCACTAGCGAATGTTGTGGTGAATGGTCGGGCATCTACTCCGTTTCAGCTTGGTAGGGGTACTCGGCAGGGCTGCCCCCTGTCGCCTCTGTTGTTCGCCCTCGCCCTTGAACCGTTGGCTGCGTGGATACGTTGGCACCCGGATATACGGGGCCTTCGGTGGTCGCCTGATCACGAGGACCGTATTTCGCTTTATGCCGATGATATCCTGCTGTATCTTGCCTCACCTAAGAAGTCACTTATAGTGGTCTGTGACGTACTCGCATCGTTCGGTAGGAACTCGGGGCTTGTGATTAATTGGGGCAAATCGTACTTGTACGTTCTTAGTGGCGAGGTCCCACCGATCCCTAGAACATGTTCGATACAGGTTGCCCAGCAAGGTTTTGTGTATTTGGGGATTTTTATATCCATGGATCCTGCTGTGCGCTATGAGAGGAACCTGCTCCCCCCCTTGGCACGCTTGAGGCGAGATGTTGAAGGTTGGCGGAGGCTGCCGCTCTCCCTTGTTGGGCGTGCGGCCCTGTTCAAAATGATGTCTCTTCCCCGCTTCCTCTACGCCCTCCAGAACACCTTGGACTGGGTACCGGCCAAATACTTTCGGGAGGTCGAAGGCCTCCAAAGGACGTTGCTGTGGGATGGGCGGCCGCGAATAGCTATTTCAAAGTTGACGCTCCCATGGTACGATGGGGGCATTGCGCTCCCAGACATCCGACGATACTATTGGGCCACGCAGCTGAGCGCGATCAACCATGGGTTTTACGGCCCTGCCCTCAGCCCTGGGTATGCCATGGATAGGTGGCTGCTGCGCGGCGGCAACTACTACAGGGCGTTGTATTCGCGGTCCTTAGACTCGTCCCTCACGGGGCCCACAGGTGTGGCGGTGCGCGTATGGAAGATGGCGACCGCTGGGCTGGAAGGATAGGCTAACCCTCGCTACCCCATTGTTTGAATCGGAAAGGTTGGGAAGACTCTGGCATACGAAGGGCTTTGATAAGTGGGATCTGATAGGTATATCCAAGGTGGGAGATGTGCTGCATAAGGGGAGGGTGAAGTCCTTCGAGGAGTTGCAGACTGAGTTTGAGCTAGGGCCCTCAGAGTATTTTAGGTATACCCAGCTGCGTCACGCCCTCCGATCAGTCCTCGTGGAGGGTGAGAAGGTGCCGGAGTCCTCTCCCCTTGAGGACCGAGTCCTTGATGGTCATATGCCCGAGAGCACGATTTCGCTCATATATAAGAAGTTGATAAACGTCCGGGCTGACTTGCTATTGGGGCTGAGAGAACAGTGGACCAGGGATGGCCTTGAGTTGGATAATGAGGACTGGCAGTCAGCGGTTTCTTCGCCTAAGGAGGTTGCGATCCCGTCGCGCCTGAGGCTGGTGCAGCTTAAAATACTGCACCGGGTGTATGTGACGGGGCCAAGGCTGGTCCACATGGGATTCTCGGAGGACGGCCTGTGCAGAAGGGGATGTGGTATGGTGGGTACTTTCCTGCACATCATTTGGGAATGTGGTGTCATTGTGGAGTTCTGGAGGAGAGTCCACGCAGTTATGGGGGAGGTGACGGGCATTGTGGTACAGCCGGAGGCGCGGTGTTGCCTCCTGAACGTCTGGGGGCCCACTGACCTCGATGAGGCGCAGACCCAATGGGTGACTCTGGGTAACATGGTAGCTAAAAGGGATATCGCGCGATTATGGGGCTCCTCGGGACCCCCTTCACTGACCGCGTGGAAGGAGAACATGGATTGGAGCATGTTTAGGGAGAAGACGGTCTACTGCTCTAGAGGTCGCCCCCGGAAGTGGCATGCCATCTGGGGGCGGTGGAACCAATACAGGGGGGGAATATGTCTTGCCCCGGACCTGGAACCTCCCGAGGAACAGCTTTCCCCCTGACCTACTTTCCAGCACAGTTTGGTTTTAGTAACCGTTCTGGGCCTCTGCTGTTCCCCTTTTTCCTCCGCACACAGTCTTATACTTAGTAGATGAGTGGGGTCCTGCCTCCCCGGGGGGCTTTCGCCATGGGCTTTCAATGTTCTGCCTTGCTGGGGTTTGTTGTGTGTTTTTTCTGTGTTTATTTAAAATTGGACCTTTGCATTACTCATCGAACTGTATTGGGGACACATCACTGTATCTAACTTGCAATGCTGCCGAACCTTCGGGCTGTCGGCTGAATAGCTGTGTCCTGAATTTCGAAATAAAGGTTTTCAAAAAAAAAAAAAAAAAAAGAAAAAGGAGAAGATATGTGACATGGGAAAGCAAAATAAGAGAAGGAAGGGAGAGTTATTTTCAAGATTAGGGAAAATGCCTACAAGAAGATAAACAGATGATACCTTCCCCAACCAGATTAAAAGCTATGTTTGGGTGTCACGATCACTGCTGGAAGGTATGTAGAGAAAGGGTAATGCTATTACATATGTGATGGTCATGCACACATGTCCACACTTATTGGTGAGAAATTCTATCTCACATTAGGTCTATAATAGATATCTCACACACTAAGAAAGAAAGAGGGAGAGATTGTTTCTTTGGCCTTCGCAAATCCTCCCTGAAAGAACTAATCATGCAAAAAAAAGGTGAGAAGGCTTAGGGTTGGTCAGTACCTACCTACTATTCTACCAAAAATGGCCATAGGTTTTTTAAATATTAAGAAGAGACACCTCATCCATCAAACTGTGGCAGACATCATCACTGGTGTCTTACCTCATTTCAGAATGTAAATACCACATGAATGAGCTCAAACAAAAGGTGGGAGCTCATATAATCTTTGTTCTGGAAAAATGCGGGAATACAGTAAGAGTAAAAATGATTCTGAGTATACCCTGGATATTTCCTTTTATTTAATGAGTACTCATATCATAGTTAAAAAAATTATGAGTAGATGTTAAAGGGTTTCAACATCCTATATTGCTGACATGTTTCAGCAGAAAAAGTTATTATGCAAATGAGTCACTCAACTTTCATCAGGGTGTCCATACCTCCCTGCTACCCCTTGCTAAATGTGAAAAGAATGTGTTCAAAGGAATGTGTAAGGCTCTATAACCTGACCAGCAAATGCCTCTTTGGGTCTGCCTTGAACCTCATTGGCTGTCAGGGAGTGGACACTTCTTTGTAGTCAAACTTATGCCAAGGGTATTCTACATCTACTTTGCACTCTGCCATCATTGAAGCACATCCACAGGTGAGGAGAGCCCACCTTAGATGTCAACATTATCCGGTGTGTGCATAAATAAGGACATTAGTGTATACCTGTAATAGAGTAGATCACATATAGGCCATAATGTGGACCAGGGGGTTTAAGGTCAACGATGAGGGTGTTTTATGCTAGTATGGCATCTGGTGTCCAGGCTCACTAAGTGTGAACACTTGTTTTATCAGGAACCATAATGACGGATCCTTGTTTTTTGGCCATAGGTACTCCAATTAGGGATTGTACAGTAGTGCTTGACACCTGGCAGACTAAGACCCCCGTAGAATCTATTAATCAACATTCAAGAGGCACAGAGTGTGGGTTACATGCATCCCCATATAAAGTCTCTGATCTCTCTATCTATGGAACACAATAGGGCAGTTTAACCAACAAAAGTAGCATATATAGAACATAAGTCAAATATGTGTTCACCATTATTTTTACAGCTTTGCTCTTGCCCCACATTAACATGTTTAAGTGAGACCCCTTTGCATATTCCATGCATATTTTAGCAATGAGAGTGGTCAAGGTTATCAATACAATGGTTTACAGGCCCTCTATTTACTAAACCACAGGTTTTTAAAGTGATCAGCTGTCCAGCTGAACTTGTAGTTCACACTAGCAGCCTTTGTAGTATGGTCGTACAATGGCAGAGCCTCACTTTTGTCCAATTGATCCCATAGCCAGAAAAGTGGGAGTACTCCGTGATAGCTAACATAAGCCAAGGTAGTGAAAGTCCTAGGTCCATAAGTGTAAGATGCTGCCAGGGTTTAATAATATTTTTGAAGGTCATGCCAGAGTAGGGACCTCTATAAACTCTTCAGATTGATGAATAGCCATGGCCAGAGGATCCAAAGCCAGGAGGAACAACAGAAGGGGAAACAAATAATAATTTCAATTTCTTACCAAACTCAATCCCATTCTGCAAAATATGGAGAACATGTATTCCAGTTTGATCCTGTCAAAATACCTTTGCAGCATCTAGGGACAGGTCTACTCTATCCTCTTTGGAATCCTTCGATGACCAGAGGACATGTGTGAGCATGCTTATAGGATTACGTGAAGACCACCTGGGCACAAATCCCACTTGCATGGGATGTGTTAGTATTGGGATGGCCTGTTTAAGCAGGGAGGCTCAAATTCTCACCAAAGTGTTAATGTCTACATTAAGCAATATAATAGAGCAATAGCTGCAGCATTGTAGAGAATTCTTCCCTGACTTTGGAAGAACTGGCATTACTTCTTTGTTAGAGATGGATGAAAGGGTACTTAATAGCTCCGCTTTCTTAAATGCATTATAGAACAGGTTCATCACTTCTAGTAAAGTCCATTTAAAATTTCCTCTGTGAATCCATCTTCCCATGGAGATTAATTATCGGGCAGGTTTGAGATGGCCTGTGCTATTTCTTCTTTCTTAATAAGGGGCATAATATTTCTGAAGAGCCTATTTTCTTAGTTTAGCGCCATTGGGCACATTCATCGATCCCACACTGGACACTTTATTGGCAATTCACAATTTAGCGAGTACACATCTGCCCACATCATCTGTCCACTTTTGGAGAACTGTGAATTAGAAAGATATTTTTTTATCAATATCACCTCTCCACATTATTTAGAACTTGTTTGAGTCGATTTTGTTGTGAATGAATCATGAATGGTTTGGCAACTGTATAAAATTCTCCCCACCCAATCTATCTCGAGTTTCTCTGCCTCCTAATACCTTATATTGTAATAGAGTTATGCTGGCTTCTTTAGAGACCAAAAATACTAGTACATTTTTCCTTTTTATGTAGTTTGTTAGACCATTCACATTATAAGAGTTAATATTCAGTGGCCTAGTTATCATGATATTTGGTGATGAGCTAAATGAAATGATGAGAGGGCCACAACCATGCATGACTGTATGACTTCAACAATCAGGAATGCCCCACTAGAAGAAATAGAGAAGGGGGGATTGCTATATATGTAGTCAATGATTGAGAGTACAGCGAGGACTGGTGAGTGATTGAGGATTCTGGAATAGAATCTTCATGGGCAGAGCCTATACCTCTAACTTGGTCAGTTCCCTTTTTGCTTCCTATCATTCTTTCTGTCCCCTCCTCTTCTGCCTCCACGCCACCAGCCAGACGACTGGAGTGACACTGGCCCAAGTTGGACTTTGAGGACTGGACAGTTGCCCTGGAGGCAACAAGACTTGACTTATCTGACAAAGTTACTTTACTTACTTGCAGCTTTAATGATCACTAACTCATTGGATATGATTCTACCTGCAAGGTGGCAAAAGAATGTGCAGCGAGGAAACACGTCCCCCTGGTTTAACTCCCACTTACTTGCCTTGAAAAAGGACTGTCAGTGTCTGGAGAGAAGTTGGAGAAAGTCCTATGATGAAGTCAGCAAACTTAAGCATATGAGTGTTGTTAGGTCAAATAAAAGCTTCTCTATTAGTCTATTTCTCCTCTGAAATTGAGAACTTCACTAACTCCCCCAAAGAGATATCTCAGGTCCTTAAAGACTTCACAGAGCCTAAGTTATCTGGCTCTGTTCCAGAAAGTTTAATTGAGCACAGTAATAATTTGGCTCTCTTCTTTCAAAAGAAGATATTGGAAATGTTCTCCTCCTTCCCTGATGGTGCAAACGTTGAGGAGTCCTCAGGTAGTAAGCCCCGTTACATGCAGTTAGAAGAGAATCTCACAGTCTTTCATGATCTTACAGTGAGATTTCTTACAGTTCCACAAAGGCCAATAAAGTCAGGCTTCCCTGCTCCCCACCATATTCTCTTCCAAGGGTCTGATATTATTGCTCCCACCCTGGTGAATCTACTTAATCTTTCCCTCATTAGGGGCAGGTCCCCCAACAATGGAAGCATGCAGTGTTTAAACCACTTTTAAAAAGGCTGCTCTGGACTCCCTTTGCCTGAGTAACTACAGGCCAATCTCTCTGTTACCAGGAGTCTAAAAGCTCCTTGAAAAACATGTCAACTAACATCTTTCTGCCTTCCTTGAGTTCATTGAAATCCTCCACCCCACGCAAATAGGGTTCAGACCACAGCATAGTATAGAACCAGCTTTGCTGGCAATGGTTGAGGAACTAAGACTACAGTTGAATCAAGGAGGTTCAGAAGCCATCTTTCTTTTAGACCTCCATGCGGCCTTCGACATGGTAGATCGTGGCACGCTTATTCGTAGGTTATAAAAAGTGGGTTATCAATGCCATGCACTGAAATGGCTCTCCTTTTTGGAGAACAGAATATTCCAACCCTTGTGCTGGACTACCTGGATATGCCCCCAGCTCCAAATGTGTGATAAAGAGCCTTGGAATGTGGCAGCATTCCAGCCTCACAATGAAGCACCAGGCCAAAAAGTTTGCTACTAATTGCTCTGGTGTCCTGAGACTGTTAAGTAAGGTTCTCAATCTTTTTCCTTTTTTAGCTAGAAGATTAATTGTCCAGGCTCTCATTATTTCACACCTTGATTATGGTAATGCCCTATGCCTCAGGTTGCCCCAATATGTGATCAAAAGGCTGCAGATTGATGCTGCAATGCTCTTT
The DNA here is from genome assembly GCF_964204655.1 of Triturus cristatus. Taxonomy (NCBI): domain Eukaryota; kingdom Metazoa; phylum Chordata; class Amphibia; order Caudata; family Salamandridae; genus Triturus; species Triturus cristatus. Next base: position 476,609,116 of record NC_140587.1, on the reverse strand, counting down.
ATGAACCTCCCAAGGCACCAATATGCAAAAAAGGCCCCGAAAGATCTTAACTGGCTCCCAGTGGAGCAGAGAGTGCAATTTAAGCCCTTATACATATGCACAGTTCACTTCAGAATAGATGCAGTCTTCTTCTAAGATTGTAGTCTACCCAATACATTCCTGGGAGGTCACTTAGATCCTCTTTAGCATACTTGCTACGGGTTCATAAGATCAGTTGGTCTCATTGAAGAGCCCATTAATTGTCTCATTTGGCCCCCAAACTTTAGAGCACTCTCCCACTTGAATTAGGTCATTGGACCAACACATTGTCTTATTGTAAGGCCCTGAAAACCTGTCTTTACAGTAACTCCTGGTGGTGAGCTGGCTATTATTTGACTGTTCTAATGATGGGTGCTACGCACTTTACAATAATCTTAGCATATGTCAAAATAGCATAAAATAGAATAGAATAGAATAGAACAGAAGAGGTGAGTGTGTGTGGAGTAAATCCACAGTATGAGCAGAAACAACTGCAGGCATATAGAGGAAAAAACAACAATAGAAAAAAATAAAAGAAAATATAATGAGGTAGATGGCCCAGTCTAAATCTGGTTTCTCAGTTGCGCTCAAAACTGTGTGTAGGCTGGTGTTTAAACAAACAGCAGTCATGCTATACTCCTTAGGCCATCCATTGTTCCACACAGGAGCACCCCAAAGTCTCAACTCTAAAAGCGTACCATCAAATTGCATGTATGAGAAGATAAGTGAGGATGAGACAATAGAAAGTGGAGCCTTTAATTGTAGCTTTGAGTGGGAAGAAGGTGGGTGAAGTGATGGGGGAAGACACAGTTAAAACTATAATATAATGAGTATTTCATGGCAATAAAGGATGGCAGGCTGCATCCCCTTTTCAAATAGTTCTTTACAGATTATAAATGTAACCTTCAAGTCTGTCCAGAGTCCTAATGATGTAAGGCGATGTGTAAAGGGCATGTGCAAGTGGGGATGCAGGGGGAGGAATCAGCCTCATGCTTGAGACATATAGTCACTTATTTCCATAAATTACTGATGCAAAAGTCCGAATAAAGGCATGTGTCAAGTGAACCAAACCACAAGCTGTATCTTCCACAAAAGGCTAAAGAATGTCTTATGTATTTGAACTCTTACTTGACAAGCCTTCCTAGTGGTTGGACTATTAGATGAGAAGGAGGGGGGAGCATGAATAGAGGTAAGGGCAGGTGTGGGGTAACAGGGTTTGAGGGATGGATCCAGAGAAAGGAAAAATGGACTGACAGATAATGAGAGATAGGAAGGTGGCTTCTGAGGGAAGGGAGAAGTTATGGAATTATAACTTCATGTAGGCAGTCCAGTAATGATACTCAGCCAGCTTGTTATTCAACCCTTAACAAGGGGTAGTATCGACATTTCTTCCATCAGTGATGTTGGTTTCAGCAGAAGCCTCGATTTGTTTCCATTATACTACTGCTTAATTTTCTCCACAATGTAAATCACTCTTTCTTGTTCCATTTTTCTTTTGAAGAGGTGGTCCTGAGGTCTACCATTACAATGTGAAGAGTTTGTAAGTATGGTGTAGGAATTTGGGGCCTTATGTTCATACATATAATTTAACTATTTGCTATTTATGGAAACAAATAAATCACAAATATCGAATGAGTAAATCATATATTCGTAAAGTAGCACTTGTCATGGTTCCCGTACGATGTCTGTAGTTAGCTGTCTAGCTTCCTCAACCAGGAAGCAAAACTTTAGGTCACCGCCATGACACTTCCGGGTGAGACCTCATAAGGACCTGCGGTGCTCAGCCCTCAGTGCTTCTGATTCTGGTTACAACTGAGATGGAGCCGAATCCTTGGACTGTTCCTTCCTCCACGGCTTTGCAAATAACAGCAATTCCGCTGCAGAACCGACACAGGAGTGCTGGTGTATCCGTTGGTGCAACTCACGCAGTAGAGTGTAGTTACTTCCAGCCGTGACTGTTCTGCGGATCAAAAGCACAGAAGCTCTTCTCAGCCACTTGTTCAGGCACGGCAGCAGCGTTTTGCCTTTTTCTCTTTTCCTTTGTTTTGACAATTCACCGTTGCCCTCTCCACGGTAAGCGCAGGAGAGCGTTACCGTTTAACAAGACGCAGCGACACGCACAGCCCCAATAGTTCTAGGCACGTGCAGGAGCGCGTTGCCTTTCCCTCTTCTACTTTTACTTTTCGGCACATTGTGAATTCCCTCATATCGGTAAGTGCAGGAGGGTGTTTGGGTGAATCACATCAATCAGCTCTACAGCAGTGGGACAGGAGAGCTGTCAGCCCTCTACTCGCCTCAAGCACCAAATCATGAAAACATCCAGGGTCCAGGCATTTCCGAAGCCAAAGTGATCAAGATTATCAGTCGTATGAGGAATGATGGTGCACCTGGGCCAAATGGAATACCTGCTGCAGTTTATAAAACAAATCGATCATTCTGGGCAGAGCTCCTTACACCGCTCTTTAAACAAGCCTTTCTTACAGCTACAATTCCATCCACCTGGCAGGGCTCAATATTACATCCACTTTATAAAAAGTGTAAATGCTCAAATCCGGCCAATTATTGGCTAATAGCTTTATTGGACATCGAAGCTAAGGCCTATGCTCACGTCTTGTTGGCAGAACTCAAAAACTGGGCTACAGAAAACAGCATCATCCCACGTACTCAGTCAGGCTTCAGATCAGGCTGCTCCACGACAGTTAATATAATAGCATTGTCCTACCTGTCGTGGAGACCCACTTTGGCCAATCATCTGCCTCTATTCTGCTGTTTTGTGGACTACAGTGCAGCATTCAATAGAGTCAATCGAGGGATGTTATGGAACAAATTAAACTCCTGGGGGATTCCATCCGCACTCCTCTCTGCACTAATGTCACTGCATCAGAAAACTTGGGTGAGGATTAAAACAAGTGCCATAACAGTATCTGCAAAAATTACAAGCAAAAAATGGTCTGAAGCAAGGCTGCGTATTAGCCCCACTACTATTTAATCTTTATACCGCTGACTTGTCTAAAGAACTGGCAGGTGCAAATCTGGTAGCTCCAAAATTGGGTGGCATACGACTACAGATTATGCAATATGCCGACAACATTATTATTATGAACCATACAAAAATAGGTCTACAAAGAGCGCTCACTGCCCTTAACACATACAATATAAAAAACAATCTTCTGATGAATGAGTCAAAAACTAAAGTTGTGATTTTTGGGAAACATCAAAAAAAGAAAATGTTGTCTTGGCGAGCAGGTGGTCTACATATATCAACCTGCACTAGCTATAATTATCTAGGAGTTTGGTTTAATGAAAGAGGAAATCAAGTAGCCCATCTTAAACATCTTCGGCCCAAGGGAGCAGGGGTCATACATACTCTGAGGCGCTTGAATCGGCATTTGCACAGCCCCACAGCCGAATCAATCTTGAGGGTCCTACTAGCCAAACTACTTCCGGCAGTGTCTTATGGTCACCTGGCTTTCCCTAGCAAAATGGACACATATTTTGTGAATTATCTAATAATGGCCTATAAGAAAATATTTTCGTCTCCCCAGCATGCAAGGAGGGCGAGGCTGAGACTTGAGCTGGGCCTGGCAAGCGCAGATCTTCACTGTCTAGGAGTCTTAATTAAATTCTATATCTACACTCTGCGTGCACCAGCTCAATCCATGAAAGAACAATTGCAATCAGTGTTCATGGACGAACTCTCTCCCTGGTACAGACAGCTGCACCTGGCCATTTCCACATTGAAGATTGAAATCATGAGCCTCTCTAATTCAATCATTCCTCTGTCAACGTGGAAAAAAACTATAAAAAGCCAAATTACTCTAGTGTCATTCGAGAGAGACATTGCTCTGCTTCCCAAAAAACCACTCCTTACAACTCTCGATGCCTCGTATATTAAGGGGAAACCTCAGCCATATTTTAATTACTCTCTCCAATCACAGACTGGTAATAAAAGTATTTATATGAGGCTGTTAGCCCTTCCAATTCATGATTTTAACCCGCTGTGGGCTCGGAGGAATGGTCAGCTAACTTGTAGGCTCTGCAATTATCTACATGAGTCCTGGTTACATCTGTTGTTGCCCTCATCTTGCCAATGATCGTCGACGTCTACTGGTCCCAGTCTATCGGGAAAAATTACTGAGACACTGCAGGGAAGCATCTGATTTGTGCTTCAGTAATAAATCAGCCCAAGTTCTAGCAAGGGCTAGGAAGTTTGTTAATATTATTTTAACTGCACTGCATAATGTCCAGCACTAAGAAAAGACAAGTCCTATCCTTATTGCACAAACAAACGTTGATGAAAATTAACTATTGGTAAAAAGCATTGTGACATTTTGTTACTGTCTTTCACGCCATACACTCCCCTTTTGGACTAATCGGCTAACTGGGATATATTGCCATCAACCTGAAATGCTGCTTTTGGAATTGACTGAAAATATGTCAATCTATGTAGATTCTTTTCTTTTACCTCATGTAAAAACTTTAAAATCATACATTAGAGATACTAAAGACTTGCTAGGCCACATCGCATCATTGCAATGGATTGAAGGCTATACATTGATGGTATTGGATATTACAAGTCTATATACTTCAATAGCACATCAAGATGGGCTGGCAGTGATGGAATACTTTCTTAAGAAACGTCCGCTGAAGTATATGGAACATAGCGGATTGGTACTGGACTTTGCCAGATTTTGTCTAACTAATAACATTTTTCTCTTTCAGACACAGATGTACAGGCAGACCTCGGGCACGGCCATGGGCACCTGCTTCGCCCCCAGCTACGCGAATTTGTTCATGGGCTGGTGGGAGGAGCAAGTGGCCTGGGGCGAGGCCAATAAAGATTGGACAAATCGGGTTGTTAGGTGGTACCGTTTCAACGATGACTTGTTCATCGTATGGAACGGATCACTGGATACAGCTAGGGAATACATCAGGATTCTTAACACTAATGAGGTCAATCTTGAATTCACTGGAGATGTGGATGCGGTATCAGTGAATTATTTAGATCTTAACATCTATGTAGAGGAAGGGCAGCTTAAGACGAAGCTCTACCGGAAGGCGATTGCAGGGAACTCTGTCCTGCATGCCTCAAGTAGTCATCCCACCAATTTGGTGAAGAGTATCCCCTATGGGGAACTACTCCGGATAAAGAGGAATAGTTCAGACGACAGGGAGTTTCAGCAGGCGGCGAAGGATAGTATCAGACGCTTTAAAATGCAAGGTTACAGCAAGGAAGTACTGGATGAGGCCTTTGGGAGAGTTAATGTTATAAAAAGGACAGACTTATTGAAGAATAAAGATATGCAGAGTATAGACAACAAAACCAGTGAAGGTAAATTTTGGCTCATTACGACCTACTCTAGGAATGCAAAGGATGTGAAAAGAATCATGAAGAGAAATTGGCATATATTGCAGACCGACAACATAATAGGGGAGGATCTTCTGTCTAACCCTCTTATTACATTCAGGAAGGCAAGATCACTTAAAAATGACTTAGTCTGTAATCATCTTATTGATGCCCCGATATCAGCTTTTGGGACATTGCAAGGTTTCTTCCCATGCGGCAAGTGTAAAGCCTGCAAAGGAAGTAAGAGGGTTCTTTTTTATGAAATCCCTAATGTGAGCATTCGCAAAGACATTAGGAAGTTTCTGACTTGTACCACACCCTATACAGTATATTGTCTCACATGCCCATGTGGCCTGCATTATGTTGGCAGCACTATTCATCCCACTAAGATCAGGATATTAGAGCATATGCGGGCGATAGCAAAGGGGGATGAAACATACCCTGTTGCATGGCACTTTGATAAAGTACATCATCGCAACAGGGATTTGCTGAGTTACTTTGCCTCGATCATGTACCGATTAGCCCTAGGGGGGGGACAGGATCTTGAGACTCCGTAGGTTGGAGTCGCGTTACATAATTGATCTTCAGACAAAGACACCTCGAGGTCTTAACAGTAGCGAAGAGTTTGCCATTCATTTGGGGGAGTGAGACAGAATTAGTCTGACTTAAATGAGACATCTGATTAAACAGTTGTATATAAGTTTAAGATACTCTCTATAAGGGACATATTTGTATTTGTATTTCCCACTGTTACTCTTTTCCTCCCTTTCTTGATTTCTTGATTTTTCAATGTGATTTTCTTTCTTCTTTTTTCTCTGATTCTCTTTGATTGTCACCAAGATTTGATTTGGAATATGCAGTTCTAGCCCATTTGTATATAATTGTATAGAACTGTAGAAAATTAGGTAAAACATGTGATATATGATCAATGTATTGTATTTTACGTGTAAGGTATTTACTATCATGACCGAGAATTACAGTTTCTTGAGTTGTCTGTATATACAATTAGATATTTCAAGATGGCGCGGATTGATTGGAGGAAATGCGAGAGACATCGCAATATGCGGTAGTCCCTCTTTGATGTTTATGTAAAAAGATGAATGTTTAAAATCATGGCTCGTTGGCGCTTCGGTAAACATAGAGAAAGGTTGTTACCGAAATGCGTCTGTTTGTTTCTGTATACGTGCAAAAGTTTCCTGTTAATAAAATTACGGAAACGGCCCCCCGTGAGTGCTTTCTTTCTCCAGAGAAGTCTAGAGTGAGGAGGAGAGTCAAAGCGGCAATATATATATATATATGTATATATTTTTTTTACAATTACATTATAATGCATACCCGAAATAAAGCGAGTTCCATCAATGCAAGCAATTACCTGAGGGAATTGTGCTGCTCTGCAAAAAGCTATCTTGGTGTGAAGTAGGTCACCAGGTGTATGAGGAAACACAATGTAGGTATTGCTTTTTACTCACATGAGTTGAAGAACAGTTCTAAAAGCCCGACATAGTGCACCCGGTGAAATGCCTCCTTCTTGAGCCACTGTGGCTTGGTAACTCCCTGGTGCCAAAAAAGCAAAGCGCACAGCACTTAATTGGGTGAGGGAAAGGCCTGGGCTCTACATGTGTCTCTTTCTAATTAAGGGTACATTTAATTTATTAAGTCTAAAATAACACTACTAGTAAGCCTGTACTTTGTATAAATCTCCGCCTCAGTTTGGTCAAAGAGTGTAACTGTGACCCTCCAAATCCTCTCTTGCCTGTTACATCTCCTCAGTAGTGCTGCCAAAATGTGCCTCCACATTAACACACTACACAATACATCCATTCTGAAAAGAAATGAACACTTCTGAGCCCCATTTTATAGTGTGTGCCTAGCTACCACCTGTATTCACATGGTGGTAAATTGCTAGTGCAAAAAGCTTGTTTTGACTAATCACACATTGTGAATGCTATGAAAATACAAATAGTGAGTCACTAAATGGATTTTGCGATAACCTATTTGCGATTTGAAAGATGTTGACATAGCAAACTTGAGAATCAGTAAAAAAACATTTGCAGCACTAAAATAGGAAATGCTCACAGTTTAACACTTCAATCATACTGATATGTTTTAGTGGTCTGAAACCAGTTTGCAAGTTGCAATGTTTTTGAACATAAGAACCCTGAGTCCATATGTATAAAAAATAGCAATTGTGATATCCTAATTGCAATAATTACTGAATCCCAATTAGGAAATCACAATTCTTAATTAAAGAAAACTTACAAACTTTAGATAGTGATTCCTAATGGGGTTACAAATAGACCTACCTCATGAATATTAATGAGGTACGTCGCAATTTGAAACCCATTAGGAATTGCAGTCATGACAGAGATGGTGGCCTGCTGGTGTCAGCAGACCACCATGTCTGTGTTTGCTTTTTAAGAAAGCAATATTTTTGTTTAAATGATGCCTGTTTTTTTTAAAGGAAAGTGGGATGAGTTTCCAAAAATAAAGTGAAATGTTTAAGATTCATTTTTTAAGAGTAGGCATTTTTTCCCCTCGACCACTGTCTGCTCTCAAAAAATATTTATTTCAACATTCACAAAGGGGAAAAGGTCCCCCGGGGACCCTTTCCCCTTTGCAAATGGTTACCACCACCCTTGAGGTGTTGGTAAAAAATGAATATTTTGCGACTGTAATTCGGTTGCAAAACATGCATACATAGCACGGAAATTCGGTATTTGGAAGGGATACCCTAAACATGTCCTTCCCAATTACCAAATTTCTAAATATAAATTGAGAATGAATAACATGTTACAGATTCGCAATTTGTGTTTTGTACATATAAAAAAGCCTTTTTGCATTTGGATAAAGCCTGATTCTTTGTATAAGTCTATTTCCAACTGCAAAATGTTTTTGCACATATTGCCCTTGGTTCCTTGCAGCGGCTGTGGATTAGGTGGTGGGGATCTTCCAGCCCATCGAAGAATGTAGCCAAATCCTCTGTGTCCATGTAATCTCCTGATTTACCATTGCACTGTTGTGGATTTGAGTAGTCAATATTTAATGACCCATTCTTTCAATTTTAGTTTGAGCAGTAGGAAGGCCTTTGTTTTGGCACTGGCATTGGCACTGGTGCCATAGAAAAATCGACAGACATCTGGATCATATGCCCATTTGAGCAGGGGCGTCTCCTCCCTTGGAGCAGTGGAGCATCACCCCACTTACATTACCCCCAAAGCCCCAGAGATGAAAAATAAAATGGTAATTTATTACCATTTTATTTTTCATCCCCTGTCCCGACGAGAGCAACAGGACGGGGCCGGAGCCACTGCTGAGTTACAGAAGTAGGGAGGAGGTGTGGCTGCCTTTTGCACATGTCTTTTTGCTGGTCATCTTGTAAAGGCCAGCCACATATTTGCAATTTAAGCCTCTCAATCGAACTGTCTAAAGACAGCTGGGTTGGGAGTAAGTGCAGGCCTCTCAATTGCTGTGGAGCGCTGAGTAAGGCCACTCCCTCTAATAAGGGTGCTGCTCACATGCTGCATGTGAACAGCGCAAGGATTGGGCAAGGATGTTTCCTGGTGGCCGGGCTGCTGTGGAAGGAAGAAGACATCTGCACCAGAGGACGTTGTGTTTGTCTCCAGGTAAGTTTGTTTATATATATTATTTTCACATGCATGCCTGCCCTTTCCCGTAGAAACCAACCGCCTCTGCATTTGAGTAATAGGGACTATGGTTCTTTGCAGCATGGCTGGGAACAGCTTACACAGAGGTGGGGTGGGTAGCCACTGTGCGCTCCCAGCGTGGTCCACCATGGAGTCTTAGCTAGAGAAGATGAGGCCCAAGAGGAAGAATGTATGGACAGTACCTCTTCCTCTATGTGGCTTCCTGGGTAGAATTTGTGACCAAGCAACCTTGCAGGGGTATTCCAAAATCCGAGCTGCAAATCATCAAGTTGGATCACACCAGTGCGCTACTGGGTGGGTTCTCAGAGCCAGTGCTTACTTTGCAAAAATAACAGAAGTGACAGGTCCCTCTTCAGGAGGCTACTGCAACTTGCAACTTGCATCACCCATTGCCCCTGCCACCACTGCCACTGACTGAAGCAACACCACCACTAACCATCAGACACTACAAGTGTGGCAATTCAGACTATTACAGCCCCCCAAAGCTATAAATAACTGCTTTGACAGCAGGTATTAGTCATCTTTAATGTACTTTCAATTAATATACAACTGTTGTTGTGCTCGTCTATAAATTAGACAAACAGCACCATCATATGACACACTGTCAGAAGAGCCGGTTCAGACAATTAAATGCTGATGCCGAGCACCAGAAACCACCAGCAAGCAACTTGTTAGAGCTCTTCTGCATCTCTAAGGAAGCATGAATTAAGTCAAATATTCAGATGTTTAGAAGTTTTCAATCGATCGAGAGTCACTGTGTAAGTAAAAATAACGAATGATCTAGGCTATTATTTCTTGAACAGCAACATTTAACTGCAATGAGTGTTTTAGTGAACATTTTCCAGAAGGTGCATTTAAACATTTTGTCAGACTGGTAACTGTAGCTGAACAAGTGAAGAGAAGTTGGATAGTGTAATTTTCAGGCTGCAGACTACAAGAGAATGAAAAGCAGAGCACAATGAAAGCAGGCAGGTAAAGACATGACAATGCTCTAGAAAATTTGAATAATTAATTAGAGTGAACACTAATGATACCATAGCTCTTTTTGGAATGGGTAAATACAATGTCAATAAATGCCAGGATATGTGCAGGCTATACAATGGCAATACCAATAAATGTGATGCCAATGTATGCCATAACCTGTGCCCGCATAATAATGTCAATACCCATAAATGCAATGTCAGTGAATGCCATAATCTATGCCCGCACAACAGTGTCGATATCGGCAGTAACAATGTCAATGTATGCCATAATCCAAGCATGAATGACAATGCTGTTATCAGTAAAAACAATGTTGATGTACACCATGATCTAGATACACATAACTATGCCTTTATCAGTAAAGACAATGTCAATGTACGCTATGACTGCGCACAATGTTGCAAATGGTGATGAAAATGATACCAGTGACTGCCATATTATTTTTAGGAGTTACAGTGAACATGTATCAATGCTTTCGAATTGCCCAAGATTACCTCCCTACCAACCATGAGTCAGAGATATATGGTCAGGCAGGCCCTGCGACCCACATCTATCAAATGACAGGTCCCAGGTGGGGTCTCTCTTCACCCAAAGACAAATGCGTGCCCAGGGAAAACCATGATCAATCCTACAGATCGATAGTCACACCACAAATAGGTCCAATAAAACTGGCCCCAATAAAACTTGTTTGGCCAAAGTCTCACGTTCCCCAAACATACCACAAAGTTAGATACCACATATAATAGAAACACTCAGCAAATCATGACACGACATGCACACCACACGTAGTGATCACACGCTCCTCATGCCGGGCATACGGACACACATCCCCGGGTCCACACTAGCTCTCCCCGAGGTCAACAGCCATCTGTGCCCCTATCAGATGGCCAAAACTTGTTAATTTATGACTGAGATGCTTTTCAAGAATGCAGAAATTACTTTATTGTCCCACACAAGAGGTATATATTGTCAGACAAAACTCTGTACACCGAGAGACTTTCCTCAGATGCATTCTGTCGAGACTCTCCCGACTGCTGCATTTAATTAAACCAACTTGTTCCTGTGTTGACAAAAGGCTCTTGTCTCTTGTCTCAGACAGCATTCAAGATGGCCAACTGGTGAGGAGCTCGAAAGGGGAGCTCCAGTGGCTAGGGATCGCAATTGACCAAATATCCCTAATAGCCCCCAGCCACTTCTGGATACTTCAACCAGGGAGCTTCATGAGTTCTTGTCACATCCACAATCAGTCATTAAGGACTCTGAATACGGCAACAACAACAATGGAACGATCTTAACTACTCACCCTCCTGCGGGGTTGTAATCAAGGCATGAAAGGTCTGCACGGACATGGAGCAGTGCTGGACATCTCAGAGACAGGACCTCTCCTTCGGGGCCAGGGTCAGTGGAGCAGGCCGAATAGAGGAGAGGAGGTCGCGAGCCTCATAGACCCACTGCAGCAAGTGTCCTGTTCACCAGATGCCTCTCCAACTGAGACGCGGCTCTGGACCGACCCGGGCATCTCCCGCAAGATCTTCATTCGCAGGAGCGGCAGGCACGAAGAGAATTAGAGGCAGACTTGCTGTCTCCCAAGCCCCTTCGCGTTATCGGGGGTCAGACCACGGGGGCAGATTTCCTGTCTACTCGCCCCTCCATCGCTGATGGGCGATCATGGAAAGCCCACGAGGACAACGACGAGGTCGGAGGATGCGAAGACCCGCCCTCGGTGCGAACACTCCGTTGACGGCGGTTGATCAACTTAGGCGAGATGTAAAGGCCCATTAGGGAACCACATTCATTCAAAACGGGTCCCACTTCAGGCTCAAGCTCACTGAGGATGGTTGCATAGTTCAAAGAATTGTGGGAGGGTTAATCTTTTGCCCAGGACACCGCTTGCCTGTTGGTCGGCCCCCGCATACTCAAAATTCATTTGTCATCTCTACCGGCTCAAGGGGGCATTGCAGGGAAACCATTTTGAGTTTTTAAATTTTAGAAGCTTTATTACTGTAATGTTCATCATACAACATAGGGCAAGATGTAACAATATTTAAGAATAACAAACATATGTGATAAAAAAAATGCCATAAAACATATCAGAAAGCTGTTTTCAATTTTAGGGTTTACATAGGAAAAGAAAAGGGGAGGAAAGGAAAGGAAAGGAAAGGGGAAAGATAAAATTAGCTCTGCAATTGAAGATAAACTAGCAATAAATACTCATTAGAATAAAAGAGGTTTGCAATATGAATGGTATTAAACAGGAGAAAGAAGGCAAAGAAATAAAAGAAACTCATGCAGTTTGAAGGTTTTCTGGCCGGTTACTAGAAATCTGAGAAATAGAGAGTTTATTTAAATAAACAGTTAGGGGTAACCAAAATAGATCTCTATTTATCTGTGGGTTACAACAGGTGGCAAAAGCAGTGTCCAACCTGTGATAATTGCATACAGTTTTCCACCAAGTTTTGACTGTGAGCTAGTTTGGGCATTTCCAGTTGAGTGTAATCTGTTGAAAAGCTAAAGCTAACTTGAGGTCAAACAACCCACATTCATGAGATAATATCCCAAGTGACTCTGATAAACTTCCCATAAACAGAAGGGTATTTGATAGGGGAATATTTAGCTTAAAGAAATTCAAGATCAGAGGCCAAATTTGTATCAAAAAAGAAGCTACAGGAGGGCATGAAAAGAGGAGGTGAAAGAGGTCACCCAAGGGGTGATCACAAGCCCAGCAAGTTTTATTATTAGAGTGTGTAAAATTGGTAATGGAAATGGGAGTGAGATAAAGTCTGTGATATGGAAAAAACATAGATTGAGAAGTAGGGGCAGAGCTAGATATTTTCAACGATCTGGTCTATATCTTGCTCCAAAATTCAGTGCTCCATTCACAAAATCCGCCTCCCAGGCGAGATCTATCTTAGTCTTAGATCACTCCGAGACAGTGGAATTGAGAAGTTTGTAAATGAGAGAGGTCCTTGTGGATACTGACAAAATTCTAAGAAGCAGATCCTTGGTGGTCAAAGAATCTTCAGAAGTAAGGGAATAAAAGGCTTTCAAAATTGCTTCCATAAGTAATGAAAACTTATGCAAAAATGAACGGGACATTTAAAATTGGTTTGGAACTGGGGAAAAGAACACGGAGAAGTGTCATCAAATATTTCCTGAACCCAGATGATACCTTTAGATCTCCAAGAGCTCCAAAACAAAGGTCTATTATTAATGATGAGAAGACAATTATGCCAAAGAGGAGAACGCAAGAACGTGTTTCCAGACATTCTCTTTGGTTGACAGTAAGGTCTTAACAATGAGCAAGTGTGTTTAATTAATGGAGGAGATGTGAGACTGGTTTTGACAGTGAAAGCCAGAACCTCCAGGAAAGAGAAAGGGGAACAAAGACGGCGCTCAATATTAAACCATAAAGGGGTGAAAGAGGAAATGTTCGCTTGGAGCCAGTAAGAGGCTTGTTTAAGACAAAAGGCTTTATGATATAATCTAAAATTTGGACAATTCACCCCTCTGGTGAATTTTAGTTTCTAAGATGGGACAAACAGATTCTGGATTTTTATTGTTCCCCAAAAATTTGGAAAGTAGGGCGTCAAGTTTTTTTAAATAGATAGAAGGAATGTGAACTGGAATCATTGTGAGAATATATAACATAATAGGAGTGATAATCATCTTGATAGAATCTAGGCGTCCCCACCAGGAAAGAAAAAGAGGATTCCAGGAGGAGAGTAGTTTGGAGATCTGATCGAGAATTTCTTTCATATTTGTTTTAATCGAGTCCGAAATAGAGTTGGTGAACCATAACCCTATGTATTTAATTTTAGAACTATTCCAATGGAATCCAGTTGAATTAAAATGAGGTTTAGAACAAAATATGGTTATGGGAAGAATCTCTGCTTTATCAGAGCTGATTTTATATCCCGATACCGCCAAAAAGTCTGAGAATTCTTGTAATAATGGGGGATAGAAATTTCTGGGTTAGATATAAAGTGTAAGATATCATCCGCATAAGCAGAGAGCTTCAATTGTTGATTTCCGTATAAAAATCCAGAAATAGAATTGTTATGATGGATGCGATCCAGAAAGGGTTCAAGGGAAAGAATAAAAAGAAGAGGAGATAAGGGGTAACCCTGTCGGACACCACGATGAAGTGAGAAATGATTTGAAACAAGACCATTAACTATAGTGGAAGCAGTAGGTGCTGTATATAGTAAAGAGCCAGGGAGATGAATTTAGGCCCAAAACCATGCCAACGGAGAGACTTAAATAAAAAAGACCATTCAACTCTGTCAAAAGCTTTTTCTAAATCAATAGATATCGCAGCCAGAGAATAAGATAGAGTAGGTGCCTTATTCAAAACATTGAAAAATAACCAAGAGTTATCAGAGGTTAATCTATCCTTAACAAAACCACATTCTTATGGAACAATTAGATGGGGTAATAGTGATTCAAGAGGTACTGCCAATAATTTAGCAAACATTTTATAGTCCACATTTATCAAGGATATAGGGCGATCATTTTTGCAGAGTTTACGATCCTTACCTTCTTTGTTAATGAGACAAATAGAGGCTCCTAAGAAAGTACCGCTAGCCTTGCCAGTAGTACTTTGGGGAGTAGAAAGTTTGAAAAACGTAAGTAAACTTCTACTGAGAAACCATCCGGACCAGGGGATTTATTTTTCTTAGTGAGTTAAGAGAACTAGTAATTTCTTGGAGCGAAATATACGAATCTAGGGGATTAAAATCAAGATCGGTGGATGAAGGATGTGGAATATTGCTAAGATAAGAATCAATAGGAGAATTTGATGCGGGCGCTTTTGGAGTATGTAAATTATTATAAAATGTTCTAAAATCATCTAGGATTTCTTGATCTTTGAAAAGATATTTCCCATCTGCTGACTAAATAGAGCCTATCAGCGTCATCTCTTTTCTAGATTTGAGATAATTAGCTAAGAGTGATCAGACTTTATTGCGGCCTCCATAATATCGGGCACTGCTACGAAGTAGAATAGATGAAGCATTGCCTGTAGAAATCTTGTTCAACTCTAGCTTAGCACGAACAAGCTTCTGCAAAGAGGAATCAGATGGGGAAGTGAAAAATGTATGTTGTAAGTGCTTGATAATGGTCAATAAAGCCTTATGCTGAATGAGGGTGCGTTTCTTTTTCCTGGCTACAAAATCAATGATGAATCCTCGGGCAGTGGCTTTATAGGTGTCCCACACCAAAGCAGGGGATATAGATGGTCCTTCATTCAAAGAAAATAATTCTTCCGCAAAGGAAGTGAAGGAAGATAAAAAGCTGGAACTTGTAAAAGAAAATTGTTAAATCTCCATCTAGAAAATTTGGGCTGCAAACGGAACAAATCAAAATCAGCAATCACCGGAGCACGATCTGAAATTAAAATGGGTTCAATTGAAGATAAAATAAGGTTTTGAGCTAAAGGCTTGGATAGGAAGATGTAATCCAGTCGGGATAGGGAGCCATGTGGAGGGGAGAAAAAAGAAAATTCAGTTTGGTCTGGGTTACATAATCTCCAAACATTCACAAGATGTGTCTGCGTGATTGTGCTATGAAACGGTTTATGGGTTTTATGGGGAATAAAGCATACCTCAGATTTGCGGTCAATAAAGGGGTCCATTACCTGGTTAAAATCGCCTCCAAGGATAAAAAATGTATCTTTGCATTGCATACATTTATTTGTAATAGAAGCCAGAAAGTATAATCTGGTTGGGTCGGACCATAAATATTGAAGACAGTTAATGAAACATTATTATTAATGATTAGTTTAACTAAAATCCATCTGCCATCTGCGTCTATTTCTTTTGAAACAACAGAGCATTTACATTTTTTGTAACATAAGATAATAACACCATTCTTTTTAGTAGTTGTAGGAGAAACAAGAACAGAACGAACCCAATTATGTTTGAGTTTAGGAGCCTCAGCTTCTGATAAATGAGATTCTTGTAATAAAACTAAATCAGGATTACAAAAGGATAAATGTGAAAGAATTCTCTGCCTCTTTATAGGATTAATAAAACCTTTTACATTCCATGTAACAACTCTGAATGCAAGAAAATAACCATAGATGTAAAACAATGGAACTGACACTAATGAAGGATTATTGGAAGAGCAATAGGCAAAGCCAGAATATAGAAATAAGGTACATTAAAGAGGAAAGAGGGAAAGGGGAAAAGATGTATGAGTACGAGGAGACAGTACATGTCAAGTGACTACTGTACATACCTCCACAGGGAAACACAAGGGAAAGATGAGAAGCATCAACGGACAACAGGGATGGCACACCTAACAAAGGGCAACGCACCACACCAGGACATCAATAAAAACATATATTGGAGCGGGAACATGAGGTAGGTACAAAATGGGATCCAAAGAACCTGAAAATAAGAATCAGAAGGTTATGCATACGAAAAAGAATAGTAAAGCTATATAACCTGTTACAATAAAAGCAGAATCAATATAAGCATTACAGATGAACCATTAAAGTCAAGTATGAGGAGGAGTACCATCGATCACCATCGAGGAAGCAGAATGAGAGTGAATGAATTTTCTGAGATCCGCAGGATCTTCAAATGTAGAGGTTTTATTCAAAAAGGTGACTTTAAATAAGCATGGTTGGAATAAGCCATATCGAGCACCCAAAGAACGAAGAGCAGGACGAAGATCCAAGAATTCCTTTTGATGTTTGGTGGTGGCTGAGGAAACGTCTTGAGAAATAAACGATTTTGTGCCCTGCCAATTAAGCTGCTTCTTGGATTTGGCTGTGTTTAGAACTTGAAACAGATCTGTGAATTGCAGAAATAAGAAGATTACAACTTGAGGTTTAGATGGGGCAGATGAAGAAGACAAGCGTGGACCCAGTCTATGTGCTTGTTGAATCTTTACTTTGGTTGAAGTAGGAAGGCCCAAGAGCTGTGGAAGAAATGTGGTGAAAAACATAACCGGATCGTCACCCTCAAGGCCTTCAGGAAGTCCATACAAGCGAAGGTTGTTACGACAATTTCTGTTTTCAAGATCTTCAGCCAATCTTCTTAGTTGTAGAACCTCTTTTTCCAATGAAGAAATTCTGGAGGATGACACTTGTACGTCACTAATTTGTTGTTCCACCACCGAAAGGGGGGAGTCCAAGGACGACCACTTTTTATCCAGAGTCTGCAAACAAATGTTTGTTTCCTCACCAAATGGTCTTAGGGCGTGAATTTTCTCCAGAACAATACCCAAAGAGATAGGAGACAGAGATTTTGGAGACGAAGGAAGGTCATGTTTAATTCTCTTGATGGTAGTTGAAGGTAATTGTGATTTAGACGCCATGGTCGACACAACTGTAGGGCGAGAATACACCGTTTGCGCTAATTCCACAGAAGGCTGAGAGAAATTGTTGGGGGCTGCAGGACAATAAACCGATTCGCTGGACTTAAGTTTTTTGTAGGAGTGTAGTAACCTTTTGCTCTTACCCATGAAATAATATTGCCAGGAACCAAGAAAAAAGGTTTGTCCAATGACGCATCAATGGCTTGACTAAAACACTCCACAGAAGATCAATAATGTGGTAAATAACTGGACCTCCCAATATAGGGATGCTCCTCAGCCGAAGACAATGCCACGTGAATAGCAAAAAAGTGTAGAAAATGGCATTTCCAAGTGCATTATAGTGGAAGTTTGAGGAGAAATAAAGAAAGACAGAATTCAAAATGGAGGCAAAAGGTATCCTCCTGCAGAGAAAACGAGCGGAGTCAAGATAATGCCTGCATTGTGCTGAAATTACAGCTGCGATGTCCAGTGCGGCGATGAGCTCCGAGGTCAGGCGGCCATCTTAGGTCACGGTGCGCGTCGCTCACACTTTTGAGTTTTTAATGACACCTTACACCAGATCCCCTTTTTCTGGCAAAATGGCACTCATAATGACATTAATGAAAATAGGACTAATCTCTCCACACTAAAAAGACGGAAAGAGGCATAGGACTTTGCCTCACAACATAACACCGAAAGAAAGAAAGGACCAATTACAACATATCACATATAGAGAGGGACATAGGACTTCGCCCCAAATCTTATCCATACATAGAAAGAGTGATAGGACTACCTCTCAGAGCTTAAGATACCTTCGGCAAATCAGGCGGCCATCTTGGACTGACCTCATTGACAATGGGAATGGGTTATTCCCGAGCAGAAACAGACAACATCCTATGGTTCTCAAGCTCTCATGTACACAGGTGAGAGTCTTACCTAGCCCTATCTCTACTACCCAGTTCCTATACCTTTGTTGTACCTATACTGACTTGTCCTAGTCCTAGGTTCCCCTTTTGCCCTCACCACCGGTCACAACCATCTGCCCTCATCCCCCTTCATTACCTCCCCCCATTTCAGCAATTTACACAATTGCATCTCTGCTTACATAGGACAGGCCCCTTTACCAGCCAAAATGCACAACCACTCATAACTCCACCCACCTCATCCTTTACTAACATAACCTGTCTAGCACAATCCTCCCTTCCTTCTTCACCCCCACCTCTTCGCCTGACATCAGACTTCTAGCACACTCCCCCTACCTTTCTACCCATACAGATAAGCATCAACTATACGTTGCAGCATACAGGACAACATGCATATACCATGAAGTACCTTCCTAACCTCTCAAAAAAAGCAGCCAAATGCTTTAAACATAATCTGCTAAAATCACACCAGAGACCCCAATCTCAGACCCCTACTTCTCAACAAACAAGGGCTATATAACTAATGACATAATTTTTTACACCAAGAGATGAGCCAAATGGAGGAATGCTTTTTGTGCCCTGTTTTCGGTTTCCTCTTCCAGGAAAACAGCACATGGTCACAAGATCTCTATCATCCCCTCTCCAATCTACAGAGCCGCAGCAAAAATCACCATTTATCATAATGGGATTATCCTCATGGAATCATCAGACCGTAATCTAATCCTACTCGATAACATCTTTCCTCTCATCAAGAAAAAAGTCCACACACCCTACCCCCCCTCCCCAGGCACTCCTAATTCCATAACACCCCCTAACTCCATCCCTGAATCCCCTTCAAGGCATTCACCTCTTACAAGCCAATATTTTTATACTCCCATCCCTGCACCAGCATACACCCTAGTATATGAGAACCACCCCACTAACTCCAACATCACCCAACCTACACATGTTACCCAATCAAGTAACATCTCTTACAATCGGCCCCCTAATATCATGAACACCTCCATATCCCTAACCCTGCCGAACACCCACCTGGTACATGCCTCTCAGCCTTTGGCTATTTCACCCCCCTCCAGATATCCTAACAAGTAGATCTCACTACGCAGATGCAAATTACTGTTACCCTCCGAGCCCCATCCCTAGCCCAAACACCCCACCCTTACCCCCAGACCAAACAATAAGCACATTACCTACACCAGACCCAAGACTCAATGAAATCTTACTTTCATTGCAACAAGCCAAAGATGACCTTCAAATGCTACGGGGACTTGCTTTTGCATCAACCTAAAACCAGGCGACATGAAAAAGATGCGAATAGGAACCTACACAGTAACAGCACCCCATACCAGCACCAGTTGCAATTACGATCCCCAAATCATCCACCCCCAGGATGGAGAACAGTACCTTACCCCAATGCCACAACCCGACTGGTCCGAAGGAAGAATCCTCTATCGTTCAAGGATATACACTTCCTAATCTTCTGTTATGATCTCCCTCATCCCAGCTAGAACACAGAGTACTCGAACAATATGAATGAGCACTCCTTAATCCAAACCATGCACTCTAATATACACAGAGCTCCAAATCACAAAACTAGAGATATAGCCATAGAGAATCTTATGCGAGTCACCCTTGTACAGGAACCTTCAACCATCATCAAGCCACGTCTCAAACGTATATTACTAAACTGTAGATCTGCATCAAAACACGCGGCTGACATAGCTGATCTTATACTCACTCATGAACCTGACGTCCTAATTTTGACCGAAACATGGTTAAATGAGTTGTCTACGCGTATCCTTGACATACTTGTTTGCCCCAACCATGACATCACCAGATTAGACAGATCTGATAGACCAGGAGACGGTATTGCCTACATTAATCGGAACAGTCTCTCAGTAAACCATGCACATTCACCGGTTCTATCTTCATGTGAATACTTCTGTTTAGATATCACAAGTATTAACACACCAATCTGTTCACTGACACATTCCACCACCCTCCAGGTGACAACCTCACCTTCATCTAACAATTCATGGATATCATGACTACAAATACTGGAGAACAAATTACTCAAATTATCCTCGGAGATCTCAATCTCCATTGGAATGACCTTAAAGACCCTGCGGTTAATAGCCTCAAAGCATCCCTCTTGGACCTTGACCTTATCCAAATCTGCAACAGCCCCACACATGACAAAAGCTCAATCCTTTATTTGGTTAATTCCAATGCTGAAGCCATTCAGCTGGATACGAGCCTCCCCTTTGATTGGTGTGACCACCATTCCATCGCTTTCTTCATCAAGGAATCAGTAACATTTCACTCAGCACAACCTACGAGACCAAAAATATGGAATAGAAACCTAAAAAACGCCAACGTGGACCTACTCACATCCACCAGTGTCAACCTCCTGCTCCCCTGAGAAGACCTATCTGATGTTCAAGCTTTGACAAACCACCACTTTAACTCTATGACCACGATATTAGACACAACCGCTCCTTTACAACTGAAGAGGCTCTCCACAAAAGATTCAAATCCCTAGTATGACAGTAGACTCAATGAGGACAGACGATCCCTAAAACAAATTGAATGGCGATGCAGATCA
Source organism: Triturus cristatus (assembly GCF_964204655.1). NCBI lineage: Eukaryota > Metazoa > Chordata > Amphibia > Caudata > Salamandridae > Triturus > Triturus cristatus. The sequence continues at coordinate 476,588,275 of NC_140587.1, read as the reverse complement.
TCACCATCCCCTGACCACCTCAAACTGCTTAGAGCCACCAGAAACACCCACTATAGAAAGACCAGACGTTCAAAATCAAACTTTTTCAAAAATCAGTTAGACCAAGCAAGAATCGACCGAAAAAACTATTTGAACTAGTCAAAACTCAATCTATTGGTTTACCTCCCCCCCAAAACAGACCATGAGCACCACCTAGCTGCAAAGAATTTGCCTCCTTTTTCACGAAGAAGACAGAATACTTGAAGACGGACCTATTTAATGCCTTAGTAACTCAGACTGACACTCAGAAGGACACTTTATTTCCCCCACCAGCAACCCCGATCATTTGCACATCTAAGTTCGCCCTCAAAAATAATGCCACAAGGTCCTCCTTCACAACTTACATTGAAGAAGAAATACTAAAAGCGCTCACGTCCTTGAACCCCTCCAACCACTTCACGGACCCCCTTCCCGCAAATTACCTAAAAGACTTCATCCCACTGCTACTGCCACTTTGGACAAAGATTATCAATGCCTCTGTACTTCAAGGAATCATTCATGAAATTCTTAAATCGGGGCAAGTGTCCCCCACCCTAAAAAACCTACGGCTGACCCCACGGACTAAAATAATTACTGCCCAATTTCCAGCATCCCAACTCTGGCTAAACTAATAGAAAAATGTATACTCATCCAGCTGGACAACCACATCGCCCATTTCAACCTGCTCAATCAATACCAATCTGGCTTTCATGCAGGGCATAGTACTGAATCGGCTATGACCCACATAGTAGATGACGCACTGAAAATCTTAGACCTGAACGAAGCCTGTCTGCTAATCCTGCTTGACTTATCTTTGTCTTTTGACACCATCAAACATGATAATCTTCTAGACCTCTTGAAATATAGAATGAGCTTATCAGGGTCAGAACTAAATTGGTTCACCTCTTTCCTCCAAAATAGATGCCAAAGTTTTAAGGTCAATCAATCCCTGTCCATGGCCATCCCAGTCACATTAGGAGTCCTGCAGGGCTCATCCCTCTCACCTACACTGTTCAACCTATTCATGGAACTGCTCACCGATATCCTCAGCTCCTAAACACAACTATATTTAAAGATCAAATCTCTGGAGGACATCAAATCTCTCAATCTAACGCTACAAAAAACTCAGTCTTGGCTGGCCAAAAAACACCTGAAACTAAACACCCTCAAAACTGAATTCCTCAGAATCGCTCCACCCAACCAATCAACCATCATGCAAGAATGGCTTAAACAACTAACAGCTCTCAACTGCCAACCTCTTATCATTCACTCAGCGAAATCATTGAGAGTAACACTGGACAGAAATCTAAACATGCAGAAACACATCACTGCCGCAACAAAAGGAGCAAGCTTTCAGATGAACACCTTGAGAAAATTAAAACCCTTCCTTCCCACAAATGACTTCAAACTGGCAGTCCAAGCACTAGTAATCCCAAGACTAGAACATGGTAGTGCAACTCTCTGTGGACTTCCCAGATCTGCAATGGCCCCTCTAGGAGCATCAATCAACTCAGCGGCCAGGCTCATCAAAGGTCCAAAAAGAAACTGCCACATTTTCCCCAACATTAAAGCTCTTAACTGGCTACCTTTCGAAGCAAGAATTCAACCAAAACTCACTTGCATTACTCACAAAGCCCTACATCACCACACTTCGAGGTGTCTGGCCCAGAAACTGGTGCTTTCATGTGGCAACTGATCCTCCAGGAGCTCCAGCAATCTTCATCTGAAACCACAAAGATTTGCCAAAAATAAAACGCCTTCTCTGGAATCGCTCCTAGGATTTGGAATGCACTGCCCCCAGAAACCAGACTGAATCCCTCTTAGTTCATGTATGTAGGAGTCAGAGCACCAGGATACCCTCGCATGTTGAGTGCACTTAGAAATACACATAACATAATATGACATGACAGTTCCTTTCAAAATTGTGAGCATAAGAAAAATCCAGCCAACTATGGAACTTTTTGAATGTGACAACTGCTTGAATACTATACATCAGTATGCTAAAAGGATTGTGACAAAATCCAGAATGCTGAAACTACGTGGTCACCCTTCTCCTGCCTGCAGTATATCTCAATGTTGGTGTTGCTTAATTTCTTCACAGAGTAGACTCTCATAAGTCCCATTTGTGTGCCCATGAGCTACAAAAAAGGACATCCATAGTTGGTCTATGCTCTGCAATTTAGGTTTGCTGTACTGGCATTGACGTCTAGTTGCAGAGTGGCTCTAGTGTCATTTAGCAAAACAATTTTTCATTATGGTAGATTTAAGATTTTAATACTCTTCTTAATGGTTATGGATGCTGCCACAATGCTGCTGCTATCACACACTGTTTTTACTGTAACTACACTGATATGCACATACGCCACTCAACAACAGACTCAAAGTAAAAAATCCATATGACAGCTTAATGCTCAGTTGGGGCCATGTTTAGCAATTTTTATCACCTAAAGACAAACTTTCCGTGATGGCTCAGCCTAGAAGAAATTAAAACTGCAGTCAGCAGTTGTCAATTGACAAGAATCATCACTGTGACTTGAGGTGAGAACATCACTTATCTAAGTAGTGGGCTTGAGTTTGGGCCAAGAATAATTCAGTAATGAAGATTTGCTTCAAATGCACTAAGGTCAAAGGAGCAGCTCTCTGCAAAGCTGTGCCCACAAAGCCTCATTGCGGGAGCCTGCTGGTTCAGGCCTTAGTCAGCTGCGCTGTTTTCCAGAGTCCATGTGTGAGTGAATACACCAGTGGGAGGAGCAACTCCTCTCTAGCCGACATGTGCAACAGAGTAATACTATGTCATCCTTTCAAGGTATTGATTGCTGCCAAGGTTTGCTCAGATGCCAGGACAGTTACATGGGCAGTGTAAGTATAGCCATACTGTCCCATTGTTAGAATTGCAAAATCAAGAACCTTGATGAAAGTAAAAGGAGATTGTAGTCTTCAGCCTGGGGGTGGACTGATTAAATATATTATGCCCTGAATTTGGTTTATCACTTGCAAGAACCAGTGAATAACCTACAAATAGAAGTGACTTACTTACCTTTCCATATAACCCTATGTATTTTGTGCATTATTTTTGTCCTGCGCAATTTCCTGTTTATTATTTAGCTTTGTGTTGTTAGTAAAGTACTTTTTCTTTCTGAAGAAGAAGAACTGGCTGGACAATGATTTATTGACGGTTATTAAATCCTAGAGTTCTGAGTCTTTAAGCACAGACAAATTCCCTGGATAAGCCTTGACTCTTCACCCTCAGTACCCTGAGAGTCAAGTACTAAAGTTTTTTTTGGGGTTATCTGTTTTGGGTCCAACAGTAAGGTAAAGCCATGCGACAAAACAGATAAAAGGCTATCAATTTTACAATTTGATCCAGTAACTCCTGATTGCCATATCACTTCTGAAAATGTTCTCACATATGTCCCATTTTGCTTTATTAAAAGCAGATAAGGATTGTATCCTAACAACTTCCAAAAAGTTTTTTAAAACATCCTACATTTTAGGGCATACAGCGATTGTCATGAAGGTTGCTTCAATATTACTTTTGAACAACTGAACATGATAGTAGGCTGAGTTTAATTTGTATATTACACATTGTGGATACTTTTTTCAATTAATACGTTAATCAGTAACATAGCTTAAGCTACATAAATGTATAATCTATTCCAACAGATTTCCATGAATAGTGTGCCTTTTTGCAAACATATTGGTATTATTAAAAAACGATTATTTAAGCCTGCTAGGGGTTAAAATATGGGTCCCTGCGAGGTGTAAATTTGAAGCCGGCGTACCAAGGCATTCTTAGCCTTGGAAGTTTAGGAATGTTCACAAAGATGTACATTTTTGGCATCTCTAACTTTTGATCTGATCTCTGCCCATCATGGAATTGGTTGGAGATTTGCTCCCCCACCAACAGGTTAAGGGTTGTACTGGGTTTGTAGGAAGAGTCCTTTTTCTATGATCAAAACCTTTTCTCAGGTGATAAAAACAAATGTCAATTTGTGCAGGAGGCTCCATTCCCCTTGTGTGGAATTCAGTGCTTTGCACGGTTAAAGCATGGAGGGTATAAGAGACCTTGGATCATGTCACATGAGATCCTCACTAGTACTCCTGGAAACCTGTTCCTACTGCAGCTATCCAGATGAACTACTAAGGTTAAAGTTTGTGCACATAGGAAAAAAAGTAATTTCAGGCAGAGATGCAAATCTCTGCTCATACTTGAATTATTTTGTTCTTGAATAAGTCCTCATGACTTTTCCTCCTCCATCACAGTCATACTAAAGACTCATGAATGTCCCCCGGGATGATTGTTAGCGCTTTATAAGTAACCTAAATAAATAAATAAATGAATGTGAGCTAAAGGATTGTACTGAATACATGGTAGATATGATTTGTGCACCTATCCTAACATATTAAGTTTTACGAATAAATGCGTGGCCAAGTGGATATTCCCTACACAGTAGACAGGTACTTAAAGTCCAACCAAATTATTCTGTACTGGACCAAATCCATAGATATATTTGCAGTGGCTGTTAAAACATTTTGAAGGTTGGTTAAAAATAAACAAAATAAAAGAGGGGCTGAGCTGCAACCCTGTCTCAAACTGGCGTAGAGCACACATTCTACAACTTAATGGGCCACCCATCTTTGCCACCAGGTATTTATATTAAATGAAAACAGTTAGGGCCCGATTCACAAAGGTAAACTGAGATGGAAGTCTAACTTTATGACTTTCAGTATTCACAAAGGGTATTTACGAGCAGTAAAGTTAGACTCTTGTCTCAGTTTTGGTCTCAGTTAAACTTAAGACCAAAACGTAAGTTTAACTGAGACAAAAGTCTAACTTTACTACTTGTAAATGCCCTTTGTGAATACCGAAAGTCGTAAAATTAGACTGTCGTCACAGTTTACCTTTGTGAATTGGGCCCTTAGTCTTTATTTCTTAAATTTTGGGCCCGATTCACAAAGCTACAGTGAGACAAAAGTCTAACTTTATGACTTTCGGTGTTCACAAAGGGCATTTTCTACTCGTAAATGACCTTTCTGAATACAGAAAGTTGACCTTTACAACTTTCAATTTTCACAGGGCATTTACGAGTAGTAAATGCCCTTTGTAAATACCAAAAGTTGTAAAGTTAGACTTTCATCTCACTTCACCTTTGTGAATCTGGCCCTTTGAGTTTAAACCAAACATTCTGTGTCTAATTTTTCAAATATTGTGGGGAAGTCAACTAAACAACAGCAACTGTGGATTGGAATTAGGATTGGGATTATAATTGTGCTTTAGGTTGTGTTTGAGTTTGCGATTGGGGCTTGGACCTGGACGGGAATGAGACTGATGATGTCTTAGTGCAACCTCTAGTACATGGAATATGTGCCACACATACATTTTGAATCAGGAATAAATAAGTGTCATGATTATATATATTCCCATGGGCCAGTGTCCTGCTAGGAACATCAGTACACTTCCTGCTAATAATAGGCTGCAACAGCTCCTTGAAGAACAGCTTTACATACTGTGTGTACATGACCAACCAGCGTGAAGGACTGCTTAACATCTCTATGGTAGAAAGTTACAGCTGAATCATAATATGGACATATGCATCATATAGTCTAGCAGAGTATTTTGCATTCTTGTAATTCTATTCGCATTTCTATGATTACTTAGGCAGGACTCCATTTATGAAACATTTCAATTACTGCAAAGAATAAGGGAGGATTTTCAATCGGAAATCAACAGATACATAATTTTACCTTGCTTTGTTTTTAATTATGTTTTGGGAGTGTAGAGGCTGAAATGTCAATATTCAACAAGGGACCCACAGCACAGGGTACCGGGACGGGGAAAACAATCAACTAAAGAAAACAAACCTTCATCTTACTCTAACCATTTACTAATGCATTAAAGTCTGAAATGTTAACATGAATTCAAAATGCATCAAAAAAGTCTTCTGCGTACATATTCTGCGTACAAAGGCTGATTTGTCAACATAATTTAAAAATGAATTACAAAGGTCTTCTGCATACATATTCAGGGACAGAATGTGCAGCACTGATCAGCACTGGGAGCAGTCAACATGTTTACAATGGAAACATTACATTGCTCTATTTTTCTATGTTCCTTGTAGCTTGCAAGACTTTGTGCCTGGTGTTTCTCATTGTGACTAGACTAGATCTTAGAATGGGAGTCTCTAGTCTCTAGTTGTCAATGGTTTGCTCCTTGACCAAGTAGGGCCCTTGCTTCTAGTCAGGGTAAGGGGCATATATGTCTAAAAAAAAACCTGCTTACCTCCTTGGTAGCTTGACATGAGCAGTCTGACGTATTTCAGAGGCAATGTGTAAAGCATTTGCACATAACTCACATTAATACAGTAAAAACACTACAAAACGACATCACACCAGTTTTAGAAAAATAGCCAATATTTATCTGTTCAAAACAAGACCAAAACTGTAGAAACCCAACATTCATGTATCCAAAATATCAATAATGCAAAATATACTTTCAATGCAGTTTCTTGAAGTTGATAGCTATTGTGGTGTCGTGAACACGCACATCTAATGTTCCGGCTGACCTTGGTGGTGCAGGCTGTCTGCGGTGTCGGAAGACCCTCAAACAGTACATTTTGTTTCGGTCCAACTGTGATGGTGCGGGCAGGCAGCTGCAGGTGTTGAGGCTGCAGTATGAAGCGGTGTGGTGTGACGTGTGGTGCCCTCAGGTTGCGGTGCAGGCAGCTGCTCAGTGGTGGTCATCCAGCGGCATTTGTGAGAACAGGGCTGTGGTATGAAGGGGGGTGGTGCTCATTGCAGTGCTGACCAGTCACGGTGTAAGCCATGGTGCCAATTGAGAATCTGGGTCGATGGGGTTGGTGTCGGTGGCCCAAGAGTGCAGTGTGTGATGGGCATTGAGTAACTTATGAGTGGTGCCCCCAAGCCCCGGTGCAGGTAGCAGTGGTGATATCAGCTTGTAGCATCGTCGTCTGTGAGACCAGGGCGGCAGAGTGAAGCAAAACGGTGCTGAGTGCAGTGCCCACAGGTTGTGGTGCAAGCAGCGGCTAGGTGGCGGCGGTGGACTGCGTTGTTGGTGAGACCAGAGTTGCTGTGGGAAGTGCGGTGGTGCCTTCAGGTCACAGAGATGCTGGCGGCATCTGATTGCTGTTTCTCTCTATGGCAACTGGGACACACAGTCCCAGGGGCGAAACCCAGAGGAAGGTGAAGTCTTTTTTGTTCCTGAGACTTCTTGAACAGGGGCCAAGCTCCACTTCAAGCCCTTAGAGATACTCAGAAGAAGCTGTAGAAAGTTCAGGCCAGTCCTTTCGCTGCCCAAGACGGAAGCAGCGACTGTAGGCCAACACAGCAGCGCATATCACAAAGTGGTAGTCTCTCCTCGCAGCTTATCCGGTTCTTCTTCTTAACAGGTTTCTTGATCCCAAAGATGTCCGGTCCCAATATTTATAACACATTTTCCTTTGAAGTTGGCCCAAACAAAGTTCCACTGGCATACATAAACCAGTTCTGCCTGGCTCATTCCAGGCTCACTCAGATGCAAGAGACAACTTCTCCCACTACTCTAAATGCAGTCAAGTCTATTCAGCCTGGCTATGAGCCATCTAGGAAAGGCAGGACATTCTCAACACTTTTCTTGTGTCTGTCTAGTGTGAATACACATCCCCTGCTCCTGTCACTCTGAACCCAGATGGGGAATGCACAAATGGCAGAGGCAAACAGGATGGTTAAGCAAGAAAATGCCCACTTTCTAAAAGTAGCATTTTCAAACACACAATATAAATATTATCTTTATTAAAAGATGTATCTTTAAATTCTGAGTTCAGGAAGCCTAAGCTCCATTCCTCCATCTTGTCTCAATAGAAAGTTATGATTGTAAGATGTTACAAAAAAACTCCCATGTTAGCCTATGAAACAGATAGCCTTTTAATAGTGAAAATGAAATTGACAGTATTTACATATCAGGACATGTAAGACTCTTCAATACATGTCCTACATTTCCCATACACTGCACTCTGCCCATGGGGGTACCTTGGGCCTCTCTGAGGGGTTCCTGAAGGGCAAGAGAAGGGAAGCTTAGGGCCTGGCAAGTGGGTGCACTTGCCAGGTCAGCATGGCAGTAAAACTGCGTGCAGACACTGCAGTGGCAGGTCTGAGACACCTTTGAAAGGCTCCTTTAATGTACAGGCCCTGGGCACACACAGTGCACTGTACTAGAGACAAATCAAATGTCCCAATCATGGAAAACCAATCATAACACAATTTGCAGTGGGATCACTTGCACTTTCGCACTGAATAGCAAAGAAAAAGTGTGCAGAGACACTAAACCAGAAAAACAAAGTCCAGCATACCATCAAAAATAGGAGGTCAGAAGGCAAAAAGGCAGGGAAAGCATGTCAAAAGATGCCAGGTCTAACACTAGATATATGTGCTAGTTTTACTGTATAAGCTATAGTGGCCTTTTCTATGTAGAAGATCTTTTAATGTATAAAAGTGACCTTTTACAAGCCAACAATGCATTTAAGCTTAACGCTTACAATTTCTCAAAAATCTAGTTCAGTAGTAAAAGTAGATTTGAATATACTGTAAAAGGAGCTTTATAAACAGCTTTGTACTGCTTGTTAGTTTCAGTAGTAATCGATTCAGTTATGTTAGGCTAGTCCTTCCTGCCAATTATTAACCCTTTATTTGTCCAGAGACAATAGAGCAGGCTCGGAGATCAGGAAGGCTTGGAGGAGTAAGCACTGGACACTTGTCATGAAATGTGGCTGGAAGGAGTGAACAAGAAGGCAAAGGACGTAGATAAGAATTGCCCCTTCTCACATGTTGAAACTAGGCAGTGATTACTATTAGGAAGGTTTTTGAAATGGAAGTTCTACCAGACATTTTGTATCGGCTCACTCTTGTGGAGAACCTTGTTTGAAAATCAGCCTGTTAGCTTTGGCAGGGGTGGAGGTTATGTATCAGAATAACAATAGCACAAATATCTTCTGACGGATATATTGTGCCCTAGATATTGTTAACAAAATATCATTCATATGGGTGTAACATTTCTAGCAACAACTCTCAAAGGGTGATATTTTTGCAAAAAAATATTTGTGAAATAATATTTCTATCTGAAGATATTTTTGTTACAACACATTAGGGCGGATCATAATTTACTAAGGATACCCCCTAGTTAGAGTTTAGGGGCTCTGGACAAAGGAATGTGTCTTGCCATCTTGAAAGTCTCAAGAGCAGTGCAGTCTGACATAGCTAGTAGTAGAACAAACAGAAACTGCTGCAATAATAGTCAATTTGGACTGTGGGAATTATTTTAGCATTGGATCATAGGTTGTCAGCTTCCCATCACCAGAACCTGTGAAACTGTTTTCCAATTGTATATTTTGTGCACTTAAAATTATGTATAATATGCTATTGTTTACATGATCCTTTATATATATGCTGAATTAAAACAGTTGTAATTGAAACAAATTTCATATTATGTATTGAAGTGAAGTTATGAATGTGTTTTTGCTAGTCCACATGCACCACATAAATCTTTATTTTGAACAAGTTGGATTCTTTCTCTGTCATTCACTCCTGCTTTACGTCCCTCCCACACACATCCTCTCCCCTAGGCTGAGCAGAGCACACAGCTAGGCTGATTACATAATAGTTTATTTCTACAGCAGTAGTTGCTTTGCTAGTGTTGAATTTGGCATGGTGCAAATGTAAGATCGCAACAAGTATTTATCTCATCCTATTCTTCATTGGATTCATTCTTTGGGAGACAGTCTTATTGTTTAAAAGTTTCATGTTTGTTTGAACACCTCCAGATGACATTAGCATAGAGGGTTTAGAAATGTAATGGCATTTATGCGTTAAAGTAATGATGTGTGCTCTTATGTTTTGATTTACTAAAGAAATAATATTTTTGTTCACACCACGAAGAGTTTACAGCTTTGCTAATAATTTTATGTAAATTTGTTTATAAAAACTCCTTCTTTTAAGGGTGAGGGAGGGAGAAGTCTTTCTTATTCTACAAGGAGTAGTGCCTCAATGTGTTATGATATTGCTGCCTATTGAGACTTAGAATATTTTCTAATTTTTACATATTATGTTTAATGTTGCATCTGAGAGTCTTCATGGTATGGATTCAGTTTCCCTTAATTTGAATTTTTTTTATTAAAACCCTTTAGGTTTTTATTGATCTAGCACTCACTTATTGAGCGGACCCCATTACGTAATGAACTGCTTTACCCTGCTATCTGATGTATTGGGAGGCACCCTAATGTGGGGACACACTGTCTAATAAAATTGAAGTGTAACACTGTCTTCAATCCAGTAAACTGTGGGCGAACAGAATTTGGTAGATTTATGGGAGTGTCCAAATTTTGGGGTATGGTTTGGCTTCAACAAATCTTGGTAGCAGATGATGATTTACACATTAAGATGTACCTCATTTTGCTAAGAGACCTTTGTCTTTTCTAACCCTTATGCCCAGAACAGGGAAACAGTGGTTTTCCTGATGAAGTTCCTGGGGCGGCTGCACTGGGATTGGTGAGATGTCACCGCAAAGCTGGACTGTCATTTGTTGGTTGCTGACAGAGCCGCACAGCAATAGATTGACCTTGGACAGAGCCGTGCTGGGTTTGGTTGTTGTTCGCTAGTTTGTTTAGTGTGATTTATTTGGGCAAAAATAATGTCTGTGTTGAAAAAGCCTAAAGTTTTGGTTGTACCTTCTATTGAGTGTCAGCAATTACCTGCTGAGGAAAGGTCTGCCTATGAAAAGATGACAGGCAATGGATTTTAATAAAGGTGCCTGGATTCCTGAATGACATGAGTATACCGCTTCTGATAGAGACGTAGGGCCCAATTCACAAAGGTATAGTTAGACCAAAAGCCTAACTTTACTACTTTTTGGTATTCCAAAAGGGATTTACTAGTACTATCTATAAAAGTGCATAGGATATGCAATTGCGGTGGAGGTTCCACACTCACAGCGGAATCTCCGCCCCAAGTGTGGGATCTTCACACTCTGGGTGGAAACTCCGCTCTCGGAATGGAGACTCCGCTATCGGGTTGAAACACTACACAGTGAAAGAAAAGGGGATTCATTGGTGTATGTCCCAACACATATGCCTAGATACACACATCATGAGATCCATGACATCTAGTTGTACAACTATCACAGCGCAAAATACTTCACCTAATACAGAAAAGAGCTACATGTAGGCAGTGGATTGTTAAATATGTGAATGTGTAGGGAGTGTATTGGAGGGGTAAATGTGATGGCAAAACATACGCTACTAAAACAGTGTAGAGACATCATGGAATAAACAATACCAGGAGCCTATATATGTGTCCCATCAAGTGGCAACCAGAGCATCACAAGTTTGGATTATACAACATCCCTACTGCAGTTGCACATTTAACTATTAGTTATGTGTCACATAATAATGTCTTCTACAAACAGCCCGAATGTGAATGTAATATGCAAGTCAAAACCTCTGAACACACCTCAGATTTCTAAGTTTCTCCCAAGCACACGTGTGCCAGTGCTTGCCATCTCCCGACCCAGTCCAGCTTAAACTCGCTAGACGAGCAGCTAATCCCACCCTGGCTGCATACATAAAATCAGAGCTGCATCACACAAACACTTTCAGACCTTACAACATGTTGCTAAATGTGTTTGGCAGATTGCCCCTTGTGATGCAACAGAATGATAGGAAGAGGGGAAGAGCTGGGATGATCTTCAGACAAAGAATAAACCTCTTTGGAATGCCCTGCCAAGATGTCACCTCCAGATTCTGTTTTCCCCCAGATGTTATCTTGGACATGGCTTCTGAGTGGGAGCAGGATATTGACTCTGAGACTGCCACTCCCACGCTGTCCCGGCCTATTTCAAGATCCTAGCACCTCTCCATTTCTTTGCTACTGTGTCTTTACAGAGGGTGGCCAGAGGCATTGTAGGCATTTCAAAGACAAGCCAGTCAAGATGCGTGTGCCAGGTTCTGAGATGCATAAAAAGGAGAGTGCATCCTTACATAAGTATGCCACATATACTGTCAGGAAGGCAAAGGGTTGCTAGGGATTTCTACATCTAGTCCTACTCACCAAGTGGTGTAGGTCCAATTGATTGTACTCATGTGATACTTCAACCACCTCGCCGCAATGCACAGATTTTCTGCAACAGACACTGCTGTCACTCCATCAATCAGCAGGGTGTGTGTGAATCCAGTGGTTACTTTACTGATTTGCATGCAGTGTTTCCAGTCAGTACACATGACAGCTACATATGCTGCAGGTCACCTCTTGCCTGGTGGCTGGCATCTCGTGGACATTTTGGCAACATGTGGCTTCTGGGTAAGTACTCAAGCACCATACAAGTCTGAAATGTAGAAATGTTGTCTTAAAATACGCAACCATTATAAATTAAACCTTCTTGTGACACAAACATGACACCATCAGATACTGCATGTATCATTTCATATATTATGAACTCTGCAGACACAAGGGGGACATGTACAAATATTTCCTCATTTTCTTCCTCAGGTGATGCTGCATATGCACTCTCCCTACCTCTCCTCACACCTTAAAGGTTTGCAATCACTGTACCCGAGCATAGGTGCAATAGGGCACACATACGTACACAAGCCATCATAGAGCACACTTTTGGTCTCCTAAAGTCACAATTCAGTTGTCTTGACCATGCAGGTGAGGTGCGCTATACTCCCCTGAATTGTGTGTAAGGTAATAGTAGCCTGTTGTGTCTTGCACACTATTGCAGTAAATTATAGCTTACACATACCTCTGAACTCTCAACCTAGTCAGAATCCAGGCAAAGGAGTCATTGTACAAAACAGGAGACAGGGTATGCAGGTGCGGGACCAGATGGTTGATACTTTTTTCTCTTGAGCAACCAGTTGTGTTACGGCCCTTATGTGGTTTCACAGTCTGTTGTCAAGGAGAATTGGTGGACATTTAACACTCTGTCCATAAATTCCGTCCTGAGTCTGCTCTGTAAGTCATACATAATGTATGTAAACAATAGCTATTGTCAAGAGTCAAAAGATTGGCCATGGAACACATTTTGTGCACATGTTAGTGAATAGTTTGGACAATGTCTCAAAGGACTCTATTGACTTAGGGGATTATATGTCAAGGCATGTGCCAGTTTAAAGCACAAGCGAAGCAGTCTTGCCATGCAAAATGTGGCTCTCACCATGTAGAATGTCTTATGTTGTCAAAGAATATGCCAAACTTTGGAATCACAACTTAGCAATTGTCATATCCAAAGCATTGTTTGCACATGTACACCAAAACTAGCATGTATGTCATCTTTCACTGTGCTACACAACAGATGAAACTTGAGATTGATTGAATGCCTGTTGAGACTGGGCATTACAGGATAAATATGGATACACTTTTAGGTGTGAAGATATCCAGACTGTATACTATATCCACTCTTAAAATTACATTGGAAGGTAACTATGTATAAATGTTAGGGACTTCAAATTACAATAATGCTGAAGGGGAGGGTTAGTAAATACTGAAAAGTATACTGACCAACATTGAGAAAAATGGTAATGTGTAAGTAATTTATAGACAATAGTGTGACTGTGCACCTACATTTGGGTTCAATCAACATATTGGTTAGTGAGTGAGCACTAGCTTTATGTTGTCTCCACCTTTCTCATGAATTGCACACCAACTACATAATTGTTTGTCTTCATTTTCAGTGCACCAGGCTGGCCAAGGGACATTGGGACAGGAACAGGGGCACAGCAGGACATCCTTGGGTTGTCGGCGGGGATGTCCTCTGTGCACCCCAAGCAAAGAGGAAGGGGAGGGAGACCAAACAACAGACTGAGGTAGTGAGCCTCCTGGACAGATCCAACACAACTACATCAGCAGCTCCGGTGGAGAATGAGGGAGCTGAAGGGGGAGACATTGAGGGGGCACCCCCAGCCATGAGAAATATGAAAGTGTGTCTCCACCTAGCCCACAAGAACTTGATATGGAAATAGTGTCCTCTGAGTAGATCCAAACAACATCTGGGGCTGCTATCAACTCTCCCTAACTCTTGAGGCCCCATTCCATCAGGGCCTCCAGCTGCACCCTTTGCCACTTTTACCCCTGCAAGGACCTGCCCAGTAGAGCTGAGGGAGACATCTGCCCCCAACACCTCACACCCCTCATGTTTGACCCAAAACCCTCCATGTGTTGTACCTCCTATGACTGTGTCCCAGGAAGTGATGGTGCTAGTTGAGGATGTGAGGACTGTGGCCTCTGTGGGCTTTCAGAAGCTAAAAGATGAGATAAGGATGTTCTGAAAGTCACAGTACAGACATTTTGACAACCTCACTGCTTCCATTACATCCTTGAGTGCAGCCATATTGTCTGTTCTGTCCCAATGACCTGCCCGGACCACCGTTGTTGTATCCCGAAGTGAGTCTTCCATCTCTGTTTCCCCTGCTACCCCTTGTACCCCTCATGTTTGCTGCTCCCATGGGGTGTGTGGTCCTGCATCAGCCATATAGAGTGACTCCAAATGTGCAGAGTATCTCAACATTGTGGTGAAGGAGGACAGTGAGGATGACCAGTGACTGGGCAATATTTTGACCATGGACATTTATTTTACTCCTTGTGCATAGACTGTTTCGCCTTCCTGATGTGTTTTATTTATTTTGACCAACCCCCTCCAAGGTCCCTTGCCCCATCTGTCAGAAGATTTAATTTAATTTCTTTTAACCTTTTTCAACAGACAGAATTGTATTTTATTTTAACTTTCTACAACATATAAATGTATCTTTTTCTACACCATCTCTCTGTCTTGTGTATTTTAATATGTATGCTGGATTCAAAATATGGAAGTCTACATCAGTAGGTGTTTAGCTATGCTTTAAGCTTGATACCTTGTTACAGAGATGGACCTACATATTTATATTGTATATTTCTTATTCACACACATTTATCATCCCATATATGGCCTACAACCAGAGTCACCATATGATCATCATCAACTGCTAATCACCTCAGTATTGAAGTATTGAATTGTGAAAAAAACTTTTCATTTAGCAAAGTTTTTGGTTGTACCTGTACAGAGGCAGAAGCTGCATGCACAGTTTTTAGTAGTGCCTGTACAGGGGCAGAGGTTGCTGGCAGAATTGGCTGTGCCTGTACAGGGACAGAGTGTGCCTGTACAGAGAGGGGATGTACCTGTCCAGGTGGGAGGATGTGTCTGTGCAGGGGTGCATGCCTGTAATTTGACACTTCCTGCTCAATGATCCAACAGTTACAGGGAAGTCCACACACGCATAGGACGACCTTAAAAAGCCTTAAAAAAGCTATAAATAAATCACTAAGGAGATTGAGGTTACGCCCAGGGACAAGGACCTACACCAACAGCTCCGCAAGAGCAAGGCCGAACTTAGGAAACTTAAATGGGACATAAGAAATTCACAAGAAAGCGAACTCTGGGCTAAACTCCATCATGAATCCAAAGGAAATTACAGTGCCCGATTTTGGGCAAAGAATAAATAAATTCCTACAACCGGCATATGGTGGTTTAACAACACACACAACAGAAAATAACTGGACATCCTTTTTAGAACGTCATTTCAATCAACAGGTATCTGGATTAAACATCAGCAAGGATGACCAGCTTGCACCCCAATTTCAAACTGTGATGACTGACGAGGTTGAGGCAATTGATATCGACGCCGTCATGATCAGGGAAGAAATATGCAAAGGGAGGAAAGAAGGAGCTCCTTGCCCAAATGGGATTCCACCAGCTCTTTTTAAACAAGATCCAGAATACTGGTCAGAAACCCTAGCTCCTATCTTCAGCTCATTTAGGCAGACTGGGTGTTTGCCCGCATCATGGAAAGGCTCCATCATTGCATTTTTGGATGTAGAGGCAAAATACTTTGCGGGGAACCTACTTACTGAGCTACAAGAATGGGCAACAGAGCTAAACATAATTCCCCCTAGCCAAACAGGGTTCTGTAGAGAGACTGGAACAACAACCAACCTTTTAGCAATGTCATTACTCATCGATAAAGCAATTTTAACCAAACAAACTCTCCATTTTTGCTTTGTGGATTTTAAGGCGGCGTTCGACAATGAATCTCCTAATAGAATTACACTCCAACACGTGGATACAGGTCAAGCTCGGCAACGGCTCCCACCTGTCGAGGCGCATACAAACAGCTAAAGTCCTCAAGCAGGGGAGCGTTCTCGCACCCTTTCTTTTTAACCTTTATACAGCAGACTTGACAACAGCCCTCACTGCTTGCACTGCACACGCCCCTCGAATAGGAAGAAAAACCATTTCCAGCATGTCTTATGTGGACGATGTTGTTCTAACTAGCCACACCCAAGTAGGTCTACAACGGCTACTCAACACACTGCATGGGTACGCTGATGAGAACTATCTAGAAGTTAACATTGACAAAAGTAAAACTTTGACAATTAATGGAAAAAAAGGTCCCATTTTTGGTCGCTTGGAAAAACTGCAATTGTGAACTGCGATGTGTATAAGTACCTAGGTGTCATGATCGACAAGGGGGTCCAATTGCGAACCAGCTTAAGGCCATCAAGAGGAAAGGAATGGCAATTGCGACAACGCTAAGGCAACTTAAAACAAAATTGACAGGACCAACCTTTGCCCCACTTCCCCGTGTTGCGCAAGCAAAACTTCCATCATCAGATACATACAGCAGCGAGGTACTAAGTGGCAGGGACGCTTCATTGCTGGATACCACCTTGGCAAAACCATACAGAGTAATGCTAAATCTCCCGCCATACACCTCGCCAGCACAGATTCGGCTCGAGCTTGGTCTAATGAAGCAACTCCTCGCAAGGCGAGGCTCCTACATCAAGTGCTGGCATAAAATTAAGAACTCCGTAAGGAATACATTGAACCTCCAGCTCTGGCAGGAACTGTGCAGCACATTCACCTCGCCGGCTAAAGCATACTTGGAGGAATCAATGGCCATCATCGGACTAGCCGACCTATGGGAAATCCCAACAACACACTTGCACTTTAAGCACATCGCAAATAAGGTTATTTCTCTCACAGAAGATAAAGCTGCCTTTGCACACAGGAGCCATGCATGGATGACTCTGTGCAGCTACAAATCATTTGGGTCACAGGCATACTTTGAACTGGGGTACTCTAGGAAGTCTAAAGAAGCCTTTCTAAAACACAGGTTAGGAATCCTGTCAGCCATACCTCATCTTCCACCATGGCTGAGAAAGAACTATGAGAACTCATGCCAGCTATGCGGAGTTGGAAATGAGGACATTGAACATTTAATATGCTCCTGCATCAAGCTAAAAGAGGAAAGGGTAGGCCTCCTAAAACTCATTTTAATGAACGAGGCATACGTACCCGGAGACAAGCAGTACTTGCATGCTTTAACCCAAGGGACCCACAACTAAATGGAAAGCTTGTTAAGTTCCTGTTCCTAGTAGCATCTAAGCAAAGGACCATTGGTACTGTAACCTGCGTATAGACTCCAGAGGCTCCGAGCAAAATGAACTATGGACACTCTGCACTTTCAAATTACTCATGCATGTCTTGATACATAAAGATTTTGACAGAGTACCGATCGAAAAGTCAATTGACCAAAATGTTTGATCAGAATGTATTTTTGTAATGGTTTTAATTAATCAAAAAAAACAATATTTTTTTTTACTTACTTTACTGTCTGTGCAAGGGGGCATGTGCAGGGCTTGGTGTTTTGACCTGTGTATGTAAGGGATGCCAGTGCAGGTTGTTATACAAGTGGATGGGTGGGGTGGGGTGCAGGTATGTGTGGTGGGTTCCTTCCATGTGATTACCATGAAGGAAGACTTTGAAACAGTTTCAACATGCCCTCTATAATCTT
This sequence comes from Triturus cristatus, assembly GCF_964204655.1. NCBI lineage: Eukaryota > Metazoa > Chordata > Amphibia > Caudata > Salamandridae > Triturus > Triturus cristatus. Next base: position 476,570,384 of record NC_140587.1, on the reverse strand, counting down.
CATGCCTGAGGCATGGTGTCTCACACTCTCTCCCTATAGATTGATATTAGTTCTTTGTACCTTCTTGATACGTCTTGACAACATTTCTCAACCTTGTCCAAAACATGAGTCTGCCTGTCAATCATCAGAGGGATATCCTATCGCACAAATATCCTGCTTCACATCAGCCTGTTTCTGGAAAACCTCCACCTCCTACTGGACAACATGACCATTTGCCAGCCCCCTCTACCTGGGATGCCCTCTGATATGACTGTCAGGTCCACCTGCACAGGGAGGGGTGGCATGAGGGAGGGCTGTGGGGAGGAGATTCATGACTATTGGATACCTGCTCCTCACCAGGTGTGTTAGTTGCTTAAAAGGAGACCTGGGATGCACTGTCATGGGAAGAGTGTGTAGAAGAAGCACACCATTAGCTTGGACATGAGGTCTGTGAGGAGGTGATGATTGTGGTGTGGTAGGTAGATGCTGCTGGTTGGCTGACTGCTGGGACTGGGTAATCCTCAGAGGGGAAGTGGGAGGTACAATGCTGGCTGGACCTGATGTAGGCTTCAGTCTTTTGGCCAATGGGCCAAACATGCACTTCTTGTCATCCAGGTCCTCCTCAACAACCAGCACCTGCTCATCTTCCTTTCTCCTCATCCTTGTCTTATTGAGCAGTGCAGGTGGTTGACATTGCTGCTTGGAGGAGGATTAGATTATCTACTTGGATTGCCTGCCACCCTCCACTGGTGGATGATTCTGTTGTATTCCATATAGGTTCCCTATGTATGCGCAGGTAAAATTGCAACCTATCACCTTTATTCTTCCCTACATTACATACATAACATACATAACGGTTCTTAGGGACTGACATTTTACCTAGATGCGACACTGCATTCAGAATGCGGGTTTGAATCTCATTTATTATGCATGATGCTTCTTGGAAGCACAGCAGGACTAACATCTCTTGTATAATATCTCTGTATAAAGTTCAGGCCCAACTTCATCCTTTAGGCCGACACAGTCACACAGCAAGGTAGGACCCCTGTGAAGACCTATGGGTATATATACATCACATCATGCTTAGAAGGGGAGAGGAGACCGAGACTTCCCGGCTGACACACTGACCAGAGACGCTGAGGTTCCTGCATGCAGACGCTTCAGCTCGCAGTGGTCTAATATCCCTCGCGGGGTGTCCAACTCGAGACCAGGACGGGGTCCCATATTCTCTCATTCTCAGGTACTGGGGTTGACTAGATCCTAGAGGGATTCTTGGCATAACACCTACACAGATGTTAGGTACATTTAGGTACATCTAGTTAGGGAGACATCGTAGGAGTAGGCATTTTTTATCATGTATTTTATGTACTTATATATATTCATGATTACTGCAAGATGGTAAAACTATACACTTCCTGTACTTTCATAGTACTTCTAATCATATATCTCTGCTACTGTCTAATGGTTGTTGCAGCTCATCTATTCTACACTAGAATATCAACTATTCAATAAATTCTTATTGAAAACGCCCAGCCTGTTTATTCTAAGACAAACTAAGTGAGCACAAGTGACTGAGTGAAAGGTAGTATATTGTCTATATCAGTCTGCCACCAGTCCCACAGTTTATGTTATCCAAACGTGCAGATCCTGTATAGGTTATATTGGAACTACACGACAATTCAGCTTCATCGGGAGGCTCATTGTCCTCAGCACCTGAAAGGCAGAGGTCGCAACATGATAAGCATTTTCCAAAGTACATGATGTGCTACAATACAAGGGTTGGAACAAACATTATTTGCATCTATCTGATGTTCCACATGAGACCTGGTTTGACTAAACCTACACGTGATAGTGACACCTTAATTAAGGTTCAGCATTAACTATATGTGAACATGCAAGAATAACACAAACATCATTGATTATTTTGGGAAAATATCACACACCAACATCAGATGCTTCAAAAAAGGCGCAATATCTACTAATTTCCTTTCACAATGATTTGGTCACTGTGAACTATTTGGGAATTAATAGTTTACACCACTATTTGACACACTTACCTGATGAGCGTTTGTTAGTGGGTATGACTGCTGAAGCCAGAATGTCTCACAAATCCATGGATGAGCTCCTTCAGAAAACTAAGGAACTCCTGACAGCAGCAGTAATGTACAGTACATATCCATATTTCAATACAGAGGATGATGTGAATCATTGTACATGTATATGTCATAGGATACGCTTTAAACACAGTTGGAGCTACTCCCCTTTAGAGGAGGCAATATAAGCAATATGGTACATACTGTATTATTTCAATTAAAATATAGAGTAATCCTTTCATTAGCTAACATGTAGTATATTAAGTAGTGGGGAGAGGAGATGGCCTAACGGCTATGGCACTTGTCCTCAGACCTGGGGAACTGGGTTCGACTCTCGGTAATGACGCTGAACATCCTGTGATTCTGGACAAATCACTTAATCTCCCCGTGCCTAACAAAAAACAAAAGAAAAAAAATTAATGTGTGTCCTCATGTAACGTAACTGGTGCTCTGTAAAGCGCACTGATACCTGATTGGATTCGGGTCAAGTTCGCGCTATATAAAACTCTGCAAAAAAATAAAAATAAGTAGTATACATTTTTGACCCATATCTGAGCATATGGAAATGAGTGACAACAGGGATATAAGACATACACCATATACTGCTAAAAGATCATACAATATTAGACTATGAGCTTTCAATAAAGTTATTTGTAAGTGTACTTACTTGGGTCTACCAACCACCCAGTGTGCGGTGCCTGACCATATGTCACACCCGTATGTGGAGCAGAGATCGTTGTAGTAGGTGTTTTACCTGGCCAACATGAGAGGGTTTAAAATAATATGAGTGCAATTTAATTTACGTTTTAGCTGACACGTTATAATTTATAAACAACATATCCTAGTTCAGTTCACATGTGTGAAAATATTGGTGACATTGGAGGGCAAGAATGAAACTAGGAAACTTGGCAATTGCAGTTATTCTCTCATGTGAGTAACACTCTTTCAGAGCAGTTAAGTAGCATTAGATTGTGATATAGGTTGGATGGTATTAAGTCCACGTCAGTGGCAGATTCTTATGCGTTTTTGTTTTCATTTTCAGCAATTTGAATATTTGTTGTTTTCATACTTGGATAGGTGAGGAATTAGGTGATTTATGGTACTTTTAGAAGACTCTGGGTTATAAGATGCAGCTCCATTTCTACACAACATGTTGGTTGGGCACGGGGTTTTCAGCACACCGCACAGCTTCATTTACTTTTTGCGTTGCACATCCCTTATGATTTTTTCACATTCTTCACTTGATAAGCTTGAACAAATCCAAAATACATATATATATATATATATTTTAAATAAATATATATATACATAGTTTGCCTGTGGGAAACGGCAGTGTCTCTGTCAAGCCTGTAGAGCGAAATAATGTGATACGTCGTACACTGTTTTTTGATTAAATAACTTATTTTATTACTTTTAGTGTTCCCTTGATGAAGGGTGTAGGAGAGTAGGATCTGCTTCACATGGGTACCCCCACTTTTTGCTGGTGTTACACTGTTTTTCGACCTTAGGCTGGCTGTGGCCCTGCTAATCAGGACCCCAGTATAGCTGCTTCCTCTCTAAAACAGTTTCCATGTACATTAGGTACATTCCTAATTGGATTCTGGAGTGCCTTATAAGCCCCTAGTATATGGTATACTATGTACCTAGGGCATAGGTACCTCAGAGGCCTACCAGGGGCTGAAGCATGTATTATGCCACCCCTGGGAAGCACTCAAAAATGACACCACAGATCTGCTACTACAGCCTGGGTAAGGTGGTGCATGCAGCCCTTACTGTGGTATAGGCTACTTATATCACTACCATTGCACATACATATAAAACCTATAAGTCACTCCTATGACAGGCCTTAACAATCCTGATGGCAGAGTGCTTGGTTTTTATGCGTGATGGTGCCCCTGCATGAGCAGAGCCCCTCTGCAGCGTTTGGAGTACCTCCTCTGATGCTGTTTGTGGTGCAGCCTGACCATATACTGGTGTCAAACGCTTTGGTATTCTACCCCCCTGCCAGTTCTGGTGGTGGGGGTAGCATTCCACCCTTCTAGAGGGAGAGACATGTTCACACTGGTCTACCCGGTAAAGATTTCTAAAGCCCTGGCATCACAAATTGGATGCCACTGCCACAGACACTGGTCTGGCCTCCTGCTGCTGACCGAAACTCCGGCAGGGGAGGCCTGGACAATAGGTTTCCTGTCCCAGGGAGGTGTAACCACCTCCCCAGACAGGCAGATGTTGATTGGGGCTGGGAGGGAGCCCTCTCTAGTGCTTTGAAGTCCTGCACTGGGGGCACACTTGGTGTCCCTGTGCATAGTCCAGTTCAAACCGTTTGCAGGGTCTACCTGCCCCTGCTCTGGCATGAAACTGGACAAAGGAAATGGGTGTAACCAACCCTCTTTCCAAACCCTCCCATAGGTGGGTCCCTAGAGTATGTCAAACCCCCAAACTTTATATAAGTATGGGAACCCAGTCCTTGAGACTTTGGATTACCCTGGACAAAACTCTGCAACATATATCCTGGACCTTCGACTTTATATTTCCTCTTGAAGGTGGAAGAAATCTCCCTTCGGGCCAAGGAGTGACTCCCCTGCTTGGCTGGCACCAAAGAAGCAACTGTCCTGTCTGCAACTCTGAAGCTCCCGCCAGACGCCGAACTCTTTGCATCACCAGAGGTAGATTTCCAGACTTCCCTGAGGCTACCCTGAGTCCACTGCAAAGCTGAGGCCCGTGGCTATCGTGGGTGACGTGGAATCGTGACCCCTGGACACCGTGATCTTTTGCCGATCCATCATCTTCCTGCCTTCCTCAAAATTGTGCTTTGGGCTCTGAGTATCCCCAGCCTAGAGCACCTCTTGCACTGAATATCTCTGGCCTCCACTCCACGAGTGACCCGTGGGCCAGTTTCAAGTGCGACTGCTTGAGGCTCCTTCACGATCACTAGCCCGTTGGCTAGTGGGTCCCCACGAAGGCAACTCCTCTTCTGATTGGGCTTTCCTGGTTGATCCAGATGTGCCCCGACTTACCCTTGCTGGGTGAGTCACCTAGACCTTGCTGGTTTGCACCAAAGTCCTTTTTCTAGTTTCACGTGACTTGCCGTTGCCAAGGCCTGTTGGGTCCAATCTGGTCACTGATACTGCAGCACTCGACAGACTTCATGGGACAGCTCGAATCCAGCTCCTGGATGTCGTCGATTTCTCCTGGACCTCGTGGCTGAAAAATCAAGACACCTGTCAACTCACCTGAAGCACCCAACATCTGTGGGCCTTGGACTATCGTGCCCCTGGTCACCGGTAAGTGACCCAGACTCTGACTCCTCTGCTTTCAGGTTCCTTCCATCCTCGATCCAGGCTTGGATCTCTCCGGACACTTCTCCTCTTTACGGCAGCAGCACTTCTTTGCCAGCTTCCATTGAAAACAGCGACGCGACCCGACACCAAAAGACACCGATGCACCCGGCTTCCCTGGGTGAGGTAACTCGAGTACTCCGGTGCTCCCGTGGGTGTTGGCCCTAGACACCTCTAAGTCCAAAAGGGTTCACTCGTAGCCATCCTCTAAGTGCCCATAAACTCTTAATTTCCAACCCCGACTTTCCCATTGAAGTTAACTGCGATTCGCGGCTGTGTTCTCACACTGCACGCATCCCCCGTGGGTCCCCTGTGTCACTACCTTGGGTGGTTCCTTGTGGTCCAAGCACTTCTTCAGGCTCTAGGCCTTGTGTCTAGTTCAGTCATGGTTCTTATACCACTTTATTGGTACATGGTTTGGTACGCCCCTAGGGCCCAAACGCGTATTTGTGCTATTACTGTTGAATACTGACTAGTAACTTAAGTACTTCAAACTCCAGCCTCATAAAGAGACTAAAGGGGTGTGTTTTATCTTAAATACATATATTTTAAATATATACCTGGTGTGGTTGGCCTTTCATTTGGTAGTTCAAGAGATTATAAACTGGTAAAACAAGCTGCTTTACATTCCTTCAAGACTTAGCCTGAAGGCTGCTCTCCATAGCTACCACTAGGATAGCTTTCAATAAAGGTTGTCTTTAACCTATCACCATAAGGGGTTGTTTGGACTGATACAAGGTGCCCACTATAACTAGTGGACAGCATATATCAGGCCATCTTCTCACAAGGGGTCTTCCCGAAATGCATTGGGGTATGTAAACACTGCCTGGAGTCTGAGACTCGAAGAAAGAATCTACATTTGGATTTATTGTCCAATAAATATGATGAGATAAGATTATTGTTACTTTTGTGTAATCTCTGTTTACAGGAACAATTCTTAGATTAGTTCTTGAAAACCTATATTTTGCTGTGAACATTCTATTATTTGGATACTTTATGTGTTATGTCATAAAAACAATTTTTGCATAAATCGTTGCAATTATATAGCACCAAGTTTTGGGATGGTGAAAAGCACACCTTGTATTCATGCGACAGTTCTTTGGTCTCATGCTACTTTGATTTATCTACCTGACAGGAGCTGGTCAGGGCAACAGGGTCTGTGCCATTAGGAAAACTATTGATTTCATAAGATAGAAACTTACACTATATTCACGGTGTGCAGGTTATAACCCTCTTACTGAGTTTTTTTTAATTTCCCACAACAAATCCATTAATCATCAAGGTCTCCTCCACAGGTTCTTCTTTCTCCTGTTATTTAGCATGCTGCGCTTGCCAAATGGCAAGACATGGTGCAGAGCAGGCAGGTGATGTATGTGTGTGAAAAAAACCCAGCCCGGGATGTGGGCTGTTTTTATGTGATTTGCAGTTCACGGGTTGCAGGTGGCATAAATTGTCTGCAGGTGTGTGTAATTATACTTTCTCTGCCACAAGTGCGAGCCTCTGCTCCAAGTGTGGAACCTCCGCAGTTGTGAAGATACCACTCATAAGTCCCATTGTAAATACCGAAAAGTAGTAAAATTAGACTTTTGTTTTAAACTTAGACTTTTGGACTCACTTTACTTTTGTGAATCAGCCCCTTGGAGTTCCCTTTATAATGTACTCTCAATATTAGAAAGCTAGATTTCCTGAGACAAACATTGAATGAAAGAAAGCGGTTGCCTAAATCTATTCAGGCTTGAGGCATTAAACACACGTGATCCAATGGCTACAAAATGTAAAAGAAAGAAAATGACAAAGCAAGTGAAGGGTTCACTTAGACAGTGGTTAGATAACAAGTGAACTCGACAAGAGAAATGTTGGAGGTAGAAAATTATGGAGGGTGTGTGAATTTTCCCTGCAATAATTAAAGAGCTAAATACGGAAAGATAGTGGGGGAGGCCAGGTCCCTTTTCCTGCTCCACTTTTGTTTGGAGGAAAGGCAGGAAAATTAGTTGTATTACGAGAAGGGTCCCCACTTAGCCTACACCACCGCTAGGGTGGGGTAGGAGAGGTTAACGCCTTCCTGAAATGTCACCATCTTGGGATGTGAGAAAACCTATTATCAAGGCTAGGATAGTGCCTCTTCCCACAGGAAGGGGTCACTAGAGGGTGGAAAAACCCTAACGTTAAGTAGCCCATTGGCTTCTATCTGTCCCCCCTTGTAGCGCTCTTAATTCAGTATTTAGGTGGCATCATCATATTTGGCAGACAAGAGAAGACCAAGACAAAGGAGACATACTGCTCGAGAACTGAAGTCCTGCTGCAGAAGAACAAGGCGCTAAACCCAGCCTGCTGCTCCCAGGACTCAACAATTGCTGCTGTGGTGTCATCCTGAAACCTGAAAGGACTCCAAAAACCCTAGGGCACCACTAGCATTCAAGAAATTTCAGTGAAGCTCCCTTGAAGTGACGGTATCATTCCCTGCACACCACAGGCACCAGTCCTGTGAAGTCCGGTTTGTCGAATTGCTGCTCCTCAACGACCTTGATGCAGCACCCACGCAAGAAAAGGTACAACAGCTCTGGAAGGTCAGATCTATCTCCCCATCATGTTTGGAGATACCAGGACCTACCAGAGCTGCGGCATACCAATACCCAAGGTACTGGACCCCCAAAAACAAACACCAAAATGAAGAGTCCACTCCGGACTCCTGAATAACCAGAAGCAAGCACCCATTTAGGAATGTTGAGGCACTATGATCCACTTCCAGAGTGGCCCACCTGTCCCTAGATCACCTTTCCAAGTTGGTTGCTCCTGGCCGTGAGGACCTCAAGATGTTCTTACCTTAGAGCTGTACTTATAGTCTTAAAGACTATATAAAAATTGGGCTTATTTTTACAAATTGGTCTTGGATTTATCCGGGATTGTTTGTTTCAAATCAAATCAAATAAATCTTTATTTGAATATTTAAAATGCGTAAAAGACAAATAGAAGGGAAAAGGAGACAGAAAACAAGTTGAAAAGACACAGATATTTAAATTCCAAAATTTCAACTGTCCCTAAAATGATTTCCATACATAATGTAGAAACAAGTATGAAAGGGATGGATGCCAATTGTTACAATAAGCAGCACAATCAATTTCATATTCCCTCTTTCTTTTAAAATGTAGAAAAGTAAAATATCATAAAAGGCTTAGGAATGAGGAAAAAGCTGCATTCTCTGATTTAAAACTGAGTCTACGCATGATTCTTGTGCAAATGTACTTAAACAATTTCATAGGCCAAGCTATCATACATAGTAAGTGACTTTCTTATGGTGAAATCACAAGTAATAAAAATTGAAACAGCATGGCAGATATTATCTGACTCAAGATTACACAAAATGTATAGGCTTCCTTATGAAATAAGAGCCTTTCTGATAAAAACAATGGTCACATAAAACGTTTTCTAAAATCACAGTAAAACTTGCAGACAAGGATAAAATGCATTGTTGATTGTGTAGCTTTCCCATCACACGGGCACTTTGGCAAGTTTTCGAGCCACCGATCTCTTTTTGGAAGTGCAACGAGTTGAGGTAAGATACCCATTTGGAATCTTATAAGGTAAAATATCTTCTGTACGTCAGTAGTCTTTATAAGGTAAGTAGGCAAACCTTGGGATAATAGCTGTTCCATATATCTAGATGCTGTTTGTTTTTTTATCTCTTTTCTCTTTTCTCTCTCCCACTCCCTGAATCACATTTTTTGGTAACAATCAGTTTGCGTTCCCTTTTACTGTGCTGCAAGACAATAATGGGGCATTCAAAAGAAGCAGTTTCATTGAGTGCAAACAATGGTATCATGCCATAGTGGCAAAGTGCAAGGCAATCATTAATCCTTAATTAAATCCCTTCTAAATTTAGTACCAGCCTTGCTCTAGATGTTGCGCCACCCTACTAAGGCACATTGATCTTAGGTGTAATCAAGAAAAGTTATGCCCAAGTCTCTGTGGGTGAAATACAGTGGCATAGAACAAGGAACTGCCAAGAGTCTACACAGGTACACATTTTCCTGTTTTAGCAAAATCGAATGCCTGCCAGGCCCCATAGGGATGCCCCACATGTAGCAGTGGGGATGCACTTACTCCTGTACAGCTGCTGCATCTCGCAAATTGATTTATTTCAAATTTTAGTAGCAAATCTGAATATTGCCTCTATTGTCATTATGAGTTTAAGGTTAGCTAACTCTATTTGAGGTACCCAGTAGCTAGAACTCGAAAACAACATAGCAAGGTAGGAGAAATTATGGACCTCTTCCAATTTAGGGCCCCTCACATAATGACACCTTCCCCCTCCCACTTACTATAACAAAGGTTTTTTCCCAGGTATAGTTTTAGATCCTTTTGTTCCATATATATAACAAAGCTATTGATATGCAGTTTGAGTACATTTCCACTTGGAGATAGCAAAATCATATTGTCGGTAAATAGGGTTAGGGTATAAACCAACTCCGGGAGCGGCTGCGGCTATCTTTTGTAGCTTCCTATCAACCTGTGTGTCGCATTTATTGCCTCAGTGAGTACAACAAATGCCTAACACTACCCTCTGCCAAGTTTAACTGCTCACCCACACTACCACAAAAATAGAGTTAGTATTATCTACTTTTACCTCTTAGAGGATTTCTAACAGTCTCTAGATAGTACACTGTACAGAGAGGTGGTTTCCTACACACACCAACTCACAGACTCATACAGCCACTCACACACCCAAAACACTGCTTACACCCATACAGCCTATCATACACTCATTTACAGATCCATACAGCCACTCACAGACCCATACAATCACTCACGCAACCACTCATAGACCCATAAACCCAATCACACACCCATTCACAAAGGTTACAGTTAGGAAATGAAATTTAAAAAACTCTTCGAAATTCACACAAAAAACAAAAGTCATAGTAGTGTTATAGTTAGAAAATAATATTAAAAATATTTATAATTTCTGTAAAAAAGCCCAAGGTTACCAGGATGTTGTAGTTAGGAAATTACATTAAAAAACTGTAGAATTAATTGAAAACACCAAAGGTTACAGGGACATTATAGATAGGCTCAGATTTCACTCATACAAAACCTTTGCAATTCAGCAGTTAGTTACTTGAGCTAACTATAACTTACGTCCCCAAAATCCACTGCTTATGACCTCATATATGACATCACTCATGACATGGTCATTGACATCACTAGTGACATCACTGACGACATCTCAAAGGGCATCTTCTATAGAGCCACTCATGCAGCCACACAACCTCTCACATACCTGCTCACATATCCATACAACCGCACACACACACACTCACTCACACATACAGCTACTTATACCGCCATTCATTTATGCATACACTTACTCAGACAGCAACCCACTCACCCAATTACTCACACACTACTTACTCAATCATACAACCACTCACACACCAACTCACTCACCCATTCAGCCTCTCACACACCCACTCACTCACCAATACAGCTACTCATATACTCAGTCACACACCCATAAAGCCTCTCAACAGAGCCACTCACACACACACCCCCATTCACACATCCATAGAAGCACTCACACATCTACTCACTCACCCATACAGTCACTCACCAGTCACTCTCTAATACAGCCACTCAGTTAACCAAACACCAACTCAAACTGGCACTCACTCACCCTTAAAGCCATGTGCATACCCAGTCAATCACCCATACAGCCATTCACATATACACTCATCTACCCATAGAGCCACTCACTAACTCATACAGCTACTCACACAGCCACTCACTCACCCATACAGCTACTGACACTCCCACTCACTCACCAATACAGTCATTCACACAACCACTCACTCACCTACACAGCTACTTACATACATACTTCTACACCCAGACAGCCACACTCACCCCTTCACACACCCATACATGCACCCAGATACACACTCACACACGGATACACTCATTCACACAGCCACTCACATAATATATGTTAGAAATAGTATCACTCATTAGTAGTAAACAAAGTATACTAATTTAATGTTTAGTATATATGATTAACACTCATAAACCTTTAGAAAGCACTCACAAGCACTAGATGATGTCATCAGTGATGTCATTTGAGATGTCATCAGTGATGTCACCAGCCATGTTATGAGTGACGCAATATGTGAGGTCATAAGCAGTGCTTTAAGAAGCCATAATTGTAGTTATCTCAGGGAACTATAACTGCTAAATTTCACTAATTTATTATGAGTGAAATCTGAGCCTAACTATAACGTCCCTGTAACCTTTGATTTTTTGGGTGAATGGATATTTATATATACCCACACAATACTTAGTAAAAATTTAGTACCTATGTACACACACCAATATGTACCCAGAAACAGCACTGTTTGCAAGATCTGATATACACATGTGCACATCTGGTCTGTGAATAAGCTCTCTTTCTGAGTGCGATTTGCTTTACCCTACCGAGTCTACTTCAATACTGTGCCCTTACAATTCCTTACTGTGGGTCTGTTGTTCCTCATTTTGTGACTCACACTTTTTCACCACACCTGAATCAACACAGCCGCAGTTGTAGTGAATTTTCCACAGTCATATTTCTTCACATTGACAATCAAACAGAGGTTTTCCACCTTTTCTGGATAGCAGAATGTTGCGCAGTGTACACCTTCAAATTTTAACGTGGTCCTATTTCATCCGTGACAAAGTTGTGGAACACAAATTCAAGAGTAAACCAGGAAATAAGAACCACATTTTCAGGAAAAAAAATAAAAGCTACAGTTATGTTTGGAAAACTGCTTTTACGGCGTTCACAAAAACTGAACAGATGTTAACTAAGTGGCTGGATTTATGGTTAAAAGTGAAGAAGCTCAAGTGTCAAAAGCAGCTGAACTTTTGAATTGTTTGAGGAGAGTAAATGATCTTGATTACTAAACTAAAGTAGATTGCTGAAGACAGATGAGAGCAGTTTCATTAGCCTGACCTAATTAAAAAATCAGACTCTGCTGTGTGCGCAAGAAAGGGAATGCGCCCTGTAGGTGAGAAGAAAAGATTGTGAGATATTTTTAGTAAGGCTTGTTATGGATGTTTTTAAAGAAGCAAACAGGAATGAGGGTGAAGTAAAAAACATGACAGCATTGAGTGGGTTGAAAGAGAGTATTTGTAGCGTAGGTAACATTTAGGAATATGGAGGTTGATGGAATGATAGCAAAGAACTATTAAATGGACAAGGAACATTGTGTAGGAGGAGCACAGAAGGAAGATAACATGGGGGTATGACCGTAAGGTGACATGGTTGTAACTGGTATGTATTATGAGTGGAGATCTTTTGGTAGAAGAATCACTGATACAGAGAAGGGAGACATTTCCTCCACATTTCACAATTATTGATCATTATGCAAACACCTTACACAGAGGCTGCTCTCAGCTCAATGTTTTGTATTGTGGTGCAGGCAGTATCCACTTCTGTGCTGCATCAGTTACTAGAGTGCTTCTTAACAGTAAGGAATTGCTTGCAGTGTGGCGTAAACCACCTGTCTCATTAATATTAAAATGGCACAGCTGCCAATTATTTTAGTTGGCCTATGTGTGACATTTCCCTGTTTTGGGTATGCTTTCATGTGTCTTTTTCTTCCTTGTTTGTGACAGTTTGGGTACAATTTTATCATATCATAAGCAATTGCATCTTTTCAGCAATGTAATGGCATTGGAAACAAAACCCTGTAACGAAAAGTCATTCTGGCTAAATTGCAATGAGTGGCAGAGAGTATAAATCACACATGCCACTTGATAGCTGTGTCATAGGCTCAAAACAAACCGATGTGTAACACAAGGTACTCCCTTGGGCGTAGGCGGAGAGACATTTGGTGCCCTTGCTGATGGCAGGGAAATAAATAAGGTAGCAGGGGTCCTTTTTGTGTTGACTCGTCAGCACCTGGATGAGCAGGGATTAGCCCCTGAACACAAACATCCCAGGACCTCCCCCAGCTCACCTTAATCACCGATAGCTTAGCTGACTCACTCAGATGATGGTTTTGTTGATGTGTGCCCACAGGGGTCAGAAGGCGAAGGGAGGGCAAGGAAGGGGCCTAAGGGGGGGGGGGTAAAAAACATCACCCACCATATCATAATGGAGGACTAAAAACCCTTTAAAATGGCAAATCAGACAGAAATGAGAAGGCAGGGACAAGGGCAAGGCTGGAGCAGGATGAGAAGGGCGCTGCAGTTGGCGTAACCTTAATGCACAGAGCTCCATGCACCCCTCAGAAAATAGGTTCCTTGAACCTTGGCTCAGCTCCCCCATGCTAAAGACCAACCCTGCCGGCAACATTACTTTGCATCCTGAGACACATTGTTTTCATTTTCTTCTTTTAAGGTGCACCTAAGTTCCTGCATTCTAGTGGTATTGGCTTGCAAGTAAGATTTGTCCACTAGTGTTAGATCTCCTTTGTTACTGTTAATATATTCTTACACATTTTGATAAATATGGAGAACAGTTGACGTATCTATATTCTTTGGAAAAAATGTGGAACATAACATAAAATATTTCCCCGTAGTTAATATGTGGAAGGTGAAAGCCTGCAGAGTACTGAAAGTTATTTGAAATCTCCTAGATCATTTGAGGTTCTTGCTGGAAAAATAGATTTTTTACATTATTCCCTTCAAAGTATTAGAGTCTGTTTACAACCTGTCAGGTTGGTGGTGCATGTTTATAAGGCATCTTAAACGTTGAACAAAAAATTAACTACAGTTTAGAACACTCCTATGAAAACAATGGGCCCGATTCACAGAACTAACTTTAGAAAAAATCCTAAACTTACTTCCATTTTAGTATTCACAAAAGGCACTTACTCATTTTGGTATTCACAGAAGGCACTTACTCATTTCGGTATTCACAGAAGTTAGGAACCCTAACTTTAGGACTCCTAAATGCCTTCTGTGAATACCGAAAGTCTTAAAGTTAGGATTTTTCTCAGTTTAGGAGTAGTAAAGATAGGACTCCTAACTTTAGGACTCCTAAATGCCTTCTGTGAATACCGAAAGTCTTAAAGTTAGGATTTTTCTCAGTTTAAGAGCAGTGAAGTTAGGACTTCTAACTTTAGGACTCCTAAATGCCTTCTGTGAATACCGAAAGTCTTAAAGTTAGGATTTTTCTCAGTTTAGGAGTAGTAAAGTTAGGACTCCTAACTTTACTACTCCTAAACTGAGAAAAATCCTAACTTTAAGACTTTCGGTATTCACAGAAGGCATTTAGGAGTCCTAAAGTTAGGATTCCTAACTTCTGTGAATACCGAAATGAGTAAGTGCCTTCTGTGAATAACAAAATGAATAAGTGCCTTCTGTGAATACCAAAATGGTAGAATGGTAGTAAGTTTAGGATTTTGTCTTAAGTTAGTTCTGTGAATCAGGCCCATTATGTCTAACATGGTACATTTTGCAGGCCTTCTTCAAAGACCAGATGCCAAACCTCCAACTAAAAAGAGCATATCAAAACAGGGCTAATGACTACATCGATAATTAAGCAATACAACGCATCTGTTGCAAGTGTTGCCTAAACTGATGCCTAACTTCAAAGCAGAGTGACCTTCCCACAGATGTCTGTGAGAAGTGTTTTTCAGAAGATAAGATGAGTGTCAATACGGAGGTCCCGTTTTTATTTTCAGTACAGTCGGGTCACAGAATTTAGAGTGACTCAGAAGATAGCAATGATATTACCAGTGGTGGCTGCTCGGGACCCGAAGTGGTAGGGCAGCGGGGGGGGGGGGGTACAAAAATAAGCACAGACAAAATAAATAAACATATAACTTACCTGCTGCTGCCCCTCTCCCGATCCTGAACCTGGTCCAATCCCCGGACTGGTCACATTGCGCAGGCTCCCAGATGCCAATTCCTGATGCTGCTCACATGCTGGGATACTATTACCAGCATGAGAGAAGCACTGGGATTGGTCTGGGTGCTCAGACTGGGAGCCTGTGTCTTTTCTCCACCCAGCTGTACAACACAACTGGGTGGAGAAATGCTAAGTGCGCATGGCGGTTTGGCCGGGCTAGGATGGCAGGCCAAACCGTCATGCACACTTAGTAATGTCCATGACCCTTTCTCAACACGCCTATTACACATAGAGTGCATGGCCCCGCCCCCCTCCATGACAAGCTTTCTGGCAGCCGCAAGGAGGAAGAAATATAAAATGATAATATTATCATTTTATTTTTCAAGTGTTTAACTCTCCTGCCACCTAGTGGGGCGACGCTCCTCAGCCATAAGGGAGGAGCTGCACCTGGATATTTCAGTACAAGCTACTGACATAATATTTCACAGTCCTTACAATCCACTGACAGTGGCTCTATTTTAATCTCAGATCATGCCCCAATTTCTATCCTATTTGACATTCTCAACAAACCCCATCTATATAATCGCTGGCGCTTTAAAATTCCTTACTTCATGACCCTAATTTTACCTCCTCTGTTACCTACTTTGTGCATGAATACTTTAAACTCAATTAATCGAATGGCTTACCTCTTTACATCATTTGGGACACCTTTAAAGTGACAGCAAGAGACTTCATCATTAACTATGTTTGCACAAAGAGACACATAAACCCGGAAAAAATCTACAGATCTCTTTGCAAAAATAAAGAAATTAGAACACTCCTGCTGTACTTCTAGGTCAAAAGACTGTTTAAATGAACTTATTGATATCAAACTCACATTCAATAAAGAATCTACAGATAATGCCTCATTATATCTTCTAAAATCCAGTGCAAGATTCTATGGGTGCAAGCAAGACAGGCAAACTCCTTGCAAACTACCTTAAAATTAAACATAATAGAATTAACATTGAATCAATTCTAGATTCCCGACAAACACTTAAATATAAGAATTCTGAGATCCTAGAGGAATTTCATCACTTTTATAAATCTTTATATACACCAGATACCTCTCCCTCAGATTCTCAAATTACAGATTATCTCTCTTCCATAACGAAACCCTTTGATACACAATTAAATCTTGATCTATTAGAGTTGGATATCTCACAAGACAAATTACATAAAGCATTGCTTACACTCAAAAAGGATAAAGCTCCAGGTCCATATGGATTCACTGTAGAATTTTATATGCATTTTTCTCAATTACTCATCCCAAAATTGTCTACTCTCATATCTTCTTTCTTGCAAAATGGCAAAGCTTCTGATTCTTTCCTTGAAGCCCTGATTTGCCTCATTCCCAAAGATGGAAAAGATTTGCGCTACTGCAAGAATTTCAGACCAATTTCTTTAGGGAACATGGACTATAAAATCTTCTCAAAAGCCCTGGCTTTGAGAATGTACTCTTACCTCCCAGGTCTTCTTGTCAGGGAACAGTCAGATTTTGTTAAAGGATGATACATTACAGATAACACCCGATTATTCTTTGATATTCTGTCTAAGTCTTCCCACTCCTCCGAATTTCTAGCAGCAATTGCATTGGACACTGAGAAAGCATTTGAGAGAGTCCATTGGCCTTTTATGTTTCAGTCTCTCAAATGGTTTGGATTTGGTCCAAGAATTATTTCTTTGATTTCGCTCCTTTATTCAAATCCTAGAGTAGCAGTTTACGTTAATTAAACTTCTTCCCCTTACTTTACCTTAGACAGAGGTGTGAGACAAGTCTGCCCCTTGTCTCCTTTTCTCTTCAATTTAGCCTTAGAGCCCTTCCTATCTAAAATATGCCAAAACCTGGAAATACATGGTTTCATATCTAATACATTAGAAGTGAAACTAGCAGCGTATGCTGCCGACATTTTATTATTTATCTCAAATCCTCAATCTTCCCTTCCTGCCTTTCTACAAGATGTGAATTCATACTCTTTCATGTCTGGTTATAATCTAAACAATGATAAATGCGAGATTCTACCCTTGACAAAATTCACCTTCAAAGAAGACTTTATCAGAACTAACTTTTCTTGGAATCCTAAGCATATAAAATATTTAGGCATATATTTTGCTTCGTCAATTAAAACTTCCATTTCCACGAGTGTAGAGAAATGTTTGACAAAATTGGCTTACTTGACGAGCAGGTGGCATCCACTTTATATGTCATGGTGGGGGGACGCTTGGATACTATCAAAATGATGCTTTCTCCCATTATTCTTTACACTATTTCTAATATTCCACTTACTATAGCCTCTAACTGCTTCAGGGAAACTAATTCTACACTTTCTTCTTTTCTCTGGAATAAAAAGAAAGCTCACATGTCTTTATTAAAACGTATGCGCCCAAAAACAGAGGGAGGTGTTAATTTTCCTGATTTTTCCAAATACTATGAGGCATTCTTATTACGCCAAACCTCCAATTGGATATCATATAACTTACGAGCCCCACCTCTATGGGTATTGCATTTGTCACCCCGAGTGGGACGGGTATGTCCAGACATGGGTACCATGCTCTCCATGCCACTGGAGTCAAGCTATCCTGGCTGATGAGGGATGAATCCCTGAAACGGATCCTAGGATGCTTGTTTCCTGTCCAGGGAGGACCTGGCTTGGCAGTTTGGGCTGGACTGTTCCCATGAGGCACAGGGTCAAGACTGATTTGCATATGGTCAGCTCTAAACTGGGGTGGCATGGTGAGCAAAAGAATGATGGATATAACCCAGATCTCTTGACGGGGGTGAATGTTTTGAATTGTTCTGCATTCCGTCCATCAATTGTTTGTCCTGTAAGTATAGCTGCTGGCGGGTGGCAGAGGTGGTGGGTTCATAGTCCTCCCTCTCCTCATCTGGCTCCTACTAATGAGGATTTTGCCTCAGGCATGGACTATGCAAATGTCCTAAAAACAAAGGGGCTTATTTACAAGAGGCTTGCACCACCAATGCGTCATCATTTTTGATGAATTGGCAGTGCTGTCAGTATTCCATATTTACAAGGTGATGTATCTTGGGTGATGCGTCCCTTTTTGGAGTTCTGCATCAAAATGTACCTGAGTAGGAACCCGCTGTGTCACATTAATATCAAGATAGGCATTCCAGCGTATTATCCTGTAAAACCTACGCATGGATATGTATAAGTTCAGGGAAAAGTGATTCATTGTGGTTAGTGTCGCGCTGAAGTCCAAATGCATCAAAATGTCTGCACTTCGGAAACCCACGAGTAGGAAATGACGTATGGGCCTTGGTATATGAAGAGAAGCTATACAGAACAGTCTGGCAAACACAACTACACCATGGAGCTCCTGATTTTGCAGCTGGGAGTTGCAAGGAGATGACCACAACTACAACCCCCACCAGCCCAACCGCCCTCAGCTCCCCCCTCACCACTGCAAAGGCAGCACAGAAGAAGGGAGCTCATTTATCGGCAGCAGACATCCCTCATTGATCTCAGGGAGGATGAGGTCATCACCTACTACCAAATCAGGAGGAAGTCTATCATCCAATTCCTACACCAGAAAGTGACAAGACTTCAGCCACCAACTGCCAGGTCCACCAACATCCATCTGGAGCTCAAACTTATGTCTTTCCTCCAAACGTGGTATCTAGGTCATTCCAGATTGCTACAACCAGACTGACAGGTATCTCCCAGCCATCTTTCTTGTCTTTCCTACCCTTTGTCCTGGATGCCATCATCCGACTAACACCACGGTACCTCTGCTTCTCCGAAACACAACAACTACAGCTGGAGATCAAGCAAGGCTTCTACGCGATCACTGTTTCCCTGATGTGCTGGGTGCCATGGGCTGTACACATGCACTACTGGTTCCCCCTGTAGCTACATTTCATCTCTACAGGAACTGGAAGCACAAGTACTCAATGAATATCCAGGTCATAGTGGACATGGGGTATTTTTACCAACATGCTGGCCAAATACACCAGGATTGTGCATGACGCATATATTTTCAGGCACTGCATCATCAACGATCAATTTCAGAAAGGCCAATATGCAAATGGCCTACTGGTTGGCAAGTACATCTGAAGTACACAACACACCTAATAACAGCAAACATTTAATGACCCAATGGACGTATCTGTGTGTGCTACTTGAGACAGTGCATATGTAGGATGGGTGGACCTCATACTTGCAACATTCATCAGGGCACATCTGCAATGCAAACCTGCAAGTCACACATGTCAAGACATGCTAAGCCATTGGGTCTGTCTAGCAATAGTGGAAAGAACCTGAGCCATGCTGCGCTAGGGAAAATGCCATATTGCAACACTGTGCTCAAGGAAGGCCTGCCATGGCTGTTGACTGTGTGTCCAAATGTAACTCCCATGGCTATGTATCCCACATAAGGTAACCTGTGTAAAATGTGCCACAAGATAAACAAGATTGCATATGGCTGAGGAGCTCTGTCTGGGAGCTCCCTGATCAGGGATTGCCTTTTTGGCGATTTATCCATGAGAGAGGCCCTTCTGGGCTGCACCACCCCTGGGGTTCTGTAGGCGACGACTCCACAATTCTATGGTTCTGCCAAGCTACTGTCTCCAACATACTGTTGATGGCGAACAGCCCCATTACAGAGCTGATGGCTGTTTGTTCCCATCTCTCTGTGGAGCGCTTAATCTGGGTGCTTGAATTCCCTGGAGTTTCAGGGACCGAATGCAGATCGGAGCTTCAAGCTCTCGTTCCTGATAGAGCTCTGCACGCTTTTGGGTGCTTTCATCACTCGATTTGAAGTGCTAAAGAGGCATGGTTCCCACCTGTAATCCCACTGATCTGTCATATGCGCTGATCTAATAATGGCTGATTAATGACCAATATTGACTACGGCATCACCGATGAAGCTGCGGGGAGCCTGATTGCCATTCCCAATGCCGCTGCTTGAGGATCAAGTTGACCTACCTTTTCTTCGCCTAAATACAATGTTTTCACTGCAGAAATACAAATTGTTCTTGGCGTGCCGATAATCATTGTTTACTGCAGCCTGGCCCTAAGATGGCGTCCACTTAATGAAGGTCGGGGAGCGCTCCACCTTCCCTGTCGGGGCTGCGCTGTGGTATCTTCCAATCTAAGCAAGTATTTCCGATACTGTGCCCGATATTCATAATGAATGAGTTATTGAAAACCCGCCTGTGTTTGAACTTGGCGTATTTCATGAGTGACATGATCGTCTGTCACTGTTTCATGACTGTCACTAACTATTGCTGATGCAATGCCTGTTAATAATAATTGAGCGCCTCATTGTAAGGCTGACTTCATCACCATGATGATCCTTTTGAGAGCAGAGCCTGTCCCTAAAATGGCGCCCGTGACTCAGATCTTAGCACATTCAATCAGTGGTATGGCCCAGAATCGTTGACTGGAGTCTTCATACCCTTCACGCCTGAGTGATCTTCGTCCAGCTGAGGAGTGACGAGTTCCAGAGAGATGGAGGTTTGAGGCCTCCTTGGAAAACCGGGACTGGTGTGGCAGATGGACCTTTGACAATGCCCCCTGGGTGGAAACCTTATATTTTATACTGACAGCGGTGCCCGAGCAACATAGCCGATGCCCGGTCTAGCTGTTTAGGCAGCTATAGAGGCGATTGGCCTTGGTTTCACCCCCTTGAATGTCACCTACCCAGCCGGACATTGGACATTGTTTTTCCTTGTCTCTCCGTTGCGATTCCTTTCCTTCCCACACCTCCTCCCTCCTTGATCCTGTAGCTGCCTCCCCTTCCAGCCCTGCTTGACTTTTTTTGTTTTGTTCCCTACTGCCTTGTCTCAATCCCTCGCCCCCCACCCACCCTCATACCCCAAGTGTCTCGTATCTGTTTTATTTTATGATATGGTAACTGATGTAACTCTGTTCAACTGTTCTCATGTAAAGCGCTCTGATCCCTTTTGGGTCTAGCCAGTGCTATATAAAACTCCTCAAATAAATAAAGAAATAAAGAAAAACATGTACTCACCAGATTACACTTCCCAAAGGTAGTAAACAATTTAAAAACCCTGTTATTGGTAGCTAGTGCAGCTATACCTTTAGTGGTTCTTCAGGGACACATGTATGTGTGTGTGTAAAACAGGTTAGTATTGGTACAGCCTACCTGTGGACGACAAAAAAAAACAAATTGTGATCAATAGACTGTCACTTACAGTGGCAACAGACCTACAAAACACCTTTCACACTAACTAAAGTCCAAATGTGTTTTTCCTATTGTGGCACTGTCAAAAGGAGCAGCGCAAGTACGTGTTTCAATCTGACACAGAGAATGGGACTAGACATGTTGGCTCAAATGTGATGGAAATGTACTTAAATGTGGGTTGATCAATCACCATCAGCACAGTGTGACTTTTCTCCCTTTATCTTTTTAACTGACCGGGGTTATTGTCTGCAGTCCTGAGTCATGACCCCTGTTCCACATCCCCATACAGAGGCAGAGTTCAGCAGCAACCAGGCATTATGCAAGACCAGGGGTATCATAGAGCGTACTTTTGGCAAACTGAAGTTCTGCTTTTGCTGCTTGGATTTGTCCGGGGGCTGACTGCTGTACCCCCATCCCCGCATTGCATAATCATGGTGGTCTGTTCCATATTGCACAACATATGTGTGCGGACAAATGTCCCATGGGATCAGTGCCATGATGACCAGTAAGCAGCGGAGGATGAGGATGAAGATGAGGACAGAGGCGAATATGTTGGGACAATCACAGGCACTCGGCAGAGCACACAATTGTGCAGAACCTTTTCACTGATGCCTGAAACATTTGCATGGCCGTAAATCCTATTTGTGTTATTCAAGAGAGTTAAAATGATTGAACACTTCCTTTGTGTAAGCACTTTCATTACACAGTCACTGTAAACATCTCACATAATTCTATTTGACCCATAACAAGGTCTGTAGCTAGGTGTTGTTCTCATCCCAGGACACCATCATGTGGTCCAAAACATGTGTGCATATCAACCGCATTTGCCAAATGCATGTGTGTGTGGAAGACGTACAAAAGACAAAGGTAGCAATGTGGAACAGTAGTCATATGTTGTGAATATGCATGGTGCAACTGTGTACTGACAGTCAGCCATCCTACAACAGGCCAAAGGTATGGGAAATGTGAACAATGTACAATGACTGGGTGAGTGTGTTGTAAGTCATTACATTTTTCACTGCTTTAAACTTGTGGAGGCCAGTATAGTGACTTTATTGTCCAATGACTGTGAACAAAGGCCCATATGATGTGCATGGCAACACAATGTAACCCAGTTAGTCTACGTATGCAACACAAATGTTTTCAAGCACATACTAAAATCAGTGTGGAATTCACCTAACACATAAAATGTGGACTTCTACCGTGTGCTAGTACTGGTTTGGCTACCTAGCCACAATACAGCCACACTTGACCAACCAGGCAAGGATGCAACTGTTACATGCAGGAATGGATGCGACCTTGTACCTCTGTTTTATTCAGAAATAAACAACGCTGTAACTCCTACAGCTCAATCTATTTGTGCAAATTTGAACAGGACTCAAAGAAAATAAATGTAATAGCCAAATACATGTCAAGGTCTAACTACATGTGATTTCACTACTGGCAAGGTGGCATGCACTGATGCATCTAAGCTCAGAGTGGTGTAACCTGCCACTAAATGCACATATGGCCATCTGGTGTGAATTTCTATCCACGTTTAATATTTACGTGTCCTCACTGGCCCCCATTATTAAGACCTTGGGTTTCGATCTGACATCTTACGCAGATGATACCCAAATTGTGGTATCCTTGCAGCCTGGACAGGAGGGCGGCGTGGAAAACGGCTTTCACGATTGCATGAGGGCAGTGAGTCACTGGATGGCGGAAAACTGCCTGAAGCTGAACTCTGATAAAACAGAGGTCATTATTTTTGGAAATGCTCCAAATTTTTTGAATGCAAATTGGTGGCCGGTTACTATGGGGAACCTCCCAGTCCCAGTTCAAAAAGTAAAAAATCTGGGAGTAATTGTGGACGACAAGCTGAATTTGGGGGCCCAAATTAACTCAGTTTCCTCCTCTATGACGTTTGTTTTGCGGACAGTGAAAAAAATTCTGCCTTTCCTGCCGGCAGGAAGTCAGAAAACAGTGGTCTCTGCCTTGGTGATGTCTAGGCTTGACTACTGCAACAGCCTTTATTTAAACATTCAGGAACGTTTACTGAACAAATTACAAAGGCTACAAAACGCAGCCGCTAGATTGTTGACCGGGACCCCGAAATTTGTGACAATTTCCAAGGAAATTCAGAAGCTACATTGGCTTCCAGTCAGGAAGAGGATACTTTTTAAAACATTGAGTACTGTTTTTAAAGCTCTACATGGGACCGGGCCTGAGTATCTGCAGAAGCAGTTAAAGTGGTATACACCTACTAGAAATCTGCATTCATTAGGTGCTAAATTGGTAATGGTCCCCAAGATAAAAAAGGTCTCCTGTGGAGGACGAAGATTTGTTTTTGGGGCAGCTAAGGCATGGAACGATCTGCCGGCTCAGCTCAGAAATTTGCCAGATCTGCTGTCCTTTAGAAGGGCATTAAAAACCTGGTTGTTTATTCATTAAAATTGCTCTACTATAGTGTGTCTCCTTGGTAATTAGCTAGTAGGAATTGGTAACCAGTGCCAGGACACCCCAGGGTAACCGTTGCGCTTTATAAATTAATTAACATAACATAACATAACATAACATAACATAACATTCTAAGTTCTTGTAAGTCCTCTCTGTTGCCAAATAATGTGATGCATGACTCGTGAAGGAGAAAAGTTGTCTAACCTTTTTGTCTTTTCTGCATGTGTCATGTGCATGTGTCACACATATAGTGCCACACACCAGTCCCAGATAGCAAATTTGTGTGTACCTCCATAACATATGGTGGTTGTTGGGTATTATAGTCTGCTATGTGATGCCATGCACATATAAACAGGTGCCCTATTGGCCTAGCAACATACCTTTCACATCTATGCAGTCAATCTGTGAGCTGGATGCCACATACGCTGTAGAAAGGCAGAAGTAGGCAGTGCAAGTCATTCCCTGAGTGTGTCATGCATCCATAACACATCCTAGGTCAGCAATGTATACAGATATGGGCATCTTAACAAGCAGATTGTGCTGGGTGCCTCACTTATTTTGTACTTCAGGTGGAAAGACCCTCTCAACCATATGTATGAAGCAACACTAAGTCACTTTGTGTAGCTCTTCATGGCCTCATAGCTATGGAGTGAGGCAAGGCAGCCTGATTGATCGTCACACCCGTTCCGCTGAAATCCACTGAGCGAGACGGTCGGTCAAGGATCATCTAGGACTACCTTTGAATACCATTCAAATATGGCAAGCATATGAGATAGTATCTTCATTGTGTCATTTTATCCCTCGGTTGAGCAGGACAGTATGCCTAATGTCAACACACTGACTACATTTAAATACAGCTTTAATGGATATATCTTTTCAACTTAAGCTTGTGCTCTACTTTAAGCACCTTGGGCTCAAGTGCCTCACGATAGTACTAAAGAGTCCATACACACTATTATATCCCATCCATATATATCATCTAGATTCTATATGGTCCATAATCCATCTGTTTGACGGAACTATTGTGGCTTTCTTGAGAAAGTTTTCCTGCATGCCAAAACGCACGTAGAAGATCCATCAGCCACTGGATGAAATTATGGTTCATTAGAAAGATTGGACGTATTATATTCTGACTTAATTTTGTATTATAAAAAACATTTGTCTCTTGTTATGTTTAGTCAATATGTACTTGTTTGTCTTATGTATTTCCTTGTTGTTGTGTTTATCTTGTGATGAACATTGTAATACGAATCAGTACTCTATATATGTGGAATTATTTATATGTCTTTTACGATCAGATCGAATGAATTTATACTAATAAAATAAAATGAAGTTTTAATGGATTTTTGTGTACACTGAATCTCTTACATCATACGTGTATTAGATTAGGTCTTAATATTGTTTAGACCAACTGTTGCCTAGGGATGTTTTTCTCCATAGTGAGGCAAGGCAGTGCAATTCACAGTGTTGGTTTACTTTGTGACAGGCAGGCATTCCAGGGTTCGTGTAGTGGGTATTACCACGCAACACCCATAGATATTTTCCCTGCCTTAGATTTAATTACTGGTGTAAACCTTCTGCAGGGCCAAAACCCTTTGGCTTCCCAGAGCAGGTGTAATGTGGTGCAATTGATTTGTTAATTCTCATTCTTACCTCGTCCCATGGGTGCTGCATTATGCATCACATGTAGAAAATGGAAAACACCCCTGGTGATTGAGATTTGTGCAGGAAGGGCCCATTCTTTCACAACAGAAACAATCCTATTTTCAACACAGACACCCTTGCACTATGATGCAAGAGTTCCTGTGCTGGCCCAATGCAGCAAAATCTGCGCTGACAAAAGGGAAATGGTCAGGTCTGCATCATAGTTCACAAAAACTGTGCTTTTCTGCCACTTACAGATTGGCGTAATGCAGCAGTGCTGTCCTATACAAATTACCTATAAAAATGGGCTATAGTAAGTCACAGACATTTGCCAATTATCATGCCTTGCAGTGCGTGTAACATTTGCATGCAGCACCTATATCTGCATACTACACAGCTAGCCACGTTCACCCAAGCATGAGACAAACAGAAAGACATAAATATAATTTTAACCTTTCAAGGACACACAATATGTCATTCCATTTCATATTAATATATTGTGTTTCCTAGTCTCCACACCATTAACCCCTTACATGTGCCGGATGTGCAGGGGCCATCCGACTCAAAAGTGCCCATGTGCGTCGGATGGTTCTCACGTGTCAGACGGCATGGCACAAAAAATCCCTGTGGTGCGGGCACCAGAGGGATTTGCTTTCAGTCAAAACACCCTCGGGAGTTGAGGAAGAGATTCCACAGCTCCCAAGGGTGTTCTGATGATGGCGATCAGTGCACATGTTGTGCTGATGTCATTTTCGGAGAGATTGAAACTGAAACCCAGTTTCAGTTTCACTGCCTCGGTGCTCAGGGTGCTATCTCAGCCCCCTGAGCAATGAGGCGGAGTGCAGAGGTGCCATTTGAAAGGAGAGAATATCCCCTTTCCAATGGTACCCCTCCCTAGTGGATACCTGCTTGGGGACTGCCTCAGGAGGGTGATCCCCAAGCAGGGATCCACCCACTAGGCACCAGGGAGGTTTGAGCGGCCGCTTGGGCCAGGGGCTTTAGCTCCCCACATATTTTTGGGCCAGATCAGTCTTTCTACAATAGCCCGCATCCGGGGGGCAGAAGGCCCACTAGGCACCAGGGATTGTTTATTTGATGCCTATAGTGGTGGGGGCTGACCAAAATGGGCATGCCAATGCCCCCCAATAATGACCAAAGTCTTTCTGCCCCCCCTGGGAGGCAGATGGGGCAATATCCCCCTATATACCTCCCACTGGCCAGAAATCACACTAGGATCCAGGGATTTTTTTTAAATGTTTATAGGGGTGGGGGCTGCCCAAAATGGGTATGCCAATGCTCCCAACCCACCCCAAAAATTCCATAGTCTTTCTGACCTCTCCGTGGGAGGCAGATGGGGAAATAGCCCATCTGATCAGTACAAATGATAAGCAAACAAGCCCATAGTGTATAAGATGTTAATCCGTCTTTAGTTTTGTTGGCTGTGTATCAATATAGCATTGCATATGGGCTGTGACTTATGGTTTGCATTGCGCAGGTCAAGCTTGGTTTAGTAGCCATAATTTCATTTTAACTGTACTTATAAAGAGCAGGGGAAACCAAAACCTATACAAAGTTTTCAGAGATTTTCTTTAATATGTGCTTTATATTGTGTCCAATTCCCATTGTGCACAGACTTTGGCCGTCTGCATGGGGATTTTGCTGCAGGGCCTGAACTATTATTATTATTATCATCGAGCCCTATGCCCAACTTCCCATTAATTAATTGTCTCTGGCCTTTCAACCAGCTTCCAACACAGTCAACTATCAATCAATCAATCAACATTTGATAAAGTGCACAACTGCTTCAGTATCAAAAACCCAGACTTTGAGTTTCCTTTTGAAAGTGGCCAGTGACTCAGACCATCGCTAATTGGATGACAAAATGTTCCATAATTTAGCCGGCAGACCAGTAAAGGAATATCCTCCATGGCGTGTATTCAAGTATTTTGGAATCCCTAGTAAGCGGCTCTTGTTAGACCTGAGTACTCTCTCTTGAGTATAGGTGGTCATTCTCTTCGTCAGGTAGCAAGGGGCATCACTGCAATAAAGTTATGAAAGCCAGCATCAAAGCAATACATTTAATGTGCTATACCACCGGAAGCCATTGCAGACGTCTCAGATAGGGAGCGATATGTTGGTGACGAGAGGCTCTCCTGATTAGCTGTAGTCCATGTATCAAATTTGCAGGAAGGCCAAGATTGAGACTGCTCAAGTAGTCCAGATGAGAGGTTAACAATGAATGGACTACAGTTTTTTTAGTCTCCTCAGGCACCAAATAAAGAAACATCTTTAAGACTTTAATTTTCATGAAGCAAACCAGCAAGATTTGTTTGATTTTAATGGCAAAGGAGAGTGTGGAGTCAAATTTGAGACCAAGGTTTCTAGCAGAAGGTGTCAGTGTTGGGGGAGGATTACGTTTATCAGGCCACCAGAGGGTGTATGGTGACAGTCCCTTTTGACTGAAAACCAAAACTTCAGTTTTATCAGAATTTAGTTTTAAGCAATCTGACTCCATCCAGGTGACAACTCCTCTGAGGCACTTTTAAAGTTGTCAAAAGCTGGCTCCAAATTGTCTTGGAAGGAAAAGAGCAGCATACAACACTAC
The DNA here is from genome assembly GCF_964204655.1 of Triturus cristatus. NCBI lineage: Eukaryota > Metazoa > Chordata > Amphibia > Caudata > Salamandridae > Triturus > Triturus cristatus. The sequence continues at coordinate 476,542,250 of NC_140587.1, read as the reverse complement.
CTTTAAACCCCAAGCTTCGATCAAATCCGCTAAATGGGGAAAGGTAGAGCAGACTTAGGGCTGATCCCTGCTGAGTTCTACAAAACAATGGTTTATGGTTTGGGTGTTGAAGAAAAAGGGTGTAAATACACCCTTTGTGATCTTCTTTCAGGAAAGATTTGATCCACAAAAGATCCTTCGACTGAATGCCTAGGTGACTGAGTTCAGCAATACAATGGGACACTGACAGATCAAGAGGCAGCACCATGACCGGTATCTTACCAAGATTCTCTTCAACATACTACACCACCTCCAGGAGAGCCGTCTCCGTGCTAGATGGTGCACAGAAGCCCGACTGAGAGTTGTGGAGAATGGAATTGGTTTGCACAAATGTGGACAATTGTTGATCAATCAATTTCTCCAGAATTTTGGCAGGTCTGGGAGAAGAGATATGGGCCTGTAATTACTCAAGACACCAGGGTCTACATTCTGCTTTTTAAGAAGCAGCAGAAGCAACACCTGTTTCCAAAGCATTGAAAAACACTGGATATCAATGAGGCATTCCAGATTTTATGAAGGAAAAGGTTAAGGTGCTGGGCCGTTAGTCTGAAAATGTCTGGGGGCATACGTCATCAGGGGAGCGAGCATTTCACTTTTTTTTTAGCTCATATAGGGAGATTTCTACAGAAATAGGGGCAAATTCGGAGGAAGATGACTTGGGGAAAAGGGGCGCAGTGGGGAGGGCATTCCCCACATAAACTAGACTGGAAACTATAACGCCATTAGGTGTCTCTTTGAAGATGGATTAAAGATTCTGGATCTTTTCATCAAAGAAGACTGAGGGTTTGTCACCAAGTGTGGCTGAAGAGATTATGGCAGTTGTTGCCCCTTCGGGCAGACAAATAATTTTTCAATTTTATACAGTTCCTTATAAGAATTAACCACAGTCTCAATATGATGTGCAAAGTATTCTTTCATTGTATTGTGCGCTTACTTTTGGAAGCTACGAAGCACCACTTTAAGGAGGATTTTAGCATTGGAGTCATAAGATTTCCTCCAATTGTGCTCCAATTTTTTGCACAAGCTTTTCTCAACCTTTAGGGCAGTGGAACACCAGGGAGCAGAAGGCCTACATCTTTTTGTCACAAACATTTTCAGAGGTACAAGATGGTCTAGGAAGTTAATGATCTATTTATCAAACAGAGAAATATCAGTCAACTATCTCTTGAAGAATCAGTAGGGAGAAGCTGAGGGACAAGGCAAAAGATTCTTCCAACAGATTCTGCCATTTCTTTTTCATATCCAAAGGATGGACGATCCTAATAGGTGGGCAGGATCCCTGTAACGTAAACAAAATACTAAAATGATCAGACCATATCAAATGCTGTAGATCATTAGCCTGCGTGATAGGTACAATAGAGATTATCGAGTCTAGTATTTGATCAGCTGCATGAGTAGGGGCCTGAACATGTTGGGTAAAATTCAAAACCACCAACGTTTGAATGAGCTTTGTGGCTGGGGTAGAATTGAGATCCTCTGCATGAACATTAAAATCTCCCAGGATGGTCATATTAGCATGTTGATGAGATTATTGCGTGATGCTGTCAAATAGTGCAGTAAAGCTGCTGATAGGGCAGTTGGGAGGCCTATAAACCAAAAGGCCAGAGAAGGAGTGAGGGAGGTTAAGACTGAAGATAAGACCCCCAATATTTCCCCACTGGCTTAGCAATGTGGTGGATGCTTCAAATATGTCCCTAAAATAATATGAACCCCCCCCCCCATCTTGTTGGCCGTCAGTATACAATACCCTGATGGAATCGCCTTGGCAAGGTCTGGATTAGAGCTGTCATTCAGCCATGTTTCCGTGAGGAATACAAACTCCCATGTGTTGACAGACAGTAAGAGGAACATTTCAGACAACTGTTTGGCTAAAGACCTGAAGTTGATAAGGCAAGCCTTAATGCCCACTGTGACTTGTAATAAAGCGGGGCTGAGTTCAGTGGCAGCGAAGGTACATCAGCCTCAAGGGTAATCTGCCTTAGCTCAGTAGTATCCTTAATATTTAAATTGAAGTCACAAACCTCCCAAGAGTATGCACTCAAACTTACAGAGTAGAGAAAATACATTTTGAGGGCAGCATGGGTCGATATTTAAGGCTGGGAGAGCCTCTCTGGATTATCTGCTGATCTGGTAGGTGAACAATTATGCAGCATGGCTGGCACTGGCCTCGGACCGGTTGTGGACAGGCGCAGATGGACTTGCCTTGGGCATGCCTTCGGCCCAGCCATGACGCACCTGCTGTGCATCTGTGGCATGGTCTGCCTTATATAGGGAGAAAGGGAGCCCTTGCCAAGGCTGACCGATAGAGCGCTAACCCAAAATGGCACAGCTATGCTATGCACTGGAGAAAGAGGAAAAATGGCGCTCCTCTTTCGGTTAGTATGAATGAGAAATTAGATATTCTGAATTGGCTGACAACTTCAACAATTCCCCCCAACCTCCAAAAGAAGTACGGCCCCCAAAATAAAGTGCAATTGTGCCGCCAGTGAGAGAGGGTAACTGAAACTCTCTTTAAAACAGCAGACAACATAAATAGTGTTTCAAACTCAATTTCAAAGTAAAACAACAAACACAAACACATTAGTATATAGAATTAAAAGTAATTTTAAAAGATAATGACCGGCAGCATTACAGTACGCCTAATTATGGATGTGTACAGCTTTTAGCCAGGTCCTGTTCCCAATATTCCATATGAACAAGCCCCTTGTGCACATGGCCGTTGGCCATGCTGAGTGGGGATTAGCTGCTTCCAGCAAGGACCTTCATCCAACCTCCTGTACACCTATTACTCTCTACTCAGCATAACAGACATGCATGCATTTGGCAATTCGTAGTGGGTCCTGTGCCAGTCTCAGTACTACTAAATCAGCAGCATACAGCCTTCCACAGTTCCTCGTCCCGCTATATCGCCAAAGTCACTTTTTATGAATGCATGCTTTGGCACCTGGCATCCTGTTATACCAGCAACAACACACATTTTAAGTTGCTTCCATCCAATCAGATCATCCACTCAGGAACAGTAAAACATACATTAGATGAAGGGAAAAAAATACTCCATCTCTCAATCAGATTCATTAATTTTTCAAATATATGTTTCTAAGAGGATCTGAGGCTCAGGATCCCAGAAGGATTTATAAACTAATGGTGCAGATAGCACAATGTTGAACCCTTTGAAGCATGCTTGACACCATTTTGTAACTCAAACTCCCAAACGCTACTGCTACTGAACGGATTTACACCAGAATATTCAAGGCACTGCTCTGATTAAAGTTCTTGTATAATGTAAAATTTCTTCTGATAATTCCATTAATGTAATTGTGCCAAACATGTTTTACTGCAGCGAGTAGCACATTTTCTGATGGGAGATACAGTAGAAATCACTGTGCTTTAAGCCACCCTTTATTCTTCACCCCACAAATTTAGCTGATAAAATCTTCACATGTTCAAATTTACTATTTACACCAATTGATTGTAACAATTTTTGATGATTTATAAGAAACTCAAAACTGCATTAACCATAGCCACATAGTTGCCATTGATGTCTGTTTATATTTATATTGATATATCAATCTATATATCTATAACTGAATATATCTATCTATGCATCTTTATATAAAACTATCTATTTATACATATTTAGTTTATCTATTTATAACTATATTCACTGAAAAAAACATAGGTTTCAGGCACGTTATAGTTAGAAATTAGCATTTAAAAAACCATAGAAATTAACTGAAAAAAACATAGGTTTCAGGAACGTTATAGTTAGTTGGACATTTCACTCGTACAAAACCATAGAAATTCCGGGATTATAGTTAGTTCAGCTAACTATAACTCGCACCCCCGCAGTGCACTGCTGATGACGTCACATATAACATCATTCATGACATCTCAAATGACATCACTGATGCCCTAGTTCCAAAATGTAGAATTAGTGCTACAACAGTCTTCAAGAGGACCTGCGAGGGATGCCGCTTCTGCCTTCCGTACACTGGAGGCGGCACATGGGTCACACGGTACGGTCATACTGCGGTGGGACGCACACTCGTTGACCTCTCATGACACTGCTCCACACTTCGGGGACAATGCTTTCCATTAGCTGTGTTTTCTGATGATGTGTCGCGCCGGCCCCATCCAACAGCAGAACCCCCTTAGATCCCAACAAATTGTTCCACTCTTTCACCAGAAGTGAAACCAGGCCACGGGGACACTTTCACAATACAACAGCCGGGAATGTACTTTTCGGTAAAAAAAATACATGAATTCCTCCTAATCTATCAAGTAAACAACTCACTGAAGAACAGGGGCCAGCTTTGATCGGTAAACAGCTGTTGCAACAACTTTTTTACTTCGCGATACTATTACAACGCATGCATTACCACACATGGGTTGTACATCGCAAAGTCATTACTACGCATTTTTTTAGAATGCATGGTCATTTACCACGCATGCCTTTACAACAAATTTTGTTGTAAAGGTATGTATGGTAAAGGACCATGAGTTCTAAAAAAATGTAGACGATCCACGTCTTTGTAAGGAAACAGAGGTTATTCCGTTTCCTCACAATGACGTGCACCGCCCCTCAGAGATGACATGAAGCAGGAACCACAAGGAGAGAGGAGCCACGAGGAGTGAGAGGTAAGGGGGATTGGGCATGGGGTGGTGGTTACTTATCTAGGGATTAGGGTAGTGCAGTGGTGTTTGGGTAGTGTAAGGTGTCGTGCTGAGGGTAGTGTTTTAGGGTTTAGGGTAGTGCAGTGGTGTTTGTGTAGTGCAGGGGGTCGTGCTGGGGGTAGTGTTTTAGGGTTAAGAGTAGTGCAGTGGTGTTTGTGTAGTGTAGGGGGTCATGCTGGTGGTAATGTTTTAGGGTTTAGGGTAGTACAGTGATGTTTTTGTAGTGTAGTGGGTCTTGCTTGGGGTAGATTGAGGGTTTAGGGTAGTGCAGTGGTGTTTGTGTAGTGTAGGGGGTTGTGCTGTGGGTAGTGTTTTAGGGTTTAGGGCAGTGCAGTGGTGTTTGTGTAGTGTAGAGGGTCGTGCTGGGGGTAGTGTTTTAGGGTTTAGGGTAGTGCAGTGGTGTTTGTGTAGTGTAGGGGGTCGTGCTGGGGTAGTGTTTTAGGGTTTAGAGTAGTGCTGTGGTGTTTGGGTAGTGTAGGGGGTCATGCTGGGGAAGTGTTTTAGGGTTTAGGGTAGTGCAGTGGTGTTGGTGTAGTGTAGGGGTTCATGCTGAGGGTAGATTTAGGGTTTAGGGTAGTGCAGTGGTGTTTGGGAAGTGTAGGGGGTTGTGCTGGGGTATATTTAGGGTTTAGGGTAGTGCAGTGGTGTTTGGGTAGTGTAGGGGGTCGTGCTGGGGTAGATTTAGGGTTTAGGGTAGTGCACTGGTGTTTGGGTAGTGTAGGGAGTCATGCTGGGGGGAGTGTTTTAGGGTTTAGGGTAGTGCAGTGGTGTTTGGGTAGTGTAGGGGGTCGTGCTGGGGGTAGTGGTTTAGAGTTTAGGGTAGTGCAGTGGTGTTTGGGTAGTGTAGGGGGTCGTGCTGGGGGTAGTGTTTTAGGGTTTAGGGTAGTGCAGTGGTGTTTGGGTAGTGTAGGGGGTACTGCTGGGGGCAGTGTTTTAGCGTTTAGGGTAGTGCAGTGGTGTTTGGGTAGTGTAGGGGGTACTGCTGGGGGTTGTGTTTTAGGGTTTAGGGTAGTGCAGTGGTGTTTGGGTAGTGCGGGGGTTCATGCTGGGGGTAGTGTTTTAGGGTTTAGGGTAGTACAGTAGTGTTTGTGTAGTGTAGGGGTAGTGTATTAGGGTTTAGGGTAGTGCAGTGGTGTTTGTGTTGTGTAGGGGGTAATGCTGGGGTAGTGTTTTAAGGTTTAGGGTAGTGCAGCGGTGTTTGTGTAGTGTAGGGAGTCGTGTTTTAGGGTTTAGGGTAGTGCAGTGGTCTTTGGGTAGTGTAGGGGGTCGTGCGGTGGTAGTGTTTTAGGGTTTACGGTAGTGCAGTGCTCTTTGGGTAGTGTAGGGGGTCAGGCTGGGGGTAGTGTTTTAGGGTTTATGGTAGTGCAGTGGTCTTTGGGTAGTGTAGGGGGTTGTACTGGGGGTAGTGTTTTAGGGTTTAGGGTAGTGCAGTGGTCTTTGGGTAGTGTAGGGGGTCATGTGGGTAGTGTTTTAGGGTTTAGGGTAGTGCAGTGGTGTTTGGGTAGTGTAGGGGGTCGTGCTGGGGTAGTGTTTTAGGGTTTAGGGTAGTGCATTGGTGTTTGGGCAGTGTAGGGGGTCGTGCTGTGGGGTGGTGTTTCAGGTTTTAGGGCAGTGCAGTGGTGTTTGGGCAGAGTAAGGGGTCGTGCTGTGGGGTGTTGTTTCAGAGTTTAGGGCAGTGCAGTTGTGTTCAGGCAGTGTAGGGGGTTGTGCTGGGGTTGGTGTTTCAGGGTTTAAGGCAGTGCAGTGGTGTTCGGGCAGTGTAGAGGGTCGTGCTGGGGGTGGTGTTTCAGGGTTTAGAGCAGTGCAGTGGTGTTCGTGCAGTGTAGGGGATCATGAGGGGGGTGGTGTCTCAGGGTTTAGGGCAGTGCAGTGGTGTTCGGGCAGTGTAGGGGGTCGTGCAGGGGGTGGTGTTTCAGGGTTTAGGGCAGTGCAGTCGTGTTCGTGCAGTGTAGGGGGTCGTGCAGGGGGTGGTGTTTCAGGATGTAGAGCAGTGCAGTGGTGTTTGTGCAGTGTAGTGGGTCATGCAGGGGGTGGTGTTTCAGGGTTTAGGGCAGTGCAGTGGTGTTCAGGCATTGTAGGGGGTCGTGCAGGGGGTGGTGTTTCAGGGTTTAGGACAGTGGTTTCGGGTAGTGTAGGGGGTCATGCAGGGGGTGGTGTTTTAGGGTTTAGGGCACTGCAGTGGTGTTCGGGCAGTGTAGGGAGTCGAGCTGGGGCTGGTGTTTCAGGGTTTAGGGCAGTGCAGTGGTGTTCGGGCATTGTAGGGGGTCGTGCTGGGGGTGGTGTTACAAGGTTTAGGGCACTGCAGAGGTGTTCTGGCAGTGTAGGGGATCGTGCTTGGGGTGGTGTTTCAGGGTTAGGGCAGTGCAGTGGTGTTCGGGCAGTGTAGGGGGTCGTGCTGGGGCTGGTGTTTCAGGGTTTAGGGCAGAGCAGTTGTGTTCGGGCAGTGTAGGGGGTCGTGCTGGGGTGGTTTTTCAGGGTTTAGGGCAGAGCAGTGGTGTTTGGGCAGTGTAGGGAGTCGTGCTGGGGGTGGTGTTTAGGGTTTAGGGAAGTGCAGTGGTGTTCGGGCTGTGTAGGGAGTCATGCTGGGGTGGTGTTTCAGGGATTAGGGCAGTGCAGTGGTGTTCGGGCAGTGTAGGGGGCCGTGCCGGGGCTGGTGTTTCAGGGTTTAGGGCAGTGCAGTGGTGTTCAGGCAGTGTAGGGGGTCGTGCTGGGGCTGGTGTTTCAGGGTTTAGGGCGATACAGTGGTGTTTGGGAAATGTAGGGGGTCGTGCAGGGGGTGGCGTTTCAGAGTTTAGGGCAGTGGTGTTTGGGCAGTGTGGGTGGGGGGTCTTGCTGGGGCTGGTGTTTCAGGGTTTAGGGCAGTGCAGTGGTGTTCAGGCAGAGTAGGGGGTCATGCTGGGGCTGGTGTTTCAGGGTTTAGGGCAGTGCAGTGGTGTTCAGGCAGTGTAGGGGGCCGTGCCGGCGCTGGTCTTTCAAGGTTTAGGGCAGTGCAGTGGTGTTCAGGCAGTGTAGGGTGTCGTGCCGGGGCTGGTGTTTCAGGGTTTAGGGAAGTGCAGTGGTGTTTAGGCAGTGTAGGGGGTCGTGCTGGGGCTGGGATTTCAGGGTTTAGGGCGATACAGTGGTGTTTGGGAAATGTAGGGGGTCGTGCAGGGGGTGGCGTTTCAGAGTTTAGGGCAGTGGTGTTTGGGCAGTGTGGGTGGGGGGTCTTGCTGGGGCTGGTGTTTCAGGGTTTAGGGCAGTGCAGTGGTGTTCAGGCAGTGTAGGGTGTCGTGCCGGGGCTGGTGTTTCAGGGTTTAGGGCAGTGCAGTGGTGTTTAGGCAGTGTAGGGGGTCGTGCTGGGGCTGGGATTTCAGGGTTTAGGGCGATACAGTGGTGTTTGGGAAATGTAGGGGGTCGTGCAGGGGGTGGTGTTTCAGAGTTTAGGGCAGTGGTGTTTGGGCAGTGTGGGTGGGGGGTCTTGCTGGGGCTGGTGTTTCAGGGTTTAGGGCAGTGCAGTGGTGTTCAGGCAGAGTAGGGGGTCATGCTGGGGCTGGTGTTTCAGGGTTTAGGGCAGTGCAGTGGTGTTCAGGCAGTGTAGGGGGCCATGCTGGGGCTGGTGTTTCAGGGTTTAGGGCAGTGCAGTGGTGTTCAGGCAGTGTAGGGGGTCGTGCCGGGGCTGGTGTTTCAGGGTTTAGGGCAATACAGTGGTGTTTGGGCAATGTAGGGGGTCGTGCTGGGGATGGTGTTTCAGGGTTTAGGGCAGTGCAGTCGTGTTCGGGCAGTGTAGGGGGTCATGCTGGGGTAGTGTTTTAGGGTTTAGGGCAGTGCATTGGTGTTCGTGCAGTGTAGGGGGTAGTGCTGGGGTAGTGTTTTAGGGTTTAGGGCAGTGCAGTGGTGTTTGTGTAGTGGGCAGCGCATGCGCTGCGTCGCTAGGCGAGACCTAAAAAGCATTGCACCAAGATGGCTGCCAACTCTCCCTGGATTGAAGTGTTGGCAGCCAATTAGAGCCAAGCTTCTGCTTGTGTAGTTAGGTCCCGCCCAGATATATAAAAAAAAATTTCCTTTAATATCTCAGAAACTACTCAATGGATTTACACCATTTAAAAAAAGGTCGCTTTATGAACCAAGCACTACCTTTTGCCAAATTTGGTGTAATTCTGTTCAGCAATTTCAGCTGTAACCGTGTCTAAAATTTCCTATGGGAAATTGATTTTTTAACCTCTATTTTTTGAATTTCTCAGGAACTACTGAACGGATTTACACCATTTTAAAAAAGTCTCTTTCTGAACCAAGGGCTACCTTCTTGCCAAATTTGGTGTAATTCCGTTTAGCAGTTCGAGCTGTAGAAGTATCTACATTTTCCTTTTAGAAATAACATGGAGAAAACACATTTTGGGTCCCCCCTTTTTTCTCAGCCCCCACTTGGTGAATCACCCCGAAACTTTCAGGATAGGAGCTGACCGGAGCGGGCCACAAGTTTTGAAAATTTCACGTTGATTCTTCAACCGGCACCAAAGATATTGGGAAAAGAAAAAACGCTTTTCCTATGGAAACTAGGTTTTAACTATAACTATCTAAAGGCGTCCGCCAATAGAAAATATATATGTGTCTATCTATCTCTTTCTCTCTCTATATATATATATTATAAGAGTGCAAGGATTGCAAGGCAGGCACATACACACACACACACACACACACACATATATATCACTCCTTGGCAAGTAAAGATGCTGTGCTGTGTTGGGTGAAAGGGAGAGAGCTGACAGCACCATATCAACTAAGATGTGGTGCTGTTCTCCTCTCTCCCTGTCTCTGCACTGATATAATTTAGGCAGCCATGCACAAAGGCAGACACCCTTGAACCATAATGCAAGGGTATCTGCATTGTCTGAAGCATAGGTTTAGTACAGGAAGGAGTCAATGTCAAAACCATGAGCTTCTTTACACACACAGGAGCAAAACGTCGCAAGCTCCCAATGCCTCCCTAGGTCTTCCCAGCAATCCGCCAAAAAACATGTGTCGCCAAAGAAACCCCAAGGGGGAAAGGGGAATAGGACAGAGAAGAGACAATCACTCAGCGACTCTTCTTTCTTCAGCCTGGAAGCCTCTCTATCTTCTGCTTTTCTTCTGGCTGAATTGCTTGTCGCACTAAAATAAATTTTAACATGAACTTAATCAATATTCTTACACCCAAAACCCAACTCTTAAAACTGTATGTTCAGACCTTTTACACCTACCCTGTCACCGAATGATCAATGCCTCTCTTCTTGTATTTTGGTGTGTTAATGTATTGTCTTCTCCTTCTGGTGCTGTAACTAAAGGTTTTTTACATGAGTTAGTTGTTACTCGTATTAATATATATATATATGTATTCTTTCTTGTCAGGCCTAAAGTTTTCCTCACCAGCTTCGTCCTGAAGGATGTTTTAACTGGATGCCTTAAGGTAAGTGGACCTTCCTTTTTTCTTGCTCACTCTTGTTATTAATTGAAGTGATATATTTTTGAAGCTTAATAGTTTTTAGCAACTCTCTGTTAATTTCTTATGTGTGAAAATATTTACACTGCCTTATCTAGTTTCTTTTCTCTGGACCCCACACGGTCTAACTCTCTTCTCTGTTATTTCTCATTTCGCATATTTACATTCTGAAATTTCTTATATATCCATTTGTGTGCTCTCAATTATAATAATGCTCAGGTGCTGTCTCCATTCAGCAATTGCGCTGTACAAATATTCCTTTATAGCCTTTTCATGAACAAGGACTGAGCGCTGACAGGCATTGATATATATTCCAAGCGCTTCTCCGACTTTATTTCCCTCACGAGTTAGTAACGGTCTTACTTGGGTGCCAATGAACCGCAACTGGGAAACTCTGGAATTACACGACGAGTAACTTCCCTCAAATCTACGTGACGCTCATAACCTCTGACTTCTCTCCTCAGGATACTTCAGTGAAGTGCGCCTCTCCTCAGACCTGACACCTGGATCTTAACTAATTTGACCTGAAACACTAGAACGCTAACCTTCTGTTCAAAATGACAACCCCAGCGGCCATCTTGGATTGGATCGTCTATCGATGCCTAGTTCTGAGATGGTTGAGTCTTTTAGGGAATTTGTTTCTCACAGGTAGCTTGTAGTTTAGAAACGACCTGACAATCCTGACAGTCAATTATAGTACAAACCCAACCCTTTTAAGGCTATTCCTACTTTGTATGTGTGCTTCCTCGATGTGGTGTCGAATTTTGCCATAAATCCCTGTCTACAATTCTTTGGAGATAGCGATGTGCAAAGAAACACTGGATGGTTCATGGGTACGTTCGTTCACCAGCCATTGAACCCCTCTAGCTGAAAAGTAGTGCAGGGCAGCACATTGCACATTTCTTTTACTTTGGGTTGCTATCTAATGCAAATGCTGATTTGCAATAGATAGTATATACCACATGAGCACTTTGTATTGTGCTTGTGTTAGAAAAGTATGCAAACTCAATCAATCAATCAATCAATCAGGGAATTGTAAGCGCGCTACTCACCCGTGAGGGTCTCAAGGCACAAAGTGTTTGCAAATCTGGTCCCTTGTGTCTAATAGTTGAGCACTAAAATCTCCAAGTCATTAATGTAGTGCACTGCTGAGGGATGCCAGTAACTAGTCTATGGAAAATGTAACAAGACCTGAGTAAGATGATGAAGGCTGCCCTCTGCCTGTGTTCTATGCCTGACTATAACACTGCTGCGGTGTAAACCATATGCTTATGACCTCTATGCTGCTTATTTCATGCAGCACTAGACTCAGAGTCTAGCACTATTGTATTGTATTGCAATTGTAATTGTATTTATATAACGCTTGCTACCCCTGCCTAGGCATCAAAGTGCTTTTCGGCAATTAGAACGCTACTGCGGAACCCAAAGAGAGGTGGATTAGTATAGTGAAAGTCGAGTTAATTTGAGCGGTGGACATGTGAGTCTGTTAGTTGGATTGTAAAGGATAATCGGGGGATTGAAGAGGGAAGAGACTAGAAAGTGTTTATTGGCAACTCATAACAGTAAGATGAGGTTTGGGATGAGTAAAGGAGAGATGGGGGAGGGAAGAATCTCTAGAAATGGATTAGGGAGATCATAGTAGTAAAATTAGTTTTGGAAAGTGCAAAAGAGGGCTAGGTGAGGGAAGAGTTTAGATGGGCTGTATGGGAGATCATAGTAATAAAATGAGGTTTGGGGGATCCAAGGAGTGGTAGAGGAGGGAAGAGTCTAGAATGGGTTATTTGGGGAGATCATAGTAGTAGAATGAGGTTTGGGTTGAGTCAGAGAGTGGAGGTAGAAGATATATTGAGAGAGGTATAGGGTGAAATATAGGGTAGTGCATTGGAGACAACATGGCTTAAATACATTCGCAAAGACAATATCTCTTGCATAGGCGATACCTATTGGCTTTGCAAAAGCTTTTTTTAATTTAACTTTATGGTTCGCTTGTATTGCAATAATTAACATCTGTAAATCTTAAGCACATGCACCAAAATATTATCTGTCAAAGAAGTCCACAATAGAAACATTTACCTTTCCATGAGGCCAAATGGTAATTTTTAAATCCTTTTTAGGTGAAATATCCAATGGTAATCCTATAAAATCGAAATAATGGTTTCTTCAGATGCTGCAATTTGTATCTAAAATTTTTGGTTTTAGAAAAATTAAGTAGGAATTTGGTAATTCTGCAGGCAAACGTTGCTTGAAAATCAATTGAGAATCATTACACAGTGTCCAGCCTTTTTCACATTTTAGATAAACTGTGTAATGACCAGAAGTTATAGAAGGTCCATCATGGAAAATTATTGCAACTGCAACAAAAGTCTTTCCTGATATTGATAATTGATTTCCTACAAACTTCTTTATTAAAGTGTCCAATTTTGTTCCATCAGCTCTACAACGTTGCATCATTAAAATTATATACTGTCCATATTTCTTTAAAAATAACGTTTATAACATTTCTGATTTACATTGAGAACATTCCATGTTGTGATTTGCATCTTTAACTAATTTACTAAAAGTCACTGATTTACTCTCTGGAAATGTTAAATGTATGAACCTTTCAGAATCAACATTAGTGCTGCATGTGTTCATACAGTTTTCACAACAATGTTCCCATTTATAAGAGAGACCAAACATATTTTCTATTTCTACCCCTTCATCTTCCAGTACCATAAGCATATACATTAAGAATTCCTGTGCATCTTGCTGGACATTTTGTGTAAACTGTGTACATCCAGAACATACATCTAAAAGATTTCTAACATCAGAAGCACTTTCTATTTTAGTTTTATCATTACTCAACTTTTCATAAAGGAAACTCAGCAGAGAACAACATCTTTTTTCATGATTTATTATTATCTGCTCTTGCAAACTTTCAAGATAAAATACAACATTCAGCACTACATTAGCGTAGCAGTTGACACCAGAGCTATTTTCAAAATGACAACCAACAAACTCTTCAACATTGTCCTTTTTCTTTTTGCTTGCAATCACATCACTCTCCTTTTGTTTTCTCTTCTGTACATCCTCATTACAGATATTCTCAATTCTCCTTTTCCGACAAACAACACATTTTTTAAACACAGGATACTGACCTAAATGAGGAGCATAGCTTCTTCTTAATCTATTATACCCCTTTACACAATTTGCATCAGCACTAACTTTTGAGTCATCAAAGTCTATCATGAATAAACCAGATAATTTTTTCACTCGTGACAAAGCAACATATGCCATACCTTCTTTAAACACACTAGATCCAATGTTTACAATAGCACTATCTACAGTTAATCCTTGAGCATTCACTACACTGGCCAGTATGTTTACCTATATGCGCTATATAGATCAAACTACTTTAAAATGGCGGATCTTGTTCGGGCTACGAGTCCGTTTTCTCTCTATATGACCTATTGGTTATAACATAAGGGAATAATATAACCCATTCTAAGATGGCAGATCAGTAGTCCTCTTTTAATCTTGATGAACTCGCTCGTTAGCGGAAGCAACGAGCTCTTTAAAAATGGCAGTAGGACTGGGTCAGTTTCACCAGAGCCACACACAGAGAATAGAAGCAGGCCGTGAGACTTTTCAGTCCCGGTAAGTTCTTGTTGATATGTACGTATGTGCTTACTAGGCTCGCGATGGGGATGTCGAGTTGTCCCAGCTTGAACAGTGGGATTTAAGTTATAGTTTGCCCATACTCAGACCTTAGTTTATCGTATTTGGCTAGGCAGATTTATACGTCTTGACATACTTATGCCAACACATGAGAACGTTAAGGTTTTGCCCTTCGTCGCTTATAAGATATTTTTGCATATGGGAATTGAGATTTGGTCCATGCCTTTAACAATATCGGGATTTTGATGCCTGAACGATAATAACAGTGACATCTATTCTTAACACGCTTATGTTTTTAGACAAATTAAATAGGATAATTAGTCTTACGACTGTTATTAGGCTAACATACTAAGTCCTTCCCTTTTCAAACTAATTGGGTGATTATGATTTTCACAACAGGTAAATCGTATGAAGAACATTGAAAACAATTTATGAAGTATTATTGTGGCTATATAGGTTTCCAAACGATGACCATAGCTTCTGTGGTCATACAAGCTAGGACCTGATTATCAGGTATCAATTGTTAGATACACACAGAAGGTATAAAATTGCCACTCGCGATGTTAGATTTAATAAGGGCTAATCTTCAATTGTCTACTTTGCAGTTTAGCAGATGAGGCTGGGCCCCGCATTAATTATCCATAATCGATTGACTCATATATTATTGACACCCTCGAGGATCCTATGAAAGGTACAAAGATGGAGGGGGGAGACATAAAAAGATAATGATTATTTCTCTATTATATTGAATAATTATAGAATATATATGTATATATTCTTCTAGGGAGGAGACTGTGTCCCCCCACACAGAGAAATATAAGCAAGCTATATTCTGTGCTTGGAAGTTTTTATTGATAAAGGAGAGATATTCAAGCCTCCGATCTACCCTAAAGCAGGTGGGTAGTCTTCATGGGAAAGTAAAATAATATATGTATGATAAATTTGTGGAAAGGAATGAGAGCAAGTTGGTTCTGAACTAATATGTGGAGCACTAATTCTGAGACCGAGAGTACAATATTTGGAATTATTTATTTTAGGTTTTTTTAATTATTGAAAAACGGTTAGTTTGATGCAAATAGATTATATTATGATATGCAATAGGTAAACAATATGAGGTTGAAATAATGACTTGTAATGCAGTTTGTGTATAAATATCTTATATGTATATCTTTTTATATTGTTTTTAGATACAGCTTTTTGGGAGATTTACTATAAGTATTTTGTTAGCCTGAAGGTGGGGAAATACAAGATACCACCGAAACGCGTCACTCTTTGCTCTTTTTATAGACCTGTTGGAAGAAATCATACAACAAATTGTTACAATAAAGGAGTCTCGGGCTCACGAAGGCATTGGCAATAACTTTGGACTTGAGCAGAAGAAGAAACTTAAATGCTCACTGCATATCCATCTATGAACATTACCATCTAGGTTCATATGTCTTGAGTGCCTTTGACATACAATACATCGTTGTCTATTTACTTCCCTAAGGGTCTTTAGGTTCTCCCATTTGTTATGTGGATAATATGTTTTTAATGATTTTATGACATAAATAAAAAATATTTTATACTTTTTCTTTATATTGTATTTTCGGACTCTGTTTGGTGCAAACATTTAGTTCTATTGAGTGAATGTGAGTGATTCGATGTATGCTTCATAAAGAAACCCAAGGGGATCTTTTTCATTTGACATAGTGTCTTTTGTTGGTGTCCTGTCCCCCTTGGCGTAGTGGGACCCCTCTCGCTTATTTGTGGAACTACATAAATACATTTATGCAATCTATAAAATTCTCCAAAATTTCAAATCATGATCACAACTTCATACTTACAGTAATTTCATTCAAATTGCAAACGTATCCCAACAACTTATGCTTTTTTTGTGTGGTCAGAGGAAGCATATTAAAATGTAATTTCTATTTTTGTATATTATATCTTATACACAGCGTCTAGGAATAAATGACCTTGAGTAAACTAATAATTACATAACACCCAAGTGAACTACATTTCTCATTTAATCAAATACACTCACTCATGTACACAGTCTCTAACATACCGACTCACTCTTCTATATACCACATACACATCCCACTCACTTGCCCATACAGGCACTCCCAAAGCCACTTACCTTCAAATATATATTTAACACTCAGTAACTTTTCTAAAACTCTCACAATCAGTGGATGATATGTGAGATGTCATTAGTGATATCACTGACTATGTCAAGAGTGATGTAATATGAGATGTCATAAGCTGTGCATTGCAGGGCGTAAATTATAGGTATTTCAGGTAACTATAACTGCTGAATTTCTCCCGCTTTGTACGAGTTAAATGTAAGCCTAACTATAACGTGCCTGTAACCTTTGATTTTTTCTGTGAATTTTCAAGGTTTTTTAAATTGCATTTCCTAACTGTTACCTCCCTGTAACGTTTGGTTTTGTCAGTGAATATCTAAGGTTTTTACATTTTATTTCCTAACTATAAACCCCTGTATCCTTTGCTTTTTTTGTAAATTTCAATGTTTTTTTAAAATGTCATTTTCTAACTGTAACTTGATGAGGTTTAATTTCTGTGAAATGAGCATTGTGCCAGAATAAATCCTGCCTTGTTCATTTATCGAAGAAAAGGCCACAATTTTGTGCAACACCTCTATTCAACTTGGGTACTTTCTACTGGCTAATCCCAATGGGTAAATATATAGTGCATCTCCTAAACTACTGCTGTTTAAAGACACCTAGAAAATGTCTCCAGTTATCTTGTGTGTCTGCAACTGTGCTAATGTGATTGTTGCTCGAGCATCTTACACATATAACTTTACAAGCTGGAACTGCAGAGTAAACACACTTGTATGATTTGTACATTAGAAAAGTAAGTACTTCTATGTTTGATGGAGATGCAATAGTATTCCTAGACATCAAGACCCCATCTCCACTCTCGGCTGGAAATGCGCTTGGGGAGCCTTTTAGTAAGCTGTCCATCATCCTGGGAAAAGGGCGGGAGGACATTGCATATCGCTAATGTATATGGGGTGGGACCAAATGAGCGGGCTTGTAGGCAAGTTTACATACTTCTAGTTTTTGAAAGTTTAGAACACAATCTCTGGTCTCAGCAGCAGATGACAAGAAAGAACCCCCTCGTCACAGAGACTACATGAGATATTGCACTCAAGAAAAGCAAGGATGCAAACACTTCCATCTTGGATTACGGATAACTTTTTAGTGGAAATGCAGAGGAAACACACTTGATTTGCCTTGGCCATGCACATGAAGTTAGGATGATTAGTACTTTAAAGAAGTAGAGCTTCAACTCAGGCACATGCTTTGTCTATATCTGTAAGTGCTTCCTGTTGAGGTTTAATTTCTGTGAAATGAGCATTGTGCCAGAATGAATCCTGCCCAGTGTATTTATATGAGAAGACGCCACAGTTTTGTGCAACACCGCTACCTAACTAGAGTACTTTCTACTGGCTAATTAGTAAGTGCTACCTTGTTGGGTAAATGTATAGTGCATTCCTTACACTACAACTGCGTAAAGGACGGCAAGAAAATGTTTCCAGCGACCTTGTGTTTCTGTAACTTTACCAATTTGATTACTCCTTAAGTGTCTTGACCAGATAGCTTTACAAGGTGGAAAATACACTTGGATGATTTGTACTATGGGGAGGTGGCCACATGGCCCCCTTCCCTTGGCTGATTTTGGCCTCAGGGACCCTATCCCTGGGGCCTGGCCATTATACTATCAGGAGGAGGTCACGTGACCCCGCTCCCCTGGACTCCAACCCCTGGGGCCTGGCCTCTTCTTTCTGGGTGCCCCCCTAGAGCACCCTGTGTCCTCTGTTGGAAACCGCAGGGGGTGCCTCAAGGCCCCTGTGGTCCATGCCAGCTCCCTGCAGGAGTTAGCATTGCTCTGAGAGACAGTGTGCTGTTGAAAGGTAACTTCCGGTCTGTCCGGGCAATTTTTCATCTGTTTCCCTGCACAAATATATTTAGGACATACCAGGAGCCATCCCTGGGTGTGTCGGTCCCTAGGGCCATCTATGGCTCCAGAATAGGGGCCGCATGGCCCCTTTCCATGCCACAACATGGAACTGGAGGTCCCTAGGGCTGCAGGGGTACGCCCCCTACTTTAAATTTCAAGATTTGCACCGGGGAAGTGGTGGTCCCTGGGGCAGCAGGAGTTGTCCAAGGGCCTCCACATTATTTCACTTTAGCCCCTGGAAGGTGGCAGTCCCCAAGCTTTGAAAGGGCCACACGTGCTCCCTCGCTGTACTTCAACATTTGCCCTGGGGAGGTGGTGGTCCCCAGGGCACAGGGGTTGTCCAGAAGACAACTCACACATAAAATAAGCACACTACTCCAGGGAGGTGGTGGTCTCCAAGGCTTTATGAGCCATAAGAGTGGGGCCCGCGCTCCCCCTCCTCCCTATATACTAAATGCCCCGGGGAACTTGCCCACCAAAATGCTCCAGATTACAGAAGCACTGGAGACCATGCTTACATTTCTTAAAAACTTTCAGTGGTATTTGCTGCTTCAGCATGACTCCCGGTGAAAATGAAAAAGAAAAATGCTTTTTGGCCCTGCAGGGTCCCCGTTGGGACCCCCTCAAGGGGCCTAGGGGGTCAGGGTGTTGCTCCTCTGCCCCTTTTCTGTTTTTCTTTTTTTCTATGACTCGGTTCAACTGAGTCGCAAGATGGCTGTCAACACTTTCTGGTTTGAAGTGTTGGTAGCCAATCGGATCTCAGCACGAGATTGTGAGGGGTTGCCGATCCTCTGTGTCCCTATGAATACAACTGGAAATTTCTTTAAATAACTCTGCAACTACTGAATAGATTTACACTACAAAAAAGGGCACTTTCTAGATCAATAGCTAGCTTTCTGATAAATTTGGTGCAATTCCGTTCAGCAGTTCGGCTGTAGATGTGACTAAAGTTCCTATGGAAATTAACACGGGGAAAAAAGATTTTGGGAATCCCTGTTTTCTCTGCCCCCACTTGACGGATCACCCCTCAATTTTCAAGACAGCAGCTGAAGTGAGTGGCAAACTAGATTTTTAAATTTCGTAAGAGATATTAATAAATAAAAAATGTTCTTCCTATGGAAACACATCCTAACTATAACTACCTATTGTCAACTGCGAGTAGGTGAGATATACACGTATATATATATATGGACACTGTCTCTGTAACTTCCTTGACATCCAACAGCAGTTCGGAGGGATGGCCGGCCTGGGAACTCAGCTCCTATATCAACAGGCACAATGAGCTTTTCCCTTGCCGATGAACTAAATTTTGTGAGCGAGGACCGGCGGTACACCTTGTGCCCCCGCAAACCTCATTATGTGCAAGGGGATCAGTCAACAAACACAGGAGGGAGAGGAGGGTCAGGCACAGGCAAAAATACATCAAGAGGGAATGCAAGAAGAGCCTGGAAGAAATGACGAGTGGAATTGAAAACACTGTCATTAATCTCACAGACACTACATTATCTAAAGCTGAAGAACAACTTCTCTCATTGGGCCTCTCTTACTGTCCTAAACATCGCTTCTCATACAATCAGGCAAGGATTGATGTGTTCAAATTTATTAGGAAAATCAAATTAATTAAATATTTTCAGTTGAACACGTTTTCTGGCAAATCTACTGACTTTTCACCTGGTGTTATCAACACCGAAGGGGTATTGCAAGTCAAAGACATACCTAATGTACAGATTCTTTATGATCTGGCACAAGAAACCTGCAATGAAGATATACCTACTATCAGTCAAGATTTGCATCACAAAAGGACAGCCCCTAGCCCAATCCGACCTGTATCTACTTTTCTCCCACTTATGCCCAAAGATGCAGTCGACGTTTTCAGTGACAGAGTCATCACAGAATTGAAATCATTAAACAGATTTGTGTCACCTCAATTACGACAGAAATATTTCAGGAATAATCAATACCACCTGTTAATTACTAAACTTCAACATAATCAAGACTTTATTATCAATAAATCTGATAAAGGTGGCAACACAGTTTTATGGTCACGCAAGGACTATTTATCAGAATCTGCATGCCATCTTACTAACACTTCTTGTTATAAAGAATCTACTAAATCTGTAATGAGAGCAGCAGAAGATACAACTCGCAAAAAAATCCACCAATGGAAAAGAGATGGGCTATTGACCAAACAGGAAATGAACTTCCTGACTGTTGAACAGCCAGTTACTCCCATACTGTATTTTTTGCCCAAAATCCACAAGAAGGTCACCCCTGTCCCTGGCCGTCCGATTATTTCAAAACGAGGAAGCATGAATGAGAACGTATCAAAGTATGTTGATTTTTGTCTGCAGCCGCATGTGACCAGTTTGCTATCATATATCAAAGATACCACAGACTTTTTAAACAAGATCAAAAATGTGAATTGGTGTTCTGATTATCTGCTGGTGGTCATGGACATTGAATCTCTTTATACGAGTATCAATCACTGCCATGGCATTACTGCCACAAAACATTTCTTGGACAACAGGGACATCAACATGAGAGACCACAATACCATGCTGTTGGAAATCATTGAGTTATGTCTTACGACCAATTTTTTTATGTTTCACAATGATATTTACCAACAGGTGCGCGGTGTGGCAATGGGGACATGTTTCTCCCCCAGTTACTCATGTTTACATGTGGGCTGGTGGGAGAGCCATGTCCTCAGAACCGCGCACGTGCACTGGTGTGATCACATTGTGCACTATTGGCGTTACATAGATGATATTTGTCTGATCTGGAACGGTTCTAAGGAAGACGCTCTGAAGTTCGTAGGAGAGATCAATTTTAATGATTTAAATTTAAGATTCACTGCTACCATTGATAGCTCCAAAGTCGAATTTCTCGATGTTTTGCTCTATGTTGATGATGGTATTTTACAAACTAAATTGCACAGAAAGGCCATTGCTGGTAATTCAATCCTCCATGCAGACAGTGCCCACCCTCGCCACCTAATCAACAGCATTCCCTATGGAGAATTCATCCGTATCCGGAGAATTTGTAGCTCTGATTCAGTCTCCATGGAATGCCAAATGGCAGCATTTCGCAGATTTCTCAGTAGGGGTTATAAAAAAGTCCAATTGACACATGCCCTTAACAAAGCCAACAATCTGCAAAGAGATATCCTGCTTTTACCCCGTTCTAACATTAGAACTAATATAGAGAGCTCTCAAAATGATACTTGCACTATTCGGTTAATAACTACATGCAGTGCGCAAGAACAGGCAATACGTAAGATTATTTACTCTGAATGGCCCATAATTTTGACTGATAATATTCCTGGTCCTATTCTTCCCAGTTTACCAGCCATCCCCTTCAGAAGGGCACCCTCTATGAGGGATGCCCTTGTTAAATCTATGCCTGAGGTGAAATCTAAAAGTACTTGGCTTACTAAGATGGGTTTCTTCAAGTGTAACTCCTGCCGTGCTTGCACTTTTGCTAAAAATTATACTCACTACATAACAGCATTTTGTGATAAAGAGATAGCTATTAATGAACATCTGACATGTCGTACCGAATACGCTATTTACAAACTGAAGTGCTCCTGCAATTTAGAACATATTGGCAGCACTAAGCTCCCAGTCCATAAACGCATTCTTCAGCACGTTAGGGCTATTGTTAATTCTGACCACAATTACCCAGTGGCCAGGCATTTCAAATCTATCCATGATAACAAACTGAAAGATTTGGAATACACAGTTCTAGGGTCAGTTCCCAACCCCGGACGGGGGGGTAATCGAGAGAAATTATTGAGACAGTGAATCCCATTTCATTTTTAGCTTTCGATACAAGAGTCCCTAATGGTTTTAACATGAATGAAGATTTGCACAACTTTTTATGAACCAGTTTTTCAGGTGTTTTTATGTATAAGACGGTACTGCATTTTTGATAATCATCTGCTCCCAATGAGTCAATGTTACATCTATCTAATTGAGTTTATATTGGCTAGTTCTGTGTTTTTATTATTATCCTTGCACTGGCACTTTAGGATCGTTTAGGATTAAGCGATTCAGGGTTCTTTCTACTGCTGCTA
Source organism: Triturus cristatus (assembly GCF_964204655.1). Taxonomy (NCBI): domain Eukaryota; kingdom Metazoa; phylum Chordata; class Amphibia; order Caudata; family Salamandridae; genus Triturus; species Triturus cristatus. Next base: position 476,520,378 of record NC_140587.1, on the reverse strand, counting down.
AGTGTTTGAGGTAATATTTTTGCACTGCACTCTTTTGCACTTTTTGGTATTTCATATCTTGTTGTTTTTTACAGTCTGTTTTTAACCTTTTGGCATTCTATTTTATATGTATTTGTAACAATTTTTTATCTTGCAAAATTGTTATTTATTGATTCTTATATATTCTTGTCCTCCTCTTAGTATTGGATCTTTTTAGATTTGTTCAGCTATTTCTCCAATATTGCACTTGCACTTTATTGATAATTTTGCTGCCATTCATCAGAATGATATGGATTGGACTATTTTTTGTAATTTTCATCATTGATCGATCTGCATGACACGTTTACATATATATGATGCCTTTTTGGTTTTGTTTGATTTACATCAGGTCTCATCTACTATTTTGGTATTAGGAGAGAAACACAATTTGAAACTGTATACTTAGGGCACTTGCTGAAGATTGCTTGTACAGATCAGTGTTAACCTGCATTTTTTGGTTATACGCTATTATGTTTTACAGGTATACACTATGTATTTATATTTATTCCTCTCCAAATCCCTATTAATTTGGATTGCACTGAATCTTTGTTTCCTCCCAATGTATACAGTATTCATTATGGTTAGAAGTCGACCACATATCTAATTCAGTCTGTCTTTTACATCTAGTTACAACAACAATTTGTTTTTATAGTTTGTTGTGCACACTTTTCACCTTTTAAAATACGTCACAGCATGGAGACGCATCATGTGATCAAGCCCCCTCTGAGGAGCGAAACGCATCATGGAGGACACTGGTCCTGTGATATTTTGCTGTTAATAAAATTCTACTGCTTCATCCACGTATGGTATTTGGTCCGTGATTCGATTTGGAGTTTGGAGGTCCGTGCCTGGAGTTCTGTTTTTTCTACAACGCGGACAGGACGCTGTTTGTTATATATATATATATATATATACATATATATATATATTACCTACTGGCGGTCACCAGTAGGTAGTTATAGTTAGTTCGTCAAGCGGGGGCTGAGAAAAAAGGGGGATCCCAAAACGCGTTTTCCCATGTTAATTTCCATAGGAAACTTCAGACAAAGCTAGAGCCCAAACTGCTGAACGGAATTACACCAAATTCGGCAAAAAGGTAGGTCTTGGTTTAGAAAGAGCCCTTTTTGTTAAATGGTGTAAATCCGTTCAGTAGTTCCTGAGAAATTAGAAAAAGAAAGGGTTCAATATCTGTCCTCCATAGGAAACTTTAGACAAAGCTACAGCCCAAACTGCTAAACGGAATTCCACCAAATTTGGCAAGAAGGTAGATCTTGGTTTAGAAAGAGCCCTTTTTGTTAAATGGTGTGAATCCGGTGAGTAGTTGCTGAGAAATTAGAAAAAGAAAGTTTCGATATCTGAGCACCAAGGAGGGTTCACGAACACTTCCGGGCACAAGCTTCACTCTGATTGGTTGCCAACTCTCCATACCAGGAAGTGTTGGCAGCCATCTTGTGAATCGGTAGAACCGAGTCACAAGAAAAGAGTCAAATAAAGGTTTAAAAACAAGAAAAGGGGGCAGGGTAGAAACCCCTTAACCCCCTAGGTCTGCTCAGGGGGTCCCAGAAAGACCCACAGGGCCAAAAAAAGCATTTTTATTGTAAATTCAGCAGAAATCGCGTTGGGGTCGCGAATCCGGCTGGAAAAAAAATGAAGCGCATGCTTCATTTTAATGAGGCCCCTGGGTGGGCCAGGTCCCGGGGGCATTGTCTAAAAATAAATGCGGGGGCCCCGGGTTTTGCCACCTCCAGGGCTATGCAGATTATGTGCGGGGGCAAGCGGCCCCACCGCAGCCCCAGGGACCGCCACCTCCCCCAGGCTTATTGAAGAAATATGTGTGGGTGGTCCCTCCCCCCATGCTGACCCGGGGACCGCCACCTCCCCAGGGCATTGTTAATTGGATGCGGGGGGATGCAGCCCCTTGCAGCCCCAGGGACTGCCACCACCCCGGGGCTCTTGTTTTAAAAAAAATAGATTTGTGGAGAGCAAGAGCCCCCTCACATGCCCTTGGGACCACCATCTACCTGGGGCACATACTTATTTAAATTTGGGGGTCTGTAGCGGAACCCCAGCTCAGGGACCACCACCTCCCCGGGGCTATTTTGACAAAGGGAGGAGGGCCAGAAGCCACGTTTGTAGCATGGTGTAAAAAGGGGGGTAGCCAAGGAACACCTCACTGCAACGCAGCTCTGTGGGGCTTACTGGAGGTACCTGGTGGGCTACTTGGCCACCAGGGACCTTCAGGATTCAAGGGGACTTAATAGGGATGTTATAGTTAGAAATTAGCATTCATAAAACCGTAGAAATTAAACAAAAAAGCATTGGATTGAGGCATACTATAATTAGGAATTTTCGTTTAAAAAACCATTGAAAATCACTGAAAAAACCATAGGTTTCAGGGACGTTATAGTTAGAAATTAGCATTTAATTGCTATGGCATTCAGTTATATGACATAGCTTTAGCTATGATTAGGTCTAGTGTGGAGGCTGTGTCATGTGTAGGACTGTTGCATGACTGGGTGAAGTTAAGGTCAGGGAGGAAAGTCTTGAATGAGCATATTAATGGATGTATTTTGTTGTTTCAATGTAAGTTGAAATCTCCAACGAGGATATGATTTGGGAGTTGGTCAGAGTTAGCTTATATGGTCTCCATTATTTGTTCAATGAAAAGAACATTGTCACTAGGGGGATGATAGATTGTGTGCAGTGTACATACTATCATGTCATTGTTCAAGATTTCAATTGTCAAGTGTTCATATGAGGACATCGGTGCTGATGGTGTATGCCTTAAGGAGAGACTGGAAGGGTAGATGCATGTAATACCACCCCCGATTTTTACTGGTCTTTCCAGTCTAATGATGTTATATTACTTAGAAAACCATAGACTTCATTGAAAAAAACAAATGTTACAGGGACGTTATAGTTAGGAAATAGAATTTTAAAAAACCTTACAAACTCAAGGAAAAAAGCTAAGGTTACAGAGACGTTATAGGCTGAGTCAGCAATGGGGTGAGCGCAAAGTAAGTGTTTTTTTTTTTTTTTTACTTTCCCTATACCATTGTCTGTCTACTTCCCCACATCCGCTCCGCTGCCCCCTCCCCACTACCCCTCCACTGTTACCTGTTAATTAACGTGGAAGCCTCTGTTCTTCTTTTGTTGTACGTATTTTTCAGTGATTTACGTGTTACTGTATGTCTCACTGCAGACAAAAAGCTTTTGTCTCTTCCTTGTGAAATAACCGGTAGTGGAAAGCTAAAATGACAAAAGCACTTTACACATCTATGTGTTTGGGAACTCAGAACTTCTCTCAGGTCTTTGTCAGTAGTATGTTTTGGTATGGTGCATGTTGTGTACTGTTCTATAAAGGACAGCACACAGTCATTACTCTCTGTTCCAAATTTTGGAGCATCTTTTATCCATAACAGCTTGAAAATATGAGAATCACCTCTTGCTTGGTGCTCGTAACACCAGAAAAAATCAGTTCATTTGCTAGGAGAAGAGTCAGTTGTTTGCATATAAAAGATAGCATGGCTTGGAATCTGTGGTTAAACTATCTACAAACATTAGCAGGATCTAACTAGCAAAGTTCTACTTCTGTCTTTATGCTGATGTCCTCAATGTTTGAGTATGTTCAAAAAGACATCATTCAGTTGCCTATATCTTTGGTGCCGGTTGACAAATCTTCACAACACTTCCCCAAAAATTTGACTCCCACTTCAGCTGCTGTTTGAAAAGTTTCAGGGTGATGAAGTGGGGCTGAGAAATGGGGGGTACAGAAATGTGTTTTCCCCATGTCAATTCCCATAGGAGTTTTGAAAACAGTCTGTATATGGGTTTTATATGTATATGTGAATGGGTGTGAGTGTCAATATGGAGGTAACAGTGGCTTTTAGAGTTCCGATATATCTTTGTGAGTGGGTGTGAGGGTATATCAGTGGGTGTCACAGTGGCTGTATAGGTTTTATTTCTGGGTGACAAAGTCTCTCTATAGTTTTCTGAATGAGTGTGACACTCTCTGTATGGGTTTGTGAATGGGTGTAACAGTGTCTGCATAGGTGTCAAAGTGGGTTTAGGAGTGTCTGTATGGGTATGTGAATGGGTGTGAAAGTCTCTGTATGGATGTAAAGGTGGGTATGGGAGTCCCTGTATAGGTGTGTGAATGGGGTAACACTGTCTGTAGGATATCTGAATGGGTGCAACAGTGGCGGTATGGGTATGTTAGTGGGTATAAAAGTATCTACATCGGAGATAAGTGTGGGTGTGGGGGGTGGGTGAGTATCTGTATGGGTTTGTGAATGGGTTTGAAAGTCTGTAAGGGTTAGTAGATGGGTATGAGAGTCTCTGTATAGGTTATTAAATGGGTGTAACAGTGGCTCTAGGATATCTGAATAGGTGTGAGAGTGTATGTATGGGTATTGAGCATATGTAAAAGTCTTGATATAGGGATAAGTGTGCATATGAGAGTCTCTGTATGGGTTTGTGAATGGGTGTGAGATTCTCTGTATGGGTTTGTGAATGGGTGTGACAGTGTCTGTATCGGTGTAAAAGTGGGTGTGACAGTGTCTTTATGGCAATGTGAGTGAGTGTGACAGTATCTGCATGAGTATATGAGTGACTATGAAAGTAAGAGGGAGTGTAAAAATATATATATATGTATTTTTTTTAGACATGCTAGATCATTGGATCCCCCATGGAGTTACATGGTGGACACACATGGAGCTCTTGAGTGGCCCAATGCCAAGAGTCCAGGACACATGCACATCCCTCTTTTATAACATGCAAAGGGATCAGGAAACCTCTCACCTGACCCCTTCATTCAATAAGCAAAAAAATTCAACCCTGGGGACCGTATCCTGACAAACAAAATGGTGGTTGCAACTTGTCTGTGAAGGTGTGGCCAGCCTATGAGAACTTTGCTTTTGCTTGTGAATCCGCATGTCTCTTGCTGGTAGATCAATGGAGGATCTGTGTCCCTATGTAAACAAATTTGTTTTTTATTTATTATCTCTAAAACTAGTAAAAGGATTTACACCAAATCACAAAAAGTGTGATCTGCAAAACAAAATCTACCTTTTGGCCAAATTTTGTGCAATTCCGTCCGATGGTTTGGACTATAGTCATGTTCAAAACTCCTATGGGAATGACCATAGGGAAAAATGGATTTTTGGCCCCCCTTTTTCTCGCCCCCTCACAAATCACTGCAACAGCTGAAGTGAGTGTCAACATTTTGGGGGAAAGTTTGTGAAGATTTTTCAACCAGAGCCAAAGATGTCAGCAACTGAAAAGTGTTTTTTATTAGGAATTTGGTCCTAATTATAACTACTTACTGGCGACCACCAGTAGGTTTTATATATATACATATATATGTGTTTGTGTGTGTGTGATTGTATGTATATTGATGGCCGAGTGGCCTAGGTCAATCAAGCAAAACGTAAAGCCAAAATACAATACTGCACATCTGATTTCACTCACTGAGGAAATATGAATTTTGTGATCAGTTATGTCCCCTATCGTTGACCCCAACGGCTCCATGTGCATGCTATAAGTACATGTATGTTCCCTCCAGTTTCAGTTATGAAGACGCAAATACATGTGCGTCCACCGTCAACATGTCCTCTTTCAGATCCGCTATGAATGGGTCAGATATTCCATTCCTAAATATGAAAGGCCACCGACTTTATGTGGTTCACTTTCCACATTTTACAGATTCAGGCGAGTAGGCCCTGAATTCTGTCATCAAGCCTTTTCCTGCCTTCTGCCTCTGAAAGCTCCAGTCCGAGCCTGCATCTGTATCCATGAACTTTGTCCTACTCCCTGCGCGGCTAACGGTGCCTGATCCAGCCTGTTGCCTGCCAAAAACTGTATTTCACCTTCAAGATTATCTGCTCCGCTCCTCATCTGATGCATTCCTGTCTAGTAGTTTAGGTAAACATTCTTCCAGCTACCGAGCAAAGGGCCAGGCCTCACTGTCCTCATGCAAGTAATTCATAGCCCCTGTTACCATGGAAGATTCCTGCCCCCTCGCATCTCATGTAGACACTCAGACGCTTGTACACGCACTAACAGTCAGTATAGAATAGATTCTGTCCGAGAGACCTTTCCTTTTGGATAATACAGTTCTTTAAACATAAGATATTAGATATGATTTGGGATTAGGTTGACATGACCCCCCAGACTTCTGTCTCCACATGTAGAGCTAAATGTCAAGTCCCCTTCACCCTCTAGTTGCACGTCAATCACACGTCATGCGGCTGCGCGCGCATTTCTGCCAAATATTTCTGCTGACATTGCAGGATTCTCTTATGGATCCACCCACTTGTGACATCATGTTTAATGACGTATTTAGTTACGCCTATGTTTATGCCTTTTTTCATTACGTATGTGTATCATATCTGTATTATCAGTTGTTACGCCTCTTGCATCTGTCTTAATGTAATGCTTTCCATATAAATACCATTACTTGTCAATAATGTATTGCCTTCCTTCCTGAACCTTCATGGTGATGGAATTTGAAGCCTGCAGTTCGAACTGTAAATTCCTTTGTAGAGGAATAAAGCCTTTTAGAACCTCTAATACCACGGATTCTGCCTCTTATATTTACTGAGTTATTCTTACTAGACTTTACCGCATAAAAAATAGCACCGGTAATGAAATATTTACCACATAAATTGGCGCCCGAATAGGGACACTTTCTCATCTCACGCGCCGGAGGTGCGTTGCAGGCCCGGTCTCCTGCCACAGCTGAACGGACAAAAACGCGTACCTGCAGGATTTCCTGTATCTCCCTCCGGCCAAGCGGGGGTGACTGAGGCTGCGATCAACACCCAGACGAGGCGGTGAGAAGTGCGAAGTATCCCGACCAGAGCCTAGCTGAGAGAGCAAGATCCGAGGTATACAGAGGCCCACCAAGGTTCCGAAGTTCCGAGTCCAGTCGAGTCGAGTCCAGTCCGGTCCAGTTTCAGTTCAGTTCCGAGGCCTTCCGTTCCGTGCTACCCGGTGAGTACCATTGCCGGGGAGGCATTTAAACGTGCACATAGGTTGTGCCGGTCAAGACGGGTTTGGGTACACAAATCCGGTCTGCACTGTTTCAGCAGTGTATCTGTACTGTTTAGCAGTATATCTAGTATGTCTTGCATATAATTAAGTATTATCTAGTGTTAGTATTATGTCAGTAACTAGTTTTCTATTAGTTATTATCGTTCGTTAAACTGTTAAATGTTAATTGTTTTAATACGTTCTACATATTGTGGTGTGAATGATTGTTCATTATTGTGTTTATTGTATAAAGTGTGTTCTAGTAATAAGGTCTAAAAATGCCGCTCTTTTCGAAATTAAGACAGATCAAAACCAGAAAAGGTGTACTCGAAGAAGCTGTTCCCATCCCACCTAGGGACACTCCCGGGTACTTTATGTATCATAAGCATGGCCTAGATGCCGTGTTATTTCTTGATTTATGGGTGGACTACACCAAAGAGTTACCAGAGAGTCAGAGATGGCCCGCAGCGGGGACCTGGGATGCAGATTGCATCATGAGAGTAGAAGAAGAATTATGGAAAAAGAAAGCCAGACAGTCACAGAAAGATGCCATTGAATTATGGCGTAAAGAATCATATAGACGTACAGAAAAAGCGCTCAGACAGGAAGAGAAAGGTAGGGAGAATTCAAATAAAGCCCGAGAAAATCTATTAATTGAGGAAGGTACCCGAGTAAAATCAGAACAAGTAGATAGACAAAGAAATACCCTTATGAATGGTATGTATCCTCTTTTGGTCGAAGGGTTACCTCAGGCCACCCCGGAAATACCGAAAAACTTGACACCCCCATTACTCCCGATAAAAGCACATCCTAAAACAGCAAAAGACGTTTTCCTTTCCTCCTATTTAGATGACGTAGCTCCCGAGTATGCTAATACCATACCACACACACCGCTTGCTGATGGTGTTCAACGCCAAGATCATCCGTCTGTATCCCCGCAACAACAAACTCCTACGCCCATTCCCACAGGTCCGTCCGTTTCTACTGTTTTTCCCGCATCTACAATTTCTATCTTACGTCCAACGAATCCTTTCTTGCCCAGCACCTCAGATGGTGCTACAGGAGGTACGACAGACATGTTTGCCACACCGCCGCGAAATAAACGGACCCTTAGAGATTTAGCACTCCAACGTACACCCCAACTAGCGACATCCGACATGTTTAAAGAACATCTTGTGGATTGTAGATATGACCCAGTGCCAGGTAAGCAGGACAGACTGCTACTATCATCACTACGTATACGACGAGCTACATTGTATTTAATGACGATACCAGGAATGGTTGAACACCTAGACAATATATATCACTTTGTCCAAACAGGGCGAGGCCCAGAAAGTATTAACGAAGCTATGGAATACCAGAAAGTGGATGTACAAAGACAACTACTACGTTTTTTCATAAACTGCGTGATCAGGAACCAAGACAGGCCTGAGGCAGATCATGATACCATGCAAAAACTTGCCAAATGGGGTCAGAACATATCAGACGAGAAACATGATAGACAGGCGTGTATAATCGCCATGTATCGAAAGATCCGCAAGGAAGTAGAACGAATACATAAAGAAAGACGAGAAGCAGACAGAATTGAATCAGAGGGAGAGGAGGAGCAAGAATCAGAACAATTAAATACGATAGCTTACGTAGGTAGAGGACAACCCCATAATAATACTAGAGGCTTTAATGATCCGATACGTCCGATACGTCCAGAATGTAATAGACATTTTCAAACCCCTATGTTAAATACGAGGTCCCCTGAACACCTATTCCAAGCCACTGATAAATTACTCCGAGATCGAAGGGGGTACCATATGCTCGATTCCATGGACGAACAAGAATTAGCCAGGTCAGCAGTACAATGGGCTGACAGTCCCAGCAAATACAGTGATGATGCACTAGCACACACGTTTCTGAATCTTGCCCCAGACGAACAGCGTTTAGCTATTATATACATGATTCAACACCTCCTTATATTATATAAAAGCCAACACTCCGATCCTGGACCCTTACCTGACATATTGACAGAACTACTCACGAATAAATGGAGAGGGTCAGGTACTGATTTAATTAAAGAAATTCTAGAAATTCGAAACCAGTATATAGTTTTCGCATACCCAGAACACGTTCCAATTCCCACTATGGGAAGAAAAATGTATCACATAGATAGACAGAATCCGTTACGCGAAGTACACCCAATCAGAGGTGAAGATAATAACTTTGCACGCGTGTTTGTGTACACGCCTATAACTAAAATTGAATTATTAGAAATGAAGAAAGTAGTACCCAGCCATGACAAGGATCCAGCAGGTTTCCACCGTGAGATAAAGGACATGTTACTCATGGGAGAGTATACTTACCCTGACATTATGAAAATATTGAAAGTGTTAATGCCTGCCGGTGTTTACGAGAAACTCAAAGAAAAGGAATGGGAGGTGGGAGACCAAAAGATAGATTGGACAGCATTAGAAAACGAAGAAAAGGCCCGAGCTGCAGGATCAGGGCTTGGGGAAAAGACTACAGCACTACCAGGATTACTAGTGCAGGTACTGCCACGTCTATTAACTACGAAAAAGGAGGACTGGGGTGCAATCTCAGCCTGTAAACAAAAGCAAGATGAAGACACTAGTGATTTCTATTCCCGATTTGAAAAATGTTTCGGTATTAATAGTGGCATAAAAGCAAGTAGCGAGTCATATCCACATCTGTTTGTGACAAAATTAGTTGAAAATTCCCTGCCGCAAGTTAAGAATAGAGTATTGAAATTTGAGAGTACCTGGCAAGGTAACACACCGTCACAGATGTTACAGATGTTACAATATCACCACAATAGAATTAGAGAAGAACAAGAACATGAACAAAGACGTATGAAAGATACGAAAATGAAAATGCTTGTTGCCCAGTCAGTTCCAGCTGATGGTCATAAGAAGGGTGATTCCGCAGGTCCAACGAAAGGGACATGTAACTATTGTAAACAACAAGGTCATTATATACACGATTGTCCAGTCCTGAAACATAATATTGCCACAGGTAGAACCCAGGAAAGACCACGTCCACCTAGACAGGATCAGAATCAACAACAAATACCTCAGCATGCACAACATAGGTCAGCTCCGCAACAACTAGCTCCGCAACAGGCAGCTCCACAACAGACCGTAGCACCACCACAAGTGCAGCCTATTGCTGCCACACAAGCAACCACGCAACAGATGTACCAGTATGCACAAAATGACTATCCCGATTATCAGCGATACACATGAAATAGCCTAGAGAGGGAAGTTGGCTTACCCCTTATCGAGGTTCCTGTAGATCAAGAGGGACCTTATGTACATAGTGAACTATTAGGGGAAGACAGAAAGTTTTTACTTGATACAGGGGCAAGCAGAACAACTATACGACGCAGTGAAGTTCCAGGGGCACCCCTCTCAGGCTCACAGAATATTTCCCTTGGATTCTCAGGAAAGCCTATCATTAATGAAGTGTCGCAACCTCTTCCACTTACGGTTGGTCCATTGACACGAACTACAGATTTATTGCTTACTAAATCATGTCCAGAAAAATTGTTAGGTATAAAAACATTGAAAGCTCTAGGAGCTATAATATGTTGTTCTCCGGAAGGAGTACGATTATTTTTACATGACTTCAAAGGTCACTACGTGTCCAGAGACATGGATCACCGGCTGCAGAATTTACCTACACATCTATGGGCACAAGGCCCAACTGATGTTGGTTGTATGAACATTACACCATATCTAGTCACACTAAAAACAGGAGTAGTACTACCACGAATGCGACAATACAAGTTACCACCAGATGCTGTTGTGGCTTTGCTGCAAATAATTGACGAGCTCATTGCACAAGGAGTGGTTGTAGAAACCGACTCCAATGTATGTAATTCCCCGATAATTCCGATTCTCAAAAGAACGGACCCAAAAGCACCACCAGTATATCGATTAGTTATTGATCTGCGCGAATTAAATAAATGTATTGTACCACAATACCCTGTGGTCCCAGATATCTCTTCATTACTAACAGCTATTGATTCAGAAGCAAAGTTCTTCACTGTAATTGATCTCAAGAATGCTTTCTTTAGCGTCCCAATAGATCCGGAAAGTCAATATCTGTTCGGATTCAGCTTAAATGGACGAAGTTTTAAATTCACACGCGCACCTCAAGGATTTACAGAAAGCCCCAGCATCTATAGACAAGCACTGAAACGAGAACTTGACAGTATCCACATGCCAGTTAACACTGCCTTGCTTCAATATGTCGATGATCTGCTGATCACCGCCCGAAGCGAACCTGAATGTGAAACAGCGTCACTGACGGTTTTGAAATTTCTGGCCGACAAGGGGCACAAGGTGTCCCCTTCTAAGCTGCAATTCTGTGTCCAGCAAGTTGTTTACCTTGGGCACTCGCTGTCCAAGGAGGGAAGACAGCTTACACCTGATCGCATCCAGTTAATCGCTAACATGCCACCACCCAAGACACAAAAGGAGGTGCGGGCTTTTATAGGTCTCACTTCATACTGTAGGCAGTGGATCCCCCAATATGCATTTCTAGCAAAACCACTCATCCAGTTGACAACACAGGAGGCAGCCACATCGACTGTTCTCCCTTGGACTCAAGAACATACACATGCCTTTGAAAGCTTAAAGAAAGCTTTATGCCAAGCACCTGTTTTAGCAACACCATGTTACAGTAAACAGTTTACACTCTTTGTTACAGAACGCGAAGGTACTGCCTTGTCAGTACTCACTCAGGAACAAGCAGGATCACACAAACCATGTGCTTATTTCTCTAGTACATTAGATCCAGTAGCTCAGGCTCTTCCTGCGTGCCTGAAATCAGTGGCAGCAACAGCTTTAGCAATCAGACAAAGCGATGCCATAGTGTTAGGACATCAATTGACAGTACAAGTACCACACGCAGTAGAGGTTCTCTTGAACCGCACACAAACACAACACTTGACTATAGCGAGACTCACCGGTTATGAATTAACATTGTTTCAGCCACACATAGAAATCAGACGTTGTAATACGTTAAATCCTGCCACACTTTTGCCAGTAAATGGAACAGATCCATTAGCACATGATTGTATTGAAGTCATTACTATCACGACGAAACCCAGACAAGACTTGACAGATATCCCTTTATCAGATCCAGACTTGACATTGTATGTAGATGGTTCATGTATGAGAACAAGTACAGGAGAGTTAGTGGCCGCTTACGCAGTCACAACAGACACTGAAGTCATTGAAACAAATTGTATTAACACTTTGTCAGCTCAAGCAGCAGAGCTCATCGCTCTGACACAAGCCTGTATTCAAGCCAAAAATAAGAAAGTCAACATATACACAGATTCACGTTATGCATTCGGAGTCGTCCATGACTTCGGTGTACTGTGGCGAGAGAGAGGTTATTTAACTTCTCACGGTGCCCACATCCAACACGGACCCCTCATCCAAGCCCTATTAGACGCGATTCATTTACCTACTGCAATATCGATTATGAAATGCAAAGCCCATACAAAAGTTACCGATATCATTTCTCAGGGTAATGACCTAGCTGACAGAACAGCTAAACAGACTGCTCAGAATCAGACTCACACAACTGACACGACAAAGACAATAGTTCTGACACCAACACATTGCATGACAGTTAAGGATCCCGCCCTTGATGTAATTGACATACAGACACATGCTACACCAGAAGAAATAAAGAAATGGACTGAATTAGGAGGGATCCAAACGGATCAAGGATGGATGACGAAGGAAAAATCTATATGGTTTCTTCCCGACTCCATGGTTCAAGTCATCATTAACACAATCGTTAGTCCAGCGCACCTAGGAGAAAAAGCTATGCTAGACAGCATTCAACACATTTGGTTTAACAAACACTTGCGAGCAGCAGCCAAACAGAAAGTACGTACCTGTATGATATGTTGTCAGTTTAATCCAGGTAAAAGCATCCCCGTAGAGCAGGGTGGATTTCAACCTCCCGATCATGCTTTTGAAGTCCTCCAGATGGATTATATCTAGATGGAACGATGTCGAGGATTCAAATATGTTCTCGTAGTTGTTTGTGCTCTTTCCCGTTGGACAGAAGCCTACCCGGTTTCAGATTACACTGCCCCGACTACTGCCAAACAGCTAGTTCGAGAATTCTTCCCACGATATGGTTTGCCACGTGTTATCTACTCAGATAACGGCCAGCCATTCTCATCCGAACTAATGAAACACGTTTCACTTTTGTTAGGTTACCAATGGAAATTCCACTGTGTCCGACATCCCGAGGCAGCAGGTCTCGTGGAACGTCATAATCAAACCCTGAAAATCAGACTGTCCAAAATATGTAGAGAAAAAGGTGTCGATTGGATAGTAGCCTTACCAGTTGCACTCTTTTACATGAGAATGGTAGCACATTCTCGAACAGTGCTATCCCCGTACGAGGTGATCTTCGGTAGACCACCAAATATGTGGGGGACGCCTATACCTCGCAAAATCACTGATGTTGACTGTAATATGCTGACAGATTACCTGGCTTCCTTGATATCTGCACTACAATCTTGTCGTTCACAGGTAGCTGCAGCCTTTCCCGATAACACAGAGGTAAAGCCCCATGACGTGGTTCCAGGTGACCTGGTTCTGGTGCGGAATTTCGACCGGAAGACCCAACTGGAGCCTAGGTGGAAATCGCCTAAACTCGTTCTACTAACAACAAGGACAGCCGTGAAGATCGAGGGACGTAAAGGGTGGTTGCACTCGAGTCATATCAAGAAATTTTATGGACTACCGTCCGATGTGAACACTCAGCCTTGTATTCCTTCACAGACTGATTCAAAGCTTCCCTTGGTTGAACCGACAAAACACGAACTCTATAAACTGAAGCTAAGGTCTAGCAAGTCAGACAATTTGATTGTTTAAGTCCTCTCCAAGGTGAATCGGTTGAATTTGTCTCTGACATGTATCCTCTAGACCGGAGTAGAGAAAGAATTCGACAGATGCAGCTTAAAAAGCATGCGTATTGTAAATCACTTCGTAGTCACTGCACAGTAACATTATTAATTTTGTTTTTTCTAAGTCTTCTGATCATCATTTCTAGTATATTGCTGCATATGTATTATCCTATTTCTAAACGTGCTTACAATGTTACTGCTGAACATTCTTTTAGCGAATTACCTCCGCATGAGTTGTCTTATAGATTTGCGCTGCGCAACAACACATTCATTAGTATGTTACATCATTCCCATCAGACCAGCAATGCTACAAATTGTTGGATATGTGGCCGACTCCCTCCCTATCAGAACTATAAGGGAGTTTTGCCCCTCTTTCCATATCCGTTCACACACAATGGCTCCTGTGGAGCATGGTTTAGTTTGATTAATTCCCCAGATTCAAATTCAGTAGTTTATCAAGACAACTGGGTATGGGGAAACCTGAACCTAGTTTTGCTTAAAGTCTGCTACCCTAACAAGGAGGGACTTCCCAAAAGAACAGGAACTGATCTAGAAAATGAAGTATATGGATTAGGTAATTTTACACTTAACCTCCTGATTCTGAATGTCGAATCCGAAGCTACACCAATCTTGCCCGCTATGTCAGTATTCCCAGTTAAAGGGGAATTATGTGTAAGAAAGAATGGTTCCATACACATGGGCCATAGTAAATGCACCACTGTAATAAAATTCAGTGATCAAGGCAAATCTACATTTAGAGCTTCCCGTCATTCTTACTTCATATGTGGCCAGACCGCATATATACGTCTACCTCTAGACTGGGATGGTACCTGTTACATAGCATTCCTTCTGCCACCTGTTTTCCTAGCCCCTCCTGACTATCACAGAAATACCCATTTAGTACACAATAGACAGCAGAGAGATCTCCCGATTGTCGATTACACTGAAACGGCATGGGAGCAATATACAGATTTCAATAAAGGTTTCTTTCCCTATATAGGTACAGTCACTAATAGTAAGCTGATACGTAGATTAACTAGAACCCTTGAAGCAGTAGTGAACGAGACTACTTCCGCCTTAGGCAATTTAACAGAAGAGCAGTCTGCTATGCGGATTGTTGTGCTTCAAAATCGTCTTGTCCTTGACGTCATCCTGGCCGATAGGGGCGGAGCTTGTAGGGTCATCGGATCAAGTTGCTGTGTTTTCATACCAGAAAACTCGCCGTCAGTATATAAAGCCATAACTCGCCTTCATAAGATTGTGAGCCAGATACACCAGAGTCCAGGCACCTGGACTTGGTCCGGTTGGTTCTGGAGCGTGTTGTCAGCCTGGGGATGGAGGATCCTATCCTTCCTAGGTATTGGCTTTCTCATACTATTCAGTTGCTGCTTATGTCTACAATGTGGGCCAGCGATTTGTGGCCTGTGTGCCACATCGTGTATCCCGCATCCAAGTTTTCGTTCAAGATCCCGGAAGAAGAAAGAAGAACAAATGATGCTATATGAACAGATCGATGGATTGATGAAGATCGATATCTCCTGAGGGTCCGTAGGGGACAAGGAGGGAATGAGGAAATATGAATTTTGTGATCAGTTATGTCCCCTATCGTAGACCCCAACGGCTCCATGTGCATGCTATAAGTACATGTATGTTCCCTCCAGTTTCAGTTATGAAGACGCAAATACATGTGCGTCCACCGTCAACATGTCCTCTTTCAGATCCGCTATGAATGGGTCAGATATTCCATTCCTAAATATGAAAGGCCACCGACTTTATGTGGTTCACTTTCCACATTTTACAGATTCAGGCGAGTAGGCCCTGAATTCTGTCATCAAGCCTTTTCCTGCCTTCTGCCTCTGAAAGCTCCAGTCCGAGCCTGCATCTGTATCCATGAACTTTGTCCTACTCCCTGCGCGGCTAACGGTGCCTGATCCAGCCTGTTGCCTGCCAAAAACTGTATTTCACCTTCAAGATTATCTGCTCCGCTCCTCATCCGATGCATTCCTGTCTAGTAGTTTAGGTAAACATTCTTCCAGCTACCGAGCAAAGGGCCAGGCCTCACTGTCCTCATGCAAGTAATTCATAGCCCCTGTTACCATGGAAGATTCCTGCCCCCTCGCATCTCATGTAGACACTCAGACGCTTGTACACGCACTAACAGTCAGTATAGAATAGATTCTGTCCGAGAGACCTTTCCTTTTGGATAATACAGTTCTTTAAACATAAGATATTAGATATGATTTGGGATTAGGTTGACATGACCCCCCAGACTTCTGTCTCCACATGTAGAGCTAAATGTCAAGTCCCCTTCACCCTCTAGTTGCACGTCAATCACACGTCATGCGGCTGCGCGCGCATTTCTGCCAAATATTTCTGCTGACATTGCAGGATTCTCTTATGGATCCACCCACTTGTGACATCATGTTTAATGACGTATTTAGTTACGCCTATGTTTACGCCTTTTTTCATTACGTATGTGTATCATATCTGTATTATCAGCTGTTACGCCTCTTGCATCTGTCTTAATGTAATGCTTTCCATATAAATACCATTACTTGTCAATAATGTATTGCCTTCCTTCCTGAACCTTCATGGTGATGGAATTTGAAGCCTGCAGCTCGAACTGTAAATTCCTTTGTAGAGGAATAAAGCCTTTTAGAACCTCTAATACCACGGATTCTGCCTCTTATATTTACTGAGTTATTCTTACTAGACTTTACCGCATAAAAAATAGTACCGGTAATGAAATATTTACCACCTGTCATAGCATCTCATGTCTCCATTTCTCAAAAAAAATCTTATTGTGCACCCACACTGAAAATGAACAATTCCGTGTAAGTGTACTTTTTGTTTTGTTTGATTGACCTAGACCACTTGGCAATCATCTGCGTCAATTGATTCATGCTGCAATAAGAGGAATGCTTGACATACACAACTGTATTAGGTATTTTGGGGACATGATTGTAAATGCATAGTGAATTTGCCACATGGCTGCTATATGATTATGTATCAACCAGATTATTATCTGCATTGTTTGATGTATTGTGGCCAATTGGCTATTATTTGTGCCCTTCATAGTTTCTCTAGTTGTGATAATAGGGATCGGTACCATAGTTTATTGTGAAAGGGAGCTTTGATGACAATTTTTGAGAATGGTATGTGAACTTTTCCATTTTGCATGTATATAGACTTTCAGATCCCAGGTTTTGTATTTTTTGTTAACAATTTGAATATGCCTTTTGAAATATTTTCCCATGGATTAATCAGACATTCATACAATTATGAGTTGCATTATTCTTGTTTATCCATCCTTTCGTGTTCTCTGTAAAATCTCATGACAGTATGTCTCTTATGTTTGTTAACCCTTGTATGCTAATTTTATGGTTGATGGGGCACAAAATGCAAATGAGGACATGATGAAGACCTGCAGAGGTTGAAACACGTTGCCGAAAATAAACAAATTTGAAAGTGCAATTTCCTTGTGCACCACTGATCTGTGAGGTGATACTTTGACACACACATATATTTTATTTTCCCGCTTGCCAGTAGCGCGATACAAGGACCCGTCCAACAAGTAGTCCTGGAATATGCTGGCACACAACTGTTTTTGCACCAAAGGATTGGTATTTCCAGTGACCCCCTTGAATACGGACTTTGCCAGTGGCTGCTGCCATTGGCAGACTGTGATTACACGGGGAAGTGAGTGTGATTTCAGCTCGCTTCACGGGCCGGTTTGTTCCCGATTTTGAGGCTGGACGTAGGGGACTTGAGGGGGACCTTAACACAGTTATTGTGCAATCACCAGCTGTACACGGCCCCCCCTTTGCAAGGCAATTTCAGCGCTCATAAGAGCAACATCAGATCCTGCTGCGGTACTCACCAAATCCAGTGCATGCTGGGAACTGCAGTCGGAGATTGAACTACATCTTCCTGATTGCAGCAGGGTCAGCTGACCTTCCACCAATGGGAGCACCATGGGAGATTCAAAGGTGGGAGATGGTGATAACGAGTTGACAGCGGCATCTGAGGAAGGCTTTTGCCGAAATGCATTATGCTACGCTGCAACCGGTGAATAAAGGACTTCCCTCAAAATTCCCCGCTGTGTCCTTGGATTGCTTGAAGTGGTCGTTTTGGTGATATATATATATATATATATATATATATTATCTACTGGCGGTCGCCAGTAGATAGTTATAGTTAGGACCTATTTTCCATAGGAAATCCGCAACATTCTATTGGGAATATCTTTGGCGCCGATTGACGAATCTTCGCGAAATTCTCCAAACTTTTGGCCAGCTCCGCTCCGCTCCTACCCTGAAAGTTTTGCGGTGATCCGTGAAGCGGGGGCCGAGAAAAAAGGGGGGTCCCAAAACGCGTTTTCCCCATGCAATTTCCCATAGGATCTGTTGTCGCAGCTACAGCCCGAACTGCTGAACGGAATGACACCAAATTTGGCAAAGAGGTAGTCCTCAGTTTGGACTCGTGCCTTTTGCATATTTGGTGTGAATCTGTTCAGTAGTTCCTGAGAAAATTAGGGTAAAAAAGTTAGTAATATCTATGGCCGCGGAGGATCCGCGGACCGTACCCGCACCGTAAGCGCACCCTCCCCGAACGGAGCGCGCACCCTCCCGATCTCGCGCTGAATGCTAATTGGCTGTCGAGCGTCTCTCTACATTCGAAACCAGGAACTGTTGGCCGTCATTTTCTGCCTCGGTAGAAGCGAGGCTGATGATGGAAGGGGAATAAGTGTGTAAAAGATATAAAGGGGGCAGAGTGGAAATACTCTGACCCTCTAGATCTGCTTAGGGGGTCCCAGAAGGACCCCCTGTGGCCCCCCTTTTTAAAAAAATAACAAAGCGGCGAAATGCACGCACGGTGCGCGCATCCTATCGCGTTGGATGCACGGATTCTCTCGCGGTGGGTGCGCGGATCCACGGCAACGTTTTTGGAAAAACGACAAGAAATCATTGGTTGTATAACAACTTTCTACACTGAAAGGTAGGGTGTATATTTTTGTTTTTTAAAGGTATGATTGTTATTGGTTAACAAAAACAGATTGTAAGGAACATTATATATGATAAGCTGATATGTTGAAAAGTCAAGCACACTTCCTGTCTTGTGTAGGAACATTGTGTGATAAACTTGTGACCTGTGAGCTCAGTGCAGTGTTCCATGACCTGTTTCTATGGTAACAGGCAAAAGGCAGATTGGGGGAAGGGTTGAAATGTATTTCAGTTGTAAACGGTTGAAATGTTTAACCAATAGAAATGTGTGTTTGCTTTTGAGTTTATTTGCAAAGGATTGTGATTTGATGTTTACATGTATATGTGTGGAAAATGAAAAGGAAACTTTTCCATTCTTTGCTTTTGCTGAGAGGTGCACAGTGCAGAGATTCTGTAAAAGAAAATATGGTGAGTGATTGATATACTCCTTAATCTACAAAAGAACTTGAAAGATGAGTTATTTAATTGTGAGGGGATGCATGTAGACTATTTTGATTTTAATCAGACTAATGTATTTTTCCTGCTAAAGTGTAGGGAGTACTTTTTTTCTCTACAATGTATGTGCATGTAGAAACCATTCTGTGATAGGCATTTGTGTTTTTTATGTGTTTGTAGACAGATAACTGTGCAGTTTTTATATTTCGGTAGAATTAGAAACCAGTTTTTGTTTATGAATTTGTGAAATGAGTTATGTTATGTTTCTATATTAAAATGTAGTACTACTTCTAGATGTGTTTTGATATAGTGCAAGGGATAGTGTTGTTTGTCTAGAATCACACAGTGAGTCTGTGTGCATTTGGGAACCACTGTGAGAGAAGCATTTGGTAACATCGTGTATTTGCTGACAGATAACTGTTTTAAAACCAGTCAGGTTGTCAAGTTTTAGTAGCATTAGAAGACAGTTATGGCTTATGCTTTCATTAAATGAGTGAGGCATTGACAGTAAATTGCAGTCGTGAAATATGTAGATTGTGTGCAGTTCCCTTACCACTTGCACTGTAGTGAATGAGTTTTGGTAAGCTCATAGGGATAGTGGTGCTTGTCTAGAATCACACTGTGAGTTAGTGTGTATTTGGGATCAGTGTGAGAGAATCATTTGGTAACATCATGTATTTGCTGACAGATAACTGTTTTAAAATCTGTCATGTTGTGAAGTTTTAGTAGCATTAGAATCCAGTCTTTGCTTATGTGTTGATTAAATGAGTCATGCTTTGACACTGATGTGCTGTACTTAAATATGTAGATTGTGTGCAGTACCATTTACTCTTCCAGACTAGTGAATGAGTTTTGGTAAACTCCTAGGATAGTGTTGCTTGTCTAAAATCACACTGTGAGTCTGTGTGCATTTGGGTAAGGATTGTGAGAGAAGCATTTGGTAACATCGTGTATTTGCTGACAGATAACTGTTTTAAAACCTGTCATGTTGTCAAGTTTTAGTAGCATTAAAAGACAGTTATGGCTTATGCTTTCATTATATGAGTCAGGCATTGACAGTAAATTGCAGTCGTGAAATATGTAGATTGTGTGCAGTTCCCTTATCACTTCCAGTGTAGTGAATGAGTTTTGGTAGACTCCTAGGGATACTGGTGCTTGTCTAGAATCACACTGTGAGTCTTTGTGCATTTGGGAACCACTGTGAAAGAAGCGTTTGGTAACATTGTGTATTTGCTGACAGAAAACTGTTTTAAAACTTGTCATGTTGTCAAGTTTTAGTAGCATTAGAAGCCAGTCTTTGCTTATGTGTTGATTAAATGAGTCAGGCATTGACACTAAAGTGCAGTCGTGAAATATGTAGATTGTGTGCAGTTCCCTTATCACTTCCAGTGTAGTTAATGAGTTGTGGTAAACTCCTAGGAATGCTGGTGGTTGTCTAGAATCACACTGTGAGTCTGTGTGCATTTGGGAACCACTGTGAGAGAAGCGTTTGGTAACATCGTGTATTTGCTGAGAGAAAACTGTTTTAAAACCTGTCATGTTGTCAAGTTTTAGTAGCATTAGAAGCCAGTCTTTGCTTATGTGTTGATTAAATGAGTCAGGCATTGACACTAAAGAGCAGTCGTGAAATATGTAGATTGTGTGCAGTTCCCTTATCACTTCCAGTGTAGTGAATGAGTGTTGGTAAACTCCTAGGGATACTGGTGCTTGTCTAGAATCACACTGTGAGTCTTTGTGCATTTGGGAACCACTGTGAAAGAAGCGTTTGGTAACATTGTGTATTTGCTGACAGAAAACTGTTTTAAAACTTGTCATGTTGTCAAGTTTTAGTAGCATTAGAAGCCAGTCATTGCTTATGCGTTGATTAAATGAGTCAGGCATTGACACTAAAGTGCAGTCTTGAAATATGTAGATTGTGTGCAGTTTCCTTACCACTTCCACTGTAGTGAATGAGTTTTGGTAAGCTGCTAGGGATAGTGTTGTTTGTCTAGAATCACACTGTGAGTCTGTGTGTATTTGGGAACCACTGTGAGAGAAGTGTTTGGTAACATCGTGTATTTGCTGCCAGATAAATGTTGTAAAACTTGTCATGTTGTCAAGTTTTAGTAGCATTAGAAGCCAGTCATTGCTTATGCGTTGATTAAATGAGTCAGGCATTGACACTAAAGTGCCTTCTTGAAATATGTAGATTGTGTGCAGTTCCCTTACCACTTCTACTGTAGTGAATGAGTTTTGGTAAGCTGCTAGGGATAGTTTTGTTTGTCTATAATCACACTGTGAGTCTGTGTGTATTTGGGAACCACTGTGAGAGAAGTGTTTGGTAACATCGTGTATTTGCTGACAGATAACTGTTTTAAAACCTGTCATGTTGTGAAGTTTTAGTAGGATTAGAATCCAGTCTTTGCTTATGCGTTGATTAAATGAGTCATGCTTTGACACTGATGTGGTGTACTTAAATATGTAGATTGTGTGCAGTACCATTAACTCTTCCAGAGTAGTAAATGAGTTTTGGTAAACTCCTAGGATAGTGTTGCATGTCTAAAATCACACTGTGAGTCTGTGTGCATTTGGGTAAGGATTGTGAGAGAAGCATTTGGTAACATCGTGTATTTGCTGACATATACCTGTTTTAAAACCGGTCATGTTGTGAAGTTTTAGTAGCATTAGAAGCCAGTCTTTGCATATGCTTTGATTAAATGAGTCAGGCTTTGACACAAAAGTGCAGTCCTGAAATATGAAGATTGTGTGCAGTTCGCTTACCACTTCCACAGTAGTGAATGATTTTTGGTAAACTCCTAGGTATAGTGGTTGTTGTCTAGACTTACATTGTGAGTCTGTGTGCATTTGAGAACCACTGTGAGAGAAGCATTTGATAACATCGTGTATTTGCTGACAGATAACTAATTTAAAACCTCTCCTGTTGTCAAGTTTTAGTAGCATTAGAATCTAGTCTTTGCTTATGCATTGATAAAATGAGTCAGGGTTTGACACTAAGGTGCAGTACCATGTATTATTCTGTTCACTGTGGCAGAACTGAAAATGTAAAAGTTTTACCTAAGCACTGTCCTAGAAGTAGTCTGATTATTTAGTCAGTTTCTAAGTACCAAATAGATTGCTTCAAATAAAAGTGTTCTGACATACTATACACTTGTCTTTTACACCTTCAATTCCCTAGTCAGTATCCATACACTTCCAGGAAACATCCTGTCACTTCCTTTGCAGTCCTCTAGAGACCCATTCAACAGCATGTACTAATCCATTGACTGTGCCAAAACTCAAACACTTATAAATTCACCTAGACACTCTCTTTCCAGTACTCTAATGATTTAGTCACTGCCTAAGTATTCATGCACTGAGCCAGGTCTTAGCACATGGACTACGTCAAACCCATATCCACTATGCATGCAGTCCTCTAACCACCTACACACTTGTCTTTCACACCTTCAATTCCCCAGTCAGTATCCGTTCACTTCCAGCAAACACCCTGTGACTGCCGTTGCACTCCTCTAGTGACCCATTCAGCATCATGTGCTAATCCATTCACAGCGCCAAACCCTAATAAATTCACCCAGGCACTCTCCTTGCAGTACTCTAATCATTCAGTCAGTACCCAAGTACTCATCCAGTGACCCAGGCCTTAGTATATGGACTGCTTCAAACCCTTATCCTCTATGTATGCAGTCCTCTAACCACCTACACAATTGTCTTTCACACCTTCAATTCCCTAGTCAGTATCCATACACTTCCAGGAAATACCCTGTCACTCTCTTTGCAGTCCTCTAGTGACCCATTCAGCACCATGTACTAATCCATTCACTGTGCTAAAACCCAAACACTTATAAATTCACCAAGATATTATCTTTGCAGTACTCTAATCATTCAGTCAGTGCCTAAGTATTCATACACTGAGCCAGGCCTTCGCACATGGACTGCTTCAAACCCCTATGCACTATGCATGCAGTCTTCTAACCACCTAGACACTTGTCTTTCACACTTTTAATTTCCTAGTCAGTACACATACAGTCCAGCACTTGTCACTGCCTTTGCACTCCTCTAGTGACCCATTCAGTACCAAGTACTAATCTATTCCCTGTGCGAAAAGCCTAGCACTTATAAATTCACCTAGGCACTCTCCTTGCTGTACGATAATCATTCAGTCAGTACCCAAGTAGTCATGCAGTGAGCCAGGCCTTAGCACATGAACTGCTTTAAATGCCTATGCAGTATGGATGCAGTCCTCTAATCACCTACACAGTTGTGTTTCACACCTTCTATTCCCTAGTTAGCATTCATACTCTTCTAGCAAACACCCTGTGAGTCACCCAGTGTGTCTCCTCATAGTCCTGTAATCATTTAGTCAGTTAGCATGT
Source organism: Triturus cristatus (assembly GCF_964204655.1). Taxonomy (NCBI): domain Eukaryota; kingdom Metazoa; phylum Chordata; class Amphibia; order Caudata; family Salamandridae; genus Triturus; species Triturus cristatus. The sequence goes on along the minus strand of NC_140587.1, from coordinate 476,496,568 downwards.
AGTCTTTTAGTGAAGTAGGCTTTAGGGCATGAACTGCTTCAAAGTAGTATGCACTATGCATGTAGTGTTTTAATGATCGTCACACTTGTGGTTCAGGGCTATAGTTTCATAGTCAGTTTTTATATAAAATGTGTTTGTACAGTAATGGAATAGTATAAATTTGAAAGTTATTAATATACATTTATTTGTCATTCTTTTTTACAGATACAGAACAGGAGTGTTTCTCATCTGTTTGCACTCTTCTCGTGCAAGATTGTTTGGATGAAGGGTCCTTAGGTGTTCTATCATACTTGCTGTGCCGCACAAGTATTTTTTGTTAGGATCTCCTTGTAACAGAACTCTTTGGCAAATCTTGCGAGTGACGAAGGTGGCATTGGTCTTTGTTTGCTCCCTGGAAAAAGTAAAAAATGTCCTCACCACTGAAGAAAAACGTTGTTGGTGTGGTGCCTTCTGCATAACATTTTCTTCAGATTCAGTAAATATTTTAAAGCGGCAACATTTACAGTTTTTCTAAGATAAACTTATAAAATTTGGTTAGCTGTATGCCTTTTATATATCTGATTTGTTTCTTGTGGTATTTTGTTGAGAATACCGTGTTGTTGTTTTTTTAACAATCTTTCTTATTTTCCAGATCTGTCGTCGACATCCATTGTCCCCACAGTAGTGTTCCGCCTTGTTGTTTTTTATTATTGTTGTTACATTTTGTTTATTAGTTTATTGTTCATATATATGTTAATAAAAAAATAAAGTTTGAAAATAGTTTTTCGTTTATATATTTAATATTATAAAAAAGAAAGTTTGAAAAAAAAATTAATAACGTTTTTGGTTGTTCTCTTAACTGCTGTGTGACTCTTTCTTGTTCTTATTACTGTTATTTGATGGAGTCTACCATGGTGTTACATTTTGGGGCACTTATCGCTGGAATACTGGTGATATCTGCAGTTTGCACCAACTTCTGAATAGTGTGTTAGATTTATCTCAACTTTACTTCAGTTAAAGTGCTGATAATGAAATGGAGAGTAGCCGTTCCCGTGCAAAAAGACACGAGGTGCACCTTTCCGATTTATTCTAAATACTAAAATCCTGTATTGAATTGCACTGAGGTATTGGCTGCACTTACAGTGTACACACAAAATCTATTAAGAAATCTCATTGTATTCATATTGATTGGGAATAGTGCGTCAGGTGCTGGATCTTGATGAGATACACTGCTCAGTTCGTATATTGTTCTGCACACGAAAAAAATCACATCACAACTTTCACACCAATTGCAATGCGAAACAAATTCCGGCGATACGACACGTTAGCACCAGGGATTTTACACCTGCTTTCTGCTGGTGTTAAGCAGGACAACTACCTCCACCATGAAAGGGAACACAGCCAAGAGCCACACCAGAATACCCACAGGTACCATAGAGTCAATGAGCATGATACAGGGATACCCATGAGGGCCAGAAGACTCATCTCAACAACTCCAGACCGCCAATGCCCCCCAAACCCACATCTTAGTGAGTGTGTCCCTGTGGTCATTGTCTTAGCATGATAGGCACGAGCCCTGCAACATCACAGTGTGCTGTCACCTCAGCGTTGGCAGTGAGCCTGGATGTGTAGCTACGCACCCATCCTCCAGCATGCACAACTGGCGTGTTCTGGTCTGGGGTTCACAGGTCAGTGCAGGGGTGTGCCTACCCAGCAAGGGGAACGGGGTGTCTCGGACATGTCCGTGTACAGGAAGTGCGGTAAGTGTGTCTCTGTGTTCTGGTGTGGCCTGCTACAAGAGCCGCAGCAGTTGATGTTGTATACTGGCATGCACAACCTCCAAACGGCACTGTGATGTTGTAGTTGGAATGTAGCAGGACATGCGCAAATAGGCATTACAATGGTGTGCCGTACGAGTGCACGAGATACAACAGCGCACCGTACAAAAGTGTGGGGGCTCATGGGAGGGAGGTGCAGCCGTTTGGCAACATAACACACAGTGAACTCGACCATGTGCCACATGCTGGGCATCTCATCCATGATGACCACGGTCGCAGACATCCCACAACACCAACGACTGGCCTTTGTACACATCCTGTATGAATGCAGCGTGGTTTTCACTTCTATGCTCGCTCAGTGGTGTGATGTTGGTGGGTTGTGTGACTTGTGCTGCTTGTTGGTGTGTTTCATTTTGGCCATTGTTAGTCTATATGTGTGTTGTACTTAATTGTGCATGTGTGCCATTCTGCCCATCTCCCCCCTCCCCCCACTCCCTGCTTCTTCCTCTTCCTAGTGCTGTTGTGTCTATCATTTTGTTGCTGCACACATAAATACATGTAAAGAATAAATTAGAATAGTTCCTTGATTCTTTTAGGTTTCAAAACTTCTCTATTGGTTTCTTTTTAATTTTCCATATGAACCGTTTTTTTAATATTCAACAACACATAGAAGTCAGAAGTGCAACGTATTCTATCAACACACTTTCTAGAACATTCTACAACACGTGCAGGTTAAAAGTTCATCAATTTTTTAAAACTTAACGATATTTTTTTGTAGCATTTTCTTGAATATTTAACGACACGTGCAGGTTAAAAGTTGACGATTGTTTTAAGTTCGAACAGTGCCTTCCAAATGCAAGTAGCAGGTGTGGTTGATCTGAGCAAATTTTATCCTTTGATATGTACTCCACGTTGAAACTGCTTTTTTTAACCAATCACAAAGATGCTTTTCCACAAAACTAATGTGCACCCTACTTTTAAAAAAGAATTTTTCATGATATCTTCAGAGATAAGTTATAGATAGGAATTAGCATTTAAAAAACCTTTGAAATTCACTGAAAAAACCATAGGTTTCATGCACGTTATAGTTAGGAATTGGCATTTAAAAAACCTTTGAAATTCACTGAAAAAACCAAAGGTTTCAGGGGCATTATAGTTAGGAATTGGCATTTAAAAAACCTTAGAAATTCACTGAAAAAAACATAGGTTTCAGGGGCGTTATAGTTAGCTGGACATTTCCCTCGTACAAAACCCCAGAAATTCCCCTGTTATAGTTAGTTCAGCTAACTATAACTTGCGCCCCCACAATGCACTGCTGATGACGTCACATATTACATCACTCATGACATGGTCAGTGACATCACTGATGACATCACTGATGACATCTCAAATGACATCACTGATGACATCACTGATGACGTCATATATGTGATAAATTAGTACACCTTCTCACACCCTAATATAACTTTTGATACACCAACTCAAAATTTCAGACGGCCATTTTGAAGACCATAGATACTCCAATACCAATAACTACATACCCACTCATTGACTCTTAGGTCTACATGCACCTACACTCACTCACCTGTACAGTCACTCATACTTACAGTCACTCTGTACAAGACTATCATATGCATTTATACAGATATATAGACACTCACACACTGCCAATCATCCATTGAGGTACTGACACACCTAGTCAGTTGTGCAAATAATTAAACACAGTCCAATTGACTCACCTATACAGTTAAACACACTCAAGTTCACTTACTCATAAAAATACTAAAAAATGTTGACACTCTTATTCAATTACTAGTACAAGCACACACTCATCCATACAGCCAGTCCCGCAATCACACACTCTCACATATAGATAGTTATTTACTCTTATACACATATACACTGTGTTTCACATATGTAGTTACTGTCACATGTACAACTGAGATATACATTCAATCACTAACACACCCTTACATACACTCACCCAACCATACAGTCCATCACAGTTGCACTCTTAAAACCATGCACCCATAGAATCACCCACACACACATCTATGCACAGATTCACACACACCCCACCCACACATACACTCAGGCACCCATATAGATACTCAGACAACCAATCAATAACCCATAGAGACACTCATATTGCTATTTACAAAACCATGTAGCCACTTATACACCAACACACAGACACATACAGACATTCACACAGTTTAGTCACTAGTCTGCAGTAAGATACATTTAATGACTCACTTATAGACTCAGTTACGCACCTAGAAAATCATCCATTCACACACTTGTACACCCACTTATTTTTCAACAGGCCTTTCCCTATATATATTAAACATAATAAAACTGTTCAGAAATACATACTCAATGGATGATGTCATCAGTGATCTCATGAGTGATGTCATTTGAGATGTCATCAGTGATGTCATCAGTGATGTCACTGACCATGTCATGAGTGATGTAATATGTGACGTCATTAGCAGTGCATTGCGGGGGCGCGACTTATAGTACATAACTAACTATAACAGGGGAATTTATAGGGTTTTGTACGAGGGAAATGTCCAGCTAACTATAACGCCCCTGAAACCTATGGTTTTTTCAGTGAATTTCTAAGGTTTTTTAAATGCCAATTCCTAACTATAACGCCCCTGAAACCTTTAGTTTTTTCAGTGAATTTCAAAGGTTTTTTAAATGCCAATTCCTAACTATAACTTGCATGAAACCTATGGTTTTTTCAGTGAATATATATATATATATATATATATATATATATATATATATATATATATATATATATATATATATATATATATATATATATATATATATATACAGATATATATATATAGTGTTTTTATAGTAGTGATTTTAAAGTATTTAAGAAAACAATTATTATTATGTAAAATACAGATTTTTTATAATTGTGTTACACTATATTTATGTATGTGTGTATATATATATATATATATATATCTCCAAGTTACTGACAGCTCCTTCTGGTACCACTTTAACCCACGAGAGGTGGCACATATGCCGAAAGAGCAGATCGGCAAAATCCAATCAGAGATACAAATCCAAAATAAATGTGCTCTCAAAACACAGTAATCAGGTCATCATAGTTCGGTTTCAAGCGTTTATTACATGACGCGTTTCGACTACGGCAGTAGTCGAAACGCGTCATGTAATAAATGCTTGAAACCGAACTATGATGACCTGATTCCTCTGTTTTGAGAGCGCATTTATTTTGGATTTGTATCTCTGATTGGATTTAACATTATATTAGTGACATATGTTAACAATTTTAAGACTTACTACTTTAAACTATATATATTAAGAAACAATATTTTTGCTTTAATAATATCAGTGTTGAAAAGCATTTCTTTTGGTATTTGTGTACTTATCATTCTAAGGAAAGAGACACAAAAGTTTTGTGAACATTATTTTTTACATGACATTTGAGTTACACAATATTGTTATTTATATGCATCCCTTTTCTCATACTCCATTCACAGCAGGCAATTAATGGCACCACGAACTGCAGGTTTCTACCAAATGTTGGATCATAGAGTCTCTTACCTAGAAACTCTCTTTAAAGAGAATGGTCCTTCATTGCTTTTTAGTACAAGTAGAGAAACTAGAATCCCTGTATTAGTACAGAGTGGAACACAGTCAAATATATGTCACCATTTTACCTTTTGACTATAGATGATTTATATTTCTGTAAATTGCACAAAGTATACTATCTGCTAATTCCATAGTTATCATTGTTACACAAACAAGATCAGACATGGGTTTCCCTATTGGCAGACAGATTCCTTTTAAAAGTACAAAGCTTTTATCAGTGAACTTGTTACTGGGTTCCCACATTACTTCCTATGTAAGGACATGAAAACAATATTATTGGTTGCGGGTAATGACAATTGCTGTTATACAAAGTGAGGAGGAGTGAACAAGTTGTTAGGCCTGTAAAGGTTCCTGAGGGAATTAAAGTGCCAATGCTTTTCTCTTTTTTAGCAGGGGTCAGAGCTAAGTTAATTATGTCCCATTTTTGTCCAGTGACATTATACAATTACATGGCTCATCCCCTGCACATTAGGTGCCCACTAAGTGCTATTAGTTTATAAAATAGAAGCCTCTAAATAAATATGCAGTTCAACTGGGAATTTTAAGAATTACTTATACCGAGTAAATGATCCGTAAAAGTACTTATGCTGGTAAAACCATCTATCAAGTTCTTCCAATGCATTTTCATGTGTGCCCTTTTGCTGTGAAAGTTCTTCTATATATTCCACACACAAATTCGGCAGCTGCCAGAAAAGACCTGGGCACTCATGGCGATGTTGCTGATGTTAGCATGCTTTATTTTAGGCAACGGACCACGCTACTTCCCCGATGCATTTCAACTGTAAACAGCCTTTGTCAAGGTGAACAAGCCCCACTACCTTTCAACAATAAATGCCTTCCTGGCATCAACATAGAAAAAGCACTACATGAATCTCATGTTCCATGTTTTTTCCAGAGTAATTTCTCTGCCAAAATTAAGAGTGATATTCAAAATGTACCAAACTACATAAATACATTTATGCAAACTATAAAATTCTCCAAAATTTCAATTCATGATCACAACTTCATACTTACAGTAATTTCATTCAAATTGCAAAAGTATGCCAACAACGTAGGTTTTTTTTGTGTGGTCAGAGGAAGCTTATTAAAATGTAATTTCTATTTTTGTATAATATATATTATACACAGCTTCTAGGAATAAATGACTTTGAGTAAACTAAGAATTACATAACACCCAAGTGAACTACATTTCTCATTTAATCAAATACACTCACTCATGTATACAGTCTCTAACATACCCACTCACTCTTCTATATACCACATACACATCCCACTCACTTACCCATACAGGCACTCCCAAAGCCACTTACCTTCAAATATATATTTAACACTCAGTAACTTTTCTAAAACACTCACAATCAGTGGATGATATGTGAGATGTCATGAGTGATGTCATCAGTGACGTCACTGACCATGTCAAGAGTGATGTAATACGAGATGTCATAAGCTGTGCATTGCAGGGCGTAAATTATAGGTATTTCAGGTAACTATAACTGCTGAATTTCTCTGGTTTTGTACGAGTGAAATGCAAGCCTAACTATAACGTGCCTGTAACCGTTGATTTTTTCAGTGAATTTCCAAGGTTTTTTAAATTGCATTTCCTAATTATAACGTCCCTGTAACGTTTGGTTTTGTCAGTGAATATCTAAGGTTTTTACATTTTATTTCCTAACTATAACGCCCCTGTATCCTTTGCTTTTTTTGTAATTTTCAACGTTTTTTAAAATGTCATTTTCTAACTGTAACTTGATGAGGTTTTATTTCTGTGAAATGAGCATTGTGCCAGAATAAATCCTGTCTTGCTCATTTATCCAAGAAAAGGCCACAATTTTGTGCAACACCTCTATTCAACTTGAGTACTTGCTACTGGCTAATCCCATTGGGTAAATATATAGTGCATCTCCTAAACTACTGCTGTTTAAAGACACCTAGAAAATGTCTCCAGTTATCTTGTGTGTTTGTAACTGTGCTAATGTGATTGTTGCTCGAGCATCTTACACAGATAACTTTACAAGCCGGAACTGCAGAGTAAACACACTTGGATGATTTGTACATTACAAAAGTAAGTATTTCTATGTTTGGTGGAGATGCAATAGTATTCCTAGACATCAAGACCGCATCTCCACTCTTGGCTGGAAATGCGCTTGGGGATCCTTTTAGTAAGCTGTCCATCATCCTGGGACAGGGCGGGAGGACGTTGCATATTGCTAATGTACATGGGGTGGGACCAAATGAGCGGGCTTGTAGGCAAGTTTTCAATACTTCTAGTTTTTAAAAGTTTAGAACACAATCTCTGGTCTCAGCAGCAGATGACAAGAAAGAACCACCTCGTCACAGAGACTACATGAGATATTGCACTCAAGAAAAGCAAGGATGCAAACACTTCCATCTTGGATTACGGATAACTTTTTAGTAGAAATGCAGAGGAAACACACTTGATTTGCCTTGGCCATGCACATGAAGTTAGGATGATTAGTACTTTAAAGAAGTAGGCACCTGCTTTGTCTATATCTGTAAGTGCTTCCCGTTGAGGTTTAATTTCTGTGAAATGAGCATTGTGCCAGAATGAATCCTGCCCAGTGTATTTATATGAGAAGACGCCACAGTTTTGTGCAACACCGCTACCTAACTAGAGTACTTTCTACTGGCTAATTAGTAAGTGCTACCTTGTTGGGTAAATGTATAGTGCATTCCTTACACTACAACTGTGTAAAGGACAGCAAGAAAATGTTTACAGCGACCTTGAGTTTCTGTAACTTTGCCAATGTGATTGTTCCTTAAGTGTCTTCACCAGATAGCTTTACAAGGTGGAACTGCAGAGAAAATACACTTGAATGATTTGTACTATGGGGAGGTGGCCACATGGCCCCCTTCCCTGGGCTGATTTTGGCCTCAGGGACCCTATCCCTGGGGCCTGGCCATTATACCATCAGGAGGAGGTCACGCGACCCCCCTCCCCTGGACTCCAACCCCGGGGCCTGGCCTCTTCATTCTGGGTGCCCCCCTAGAGCACCCTGTGTCCTCTGTTGAGAACCGCAAGGGGTGCCTCAAGGCCCCTGTGGTCCATGCAAGCTCTCTGCAGGAGCTAGCATTGCTTTTAGAGACAGGGTGCTGTTGAAAGGTAACTTCCTGTCTGTCAGGGCAATTTTTCATCTGTTTCCCTGCACAAATATATTTAGGACATACCAGGAACCGCCCCTGGGGGGTGTCGGTCCCTAGGTCCATCTAGGGCCCCAGAATAGGGGCCGCATGGCCACTTTCCATGCCACGACATGGAACTGGTGGTCCCTAGGGCTGCAGGGGTATGCCCCCTACTTTAAATTTCAAGATTTGCACCAGGGAAGTGGTGGTCCCTGGGGCAGCAGGAGTTGTCCAAGGGCCTCCACATTATTTCACTTTAGCCCCTGGATGGTGGCAGTCCCCAAGCTTTGAAGGGGCTACACGTGCTACCTCGCTGCAGTTCAACATTTGCCCTGGGGAGGTGGTGGTCCCCAGGGCTCGGGGGTTGTCCAGAAGACAACTCTCACATAAAATAAGCACAATAATCCAGGGAGGTGGTGGTCCCCAAGGCTTTATCAGCCATAAGATTACAGAAGCACTGAGGCCATGCTTACATTTCTTAAAAACTTTCAGTGGTATTTGCTGCTTCAGCATGACTCCCGGTGAAAATGTAAAAGAAAAATGCTTTTTGGCCCTGCAGGGTCCCAGTGGGACCCTCTCAAGGGGCCTAGGGGGTCAGGGTGTTTCTACTCTGCCCCTTTTCTGTTTTTCTTTTTTTCTATGACTCGGTTCAACTGAGTCGCAAGATGGCTGTCAACACTTTCTGGTTTGAAGTGTTGGTAGCCAATCGGATCTCAGCACGAGATTGTGAGGGGTTGCCGATCCTCTGTGTCCCTATGAATACAACTTGAAATTTCTTTAAATAACTCTCCAACTACTGAATAGATTTACACCACAAAAATGGCACTTTCTAGATCAATAGCTAGCTTTCTGATAAATTTGGTGCATTTCCGTTCAGCAGTTTGGCTGTAGATGTGACTAAAGTTCCTATGGAAATTAACACAGGGAAAAAACATTTTGGGAATCCCCGTTTTCCCTGCCCCCACTTGACAGATCACCCCTCAATTTTCAAGAAAGCAGCTGAAGTGAGTAGCAAACTAGTTTTTAAAATTTCGTGAGAGATATTAATAAATAAAAATGTTCTTCCTATGGAAACACATCCTAACTATAACTACCCATTGTCAACTGCGAGTAGGTGATATATACAAGTATATATATATATATATGTATATATTCTGTCAATTCCTTCTTAGTCTTTAGAAGAAAAACAAAGCCATGTGTGGTTCTTTAAATCTTTTTATTCAGCCACTTTGCCAAACGTGTTTCGAGTGCTAGGCCCTCTTGTTCACTGACAATTGAAATTGTAGCGAGCAGCCATTTTACATTGTTTCCCACGTGATTTGACTAAACTACAATTAAAGTGCATATGAAGACAGACTTGTAGTCTTTTGTAGTTGCATTGCTTTGTGTGTGCAGCACGAGACATTGAACAAAGCTTTAGTTAATATTCATATTGATACTGAATAAAACATGCGTAAAACTGTGCTGTTTAAAATATACATTTAAGAGGACTCTTTAAAATGAATAAATATATATATATAATAAAGATTACTTAAATATTATACATAATTTTAAATATTTTAAATATTCCCTTTGTTCCTCATTCAGGCCCCAGTGAGCTCACTTAAACAGAACTTTGCCTCTCGTTGCTGCTCTTCGTTGCTGCCCCAGTGGGCATACCACAATTTTTAATATAATTTAATTCATTCTACAGGTCTAAAATTATCATAAAACCCAACATTAAAACCGATAAAGGTAAAATATCTCAATATTCAAACTAAATGAGTGTACAAATCTTCTTCTATGTTCAGGCCATCCGGTTGTTTAGAGTTCAATTCTACAATATATCGTGACTCCAATTTTCTCAAACTTTTTTCACGATTCCCACCTCTTAGATTTTTTGCAATAGCATCAATCACAAAGTAAGTTAACCCTTTTGCATCTTTATTATGGAATTTCTCAAAATGTCTGGCGACTGGATATGTCCGGTCACCATTCTTTATAGCCCTGAGGTGCTGAAGAATTTGCTTATGCACCTCTAGGATTGTACCTGCCCACGTACTGCAGACCACAAGGGCATTGGAGCACTTAGACAGCATAATCTGTTTTACAGGTGAATTTGCCTCTAATTTTCTTCAGATTTTTACTGAAGCCTGGCTTGTACCTTTCTGTATTAACGCCATGTGAACAAGCCTTACATTTGGGGCATTTCACAAACCCCTGGCGTCTTGTAAGCCAAGTGGTCTTCTGTTGTGGCCTTCTCAAAGTGTTCTTCACCAGGGATTGCTTAAAGGATTTCACTCTGCGGAATGTAATCTAGGGTCTCCGTGGGATAGTTTTACCTAAAATTGGATCGTTTTTTATCAAATGGCAGTGTTTACTGCAAATGTTCCTTAGTTTATCATGCTGAATGCTATAGGATGTTATAAATCTGCAATCCTTATTTGTTTCTTTTACTTTCTTTTTGTTTACCACTTTATTAATAAATAAAATTTCTTCTCTTTTTCTATCGTTTGTTCTACGCATAGCATCTTCAACCCAACTGTCAGGATACCCTCTATCTTTGAACCTTTGTTCCAAGATCTTCATTTCTTTTTCCATTTCCTTTTCACTGCTACAATTACGTTTAGTTCGTAAGCATTCCCCATAGGGAATACTTCTCTTTAAATTCACCGGGTGGAAACTTTTGGCATGTAGAAGTGTATTACTAGATGTGGGTTTCCTGTATAGTTTGGTTTCTACTTTTCCATCTTCTATAAACACAGTTACATCTAAAAAATTGACAGTGGTACGACTGATTTCACTGGTAAAACTTAAATTGAGGTCGTTCTTTTGAAGTTCATTGATAAAAGATTTTGCATGGTCTTCAGTGTCCTTCCATACTAGGAATAGGTTGTCTATAAACCTGCTCCAATGCATGATGTTCTCTTCCCATTCTTTGTGGTATTGCGACCGGACCACCTGCTCCTCCCACCAGCCCATATGCAAATTAGCATAACTGGGGGCGAAGCAGGTGCCCATTGCCGTACCGCATACTTGCTGGAAGAGTTCCCCATTGAAGAGGAAATAGTTACTTGTCAAGCATTTTTCAACTATGCTAAAGATCATTTGTGTATGTGACCACAATGTTATTGGTCTCATCCCCAAAAAGTGCTTGATAGCCATCAAGCCATCTTTATGGCGAATGCTAGTGTATAGTGTTGACACATCAATAGTTATGAGTAGATAATCATCTTCCCATGGTAAATCATAGATCCCTCTCAAAAAATCTCCAGTGTCTTGAATATAAGACGGTAAAGATTGCACTAATGGATTTAGAAAAGCATTGACATATTTTGATGTATTTTCCAACGAACTCCCTATTGCTGAGATGATTGGACGCCCAAAATCTTTTATTAATGAACTTCAAAAGAACAACCTCAATTTAAGTTTTACCAGTGAAATCAGTCGTACCAGTGTCAATTTTTTAGATGTAACAGTGTTTATAGAAGATGGAAAAGTAGAAACCAAACTATACAGGAAACCCACATCTAGTAATACACTTCCACATGCCAAAAGTTTCCACCCGGTGAATTTAAAGAGAAGCATTCCCTATGGGGAATGCTTACGAACTAAACGTAATTGTAGCAGTGAAAAGGAAATGGAAAAAGAAATGAAGATCTTGGAACAAGTGTTCAAACATAGAGGGTATCCTGACAGTTGGGTTGAAGATGCTATGCGTAGAACAAACAAAAGAAAAAGAGAAGAAATTTTATTTAGTAATAAAGTGGTAAACAAAAAGAATGTAAAAGATACAAATAAGGATTGCAGATTTATAACATCCTATAGCATTCAGCATGATAAACTAAGGAACATTTGCAATAAACACTGCCATTTGATAAAAAACGATCCAATTTTAGGTAAAACTATCCCACGGAGATCCCAGATTACATTCCGCAGAGTGAAATCCTTTAAGCAATCCCTGGTGAAGAACACTTTGAGAAAGCCACAACAGAAGACCACTTGGCTTACAAGACGCCAGGGGTTTGTGAAATGCCCCAAATGTAAGGCTTGTTCACATGGCGTTAATACAGAAAGATACAAGCCAGGCTTCAGTAAAAATCTGAAGAAAATTAGAGGCAAATTGACCTGTAAAACAGATTATGCTGTCTACATGCTCCAATGCCCTTGTGGCCTGCAGTACGTGGGTAGCACAATCCTAGAGGTGCATAAGCGAATTCTTCAGCACCTCAGGGCTATAAAGAATGGTGACCGGACATATCCAGTCGCCAGACATTTTGAGAAATTCCATAATAAAGATGTAAAAGGGTTAACTTACTTTGTGATTGATGCAATTGCAACAAATCTAAGAGTTGGGAATCGTGAAAAAAGTTTGAGAAAATTGGAGTCACGATATATTGTAGAATTGAACTCTAAACAACCGGATGGCCTGAACATAGAAGAAGATTTGTACACTCATTTAGTTTGAATATTGAGATATTTTACCTTTATCGGTTCTAATGTTGGGTTTTATGATAATGTTAGACTTGTACAATGAATTAAATTATATTAATAATTGTGGTATGCCCACTGGGGCAACAACGAAGAGCAGCAACGAGAGGCAAAGTTCTGTTTAAGTGAGCCCACTGGGGCCTGAATGAGGAACAAAGGGAATATTTAAAATATTTTAAATTATTTATAATATTTAAGTAATCTTTATTATATATATATATATTTATTCATTTTACAGAGTCCTCTTAAATGTGTATTTTATACAGCACAGTTTTACGCATGTTTTATTCAGTATCAATATGAATATTAACTAAAGCGTTTGTTCAATCTCTCGCGCTGCACACACAAAGCAATGCAACTACAAAAAACTACAAGTCTGTCTTCATATGCACTTTAATTGTAGTTTAGTCAAATCACGTGGGAAACAATGTAAAATGGCCGCTCGCTACAATTTCAATTGTCAGTGAACAAGAGTGCGTTGCACTCGAAACGCGTTTGGCAAAGTGGCTGAATAAAAAGATTTCAAGAACCGCACATGGCTTCGTTTTTCTTCTAAAGACTAAGAAGGAATTGACAGAATCTAACAGGACCTGCTTCTTTGGGGTCCTTCCGTAACGAAGCGGCTTCCGATTTGGAGGAGGTAGTTTCTACACAGAAGACGCTTCCTCATATATGTATATATATATATATATATATATTCACTTAAAAAACCATAGGTTTCACATATGTTATAGTTAGGTGGATATTTCACTCGTAAAAAACCAATGAAATTCCCCCGTTATAGTTAGTTCAGATAACTATAACTCGCGCAACCGCAGTCCACTGCTGATGACGTCACATATTACATCACTCATGACATGGTCAGTGGCATCACTCATGACATCACTGATGACATCCTCCTTGTGATAGAGTGGCGGCCGCGCGAGTTATAGTTATCTGAACTAACTATAACGGGGGAATTTCATTGGTTTTTTACGAGTGAAATATCCACCTAACTATAACATGTGTGAAACCTATGGTTTTTTAAGTGAATTTGCAAGGTTTTTTAAATGCTAATTCCTAACTGTAACGTGTGTGAAACCTATGGTTTTTTCAGTGAATTTGTAAGTTTTTTTAAATGCTAAGTTATGTATGTATTATTATTTTTTTATATATATTTATTTTACAATAAACTACGTATTAAAAAAAAATGTAAATGTTTTTTTGGTTTTTCACCGTGCGCGCATGGTGCGCGCACCCCGCGATTTTTTTAACAAATTTTTTTTAAAAAATCTGCCTCGGGGTCCTTCAGGGACCCCCTGACAAAGGCTAGGGGGTCAGGAACTCTCTACCCTGCCCTCTTTTCACATTCGCCACCTTCCTTTTTCACTCTCGCACTGAAAACAAACGAAATGGTGGCCGACACTTCCTGATTTTGACCGATTCGAACGTTGACTAACATGTAACCACCAATCAGAATTACGCTTGCGCACGTTAGGGTGCTCGCACGGTGCGCGCACGGTGCGCGCATGGTGCACGGCTATAGATATGTATGTGCTTTTAACTGCAAATTTTCTCAGGAACTACTGAACAGATTGACTCCATATATGCAAAAGGCACATCCCTGAGCTGAGGACTACCTCTCTGCCAAATTTCAAGTAATTCTGTTCAGCCGTTCGGGCTGTACCTTGGACTAAAGGTCCCTATGGAAAATTGCATAGGAAAAATGCGTTTTGGGACCCCCTTTTTTCTCAGCCCCCGCTTGACGAATCCCCCCGAGACTTTCAGGGTAGGAGCGGAGCGGAGCGCCCCACCTATTTTAAAAATTTCGAGAGGATTCGTCAACCGGCGCCAAAGTTATTCCAAATAGAATGTTGCGGATTTCCTATGGAAACACGGTCCTAACTATAACTATCTACTGGCGACCGCCAGTAGATAATATATATTACCTACTGGCGGTCATCAGTAGGTAGTTATAGTTAGTTCGTCAAGCGGGGGCTGAGAAAAAAGGGGGGTCCCAAAACGAGTTTTCCCATGTGAATTTCCATAGGAAACTTCAGACAAAGCCACAGCCCGAACTGCTGAACGGAATTACACCAAATTCGGCAAAAAGGTGGGTCTTGGTTTAGAATGAGCCCTTTTTGTTAAATGGTGTAAATCCATTCAGTAGTTCCTGAGAGATTAGAAAAAGAATGGGTTCAATATCTGTCCTCCATAGGAAACTTTAGAAAAAGCTACAGCCCAAACTGCTGATCGGATTTACACCAAATTTGGCAAAAAGGTAGATCTTGGTTTAGAAAGAGCCCTTTTTGTTAAATGGTGTGAATCCGTTCAGTAGTTGCTGAGAAAGTAGAAAAAGAAAGTTTCAATATCTGAGCACCAAGGAGTGTTCACGAACACTTCCGGGCACGAGCTTCACTCTGATTGGCTGCCAACACTCCATACCAGGAAGTGTTGGCAGCCGTCTTGTGAGTCGGTAGAACCGAGTGACAAGAAGACAGTAAAATTAAGGTTTAAAAACAGGAAAAGGGCGCAGGGTAGAAACCCCCTGACCCCCTAGGCCTGCTCAGGGGGTCCCACAAGGACCCCCAGGGCCCAAAAAAGCATTTTTATTGGGGTTGGGGCCGCGAATCCGGCCGGAAAAAAAAAATTAAGTGCGTGCTTCATTTTAATGAGGCCCATGGGTGGGCCAGGACAGGTGGGGCATTGTCTAAAAATAATTGCGGGGGCCCCCATGCCACTTCCCAGGGCTATGCAGATTATATGCGGGGGCAAGTGGCCCCTCCACAGCCCCAGGGACTGCCACCACCCCGGGGCTCTTGTTTTTTTTTACATAGATGTGTGGGGGGCAAGAGCCCCCCACACGCCCTGAGGACCACCACCTTCCCAGGGCACATACTTATTTAAATTCGGGGGTCTGTAGCGGAACCGTAGCTCAGGGACCACCACCTCCCCGGGGCTATTTTGACAAAGGGAGGAGGGCCAGAAGCCTTGTTTGCAGCATGGTGTAAAAAGGGGGGTGGCCAAGGAACACCTCTCTGCAACGCAGCTCTGTGGGGCTTACTGGAGGTACCTGGTGGGCTACTTGGCCACCAGGGACCTTCGGGATTCAAGGGGACTTAATAGGGATGTTATAGTTAGAAATTAGCATTTATAAAACCTTAGAAATTAACTAAACAAAACATTGGATTGAGGCACATTATAATTAGGAATTTTTGTTTAAAAAACCATTGAAAATCACTGAATAAACCATAAGTTTCAGGGACACTATAGTTAGATATTAGCATTTAAAAAACCATTGAAATTCACTGAAAAAACCATAGGTTTCAGGCACTTTATAGTTAGATATTAGCATTTAAAAAACCTTTGAAATTCACTGAAAAAAACATAGGTTTCAGGGACGTTATAGTTAGTTGGACATTTCACTCGTACAAAACCATAGAAATTCCACCGTTATAGTTGGTTCAGCTAACTATAACTCACGCCCCCCGCAATGCACCGCTGATGACGCCACATATTACATCATTCATGACATGGTAAGTGACATCACTGATGACATCTCAAATGACATCACTGATGACATCATCCACGTGAAAATCTGATGCACCTCCTCACACTCCAATATAACCATTGATACACCAAATGTAAAATACAGACTACCATAATCGACACCATCGACACACCAATACCAGTTACTACATATGCACTCACTGATTCCTAGGTCAACACACACATCCACTCTTTCACCCATTCAATCACTCATACATGCAGTCACTTATAAATACAGCACTATCATATGCACTCATACACCTATACAGACACTCACACACCAGCATTCATCTATGGAGTTACTCACACACCTAGTCAGTCATGCAAAGAATCAATCACACTCCTATTTACTCACCTATACAGTTATACACACACCACCTCACTTATTCATACGGATACTAATGCATACTTACTCTCTTATACAATCACGGATACAAGTACACACTCATCCATACAGCCACTCTCACAATCACTGACTCTCATGTATAGTAATTTATATACTACAACTCTCACATACACTGCCTTTTACATATGTAGTTACTTGGACATGTACCACTGAGACATCCATTCACTCACCAACACTCCCATACACACACTCACCCACCCCTACAGCTGTTTCCACATGCACTCTTGAACCCATACACCCAGTGAATCAACCACTCACACATCTATGCACAGAGTCACACACCTCCCACCCACACACACACACACTCAGTCTCCCATACAAATACTCAGGCAACCAATCAATAACCCATATTGACACTCATGTAGCTACTGACCAACCCATGCAGCAACTTACACAATGACAGACTGATACAGACATTAACACAGTTTAGTCACTAACCCATGCATTCAGTAAGAAACATTTAATCACTCACTTATACAGTCAGTCACGCACCTACTAAATCTTCCACCCAGACACTTATACACCATCTCATTCTTCAATACACCTTGGCATATGTATAAAACATATTTGAACTTTACAGAAACACACAGTCACTGGATGATGTCATCAGTGATGTCATTTGAGATGTCATCAGTGATGTCATCAGCGATGTCACTGACCATGTCATGAATGATGTAATATATGATGTCATCAGCAGCGCATTGCGGGGGCGCAAGTTATAGTTAGCTGAACTAACTATAACGGTGGAATTTCTATGGTTTTGTACGAGTGAAATGTGCAACTAACTATAATGTCCCTGAAACCTATGGTTTTGTCAGTGAATATATATATACACATACACACACACACACACATATATGTATTTTTTTGCATGAAACTTAATATCAACAATTCACTTCCAAACATAATGCATTTGCAAAAAATATTATATAAAGTTAAAAACAAATTGTAATATAAAAAAAGCATTATAAAATTGCAATAGTTAACAAATATTAATAATAAATACATTTAATCAATGTTAGGAAATGTATTTGAGTCTGGGAGTAAATGATTTACTTTTCCCACTCCAGTATGTGCAGGAGTAAGTGAAAGCGTTCCTATTAAGAAGGGTTACATTTGCAATTTCCACTTCAGTCTGTGCAGCAGTACGGAAAGTGTTGGACTACAGAGGGGTAAGATTTACTTTTCCCACTCCAGTCTGTGCAGCAGTAAGTGAAAGCGTTCCTCTTCAATGTAAATGTAAATGTACAGATATTTATATAGCGCAAATCACCAACCGGTCTCTAAGCGCTTGCTTAGGGAACCCGTCCTGGTATTCCCCTGTGAGATAACCCAGCTGGGCATCCACAAGGTGAAAGCCAGGCATCCCGCTGCGAGGGGCCATTGTGGAGATTAAGCAAGCTATTGCCCAGAGTCGCAGAGTGTGAACCCATGAATCGAGTATGCACTGGAGCGAGAATTATCGAGTCCATGGACAATTTATGGACTCAAGACCCAGCCGAACCGGGAATTGAACCCTGGTCCCGGGCTGACCTCTGCTTCCAGGTCTGCCTACTCTAACCAGTGAGCCACACTTCTCCACTTCTCCACTCCTCCTCTTCAGGGGGGTAACATTTGCTATTTCCACTCCAGTCTGTGCAGCAGTAGGGAAAGCATTGGACTTTGGAGGGGTAAGATTTACTATTCCCACTCCAGTCTGTGCAATAGTAGGGAAAGCGTTGGGCTTCAGAGGGGTACATTTACCATTCCCACTCAAGTCTAAGCAACAGTGGGCCATCTACTTCACTTCAAAAACATTACATAGTTGAATAACCATATTAATTTAGAAAAGAATATAAAACCGTTCATACAAACATTATTGCTTAACATAAAATACACACACAAACATATATATATATTTATGTAAAAAATAAAAAAACAATAAACCAATTTACAAAATTCATAAACAATGTAATAATTAATTTTGAATTAAAAAATTATGGTTATTTAAATAATTCATTTGCCACCCTATACCACAACAAACCTAGAAACCCACACATTTATTATAACTAAATTAAATAAGTATTACACAAATTACATAATTGATAATTAATTACATGACTAATTAGCAATTCATAATTAATTGTTAACCTACCACCCTATACCCCTACAAACCCAGCATCCTGCATATACAAATGTAACTAAAACATATGATTATCACACAAATTAAACAATTAAATATTTAATAATAAATTAATTATTGCCTAATTAACTTTCTACCCTATACCACTACAAACCTAGAAATCCACACCTAAAATATAAGTAAAATAAATCATTATTACATAATATAAATATTTAATCTCATTCAAATACTTACTAAAATATAATTAATTAATTAATAATTAATTCCGACTTACTTAACTACCCACCCTATCCCCCACCAACCCAACAACCCGCTATGATGCGATAAATTACTATCAATTCACAATTCAACTTAAGATTTCCAAACCACATAAAATTACAAACTATAATAAAAAAATTAATAACAATTACACAAACAATAGTAACACATAAAACTAACATATGAACTAAAACAAATTAAAATAATTAAAAAAAATATGCTTTACTACTATATTTTTTAAAACAATATTAACAGCTACAATAGTCTTAACAACGATATTACTTTTTTCCCTTATATTTCTGTCTCCTGATACTTACAACTAGATTTTTCATTCAAATATGCTTTTGTGACCACATCTGCACGTCAGGTGCAAAAGCTCTTTGAATACCTGGCAAGTATTATTTTCTGCACCCATTTTTCACACCGGTTTTTAAATGAGATCTGAGATTTTTCTTTGTTGCCTTCACATCCTTAATATTAGGGTCTTTAATGAATGGGTGTGATCGTGTATAATCATGTTTGTGAGGGTATATGTGTGAGACTGTCTGTGCTTTGGTGTGCATACATGTGAGGGTATATGCATGTGAGCATTTCAGTTGCAACCCATTTATAAATAAGGTGCAGATGTTAAAAATATATTACAAAGAGAAATTTGATTTGCTTTTAGAAATCGTTAAACCATTTCAAAGTTTCATAATGGAGCGAAATCACAATGTTAGTAGCAGAATTTGACATCCATAAGCAATTGAAATTAGTTTTAGATTGAGGTAACATTAATTTTATTTAATATTGGAAAATATTTAAAAGAAAACAAGCTTATTGGCACTGCTCTCAATTTATTTTGCAAATAAAACTCATTCCTGTATTTCAAACAATGGTTCAGACCTTAAGTGCAGGCAGTGGCAGATAAGATGTTCACTCTTGTACATGGTGATAACATAATGACAGAAGCATAATACAATTTTCAGGAAAAAAAAAACACTGGAGAGGACTGTTGCCTCTAAGGATGTTTATGATTAAATTATACATGTATTAGCACCTCATCAGTTAGGAACATTTGCCATTTCCTGTAATGCACAATGTTCTCTTCCTTTGAAGGGTGCTTTAATTTGTCTATTATTTATAAATAATTATGATCTTTTGTTTGTGGGGTATAAACTGCTGTTATGAATCATTTTTAATTTTTCTATGCAGTTAAGACATTAGCATAGACGCTACATAAAATGGTAGGTACCTAAAGACATTTGATTGAACGTCTTGCAAATTATACCATTGGTTAGGTAAATAACCAAGGTTTGCTTTATTAATGTTAGATTTGCTGTAGTTACTCTGTAATTAAAGTTAGGGTTATCAGAGATAGGAATTCCACAGATTTTTCACCATTAATTACTTTGCGCCCATTGTATGAATCTCCACAAAACTTAGCAGCCCAATTCTTTCTTCTACATTGAAGGATGATGCAAAGTTTTGCAGTGATTTGGTCAAGGGGGTACAAAGATAAAAGGGGGGGTGGTCCCAAAATGCGTTTTTCAACAAATGCATTTTCCATAGACATTCATATGAAAATGGCTGAACAGATTTACATGAAATTTAACAGGGTTAGACATTATGGTGCGCAGATGATCCTTTTGGGTACTATAGATCAGTAGGGTAAGCATTTTTTGAGTTGTAAGCCATTTTAAATCCGTGATATCTGTGGCGACAGTATTTTCACACATTTTTGCAGTGTTTCACAGAAGTACTGTGGTACATAGCGATGACAAGTCATTATGTGATTTGCTAATGACTGCCTTTACAAAAGTTAAAAGCAGCCAATGTTATTTTAGGTATGCTCTCCCTGTGTTCTGTGTTTTGCCCTTAGATGTAGGTAAGTATTAGGTTCCATATATTTCCCCTACCTATAACCACTTTATTAAAGTGGCAATAGGTAGGGAAAAATATATATGAGTTTCTATATATTTTTTTTTAAATGTACGGAGTACCAGAGTACTGCCATAGCGATACTGTGGCACCAAAAACACATTATAAAAAATAATGTATTAAAATATTTAAAATAGATGGTAGTACTCTATATTTTACAAATATAGTTCACTGCGGAGTATTTTCCATTTACAACATATTTAAAACTTCAGTAAAAAGTCGATAAAGTACTGCAGTAATATCTACAATTTACAGAGCTACTTAAAAACATTTTTTAAATGTATAGTTCTGCCTAAACTGCTATAAAATCATATAGATAATTATAAATACATTTCTCTACCTATTAACACTTTAATAAAGTGGTACTAGGTAGGGAACAACAATAAACCTACTAGTTGCCTAGATCTAAGACCCTAACCTAGAACGCAGTGAAATGCAGAATACACAGCGCAGACAAAATGCACTGAAAACAACATGACAGCCTTTAACCTTTAATAAACATAGCCATTAGTCTATCCCTTACTGCCTTACCATGTGCATGTACCACAATATATCACAAACCTACCATGGTATGCCATGGCATGGAACAATATATAACTTAGGGGCTGACTACGATGTCGGGCGGATGCAACGGTATCAGTCTGGAACTGCCAGACCATAGGGTGGCGGTTCTGACATCCCAAATTGGATGCAACTGCCCATAGGGCGGTCGGAAACCTCTATTTCATTATGGCAGCGGCAGGCGGAAAAGGGTGAATTGGATGTTTGAAACCGTGCATCTTAATCCCAAGGGAGGAAAGGCCCACCCTTTGGGGTTACGAGCTGGCTCCGACTGGCCGATGGGCTCCATGAGCCCTTAGCAAACCAGCCGGAATGACCGGCCGGCTTACTTTCCGACCACCAGCATCATAATGCGGCGGTCGGAGAATAAACAGACGCCCATTACGATGCAGCCGCATTGTAATCAGCCCAAAAATGTTATTCCACTCAACATCACTCCACTGTACACTACTCCACTGTATGCCACTAAACTCTATTGCACTCCATACTATGCCACTCACTCTATGCTATTATACTGTAGGCCACTGCACTTTACAACACTCCACTCTTCACCACTCTACAGTACGCTATTGCACTGTACCCCACTACACTCTACCCCACTGCACAGTGCTGTACTCTGCTCTTCAACACTCTCCTCTATAGAATTCCACTCTACCACACTCCACTCTATGCATTACACTCTAAGCTACTCCACTCTAAGCCACTCCTGTATGCTACTACACTATACATCATGCCACTCTATGCCACTCTACTCCACGCTACTCAAATGTACAGCACTCAAGTCTATGCTATTACACTCAAGGCCTCTCTACTCTATGCCCCTCCACTCTACCCAACACCAGTGTGTGCTATCCCATTGTATATGTCACTCCACTCTACGCCACTCCACTCATTGCCAGTTCACTCTACACACTCCATTGTACACCACTCCACTCTATGCCAATCTACCACACGCCACTCCACTCTATGCTATTCCACTAAACACCACTCCACTGTAACACACTTCAGTGTACGCCACTGCACAGTACACCACTCCACGTTATGCTTTCTTCTGCATACTGCTCAATTGTATGACACTCCACACTATACCACTCCAATGTACACTACTACACTATATGTCAATATACTCTACACTATTCCACTGTACACAACTCTACTATACAACACTCCCACTCTATGCTGTTCCATTCTATCTCTCTCCACTCTATGCCACTCTAATATATGCTATTCCACTGCATGCCACTCAACTGTATGACACTCTACTCTACACCACTTTACTCTACCCCACTTCACTCCATGACTCTCCACTCTATGCCACTCTACTATGCACCACTACATGCCATTCCAGTCTACAACAATCCTCTATACACTATTGCACTTTACATCACTCCATTCTACACCATTCCACTGTATGCCACTCCACTTTATCCCAATCTACTCTACCCTACTACACTCTACCATGTAACACTGTACACACTTCATTCTATTCCACTTACTGCACGTTATTCCACTATATGCCACTCCACTCTAAGTCACTATACTGTATGCCAGTAACACTCATCATTATTCCACTATGCAACATTCCACTGTATACTACTCCACTCTATGACACTCATCTCTACGCTATTCCAATGTATGCCAGACTACTGTGCCTGACTCTACTCTACACCAGTTCAATCTACAACACTCCACTGTATGCCACTCCACTTGAAAAACACTCCATTCTAAGCCACTCCACAATACGCTATTACACTGTATACCTATAATCTATCCCACTACACTCTACCCTGCCCCACTCTACAACACTCCACTGTATGGTATTACACTCAACAACACTCCACTCTATACCATTACACTCTAAGTCACTTCAGTCTGCGCCATTTCAGTCTACAGTATTTGACTGCACCCCACTACACTGTTCCTTATTCCGCTCTATGCCACTCTACTGTATGCCACTCTACTGTCTGCTACTCTACTGTACGCCACTCCACTGTATGGTATTCCACTCTACGCCACTCCACTCTATCCCACTCCACTCTATACCACTACAGAATACACTATTCTAATGTATGTCATTCTAGTGTACGCCACTCCACTCTGCCACTCCACTCTATGCCACTACACGCTATTCCACTATACACCAATATGCTGTACCGCACGGCACTCTATGCCTGTCAACTCTAGAGCACTCCACTGTATACCACTTCGCTCTATGCCACTTCACTCTATGCCACTCCTCTCTACGTTAATCTAATGTATGCCACTCCACACTAACCCATGCAGTGTACGTTTCCTCAGTCATCCTTCAAATATGCATGACCTTATGTGATGTATAACCTGCTCAGAGCTCCTTACCCCAGCTGTCCTTAGCGGTTGACCTTATCTTAAAATGTGTGCACTGGAGGTTTCAGCTTGAAATCATCTAAAGAGAGCATTATAGTGAGTGTCGGAATTAAGGTGTCTCTAGGTACAATAGAGGTAAAAAGACATAGGTCTAAAATGGGACTTGGAGGTTTTCATGGGTAACTCCCATACATGTACATATATGTGCATAACAGGTCATCTCTGAATCTGTATCAAAAATTGCTTGTACATTTGTAAGACAATTCTAAAGTATGTTAGGTTTTATTCTTTCATTTAAAATGTTAAGCTGCTTGACTATCAGGCATCTTTCTTTGACAACACTTTGGCATAAACAAAGTGTAGAATTATGGATTCAAAAAGGAGGAAGACTAATAACCATAAATTATTACAAAAGTAGAGTTAGTTTGTCCATTAGGGATTTATATATCTGCCAAGGAACAGTGGTCTCTATGGCTTCATTCTGCTTTAAAAAAAAAAAAAGGTCCCCTAATGATGGCAGACTAACGGAAGATTAAATATAAATATAAGATTGAATATTAAAACTATGACTAACTCCATATATATAATTAAAATTTAATTTGTTTTTAATTTACTGATATAACAAATATATATATATATGGTATACTTAATATATATATTTATATCATATTTATATATTTAACCAGTTATTTACTGCAGCCAAAGCAACAGAAGTGGAAACACACTTGCCGGAAGCTTCTATCCGTTGTCTTTATTAATTGCTGGTACATCACCCAACGCATTTTGGTCCGGTGCTCAGACCTTGATCATGAAACAATTAAATAAAATTAAAAAACAACCCAAAAATTGCAATATATATTGAAAAAAATCAACAATAATTATACAAACAATTTGTAACATATACACATAAATTTTAAACTAAAATACATAAAGATCATTTTTTTATTCCTAACAAAAATATTTTTCCAAACGATATTAACAATATAGATAATTTTTAGATCAATATTGCTTACCTTAAAAATTTATATTTTGTAAAAGATTTTCCTGCATCACGATATTTGTGTATCACAATGTTAAAAACTCGAATAGCATAATGTAAATTTCACCTTCTGTGCGGCAGATGACAGCATTTCTATTACATCTGTGGGGCCGATTCCAATCCCGTAAAAAGGCTGTACGAATCGTTGTACGGTAAACTTTCCATACAACCTAGGAAGTACGATTCGTACAGAAAGCCTATTTCTGTACGAATCGTACAAAAGACTGTATGGGTAAAAAAAACTACGATTCGGATCCAGAACAGCCTGTACGCGACGTCCATACGTATTTAAGCAGCGTTTTCCGGCCCAGCAAGTACGATTCGTCCCTACGGCACTCCGTATGGCTCTTTTCTTACAGGAGCCAAAACAGCCGTAAAAGCAGAGTCCCCAGGGGTACGAGTCGTACAGGCATACACCCCCATGCATTGTGTATGTACAGTGCGTACCCCCAGTACGAATGTACAGTGCTTACCCCCAGTGCGAATGTACGGTGCGTACCCCCAGTGTGAATGTACGGTGCGTACCCCCAGTGCGTTTGTACGGTGCGTACATACGCGATGTTGGGGTACGCACCTTACTGTTCCCGGGATACGAGTCGTACAAAGTTCGCTTCGTAGTGGGTAAAGTCATTCCCCGTGTACGGGACGTTTTCCGCACGAATCGTAAATCGGAAAGCCGGTCCGGATCGTACTTGTACGGTCGGACTGTAGTTTTAGGCTTCGTACGGAAAAGTGTCCGGGTCCATCTCGTACAACTTTTCCCGATACGATTCGTACGGATCGGCCCGATCCGTATGTATTTTTCCCATACGAATCGTACTTCACGGGTCGGACGGGACTTGTACGATTTGTACGGAAAAAATTACGGATACGAGTCGTACAGAAAAAAAAAATACAGGATCGGAATCGGCCCCTGTATGGTTAAAGACATAATAGGAATCCTAATATTACTGGGGGCTATTCACAAAGGTAAACTTACATGTGAGGAAATTTACACATGTAAGTTTACTCTTACAATCTTTTGTTCTCATTATTTTTTGGGTGTAAATAATTTGCTGAGGAACAACAACGAAAAAAGTGACGTACATCCAGCACGGATGTAAAATTAAAACACAACAGTAGAGAGTGGTACATGCATGTCTATCAGGCAATAGGAGTAAAAGGGGGAGGAATGTGGCACAACAATTAAAACCAATTCTTACAATGTCGAGTAACTTTACTATCTGGCTATTCACGAGTGGACAATTATGCAAAAGTGTAGAGTTTCATATCCTCATCCCCTGAAATCAGAGGGTGGAGCATAATTCATTATTGTAAAGTACACTTGTACCTTTTCACATGAAGGTGAAGCTCTCCGCCCCTGGGATGGAGATGGAGATCTCTGCTTGGTAAATTATAGGGAATGTTTAAAAGCCTATTTAAGTTCAAATAAAACATTAAACATATTTTATTGTAAATAGAAATTGCATTAAAATATGTATTTTTAATGAAGAATACAATTAGAAATGCTACAGCAGCATTAACCTAATTTTTTTCATTAAATATTTATATATACTTTGAACATACTAAATTAAATAAAAATTCACTTTCTTACGATTTGAACAAAAAAGTCTCACCTAACTACGAATTATTTATTATGTAGTATTAACTATTACATTTATTTCCATTTTTTAAAGGTTAAAACAAGTAATTAATTTAATAGTAATTTCAATGGGCGTTTATTTGAAACTCCTGCTTCCATTATTTTCTATGAGATGGTGTTGCAGTGGTAATACGACAGTACTGATCTGGATTCATTTATGACTGTTTTGTGTACCTCCTGGCTGTAGTAATTATAGAATTACGGTTTGTGAATAGTAATGGGCTTACTCTTTTGTGGATATAGTGGAGGAGTGGAATGGCGTTGAGGGGTATAGCTTGGAGTGGAGTGGAAAGAGTGGAGTTGCGTACAGTGGAATAGTGTAGAGTGGCGTAGCATAGAGGGGACTAGCATATAGTGCAGTGGGGTAGAGTGGAATGGCATAGAGTGGAGTAGCATAGAGTGCTGTAGCATAATGTGGTGTGGTGTATAGAGAAATGTGTTGGAGTAGAGTGACACAGAATGCAGTGGCTTACAGTGAAATGGCATGCAGTAGAGTACTGTATATTAGAGTGGCGTACTGTGGAGTGGCATTGAGTGGAATAGCAGAGAATGGAGTGCCATACAATGGACTTTCATACAGTGGAATAGTGCAGAGTGGTGTACAGTGCAGTAGTGTACAGTGCAGGGGTGTACAGTGGAATGGCATAAGTAGAATATCGTATATTAGCGTGGGATACAGTGGAGTAGCACAGAGTGGAATAGCATAAAGTGGAGTGCCATATGGTGTACTTCCATACAGTGGAATAATGAAGATCGGATGTGCATACAGAGTAGTGGTATACAGTGCAATGGCATACACTGGAGTGTGTTAGAGTGGAGTGGTGTACAGTGGAATACCATAGAGTGGAGTGGCAGACAATGGAGCATCATAGAGGGGAGTGGCATGCAGTGGACTGTTCTAGAGTTGACAGGCGTAGAGTGGAGTGCGGTACAGTGAAGTGGCATACATTGGAATAGCGTAGAGTGGAGTGGCATATACTAGAGCAGCATACTGTGAATTAATGTACTCTTGAGTGGGGTAGAAGGGAGTGGTGTAGAGTGGAGTGGCATAGAGAGGAATAGCCTACAGTAGAGTGGTGTACAGTATATTAGTATATAGTAGAGTGATGTAGAATGGAGTAAGGTACAGTGTAGTGGTGTATAGTGGAATAGCAAAGATTGGATTGGCATAGAGCGAAGTGGCGTAAAGTGAGTGGAGTAGAGTGAAGATTTGTAGAGTGGAATACTATACCGTGGAGTGTTGTAGAATCGAGCAAGGTAGAGTGTAGTAGGGTAGACTGTACGGGTGTACAATGTAATAAAATACTGTGGAATAACGCAGAGTGGAGTTTTTTAGAGTGGAGTGGAGTGGAGTACAGTGGAGTGTTGTAGAGTGTACAGGTGTAGAGTGGAGTGAGGTACAGCGTAGTGGCATACATTAGAATAGCATAGATTGGAGTGGCATATAGTGGAGTAACATACAATGGAGTGGTGTAGAGTGGAATAACGTTGAGTGTTACTATCATACAGTGTAGTGACATAGAATGGTGTGCCATGTAATGGAATAGAGGGCAGTAGAGTGATGTAGAACAAAGTGTTGCACAGTGGAATAGGGTTAAGTGTGGTAGGGTAGAGTGGACTGGGAGAGAGTGTAGAGGTGTAGAGTAGAGTAGCGTACAGTAGAATACCATATATTGGAGTGGCAGCCACTTGACTGGCATAAAGTGGAGTGGCAAATAGCTCTGAGCAGGTTATACCTCACATAAGGTCATGCATATTTGAAAGATGACTGAGGAAGACCGTGGTCTTACTTAGCCTGGCCTTTGTACACATGTAGGGGGGCTTATAGTGTTTTTGTAAAGGGACTCCTGTGGGGGTCTACTAAACTCTTGGCAGTCAATCAGAGCCACCTATCCCTTTTCCGCTGTTGCTTCTGCCTCTCAAAATCTCCCCCTTCTGGGGGACATTTTAGGGGTGGTAGAAAGTTACAGAAAGTGGGCTGAATAAAATTCAAAGATTAAATGTTGTTATTCCACACTTGTGCCATCCCGGGAAGAACATCTTGAAGCTTTTCAAAATGGCAACTTAAAGTGGTCAATGATCACAGCTTTCTGAGAACTTTAAGCCACCCACAATTGTCATTGGCAAGTTGGTTCCTTTCCACTAAAACATGGAGAGAATGAAACAGAAATGACTGCTGTCCTAATGCTTCACTGAGAATGGCATGTACCAGCCTGTAAGTCATTATGAATGCAATAAACCTATGTAGAATCTGTCCCTATCCTCTTTCTCTCCCAGGAACAGGTTTGATCCCCTCCAAATAGGCCTATTGTGAAGTGGAGGTTTTTATCAACCTTCTGGCCAGAAGAATCATTACCTTGGCCCAGCAGAGTAGTTCAAAGTCTTAATATAATTAAGGGCTACTTCAGGGAAACATTACTGAAACCCAAAGTATGGCAAGGAGTGCACAGATGGCCATACACACACCTTAAATGCCTCCCTTTATTGAGCCAATGAGAATTGTTAATTTTGGTGTTGCATTCACCAGCATTGTGACAGCTAATCACTACAGACTCGCATTATAGTAAAAAAGAATTGGGGATGTTTCTTTCTGAATGCCCAAATTGCATTATATTACCTGCAAATGCCATAAATAATTGATTAAACACCCCTTTAATAATAGGCGACCTGTCTGTATGATACAAAGCTGAGTTAGATAGTAGTCTCACTTACTAAGCCCTCACAAGAATGCACAAATGTGCCCACATGGCCATGTGTAACACCTTTTATCCCAACTGAGTAGCTGCAGGCCTTATTTAAAAAAAGGGTTTTGGTGGTTAACACGTGTATCCATTTTATTAGAACTCAAAGTGAGTGGGACTCAGTTAGTGAGACTCACTAACCCAAATATTGAGTGGTCCAAATACAAAAACTCATTAAGGGGGCGAAAATGGGTCAGGCCCCACCCCGTTCATTGCAGAAAACAAAAGAAAACTGCTTTTAAAGTGTATTACAAGACAAATACAAAAACTTTTAGAGAAGCAAAGGATGTCCACTATATGGGTAGGATTCTATAATATTTAAGTCAATGCAACAATTATTTTAAATTCATGATAGGTATAAAAATGTGCACAAAAGACCTACTCAAAATTATTTTGCAATTGGTTATTAAGCTACCATATAGCATACTCATCTTCTCAAAAGATATGCTATTTTCCTTGCCAGGGGAGTATGTATTCAACAAAGAACACCATTCTCCGATATAATGAATTTCAGTGATTATTAGCATGTCAGTTTGAGAAAACTGTATTTTAGCAGTAATTTGCAATTTGCATGGAGGAGAACATGGCGGGCGTCTAGGAGCTGAGGTCGGGAGCCCGTCGAATCAGGTGTGCAAAATATGTGCAGCGGCCCGGGAATGTGAGGATTTCTTCTTGGAGAAAGCTTGTTTGGCATACCTTTTCTCAGGGTGAAAAACAGAGAAAGCGAGCTTTTCTGAGACTAACGCCGGGATTCGACAGATGGCTTCGGCATCGGGAAAGTGTCAGAGTGGAGTCAGAGGTAGAGCGGGACCCGGAGGGAAGCTGTGTCCCTCCCTGCCGAGAGTGACTGAGAGAAGGGGAGGCGTTTGGGCGGAAGCAGCGGCTGGACTAGAATCGCGGATGAGAGCTTCAGCAAAAGTACGTTTCAGAGGGCCCCCAAGCAGCTCTCTGTCACACATTGTTAGTTCAGGGAAAGGCTACAAGGAGGGATTTAACAAGGAAAAGAAAGAGAACGTTGATAAAGAAGGTTTGAAGCATACAGTGTGCATGATTTCGGTAAAGAGGCAGGGAAGGGGCAAACGAGGGCAGTTGACTGCTTTAAATTCCGTAACAAAGTCACCACAGGGAGACTCGCCACTCTCCACTCAAGCAGCAGCACAAGCTCAAGACTCCACTAAAGGGGGTGCAATAGATTTAAAAAACAATGCTAGTAAAGAGTTTACTAAAAACGGTATTCAAGACATAAGTTATGCACTAAGAAACAGAAGCTTGGCATCAGTCTCCTTAGATGAAATAGGTCAAACCCCATCAGCGAAAGAACAGGTAACTACCCCGAGTGGGGACATAATAAAATATACCAGCAAAAAGCAAAGAGGCCAAAAAATAAAGGGTGGAACCGTAGCATTTGTCTCAACGAGAGATGCTAAGGTGGCGAAAAAAGAACAATCCAAGAAAGGAGCTAATCTAAAAATAACACCCTCTCTCCGCTCTTTCTTCAAAGTGCAGGAGAAATCTGTACCTAAAAACACATTACAAAAGGAAGGAAACGTCAACAGAGGGGCCCCAAAAATGCAAAAGTTAATACCTCCATCTACTGGAAAAACTGTGGAATCCCCCAATCGAATCCAAGTCCTTATGTTGAGAGACTGCGTGGATGAGAACGGATTAGATGCTGAGGAAGGACCAGAGATAGAAGATAATCTACATCAAAATACGCCGTCCAGTGATCCGGGAAGAGGCTCGGAGTCACCTGTTCAGGGTGAAATTGGGGACCTGGTGGGGTCACTAATGAAAGAAATGAAACTGAGCTTTGCTAAATTAGAAAAAAATCAGGAGAAGATACAAGCAACTTGTGAGGCGCTGGAGTCTAAGGTTAATGCTTTAGTGGACTGGGTATCAGCCATGGAAAACACGGTTCAGCAGACTAGGGAAGAAGTGAAATCTTGTCAGAACGATATTGACAAACTAAGAACCTGCGAAAAAGAGCTCAGAGATAAGATCAAGACTTTGGAAAATAATACAAGGAGGAACATTATACGAATACTTAATATTCCGGAAGACTCAGAAGGGCAGAATATAGAGAATTTTGTAGTCTAACTGTTAAAAAAAAAAATCCCGAGGTAGAGGAGAGAACTCTAGATGAAGACTTTCAAAGAGTACATAGAGACCCCTTCAGATTGAATAAATTAAGGAAAAATGCGCTGGGTCATACTTGTAAACTTAAGAACCTACACCTTAAAAGAAAATATCTTAAGTAAGGCTTTAAAAGTAGATTCTCTCTCCAAAGGTGACTACAACTTTAAAATTTGTTCTGACATATCCAGGGCAACTCTAGGCAGACAGTGGGCTCTAGGGAACTATATACAAGACTTGAGATCATTAGGGCCCACGGTCCAAATGAAGTTCCCAGCTATCCTGAGAATTATGTGGAAAAATACAACGCATAATATCAGGGAGCCAAAAGAAGTGGAGACACTGTTAAAACAAATAAAAGCAAAAAAGTAAGGGCCAGAGATGCTATAACATAAAAACCTCACGACAACGGAGCTCAAACAGGGCAATTAGGTTTGTCCAATGATAGTAGGGAGGGTTCTCCAGGGGTGGGTGAGGGGTGTAAGTTTCTTTTCTTCTTTTGAGCACAATTTTAAGATTTTGTTGGTGGGGAGCATTTGGGAAAAAATCCCCCCAACATTTTTTCTGATATGCAAGATTCATGGTAGCTATGGTCACGGTAAAATACATAATAAGCTAATATCACTAAGGTAGGCAAGGAATGACTGAACTTAAGGATAAAAACAAGATAACGTTTATAACCTGGAATGTAAATGGGCTTAGAGTAAAGAGAAGATGAACAAATCTTTGAATACCTTAAATTAATAAAGGGTGACGTTATAATTTTGCAGGAAACTCATCTCCTAAAGTCTGAGTGGTCCGATATCATTAGAAACAAAAATGGGTGGAAAACAGCGTTTGCACAAACCAGACTTGTGGCATTAAGGGCATGGCAATAATTGTCAAAAAACCATCGAAAATAACAATCCCAGAGAAATGTGTAGACTCGAAAGGTAGATGGGCTGCTGCAAAGATGAAACTAGAGGATAAGTCTTTTTTTGTGGTCGGGTATTACGGCCCAAACACAGATGACCCAGCTCCGCTTCAATCTTTATACGCCCAACTAATCAACACATCCATTTCAATTATTCTAGGTGGAGATTTTAACATACTACTAGACCCTAAAAACGATAGACACATGCCAGGAAGAGCTTTAAATCTCCCTAAAATGAGAGAATGGATGAATAGATTTAAAGATGACCTGGTTGACATTTGGAAGATTAAAGGTGATCAAAGTCATAGATTCACTTACAAGAATCAAAAATACGGCCATGGACCTGCACACCTCTCCGATCACTCTCTAGTTCGGATAGAAATAAGTCAAACCCTGCTTCAGGGTGAGATAAGGTGGACGTTAGACCGTACACTTTTTCTGAATGAACAACTCATTGAAAATTTGTGGGTTACAACAGAGAACTACTTCCAAGTCAACACTAATGGAGAAGTATCCACTCAAGTAGTTTGGGATGCTTATAATGCGGTAGTTAGAGGAACCCTGATTGGTTTAGCAGCGAAAAGGAACACGGATAATAGACACAAAATAAGTCAGTTAGAGTCAGACATAGTATATAAGTACAGGGGTTTTGAGGCTGCAACCTCTAAAGAAGAGCAAGAAAGGGCGAAAGAAGAAATTTCAAAAAACAAGTGTGACTTATCAATCTATCTGGAAGAAAGGGTAAGGAAAAGATGGGAAGCTAGTAGCTTGTCAAACTATGAGTATGGGGAAATTAGCGGGAAACCTTTCGCATGGAAGCTTAAAACCAATTCTAATAGGAATGAAATGATGGCAGTACACAGTGGCTTGGGTGGTGGAAAGGTAGAAGATAGGTTAGGAATGGAAGAAGCCTTTGTAGCTTTCTTTCAGTCTCTATATGAGGAGGACCTAACACCTCCAGGCCTTACAGTAGACACCTATTTAAGGGAATCACTGATCTCTAAGCTGGAGGTTGATTCGTGCGAATCATTAAATGCAGGCATTTCTATTGATGGGGTTCTGAAGGCGATAAAAAGATTTAAAAAAGGGAAAGCAGCTGGCCCAGATGCCATTCCAAACAAGCTTTACTTAAAAGAAACATTGGCTCCCAGACTAGTGGACCTTTTTAATACCATCTATCTAGGATGCCTACCACTCCCAAAATCATGGAATGAAGCTACCATTAGCCTGATTTTGAAACCAGGAAAAGAAGAGCCCCTAAAATGTGAGTCGTATAGAACCATATCCCTTTTGAAAAATGATTATAAAATATTCACGCAGATATTGGTCACAAGACTTGTAATTATAACAGACAAACTTATTCATAATGATCAAAAAGGTTTTGTTAGGGTGAGACAGCTACATGACCTCACTCACCAACTTATTGGAGCCATCGACATTGCTAATCAGGAAAAGACTCCACTTGCAGTTCTCACCTTTGACGCTGCTAAAGCGTTCGATCGAGTGAACTGTTTATTTCTGCAGAAAGCCATTTCGCATTATGGCTTAGGGGATAATTTCTTTATTGTTATAATGAATATATATATATCTCCGGTAGCAAAAATTCTTAGAAATGGTAGTCTATCCAAAGAAATTCAGATTAAAAGAGGTACGAGACAGGGCTGTCCTCTCTTTCCCCACCTTTTTAACTTATACATAGAACCTTTAGCCAACATGATTAGGAGATCTCAGGAAATGATCCCTTTCAAATTTAAAGGATGGGTCAAGAAAGTGGCGTTATACGCCGATGACTTAATGGTTTACACCAGTGGCCTAAAAAAGTCTCTCCGCATCATAACAAAACTGTTAACGTATTTTAGGAAAATTTCCGGATACCAAGTCAATCACCAGAAGACGGAAATTATGCATTGGAATATGGACCTACCAATAGAGGGAACTAAAAACAGAATCAAATAGCTGGGGATAGAAGTTTTAAAAAATATTGACGAAATTGCTCAAGTAAATTTGAACTCAAAAGTAAAGGAAATGAGGAAGCTATTAAGATCATGGAGCTGTCTATCTCTTTCCTTTTTGGGGAGATCTAACATCATCAAAATGGCTATCTTGCCAAAGTTTACCTTTTTATTCAACACCATTCCACTAGAGTTTAAGTTTCAATGGATAAAAAAGATCCAAAGTGAAATCAATGGTTTTATATGGGCCTCTAAAGGAGTAAGAGTAGCGTGGAAAAAACTATGCCAGAGGAAATATTGAGGTGGCATAGCAAGCCCAGACTTCCTCACTTATTACAGTGCCTTCCAATTTAAGAACATAAGGATTCTTTTTAGGTCACATGACTTTTACTCCTCCTATTGGAAAGTTGCCACTGACGAGTATTACTGTCTCTACAAATTTGGGCACCCGAAATACTTCAAAAAAGTCAAATTAAAGGTATTGGGATCAGCGTACAAGTTATGGTATGAAATAAGAAGAGCATGGAAGATTCCATACTACAGTCGACTAGCACCTATATGGAGGTCACCTGCAACCCCTGACTGTCTAAAAGACTCCTTAGCAGGATCACTTAAGGAAGCAGGAATAATAAAATGGGGAGAACTTTTTGACTCTGGCAATTTACAAAATTGGGACTTACTGCTTGAAAGAACAAAGGGGAGAATATCCAGGTTCAAATATTATCAACTAGCGAGTTGGTCAAAGGATCAAGAGAAAAACCTAGAAACCACTGAAAAATAGGAGGAAGAAATACAAAATGATCCAACAAGAAAGGAAATATCGAAGTGGTATTCACTCAGACAGGAGGTGGCGAATTTACAGCCCCAGGCGATGTTTGGAAAAAGATCTTTCCAGCTCAAGACTTGCAACAGCAATGGCAAGTATCCTGCACTTTTCTATGGTATATTATAGTTTCTGCACCCCTTAGGAAAAATCATCTTTTTACTTTACACAGGTCATACTGGACACCGGAAAAGTTATCCAAAATGAAAAAACAGGTGACAAAAAAGCATCCAAAATGCGGGGAGCCAAAAGCGAACAATATTAATATGTTCCACTGTGTCCTCATCTTGATATTTTTTGGGGAAGAAGTGGGTAAGATTATTGATAAAGTCTTAGAAACGAACATCAAGGTAAGCACTTTTAGCGTTATTTTTGGCATTTTGGACAATAACGATTCAACTACTGCATTAAGTAAAAATCCCAAAAAATTATTATTTGTCATAATTTCATTAGCCAGACACGAGGTGTGCGTAAACTGGATTATTGCAACTCCTCCTAAGGTGGTAGAATGGCTTTGTTCTGTAGAAAAGGTTAGGAAATTAGGCAAGTCTAGAGGGAAGAGTAAAAGGACCAGGCACTGGGAACTCTTGGACAAGAACATGAGGTAGCGTAGGCAGGGATGCCCTATGATTTTACCCTACGTGATGAAACAAATTCGGGGGAATCATCATGGTGGGTCTGTGATGGATTAACTCAAAGAATTTGAAGGTTCTTAAGACATGGTCTCACCTCGACATAAAAGGGTGGTCTCCATTTACTCGGAACAATTTACGGCAAGGTGATCTTGTCTACCATAACCGTAAAAATCGCATAAATGTGGACAAAAAGTAATTTACAATTTGCAATAATATTGCAAGGTATGTATATGCAAAGATGTCCAGATTAATTTGGACAAACTTCAGTTATTTCTTAAAGAACTATGGAAAATATTCAAAGGTGTTGAAGTTACAACAGGTTGAGTTTTTGTGAGGGACAATTTACTTTCATGACTATTTTCTATTTGAGTATAATTTGTGTTGCTTCGCTGGAGAGAAAAAAGCTAAGCATAGTAGAGACTTGCCTACAGAATGATTATGAGTAATCTGTGTGACCTTCTTTCTCAGCACTCATAACAGAAATCTAAGGAAGGTATGCACTCTTGGTGATGAGATACAGTAGCAACTAATTCTTTTAAGTGAAAGGGTGCATATAGCACTCAAAGATCTACAGTTAGGTCAATAACTGAGAATTCCTCCAGACTACATTTGCATTTCATAAACTTTAAACACCGCTAATTTCCTTGGGGCTCACCTCTTGCCTACTTTTTAAAATGCATGGGATCGGAGGTCTTTCGTGAGTGTCATGTGCCCTTGGTTATAACTGAGCAATCAACGCCAGTCCCGCGTCAAGAGATTCAAAACGGTACACGTGACAGTCTGTCAAACCTGAAGGCATCTTTTTCTTCGAAATTGTGCAACCGACTTACCCCTTGTGCCCCTTGTGTTTTTCTGCTTTTGCTTTATTTAAAATTACTTTGCTTAATTTAAAATTGTCTATCTGTTTTAACAGATTTTGCGCCACCATTCCTGCTTTAGGCTGTCCTGTTGTTGGGTTGTTTTTGCCATTTTTCCCTCTCTCTGCCCTCCCACCTTCTCGCCAGCCCCACACACCTTCCAGGACTACATATGGAGGCCGCACCGCCAGCACACAGAAGGCAAGTCCATCTGCACCTTGCCCATGTCCAGTGCCAGGAACCCTAACTCTTCCACCCCTAAAGATATACCTCCTTCGACCACTGAGCCCTGGACACAGCAACAACTACTGCTGCCATGCATCCTCCAGCACCACAAGAGGACTGTTCTCCTGCCAAAACTGCCAATCAACCTGCAGCACTGAAGCAATCAATAACACCAGGGACACCGCCAACACCACCATGCCCACCTCTCCAACTTAGTTCACCACAATGAAAATCTAGTACATTCTACTCAACACTCAGAAAGCACACCATGGAGATCTGGGACATGATCTTAGCCTTCACACGGATGTCATATTTCCCACAAAAAGCTGGCTGAACCCCACCTCCGCACCAGACATCTCCAACCCCGAGAGCTGCAAGATTACACACTGAGACCAAACCAACAAGCATAGAGGTGGAATTGTCATCATCTACAAGGACACCATCTGCTGCAGGACATGCCCGAAGACCCAACCCCGCTAATGGAACACCTCAACTTTCAACTACACACAGAAGTGGAAAGCACCATCAGAGGCACCCTCGCCTACAGACCACCAGGACCACACCCTAGCTATGCAGTTCCAGACCTCAATACCTCAATCACCACCAACTACGAGCACTATATCGTCCTTGGAACCTCAACTTCCACCTCGATGACCACAGTGACACCAATACAGCTGATCTCTTGGAAAGCATGAGCAACATTGGCCTCAAGTAGCTATTCACTGACCCCACCCACATCGCAGGACAAATACTTGACACCATCTTTACCTCCAGCAACAGTCAAGTACACCTATGTCACACAACTCACCTGGATTGACCACTTCAGCATCCATTTCACTATCTCAGGATCCACCAACTTCGGCACAGTGACCCCCAGCTCCATATGCAGACACTGGAAGGAGAAAACTGTGGAACAATGCTCTCAACTCTCATCCCTCAGACTCAACACCTGACACAGAGCTGGCAGCAAAAAATCCTCCCCTGGCGGATAACAGAATGTACTGACAGAATCGTCCCTGCCAAGCAAGCAAAATCCAAAGGACCCACCAAACAAGCCAGCTGGCACACCGAAGAGCTGAAATCTACCAAGTTTAATTCCAGGCAATTTGAGAGGTAGTGGTGAACCAACAAGAAGACAGAAGACCGCACCACCTTCAAAACAGCATTCAACCAGTACCACAGCCTCCTGAAGGAGACAATGAAGAATGTCCTAGCAGACCGCATTGAATCTAATGCAAACCACAGCAGAGAATTATTTACTGTTGTGAAGGAATTCTCGAATCCTGAAGCCAACAAAACCATCTTTTCACCCTCACAGGAACTATGAAACACTCTAGCGGTCTTCTTCCACAACAAGATCTCAGCCATCTATGAAAACTTCAAACCTCAACTCCGGCCACCTACAGCATCAACCTAGTCACACCCACAACCTTAAAAATGGAACACCAGCTCACCCAATTGGGACCATCTCACCACACAGCACAACACACAGTCACCATCATGAACTCAGTGCACTCAGGAGCACCCACTGATCCCTGACCCCCCACGTTTTCAACCTCAGAAACAAGATAATTGGTGAAGTGCTCAGGAAAATGCTGAACACCTCCATCGCTTCGGCCTCCTTCCCACAGCACTGGAAATATGCTGTAGTGAGGCAGATCCAGCAGCATCAAAGAACTACTGGCCCATATCTCAACAAAGGTCCTTGAGAAGGCAGTCAACCAGAAACTTACCAAACATCTGAAACACAACATCCTCTTGGACCCCTCCCAATCTGATTTTCGGGTCAATCACAGCACAGAGACAGCCCTAACAGCAGCCACCGATGACATCAGAGTCCTCCTGGACCAGGGAGAGACTGCAGCCCTCATCCACCCAGATATGTCAGCTGGCTTTGACACCGTCTCCCACTTAATCCTGATCAACTGACTCCACCACATCGGTATCCAAGTGTTATATTCCCGGGTTAGGCCCATGTAGCAAAGCAGCTTTTTTCTTACATTGTCCTAACAATAACATTTCAGGTGTGAATTTTTGCACACAATTGTGTGTACAACAATGTTGGATTATGTTCTCCGAAACTACTTTGATTACACATCCAGCTTCACACAACATTATTATGATGCCTCGAACATCATGTACTAGGCACACTATGTTCAAATGTCGTCCTATCTTCATCCATGGGGTGACAAAGCTATCTACATATCCACAACATCATTAATCTACACGTACAGCACAAGGCTGCATTTTATTATAAATAATGAGCATCCTGCTAGATTATCAGAGGAGGTACTTCAGCTCACACCACAGGTCCCTGCATGCTGAGACTTCAACATGCAGCGGTCTGACACCTCTTTGAGGGGATGACCAGTTCATAAACCTAGACAGGCTCCTACATTTTCTCTCACCAGGTAATGGCGTTGGCTCGTCCCTAGGGGGGGGAATACTTGGCTTCACACCTAAAAACCTCTAGGTACACTGAGATTAGGGTTCCGCAAAGGAGGAGTACGACAGATTACTGCCTTGTTATATGCCTGCATATATACACTGTTTTAGCACCATGGTAGAACTATATACTATTTACGCTTTTGGTGCTTGTAATCACTTTCATCTGCTTCTCTCTATTAATTTTTGCAGCACATGTATTTTAGACAAGAATAACATTGGTTTAATAAATATATTGAAAACGTCCCACTGTGTATTGTGTATATTTCTCTGAAAACAAATAAGCATGAGTGACTGAGCGAAAGGTTCTGATCTGTTTTCATGATCCCTGAGGGGTCAGGGTTGTCATTTTCAGTGGTTGGCAGAAACCATTTACTCCTTGATAAGGTTAGGGGGTTTACAGTGGCACTGTGAGCTAGCTGTTCTATAGACCAACATATCCTGCGGGGGTGTCTTGAATCAGTCTTGACACCAAGCCCTTAGTTTATATTGTCTAACAAACATGCAGATCGTATGGAATAGTAGGAACTACATAAAACAGTGAGATGCCATCAAATGGATCGTCTCATACCTCACAGGAAGAACTCAAATAATCTGACTGCCACCTTTCACATAACAGCCCAAAATGATCTTCTGCAGTGTCCCCCAAAGATCAACCCACAGCCTGACCCTCCTCAACACCTACATGACCCCCCTGGCCAGCATCGTCAGATCACACTGACTCAACATCCTCTCTTACGCTGACGACACGCAGCTAATTCTCTCACTGCCTGAAGACCCCTCTACAACCAGAGTCAATTTCAACAAATGTTTGAGAAATGTCACTGACTGGATGAAGGACAACTGTCTCAAACTCCACTGGGACAAGACGGAAGTCCTCCTCTTTGGGAACAACACCTCACCCTGGAATGACAGATGTTGGACCACGGATCTAGTCCTAGTCCCTCCCCCTCTCCGACAGAACACGCTCACAACCACAGCACTGAGGCTGTTATCTGCAGCAGACTGGACTATGGGAACACACTCTACATAGGAATAGAATAGAATAGAATGTGGTATTTATAGAGCGCACTGCCACTCCCAGAGGAGCATCCTGGCGCTAAGTGGCAATCCATATGGCTGTATAAACTTAGGCAACCGTGGTCACTCTTGGGGAAAAAAACATCAAATTATACGTGAGTAGCACAAAGCATCAGAAATGCCCAAAAACAATATCTTAAGCTGTCATTTGAAGGGCCTTTTAGATTCGATGAATCTTAACTCTCAAGGGAGAAGATCACAGGCCCTTGTACCTAGGAAGTTGAAAGATTTAGCTCCTCGAGTTTTGAGTCTGTACATATGGGGTTTAAGCAATTTGGCTTGTGAAGACCTAAGAGGCCGACTTGTAGTGTAGTGGGTGACTCTACAAATTAAGTATTTTGGCCCCAGTCCCGTAAAAGCTCTGAAGATGCGTAATATAATTTTAAAAGGGACCATTTTATGCACTGGCAGCCAGTTTAATACTTTCAGGCTGCTACTAGTCTGGCTGCACCACCTGAAGTTTCTGCAAGGTTTGTTTTGAAGAACCTGCATACAAACTATTTCAATATTCCAATGTCGATGTTATCAAAGTAAAAACTACAGTTTTTCTAGCCGATAAAGGAAAATATTCAAATAATTTTTTCAATGCTTTTATAGGACTGAAACACATTCCACATTGTGGGAGAAATGGCAGAGAGGCATCAAATTTTACACCGAGGTTCTTCACAACCTCGACCGAAGAAGGTGGTAGAGGGGTTGCATCAGGCCACCATAGGGCCAGGTCAAAAGAGTTAGACTTCCCAAGAAGCATAATCTCTGTTTTATCAGTGTTGCATTTAAGATGGTTGGTGTGCATCCATCGAATGACTTCAGTTAAGTACTTTTTTAAATCGGTCTTGGAATAGATAGAACCTTCAGCCAATGATAAAACTAACTGAGTGTAATTAGCTTAAGATGTGGATTCAATACCAAAGGAAGTGATCAGTGAAATCAAAGGGGTCATATAGATGTTAAACAATGCTGGGCTGAGTGCAGAACCCTGAGGTACCTCTGATGTGACAGGTTTTTCTGAGTAAAAAAAGGTTTCTAGCATAACTGTCTGCGAGGAAGAATTTACCTCAGGACAGCGCCCGGTGGGATATCCCACAATCCTTAAATCGTTGCAGCGGAATATCGTGAGAGACGGGATCAAATGCAACTGATAGGTCTTATAAAATAAGCATTGCATTTTTCCCAGCGTTGAGTGTTAATTTCAAA
This sequence comes from Triturus cristatus, assembly GCF_964204655.1. Taxonomy (NCBI): domain Eukaryota; kingdom Metazoa; phylum Chordata; class Amphibia; order Caudata; family Salamandridae; genus Triturus; species Triturus cristatus. Next base: position 476,454,744 of record NC_140587.1, on the reverse strand, counting down.
GTGTCTGCAACTTCCAACTGGGCAGACTATGTAGAATGTCTTAGACGGAAACTGGAATGCCGTGGGTGTAAGATGTTCACCTGCTCTAGAAACTCTGAAAGTTGGTCATGGACTAACTTTTCAGTGATTTTGCTTAAACCAGGAAGTAGTGAGATTGGACGAAGATTTGACAGGGCAGTGGGATCTGCTATTTGTTTTTTCTGTAGCAGCTTAACCACTGTTAATTTCTAATCAAAAGGGACGACAGCCCTTGCCAGTGAAGAATTCACGATTTTATTCATTACAGGATTTACACAGTCTACAACTGTGTGCAGTAGACTGGGAGGGGGGGCAAGGGCTAAGGGAAGATCCTGATTTACAGGTTAGAATAGCCTGGCGGGACTGAGCAAGAGTAACAGTCTGAAACGTTATCAATAGTGGTCCTCCTGTTAAGTGAATATGTATTTTTTCCTCAAAGGTTGCGGAAACTTTATCACATAGGCATTGAGAGGGTGGAATATACTGTTGGTTGTAAAATGGATTTAGTCATTTTAAAAAATAGTTTTTTGATTTGATTGGGTTTTGTCTATCTGGGTAGTGAAATAAGTCTTTTTTGCAATCTTAATTTGGTCATATGTTTTCAGGCCCCTTCTTATTGAAGTAGATCTTCCACCTTGAAGGCTCTCCGCCATTTACGTTCATGCTCTTAACATCTATGATGAACCAGCGCTCACCTCCTGAAGAGACTATAGACAATACAAAACTCAGCTGCAAGAATCATCCTCAACCTCCCCAAAAGGACCCACATCACACCCCACCTCAGAAACCTACACTGGCTCCCGATCCAGAAGAGATGTCAGTTCAAGATGCTGACCCACGCATACAAAGTGCTACACAATGAAGGAGCCGAATACATCAACAAGCACTGACGTTCCACCAGCCGTCAAGACAACTACGGTCGGCTTCCCTCTTCCTCTCAGAGACCCTCTGGATCAACTGAAGCCACAGCTTTGGACGTTTCTTCTCGCACCTAGCAGACAAGACTTGTCAGAACCTCCCCCTATACCTCAAGATGCACTTTAGATCCAGCATTTTGTAAAATAACTCAAGACATGAATGTCTGAATGAACAAGCCATCGGACAGCCAGCTTCTCCAGTGCCTTGAGACCCTCATTGGTGATATGCTGTGCTATATAAATGATTTATTGATTGAATGAAGGCATACCACTTGTTTCATTTTTGTGAAAATGTATGTGCAAAGTCAACTCACTTTGGTCACAGTTTGTATTTAATGCTTACCCTCTGTAGTAGAATGTTAATGATATTGTAAAAAGAACAGAAATAAAGAAAGGTATGACAGATAAATGGTCAAATTTGTGAAATTAATTGTGTGTCCCTAAATATATACATGGTATATGTTTTGATGCTGTCTTCTCCTTTGCACTATATGAGCATGTGTGTGCTAATTTGTTTGACATTTTCCATTGGCTATGAATATATATAGAATTTAGTTTATAAAACTTTGTGATCAATACATAAAAACCTTGATGGATACCCGTCTCTTTCCTTTTTTAAATGCATTGCGTTAATTTGCTTTGGTGTGTGCCTTGCAGTTCTGTTGTAAACATTGCAGACACACCGTTTGTCTAATTTGACTGAATAAGTTGTGTCCAAATGCATTTAAACATGGTCAAAGTTCATCTCCCGTTCAGTTTGACCACTCCCACATGTCTGGGGCTTGTTTTATAAAAGAGATTTGTGTGAATGAAGAAAGATATAACATCAATTTCCCAGTGGCATTTACATTTTCTCCCCTATGTTCATTTTTCATGTATCATCTTTATTTCAGAGCCATTTAGCTTTACAGTTACAACAGTAAAACAAAATACCATAAACACATTTTACGCTTTATCAATCAACTTGCCAATGAGGTGTCAATTTACATTAATTGGTCAATCATCTGTTAAAAATTATCTTTGTTTTGTTAAGCTGCTTACTAACTTTACAGGGGTGATACTGCTTTCCCGCCATGCCGCTGGTGATAAAATTAATCAAGCCTATGTCATCTATATTACCAAATTACAGATGTTTGGGATATTTACTCCAATCCATAAAAATTTAGAACAAAATCATTGTGAAAATGTTAAGCATGACAGAAGCAAGGACACAGCTTTAGTGTAACCTTTTTTTTAGATTCCATAATGATGTGGCTATGTCTAGGTCCATTCTTCTAAACAGCCATGTAGCAGTATACAATATCATAATGACATACAAACACCCCTTAGGAATACCAATATTCACAGTTTTTCCTCACAGTAAACAACCTTATGACTGTATTGGAAGTTTTTGATAGATTCACAAAGGCAACAAATAATTTCCCCTGGTGTATTTTGCTCTATGTGTCTATCAAATTGCCTCCGTACAAACATTTGATATTGAATATAGTAGTTCTATCTCTCAGGAGTAAAATCAATCAAAATGGCTCCGGAGGACCGTTTTGTTAAATTAATTGTTATTAGGATGGGTAAGCCACTTCTTCAGAAATGAGACAAAGCTGCAGAGGAGCTAGGTGTGCTAGTGTTATGTCGTAGGCTGACTGGCAAAGATGCTCAAAGCAGGAGTGCATGTGGGAAAAGATTACCCATTAAAAACACATCAGATTAATTTGTGTAGTGTGGCTTCTCTTTTTACACCAACACATGGAATTGATAGCCATTAACAGACTGTGCATTTTCCTTGCCCAAAAGATATTGGGTCAGATTTACAAGGGGACTTACGAATTCACACTTGTATCTTTATGAGTCGTAAGTCCCTTTGTGAATCAGGCCCATAGTTGGCAGTCACTAAAAAGCATTGGTTTGACAACTTGGCTAACACATTTTTTTTTTTTTTGTAAAAGCGCCCATGCTGTGCTTTCACTTTAATGGCTTAATAGAATCAATATAGATAATAACGTGCACAATCGCAATGGAAGGTATAAACCACAGACACCTGTGGTTTTAGTTTGATACAATCATATTTTATATTTTACAAACAAAATTCTATATCCAATATTAAAGAAAAATGTGCATAGTGTCCCCAGTGAGAAACAAGAACCTAAAATATTGGTGACATAATTGTGACAGAATTTTACAACGTTTCCAAGGTCTTCACAAAAGTCAACCATTTAGCAACTCAATACATAATATACAGCAGCTATATACAATAATGCTGGGGGTTGCGTAACTAGTTAGCATGGAGGAGTCTCGTTTGTTATCGGATAACAAGACAAATCGCTCCACCAACTAAGAACGGCCATGCACCACCACCCACAGAATCGAGAAACAGTTATCAATCTGTCAATCCTTTCCGTGTCCGGTCTGGGTGAGGTTTCCGTGTTGGCCATTCTTAGCAATATTAGGCACTTTTACAAAACAAAAGCATTTGTTTGTGAAGTTGGCCCAATAAAATGTGTGCCTGCAGTAGGGGAAAATCTTAAAGAAAATAGTGCTCACAGACTGTAGAAAAAACAGACTGTGTAACAACACAAGTATAAAGTCCAGTCCTTATTGGAGGTTACAAATGCAGACAATGCGGTACTAAGGAGGGACTACTAAGCCTTGATTCATGAATCAAAAGTAACCATTTACAAACAATAGTAACAGGAGCCAATTGAAAAGATGGGTGGAAAATGGGCAGAGCTTCAAGTACATACCTGAATACAGCATGCCTCGCAGAGCAGCGCAAGCGCTGCCCAGGCTCAACCTAAAAACATTGAAGAGGGAGCAGCAGGCAGCAGGAGTGGTGAAGAAACAGTACATCAATTATGTCAGGTTAAGCAGATGGAGACTAAATATGTTTAATTAATCTGTGCTTGGCACATGCTCCATTGCAAGCACCGGAAGTGATGTTTTGGCTGGATTAGCCAAATAGAGAGACTGGAAAGAAGAGTGATGCTGAAGGACACAAATGGTAAGCAATGGGAGGGGTCCAAGCTTGTTTTGCAAACAAGCCTAGCAAGAAAAGAAAGAATACACCAAACATCCAATAGCATGAGGTGAATGAAAAATTCTCCCCTGGCCTGATCTGAGATAAGATTGACATTATGACTGGTTAAAGGATTCAGACCCATTCTTTAATTGTTGTGAGCTATAGGTTTTGCAGACAAGTGTGCTGTTAATTCAGACGTATAAATCACTCAGACGACTTTCAGCTCAAAGACCCTTTAAACCTCAAAGTTTGAGATAACTGTCTTTTCACTTTTCTTCCTTTACAACCACAATACATATACATTGTTTTTACAACATTGTTTTTGGCTGGACCCCGATGTGTTACAGGCTGCTTACTATTTAAAATCCTTTGCAATGTTGTATTTTCTGGTACACTTTAATCCTGAACAATAATGGATTGCCGATCAATTGGCCCATACATCGACGAAGCAGCGGTGATAGAGTCTTTTGTCACCAGTGTTTTCACGGTGATTCAGGGCGCAAACGCTTTCACCTGCACCGGGAGGGAATGTTGGTGTAGGACAGGGCCCGCACAATGCCCAGACATGCAACAAGGCTCCATAGCGGCCCACCTGACGCTAAAATGGTGGCCAATGAGACATCTGTGACGAGGGGAGGATTGCACACTGGAGGGAAGGCACAGTCAAGGCTATAAAGGGAAAATGGGAGAGAAAAGGCAGCAAGACCTAACATTCAAAGATGGGTCCCGAAACCTGATGTAGTCCTCCCCTGGTTTCTTCCAAGGACTGCTCGGTCTGCGGCCCTCCCTCCTATAGTGGAGTTCTGCCTGTCCGAAACGGGAGTCCCCCCTCTCGGCTGTGACACATTTCAGCATTTAAATGATAGCAGTGGGGGTTTTTCTGGGACCCCTCCCACTGGGACAACCCACTTACGCCCCCATTGGGCTTCTGATGGTCCCTCTCTGGACGCTTTGGTCCCCCCCCTCTCATAGCTGTTGACTGAATGCGGTGGTGGGGGCTTTCGCCTTTTGTTTGCCCGCATGCCCCCAACACATCCTGATACTTTTAATTGCCGTTCATGGTCGTGCCTCCACGCACCATTATCTATCCCTACAATCACCGCACTGCAATGGCCAGCTTTCCGCTGCCTTGATAGCTTTAAAATGGCAAGGCCCTGATTGGTTTGATGGTCGTGCCCTGTTGCTACTTTTCATCTTGTCCTCCGCTCTGTCCCCCTCAAAATGGCAGCCACTCGAATGCTCCAAAATGTCTCTATCAACCCACTTCTTGGACACCTGCGATTACCGCGCTGCGATGGACAATGCTCCTCCGCCTTGTAAGCATTAATATGACACACCAATTTTCTAATAATGGCCACCATGAGTTGGCCCCTTTCCAAAGCATTCCTTCTCCCCTTGTTGGGGAGGGATCCAGCATTTATGTTCTGGAGTCTCAGAGACCCCTTTGAGAGAGTCCACAGCGACAAGGGAGTCTCACACAGCGGAGGCCTGGGGGTTTTCCCCATTACCGCTGGGAGCACAGCAACGTACACCGTGACCGGCGTGGTCGTTGGAACTTTTTGGTCTTTGCCCACCTAGGTGGAAACTATAACCTTTCTGTATGTACTGCAGTGCCCGAGCAACCTCTGGACGTTGACCGGTGGAGCTGTCCCACACAGCTATAGAGGAGTTTGGCTCTGGTTCACCCCGTGGCCATCACCTACCCAGCCGGACGTCGGACACAGTTTTTCATCTTCTCCCCGTTGTGCCTCCTATACCCTCCCCCTCCTCCTCCCTGAATTATCCTCCTCTACCTACCCTATTCCTTCCCTCTCTCCCCTATTCTTCTCTCCCCTTGCCTATTTTTCTTTCTTATGTTTATGCTATGCTTTTGTACTCATGTAATTCCTGTATCTACGCTCAAGTAACTGATGTAACTTTGTAACCATGTTCTGAAACAATGTTTCTTCCTCATGTAAAGCACTCTGATACCTCCGGGTCTAGCCAGCGCTATATTAAACTCAATAAATAAATAAAAATAAAAGTATACTGAGGTTTTTAGAGCTGCTTCAGATCACATTGATTGAACAGATATATGCACATGGAGCAAAGAAAGTCAGTTCCACTGAGGGCAACTTCAGTTTCTCTCCAACACACAGTCCATTCTTCAGGGTCACCCATATTCTGTGATCTGCTGCTAGCATTTTCATTCATCAGTCAATTGTCTCTTTTGTGGTCAAACATACGGATTCCAGATCCCAGCAGAGCAGACAGCCTCCCAGGTCACAGGCAGATCCACAGCTAATCCAGCAAAATAAACATGCTGCATTTGACATTACCTCGCCTTACAGTTCAAACAAATCTAACCCTGTATTAAAGCAATCTTTTGCTTAGCTGACGAGGCCCTCAATTATTGTGAATAAACTTGTAAGTAGACATAATTTAAAATTTTAGAAAAAAGCTTTTTACTCAATTCCTTTGCAGGGGATGTACAACTAATTGTCTTTGACCAGGAATTGTTTTTCGTTTATAATTTTCACATTTTACGTGCTTTCTGCTGTGCAATCACAGCTTATTAATGGCTCTCACAGAAGGTAGTGGCAATGCAAGCTCCATCACAACACACAATCAAAATGACATGTGAAGCCTATGGAGTTCACTGACAACAAATGTTCTGAAGTAGCAAGTAGTGAATCAAAAGCTGAACTTTTTGCCTAGAAGTGTATCGACCTCTAAGAATAGAATTTGTTGTCTCACTCTCATTGCCCCACTCTTAACCCAAATTGCAGTGCTTAGGATGGATTGATCTACAATCACCTGATCAAAGGTCACCATAGAAACCATAAAAGCAGCCCTCTCTCCATGCTACCATACTTCAGTGTCTAAGGCCCTCATTACGATGTCGTCAGTCAGACTACCGACCACTATTGCGGCAGACAGGAGAACGCCCGACAAGCAGTCGGTGGTCTACCACCAAATTAGGATGGTACCACCGTGCTGGCCGTCAGAAATTGCTCTTTTACACAGCAGCTTGTGCTGCGGCCCAGGAAAAGGGCTGTCTCTTGGTCGGACTGCCACTGACAGTCTGTCTATGGTTGTCCAACCAACATCGTAATGAGGGTTTAAGATTACACCCTCAATTTCTGGAATGTTTAAGACACATTTCCATTGTCCGGAGAAGCTGCTACACAACCTATATCTTGTGACATGTAATATGATGTCCAATTATAAATGGACCAAACTGGTTTCAACAGTGCTATTATGACATCCTGATGGACATGTATGCCTTACACAACACACACTTAACATGCACATGGGGTGTTTGTGCAAGGGTCAGTTTGTTTCATATAAGTGGAGCTTTATTTGAGTATTGCTAGTAAGAAGCACCCTCCTTATCAATTGATGAAAAAGTTATTTCCTGAAATATAATCAAAATATTTTTAAGCAGGCAACACCTGTAGATGTAAAAAATAACAAAAATGACATGATAGTTACATGTCATTTAAAAAGCACACTTGTTGCACTATTTCCAGTCTCTGAGCCAGTCTCTGGACCTCAGAGTCAAAGAACAATCCTGCGCCTTAACACACATGCTGGTACAAACCAAAAAAGCCAAATAAATATATTTTAGATGCATTTCGGTCTTTCAGGGCAGAGGTAAATGCCAATTCCCCCAACAGAGGTTATTAATGTACATAAACTGTGTTAACAATGTAATTTTAAAATTAACATTTAGCTTTCTAAATTTAAGTATATTAAACATAATAATGTGTATAGAGCTGCCAGTTAGATGTTTCAACATGTTTTCTAAAAATCACAGAGGCAAACTGCCAACTACACCGAGCCATATAAATCAGCAACAGACTGCAGGTACCAAATGGATAGGACAAGAACATGACAACTTTCTGAAAGTGGAATTTTCAGAATTTTGACTTAAAATCCAACTTTACCATTAAAGAAGGTTTTAAATTACAATTCCTCAGACACCAAACATGACTTTCCTACCTACTCCTGATCAAAATGTATCACTAAATGTAACACCTTAACCAAATGCTATCCTATGGGTGAGATAGGCCTCACAATATTGAAAAACGTATTTAAGAGTTTTTCACTACAATGAATGTAAAACTTAAATTTATGTGTCCAACTTTTTTAATGGCAGGTTAAAACTGCACACACAGGCTGCAACGATACCCGAGGACATGTTTTAAAACTTGGTTGACACAATCAGTGCTGCAGGCCTACTAGTAGTATTTAACTTACAGGCCCTGTAGTACCACTTTACTAGGAACTTACAAGTTAATTAAATGTGCCAATCGGATGTCAGCCAATTTCACCATGTTTATAGGAGAGAGAACAAATATTTTAGCACTGATTAGCAATGGTAAAGTGTGCAGAGTCCTAAGGCGAACAAAAGCAAATTTAGCATAACAGGAGAGAAGGCAAAAAGTTTGGGGGGCAACCACCCGAACGCTGACAGGTTTAACATATTTCGTAGACCAGGTACTTTGTACCTGTTACCTCCATAGAGAAGATACTATTTACACTCATACATTTTCAGAATTCTGCTGTAAAACACTTAAATAGTAAATTGAAACCTTCTCTTTCTGCCGTGACACATCGTGGAAGCAGTGGCCAAAGCAGGACTTTGGAACAGGGGCCGAATCTAAAAACCCCACCGGACACCACAAGCAGCTACTCCTCGCTTTTCCCGCTTCGCGGGAAACGCTTGCACCGGGACCAGCGAGTAGTCATTTCAAACTTGACTACATCTCCCAGAAGGCAGTGGGGCACCTTGAACATCGCCGACAACGCCCAGAGCAGACCAGGTGCTTTAAATCTGCACCGGAGGAACAACCTTTGGGAAACCTTCTCTTTCTGCCGTGACACATCGTGGAAGCAGTGGCCAAAGCAGGACTTTGGAACAGGGGCCGAATCTAAAAACCCCACCGGACGCCACAAACAGCTACTTCTCGCGTTTCCCGCTTCGCGGGAAACGTTCGCACCGGGACCAGCGAGTAGTCATTTCAAACTTGACTACATCTCCCAGAAGGCAGTGGGGCACCTTGAACATCGCCGACAACGCCCAGAGCAGACCAGGTGCTTTAAATCTGCACCAGAGGAACAACCTTTGGGAAACCTTCTCTTTCTGCCGTGACACATCGTGGAAGCAGTGGCCAAAGCAGGACTTTGGAACAGGGGCCGAATCTAAAAACCCCACCAGACGCCACAAGCAGCTACTCCTCGCATTTCCCGCTTCACGGGAAACGCTCGCACCGGGACCAGCGAGTAGTCATTTCAAACTTGACTACATCTCCCAGAAGGCAGTGGGGCACCTTGAACATCGTCGACAATGCCCAGAGCAGACCAGGGGCCATATGTAGGTAGCCTAATACCGGTCGGTAACGGCCGATTTTCGGTAAATATACTGTTACCGACCGGTATTTAGGCTTTTGCTATGTAGGGGGAACATTTCAGGATTCGGTAAATTACCGAATCGGTAAAATTACCGATTTGGTAATTTTACCGATTCGGTAAATACCAAATCCTGAAATGAGATGTAGGTGACACTCAAATGAGTGATGTGTAGGGAAAATAATTCGGTATTTAGCACCAAATATATGTTGGTGCTAAATACCGAATTCATTGCAAAAAGCAATATTTTGCTGGACTAACAGTGCCATGTGGCAGACATACATGCCCTTAGGGCATGTATGTGCGCCACATGTGCACACATGCAGGAATCAGGGGTGCAACAGGGTGTCAATGAGACACCCTGACACCCTTGAATGTGCTCCCCCCATTACCGAATCGGTATTTACCGATTCGGTAATGAGGCATACCTTCCCATTGATTCAATCAATGGGAAGGTATGCCTCATTACCGAATCGGTAAATACCGATTCGGTAATTACCGAATTTCTCCGATTCGGTAATATTTACCGAATGATTACCTACATACGAGTTACCACTTCTTAAATACCGAATCGGTAAAGTTCAGTATTTAAGAAGTGGTAACTTGTATGCTAACCTACATATGGCCCCAGGTGCTTTAAATCTGCACCGGAAACGAGTACCGCGGGACGCGCGCGGGACACGCCGGGCTAAGCCAGGGCAAAGGGCGGGCCCTCTTAGGCCCTCAGAGGCCCAAGGAGACTGGACTGGGCCAGGGACTCTGGTTGTTCCATCATATGATCATCGGACATTGTAAGCAAGCTTGTTTTAATATTTTGTATTTAATATAGGACTGTTTTACATTAGTGCCTATATTTAGATGTGGAAAGAATTGTTTAGAGGATATTAGATATTGGTGTACCACCATTATTCTTCTAAAAGGGATTCCATTGCTACTACTGTTATTGGCATAACTATTAGTTCAAAAGATCCAAAACCCTCTTTTGCATTTCGTGTATTTGGTATTTAGATCATATTGATATGACTTCACGTGAAACAAGGAGTAGTAAAGCTGTGGCAGGTAGCTCAAAACTAACAGGAACATTAGACGATTTTATAGTACGCACCAACACACTAATAGACCAGGGTATTGTCCTCATGGAGAAAAGGGTTTCTCAAGACCTCGCTTTAGCTAAAAGGTCCTCCATGGGTCACATTGCTACAGCTCGAACCCCAGTCCGAACCCCTGATAACACTTTAAGCAATTCTAACATCTTACATATAAATGCGGTGGTCCTTAGCACTACCGGTGCACATTCTGATTTTCAAGACTGTAGTGTTCTTGACTCGCAGGGTTTTGTAACCACAGGAAGCACCTTGTTAGCCCCACAGCTAGATATCCAGGCAGATAGCAACAATATCTTAATAAGAGGGAAAAGGGAGGGAGCTATCCCCAAAAAAAGAAAAAGTAAGCGGATCTACAAAAAATATCCCTCTATTAAAACCACCAAAGTTGTAAAGATAGGGAAGTGTAATGAAAATGATATAGTCAATGTAAGAGCGGCAAGGGAAAGCCAGGGCCATGAATTTGGGAAAGAAGGGGCTGGCCCCAAAATATTACCGCTGAATATTATAGATGACATTCTTATAGACAATTCCCTAGCTGACATTCTATCAGATAGCCCAACAGCTGATAGTACAGGTATAAGTATAGGGAATGAAGATCTACTTATACCTTCCTTGAAATAAATATTTAAGACCCTACTCACTCCTATAGAAGTAAGATTAGATGGGATAGAAAAACAACTTATAGAATTGAAGAAATAGATAAAAAATGATTACACTAGCTAGTCAAAAAAGGTAATTCAGGTACCAGCCCCTATTAGTAAAGTGCAGACATTAAAAACACCTGATAATGAAATGGAAAAAGGCAGAAATTCAGCATCTAAGGTCCCTACATCTAACTTTACCAATACTGATGTAGGTAAAACCAGTGCAAAGTCTCCTCTGGCACATGGAACAGTAGTAAAAAAAACGGCTCTTTACAGTATACCTACACATAATGATGATAAAACGCACACAGAAAGGCGTAGGAATATTAATCTACCCCCAGAAGCATGTGATTACGTAGTCATCCTAACTGGGGTTCCGGAACTAGGCCCATCAACAATAGAACTGTATGGGGCGCTCAAGAACAAAGTGTCACATTGGCTAAATACTAATCACCCATTACCACCAACAACAAGAAGTAACATCTTAATGGTAGAGAGGGCCCCATGGGTAGGTTACAATAGAAAAAGAACACAAGGGGACTGCGTGGTCGTATCATTTGAAGACCCTCGGTCAGTGGGACATATTTGCTCGGGGGTGCCTAGAAAAAACGGTTCATCGATTGTGGCAAGACCCCTGGCTTATTTTTATACGCCAATGGAACAGCCTGATAATAGATGGAGCTGGACCAGGGACACAAATCAAGTTAGGGGTGGAATTGGGCGGGAGTTGTATAGGGACTCAAATTCTAATAGTTGGGAAGTGGGGGGGATGACGGCTGGACTGTAATACAACGTAGGGCCGGGAGGCCTCAATACGGTAGTATGCAGCACCGTGGAGAATGGATGGGCCCGCAGTTTGTTCAACCCTTCATCTCCTGTTACAATAGGTTCAGTGGATTGGAGGCCGTTGATTGACTCACAGTACATGGGGAGGAACATAAATGTATTTTCTGCCCACCCGTCTCACCGGTCATTCCTGTCACGTCTGTTACCAGTCCACCCAGGTCATCTGATCAACATGTTAGCTCACCTCGATTGCTGTCGCCCGGTATACAGGGGGAAAATACCATATTTATAAAAAAACTTAGGGAAGTTCCAGGGCCAATACTAGGAGTTGACCGAATAGACCAACTAGAGCTGAGTGAACAGAACCGTACCAGGCCAGGAGCATCTAGGAGGCCAAGTAAAACCTCACCAGCAGCTTAAATCATGGCCCCTCTTTAGCTAAGGTTGTTTCATGGAATGTTGCAGGAGTGGGCTCAAAAATAAGTGACCCTGATTGGAACTATTATATAAATTCTTTTGATATCTGTGTTCTGCAAGAAACATGGGCTACGAAATCCATGCACAGAGTTGGGTATAGAACTTATCAGTTGGATGCAGTTCCATCAGTAAGAGGCCGTCCTTCAGGAGGGTTGATAATATGGGTTAGTGTGTCTATTAATATAGCCATCCAGCAACTAAGAATTGACTCATTAGATATACTTGGACTGGAAATGGTTACCGTTGATAAACGGGTGATCCATCTTTTTAACGTATATAATAGACTGTGCCCATCTTATATGTATTGACAAACTAGAGTCAATACTGGATACTCTGGACCCGGAAACAAGTACGATTATATGTGGGGACATGAATTGCAATTTTGAGCCCATTGTAGGAATGAACAATTTGTATGAGGATGAAGATAATGCTAATGGTATACCATCCTTATCTAGTAATGGGGTGGTTGCTGGTACTACCCTAGCTTTTCAAATCACAAGGGTATTGGCAAGCCATGAACTGAGGGCATGCAATGGGCGTTTACCATCTGATAGCCCTAAGGCACCTACTTTTTTGAGACGTAATTGTCAAAGTATAATTGACTATATTATTGTTTCCTCGGACCTGTGGCCATATACAAAAGACCTGACGGTCAAAGTAAGATCTGACAGTGATCATCGTCCCCTTGAAATTAGTTTTGTAAAGAGTTTAATAATGGGGTTGGAAGCTAAAGAGGGAGGATACCAAGCAGCCCCAGATAATGTTATATTAAGCAACAATCGACGGTCTGTTAAATGGGCATATATCCTAGAACAAGAGGAGTTAGTGGCAAATATTTATAGCTGCCTTACCAACATATTCGATACCTATAATCCCTTTAAAAGTGAACCTGGTCAATTTCTTAAATTACACAAAGCGTTCTTTAATGAACTATTAGAACTCATGACTAAAAGACCAAAAAAAGGGACGGGTGTTGTGAACTTACAGCTTGTAAGTAAATTATGGTTCAATAAAGAATGCCGAATAGTAAAATCTGTTTTGATTGAATCGGTTAAAACCAAAAACCCACTGGCAGTTAAGGAAAGTAGGAAATTATACAATAAGGTGCTGGCCAAAGCAAAGGCTTTATGGGACGAGTAATTATGGTCCTGTATGCGGACGGCAGCTAAAATGAAGGACCAAAAGTTATTTTGGGAAACAGTGGCCAAGGGTAACAAAAGGGAGAAGGACTCAAGAGAGGTTTTTCTTGATGAGGCAACTTGGATTGACCATTTCATGAATTTGTATGCCGCTCAAGGGGCCGAAGGTGCAGTGCAGCAAGAGTATGCTTTGTCGCTTGTAGATGCCGAACACACACAAATAGTTTTTGACTTACAGGAAACAGAATTAGCCATTAATTCAGTCAAATACGGGAAGGCTCCAGGGTTTGACAAAGTACCAGGCGACCTATTCAAGCATGAATTGGACGTCTGGGTACCATACCTTAATCATTTGTGTAATACTGTTGCGGCTGGAGAAGCATTTCCGGACACATGGAATGGAGCGGAAATTATTACTATTTTTAAAAAGGGCGATAGAAGCAATCCTGCCAACTACCGCCCTATAAGCCTTTTAGATATAACCCAAAAAATCTATGCTAGGCATATATTAAATCGCATTAATACATGGTTGGAAGATAAATCAATTTTAACAAAATACCAAGCTGGGTTCAGAGCAAAAACAGGAACCATTGACCAAGTCCTACGGCTTTGTTGTTTGTATTGGAAGTATGTCACCCTTCGCAAAGGCCACCTGTATGTGGCATTTGTTGATTTACGGGCGGCATTTGACCTTATCCCCCGAGAACTTTTGTGGGAATCATTGAAAACCCAGGGACTTCCAGTAGATTTATTAAAATTGGTCATGGGGCTACATACGGACAACTATGCCAAGGTTAGGTGGGGTCCAACTGGGGAACTTACAAAAGCTATTCCGATAAAGAGGGGAGTACGTCAGGGGTGTGTACTGGCCCCGACTTTATTCTCCCTGTTTGTTAATGACATTCCGTCTTATATGGAGAGCAGTGATAATGAGTCACCAAGACTGGGGGGCGAACGGGTCTCGTCCCTCCTTTTTGCGGACGATACCATCCTCATTTCCCAAACACCACGGGGCCTTCAAAATCTACTGGAAAGGTTTCAGTCCTATTGTATTTCGAAAGGTTTAGAAATTAATACTAAAAAAACGAAATACATGGCCCTGAGCCCGCATAAAAATGTTGGGAAAAATGTAATGTTAAATGGACAGAAGCTTGATTATGTGCAGAATTTTATTTATTTAGGTGTATCTATAGATTCATCCTTAGCATGGAGATCACAGCTAGAAAGGACTAAGATAGTCTTTAAACAAAACTGTCTCCCAATCCTTAAAAGACATAATAAATGCTTGAACAAGGCAGTAACCCCTGCCCTAGAGATCTTCAAGTACAAGGTACAATTAGCGGTACTATATGGGGCAGAATTATGGGGACCCGCATGTAGAAGTACATTTGAAAGCCTTGAGAACAAGTTCCTTAGGGGGTTGTTAAAACTATCTACTAATACCCCATTGACACCCCTCCTTCTGGATCTAAACATGAAACGAACAGATCAACACGCAATATTAAGACCATTATTGCTGTGTGTCAGACTGTGGACGACTCCAGAATTACTTGACTACAAGAAAGGCTTGAAAGGAGTTATGGATCTCGATAGCTGTAATAAAGTTGATTGGTTCAAGCACGTTAGAACTTGGCTGGGCATGATTGGATTAGCCCATTTTTGGAATGATCCTGAGGCTATGAACTCGTGCTCTAGGAAAATTGTTAAACTATCATTTTGGTCATACGTGAGCTACGAGTCAGTGTACATAAAAACCCATGGTCCATTGACCGATAATTTTTTATTGTTTAAAGATGTAGCACTTTTTGAACCTTTTTTAGATGAGATCCATCCGCCGTTATCAAAAACTCTGTACCTAAAATTTGATATGGTACACTTAGAACCAAGGCGCTTGAAAAAAGCTGGGCGAAGTTAAGTAGTGATCTTTGTACTTCATGTACTCATGATACAAAGGAAGATGATTTACATATACTTCTCTTTTGCTCCAGCTATGCAATACCAAGGAAAATGTGGATAGTGCCGCTTTGTCTTAAAATTGGTTCGAGATCCTACAAGGAGGCTGGCAGAATTCTAAAGACTGACACCAGCCAGGTGATAGTTTTTGGAGTCAGTAGATTTCTTCTTGCTGTTAACTTCATTAGAATAAAGTTGGGCCTACATTTTTAATATAAATGCACAACTGTTGTTCATCAAATATCTCAAAATGATTAGGATGATCATGTACTCAAATCGCATGTCTAATTATCCAACCTGGAGGATCATTCAAAAGTTTAAATTTTTTTTTTTTTTTTTAATTTGATATAATCTTTTAAAACTATGTCCTAGCGGTTAGTGATTTAATTATTATTTTTAATAGTTCTTAAATTGTATTTATTATTAATTGTATTATTATTGTTGTATAATTTTCGCCCTGGTAAATTGTGCTGTTAAAGAATCTTGTAATTAGATATTGTGTACTCGGACGCAATGAATACACATAGAAATAGGTTAGCTTAATTGATCCTGTTATCCTTTTTTGTGTTAGGAAATGTCAAATTGTAAGAAAAATTGATGTTTTTATTGTATCTTTTATGATGCTAATGCGTCGAAATAAAGATTTAAATGAAATGAAATTGATACAGAATTTGAATAAACAAAAATAAGTAAATAGATACAAATATCACGTTTTGACAAGTCCGTGCATTGAGCACATTTCACAGGGTGACAGCAAATAAATCTCCACCCTGGCATCTATTCCTCCATATGCCTAGCGGTGCCACCAGCTCGTTCTCCTCCTATTGGCCCCGTGCTATCTCAGCGCTGCATACTGTTACCTTTACGCACGCGCGAATGATGATTCGCCTCTTTACCTCCCACGCATGCGCGGCACCCTCTTTCCCTTTCACGCATGCGCGGCAGGTCAACACTTCGGCTCTGCACATGCGCAGGCACTACTTCCCCACCCTCGACCTCTGGCCAGATTGTACGTATCTTATGGAGCTCATTACTATTTAATCTCCCTCCACCATGGGTCCCACACCATCCGGGACCACGGGAGACCCCAGTAGGTGCTAGGCGGGTGCAGCTCTACGACCAAGTACGGTGACGCGCGCTTTTTCTCGGTGGATTGCACAGGCTTTCCATGCCCCGCCTCTCTTATGCTCGTTATTACCTTTCTCCTCACAGAATTTTGCTCGAGGAGCGCACTCCTCCCGTATCCTGAGCAGCGATCTCACTCAGCCATAGTGTAATTATTTTAACTTTCTTCTCCCCCCTCCCTAGCGCAGCACACAGGGGCACACCACCCCTCCCTTTCTTTTAATTACAACCCAAACTTATTAAGCAACGCGCACTGCCGCTCTGCATCACAAACCTTCAAGCGTTCACTGGGTTCCTACTGTGACACAGCTCTACCATTATCAGTTAGAGGCCTCATGGTACCACTACCTACTCGCCTGATGCCTTCACTCACCAGGCATCCAGCGTGCATAGTTTGCACTACTATTTGTTTTATTGTTTGTTTTGTCTTGTTTGCAACCACTTGGTTTATAGAGTTAACAGGGAGACCTGCGTCTTCATAGCATCTTATAGTGGTTTGCCCTCTACAAACCCTACGCTTAGCAGCATGCTACACTAGCACAGTGTGTGTGTTGCCACAGGTACGATCATCCGAAAGTGTTTGTTCCATCACAGCACGTAAGATTGCATTTTATAGTTGCTGTTATACTCAGCACCATGTGTCATTGTTATACATGTTTTTGTGCTGTCTTCTTCCTCCCACAGGTCTTTTTCCGCTGCGGTGTTCGCAAGTCCGCAGACACCTGGTCCACACACCTTAGCGAGTGTGTAGGTAATCAACCTTTTTAATTTTTCACCCATCACGTGGCACCTTTCACTTTGCCACTCACTCCACTCACTGGTCCTGATGAAAGCCCCTTACATCTCCATGAAGGCTGAAACATGTAGACCTACAACACTAACAACTATTAGAAAATAATTTCTTTCGTAGTTGCATCACATATCTTGTTTTTAGTATATCCTGAGCCGCCAGCAATAAACTTCCTACGGCAAGGACTCTCAGAGATATTTTTAAAACTTCACGACATCACACTCTTGCACCACACCAGCTCCGCTGTAGTCAGGCATTGTAGCACAACCGGGGGGCATTCGGCCACCCGGTTGGGACCCCAATGATGAAGCATGACACCAACTAGGTTGGTGTGTGAGGGGTCTTTTAACTTACCTAGTGGGTTCCCAAGCACTGTCTGACAGTGATCGTATCAAACATCTTTGGGATCGTCCAACATTGATAAAACTGACATATATACAGGGGATACGGACGCACCCCACGCTTCCCTAGCTCTCTCGTTGTTCTCTACATGACAGCAAATAAACCCACATGACTCAGGATGATTAGTGAGTTTTTAGTTAGACAGTGTATTGTTAGTTATTGGGTTTCGACTACAACACTGATTGAGTTAGTTTCGGTTTGTATTTCACCACAGTACTATTGTGTGGCCTCTGTCTTTCACTCTTATATCATCATTTGAGTTTCACCTGAACATATTCGTGAGGGGTCTGTGATAGTTGTGTGTGACCTTCATTTACGTTGGTTGATCTATGCACCTGGTGAAAACTATATTAACAAGATGTGCTTCTTATCCTTTAGTTGAGCTCCACGAAAAACTTTCTGCCCCTTCTGGCTAATTCCTTTGCTATCTCTTCTAAACAGCACACTAGCCTCATTATAGAGAGACAACGCATATTTTGGCTTCTTGCAACATTTAATTTTGGCTGTGATACAGAATATCACTATATGATCTAAATACTGGGTCCTGAATATTTGTCACTGTTTAACTGAGTTCCCCGACTAATATGGCTTTGTGTTTCCTAAGATGCAAAAATGCCCATGCCATACTCTGTTATTTAATCTGGTTTTTTAATATAGTTTGCATCTGAAACTGCTACGGCCTAAAGGCACTTTGGGTTGATTCACTGGTGCCTTTCTACATGAAATAGTTTATCAGTGGTCAGCACCAATTTAATGTACTGTTGATCATTCTCTGTATCACTTAGAGCATATCCGTAGGGTTTCAGAGTAGAGCGGGTACATTTGCCCATAAACTGGTAATAATTACAGGGCAGTTCATTGTCTTTGTGGCCATTTTTGATTGGCAGCAAGAGTTTGGAGGTTTGACTGTTTACTAGGTATTTATAGAGCTCGGAAACGCCTAAAACCACCCATAGAACGCCTACATGGCACAAAGTACAGAAAGGCAGCTCAGTGCGCTAAATTGCCTTATTTTTTTTTACAGCGCAGTGCAAATAACCATACGTGTTGCATTGTAAGTACCACAAAACTTATATTTCATTGGGTCTGTAATTTTGCAATGGGTCTGCGTCCAAAAACGTGATGCAAAGCCAACACCCACATCTTTGAAAATCAGGTCCAAAATATTTCAAAATATGGGCCATTGTTTCCCAGTGAATCAAAATTTACAGGGCTTACCATGCTTTGCTCCACCCACTTCGACGCTGCTGGCTTGAGATTTGTGTTTGTAGTTTTCTCCACACTCATGGCGAAGAAATCAACTGCCAGGATTTACCTTGTTGATTCCAGGCAGGTAGAAATGAAGCCGTTTTCTTCTATAGGAATATGTTTCTAGCCAAAAATTCCTTTTGTAAATAGGGCCCCTTAACTTTGCATTGGAAATTGTATTGAAGGGAAACCAGTGCAGGCTTTTCAAACTGATGGCAAGCAAGCTTGTTCGGAGGAAACGTATCCTTCCCTCACTGATATGGTCTGGACACCAAAATGCCGTGAACTCGGGAAAGGTTAATGTTCGTGTTCAATCTCAGCCTACTGGTCCTCTGAAAGATCCCTATGTTGTTGGATGACAGGCCTTACATATGCCACCAACACCCTTATTTCCCCTAACACCTCTCCCCTTCCATAAACAATCCTTCCAAAGGGACTGTGATGCACATAACAGTACCCATCTTATACCACAAGTAGGATGTGTTGTGCAGACATGTGTTCTCTTGGTAGAAATGTGCACCATCAGGATATGCTTTAGTCTATCGGATTTTATGCTAAAGCCACCGTCTGGCTTGGTGCCTATCCGACCCTAAAGGTGAGATAAAACCAGCAAAGTATATATTGTATTCACCATCGTATACTGCAGCTAAAATTCCCATCCCATGAAAGATATAGTAAATTCATCAGGGTAGAGATCTGGACGATTTGATTCTGCTGTTTGCTGGATCCTTAAAATGAATTAAAGTTCCTCAATACAGCAATCTATTGCCTAGTCTCTGAAATGTCTTCTTGGAATGCAGCTTAAAGCAATACAGTGCAATCATTTTAAATTATAAAAAACCTTCCTAGGCCAAAAACAGGAAAGTCCATTCACTAACGACATCATAGAGTGATTATAAATGTCTCTAATGCTTCATCAGTCAGTAGCTGTGGAACAATTTAAAGATGCTGCTGCCAATGCAATAACATTCCTCAGACTTGACAAAGGGTAATGGGTAATACAGAGGGGGAAAAGATTAAGGAGCGAAGCACAATTATTCAAATGCATACATTCGGAGCGATTGTTGAAAACAATGCCTGGCGTGATGCAACGTATGCAGGTTTCAATGGAAATATGAGCATTAAAGGTTCATAATAAGAGAACCTTCAAGCTCATTTTGGAAATCGTAGGGCAGTTGTAAATAAATATATACTGAAAATAACTTTAAATGTGCAAAAGGTGTTGGAAATGGCTGTCTCTAGTTGGCAATGTATGCACCCTGTTCAAATAGGGACCCTTCCTTCCTGGTCAGGATAAGCGAGTAACCCACCCAAGATACCCTCTGTTCACCCCCTTGGTAGCTTGGCACAAGCAGTCAGGCCTACCTCAGAGGTAATGTGTAAAGCATTTTTACATAACACATACAGGGTGAACAGCCATTACAACGCAGCTGTTTCACCTCAAGTCATTACACCGCATGCATTACAACGCATGCGATGTAGCAACGCGTACCATTACTACGCATACCATTACATCGCATGCGCTTTTACAGCGCATCTGATGTAATGGCTATCAACATCGTTGTGAGGAAACTGAGGCTCTTCCGTTTCCTCACAACGACGTTGAGACGACACAGCCCCTCAGATGATGCTGGAATCAGGAGAGGGGAACCATGAGGAGAGAGGAAAGGGGCATTGGGGATAGGGGGAGGGTCGTGTTGGGTGTAGTGTTTCAGTGTAGGGAGCGGACTGAGGGGCTGGGGAGGGTCGTACTTGGGGTAGTGTTTTAGGGTTTAGGGTAGTGTTGTGGTGTTTGTGTAGTGTAGGGTAGTGTTTTAGGGTTTAGTGTACTGTCGGGGTTGTGCAGGGTAGTGTTTGAGAGAAGGGACTGGATTGGGGATAGGAGGAGGGTCGAGCAGGGGGTAGTGTTTTAGGGTTTAGGGTAGTGTTGTGGTGTTTGTGTAGTGTAGGGTAGTGTTTTAGGGTTTAGTGTAGTGTCGTAGGTCATGCAGGGTAGTGTTTGAGTGTAGGGACCGACTGGGGGTAGGGGGAGGGTCGTGCAAGGTGTAGTGTTTTAGGGTTTAGGGTAGTGTTGTAGTGTTTGTGTAGTGTAGGGTAGTGTTTTAGGGTTTAGTGTAGTGTCGGGGGGTCGTGCAGGGTAGTGTTTGAGTGTAGGGACCGAACTGGGGGTAGGGGGAAGGTCGTGCAGGGGGTATTGTTTTAGGGTTTAGTGTAGTGTCGGGGGGTTGTGCAGGGTAGTGTTTGAGTGTAGGGACCGAACTGGGGGTAAGGGGAAGGTCGTGCAGGGGGTATTGTTTTAGGGTTTAGGGTAGTGTTATGGTGTTTGTGTAGTGTAGGGCAGTGTTTTAGGGGTTGGAGTAGTGTGGGGGTATTGCAGGGTAGTGTTTGAGTGTAGGGACCGGACTTGGGGGTGGGGGAGGTTCGTGCTGGGGGTAGTGTTTTAGGGTTTAGGGTTGTGTTGTGGTGTTTGTGTAGTGTAGGGTTGTGTTTTAGGGTTTAGTGTAGTGTCGGGGGTCGTGCAGGGTAGTGTTTGAGTGTAGGGACCGGACTGGGGGTAGGGGGGAGGGTCGTGCAGGGGTTAGTGTTTTAGGGTTTAGGGTTGTATTGTGGTGTTTGTGTAGTGTAGGGTTGTGTTTTAGGGTTTAGTGTAGTGTCAGGGGGTCGTGTAGGATAGTGTTTGAGTGTAGAGATCGGACAAGGGGTTGGAGGGTCATGCTGGGGGTAGTGTTTTAGGGTTTAGGGTAGTGTTGTGGTGTTTGTGTAGGGTAGTGTTTTAGGGTTTAGTGTAGTGTCGGGGGTATTGCAGAGTAGTGTTTGAGAGTAGGGATCGGACTGGGGTAGGGAGAAGGATGTGCTGGGGGTAGGATTTTAGGGTTAAGGGTAGTGTTGTGGTGTTTGTGTAGTGTAGGGTAGGGTTTTAGGATTTAGTGTAGTGTCGGCGGTCATGCAGGGTAGTGTTTGAGTGTAGGGAACGGACTGGGGGTAGGGGAACGTTGTGCTGGGGTAGTGTTTTAGGGGTTAGGGTGGTGTTGTGGTGTTTGTGTAGTGTATGGTAGTGTTTTAGGGTTTAGGGTAGAGTCGGGGGGTCGTGCAGGGTAGTGTAGTGTTATTGTAGGGAGAGGACTGGAGGTCAGGGGAGAGTCGTGCGGGGTACTGAATTAGGGTTTAGGGTAGGGCAGGGTAGGGTCACTTACCTTTCAAACTTTTACCATGAGTATACCTTTACTATGCATGCCTTTGTGTTGAAATGGCATGCGTGGTAAAGGTATAGTCGTGGTAAAAGTTTGCGATGTAATGGTATGTTGTTGTCATTTGTATTGCGTAGTAATACCCGTGTTGTAATGGCACGCGTTGTATTAATATGCGATGTAATGAGTCATATTCCACATACAGTACCACAGTGAAAACACTACAAATGGACACCACACCAGTTTAGAAAAATAAAGTATCTCTATCTAAACCAAACAAGACCAAAACGACAGAAATCCAGCATATGCAACTCAAAATATGACTTTTTAAAGGTCTAAGCAATTTTGGCCATAGAAAACTATGAATGCGTGATTTTTACACAAAGTACTGTAAATGCATCAAAATCCACAAGGCAAAATAGACGCAGAGGAGGGAAGCGTTGGAAAACACAGCGATGCATCAGTTTCTTAGGCCTTGGGGAGGCGATGCTACAAACAGAAGAAGTGATGTGTCGTATCCCGACTATGGGGGGGGAAGATATCCATTGATTCCAAGACGGTTCTGGTCTGAGATGCTGCGTCAGGAAACACCTGGTGCACATGTGCGATCCATGGACATCAGAATACGCTGGAGGTCAATGCGGTGGTGGCAAACAGGGGCTGAGTTGATTTCTTCAGGCACGGTCCCACGATGCGTCAATTCTTTCAGCAGCCAAGCATGGCCTGCGTTGGGGTCAGTGTGGGGATCTCAGACTTTGGAGACAAGGTGCACTGCGGCAGTTTCTTCGGCTGCTGACAGGCACTGCATTGATTTATTTGGCCGCACGGTGGCAGTGCATGGAAAGTTCTCCCACAGGGTATGCTGCGTCGGAAAAACATCAAACTCATTTTTAGAAAAAAGTTTTGTTCACACATGTTTCTGTGTAGAGCAAATCAGTTATACTAACATGTGTGATACACAGTAACCTTGAAAAAAAAATTATAAGAAAACCAAGTTTTATTAAACGTAAGTTATTACAACAAAACAAACTATAAGTGTTTCTCAAAGGAGAAAAGACGAGTGAATACACCTTAGGTGAAAAGACAAACCAAAACCGAAATCAAAGACGGAAGGGCGGTGTATAATATGAGCATACACAGTATATTGGTTGCTTTATATCACAAGAAGGCAGTTTTGCATTCAATAAAATGAAAGACACAGGGAATTAATCATTGTATCATAATTGCAAAAAAACAGTCTGCCTTTGTACATATGTCAACGGCGTTTCGACCCTTGAGTGAATGTGAGGGTCTCATCAGGACTAGAAATGCCTAGGGTTGGCTGAGAAAGTGGACAGTGGGTCCACAAGGAGGGGACCAATAATTATTCTTGGTCAGAGGAACTGGTGTAAGCTGAGAAGGGGCAGCAGTACCCCTTTGGAACCCTTCAAGGACTAATATGCGTCTACAATGGACTTTCTTCAAGGATATCATATTGTATGACATTTTTCTTATAATTTCTTTTTCAAGGCTACTGTGTATCACACATGTTAGTATAATTGATATGCTCTTCACAGAAAAATGAATTCCATGTGAACGCTTTTTCCAAGTACAACTTGTTACCCCTGTTCACATGGACACAATGGTTGCTCTTGTGTTTTTTTAAATATGCATCAGAAAAATGGGCACAGGAAGAGCAAAGTGTTGATTGCGATGTCTTCTTAATGCTTAACCTCCAAGAGCCCAGAACTGGATTTGGCACCACAAGACAGATCAGAACTCCCAGCAGTGGAATTCAAGGATGCAGCAGGTGAAGTCTGTGTGTCCCTGAGTCTCCTTAAAAGGAGGAAAGCTCTACTTCAAGCCCTTGGAGAATCTTCTCAAGCAGGATACAGCAAACTAAAAGTCCAGTCCTTTCCAATGCCCACAGACAGAAGCAACAACTGCAGGCCACACCCAGAAAAGCAACACAGAGCCAAGGGCAGTACTCCTCCTGATAGCTCTTCAGTTCTTCTTCTTAGCAGGGTCCTCTTGATCCATAAGTGTTCTGAAAGTCTCGAGTTTTAGGTCCAATATTTATACTCCTTTTGGTCTTTGCAGTCTTTGTAATTTACAAGTCCTTGTCCTGCTTGGTCTTGGCTCCAGACACACTCCAGGGGGGTGGAGACAGCATTGTGAGAGGGCAGGTGCAGGTGACAGCTCCTCCCACTCCAGCTCAGGAAGGCCCATCAGCATGGTGACGGGCACACCTCAACTACTTTTGTGTGGCTGTCCAGAGTGAATGCAGAAAAAGTCCCCTGTCAGTCTAAACCAGACATTGATTCCACAGGCAGGCAGAGGCACAAGATGGATGAACAAGAAAATGCCCACTTTCTCAAAGTTTTTATACACAAAAGGTTTCTAGTGGCACAAGTTGAACACACAATTCGACATACAATGAGCTGGTGTTTTTAATCCACAAGCTCGTGTGGTTTATTTCACAATTATTCACATATTTTTGAAAAGCAATATACACATTAACAGTATGTCATGTTAAAGAACACAATTTTGCAGTTTAACATTGCATACATGAACAATTAAGAATTGTTGGACACTACACAAAATTGAAAAAATAAATGAGCACAATTGGACAAAACACAGATCACCAGTGCCATATTGATAGATAAACACACTGGGGCGGAGGTCATCTGAGGTATACAGACATCAAGTATCAACAGTCTCCTGCCTATGTGTGCAGCCCTGGGACTTTGAGATTGAAAGTGTTCGCACTAGAAGAGTAATTCTTTATACACTTTTCTCCACGGGCACTTGTAAGTGTATCTTGTCTCAGAGGCTGGGGTCAACTCGTTTCCAACCCCACATTCATTGTGGGGTTTTCGTCAGGACCTGGACTTGGTGGTATCTATTTACAGGAAAAACAAAAAATAGTGGGAAAGGTGTTGGTTACTAACACCTAACTGTCAAATTAAATGATCCACCCTTCAGTGCTTAAAGGTGTACCTTTATATAGGAACTGATCTTCCCTTTTGGCTTTGGTGGGGAGATGGTGAAGCAGGGGCCGAATGGTTGCTTGTGAAAATAAAGATTACAATGGGATGTTTGCACATAACTCTTTGTGGTGTGTGACAATGCATATGCGGAAACATTGCATTAGCAGTGAACGGGTTAATTTCAAAAACGACTTGCCTACATCAGCTGTTGATGTGAATTGTTATAGTACAAGGGTCTGACTTTCTTCAGTTTTTTATCTGTGGAAAAGCAAATGACCTTTTAATTTGTGTCTTGAGAGCGGGTGCTGGATAATTGCTTTTGGCGCGTGCAGTAGGAAATCACAGGTTGCGTGGAGACCCAGATTTTGGGTGCGGCTATTTCAAGTTGAAAAAGTGTTTGGAAAACATTTCTCAGTGCGTGCCAAACGTTTTTGGCAAACCGCGTGAGTTCAATGGCGCGTGTGCTGTCTGACTTGCCTTTGCGTCAGTACTGCAGTTTAGTTTCAAGTTGGAGCGCCTTTGGAAAACATTTCTGCGTTGCATATGGATGCGGAAACGCGTGAAATACATCACTCATCTCGCGCTACTGCCTTTGTTTTAACAGTTTTATTAAAAGTTAGTTCGCATTTAAATGTTCTTTTATGTTCTTTTATGTCATTGCGGCCCCCGGGGGAAGAAAGGTCAGCAGACTAGTCTTCCCCCGGGGATTTCGTGCAAGGGAAGGACAGGGAAGGAAGGGGTGGGATAAGGGGTGGGGTCGTTAGGTGAGGATAAAGGGGGCTGGGAGAGGAAGTCCTTCCTCTTCCTTTGCCCAGCGCCTCAGGGTGGGAGATAGCTTTGTTTGGGGCTCGTGTGGGAGTGGTGCAACGGAGAGAGGCGGCCCTGTTTGGCGACGGGTGTGGCCTGGAAGCGTGGAGGCGGTCGAAGAGGCTTGGCGGCTGGTGCAGCTTTCGGGTGCGGAGGCGGTCGAAGGCATCGATGGAGGTAGGAGCGGGGGCCCAACCCGACGACGCTGCAGTGCGTGCTGCGCTGCAGCTCCTCGGCCGCGCGGGGAGATCGGATCTCCTGCGGCCGGGTGTTCTCGAGCAGGCGTGGGTCGGCATGACCCGGACTCCGCGCTCGGCATCCGCGGGGGTGGCGGCGGCGGCTTGCTTAGAGGAGCCACCACCGAAGAAACATGCGGTTTGCGCGCGGGGGGGCCAGGAGCACAGGCACGACTGGGAAGCGCGGGGCACGGCGTCTGAGCCTCCCAACACTGGGAGGTGGTGGTGGTGGGGTGGGGGAGGGGGGATCGGGGGGGCGGGCTGGGTGTAGAGCCAGGTACCGGGGGCACCCTGGGGGCGAACACAGGAGGAGCACGTGCGGCGAGGGGGGGGCACCTGTTCGGGGAGGGAGGGTGGGCCTGGTGTAGTATAGTGAGGACAGTGATCAAGGGGGGGAAAGCGAGGAGCAGGTGGGGGAGGATTTTTCCCTGTACCTTTCCGGCAGTGAGTCAGCGAGGGGGAGGGGGGAGGGTGGGGGGAGCAGCCCACGGACTCCTTGGGTGGGGGCAAGGGGAAGGCTGGGGGGCGGGAGGGCAGAGGTAAGGGCCCGGCGAAGGCGGCGGTGGAGCCCAGGAGTGGGGCGGGAGGCTCCAGGCCCCTCCAGGGGTACGGGGCCAGACCACAGGGGTAAGGGGGGGCACAGGGGGGAAGCCAGATGGGAGGACAGGTGGGAGGGGATGTCGTTGGAGGAGCGCATCCGGGAGCAGCACAGGATCATTGAGGAGAGATGTGTGAGGCCAGGGAGGGACCGTCGGGGGGTTGCCGGGGGTGGTGTGGATGGGGGACGGGGCATCGGAGCGCGGGCGCAGTGAAGGTCAGGTGGCGGTTCAAGGATGGTGGGTGTGGGTAGATGAGTCAGGGACTGACTGGACGTCTCAGAGACCTGATGGCGCTGGGGCCCCCTCGGACTGTGCCGGTCCCGGGGGGGGGATCCAAGCCAGCGACGGTTGCTGGTAGAGGCCAGGGTGGGCACAAGACGGCCTCCAAGCGCCGGGGCGAAGCAGCAGGGGGGTCCGCGGCGGGCCTGCCCTCCAGCGAGGGAGCGGGCATCATCGGCGCCGGAATGCGAGTTTGTGCAGGGTGTGGAAGGAAAAGGTGTGAAGCGAGTGGTGTGTGAGGTACAGAAGGAGCGGTGTGAGGACGACCTTGAGGAGGACGAGCTGGATTACGAGTCGGAGAGTGAGGAGCTGGAGGAAGGTGAACTGCGTGAGGTGCATGAGGTGAAGGGGAAGGCGGCAACCCGGAAGTTTGGTGTATTACAGGCTCCAAAGGCCAGCTGTAGCGGGATGCAAGCGGAAAGGAAGGCAACCCCCGTGTCCGGAGGTCAGGTGCAGAAGGCGCCAAGACACGTTGCAGGTGAGGGCGCTTGGTGGGGGGCATGGGGGGGACAAGGTGGGGCGGAAGAAGACGTGTAGGTCTGTGGGGGTAGGTGATGGATCGGTGCGGGAGGTTGGAGCACCTCCCAAGAAGGCGGACGTGGGGGAGAAGGCAAGTGACTCGTGGGGGCCGGCATGCAGACGGACAAGGTGGGGGAGACAGACGGGAAGGAGGAAGGGGGTGAGAAGCATAAAAAGAAGCTGCCTTACATGGGCCTGGTGATGCCTTTGGGGTCGCATTTGTCGGAAAAGACGAGGACGAGGATTTGGAAACATGAATATGTGGATGTGTTCAAGTTGTTACACAGGGAAATACAGGCTAAGGAGGGTTCGAAGGAAGAGGAGTGGGAATTGACGAGACGGCCGCGGGTACCAGTGAATATGGAAAATTGGACGTCTGCCTTTTTGATTTACGCGAGCATATATTGCGAAAAGCACCAGGACAGGGCTATCGCGTTATTGAAATATATGGATATTATCCGCAAAGCGCAGATGCACTTTGGAGGTTTTGCTTGGCTTAGCTATGACGAGGAGTTTCGGGCCCGGGTCAGTGTTAACCCGGATAAGCCCTGGGGAGAGGTGGACCAGGAGTTGTGGGTACAGTGGATGTCTTCGACGCAATCGTCCGCGTCCACGCATACGGCTAGTGGGCTTCCGGTGACGTATCGGCCTTTTCAGTCACATCCCGCCCAATCTGGGGCGGGGGGAGGACAAATTGGCGTCGGGGGTGTGGGAGGACAGGCTTCCACTGCAGGCGCAGCAGGACAGTCGACCAAGAGCGGGGGAGTTACCACGGGGGCCTGTTGGAACTTTAACTAGGGTTTCTGCACCCGCCACCCGTGTAAGTTCAAACACGAGTGTTCTAAGTGTGGAGGGTGGCACCCAGTCACACAATGCTTTACACTGGCCACTCCCTCTGAGCAGTGGCAGATTACCTAAGGTAGGGGACAGGCTGGGCCAAAGGGCTCCTACGCCAGTTAGGGTGGAGACCATGGGTCAATGGCTCGCCCGATATCCTGACAGGGAGGCGGCGCTGAAGCTTTACTGGGGGTTCACAGAGGGGTTTCGGGTGGGGTATCAGGGTCCGCGGGAGCGCAGATGGGCAGAGAATTTGAGGTCAGCAAAGGACTTGCCGGGGGTGGTGGAGGCCAAATTGCAGAAAGAAGTACTGGAGGGGAGGATTGCCGGCCCGTTTGACACGTGGCCGATGCCCGAGCTCATCATATCCCCCTTGGGGGTGGTACCGAAAAAGGAGCAGGGGGAGTTTCGCCTGATTCACCACTTGTCATGGCCGGAGGGGTCGTCGGTGAATGACTTCATCGCGGTGGAGGATTCCAGGGTGCTGTATGTGTCGGTGGATGATGCAATTGAGCTGGTGAGGGCTTGTGGCAAGGGGGCGGAATTGGCTAAATGTGGCATCAAGTCTGCGTTTCGCCTCCTGGCCATTCACCCGGTGGACTTTCCATTGTTGGGGATACAGTTTGGGGGGGTGATTTTTGTTGACAAGGTTTTGCCCATGGGCTGTGCGGTATCCTGTGCTTTGTTCGAAACCTTCAGTTCATTCCTGCAGTGGGCCTTCACGGACAGATCAGGGCACCGGCTGGTGTCTCACTATTTGGATGACTTCTTGTTTGTGGGGCGCGGGCAGTTGGGCGAGTGCGGGGAAGCTTTGTGTCAGTTTCAGCGGCTGGCTGGCGATTTTGGGGTTCCCTTGGCACCGGAAAAGACTGCCGCGCCTAGCTGTTGCCTGTCGTTTTTGGGGATTGAGTTGGACTCCGTCGCGTGGGTGGCGCGCTTTCCCCGGCAGAAGCCAGAGGAGATGCAGGTCTTTTTGCTACAGGTGGTTGGGCAGCGGAAGATTGACTTGAGGTCAGTGCAACGGTTGTTGGGTTGGCTGAATTTCGTGTGTCGCGTGGTGCGGGCTGGCAGGACTTTTTGTCGGCGGTTGGGTCTGGCCATGTCAGGGGCGGTGCTTCCCCATCACAGAGTGCGGATTTCCATGGGCGTTCGGGCGGATCTGCGGATCTGGAACGTGTTCTTGAGCGACTTCAACGGGGTGTCATTGGATTTTGTGGATGACGACATGGTGTGGCAGGTGCAGATCTTTTCAGATGCGGCTGGGGCGCAAGGTTTTGGCATTTTCTGGGACAGGGGTGGTGTGCGGAGCAGTGGCTGGCGCACTGGTTGACACAGGGCGGGAGTATTGCTTTCTTTTGAGTTTTTTCCGCTGGTGGTCGCGCTGCAGGTGTGGGTGCCGGAATTTCAGAACAGATCGGTGTTGTTTCATGTGGACAACCGAACGGTGGTTGACCTGGTAAATAATCAGAGGGCGAGGGATCTGCGGGTGCTGCGCTTGCTGCGAAGTTTTATGCTGCTGTGTCTGCGTTTCAATGTGCTGTTTCGCGTGAAACATGTGCCGGGCGCTAGCAATGACATTGCAGATGCACTGTCTCGTTCGCAGTGGCAGCGTTTCAGAAGGTTGGTGCCAGGAGCACAGTTTTTCAAGACCAAGGTGCCGGAGGGTATCTGGAGCTGGGGGGAGTGAGAGTGGTGGAGCTGGTTGAAAAGTCTGTTGCGGATTCCCCAAGGCGCGCGTATTATTTGGCTTGGGCTGAGTTGGGTGCCTTTTTGGGGTGGTCAAAGGATGCTTGGTGTATGTTGCAGGAGGACTGTAAGGAGGGGGTGATACGGTATGTATTGGACTGTATGGACAGGGGTTTGTCACAAGTTACGATTGCAGGGAAGTTAGCGGGTATTTCTTCTATGGCATGGTGTATTTGGGGTTTGATCCTGCACTAAGTGAGTTGCTGAGTAGGATGTTGAAGGGTTGGGGGAGGGTGCGGGGGGGAGTTGGGGGGGCAGCCTTGCGCGCAGCTATCACGTTTGATTTGCTGTTGGAAATCTTGGCGGAATTGAGTTTTTGTTGTTATGACGTGGCTGAGTTGGCGTTGTTTCAGTTGTGCATGACGTGGATGTTCTTTGGGGCATTCCGGGTTTCTGAGTTGTTGGGGGCTAGAGGGGCTCCGGGTAGGGGGTTTGATGATGTGCGAATGGATGGGGTGCGGCTGGGTATCTGGCTGGGGCGGTCCAAGACAGACCAGGCTGGAAGAGGGAAATGGGTGTGGTTGTGCGAGTCGGGAGGGGCAGGAGCTTGTCCGATGCAAGAATGGAGAACTTTTTGCGGGCAGGTGGGCAGGAGTGAAGGAGAAATTTTTTGTCATGCTTCCGGGAAGAGGGTCACGGCGTATCAGCTGCTGGCAGTATTGCGGATGGCATTGAGGCGCCTGGGTAGGGACCTGGCTGGGTATGGGATGCACTCTTTCCGGCTTGGTGCGGCGACGGCGGCAGCTCGGCTGGGGTGGTCCTGGGACAAGATCAGACAGATTGGTAGGTGGAGGTCGCGCTGTTGCGAGTGGTACGTGAGGAAGTAGAGCGGCGAAGCGCGTAGGGGCGCGAGGGCTGCTGGAGCGGTTCTGTTCTGTTCGTGTTTCTAATTTTTTTTTCTCCGTAGGTTGCGTGGGGGGTCCGGGAGCCAAGACGTTTACCTGGATTGTTGGACATTCCTTTGTGCATTGGGCCTCCAAATATTCCGACAGGCAGGTGTACGGTCGTAGCCTGGGCCTGCGCAGCACTCATCATGAGGTACATTGGTGGGGCAAAAGTGGGATGCGCTGGGGTGAGCTACTGCCCTGGCTGACAAAGAAAGTTTTGCAGAGGGGTTGTCCGGACTTGCTCGTCATCCATCTGGGGGAGAATGATATGGTGAGACAGTCAGGGGTGTCATTGCTTTACTTGATGCAACGGGATCTGGAGGCTATGAAACACAATCTGGCTGGCGCCTGCATTGTGTGGACTGAGTTCATCCCTCGTCGGATCTGGAGGGGGGCTTTGAAGCCTGCAGCGGTGGAACGAGCCCGAAGGAAATTGAATAGGGCAATGCGGGTATTTTGTGAGAACAATGGGATCAAAGTGATTGCGCACACTGGACTGCGGCTCGAGGAGCCCTTGCTTTTTAGGGACGACGGAGTGCACCTTTCGCACATGGGCAATGCTTCCTACATGATGGAGTTGAGGGATGTCATCAGCGGATTATGGAACGAGTCGATTTGGTGTCGGAGAGAGTGAGGGCGAAAGGTCACTGGAATGGGGTGGGGCAGGTAACCGCCCTCCGGGGGTTCCCTGGTTGGCGGATTAGGAGGGGGGAGGAGTCCATGACGGGCATACTCACCCTTCCGGGGAGGGGGATACTGGTGAAAGGTGGGGGTGCGTAATACCAGTATACGACGGATGGAGATGATGGAGGAGGTTGGAAGAAAAGTGAGGAAGCGAATGGGATAAGTGAGGAGGTTGCTGTGTGAAGTGGGATGGAGTAGTTGGAGTATGGGAGAGAATGGAAGAATGAGAGTTATGTTGTGGGGGATTGTTGGGGGTTTGTTTGATGTTTGGTTATGGTTGTTCAACCCTGTCCTAATAAATGGCCTTTTACGCTAAATACCTTGCGTGGAGTGATTATTGCGCGATGCGGCCCCCGGGGAAGAAAGGTCAGCAGACTAGTCTTTCCCCGGGGATTTCGCGCAAGGGAAGGACAGGGAAGGAAGGGGTGGGATAAGGGGTGGGGTCGTTAGGTGAGGATAAAGGGGGCTGGGAGAGGAAGTCCTTCCTCTTCCTTTCCCCAGTGCCTCAGGGTGGGAGATAGCTTTGTTTGGCCGCCCGCCCACCCAACTGTCGATGGAATCGATGGAGGAAAATAATTTTTCTATAAGTGTGCCAGTTTAGGACGGGTTGTGAGGGAGTAGAGCGGATTTGGGTGGGGGGAGGAGTCCATGACGGGCATACTCACCCTTCCGGGGAGGGGGATACTGGTGAAAGGTGGGGGTGCGTCATACCAGTTTACGACGGATAGAGATGATGGAGGAGGTTGGAAGAGAAGTGAGGAAGCGAATGGGATAAGTGAGGAGGTTGCTGTGTGAAGTGGGATGGAGTAGTTGGAGTATGGGAGAGAATGGAAGAATGAGAGTTATGTTGTGGGGGATTGTTGGGGGGTTTGTTTGATGTTTGGTTATGGTTGTTCAACCCTGTCCTAATAAATGGCCTTTTACGCTAAATTCCTTGCGTGGAGTGATTATTGCGCGATGTAAACCGCACTTAAACTTGCCTGTTTTCAAAACGCTTCGTGAAACCATATTCCAGAAACAATCATAGTCGTGTGAGGCTTGAAATGTAGAATGTTTATGGCTTCTGGTGTTGTAACAAACCCCGGATTGGACTTGGGGAATGGAGTGCGTTCCACTGAAGTTGCTAATGCATTCTGGGCAATTGAGTTTCTTGGATCCACCCTTGGGATTTTTCTCATATCCTTGTTATTTCAGTCATCTCATTTAGCCCGTTCATTACTGTATCAAATTTCATAATTAGGTAAGCTTCTTTTCGTAGACCCAAACCTTCCATAGGTTTATACTTTCTCAAAGTGGCATTTTCAAACACACAATTTCTAACACACCTTTTCTAAAAGATTTGTTTTGAAATTCTGAGCTCAGGGATCTTCGTTCCACCCAACCTGCCCTGGCCACCATCCCACAGTTTCACAAGACCGGAACCGGAGGAAGATCCTTCTCCCACCTCGCCTCAAAGACCTGGACCACCCCGCCCCTCCACCTCAGGCATTCCCAGTCGGGCACCTAATTCAGGAAGGATCTCAAGACCTGGCTCTTTGACTGAACCTCCATACCCAGGCGGATCAGCAGCCCCCCGGGCCCCTCTCAGTGCCTTGAGACCCTCACGGGTGAGTAGCCATGCTTTACAAACCCCTGATTGATTGATTGATTGATTGACAGAGCCCAAACTCCTACTCTCTAGCTGTTCCGAATTGAAAGTTACACTTGTAAAATGCTCCAATGCAGCTCCAATGATAGCCTATGGGAGAGCTAGTTCTTCTAGATAGTGAAAAGCGAAATTGGCAGCAGGACATGTAAAACACACCAGTACGTGTCCTACATTTCACATAGGAGTACCTTGGGCCTACTTTAAGGGTGTCTTACATGAAGCAAAAGAGAAGGGTTGGGCCTGGCAAGTGGATGCACTTGCCAGGACGGCATGGCAGTTTAAAAGTGCACTCACAGACACTGCAATGGCAGGCCTGAGACAACTTTACAAGGCTACTCATGTGGGTGGCACAACCAGTGCTGCAGGCCCACTAGTAGAATTTGATTAACAGTCCCTAAGCACCCATAGTGCACTTTAGTGGGGACTTACCAGTAAATCAAATATGCCAATCATGGATAACCAATAAGAATAACAATTTACACAGAGAGCACTTTCCCTTTAGCACTGATCAGCAGTGGTATAGTGCCCAGAATGTCTAATCCAGCATAAACTAAGTCCAGAACACAATAACAAAAAGCACGAGGTAGAGGCAAAAAGACAGGGGAAACCACGCCAAGGATGCCAGGTCTAACAAAAAGAGTTGATAAATTACAAACATTAATCTTCATACACCGATCAGGGCCATAGTTATTTTTAGTCACTGTCTTTTATTTACTCTGTTGACACGACACAATTTACCTGACTATTTATACAATTTAAATGGAAAATGACAGCTAAAAAACGAATTTCAAAGAAAGGTTTGACACCATGTGAGTACAACATAAATCTCCAATTAGTACACCTGTTCGTATCTTTTGTAGGGAACAAATTGAAAAGAATAGGCAAACACTGGACAATGCATAAGCCTTCAAAATCTCAGCTTTTAACATTCTGGTGTGAAGGTACAACGGGGAGGCATGGAGAGCCCTTGGACGAAGCAACTCAGTGCATGGCACAGTGGTGCTTCTACGAAAGAGTGCATCTCTTTACTCGTTGCCGCAAGCAAAGCAGCTTAAATTATTTTTTGACTTCAGCGGAATTGAGCATTTGAAGGCGTCAGAAAAGACTTGCTAGGGGTGTGTACCTGAATGCGTTATCACTGCCACTTCTCTCTTTGCTTCACTCTTCTCTCACTGCCCCATCCTCCTCTATCTTACCCATATTGTTGTCTCTACTTCTCTTTCACTCCACCCATCCCACATCCCAATTCATCTTCTTTTCTGCCTTATCCTCCTGGCATACTGCCTTTCTCCCTGAACCTCGTCCTCTCTATGTTTCTCTCTACTCTCACTCTCACTCTCCACCTTACCTTCCTCTCTCTTTTCATGGCACCCTTGCCTCTATCTCTGCCTCAGCCTTCTTTATCTCGCTTTCATCCTCACCCTTCTCCATCTCTCCACGTTACCCATCACTCACTATCTTGGCCTTACTCAACTCTGTCACTCTCTCTCACCGTTCCCTCTCCTTGCCTCCTCTCTCTTTGCCCCAAAATAGCCTCTCCACATTTCCTCATACCTTTCTTCACCTCAGCTGCCTTTCTGCCTCTCCACCCAAAAGTTATGTCTCGGCCTCATCCTCTGTTCTTCCTCTAAATCTTCTCTTTCTACTCTTTGTTCACTCTCTGCCTCACCCTCCTTTGTATTCCCTTCATCCCTCTAGCCACCTCAATATCTTCACTCCCACCTCCTCCCCTTCATTCCTCTGTCTCTCCTCGTCATTCTCTCTCTATCCGCGCCCTTCGCTCTCACCCCCGACCTCCAATCTTTTCTCACCTTCCTCTCTCTGCGTCACCCACCTCTAGCTCCCTCTGCCTTCACTCTCCCTCACCTATGTGTCAGGGGCGTAACACAGGCCCCCGCAGCCCCCGAGGTGATGCGGGGCCCCCAAACTGCAGGGGGCCCCCTCACAGATGGGGCTCGGCAGAGAGCCGAGACAGCTTATTGGATTAGCCCTGCCCTGCTGCACAGATCAAACCTTTGTGTGGTTGCTGCTCCCTGTCTAATGCAGTGGCGGTGCGTCCATTGGGGGCGTTGGGGCGTTGCCCCACGCACAGTCACACAAAATAATAAATTATAATTCCCCAATAAATTGCAAATTGCAATAAATGCAGCGCAGCGCACTAGTAGTGACTGAAGTGACAAGCGAGCGCGCGCCAGCGCACTCCCTCGCAGTCTGTGGGTGGGTGTGTGTGGGGGCGGGGCTGCCGCTGACGTCGGAATAGCGCAGCAGACATTGATTCAATTCACTGTGCATGTCACGTTTTGGTCTTTATTGTTGAATACTGGCCCGAACATGCGCACACGTGTGTGTGCTGTATCTATAGCACCCATCAACTTCAGCAGTGACTGGGACCCGAGGGTGCGTCTCATGACGCAGCCCCCCGGGTCTAATTATGGGCAGGGAGTAACCCTGCTCTTAAGCCAATCCTGGCGCTGCTGGCGCAGTGGCACTGGTAATGCAGCGCCAGGATTGGCTGAGTCTTTCACCGCGCGCGCAGTGCAGCAGCAGCATGGTCATCATGATGACTCATGGTGCCGCGTATGGCCAATCACACTGCGGCAATGTGAAGCACTGCAGTAGTGATTGGCCATTCCTACGCTGTCGGCGCACCACGTCACCGCGCCAGTGCGCCTGCTGCCAGTGCCACACGAGAGTCGACACTCGACAGACTCGAGACGAGACGACACGCGACACGACACAAGGAGTCAGATCAGATCACTGACTGTCAGAGAGAGTCACCAGTCAGGCAGTCACGAGCACGAGTCGTCGAGACTCTTTATTCTTTCCATATAATGTAAGTAATTTTATTAACAACACTAACAGTATAAGGCATAAAGGCAGTGCAGCAGCAGCGGCGCACGTGTTAATACATTAAACCTAGACCTGCTGGCTTTACCAATGCTTTTTACTCTCTGTGATTTTTTAAATCTTTTCTGGAAGACTGAACCCGTAAAGTTGTAATCATTAGGGCACGGCTCTGAACACTGCTATATTTCATGGCTGCTCCTGAACATGCTGGCTTGATGTCATGTTCCCAAAAATACTAACAATCGGTTCCAGTTTGTCTGTAGAGAATACACATGAAACACTGATCAGTTTGATATCTTTATTGTTTAGTTTCCCTCAATTTTACAATCCTAAATTCATAGTAACTTAAATGACAATACTGTAATCAATCACTTGGAAGACGTTTCGAAAAGCTAGGAGAAAAGGAATAAAACATTCAAATATAAACGACCCTGTTAATTTCTTGTGCATCGCTTAAAACAATGGGCATGTTCTAATATTCTCCTCCTCGCATTTCCTTCTAAAACTACAGGCAACATGTTGCAGGCACATGTTATTGAGATGCTGCAAAAAAAAAATTTACAAGTAGCTGGAAAATGAATGACAATTTGCCCTGTTCCAAAAACACAGTAATAAAGTGCAGTGATAAGAGAAACAATTCTAAGATGAATCCTAATTGAAACCAAAAAAGCTAAAAAGAAGGGCATTGACCTTGGTGACTTGATATTCTGAAAAAATGTGCATTGTTCTGTAATGGAACCTCCTTACTGTTGTGTGGTAATAATGTGAGTTCAGTAACAACCAGTGACTTCATTCTAGCAAAATGTAAATGTACGCTTACTTTTAAAACATCAAACGCTAAAATCATGGAATCAAGGGGGTTGAAAGCAGTCACAGTAGTTGCACGTGTCAGTCAGTGCAAGGTTAACAAACGCAGGTCCTCAGAATCTGCTAGAAACTGTGCAACCATTTCTTCAGGCTCAACGATCCTGGTGCACCCAGACCGCCAGAGGGCCTTTGGGTTTGAGAAACAGTGTCCATTTTGAGGAGCTCAACTGGCCTTTCTATCCCAAGCTTCAGCCAGTGCAAAACCCAAGACTGCTGGCGATTTAAAATGGCTCGAAAAGCTTCTGTGACACTGGGATCCGTGGTTGCATGTTTCTGATTCTGCAAAGGGAGTCTGCTGCAGAAGTCACATGTGCGCTCGATTTACATCTACAATCGCAGGTTCACAAAAACTATTCTGGAACTACTCAAATATTTTCTGCGTTTACTCAAACTGTTCGAGTGCATTTCAGGACTGCTGCAGCGCTCGGTCAGTCCCTTGAATCAGAGAGGTGCAGGCAATGACGTCTAGTAGTAGTAGTGTGTCTCTCTGCCTCTGGCTGATCTAAGTTGATACGCAGGTTCGGTTCCCACCCGTTCCCCCCCTGGTTCAGTTAGTGACGTGTTGTGGCCCCAGCTAATGAGATGATCGCCACTGCCTGGCCGACCATGTAAGTGATGGATTATTTAGGGCCTGTTTACTGAATAAGCAGCTACCTATGTTATATGACATGATCTCTTTATTACTGTAATAACTGCACTTTCTTCATTGCTTTATTAACGTTTCTGCTTTCTCAAATTTGCTTGAAAATGCACCATTTTTCCACTCTTTTTTCAAAATTTTCTCGGGGGGAGAACCCCCCCGAAGCCCCCTTAGGTTGTTCGGGCTCGCTCGCTACGCTCGCTCGCTATGCTGAAGTATGACAAACATTTTACGCCCCACCACTTTCAAATGTCACCGTCCGCCACTGGTCTAATGGCACCGGGAGCCTGCCGCAATTTGAGAGTTGCGGCAACCAGTGAGTGACGAGGCATGATATGTCCTCTTGTCAAGGGTCTAGAGATACTGGCAGAGTATTATCTGTTCTGACTGTCACTGCTGGACAGCGTGTTTTGTAGGAACATGTCTGTTGCCGCCTGAATGGAATCTCAGGAAATGGGCCTTTAAATATGGAAATCTGAATACAAAATCCGTTCAATGATGAAAAGGGCAGGAGAGACTACATAATGCAAAACAATGGAGGAAAAAAGAATACAATGCAATGCGATACATTGTAAATACATACACAATTCAAAGGATAGCTAACAGCAAAATGCAAAATGATGCGGTACTGAACATTCATGTCTTTTCGCCGTGACTACATGTACAAGTATTTCCACGAGGGCCTTCTATTTAGGACTTGATTTTTAGTCAAAAGAAATTGCTCCATTGCTAATATATATATATACTTATATATGGCTCTACTATTCTCAGGTTGTCATGTCTGCTTTTATCATTTTGGGTGTCGTGCACTGTCACACGCTGTATTTTGTTGTACAATTATATTTATAAGTTTGTACGTTTTATGTTTCTTGTACACTCGATATCTTACACTGTCACATACATGGGTTTCATGCAAGTTTATCTCTAGGATTTTAGGACATTTATAATAAGGGGAGGGCGTGGGATGGTTTGGTCACAGTGATGGTATTCTGCACTTTGCGCAAGCACTGCACATTGTCTAGATTTTTTTATCGTACCGGGTCAAATCTGAGCGACTTACTTAAGAAATGGGGCCTTTAAACGACAGCCGATGCACGACACGAATGAATCAGGTACTACCTGAAAGGTCCGATTTAAAGGGATTGCTTGCTTAGGCTTGTGACAGTAACGGATTAGAACGAATCGGTTCACAGGGGCGCACTCATAACCCGGAAAGAAAAGACTGCCCAGTGCTGGAGGCAAATCTACTCAGAACCATATGACTCTGGGCAATAGCTCACTTAGGGTCATATGTGTCAAAATGTTCTTTTGCGATTCTCAAATAGCGATTTTTTGCGAATCACTATTTGAGAATCGCAAAACGCTATGTATATAGGATTTACAAATAATTTTGCGAATCCTACATATTCTTTATCGCGAATCGCAGATTGGGATTCGCAATTAAGGAATACCTCCCCATTCATTCCTATGGGCCTAGAGGCCCATAGGAATGAATGGGAAGACATTCTCAATTTTCGATTCTCAATTAGAGAATCGCCAATTGAGAATGCAATTTCAAGGGTGCCAGGGTGTCAAAAGGACACCCTGTTGCACCCCTGAAATGTGCATGTGTGCACATGTGGCACACATACATGTGGGCCACATGGCACTTTGGAAAATGCAAAAAAGTGCGTTTTTCAAAGAAATCGCAAATTACCACCAACTTGGAGTTGGTGGTAATTTGCGATTTCTTATGGAGAAATTGCACAACTTGGGTGCTTTTTACATCGTATTTAAGGAATCGCAATTTGCGATTTCTTAAATGCTTTCGCAAAATAAGGAATTGCAAAATTTGCAATTCCCTATTTTGCGAGTGCCTTTTGGGATGATATATCCCAAAAGGCTTTTTCGCGCTCGCAAACGGGCCGATTCTGGGAATCGGCCCATTTGCGAATGGGAAATGGGCTTCATACATATGCCCCTTAATATCCCTGACGGCCCCCAGCACCTTGAGACCATTACAGGTGATTAGTTCACGCTTTACAAATACCGGGTTTTTACAATAAGTGAGTCAGTTTTAGACATGTTTTTCATTATTGAAACACTGGGACAGGAGGCAATGCCATAGCACCAGTGCTCCACGAGGAAATCCCACCATATTTTGCCTATCACCATTATTTATAAGGCAAAACCAGAGGAGGATTAAAAATTATATTCAAAGATCAATTGCAGCCATCAACATTGAAGATTTACGGCTTTCAAACTGTGAGTCACTTCTAATATAACTTAATTCTATACATATCATTTCCGTATATTTTCCTATTGTATAGGCCCGCACCAACAGTGCATTCATAGATAAATTCATAAACACAATAACAGATGTATCCATGAAATATTCAAACTTCTAAATCCTTAGAGAATTCAACATATTTTTTGCAGATTAAAAAATGCCTCAAAAAATAGCATGACAACAGGTATGTCAGCTCACAAACTCCCCCAGCTCATCTCAGTACTTACATATAATGTAGGACACACTCTTTAAGCGGTTTTCAACAACCCAGAGTCAGTCAACATCAAATATATATCCTCATTCCTTCGAAAAACCATCATATCATTTATTTTGCTTATAGATACCAAAATACCTATGAACAAACCCCCAAAACATCCCAATAAAAGGAAAATGGAACAAATTGACAAGAAAGAACCTAATATCCACCTCACAACTTGCTTAGACCAGGAAAAGATAACCACAGTAGAAAGATTATATGCTTGGATGAACAACACTTTCTCTACCCAACAAAAGCTCCAAGGATGAATGACGACATAAAAAAGATAAAAAGGAAAACGAGTCCCTTCAACCCCAATGGTGCAAATCAAAAAGTGCTACAAAAAAATACACCTACAAAGTCGCACAAGGATTTAAAAACCAGAATAGCCGTCTACTCAGCCCAGATATAAAAACAATATTGACAGGTTATATATGCTACTACCACACTTGACTTAATGTTTATGCAGTGGGCCTTATACGAGATTGAAAGTGAAAAAAATCATGCTTGAGTAAAAAAAAGAAATTGAGAGTCTCATGCTGAAACAGCGATTCCCCCACCAACCTGCTGCCAAAATCTGAGCTAACCACCCCACCCACCCCACATCAGCAGCAAGGTCTAATCAGGGTCACTGGAATTATGTGGTTGTGCCGCTACAGCATTTTTTTCATAATTATGGATTTGCAGCATTTGCCACATAAGCCATTCCCCGCTGCATAATCTGCAGATTTTAACAAAAAAATGTTTCTAGCTCAAACTGTTCAAAAGTTAGTAAAAACACAGCATCATGTGTTGCTGTGCAGTGGAAGACCCTTCACAAAGGTTGACTGGTTACCGTTCTGTCACTTATTGCTATATTTGGGTGTTAAACTGGTATTAATGAGGTGCAACCAATGCCCAGACAGTGTTAACAAGTGCAAACATAACAAAATAATGAAGAAAAGCTATCACACGTGCCGTATTACATTGCATATTTTCCTTTTCTTGCCGCATAATATAGTCAACGCTGCTGCATAATTGGCACTCCCCTGCTACATAATTCCAGTGGACCAGGGTGTAAATCAGCTAAAATATTTTCTATCCCCAAAGTTCTCATCTTATTTTACAGAGTGAAATTAAACCAGTGGCATAACATAGGTCCCTGCGGTGTGGGGGCAGGGGGTTGGGGGGCGAGCTGCAGGGGGCCCCCTTAGCACAGTACTCAGGACTGAGCGCTCCAGATTAAATCCGGAGGGGGCCCCTCCATGTACCTTGCAGGGGGGCCCCCTCAACTTTCGTTACGCCACTGCTATGTGTCTCCACATTAGGCTCCTCTCAGCATCACTGTCCTGTCTCCACCACACCCTCCTCCTCTCCATCTCACCCTGCTCCTAAGTCTCTCTGCCTCACTCTAATCTTTCTGTCTTTTCTTTGTCTTCCTTACCCATTTCTCCCACCCACTCATAGTCCTCTCTCTCCACCTCACGTGTGTGTTTGTGTGTGTTAGGGTTTTTGGGCCTTGCACTCCTGCCGCTATTAATGTTTTCCTTGTTAGGAGCGCTGCATTGCTCCTTCCCAGGCTGTTTTTGTGTTGAGTGAGTGAAACTCGATAAAAGCCTTTTCACTTCATAAAAAGCCACACAAAGAAGCATTGCTTGTTCAGACGGTTGCAACACCTTGCATTTCAGGGTAAATAAAATACTGAACATATATTTGTCACTTATACTCTTCTGTCACCGTTCATTGTGTATTCAGTAAAACAGAGACCGAAGGAAGTAGAAACAGGCTTGATACTGAACATGGCCATCCCGAAAAATTATGCATCATGCAGTTATTTGTTAAACGTCATCATTGTTAGAAGCGCCTTGTTGTACAGTAGATTCGCCCTTGGAGGAAAATTATAAATATCACCCTTTCATGAGATGAAAATGACTGTGACAGAAGTTATACAGTCATTGTTAGTAGGAACAAGTTTGTGTGATGGAGGATCATACGCTTTCTCTTTAAATACGAGTGTGGGAGTAGATCTTTATTCTTTAATGGAAGCTTCATCATACTGAGCCGGTCCTAGGGCGGTGCGTCCAGTGCCACCGCACCGGGCGCTGACATCAAAGGGAGGGGGTTGACCTGTCTGCAAGTATTCCGGTGATTGATGTTCTTCCGGGAGCGAGATGGAGTGTTGTGTCCAGTGGAAGTTTTGACTCATTATAAAGTAGCCCAGAGGGTTAATATGCCTGTAAAGAACGTGTACCATGCAGATCCAAGAGTGCATATAATGTAAATTGATCAGTGGGTCACTGCTTTTGTGAGAGAGATCCTTCTTTACTTGCAGTTTACAAGTAAAAAAAATCCTAATATAGAACAGTGAGCTTTCAACTTTCATCAAAGAGCTGCATGCAAACTGCAAAGTATAGATTAGAACATTATGATGTTTTACTCCAGCCTTTCATGATCCTAATGTTGCAAAAAGGGTTTATTTGGGTAGAAATCAATTCTTATTACTGAAGAGACCCCACCTCCCATCATGGTGTTACATTTTAAATTCCGAGTTTGTGCTTTTTCAGACCAAGCACTCTCAAACTATACTACCTACCAGTATGGATGATATGTGGCTTCTGCACCTTGTAGTCCTCTGTCTTTATGTAACATTTTCTATACACTGATGTACACAGGTATGATTGATTGTGATGAAGGTGGTCATTGGGGGTGCCAAGAACCATTTTCACACTGGGCGCCATCAGAGCTCAGTAATTTCTTACAGGGGCTTCACTATTACCATCCTACTCCTCACCAAGTGCTCAGTGCTGCATGGGACTGAGGCTGAAACACGGGAAACATCCATTACAACGCAGGAATGACAACGTAGTGCCTTTACAATGCAGTCAGTACCACTATCGTGATGTTATTATTACAACGACTTGCTTTAGGGAACGCAGTGTCGGACTAATGTTGGATTTTAAATCCAACACTTTCCCTACTGATACACCGACTGGAGTTGTAATCGTCATTTAAACTATTCCAAAGTCCAGCGCTTCCCTAAAGCAAGTCATTGTAATGACTTGCGTTGTAATGGAACTCATGGTGACAACCCAGTCGTGGTATTGACTGTGTGGTAAAGCCAGGTGTTGTGTCAGCATGCATGCTAACAGATGATATTCCTGAAACACACAACTAGAGGCAAGTACGTGAGATTGGGTATTTTATTGATCCCACTTGCACCGCTGAATTACGGTCAAAGTAAGAGAATGACCTGGTACTGTAAATTCTGTGGAGGCTGTGGGCGCTATAACGAGTCATCAGAGCTATATGTCTGTCTATCCACTTTCTTAGACTACGTGTTCGAAGAATTAAATCTGCAATCTCTGGGAGCCTGAAGGGTATGGACTGCCAACTTA
This sequence comes from Triturus cristatus, assembly GCF_964204655.1. Lineage (NCBI taxonomy): Eukaryota > Metazoa > Chordata > Amphibia > Caudata > Salamandridae > Triturus > Triturus cristatus. The sequence goes on along the minus strand of NC_140587.1, from coordinate 476,411,080 downwards.
TTTGCTGGATAATTAAAACCCTGGACTTGGCCGGTTTAAAAGCTGGATAAAAGCCAAACTGGAGTGCACTCCAAGGTCTGTCAGCAGGGAAACCTTTTAAGGTGTGGTTAGGGCTGAAAAATCATGGTCAATGTGTTTGTCAATAAATGCACATGCCCTTTATTTACACATTTTTTGGACGTTTATGATAAGTTTTCCGCCGGCTAATTAAATAGCTAGAATTGGATAGTTCGAAAGCTGGATAAAAATGAAAGACAGTTGAACTCCAACAACTGCCAGGAGGAACATTTTTTAGAGGGTGGGTAGCACTGAAGATCATGGTCAGTATGCTAATTTTTTTTTTTTGTTTAAGAATTTTTCTTAAGTTTTCAGGAAGAAACAAAACACAAATATACATAATAATTCAATCAATCAGGAATTCAGAATTATATCTACATAATAAAACAAACAAGTGATGGAAGCATAAATTCTAACAGAAAGAAAGAGAAAAGAAAAGACGAGAGGAAAGAAGAAAAAAAAAGGAGTAAAGGGGAGGAAGGAAAGAAGGAAATGAGAACAAAAATACGGAATAGGAAAGAATAGAAATGTCCTAAAACAAAGTATGCAACAAAGTAGAAGAGGAAAGATCAAAGTTAGAGCAAATGAGCTCATGATGAAAGATAGGAAGTAAATGGTAACCAGAGGAGATCAGATTTGATTTTTTGTGAAAGGAGAGGGGAGGAGACAGAGGCAATTCGATGTTCATCACAAATGAAATTCCACCACGTTAATAACTAAATTTTTGAATTGTCTTTCCATGAAGATAAAATAACTTTGAATGCCAGTGCAATGAAAAGATCAAACAATAAAGAAATAGGAGTGGAATCATCCAGTTCAGGTGATGAGGAACCAAGCATAACATTATGAAATGATAAACTTAAGTTACAATTAAAGATGCTCATGCACTTTGCCCAAAATAACTTCCAAAACTGCATAACATTGAAACAATCATACAGAAGATGTCTCAAAGTGCCAGTATATTTAGAGCAAGACCAGCATAGAGGAGACGAGGTGGGGGAAAACTTGGATATGCACACAGGAGTAATAACCGCTCTATTGTAAATAAAGTATAGGGATTGTGTTATACGAGCAGCAACAGAGACTTTAAATAACTTAGACCATAGCTTGTCCCATACATCAACTGTAAATGAAAGGGATAAATCTAATTCCCAAGCGAGTTCAATGGGGGATTTAGGTCTCTCTGATGAATGTGATAGTAACAATTTATAAACCAGGGCTGCTTTGGGTAAATGCAAAGAAAATATACTATATAGGGGTGTGGGAGGCGTAAGGGATGGAATCGATGAAGGTAAGTCAAAGGACAATAAATGTGATTGTAAAGCGGCTGAAATTACAAGATATTCAGCACGATATGTGTCAGGCAATTGGAACCGCGTTTGCAAATCCAGGAAGGACATAACAGATTGCTGAAGGATCAATTGGTGTACAAAAATAATACCCTTTTCCTTCCAATGTTTGTAGTAGAACGATTTGCCCTTGTATCGGAGAAATTTATTATACCATATCGAGGAGGAGAGAAAACATTGAAATGGAGTTAGACCTTTTGTAAACGTATTATAAAGTACATTTTGGGAGAATTTTATAATCGGGTTGCTGGAAATAAAAGTACAATTAGACATATAAATCACATTTTGAAAAGAAAAATCCTTTAAAGAGGATCGTTCAAAAACAATCCATCTCGGGATATGAGTATGTGCAAAGTCAAAGGATAAGGCGAAGGATTGCTTGATGATAAAAGCTGAGTGGTAGGCCTTGAAATCGGGGAAACGTACTCCACCTTCGGATTTTGGGAGTTGAAGTTTTGTAAGGGCAATACGCGGGTGTTTCTTATTCCATAAAAATTTTACACAGATAGAGTTGACTTGCGAAAAATACCTAAGGGGGATACGAATGGGTAACATAGACAATATATAGAGGACATGAGGGACAATCATCATTTTTATAGTTACAACAAAATGGTCGCACACTGCTGACCTACCTGCGTGTTACCCCAAAGAACTGTGGTCCCTGTAGTTAGCGTCGGCGGATACACCTATGCTCGTGTCGTGAGTGCAAGTGTGAATAGCGTTAGCCATCCCTGGACACGTGTTTCGAGGTAGTTGCCTCTCGTCAGCAGGGAGTAGGAAAGATTGTAGGGTTGCAATGTAAGCTGCTAAAATCATAATCAGGTCTAGTACCTCTCGTAGCAACGCAGGTGCGTAACCTGAGTCCGTCGACTCCCCGGCTCAGAGAGCCACTAAATAGTTACAAAAAAATGGTCGCACACTGCTGACCTACCTGCGTGTTACCCCAAAGAACTGTGGTCCCTGTAGTTAGCGTCGGCGGATACACCTATGCTCGTGTCGTGAGTGCAAGTGTGAATAGCGTTAGCCATCCCTGGACACGTGTTTCGAGGTAGTTGCCTCTCGTCAGCAGGGAGTAGGAAAGAGTGTAGGGTTGCAATGTAAGCTGCTAAAATCATAATCAGATATAGTACCTCTCGTAGCAACGCAGGTGCGTAACCTGAGTCCGTCGACTCCCCGGCTCAGAGAGCCACTAAATAGTTACAACAAAATGGTCGCACACTGCTGACCTACCTGCGTGTTACCCCAAAGAACTGTGGTCCCTGTAGTTAGCGTCGGCGGATACACCTATGCTCGTGTCGTGAGTGCAAATGTGAATAGCGTTAGCCATCCCTGGACACGTGTTTCGAGGTAGTTGCCTCTCGTCAGCAGGGAGTAGGAAAGAGTGTAGGGTTGCAATGTAAGCTGCTAAAATCATAATCAGGTCTAGTACCTCTCGTAGCAACGCAGGTGCGTAACCTGAGTCCGTCGACTCCCCGGCTCAGAGAGCCACTAAATAGTTACAACAAAATGGTCGCACACTGCTGACCTACCTGCGTGTTACTCCAAAGAACTGTGGTCCCTGTAGTTAGCGTCGGCGGATACACCTATGCTCGTGTCGTGAGTGCAAGTGTGAATAGCGTTAGCCATCCCTGGACACGTGTTTCGAGGTAGTTGCCTCTCGTCAGCAGGGAGTAGGAAAGAGTGTAGGGTTGCAATGTAAGCTGCTAAAATCATAATCAGGTCTAGTACCTCTCGTAGCAACGCAGGTGCGTAACCTGAGTCCGTCGACTCCCCGGCTCAGAGAGCCACTAAATAGTTACAACAAAATGGTCGCACACTGCAGACCTACCTGCGTGTTACCCCAAAGAACTGTGGTCCCTGTAGTTAGCGTCGGCGGATACACCTATGCTCGTGTCATGAGTGCAAGTGTGAATAGCGTTAGCCATCCCTGGACACGTGTTTCGAGGTAGTTGCCTCTCGTCAGCAGGGAGTAGGAAAGAGTGTAGGGTTGCAATGTAAGCTGCTAAAATCGTAATCAGGTCTAGTACCTCTCGTAGCAACGCAGGTGCGTAACCTGAGTCCATCGACTCCCCGGCTCAGAGAGCCACTAAATAGTTACAACAAAATGGTCGCACACTGCTGACCTACCTGCGTGTTACCCCAAAGAACTGTGGTCCCTGTAATTAGCGTCGGCGGATACACCTATGCTCGTGTCGTGAGTGCAAGTGTGAATAGCGTTAGCCATCCCGGGACACGTGTTTCGAGGTAGTTGCCTCTCGTCAGCAGGGAGTAGGAAAGAGTGTAGGGTTGCAATGTAAGCTGCTAAAATCATAATCAGGTCTAGTACCTCTCGTAGCAACGCAGGTGCGTAACCTGAGTCCGTCGACTCCCCGGCTCAGAGAGCCACTAAATAGTTACAACAAAATGGTCGCACACTGCTGACCTACCTGCGTGTTACCCCAAAAAACTGTGGTCCCTGTAATTAGCGTCGGCGGATACACCTATGCTCGTGTCGTGAGTGCAAGTGTGAATAGCGTTAGCCATCCCTGGACACGTGTTTCGAGGTAGTTGCCTCTCGTCAGCAGGGAGTAGGAAAGAGTGTAGGGTTGCAATGTAAGCTGCTAAAATCATAATCAGGTCTAGTACCTCTCGTAGCAACGCAGGTGCGTAACCTGAGTCCGTCGACTCCCCGGCTCAGAGAGCCACTAAATAGTTACAACAAAATGGTCGCACACTGCTGACCTACCTGCGTGTTACCCCAAAGAACTGTGGTCCCTGTAGTTAGCGTCGGCGGATACACCTATGCTTGTGTCGTGAGTGCAAGTGTGAATAGCGTTAGCTATCCCTGGACACGTGTTTCGAGGTAGTTGCCTCTCCTCAGCAGGGAGTAGGAAAGAGTGTAGGGTTGCAATGTAAGCTGCTAAAATCATAATCAGGTCTAGTACCTCTCGTAGCAACGCAGGTGCGTAACCTGAGTCCGTCGACTCCCCGGCTCAGAGAGCCACTAAATAGTTACAACAAAATGGTCGCACACTGCTGACCTACCTGCGTGTTACCCCAAAGAACTGTGGTCCCTGTAGTTAGCGTCGGCGGATACACCTATGCTTGTGTCGTGAGTGCAAGTGTGAATAGCGTTAGCCATCCCTGGACACGTGTTTCGAGGTAGTTGCCTCTCCTCAGCCGGGAGTAGGAAAGAGTGTAGGGTTGCAATGTAAGCTGCTAAAATCATAATCAGGTCTAGTACCTCTCGTAGCAACGCAGGTGCGTAACCTGAGTCCGTCGACTCCCCGGCTCAGAGAGCCACTAAATAGTTACAACAAAATGGTAGCACACTGCTGACCTACCTGCGTGTTACCCCAAAGAACTGTGGTCCCTGTAGTTAGCGTCGGCGGATACACCTATGCTCGTGTCGTGAGTGCAAGTGTGAATAGCGTTAGCCATCCCTGGACACGTGTTTCGAGGTAGTTGCCACTCGTCAGCAGGGAGTAGGAAAGAGTGTAGGGTTGCAATGTAAGCTGCTAAAATCATAATCAGGTCTAGTACCTCTCGTAGCAACGCAGGTGCGTAACCTGAGTCCGTCGACTCCCCGGCTCAGAGAGCCACTAAATAGTTACAACAAAATGGTCGCACACTGCTGACCTACCTGCGTGTTACCCCAAAGAACTGTGGTCCCTGTAGTTAGCGTCGGCGGATACACCTATGCTTGTGTCGTGAGTGCAAGTGTGAATAGCGTTAGCCATCCCTGGACACGTGTTTCGAGGTAGTTGCCTCTCGTCAGCAGGGAGTAGGAAAGAGTGTAGGGTTGCAATGTAAGCTGCTAAAATCATAATCAGATCTAGTACCTCTCGTAGCAACGCAGGTGCGTAACCTGAGTCCGTCGACTCCCCGGCTCAGAGAGCCACTAAATAGTTACAACAAAATGGTCGCACACTGCTGACCTACCTGCGTGTTACTCCAAAGAACTGTGGTCCCTGTAGTTAGCGTCGGCGGATACACCTATGCTCGTGTCGTGAGTGCAAGTGTGAATAGCGTTAGCCATCCCTGGACACGTGTTTCGAGGTAGTTGCCTCTCGTCAGCAGGGAGTAGGAAAGAGTGTAGGGTTGCAATGTAAGCTGCTAAAATCATAATCAGGTCTAGTACCTCTCGTAGCAACGCAGGTGCGTAACCTGAGTCCGTCGACTCCCCGGCTCAGAGAGCCACTAAATAGTTACAACAAAATGGTCGCACACTGCAGACCTACCTGCGTGTTACCCCAAAGAACTGTGGTCCCTGTAGTTAGCGTCGGCGGATACACCTATGCTCGTGTCATGAGTGCAAGTGTGAATAGCGTTAGCCATCCCTGGACACGTGTTTCGAGGTAGTTGCCTCTCGTCAGCAGGGAGTAGGAAAGAGTGTAGGGTTGCAATGTAAGCTGCTAAAATCGTAATCAGGTCTAGTACCTCTCGTAGCAACGCAGGTGCGTAACCTGAGTCCATCGACTCCCCGGCTCAGAGAGCCACTAAATAGTTACAACAAAATGGTCGCACACTGCTGACCTACCTGCGTGTTACCCCAAAGAACTGTGGTCCCTGTAATTAGCGTCGGCGGATACACCCATGCTCGTGTAGTGAGTGCAAGTGTGAATAGCGTTAGCCATCCCTGGACACGTGTTTCGAGGTAGTTGCCTCTCGTCAGCAGGGAGTAGGAAAGAGTGTAGGGTTGCAATGTAAGCTGCTAAAATCATAATCAGGTCTAGTACCTCTCGTAGCAACGCAGGTGCGTAACCCTAGTCCGTCGACTCCCCGGCTCAGAGAGCCACTAAATAGTTACAACAAAATGGTCGCACACTGCTGACCTACCTGCGTGTTACCCCAAAGAACTGTGGTCCCTGTAGTTAGCGTCGGCGGATACACCTATGCTTGTGTCGTGAGTGCAAGTGTGAATAGCGTTAGCCATCCCTGGACACGTGTTTCGAGGTAGTTGCCTCTCCTCAGCAGGGAGTAGGAAAGAGTGTAGGGTTGCAATGTAAGCTGCTAAAATCATAATCAGGTCTAGTACCTCTCGTAGCAACGCAGGTGCGTAACCTGAGTCCGTCGACTCCCCGGCTCAGAGAGCCACTAAATAGTTACAACAAAATGGTCGCACACTGCTGACCTACCTGCGTGTTACCCCAAAGAACTGTGGTCCCTGTAGTTAGCGTCGGCGGATACACCTATGCTTGTGTCGTGAGTGCAAGTGTGAATAGCGTTAGCCATCCCTGGACACGTGTTTCGAGGTAGTTGCCTCTCCTCAGCAGGGAGTAGGAAAGAGTGTAGGGTTGCAATGTAAGCTGCTAAAATCATAATCAGGTCTAGTACCTCTCGTAGCAACGCAGGTGCGTAACCTGAGTCCGTCGACTCCCCGGCTCAGAGAGCCACTAAATAGTTACAACAAAATGGTCGCACACTGCTGACCTACCTGCGTGTTACCCCAAAGAACTGTGGTCCCTGTAGTTAGCGTCGGCGGATACACCTATGCTCGTGTCGTGAGTGCAAGTGTGAATAGCGTTAGCCATCCCTGGACACGTGTTTCGAGGTAGTTGCCTCTCATCAGCAGGGAGTAGGAAAGAGTGTAGGGTTGCAATGTAAGCTGCTAAAATCATAATCAGGTCTAGTACCTCTCGTAGCAACGCAGGTGCGTAACTTGAGTCCGTCGACTCCCCGGCTCATGGTTACGCACCTGCACGCTACGAGAGGTACTTTACCTGATAACGATTTAGCAGCTTACACAGCAACCCTACACATTTTCCTACTCCCTGCTGACGAGAGGCAACTACCTCGAAAGACGTGTCCAGGGATGGCTAACGCTACTCATACTTGCATGTATTACACGGGCATAGGCGTACTCGCCGACGCTGACCTCAGGGACCATTTTTCATTGGGGTAACACGCTTGGTAGGTGGAGCAGTGTGCGACCAATTAGACTTAACTTTATTTTCAGGCTCCCTTGAGCCGGTGGAGCCGACGGGCTCATGGTTACGCACCTGCGCGCTACGAGAGGTACTTTACCTGATAACGATTTTAACAGCTTACACAGCAACCCTACACATTTTCCTACTCCCTGCTGACGAGAGGCAACTACCTCGAAACACGTGTCCAGGGATGGCTAACGCTACTCATACTTGCATGCATTACACGGGCATAGGCGTACTCGCCGACGCTGACCTCAGGGACCATTTTTCATTGGGGTAACACGCTTGGTAGGTGGAGCAGTGTGCGACCAATTAGACTTAACTTTATTTTCAGGCTCCCTTGAGCCGGTGGAGCCGACGGGCTCATGGTTACGCACCTGCGCGCTACGAGAGGTACTTTACCTGATAACGATTTTAGCAGCTTACACAGCAACCCTTCACATTTTCCTACTCCCTGCTGACGAGAGGCAACTACCTCGAAACACGTGTCCAGGGATGGCTAACGCTACTCATACTTGCATGCATTACACGGGCATAGGCGTACTCGCCGACGCTGACCTCAGGGACCATTTTTCATTGGGGTAACACGCTTGGTAGGTGGAGCAGTGTGCGACCAATTAGACTTAAAATCATTTTTATAGTATCTAACCTTCCCCACCAGGAAAGGAACAACGGGGACCAAGAGAGTAACAGCGACTGAATTTTAAGAATTAATGCTGCAAAAATAAATTTTATTGTGGCAGGTAAAGACGCAGAAAACCAAATACCAAGGTATTTAATTTTAGTAGGGCACCAGGTGAAATTAGTATCATGAAACATATAATGAGAGCATAACGGGTTCAGGGGTAGAACTTCTGTTTTAGAAAGGTTTAGCTTATACCCAGAAATGCTGGAGTATAGTTGAACCTCATCCAGGAAGGGAGGGAGGGATGAGAGAGGGTTAGACATATAAATCAATACATCATCAGCGTAAGCTGATAATTTAATTTCAACCGAGTTGTGGGTATAACCAGAGATGTGAGTATTGACCCGGATACGCTCAAGGAAGGGTTCGAGACAAAGAACAAATAACAAAGGGGAGAGAGGGCAGCCTTGACGAGTCCCACAAGATAAAGGAAAGGGCTTAGAAAAATGGTTATTTACAAAAATACTAGCGCGGGGACAGGAATATAATAATTTAATATAAGAAATAAAAGTTGGACCAAAGCCAAACCATCCAAGGGTTCTAAACATAAATTGCCAATTAATACGGTCAAAGGCCTTTTCGGCATCTAAAGATAGAGCCGCAAGAGGAGATTTAAATTTCTGTGCATATGAAATAATATTTGCAAACATTCGAGCATTATCCGCTGCTAATCTACCTTTAATAAAACCAACCTGATCAGTCTTAACCAATAGTGGGAGAAGACCCTCAAGACGGAGAGCAAGAATCTTTGCGAATATCTTACAATCATAATTAATCAAAGAAATAGGGCGGTAATTTTTACACAGTGAGTGATCCTTATCAGGTTTAGGGATAATGATTATTAAGGCATCCATAAAGGAACCAGAGGCCTTAGCCTCAGTAATAAAGGAATTAAACAGTGTCAGGAGTTTAGGGACACAAAACGATGCAAAGGCGGAATAAAATTCGACCGAAAAGCCATCCGGTCCTGGAGCCTTTGATTTTTTTAGGGAATTAATGGCAGTATTAATTTCTTGAGCAGTAATAGTTTCCTCCAAAGCTTCGAATTCAGATGGCAAGGATGGGGGAGGAGGAAGGCCTGAAAAAAAGGTATCAAAGTTTTGATTGGATGGGTTAGTATCATCAGAGTAAAGGGTCTCATAATAATTATGAAATATATTAGCAATATCATCGTCTGAGGACACTAGACGGTTAGTGGATTCATTTAAAATAGGACCAATATTTTTGCGTTCAGATTTGATTTTTTGAATAATTGGCTAACATCTTGCCAGCTTTATTTTGGCCACCATGGTATTTGGATTTAATTTTTAGGAGAATATTACATGCTTCCACTGTCGCAAGCTTATTTAAGCTCAGACTTAGCCTTAATGAGGTCGTGAAGTACCAAAGGTGATTTAGAGGTGAAGTAATTATGCTCCAATTTCTTAAGCTGCTGTAGCAATGCTAAATATTTATTACGAGCAATTTTCTTTTTCTTGGAGACAAAAGAAATAATAAAAGCCCGAAGTGAGGCTTTAAATGCATCCCAATTATTGGAAACAGAGGTTGCTAGAGGGTCATTAAACATAAAGAATTCTTTAGCAAAGGAATTAACTTCCTTTATAAATGTAGGGTCCGATAATAAGACATTATTAAGTTTCCAACGACAACATTTTTGGGAGGTCAGAGACAAATCTAAAACAGAAAGGACTGGTGCATGGTCTGAAATAAAAATTGACCCAATCTCCACGGATTGAATAGATGGGAGCATGCATTTACTAACCAGAATATAATCAATCCTGGAACGGGTATGATGAACATTGGAAAAAAACGTAAATTCAAGAGAATCTGAATTACATGTCTTCCAAACATCAAATAGAGGACGAGAAGCAATGGCCGATTGGAAGGCTTTATGGGATTTGTCAGGATGAAACTTAGATTGAGATTGTCTATCTGAAAATGGATCTAACCATTGGTTAAAATCACCAACAATAACAATATTGGGGCAATCAATGGAGGAGAGTAGAACCTTAATATCTTGCCAGAATTTGGGGTCAGGCTTGACCGGGCCATAAATGTTCAATAACATCAAATCCTTGCCTTGTATAACCGTCCTGGCCATTACCATTCGTCCCTCAGAGTCATTTTGAGACGAAACAATTTGCACAGATAAAGACTTATGAAACAATATGGCCACACCCCCTCTTTTACTGGAAGCAGGGGAATACACAACTTGACCAACCCATTGTCGTTTTAGCTTAAGTGATTCCGCTTCATTACAATGAGTCTCTTGAATGAAAGCCACCTTAGAATTTAATTTAGATAAATGGGAAAGTACCTTTTGTCTTTTAACAGGGTTGCCCAGACCACGAACATTCCAAGTAACAAACTCACACATAATGAGGGGTCTGGAGGGAACAATACGAAATGAGCTGAAACACTTCAGGGAGACATCTAAAAAAAAAGAGACACCAAAATGAATCAAAATAGGATTGGGAACAACAATATACAGTAGGATAGCTCATAAAAACAAAAAACATACGCAATAAGCAAAACATTGTCAACATAATAATAGGACATACTGAGGAGAAGAGTAGAAAGACAAAGACAAAAATAGGGGAGAGAAAAAGAAGAATAAGAAGATAGATCAAGGAAAGATATCCAGATCTAAAGAAAAACAACGCTAAAGACAGGTGCATGGGGCATAACAGCACCAACAAGAGACGGAGCAACAGAGGAAAAAATAGGAATAGAACACCAAGTAACAGCCGCATTGAGAAGTATAGAAAAAGGACATAAAAACATTAAGTAGGAGATGAAGAGCCAGATGCAGAACGTGAAGACAGGGTTTGAAGAAAAGACTTCAGTTTAAGAGGGTCATCGAAGGATCGGGTGGAGCCATCATGAGTGATTTTACACAGACACGGGTGAAGAATGCCATAACGAATATTCAACTGTCTCATGAGAGGACGAAGTGCCAGAAATTCCTTCCTTCTCGCATTAGTAGCATTGGAGACGTCTTGTGAGATAAAAATATTATGGCCGGACCAAGTAAGATGACGCTTCAATCTTGCAGCAGAGGGAACACGCATTAGGTCCGTGAATTCCAAAATAGCATGATGATGCCTCTAGGCTTAGAGGCATTAGGTTGAAAACGGCCAAGTCTGTGTGCGCGTTGAATATTCAAAGCAGGCTCCGGGGCAATATTTAAAAGTTCAGACAGAAATTTCCTCAAGAAGAGAAGTAAGTCAGGCCCTTCAAAATTTTCCGGCAAGCCATAAAGGCGTAGGTTGTTACGCCGATTGCGATTTTCCAAATCCTCGGTGTGAAGTTTAAGGCGTTGAATTTCTTGTTCCATACTTGGAATTTCAGTGGAGATATCCTGTATATCACTAATACGCTGCTCCATATCAAAGACCTTAGCTTCCATAGAGATCCATCTGACTTCAATTAATTGCAACTTCTCATTAGTAGTGGCCATAAAAGATTTAAGACCCCTCACCTCATCTAAAATAGTATCCAGAACAGGGTGTTGAGAAGAAAGAATGGGAGATTGAGGGTCATTTTTGGTTCTTTTGGGCTTGGTACCCGAAGAAACTGCTCTGGCCAAAGAAGAAGCCTCACTGGCCATCATGAGACGATAAGGTGGACGAGAAGTAATTTTCAACAACGACTTCTGTCTGCCCATCCGTCAAGAAAAAAAAACATCCATCAAAAAGAAGACGTCACCTTCTGACAGCACACTAGAGGCAGTGAAAACTCATGAGCAGAGCAGTCTCGCAAATAGATCAAATAAGTCATCACATGACTAGGAGGTGAGCACAACTGACACTGCCAGGCAAGAGAGTTCAACAAGAAATGACAAGCTGCAAGTGGGTCCTGCGCTATTGAAGGAAGGAGCAGGAAACTTAATCATGAGGAAAAAAAATGGTAGAAAATTAAGAAACAGTCAATGGAGCATTGTGGCCAAAAAGTAAATAGAAAGCAGAGGCAGGAAAAACGCTGAAAAAACGTTGCCGCGCGCTGAAGTAACAAAGCGCCGGATTACCTCACAGTATTCAGTAACGCCGCAAGAGCCATCTCAAAATGGCGGCCGCTACACTTCCAGCGCTGTGGAGATATCACCGCTGCAGCCACCGGGTCCGCAAGAGGAAATTGGAGGGTCGGAACGGACGAAATCACCGCACCGACCCTTCCTCATTCATACGCCAGCCGCATAAAGGGACCATGGCAGGTAAAAGAGGCTGGAAAAAGAAAGAAACCTCCACGTACGAGCGGAGCTTAGCAGTCCGCCGCCATCTTCTCATGGCACGAGACCACGCCCCGTCAGTATGCTAATTAACAACTGCATGCACACTTTTTTTTGGTAGATTTTCTGGAATTTTTTGGGATGTTTTTTCACACTAATTATTGTGAGAGAATGCTGGATTTAGGGGCATATTATCAAGAACCGGCGTTAAAATTATCGCCGCTTTAGCGGCAGAAAACTACCGCTAAAGCGGCGATAATGGGCTTGATAATATGCCCTTGAGAATTCCAATAGAAGCCCACGTTCTGGTGTCAACAAGAGCTTCTATGGGAATTCTCTGCGGCATATTATCAAGCCCATTATCGCCACTTTAGCGGCGGTTTTGTGCCGCTAAAGCGGCGATAATGGGCTTGATAATATGCACTTCTCTGTGGCATATTATCAAGCCCATTATCGCTGCTCTAGCGGCGGTTTTCTGCCGCTAAAGCGGCGATAATTTTAATGCGCTGCTTGATAATATGCCCCGTGATTACTTGGAATTGAGGTATAGTGGGAGCTCCAATATGTACGCTGATGTTTTACATCAGGGAGCTGTATCTAAAGTACATGGGATGTATCATTTTCGTTGCCCTCTGTAAGTGCATTGTGTATATATAATTAAGTAAAATTATAGTACAGTTTTTAATGTAATATGTTTACTTTTTAATAAGAGGATTAGCATTAGCGAGTTGCCTTCATAGTACATAGGATGTATATTTTTGGTTGCTCTTTGTAGTGTCAATGGTATTTTGTTTCTGATTAGTAGAGTTATAAGATCGATTTCTTATATGGGCCATTACCTTAAGGGATTTATGTTATCCTAGAAGCCGAATTCAGATTTATGATCAGTTTTTTATTACATTGATTAATGGTAAGTATTATGTCATTTAGATTGCTATATAGTGCATGTTTCTTGATTTTTTAATGATTTTAATTAATCAAATAAATTAAATATTACTTATTTAAGGTGTCAATGTAACTGAACCAGATTATATACATTGCTCCACAGGGGACAAGGACCTTGGTTAGACTACTGAGAGCTAGATAACATGTCTCGTAATTATGCTGGTATCGTGAACTTGGAGTTGAAACATGATTACAGCTGATTTATGAGAGTATTATATAATCTGTCATAATCACGATCATCAGCATCATCATCAAAAGTCTTTATTTGGCTTAGTTAAACCATAAAAGAGCACAGTACATGAAATCCAGTAATGCATAATAACAATATCATCACCATTAAAAGATTAAAACAAGTTGTATATAATATCAAAGTAAAACACATTCCAAAATACAGATTTAATAAAGTGACATGTGCAACAAAGTATCATTTTTCTATCATATGTATCAGTCTAACTGCAGCCCAAATAAACTTATCTACCATCATGCAGATATAATCAGAGTGCAACAGCTGCAGATACAGCAGGGTTGGTCTACACTTTCTTATATCAAAGGACCTGAGCAATGGTATAAGATATTGTTTCCTGGGCACAGCGTAAAGATGAAAAAAATAAAAATAAATGGAGCATAGATTGGTTTGACTTTGAGTCACATGGACATGGCTCCAGAGCTGAGTCATTGTATGTATGTGTGGGATATGAAACTAACAGATGCGCTATGTTGAATCTAAATCTAAGCAAATAAAAAACGCTGATAGTGATGCAGTAAAAGTTTCAAGTTTGGCTCCATATAGTCAGTCGTTATTTTTAAATGATGGGCAGTTACACTCTTTTCACTTAATTCTAGATATTCCCTTCGCCTTCCTTGCATGGAATAAAACTCAGCTTTGAAACATTTTTTTGATAGGGTACTTATATGGTGTGGCCTGGAAAGCATTCTGGCCTCTTTAGCAAAGTAAATTGTTCCTTAATGTACTGCAGAACAGTGGACATGATCCAGCCGTAAACACTCACAGAAATTATGTCCTGATTCAGCAGAGTTTCCCGCTTGGACCAGAGAGAGTGCTACAACAAGAGAGTTACCATCTGAACACAGTCCTCTAAATAAGGTAAGCCCAGTCCAGTATGGCAGACCCAGATGGGTACACTAGTAGGAACAGATAATAATCTCCTCAGAAACACATTCTCCGTAACTCGTAAAAGTGAGAAGTTGGTCTGCCCCCATATCCCTGCTTCATATATACAAACTGTTAGAAATGGGGGTCTCTAGTTGGCAATGGCTGGCCACTGTCCAAGTAGGGACCCTTCTTCCTAAGTCAGAGTAAGCAGCCTACACACTTTGACAACCCCTGCTCAACCCTGTGGTAACGTAGCACGAGCAGCTAGGCTCATCTCAGAGGCAGTGTGTGAAGCATTTATGACCATACACAGTAATATAAGGAGGAACACTACAAATGGACACCACTCAAGTAGTTATGAAAAATAGGTATTTTTATATAGACTTAATCACAAGACCAATAACAGTAAAAATCCACAATACTATAAAAATATAATTACTTTAGAAATGCTGCAAGGAAAAATAGTTCAGGATGCACAAAATGATGTTTAGTTCAAGGCAGGGGTCTCTGCGACCCTTTTACTCACAAAGTATCTGGTTCCTGGAGCAAAGCAACAAAAATGTCGCTAAGGCGTTGTAGCGTTAAACTTCCTCACGCTAACCAGCGATGCGTTGAATCCTTACTGCAAGGGAGGATGATGCGCTGGGTTGCGGGCAGGACAAAGCGACAACTTGCTCATGCTAAGCCGGTGATGCGATGAAATCCTTGCCGCGAAGGGAGGATGATGCACCGAGCCTGTTGCGTGTGCGATCTTGCTGCGTTGACAAAGATGGCGCTCTGCGAGGAAGCGACGATCCGGATTCGATGCGGGGAAAATGGCGAATGCTCGGCGTCCGCGCTGCGATGATCCTGTTGCGATGATTTCAGATAGCGGGCGTTTTCAGGCCCGCAGACAGGTGCTGCGACGATCTTCGGATAGCGGGCGTTTTCAGGCCCGCAGACAGGTGCTGCGACGATCTTCGGGGTTAGCGAGCGCTCAGCGACAGCGGAGCGGCGATTTTTCTCACGCTCACCAGCTGCAGCGGCTCGCTAACGGAGGTTAGCGACGATTTTCAGCGCTCTCTTCTCAACAGTAGAAATAGAGGTCCTGGAACACACAGGAGCCTCACCTGCAGATAGTAATCCTCGCTGGGAGGAAACAGGAGGTTGATGGTGGAGTCTGATGTGCCTGAGACTCCAGCAGGAGGCTAGCTCTCTCCTAGCCCTTGGGTAGTTGCTGTAGCAAAATAAATAAAAGTCCAATCAAAGTTCCTTTCCTCTTCTTGAAGTCCAGTAGTAACAGCTGCAGGCCAGTCCCAGAAACAGCACACAAGGCATAAGGACAGTCCTTCTCTTGCAGATTCCTGTAGCCACACGGACAGAGGTTCTTCTTGTTATCCAGGAGCAATACCAATTGTAGGGGTTTGTGCACAAATATTTATACCCCCAAAGTCTTTGTTCTTAGGGGTCCCAAGCCTCTGAACCCAGCCAGAACCAGTTTTGCCCAGCCCTGGAGCACTTTGTTGATCAGGCTGCATCCTTCCTTTCAGAAAGAGGGGGTCTGCCTCAGACGCACAGTGGGAGGTGGAGCCAGCTTTCACCTTGCCAGGCACAGCCCTATTCAAGTGCAGGAGCTACCCCTCCCCTCACACCTAGGCAGGTCGCTCTATTCAACCCAGGTCTGACTCAGCCTGCCCTGTCCCTCCAAAACCAGACAGCCAATACACATAATAGCAGAGCAACTGGAAGGCTTAGGCAAGAAAGTACCTATACTCTAAAAGTGGTAGTTTCAAACCCAGAATATAAAAATAACCTTCACTAAAAGATGTATTTGAATATTCTGAGCTCAGGCATACTAGATTCGTTTTTCTACCATGTTCTGTGGGTCAGTTAGGACTATAGGATGTAATAGCCCAGACCTCCCATTCTGGCCTATGGAGAACAGGTAGCCTTACAGTAGTGAAAAACGAAATTGGGTGTAATTCACTACTAGGACATGCTACATACAACAGGGCCTGTCGTACCTTACACATACAATGCGCCCTATCATAAGGGGGGCTCACATGATGCCAAGGGAAGGTTTAGGGGCTGGGAAGCGGGTGCACTTCACAGCCAAGATGGCAGTTCTGGACTGCATGCAGACACTGCAGTGGCAGGTCTGAGACACACTTTACAAGCTGCTTCTGTGGGTGGCACAAACCAGTGCTGCAGGCCCACCAGCAGCATTCGGTTTACCAGCCCTGGGCACACACCGGCCACGCTACTAGGGACTAACAGGTAAACTGAATAAGCCAATCATGGATGTACCAATTCATATGTCATCTTTACAAAGGGAGCATTCGCGCTGTGGCACTGAATGGCAGCGGCACAGCGCCCAGAGCATCTATAACCAGCAAAAACAGAGGAGACACAGCAAAAAAAGGAAGGGAGACTCACGCCAATGGTGCCAGGTCTAACACGCGTCCCCTCCAGCTGAAATGTGGGGAGAACTACCCATCCCCTTGGAAGTTCTCTTCACTAAGGCGGAAAAATCTGGACAGACCATCAGCATTGGCGTGTTCTGTACCAGGGCGATGTTCCACCGTAAAGTCCATACCCTGTAGGGAAATGGACCACCTTAACAACTTGGGATTCTCACCCCTCATCTGCATCAACCATCTGAGGGGCCTGTGGTCTGTCTGAACCCGGAAGTGAGTCCCAAAAAGGTATGGTCTCAGCTTCTTCAGTGCCCAGACCACAGCAAATGCCTCACGCTCAATTGCACTCCACTTCTGTTCCCGTGGAAGTAACCTCCTACTGATGAAGGCTACGTGTTGGTCTAGTCCTTCCTCATTCATCTGTGACAGAACAGCCCCCACCCCATGCTCTGAAGCGTCTGTCTGGACAATAAATTCCTTAGCAAAGTTGGGCGCCAGGAGCACGGGCGCTGTACACATGGCAGTTTTGAGGGCATCACAAGCTTTCTGACAGGTGTCAGTCCAGTTCACAATCTTGGGCTGCTTCTTGGAAGTCAGCTCAGTCAAGGGGGCAACGATGCTGCCATACCCCTTGACAAACCTCCTGTAATAACCCGTGAGTCCTAAGAAGGCCCTCACCTGGGTATGGGTCCTTGGGGGCTCCCACGCCAGGATGGTTTCAATCTTGGGCTGTAGAGATGCCACCTGGCCACTCCCTACCTGGTGTCCTAAGTACACCACCGAACCCTGCCCAATCTGGCACTTACTGGCCTTGATTGTGAGGCCTGCTCGGCGCAGCGCCATCAACACTTCCCAGAGGTGGTGTAAGTGGTCCTCCCACGAGGAACTGAATACTGCAATGTCATCCAGGTAGGCGGCACTGAAATCCTCCAGCCCAGCCAACACCTGATTGACCAACCTCTGGAAGGTGGCAGGGGCATTCTTCATTCCAAAGGGCATCACACAGAACTGGTAGTGCCCATCTGGGCTGGAGATTGCTGACCTCTCCTTTGACCCATCAGTTAAGGCGATCTGCCAGTACCCAGACGTTAGATCAAACGTGCTGAGGTACCGGGCAGCCCCTAACCGATCTATGAGCTCATCAGCTCTGGGGATGGGGTGCGCGTCGGTCCTCGTGACCGAATTGAGACCTCGATAGTCCACACAGAACCTAAGTTCTGGAGTGTCACCAGGCGCTGCAGCTTTTGGTACCAAGACCACGGGGCTGGACCAGGGGCTGCTAGAGGACTCAATCACCCCTAGAGCAAATATTTTGGAGACCTCCTCCTTGATGTAGGCCCTTACCCGTTCAGTCACTCGGTAAGCCTTGTGCTTGACAGGAGGACTGTCCCCAGTGTCCACCTCATGGACGCACCAGTCAGTGACACCAGGCACCAGGGAAAATAAATCAGGGAATTGCCCCAACAGCTGGCGGCAATCTAACTGTTGCTCAGGGGTCAGTGTGGTGGAGAGGACCACACCCTCCACTGACCCATCCTTTTCTCCTGCACACAGGAGGTCAGGAAGAGGCTCACTTTCCTCCTCCATCCCTGCATCTGTGGCAAGGAGCATGCCCACTTCAGACTTCTCAAAGTGGGGCTTCAGGCGATTCACATGCAGGACCCGCAGGGGGTTCCTGGGAGATTTAAAGTCCACCAAATAGGTAACTTGACTTTTGCGCTCCACCACCTCAAAGGGACCGGTCCACTTATCTTGGAGCGCACAAGGCTCCACTGGGGCCAGTACCCAAACCTTCTGACCAGGTTGAAATTCGACCAGAGTGGCATTCTGGTCGTGCCAACGTTTCATCTCCTCCTGGCTGGCTTCCAGATTTGCCTCAGCAATTTTTCTGAAACGCCGAGTTTGGTTCCTGAAGGCCAGGATGTAGCTAAATACATCCTGGGAAGGTTTCCTGGGAGATTGCTCCCAGCCTTCCTTGACCAAACTCAGAGGTCCTCTTACCGGATGGCCATAGAGCAGTTCAAAGGGACTGAACCCTAAGGACTTCTGTGGCACTTCACGGTATGCAAACAACAGGCATGGCAAGAGGACGTCCCACTTACGCCTCAGGGGCTCTTCTAGGCCCATGATCATGCCCTTCAAGGTCCGGTTGAATCTCTCAACCAGACCGTTACCCTGGGGGTGGTAAGGAGTGGTGAACTTGTAAGTCACCCCACACTCCTTCCACAGGGACTTCATATACTGGGAGATGAAGTTGGTCCCCCTGTCGCTCACCCCCTCTCTGGGGAACCCCACACGGGAGAAGATCCCCATCAGTGCACGTCCCACCACGGGGGCCGTCACTGTCCTGAGCGGGATGGCTTCAGGGTACCGGGTGGCATGGTCCACCAAGACCAGGATGTACCTGTTGCCCATGGCTGTCTTGGGGTCCAGAGGCCCCACAATGTCGATGCCCACTCGCTCGAATGGGGTGCTAACAACTGGGAAGGGTTGGAGTGGGGCTTTGATCTTCCCCCCACTCTTCCCACTTGCCTGGCAAGTCTCACAGGTCCTACAATACGTATCTGAACTCTTGCGCATCTGGGGCCAATAAAAGTGGGTGACCAGCCTTTCAAAGGTCTTAGTCTGCCCCAGATGTCCTGCCAATGGGATGTCATGAGCCAACCCCAGTAGGAAGGTTCTGAAGCACTCGGGTACCACCAGCACACGGGCTGACCCCGGTTCAGCAACCTTAGGCTCGCTATACAGGAGACTGTTCTCCCAATAAATCAGATGTGAACCGGACACATCACCTGCTGCCTGGGCTGCAGCCTGTTGCCGCATACCCTCAAGAGAGGGGCAAGTTCTCTGCTGTTCACAAAACTCCTCCCTGGTGGGACCCCCTTCCTGCTGCCACTGGGTCAGCTCAGGCAGGTCCCCCAGGTCGGTACTCTGCTCCCCGGTAGGCTCCAGGGCATCCCCCTCAGGGTCTGCTCCCTCCTGGGCCGTGGGAACCAAGGGGTCCGGTTTCCCGCACCCCCTGCCCCCTCCCTCTAAGGCAGGGACCTGGGCCATATTCTCAGGCTCCAGGTCTTTCTCAATACTCTCTTTGGCTGCCATGGACCGAGTGGTAGCACATGCCCACTCAGGTATTCCCAACATTTGCAAGTGAGCTCTCTTCTCCACCGTAGCCCACGGGGAGTTCTCCAAATCATTGCCCAACAGACAGTCCACAGGCATGGCGGGCCTCACAGCTACCTGAAGAGTTCCTGAGACCCCCCCCCCCACTCAAAGGGAACC
This sequence comes from Triturus cristatus, assembly GCF_964204655.1. NCBI lineage: Eukaryota > Metazoa > Chordata > Amphibia > Caudata > Salamandridae > Triturus > Triturus cristatus. The sequence goes on along the minus strand of NC_140587.1, from coordinate 476,391,118 downwards.
TGAGCCACTTCACAGTGGCTCTCTGTGTTGTCTGCAGACACTACTGGGTAGAATGCATGGGGCACAACCTGCTCTTTGGACACCAACTGGGAGCTGACAGCAGTTACACTGGTTCCTGTGTCCCTCAGAGCCTCCACTCTATGGCCATTGATGGTTACCCACTGCCTGTATTTTTTAGTGTTATCAGGCAGTGCAGGCTTAGGAACCATTTCAAAGTCTCCTAGTGAGACAAGGGTCAACTCTACGGGGTCCCACCCACCGGGGGCACCCATCTCCTCCTCCCTCAGGGCTACACTAGCAAGCTGGCGGGGCGGTGCACGGGGTGGTGCAGGAGTATCCTTTTGGGGACACTGGGGGTCAAAGTATCTGTGGCCCACCTGGCCACACTTAAAACAAGTAGGGGGCCTCCTTGGAACAGGATTACCTGTTGGAGGCACTGGCTTCTTATCTGGGGGAGGCTGGGATACCACTGCCTGGTTCCCTTGGGAATTATCTTGGGGCCCTCGGTGGAACTCCCTTGGTTTACCCCTGTCCCCCCCACCTCTCTGCTGGGGACCCTGCCCACCCTTGGCGAAGTCTCCCACTGGACCCTTGCGAACCCGGGTGCTCACCCAGCGGTCCGCCTCCTCAGCAAGCTTCCTAGGGTTAGTCAGCTTGCAATCTATCAGATGCTGGCGTAGCTCAGGAAAACAGTTACTAGAAAAATGCTCCCATGCAATCAAGTCATACAGTTGCTCAAAAGTTTCTACTTTGCTGCCTTTGACCCAGCGCTCCATTGCTCTGCCAAAAAAAGACACATATTCTACCCACGTGGTACCCTCTATCTTCTTGCAAGTTCTAAATCTCTGCCTGTACATTTCAGGGGTCAAACCATAGCGGGTAATCAAAGCTTCCTTCTTGTGGGCATAAATCATTCTACTTTCTGGGGGTAGGTCCAACAAGGTATCCCTCCCCTCACTCACAAAGCGTCCCCACAACCCCGCTCCCCAATCCTTCTCAGGGACCCGGTGGGACACCATAGCTAATTCATAAGCGGCAAACCATTACCCAATATCCTCACTTTTATGAAAATCCTTAATAACCTCTTTAGGTATATACACTCTACTCTCATTATGCACTACCGGTATGCTGCCACCAGAGGGGGAGATCTCAATACTCTTGGCCTTAATCTCCAACTCCCTCAAAATTCTCTCATGTTCAATTTTCATCTTCATTATCTCAACTTCCAACTTCTTATTCTCTAGGTCTCTCTGACAATCCAATTTAAGCTTAGCCATCTCCATATTATGCCGCCTATCTCTCTCCCTGTCCTCCATCTCTTCTGAAGTCAGGCCCCTTGAGGACACACTAGTGCCCGGGCTGGAAACTGCTTTATCCCCTACCAAATCTACAATTTCGTCCTGCCGCTCTCCTGCATCCTCTCCTCCCTCCACAGGCTCTTCTACATTCTTTGGGGCATCCCTGGCTTCTAACCAGGCCTTCAGCGCCTTGTAATACTCTTCCCTTTTAGTGAGACCTGTGATAGGGACTGTGAAGCGTTTGAAATTTTTTTTGAGCTGCTTGGCATTGTAGGTGTCTAATTTCTCTTCTTCCCAGGAGAGATCCTCAGAGGCATTGGATCTGGGCTTGGCCATTGTAATAATAACTGGCAATATCGATCAAAAATAGAATCAAAAATCTCAAAAACGTACGTGGTTGTGTTATGGTCTGCACTCACTAGTAGTGTACACTATAATTACTGGATGCAATCATAAATGCAAGTCCAGATCCTCACCGCTGACCACCAATGTTAGAAATGGGGGTCTCTAGTTGGCAATGGCTGGCCACTGTCCAAGTAGGGACCCTTCTTCCTAAGTCAGAGTAAGCAGCCTACACCCTTTGACAACCCCTGCTCAACCCTGTGGTAACGTAGCACGAGCAGCTAGGCTTATCTCAGAGGCAGTGTGTGAAGCATTTATGACCATACACAGTAATATAAGGAGGAACACTACAAATGGACACCACTCAAGTAGTTATGAAAAATAGGTATTTTTATATAGACTTAATCACAAGACCAATAACAGTAAAAATCCACAATACTATAAAAATATAATTACTTTAGAAATGCTGCAAGGAAAAATAGTTCAGGATGCACAAAATGATGTTTAGTTCAAGGCAGGGGTCTCTGCGACCCTTTTACTCACAAGGGGCCTCATGTAGGTAGCCAAATACCGGTCGGTAACGGCCGATTTTCGGTAAATATGCCGTTACCGACCGGTATTCAGACAAGTGAGATGTAGGAGTCCAAAAACCACTTTTCGGTAAATATGAGGCGGTAAATACCGATTCATAGTTACCGAATTCTAAAATACCGATTCATATTTACCGAATACATTATTAACGAATCGGTAAATATGAAGTGGTAAATATGAAGTGGTAAAAATTTAAAATGACATGTAGGAGCAGTCGGTAATTAAGAAATCCAGGAAAATCGGTAAATAAGAGTCGGTAATTAACACGGATGGAAAGCAGGTGGTAACCATCAACAATGCACATAAGCAATCCCAAAATGCAACAGCGTGGACAACATGGCCGCCATGTACGTCATTGCAAGGCGCCTACGTCTACAGGCAGCAGGACTGAGGGTTTGGCGACGGGAGGAACAAATCTACAGACAGCGCATCACACTATTCCAGCTGACTGATGCAGAGATACATGAGAGGTACAGACTACACCCCGAAACCATCATGGACTTAATCAGGGACCTTCACCCACTCCTGGACCAGCCAATAAGAAGGGCGCACGCCATACCCCCACATGTGCAGGTGCTCTGCAGCCTACATCTGTTGGCATCCGGCAGTTATCAGGTGGTGATAGCTGCGGTGGGTGGGGTATCCCAGAGTTGCCTGTCACGTTTCTTCAGGAAGTTCCTGGATGCCATGATGCAGAGAATGCACCACTACATCAGCTTCCCAAACACACAGGCTGCACTGCAGAAAACAAAAACAGACTTTTATCACATGGCACAGTTCCCCCATGTCATCGGCTGTATTGATGGTACACACATCCCAATCTGTCCTCCAGCTGACACAGAGCACATCTACAGGAACAGGAAGTCCACCCACTCCATCAATGTGCAGGTGATCTGTGATGCAGGGAATATCATCACAGATATTGTTGCAAAGTTTCCTGGGAGCACCCACGACTCTTACATCTTCCAGAATAGTGGGATCTACACACGACTGAGAGCCGGAGAATTCGGAGAGGGATACCTGCTGGGTAAGTAACAGTGACGCCCCTTGAAACCTGCAAATCAGAGTGTATAGAGGCATGTAACTGATGGTTCCCTTTTACTCATCCAGGCGACAGTGCATATGCATGCCGGTCATTCATCCTCACTCCCTACCTACACCCAGCAACCCAGAGTGAGAGACGATACAACGTGGCCCACAAATCTACACGCAATGTGGTGGAGCGCACGTTTGGACTGCTGAAGAGCAGGTTCCGCTGCCTCCACAAGAGCGGAGGCGCACGCCAGTACAAACCCATCACCTGCTGCAAGATAATTGCCACTTGTGCAATGCTGCACAACCTTGCCACGAAAAAAGGTACAGATGTGGAACTAACATATTTTGAGGACAACGAGGATGAGTCAGGCCAGCCAGAGGGCAGCGCAGCTAGAGTGCCAACTGCAATCGATGGGAGAGAGAGACGGGCAGAGATCACATGCAACTATTTCTGAGTAAGTGAGGGGACACAGCGAGTCGTGAGAAGTCATGACGTAGTTTAATGTGGCACCACGCCATGAACACATGAACAGGCCAATCTGGCAATATGCCATCTATACAATGAGTATGTCCAGGGTTACGTCACCCAATGGCAAGTGGATAAGCAGGGCCACATCAATGTTTGCGCATACGCGCTGCAGTGGTGGATTGCACGGCCTGTGCATCCTCACTAGAGCCAACCCCAAGCCGCCTGCTGCTCCTGCGTGCTTCTGGGACGGGGGGTGTGATGCTGCTGCTGGTGTCGATGCTCTCCGCAGCATCCCCTGCAGCAGTTGTCGACGCCTGACTTGTCAATAGCACCCCTAGTGCACTTGTCACCTGCACCATCCCCCGTGACAGGTCGCTGCAGCACTGTGTTAGGCCCTCCTGCATCGTCACAGAGCGCCGGCAAAGTAGGGAAGTCGCAGTTGCCAGACGGTTGAGTGCCCTGCTGGTAGTGTCCCTTCTCTGGCGTTCCCGGCGCCGTGCTTCGATGTCAGCATCTAATTTGCTGCACAACTGCTGGATTGACTGGGACATGTCCCGAATGCTCGCAGCCATGCCGCCAATGTTTGTGTCCATGTTGACTAAGCTTGTCCTCATCACCCGCATGTGCCTCTGGACTGACATTACTGCCTTTGATTGCAGGCGCTGTTGCTTCAACATTTGGCCCTCGAGCCCCAAGAAGACACCATGGCCGTCAGTGGGTGCTGGTGGACTCTGGACACGCGACCTGCGGCGCCCTCTTGCTCCCGTCTGTGCTGCCTGTGAGGTGTGGGGCACAGTGGGATGGCTCCCTTCCTGGGGCCCGGTGCGGTCTTCTGGGCCCATGCTGTCGTCTGACGAGGTGTCTAAGGCTCGTAGCCTGGCTGCTGGACGCCTCCTCATTCTCACACCTGCAAGCGGAGATGTGGCCGGTGAATCGAACATGAGTGGCGATGCTGGCTCTGGTGGTGGTGATGCTGGCTCTCGGTGAGGTGATGCTGGCTCTGTGTGCGGCGAGGCTGGCTGCGTAGGTGGTGCGGCTGCAAGTGGGCCTGCTCCCTGGTCAGAACTCGTGCTGGCTAGAGGTGATTTTTGTGGCCGGTGTGCCGTCTCCCCTGCAGCATGCCCTGTACTGCATGATGTCACATCTGTGGACAGAAAAACAACATTGGCTCAGTGTCCCCGAAGGGCTGCATTGCAAGCGTCACAATAAATCATTTCACATTCCAATCTGTCCTCTGTCTCCTTGTGCCTCGAGTGCGTGACATGCCTTGTTGCCCTGTGACATTTACGTCATGGTTAGTGTTGCCCTGACTACATCTCCCGGAATGCATTGCCTGTCTGCACTGACACGTGTGGACTGCAGTGTGATTCTCGTTTCACAATGGGGGATGTGGGATAGGGGTAGGGGCGGCTACATTGCTGTGCTTTCGTCTTACCTTGGTGTGTTGCGGCTCTGGCAGAGCTGTCGGCGTCCCCAAGACCCACGACGCTCTCTTGCTCGAGTGTGGCCGCCACCAGCTCCTCCAGTTCGGTGAGGGCAGGTGCCCTGTTGGTTCCACCTCCGGTCTGGCTGGCCTCCTTCTGGATGTCGCCCATCTTCCTCTTGGTCACAATCCTCAGGTCATACCAGTGCTTTTTGAGGACCTCAATTTCCCTGTGGGTCACTCCCACAGCATTGACCTGCGCCTGGATGGCCAGCCATATGTTGCGCTTTTCGGCCTCAGGCACTTGCAGGGATTGCCTCCCAAACAGCTTCTGGTGCTGCTTCACCACCTCCTCCACCAGCACCTGGAGTTCCTTGGGGCTGAATTTGAGCTTCCTCCTCCTTTCCCCTCCGTCTTTCTGTGTGCTCTGGCTGGACATGCTGTTCGTTTCCCGCTCGCACATGCAACTGCTCCCTGCCTCTCCTCTGCACTCCAAGCCTCTCCAGGGTCGGCTAATTATGTACACCTGCCTGGGTGTGGCCACCTCGGCTAATTGTGTACACCTGCCTGGGTGTGGGCAGTTCCTGGTTGGGTGGGCTGTCGTTGCACAGGATTAGCTGTTTCGTCAAGTCATGTGATGTTATTTACCGAATCCGTACGTACCGATTCGGTATTTTCCGATTCGGTAGATACCACCTCGGTATTTTCCGATTCGGTAGATACCACTTCGGTATTTTCCGATTCGGTAATTATCACCTCGGTATTTACCGAATCGGTGAATTCCGATTCGTATTTACCGACTGTTACCGAATCGGTAACTGTTACCGAATTTTTACCTACATATAACTTACCGGTTCTAATTTACCGATTCGGTACGGCTCGGTATTTTAGAACCGGTAAAATGTATTTACCTACATGAGGCCCAAAGTATCTGGTTCCTGGAGCAAAGCAACAAAAATGTCGCTAAGGCGTTGTAGCGTTAAACTTCCTCACGCTAACCAGCGATGCGTTGAATCCTTACCGCAAGGGAGGATGATGCGCTGGGTTGCGGGCAGGACAAAGCGACAACTTCCTCACGCTAAGCCGGTGATGCGATGAAATCCTTGCCGCGAAGGGAGGATGATGCACCGAGCCTGTTGCGTGTGCGAACTTGCTGCGTTGACAAAGATGGCGCTCCGCGAGGAAGCGACGATCCGGATTCGATGCGGGGAAAATGGAGAACGCTCGGCGTCCGCGCTGCGATGATCCTGTTGCGATGATTTCAGATAGCGGGCGTTTTCAGGCCCGCAGACAGGTGCTGCGACGATCTTCGGATAGCGGGCGTTTTCAGGCCCGCAGACAGGTGCTGCGACGATCTTCGGGGTTAGCGAGCGCTCGGCGACAGCGGAGCAGCGATTTTTCTCACGCTCACCAGCTGCAGCGGCTCGCTAACGGAGGTTAGCGACGATTTTCAGCGCTCTCTTCTCAACAGTAGAAATAGAGGTCCTGGAACACACAGGAGCCTCACCTGCAGATAGTAATCCTCACTGGGAGGAAACAGGAGGCTGATGGTGGAGTCTGATGTGCCTGAGACTCCAGCAGGAGGCTAGCTCTCTCCTAGCCCTTGGGTAGTTGCTGTAGCAAAAGAAATAAAAGTCCAATCAAAGTTCCTTTCGTCTTCTTGAAGTCCAGTAGTAACAGCTGCAGGCCAGTCCCAGAAACAGCACACAAGGCACAAGGACAGTCCTTCTCTTGCAGATTCCTGTAGCCACACGGACAGAGGTTCTTCTTGTTATCCAGGAGCAATACCAATTGTAGGGGTTTGTGCACAAATATTTATACCCCCAAAGTCTTTGTTCTTAGGGGTCCCAAGCCTCTGAACCCAGCCAGAACCAGTTTTGCCCAGCCCTGGAGCACTTTGTTGATCAGGCTGCATCCTTCCTTTCAGAAAGAGGGGGTCTGCCTCAGACGCACAGTGGGAGGTGGAGCCAGCTTTCACCTTGCCAGGCACAGCCCTATTCAAGTGCAGGAGCTACCCCTCCCCTCACACCTCGGCAGGTCGCTCTATTCAACCCAGGTCTGACTCAGCCTGCCCTGTCCCTCCAAAACCAGACAGCCAATACACATAATAGCAGAGCAACTGGAAGGCTTAGGCAAGAAAGTACCTATACTCTAAAAGTGGTAGTTTCAAACCCAGAATATAAAAATAACCTTCACTAAAAGATGTATTTGAATATTCTGAGCTCAGGCATACTAGATTCGTTTTTCTACCATGTTCTGTGGGTCAGTTAGGACTATAGGATGTAATAGCCCAGACCTCCCATTCTGGCCTATGGAGAACAGGTAGCCTTACAGTAGTGAAAAACGAAATTGGGTGTAATTCACTACTAGGACATGCTACATACAACAGGGCCTGTCCTACCTTACACATACAATGCGCCCTATCATAAGGGGGGCTTACATGATGCCAAGGAAGGGAAGGTTTAGGGGCTGGGAAGCGGGTGCACTTCACAGCCAAAATGGCAGTTCTGGACTGCACGCAGACACTGCAGTGGCAGGTCTGAGACACACTATACAAGCTGCTTCTGTGGGTGGCACAAACCAGTGCTGCAGGCCCACCAGCAGCATTCGGTTTACCAGCCCTGGGCACACACCGGCCACGCTACTAGGGACTAACAGGTAAACTGAATAAGCCAATCATGGATGTACCAATTCATATGTCATCTTTACAAAGGGAGCATTCGCGCTGTGGCACTGAATGGCAGCGGCACAGCGCCCAGAGCATCTATAACCAGCAAAAACAGAGAAGACACAGCGAAAAAAGGAAGGGAGACTCACGCCAATGGTGCCAGGTCTAACACAAACGAAGAGCACTGGGCCTTGTAGATGTTATAAAGCTCACAACATGTACGCCTGGTCATAAAGTTGAATACAGCATGGCAGAAAGCATGCCAAAAAGCATATGTCTAAACAGTGTGCTGTATACCAATTAATGGATGTGCGATATAGCTGCAGGGAAGAAATCCTTTAAGGACAAGAACCCTCACTCACCCAAAGGTGACATTCTTCATCATTGGGTTCCCTCCTCACACCCGGACTGCAAGGTCCATGGTGTGTGCTACATCTCACCCTTCGGGAGGAAGCTGAGGTGTTTTAAGATGAGCAGTGTAATAAGGTCAGTGAGGGATAGAGTGCAAAGATATAGTGAGTGATGGTGAGTAAAACTACCTCCAGGGGGCTGGATGGACTTTATTCAGCGGTACACTGGGATTGAGTTAAAAAGAGGACTAGGGTTTTTTTGAACAAATATACCCCTATCAGTGGTCAACATGTTTCTGCCCATATCTGATCCGGGGCATTCGTTAGGACCTCAAGAAATGTATTTATAGTAACTCTGTGCAAGGTTGTGATAATCAATGAAAATATACATACCCACCAAGAGAGCAAGTGCAGCCAGAGTAGCGATGACCAGTGTATATTCTGGGTCCATTATCTTTCTAATGATAGAAAGAATCATGTCAACCCTCAAACCACTGGGTACGTCTTAAAGTGCCCAACACCTTAGCTGCAGCTTGCAGAAAGGACGTCCCAGCCAGAGTGACCAGGTGTACATGTTGTGAGTTTCATGATGACTAGGGATAGGGCGCCTCTGGTAAGACCCCTCCCTACTAGATCCCTTGTGTGGATATACCTTATAGATGTTAATCATAGCATCCAAGGGTTTTGATCCCGATTTCTCTGCACACCTAAAGATTGCTTCAATTTTGTTTTAATCAAATTGAGACTCTCGCCCTCATAAGATGCGACCAAGAGCATTTAGGTTGAAAGGTACCCCCAGAAATGTGAATGACAGGACATTTAAAAGTTTGATTCCATTAATGAATAGTGGTTTCGAGTTGCTTAATGGTCACCTGCAGATCTTATGTGACTTTGCAATATTAGTCAAGAGGCCAAGATCACTCATGAATGCTGCACATTTATTTAACAGACTGTACAGCCCATAGCTGTTCTTGAGATTTATATGCAATATTCGGGCTTAACAGCACAGGAATGTTTTGAGACCCCACCATAAGCACATCTGCCTCCAAATGTGTTGTGATAGGCTAGTACCAGATTATTAATGTACAGGCAAAAAAAAAAAACAGGGCCAGTACGCACCCCTGCCTCACCCAACGATTGATCCTGATTGTTGCATTCACCGTTAAACCCATACTTGGTACAGCCTCTCATCTTCATGTAATCTCACTGAAGACTCAACCAGTGCAGCCTCTACGCCCAGAGATGCCCTCTATTAACACAATCTAATGCTGATCTCAAATCCATAAACACTAAATGCAAATGATCAATCTTGGCCAGCGTGTATTTGTTGATAATTAGATGTAAGTTCAGGCATTACTCGATGGTTCCAAGGCCATTCCTGAAACCATACGGGATTGCAGAAAAATTGCCTTCTTCAGGAACCCAATCCTGATTTGTGTCCTCCATTTCATGGGTTTCCTCGTGGTGTGACTCATGCCTCCTTTCGTTATGGATCATCATTCTTGTGTTCTTTGTATGTAGTCCAGTCCTGATACATTTCCTCATCTTGATCCTCTGTGCTTGGATCATGGTTGCTGCACACACGCATGAGGTCTTAACTTCAACTAACATATTTCAATTTACATAACAGATTACTCTCGCAGTAACTCATTTGACCACAAAAGTAATATAACACCATTTGACAGATGTTCTGCAAGAATCCATCAGCAGGCACCAAACATTCCGATGATTTACAGGATGGGTTGAGATGGGTTTTCCATCCTTATTCCTCTGTTCAGAACTGTGGATGCTGCTGGAAACGTGGAAATATTTCTTCCACAGTCTGTGTGAGGAAGTGATGACATTGGGGACAATTTATTGTGCATGTGCTCTCGGTTCCTCTCAGGCTTGTTATTTTAATGAGTTCTCATGAGATTCAGTGAAGAGCGAGACTTCCTCCTGAGCCATCACCGTGATTTAGAACCCTCATTACATAGCTGTCTAGGATAAACATAATTTCTCTTATACACATTAGATTTCTGCACTAAAATTATGTTCACTTTACTGATTTGCTTTTGTGAACTCCTAGAGGAATCCGTATAAAAGCTATTTTTTGAAGTTTGGGAAAAAGACATCGTGACACTATTATTATTTAATGCAGATTTGCTCAAAGCATATTATTAGGGATTTTTCTTAAACCTACATGAATATTTTGTCTGTTTTCATGAATATTACATAATAATCTTTCAATGGAAACGTGTTGTCGTGGAAATAACATAGGAAGCATCTTTACAATGCATCATGGACTCTTCTATGCTTTGTAATGTGGGACTCCTAACCATCCTACAAGCATCATAAGGGAACCCTGGATGTGTGCGGTGCTTTGAATACTGCACTAGATTTGCTCTTGACGTCACTGGAGTAGAGTGAAGTGTTTCTTTGCAACCAGTGAGCTGTACTTTAAATACCGACTGGCTGACAGTATGTGTAAAGCGCCCACCGCCCGACTGGGGCTCCCAGCTGTGAATGTCCACTTTTAAGCTCACATGTGTGCATTCACATGTATATTATATAATCATAAAGAAACAACATTTCTAGGCAACAATTAGATTACATTTGCAAGTCTGAATTGACACTAAAAGCTAATAGAATGGAATCCATGTACTCTCAAAGAGATAAAATTAAAAATCAATTTATTTGTATCACATAAAAAATATATCTATACATATAGATGTCTGATCTAGCAATGTATACAAGATGTACTGCAGACAGGTCACATATAATATAAATGAAAAGATATAGACAAATTATTATGACAAGTGGTAGTACAAAAAATCAACACATAACAATATATACAATACAACAAACGGTGGCTCGAAAGACAGTTTATGATGTTATTTTCAGTAGAGCGATGTGATTTTCTACGCGTGTTTCGGCGTATAAAACACCTTCTTCAGGAAAAGCCACAAGAATTCCTAAACAAGGAAACAAGGGATAATGTATGTGGACATATATGAACACGTTTACTAACATAGACCCTACATATTCTAAAAATACCCTAAATACCTGTGCAGTAAACATAGTAGGATGTATATACATATAGGCATGTAAATATATTGCACTGGTCAATATGTATATATATTTATCATAGGCTGACCCACAAAGATAAAAAGAACCTACAGCATAAAATAGTGTCTGTAGCTTCCTATATAGAGTCAAAAACATTCAAGATATAAAAGAACAAACCAGAATGGCCATCCAGGACTCAGTAGGTGCCATATCCATGTGCAACACCTAGTTTTAATTGTCCTTTTCACGGTGAGTTGGGTTCTAAACGTTACCATCCAATCAGGAACTCACTGTCTTGTTCAATTCCTTTTCTGGAGCACGGTGGTTCTTTTCTCTTTTCTCATTCAGTTATTGTCTTATACCTGACATTCACAGTATTATTTATTTCTGGTTTGTTCTTTTATATCTTGAATGTTTTTGACTCTATATAGGAAGCTACAGACACTATTTTATGCTGTAGGTTCTTTTTATCTTTGTGGGACAGCCTATGATAAATATATATAAATTTTGATACAGTGTAATATATTTACATGCCTATATTATTTCTTTGAGAGTACACAGATTCCATTCTATTAGCTTTCAGTGTCAATTCAGACTTGCAAAGTTAATCTAATTGTTGCCTAGAAATGTTGTTTCTTTATGAGTTATTTCCCTGTTCTAGGAGCACCTAATATTTACAGGGGGCCCTTTTTCTACATACACCATGTTATATAATCATAGAAATAATTTATAGACAACGTTCTTTGAACGATTCATAAACGTTGGGTAAAAAAATAAACACGTGGGAAATGAAAGCGTTCTCTTACACTTGCATTCATTGCTTTTATTTTGTGAATCGTGCTTACAAGGTCGGACTCTCCTGCTTGGCAACCAGGCAGTACCAGAAGGGCTGGTGTGACAGGTCAGTGAGTATTTCGTTTTTCTGGCTGTTTATGTGCTGCTTTTTTATGATCTGGTGGGCTGGCTTTTACTGTTGCTTTCCCTTACATTGCCACAAACATTGCCAGCAGCAGGCACAAATGCATGTAGTCTCCCTTTTTTAGGTCGAGCTTTCGAGACCTGTTGTATACACTTTAGTGTATATTTATATGCTTCTTTGTGGACTTACAACCCGCTCATAGGCTTCCCATTTGCTGGCTCCACAGTCGCTCTCCATTGTCGCTCTCAAATTCTTTCTCCCCATTTGTCCATGGCATACATTCGCCATGCCTCTTCCTGTGTTTATCCGTCCTGACAGCAAGGACCAAGTACTAAATAAACACAGCGATCACCATTTTAAAATCTGTTCAGTAACTCCTTTTTTAGGTCTCGCCTGGCGAACACAGCGCGAAGCGCTGTCGCCAGCGAGATCTATTGTTGCTGACTTGCCTCGGAAGTGGGACAGGAGATGGGCACGCGCATGGTCTCGGCGGATTTGAGTTGGTGTACGCGCCTACAGCCACGTGGCGTGCACATCTCCTGTCCCCCTTCCCTCGCAAGCCAGCATGCAGTTTCACTTTCGTTAACACGCACGCCTCATGCTATTTCATTTTTTTTTTTCTTAAATGCGCACGCGCGCTCCAAGCACTAACCGGCTCTTGTTGGGAATTTGCGCTGCTCCTCTGCTTTTCCTGCCGGTCACTGCAGCAACACGCGGGGCTCCGTTTTGCTCACAGGAGCCCCGCCTGAAATCCTGCTTTGTCCACACCATGCACCATTCACGAAGGCGGGGTGGGCTCCCGCCGGACTTCCTGTACTGTTTGGCGGCCCCCTCCCTGGGCCGCACGAGCTCCGCAGCACTAATTAAAAGTCCGGCGGTGTTGAAGCCGCACACGCCGCCACTGGGCAGGAGCTGCAGAACACGCAAAAGTTACATGTACTGCGCATGCGCGGGCAGCCCTCGCAGGTCTTCTCCCCGGCCCGCATGTGTGGAGCTGCTTTCTCTTTTGCTTGTTCTTCCTGGTACCAGCGCTCGCAGGTTCTTGCTGCTTTCCGTAGAACTGGTTAGTGTCCCTGGCTGCGGCTAACCCCACTTTGCATTTCTTATTTTCTTTGCAGCAGTGTGTCTAGTTTAGCTTTGGTGCCAATTAGTTTTTCGTACTTTGCAACCACCTATGAGAAGTCGATGCCCATATGCCAGCTGTAATCTCTGCAGCAGAGCCGCGCCGGCCATGGTGCAGAACGCGAGCACCGCCCATGGAGCCCTGGTGAGAAGGGGGGGTAAGCAGGTGGGAGAACCCGTACCTAAGGAAGGGTGACTCGGATCCTAGCAGACGGAGCACAGAGCTTTGGTTATAGCATACAGTGTGAAAGCAGGCAGGCTGGTGAACCTGCGGATGGGGCTGGAGCTCAGCGCCGCGCTTCAAGGAGGAAACGTTTGTTTAGAAGAGGAGATCTGAGTGTTCACCTGAGCACTCCTCCAGCTCCCAAAGAGACGGTACATTGGCGTATCCAAAGTTGGGTCGATGTCACAGGGAGAGAGCACAGGGTTCATCGGGGCAAGGTGGCCGGTGACCAGTTTATGCTCCTGGCCCCAGACTGGATAGGGTTTCGATTATCTCCGAGACTATGGATTTTAGACAGTGTTACTGTGAGGCGGTAAGCACCGTAAGGAAGGTGGTTGTGTAAATGTTAAAGCTTTGCTGGTTGTGAGATGTTTTGTGAAGCGATCACTGCAGCAGGGCGGGGTAATATCAGCAGGTGATAATGACAGGAGGGCAGATGTTGGGCATGCCATTACGAGAGTAACTGAGGTGTGGACAGAAGTCACTATATGGGATGTGTAGCCTGCCCGGAAGTACATACTGCATGCGGGGTGACGATAATGCGAGGAGTAAATCTTTGGTTCTTGTGTACGTTGTTTAAATCAACTAAAGGAAGATGAGTCGTATAGTGGAAGATAGATCACCAGGCTCATGTTGGGTGGGAGTCTAATTGGAGGAAAGTGCTGGATCTCACGAGACCGAAATCGCGGTTTGCTTATCTTTGCACATGCAGGTCCTTCTTGGAAAGTTGCCGCACCTGTGGCAGAACGTGCGCTGTACTAAAGCCTATAATGCTTGTACGCTATGACAAATGTATAGTTACGCCTCTGCACGTTTGCGTTTGTTACGAGCTGCCGATTACCATATATTATATCAATATGACATATACATAATGCTGCGTGGGAAGAATGTGGTGTCGTGGTCTTTCCCTAAATCTGGTCACGGGCTACCCAATATAAATACGGATAACTGCTGTAACGCACTTGTGACAGTCAGCACTGGTATCAACCAAATATAAAAAAACTTTACAATTGGGCGTGTGTGCATCTGTGTGTGTGTGTGTGTGCATGCCTGTGTGCATGTGCATGCCTGTGTATGTTTGCCTGTGTATGTGAAAGCATCTGTGTGTGTGTGTGTTTGCCTGTGTATGTCGAAGCATGTGTGTATGTGCATGCCTCTGTTTGTGTGTGTGCGTGCGTGCGTGTCCAGGGCAATGCAATCCTGCACTTCTGTCAAGATTAACATAACAATCATTTGCAATGCGATAGGTCTCGCATTATTAAAGTTTGAGCTATTGGTGTTGCATTATTTAGCAATGCCAATATCTCAAACTTTAATAATGCGAGACCTATTGCATTGCAAATGCTTGTTCTTTTTCTTTCTTGTAAATCCACACGATTGGTCCTTCATCGGCTGGCTCAGTTTTTTTAGCCAGGCCTGTAAATCTTCTCTCCTCACATTTGCTGATAGACTGAAGTCAAACATCAGACACTGTTTTCCCGCACATCTTTATTTTCTTTCTCTTACATCAGAGAGGATTTCCCAGTTTTCTTGCTGGCCCCCACCCTCCCCCTTCGCTGCTTGAGCCATGCGGTGGTGCTTCTTGTTTGTCGTATGTTTCTGTCTAAATATTTAGCCACCCCCTCCAGATCTCCTCTGTAGCTTCTCTCTCCTTCATAGTAGTACGTACCCGTGTGGCCTGCGTTTAACGTGTCATACATTCAGGAGGTGTCAGTCCCTACTGTGAAAAGGTGTCTTGCACTTTACAGTCTTATCATTGCCAAACTACATCAGTCTCATGGCGATGTTCTCCAGATATACCAACTCTTGATTAGAAGAGGGGGCTTTAAGCTAAATAGTGATAAACAAAGATGGTGCTTGCCTGGGAGTCGCGGTCCGCCAAGCTGAAGAAACACAAACACAGGTGGTGTCAGCGCCTCCGGAGATGCACACGGTGCTCATGTTGTCCTCACAAACAGGCACAGTACCCACCTGTGACCTCTGCAAACAGCACATATCCTCTCGTAATGTGGGTGAAGTTTGCCCGCAGTCTGAAGAGGCTGTTGGTGTGCATTTAACGCGCTGTCGCACAATATTTGTGCCAGGCTTTACTTAAATGAGATGGTCACAATAAATTAGTGATCTGCAGGTTTAATTTGTCCACTACGCACAAGAATTCATGTAAATAGATGTCAGACGAACATGATGACGCCGAGTTGTGGCGAGTAGATATTCACTTGTGGGACACCCCCGCGCCGCACGGCCACCAGCTGCTGCGTGTGCCCCTTGCCTGCCCTCTGCCTCGCTGCTGCCTCGTCCGCCGGCTGCCGCCGCTGCAGTTGTTTTTGCCCTTGTCTTGACGTGATTCTGTGCCTGCTTGGTCTAACTCTCTTTTTTTCCCTTGTTTATCGTATTTTTGCCTGTTCTGTTGTTATTTCATTTTCCCCGTGTTTGCTTTCCGCCCCTTTTTGCCTTCTGTAACCCTCCCCGCTCCCGCCACCGCCGCCTGTCCCCGCCCCTTTTGCCTTCTGTAACCCTCCCCGCTCCCGCCTCCCAGCTGCTCCGCCCACCCGCGCACTTGGCCTTAAATGGCGACCGTGCGACGCAGGTGAGTGTGACCCACTTGTGGGACACCCCCGCGCCGCACGGCCACCAGCTGCTGCGTGTGCCCCTTGCCTGCCCTCTGCCTCGCTGCTGCCTCGTCCGCCGGCTGCCGCCGCTGCAGTTGTTTTTGCCCTTGTCTTGACGTGATTCTGTGCCTGCTTGGTCTAACTCTCTTTTTTTCCCTTGTTTATCGTATTTTTGCCTGTTCTGTTGTTATTTCATTTTCCCCGTGTTTGCTTTCCGCCCCTTTTTGCGTTCTGTAACCCTCCCCGCTCCCGCCACCGCCGCCTGTCCCCGCCCCTTTTGCCTTCTGTAACCCTCCCCGCTCCCGCCTCCCAGCTGCTCCGCCCACCCGCGCACTTCGCCTTAAATGGCGACCGTGCGAACGCGCAGCGGCCACGCGCAGCGGGTGCGCCGATTGAGCGCCGAAGGTGCGCCAAAGGTAAGCCCGTCTGCGCCCGTCCGCGACCGGATCGCGTCCAGCGCCAGGACCCCTGGCCCACGAAGACCCCGACCTACCCGCCTGACGTACTCCGCCGCCACCCTCATCGCTCTCAACACCGGCCGACTCCCAGATTGCCACCAAGCCACACCACGATGCACCCACGGACCTTTCAGCTGCCACGCCTGCAAGTTCTCCTGCACCCAGACCAGCCTCACACCAGCACCCGCCAAGTCGAACACCAGCAGCACCCACCTCAAGTGCATCCTGCTCAACACCCGCTCCGTCCACAGACACGCCATCGAACTCTGGAACCTCCTAGACGCCACAGCCCCTGACGTTGCCTTCCTCACGGAGACCTGGATGAACGCCTCTTCAGCTCCCGACATCGCCATCGCTATCCCAGAGGGCTACAAGATCGTCCGGAGGGACCGAAACGCCAACCAGATGGGAGGAGGCATCGCCATCATCCACAAGAACGCCATCCGTCTCACGACCAGCACCGACAACACCCTGACCAGCGCCGAACACCTGCACTTCCAGATCCACACCAACCCGAACACCACCCTCAGAGGCACCCTGATCTACCGACCCCCTGGACCACGCACGCAATTCAGCGAGGACATCGCCGACTTCGTCAGCCCGCATGCCCTCCCCTCCGCTGACTACATCCTCCTGGGAGACCTCAACTTCCATCTGGAGAACAACAACGACCACAACACCAGCACCCTGCTCGACAACCTCGCCAACCTGGGACTCAAGCAACTGGTGTCCACCCCCACCCACCTCGCCGGACACACACTCGACGCCGTCTTCTCATCCAGCACAGACATCGTCTTCAGCCACGCCACAGAGCTTCAATGGACGGACCACAGCTGCGTCCACTTCACCTTCAAGAGAACGACGACCCACCATCACCGGCAACAGGCCGCCCGCAGAAGCTGGAACAAGATCACAGCAGACCAGCTCGCCACCTCCCTGAGCCAGCACCCTCCTGCCAGCTCAGCGAACCCCAGCCAGGCCGCCGACAACCTCACGAAGTGGATCAGCAACTGCGCGGACGAACTCGCCCCGCTGAGGACCCCGCCTAGCAGACCCGGCAGCAAGAAGGCCCCATGGTTCACCGACGAACTCAAGAGCTCCAAGAAGAACTGCCGAGCCCTCGAGAAAGTCTGGAAAAGGGAACCGACACCGGACAACAGGACCTCCTACAAACTTGCCACCCGGAAACACCACCAGCTGATCCGCGCCGCCAAGAAAACAGCATTCAAGGACCGGTTGGACAACAACGCACACAACGGCAAGGAACTCTTCAACATCGTGAAAGAGCTCTCCAACCCCAGCGCAGGAAAAAACGACATCACCCCATCGCAAGACCTCTGCAACTCCCTCGCCTCATACTTCCACAACAAGATCACGGACATACACAGTAGCTTCAACAACCAACCAACGCACACCATGACCGACCAACCACCCCCACCCACCACCACCCTCCACGCCTGGACCCCGATCAGCACCGAAGACACCATCCGCACGATGAACTCCATCCACTCCGGATCACCGACCGACCCCTGCCCTCACCACGTCTTCAACAAGGCCGACGCTGTCATCGCACCCCACCTGCGAGACATCATCAACACATCCTTCGACACCACCATCTTCCCCGAGAGCTGGAAACACGCCGAACTCAGCGCTCTACTCAAGAAACCAACAGCGGACCCCACCGACCTCAAGAATTACCGCCCCATCTCGCTTCTCCCGTTTCCAGCCAAAGTCATCGAGAAGACCGTCAACAAGCAGATGGCCGCCTTCCTCGAGACGAACGGATCCCTCGACCCCTCACAGTCCGGCTTCCGAGCCAAACACAGCACCGAGACCGCCCTCATCGCCGCCACCGATGACATCCGAGCCCTGATGGACAATGGAGAAACAGCGGCCCTCATCCTCCTAGACCTCTCCGCGGCATTCGACACGGTCTGCCACTGCACCCTAGTACGGCGCCTCAGCAACATCGGAATCAAGGACAAGGCGCTGGAATGGATCATCTCCTTCCTCGACGGAAGAACACAGAGAGTCCGCCTACCACCGTACAAATCAGAGGCCTCCGAAGTCATCTGCGGCGTCCCCCAAGGATCATCTCTGAGCCCCACCCTCTTCAACGTCTACATGAGCCCCCTCGCGGCCATCGTACGCAAACACAACCTCAGCATAATCTCCTACGCCGACGACACCCAGCTGATCCTCTCCCTGACCAACGACCCCGCCGCCGCCAGAGCCAACCTGCACGAAGGGATGAAAGAGGTAGCCGACTGGATGACGACCAGCCGCCTGAAACTGAACTCGGACAAGACGGAGGTTCTCATCCTGGGCTCTTCACCCTCCGCCTGGGACGACTCCTGGTGGCCTCCCGCCCTGGGCACCGCACCCAAACCGACAGACCATGCACGCAACCTGGGCTTCATCCTGGACTCCTCCCTCTCCATGACCAGGCAGGTCAACAACGTCTCCTCGGCGTGCTTCAACATCCTACGCATACTTCGGAAGATCTTCTGGTGGATCCCCACAGAGACCAGGAAAACCGTCACCCAGGCCCTCGTCACCAGCCGACTGGACTACGGTAACGCCCTCTACGCCGGTACCACCGCCAAGCTCCAGAAGAGACTCCAGCGGATCCAGAACGCCTCAGCCAGACTCATCCTCGACATCCCACGATCCAGCCACATCTCCAGACATCTGAGAGACCTGCACTGGCTCCCCGTCAACAAGAGAATCACCTTCCGCCTCCTCACCCACGCACACAAAGCCCTACACGACCAAGGCCCGAGCTACCTCAACAGCCGAGTCAACTTCTACGCTCCCACGCGCCACCTCCGATCAGCCAACAACGCCCTCGCCGCCGTCCCCCGCATCCGAAGAGCGACTACAGGAGGAAGGTCCTTCTCCTACCTGGCCGCCAAGACCTGGAACTCCCTCCCGACCGACCTGCGCCTGACCCAAGACCACCTCTCCTTCAGGAAGAAGCTGAAGACCTGGCTATTCGAGCAGTAGCGGCACCCCCCCCCCCAGCGCCTTGAGACCCTACGGGTATGTAGCGCGCTTTATAAGTGTCACTGATTGATTGATTATAAGCAGGGCTTTAAGTGGGCCAGGTCTGAGCACCAGCAGGTTTTTTAAGGGGGCCTCGAAACGGGTCTCTATCAGGCTCTGTTCTGTGCCCTGGCACAGCCGGTCCGTTTTTTTCCGGACTGCAGTACAGGCACATCGAATGCACGCCTGCTCACACTGCTCTTCTCACTAGTAGAGAAGTTACGTCATGACGTCATACCAGGTGAGCGTTGTAGGAGAAGGGAAATCCTTTAAAGAGAGTCGTTTTCTCTCTGGATTTCCCTTTTCTTTTTGAAACTCAGGAGCAGCAACATTGTCGTGGTGTCAGCAGGGCTTAAGTGGAAGCTTTTTCAGTATTATATACAACAAGCCATAGTTACTGCTTATTTATCTTATGCAACTAACTACCATTGACAAAGCCAATAGACCTGCCTTATTGTAGGTATGATGTTACTTGTTGTATCATATATCTGGATGCAATTACAGAAACAGCAAAATACAAGTCGGGCGGCACACTATGCTAAGCACAGACTTTTAGCTTATGTGTTATTAAGCCACACCCTTAATTACATCGGCCATGCCCCTTTGAGAGATCCCACATTTTTATCATCCCACTTAAAGCCCTGACTATAAGGCAGTTTACTGCTTGTACAAAGTTTTTAGATAAATATGGCCCCTCACTTCCATGGCACCCGGTATTTCGTTTCTAAACCGCTGTGTGCACCCTTCAGCCAGCACGGGCAGTTTTTTAATGACTAAAAACTGGGAGAAGTCTTTGGAACAGCTACCCATTACATAATAGCAAGTAGTGGACAAAGTATCTACATGGAGCTCGGGTGGGATCATGATGACAGCGTCCGTCGACTGTTGAAAGGTGTCATTTGGACAAGAGACATAAACAGTATGACATTTGTATGATGCTCATGTGCAGACCGTGGTCAGTGTGGGGGAAGGGGATACGTGTGAGGTGCAAAATTTGTATTGACTCATTTAAGATTTTGCAGAAGATGAACTAGACCCTCAGGAAGATGAAGCGTGAAACAGTCTTCTCATGGTGTGCGCCCAGCAGCAAGAGAAGGAAATCCTGTTGAAAAGAGGCAGGAGACCTTCCGCGGTCCTTCTGAGGTGGGAGCAGCTCTCCTTCTCCTCAACGACTCTGTTTTGCTCAAGAGTACCTGTGTTTGCAATGAAGCCTGCTCTCCTGCTGGAGTTAAGTGCATTGTGTAGACATGCCAATGCACCTAACACCCTTCTAAACCATTTGGCCTCCAGCTCCTCTCACTATTGTTACCTGTGTGCTTGAAAGGATTTGAAACGGTTTTAGGAACATTAACTCAGGGTAGATGAAAATATGGCAGCAATTAAAACCCGTCTCACTAGAACTAATAATTTTAAAAGAAATGCATCAAGGCATGTATTTTATTCAGTAGAAGCAGAGCTTTTCAAAATTTACCACGCCGCTTACTTCCACTTCTATTTTAAAATGTTACTTTGGCTCTTAAAATCTGTCCTACCCCAAATCTATGGAAGATGGTTACTTTACAATATGTAAAATTTCTTTTAAAAGTTATTTTCAGGGGGCGTGGCCAAGATGGCGGAATAGACGGACGCCTTCCCTGCCGGCTCCCGCTCCGTGGAGCCCCTAGCCTCGGTTTCTTCGATGAATCTCCCCCCACTCAGCGTGAGGACCTGTAGCGGAAGCAGCGGAACTCCAGCGCAAGCCGGTGAGCGGCTCACAGCTCCCAGGACGTCCCGGTGACGGGCGGAACACGGACGGAGCGGAGGCGACGCGAGGAGGCGGGGCATCGCGCCGCGCCAGACGTGACTGCCGCCGGCTGGTGCATCACGCGAGGGACCCGGCTCCTCGGAGAGGCCCGCGGACACGCAGCGGCGAGACACAGCTCCCTGCTGTGGCTGACCCAAAGGATGGATTGTGACCCGGTGACCGGCGAAGGCGGGTCCTGACCCAGCAAACGGTTGGACTCCCTCGCCGGTAGCGGCGAGAGGCGGCAGCGCGGCTGATCTCCCCCAGAGGCCCGGAGCGACCAGGTGCAGCCACAGCACATACAGACTCCGGCGCTGGGCCCCGCTAGGACGACCGACGCGATACAGGGGTGGGGAGAGCCCTCACCCACCCGGGAAATAACGGACCCGGCCCCAGTACAAGGAGGCGGCAGCCCCCGGCAGGAGAACCATTGAGTGGCTGGGAGCACCGCTGCGGAGACGAGGTGGGCCAGCGTGGAGAGTAGGGTGCAGGATTCTGAAGGGCCTCGACAGAGAGCCGGCCGCCCAGGGCTTAAGTGAGTGGCCCTGCTGTCGAAGACGGGGAGGATATGCATTTGAGGCGACCAACGGCCCAGCAGGAGAGGCGACGGAGGGGGAGTTCCCCCCCCCCCCCCCACCCATCTGCAGAATTTCTCTCTCGGAGCCCGCGGAGCGTGGTGGTGCAGGAGAGCGACTGGAGACCGGAGGCCCCTCTCTGCAGTAGGGAGGGACAGAGCGGAGAGTATTGCGGCCCAACGGCCCCGGCATTGGCACCGCAACGCAGTCGGAGGTGGAGGTAGGGGTGCCAGCCGTGGGAGAGTCCGGAAGGAGTGGAAGCAGCCTTGAGCACGGAACAGGGTGGCCTTCACACCGGAGGTGCGGAGTGGCCTTGCGGTAGAGCCGGAACCAGCGCCGAGTGGAGACGAGAGTGGCCCCCGCTGTGCCACAGGGACGGAGACTGCAGGAGGTGGACCCGTGGCGGTGAGGGTCCAGAAGAAGCCGTGTCCCGGAGACCATGGCCGGCAACAAAGGAGGGAGGAAGGGGGAGCACACCCTCCCAGAACTACTAGGAAGACATCAGCACCGGGCAGATCGGGGGCAGCAGTCCCTGGCTCCTCCGGAGGAGCGCAGGACGCCGGAAGCGGAGAACCTCCCCTCACCAGGTCCTTTATGGAGTCTCTCTTCAGCACCCTTAGGGAGGATTTCCAAACCCTGAAGAGTGAAGTGGCAGGTGAGGTGCGGGAAATGCGCCGGGAGGTGGATGGCCTGGGCGAGCGGGTGGCCGCGGTGGAGGACGCCGGCCACAGAAGAGACGAGGAGTTTGAACAATTGCAACAAGAAGTGCTGCGCCTCAGGGACCAGCAGATTGACCTCCAGGCACACGCTGAGGACCTTGAAAATAGGTCTAGGCGGAACAACATTAGGGTCCGCGGACTTCCACCCACGGCCGAAGGGGCAGACGTGGCAGGATATATGCAAGCCCTGTTCCGAGAGATATTGGGGGAAGCGGAAGGGTTTCCTATACGGATTGACCGAGCGCATAGAGTGGGACCCCAACGCAGAGCGTCGGCGCCGCCTCCGGACATTCTGGCTTTCCTCCCGGATTTCCCGCTCAAGGAACGCATCATGGTGGAAGCGCGGAAGAGGCAGCCCCTGACTTTCCGAGTCCATCAGGTGGCCCTCTACCAGGACCTGTCGGCCATCATGCTGCAGAAGCGTAAAGCGTTCATGGTAGCTACGGATTTCTTAAGAACACATGACACGCCCTATACCTGGGGACACCCCTTTCGACTCATTTTCCGCTGGAATGGTACAATGCACCAACTGCGCTCCTTGCAGGAGACTTGTGGGGTCCTGGGAATCGATGCACCAGATGCCGAGGAGGCCACGCAGAGGCGGGGGCGCTCCCGGGAGGATGGATGGCGGAGGGTCTTGGGGCGTCGGCCCCGTGGACGACCTGCACGACCGGACTCACCCACCATCAGGGCCGGCATGGACGATGCGGTAATGGAGGTGGCCGGGAACACTGGCGTTAGCGACATCGCATTGACTGCATGAGGCAGCTCCGGGGGGAGATCAACACAGCTTTTTCTGGTATGCAGGTTTGGGGGCCGGGGCAGGGTGGGGGCGGGTGGGGAGGGAGTGGTGGCTCGACGTTCACTAGTATACTTCACCGAAGACCTTCTTACCAGGGAGCAGGACTTGGACATTGATGTTTCAGGACTTGGGGGTGACGAGAGAGGTGTTGTTTGCATGTTGTCAAAGGAGGGATGGGCGGGGGATCAGGGAGTTTTGAGGGGAGTTTGGGGGACTGGGAGGGGGGGAGGAGGGGGAGGGGGCTTTGGGGGACACCGGGAGGGGGAGAGGGGAACCAGGGACACGGGGGGGCAGTCCAGTGCATGTCCGTAGCTGCGGCTACCATAGTTGCGTACAGGCCACGATCCGTAGATTTTCAGGGGACTGGGCGGTCTTGACGACCCTCTCACATGACACATACAACATTTAAAATTGTCACGCTTAATGTCAAGGGCCTTAATAACCCGATCAAATGGCGTGCCGTTCTGTCCCTTCTAGAACACACCCAAGCAGATATCTGTCTTCTCCAGGAGACTCACCTCCTACCCCGGGACTGCTCTAGGCTGCGATCTTCCGCATTCCCTACACAATTCTTTTCATCAAACAACACTAAAACTGCGGGGGTAGCGATCCTGGTAGCCCGGCACTTCAGAGGGGAGGTACTCCACAAACACGCGGAATTGAAGGGTAGGCTCCTGGTCTACAGAGTCCGGGTGGCGGGTCTTACGTTCGCAATCGGGTCCATTTATAGCCCGAACGAACGGCAGGAACGATTTCTTCGCTCGGCGCTAGAGGAGACCGCGACTGCGCAGGACAGGCATATCATCATAGGGGGCGACCTTAACATGGTCTTTGACGGTGCCACCGATAGATCTGCCCACCGTTCCCCACAGACGGGGGAATTCTTGGCGGGATGTAGGGCTTTGCTGACGGAGATGGATGTCGGAGACCTCTGGCGTCATATGCACCCTACAGAACGGAGCTACTCGTTCTACTCGCACGCGCACAAGACGTACGCACGGCTGGACCACCTTTTGGTCTCTGGGCTGGTGCGTACGCTAGCTACGGCAGCGGACATAGGAGTGATCTCGGTGTCGGACCACGCCCCAGTGACGGCTACCCTCTGTCTCCCGCTGACCTCCTGTCCCCCACGGGTCTGGAGACTGCGGGATACACTACTCAGTAGACGAGACGTGGTCGAGCAGATAACGACGGCGGTACGGGACTACTTGTCCCACAATGAGAACTCAGACACGTCTCGGGCGACCCAATGGGCGGCGCTGAAAGCGGTGCTCCGGGGGGAATCTATCGCGATCTCCTCAGCGGACAACGCCAACAGGAGGGGGAAGCGCGAGGAGCTTACGCAGAGGGTCCGTGAATTGGAACACATGCACAGCCGGACGGGAGCCCCCAGGATCTGGCGGCAACTCCAGGGGGCGAGAAAACTCCTGACGGCCTTGGATATGGATCGCGCGGAATACGCGGCACTGCGCCTCAAGCATGCCTATTACACAGGGGGAGACAAATGTGGCAGATTGTTAGCGAGTAAGCTTAGGGTCGCCCGTCAGAAACACACAGTGCAAGCGATCTCTGACCCCACGGGGTCCACGGTCACAGAGGATGCCCACATAGCGGAACGTTTTCGCAGGTATTATGCAGACCTGTACGCTGGAGATCCCCCGGATGCTCTCGCAACGCGGGGGTATCTAGATTCGGTCTCTCTGCCGTCCTTAACGCTCTCCCAGGCGGAAGCACTGGAGAGGGACATTAGGCCTGAGGAAGTGATATCCGCGATAGCCCGCCTCAAACATGGGAAATCCCCGGGCCCGGACGGCTTTACGCCACTCTTTTATAAAACGTTCTGTGCACTACTGGCGCCAATCCTCACACGTCTATTTAACACCTTTGCGACACCGGGCGCAATCCCACCGGACTTGTTGCAAGCGTCCCTGGCGGTCATCCCCAAGCCGGGAAAGGACAGATCACACTGTGTCTCCTATCGGCCGATATCTCTCCTTAATATCGATCTCAAATTATATACCGGGATCTTAGCAGCGCGTCTCGCCCCCCTCTTGCCAGGGCTAATCGACCCAGATCAGGCAGGGTTTATCCCCGGGAGACAAACGGTCGATAACACCAAAATGATCACTCATCTCATTGAGAAAGCGTCGCGAATTCGGGGAGAGAGGATGTTGCTATTGGCGGACACCGAAAAAGCGTTTGATCGCGTACATTGGCCGTACCTGGAACAGGTGTTGGAGAAGGTAGGGGTGAGAGACAAATTTCGCCATATGATTTTTAATTGCTATAGATCCCCAACGGCCATCGTAAGAGTCAACGGGTACAGTTCCCAGAGCTTTGACATTGAAAGGGGCTCGAGACAGGGGTGCCCACGGTCACCCTTACTCTTTGCATTATATATGGAACCCTTTGCACAGTGGATCCGGGATAACCCGGCGGTGAAAGGAGTGAGGTTTGGTGGCTTTAGTCATGCCGTCGGCCTATACGCTGATGACGTGATACTCTCCTTAGATGACCCACTCTCGGCCTTGCCGGCTTGCATTGAAGAATTGACCTCCTTTGCCGAGGTGGCAGGATTTAAAATGAACATGGGCAAGTCGGTCGCCTTGGATCTCTCCCTGGCGCCGGCAACCAGGACCCTCTTACAACAACGGGTCCCAATAATCTGGTCCCGAGAACCGGTGCCCTACCTGGGGGTCCTCCTGGCCCGACCCTGCCCACGATGGTATCGGCCAATTACACCGCTCTGGGCCGGAAAGTAAAGGACGAGATAACACGCTGGGGACGTGGTACCCTGTCACTGCTAGGCAGGGTGGCGGCGGTCAAAATGACACTTTTGCCTCAGATCCTCTATTTGTTTTGGGCACTTCCGCTGCGCCCGCCAGCGGGTTGGCTCCGGCAGATGCAGTCGGATCTGGGACACTTCATTTGGCAGGGCAAGAAGCCCAGAATGCGGAGGGCACTCTCATTACTGGCACCGGAGGCGGGAGGGCTCGGGGTCCCGGACCTCTGCAAATACTTTCACGTGGCGCAGTTGCGCCACCTGGTGGAGTGGAGCAGATGGGAGTCGGATAAACACTGGCTCTTCCAGGATCAGGCGGTGGCGGGGCGACCTCTACAGGAGGTACCGTTTTTACGCAGAGCTCACCGCCCCGCTAACTTATTTGCCTCCTTTATCACCAGAGTGCATCTCCAAGTATGGGACGCCACGAATTTGGCACACGGGTTGACCACGTTCCCCTCCCCACTGACGCCTTTGGCGGATAATCCGGAGTTTGCTCCAGGGATGGAGAGGGGCGCATTCGGACGCTGGCGAGAGGCGGGATGCAGGGCCCTGTGCCACCTGTACGATGCAGAAGGGATTATCCCCTTTGCGGACCTCCGCCGAGCCTACACACTGCCGGAAACCGAGAGATTACGGTATTTACAGGTTCGCCACTGGGCGTTACACCACCAGGTGCGCGAAACAGCGGACAGACGACTCCTCCCTTACGAACGCTAGCTATTAACGCGCACGTCCGACACCAAACTCATCAGCGACCTGTATCAATTCCTCCAAGTGCCCTCCTCGCACTTTTACAACCCGGGACGGGATCGATTGGAGGGGGAGCTGGGTAGGACCCTGAGTCACGAGGAGTGGGGACAGATAGCTTACAGAGCTAGGCACTCGGCATATCACGCGGGCCTTACTGAAACCTTTACTAAGGTCTCCACATATTGGTACTACACGCCAGCACGTATACACGCCATGGACAGTAGTAAAGAAGACACCTGTTGGAGGGGATGTGGACAGGTGGGTACACTGACGCATATCCTGTGGGACTGCCCCCTGCTTGCAGCGTACTGGAAGGAGGTGATCGATGAGGTTGACTCCCACTTTAAGACTGAGTTGCCGCGCCTCCCAGAGTATATAGTGTTGGGCCTCCCTAACGACCTGATGTATCCCCTGAAATCCCGCAGAGGCAGGCAGATTGCCATTGCGCTGGGGTCGGCCATTCAAAATATCCTGGTGCACTGGCGCTCACCCACACCCCCCACGATCACGAGCTGGCTGTATAGATTATGGCATGTGCTAGGCATGGAGAAACTGTCACTCACAGTGCAGGGGGACACGGAGACGTTTAATGACCTCTGGCAGCCGTTTCGGTCCCTACTGGTCACAGAATTCAGGGAACTGACCTGCCCCAGATACCTATGACTCTTGAGGCTCACCACACAGGAGGACCCAGCCCCTTGACGGGGCTTGATGTTAGAGCATGATGAGGTCATCGGCCGCAGCGATACAGCCTAGAGGGATACACTGGACACACGCACTGGACGAGGGTGGGGGGAGGTAGGGATAGGGGAGGTAGGGGAGGCACGGGTGGGGGGTTGAGGAGAAGGAGGGGGGAGTTGCATTGGGATTGAGTTTTGTTCTTTTCATTGTCGGAGTGTCATGGCAGATGGCAGTCCTGCTGGACCAGTCTTAGTCATGATGCCTGCTGCGGGGACAGGACCTGTCCTCGCCAAATTGGGGCGATTCGTTGAGGGGTGCCCCATGAGTCTGATTCCACAGAACACGTGCCACACTGATTGCAGCCTACTACACTCCCTTTAGTATAAGACGCGGCCGGCCCTGCGGGGTTGTAGGCGACATGCTGTGTTAACACTGACCTACACACGGAGCTAGACGGGAGTGAAGGTATACCGCTCCTCCGACGCAGTAATGAGCCGGCCCGCAGGGTTGTAGGCGGAAGCTGCTGATGCTGCCCATGACACTTTGTTCTTGTTCAAACTAATAAAAGATTTAAACCTAAAAGTTATTTTCACATTTCTATGTATGATAATACTTTGTGTGTATGTTGTTGTTGTATAACACTGAGGCAAGTATGAGCACAGTTCTATACACAAAACAGGACATGATCACAAAACTGTGAGATCCCCGGATCCCTGGATAAAAAACTGCATAAATCCGTATTACATGAACATTTCTATTGCAGTTACCACCCCCGAAGAGGCGTAGAAGAGCTTTGCCAACAGTAGCACAGTCCATCGTATCCCAGTATTAGTGATTTAGTCAAACAAAAGGTTACATTTAGTCATGCTCTTTCCATTCCATGTCATGCATTTGGTGATGTTACTGTCATGCGTATTGTATGCGAAATCAAGATTAGGATGCTAGTTTTGAGTGCTTAAGTTAGTGGAATGTTTCACTAGCTTTGTATTGCAGACATACACACAGATGTTACAGTTATTGCGCTAGTTGCAATCTGGTCATCATCCATTTAATACAAGGTTTCCACCCTATTCGTTGTGGGATAGATTCAGTATAAAGTAAAAAATCATAACCGCTTCAACAACTGTTTCTTTCTCAAGTCTTTTTAACCATCATGCCAAATTATCATCTTAATATTTACATTCCTTATCATGATGGATTTATTAGCAATGTATCAAGGCATGCAAAGATAATGCAAGGTGTAGGTATGAAAATGATTTGCAACTCGTCAATTGGTTGCAAATTATTTTGGGGGAAAAAATCAGTAGAGTGCTTGGCTCATAAAGACGTACCTTTATCAGCTTGAATGGCTGGATGGATTATAATTCTGTTACTGTTGACATGTGGATAAAGTAGCTTTTCAAGCCTCTGTTATCTTCTCCATTTGTTGATAATGTGAGATCATTGGGGTTACTTACAATTATTGAATATTTTGTTTTAATAGATTCAGATTCTATGGTGGTTCTTATTAGCCTGGCTCCAGGAGAGCCAAGTTGGAAAAACCTAGGTCTTCACCATTCTTATGAGTGACAGAGGCATAGCAATCGTTTTTATCCTTGCTATATGTTTCTCTTATCTTCCCGTGTCTTCCTCCCGTAACCTCTTGTCTCTTTTTCATTCTCTTTTCTTCATCAATGTTACAGTATCCCTTTTTCCATTACCTCTCCGGCGTTTCTCATTCCTTTTCTCTGACTCTACCCTCATTGCCTCTCTTCCACAGGCCATTTCACAAATAAGCTCTGCTGATGCACTTCAGTTTTTCTTTGTATCACAAATACTTTTCGTACATAGCCTCCACATGCAGCTCTGCTGATACACCTCAGCTTTGCATTGCAGAATCCTTGCTATTCTAGAAGAGAAAAACCTTCATGGGCCACTTTGTTTTGTGTCACCAGTACTTCTGGACCACAAGGAAACCTCCCTTCATTATTCCAGATATGAAGGCTTTACACAGTGCAGTCTTTGCACGTCATTTAGGCTTTTAAACACCATGCTGTTGGAGCACATTATTTTGAAGGCTACACATTAATGGACAAACAGAACTACAAACCACAGAATGCCAAGGGCTATTTGCCAAAACCCTATGGGGTGAAGGTGACTCACATTGAATTTATGCAAACCTATGTACCGATGGTGATTGTCAGGTATATTGTTTCATACTTTGTGATTGTGAATTTGTGCAGGCTTCCATCTGGCTTACAAAGCTGCCTTTTTGACTTGAGTCTCACATCTAGGGTCTCTGTTTGACATCTTACAATTCTCTGTCATTTGCTTCCCATGATCTCTGAATGCTCCTATTAATTAACCATGACGAAGGGCTGCTTTTGACTGCCATCATGTTGCTCTGCTACTTATCTATCAGCTCAATATGGTGACTCTCCATCGCGATCAGTTTTATTGACCTTTTACATGTGAGTACCATTGATTCTAGTAGTTCCCTCATCACAAAGTGGGTTGTCAAATGTCTTCGATGCAGTCACACATTGCCACAATGCACAAAGACCCTTCGCTGCGGCAAATAAGGAAAAAAATCAGAGGGACTATTGGGCCAGATATGCTAAGCCAATTAGCAGCCACAAACCCTGCAATTCAATAACAGGGTATACAGCCACTAAATGGATTTTTACTCCTTACTAAACTCATTTTGTAATTCGGTAAATGCTTACCAAATTGCAAAATGGGTTTTGAAATACGTAAACAATTGCATTTTTGGAAGGGGCGTGCTTTGGGAGTCTCCTACAGATTGCAATTCGTTATACAATGTATCAAAGGTTTGCAAACAATTCTTGTACCAAACTGTTGAACAGTTACTGGCTCCTCAAATGAGGGGGTAAACCATTTGCAAAGGGGATGGAGTCCCTCTGCGACATCCTCCCGTTTGTGAATATAAAAACAACTCCATCGGACATCTGCTGACTCCCACATAGGCTTTTCAAAAAAGGCCCTTTTTCAAAACACATCCCTGTTTCTTCCTTTCAGAAAATGTGCTGTACTTAAAAAAAAAAAATATTGACATGATGGTCTACTGACCCCAGAAATTCACCAACCCTATAATGGCATACAATTGGAGAAAGTCGCCATTTGCACCCTACCTCAATAATATTCATGAGGTAGTTCGGATTGGTGATTTTGCAAACCCACCTTATAATACATTGATCAGTTCTTAAAGTCTCATTGGATTAGCAAATAATCTGAGGTCAAATATAGTGAGTCCAATGTTAGTATATCTGGCTAATTGCTTTTAAAATCAAGAAGTATATTATGGTATGTAACAACTGTTAGAACTTGGTCTGGTATATGCCGTCCACTAATTATAGTGGGCCCCTTGTACCAGTCCACACAACCCTTCTTTTTTTTTTTTTTTTATATATTTTTATTGGGTTCTTGGCAATCCATTAGAGCAAATAATACAGTTTGTCAAACATAGACAAGATGCTGGATCAAAACATAGTACATCAACAAAAAAGAAAGAGCGAGAGACCCCCACAAACCATATATAAAAAGAGTTGAGCAATTTAAATTATAGTAACGAATATCGAAATATATCTAGCACATTCAAAAGATAACTTTAGTCAAAATAAGATTCCCAAATTTTGGTGAATTTACGCAGTGCCCCAATCCTTTGTGCGAATATAAATTCGGATTTCCTGACTTTCTTAATTTTTTGATACCATTCATCCACAGTTGGGACAGTTTCTGTCTTCCAATATTGAAGAATCAGTGATCTGGCCACTGCTACCAAAATATACAAAAGTTTCGCCATAGAGTCAGGCAAATTTAACTCAAGGTCCAATCCGAATATAATTACATTTTCATATCTAGTGATCGTAAAATGTAAATGAAGAGAAAGCAAAGAGAACATTCCTTTCCAAAATGACTTAACTTTAGGGCAAAAAGCCATTATATGAGACCAGTTAGCCAGGTCCGGTTGTGTGCATCTGAAACAAATAGGCGACGAAGTGTTATACATTTTAGCCAAGATTGCAGGAGTGTAATATAAAAGCCACTTACTAAAGAAAAGCATTCGTCGCCAATTGGCACCTCTCAAAACCGTAAAATTAAATTTATTTAAGGTTTTCCTAAAGTTATCAGTTATTTTAATGTTTTCCTGCTTCTGCCACTTTTTTATTGCTTTGGCACTTATATCCTCCTCCCTACTTTGTGCTAAACTTTTCCAGGATTTTTAAAAAGTGGGGACCAAAAAAGGTCATTTGTTAAATGTGACAGTTGACTATTTTGTGCTAAATCGAATTGAGCCAAAGATTTATACAATAAAACATATGAACCCATAAGAAGAAAGTTTCCACGGATTAAAGTGGACATCTCATCAATAGTCAACCATACTCCATCTTTCACAAAGCTCGACAAAGTTGTAAACCCAGATCTGGCCCAATTATGTATGATTTCTAACCCGATATTAATCCTGAATCCCAGAACAGCGTCCCTCAGTGGAGTTACTAAGCTCAAAAGAGGAAGAGAGTACCTTTTTAGCATGACTTCACGTTTTTTAAAAAACCAGCTCAGAACCTTATATCTGACTAGTTTGGGTGATTTAAATATCGAAAGAGGAGAAGGAATTTTGGTCTCTGTACAAATTAAGTCGAAAAAAAAGTTTATAAATAAAGCAACTCTAGGTATTGAGTGTTTAAATCTTGAGAGATACTGTGCAAAATAAGCGTAGTAGTAGTCTTTCAAATTTGGCAGACCAAGACCTCCTTGTTCTTTATCTGCATATAAGGCGTTAATAGCTATTCAAGCTTTTTTTCCCGCCCAGACAAAAGCTGAAAATAAAGATTCAACTTTTGAAAAAAAAGAGCCTGGGAGAGAACAAGAGATAGTAGAAAACAAAAAGTTAAATAAGGGAAGTACTGACATTTTAATTAATGCCACCCGGCCCAGAATGGATAAAGGCAATAGATTCCAACGTGAAAACATATCACAAACTTTTTGAATCAGCGGCTCGAAATTCAGTGTGTACAAATCCCGTACTAGAGGTGTGAAAAGGACACCCAAATACTTTTTGGGTCTATTATTAACACAGCTCTGAATATCTAATCAGGATTATTCCTACCACAGATTAAAATTTCAGTTTTCTTCTTATTGATTCGATACCCCCCCAATGCTTCAAATTCTTTAAAGACCGAAAAAAACAGTGTTTGCATATATATCTCAGGTTTCAGCAGCAACATAATATCGTCTGCGTATAGTTTAATTTTGTCCATACCAGCAACAGGCGGGAGAATATCCTTACTTTTTCTAATTGCTACTGCTAGAGGCTCAATAAAGAAAGCAAAGAGAGCAGGAGATAGTGGACATCCTTGCCTCGTCCCTCTTTGCACTGAAATCGAGCCTACTATAAATGAATTAACAAGGATATGAGCTTTTGCCCCCTGATATAAATTCCTAATTAGGGTAATGATTTGAGAAGGAATACCAAAGTGCTGTAATATAAAAAAAAGTGTATCCCAAACCACTAAATCAAAAGCCTTTTCTGCATCTAAAAGGAGAACTAAGGCCGGAACCCTACGTGTTTCAAAATAGTCTAATGCCTCAATCAGGTAATGTGTGTTAGTAATTAATTGACGGCCAGCAATAAAGCCATTCTGGTCTGTGTGAATCAATTGCGAAGAAACGTGGTTAAAACGAGTAGAAAGTAATTTTGTAATAATTTTATAATCTGAGTTCAGTAATGTTATAGGCCGGTAAGAGTTGGGATCTAGGGCTTGTTTCCCTTTTTTCAAGAAACTGACCACCGTTCCATCGTAAAAGGACACGGGAATTGGGCCACCCTCCAGCATAGAATTGACTAGTGAAAGAAGAAGCGCAGAAAAAGAACTAAAGAACGTAACAAAAAATTCCGCGGGAAGTCCATCTGGACCACAGGCCTTACCATAAGGAAGGCTTTTAACAACAGACTCTAAGTCATCAGATGAAAATGATAACGCCATTGCTTCTTGGTCCAGTTGAGAAAGAGTAGGAAGACCATATTTATCTAAAAAATCGTTTAATCTCCCCTGATCCGTAGTGTGATATGAGGTATAGATGTTCTCATAATGGGACAGCATAATTGTTCCAATCTCTTCCTGATCTGAGGTATCCACGCCACTAATTGGAGATTTAAGAGATCGAATCACATTAGTTGCAGCACGTTCTTTAACCTGCCATGCCAAGAATTTGCCCGTAAAATTACTAGGCTCGTAAATTTTTTGGGCTTGTCTGCAAAAGATTTCCTCACTTCTAGTGTAGTAATGTGCATTCAACTCCCGTTTTGCGGCATTCAATTGATTTTGTATCTTAAGAGAGGGATTGTGATACATTTGATTTACTAAGACCTGTATGTTTTGCTGCAATTGATTCTTTGTATCCCTATAAATGGCTAATTCCTTTGCGTCCCTTCCTATAACTACCCCCCCGAATAAATGCCTTCAGTGAGTCCCATACAACATGTATGGGGGCTGTTCCCATATTTCGTTCAATATATTACCCAATCTCCTTTTTAAGAAAAGATACCCATATTTCATCAGAGAGATAAGACTTGTTAAATACCCATCGTTTCTGAGTATTCGTGCTTTCTTCCAACACAAACTCAGCCACTAACATCGCATGGTTGGAGAAGCCATTATGTAACATCCGATAATGCTGAATTTTAAATTTTGAGGAAACCAGAAAAAAATCGATACGAGAAAATGACTTATGCCTTCCCGACCAGCAAGTATATTCTCTTTTATAAAGAGCGCCATGGATCAACAAAATTGAAAATCCTTACGTTATTCATAATTATCTGAAATGATTTAGGTTTCAACTGCTTTTTCCCGCCAGTGGTGGAATCCAAGTTTGGTTTCATAAGAATATTAAAGTCCCCTCCGATCACAATATCCCCCCCAACCATCAGTAAGGACTGAAACATTTCGTCATATATTGCAGAGCAATCATTCAAGGGGGCATAAAAGCTTACGAAGGTAATATGCAGTGGTCTATTCTTTAATTTACACGTGGCCCAGCACCACCTACCCTGGGTATCTGCATCAGATTGAATCAACTCCGCCTCTAATCTCCTACTAAGAAAGAGTGCGACTCCTCTCGCTGACGCAGAGAAAAAGGAAAAGCCCCGATAAAAGGCCCACCCCTTAAACATGGAAAAATGATCAGATTTTGAGATAGGAATATGAGTTTCTTGCAATAATATAACTGCTGGATTTTCAGACAGAATCCATGTCTCTATTGCCCGCATCTTCTTATTATTATTTAGACCGTTCACATTAAAAGAAATAATTTTCAACTTTATTTTAGTCATAATTAGGGCCCAAACTTAGAATCCAGAACACACATTTTTCCCCTTTGTCTAATATAGCTTTAAACAATCAATACCATGATCAGTATTCACCAGATAATCCAGCACAAAGACCACGTTTATCTCCAGCATTTGACCAAGCAGCAAAAATAAAAGCAACAATTTTTTTTTTTTTTTTTTTTGCCAAGAACTTCATTTTAAGCTTTTTTACCCCACCCACCCCCTCTACAACCTGTGGCAACCTCCTAACACTACCTACTTCTTCCCACGCGTACCACAGGAACCTACCCCTTGGCATAGAGGTGTCCTGAATTCACACCCCTTAAGCCCAAGACCATGACCCCCCCCCCCCTCCAAACACTTAAGGATTCGCAGACCTAGAAAAATGGAGAGGAAAAAAAAATAAAAAAAATTTAACACGTAATCTAGGTTGTTACACAAAACATTCAAATATAAATCATACGACCAGACTAGCCATTTTGAATTCCCTGGAGCAACGCCTGTGCTTCCTCCACATCTGATAGCATATAAAATTTTCCTTTAATGAGAACTCTGAGTTTGGATTGTTGTACAATCATTGCTTGAGCCCCCTTAGCTTTAAATAGATGTAGAATTTTGACGAACTCCTTTCTGCGTCTCGCTGCTGCTGCGGACATATCGGAAAAGATTCAGCATTTCGTTGTATCAGTCACAGGGAACTGCCTTTGTTGTATTGCCTTGGAAAGAATTCGCTCCTTAACCCTAATATCGGCAAAATTCAAAAGAATAGTTCGCGGGAGAGTTGAATTCGGGAATGGGCGAGCAGGTACCCGGTGAGCTCTAGTGATGGTGAGATCATCTTTATGCTCCGGTATCACCACCTGATGAAGAAACGTGGTCACCCAACCAAGCATTTCTGTCCCCTCAATTCCTTCGGGGACCCCCACTATGCGTAGATTGGACCTTCTATTATAATTCTCCAACTCGTCCAATTTAATTTCAAAAGCCTTTGTTGTTTTGAAGACCTCTTTGGACTCTTGTTTTACTACAATAATTTGGTCCTCTAAAGAAGAGATCCTCTCCTCCGCCTCAAGTAAACGAGCTGGAAAAGAGGAAACTAGTTCCTCGATTTTATCCATCTTGTCCAATCTCTGATGAATGGCAGAAAGTTCGGCATTTTGCGACCTTTTAATATCTCTCACCTCATCCAGAAATAGATTCAACATGTCCTTCACGGACATCTTCATTTTACCCTCCGTCTCTGTATCCATCTCTAACAGGGGGCCCAGGGGGTCTGTCACCATCCTGTCACATCCCCTATCAGGGACTTCAAAAGGCTGTGTTACTGCGCTCCCTACATCTTCTTTTCTAACATCCGCAGCATCCATTATTATCTTTTTTTTCCCCCTAAATCAGATATAGGAAGACCAATAGAAGGAGGGCTTGAAGAGGTGTTTGCCACAGGACACGGCCCATTTGTGCCAGCCTGTGGAATCAGGCCTAGCTCCAGATTTGGAGACCCCATGGAGGTCGCATTATTAGTTGAGGGGAGAAGTGATTTTTTAGTAAACAGAGGAAATTGTTTAGATAGAGGACACAATAAGGGAGGTTGAGTAGAATCAAGAGTCTTAGAGTGATCCCCAGAATGCAAAACATTAATCTCATCCCCCATATTCAGCTGGACTAAGTTTTCTACTAATGTATCCTCAGCCTCTGAGCTCTCTGGTGAACGTCCCAAATCACCTTCCTTAGAGACAGCACCGTCTATTAACCTGGCTGTTGCCGCTGCCTCCTTTGCCTGCTGTCGGCGCTGCTTAGCTTTAACACGAGTATTTAAAAGTTTTCCCATAATGCGTGCGTCAATAGTTGTTCCTCTCACTCGCCTAATTAGCGATTTTCCCCCTTCGATACTTTTAGAAAACAAGTGGCTGTACGCAACAATGAACAAATGTGGATTAGTTGCTCAGTCGACTTTGAAACAGCCAAAGCTCAATCAGCACCGTTCAATCCACCTCACGAGAACAGAACCGTTTTCACATCCAGAGCAGGCAATCGCCTCCTCCCCTGCTCAACCACTTGAAACCTGCCGCCTCGATGCCAATTGTCCAAGGAAACCATCCACCAACAGAGGCAGAGCAAAATAACAATCAGGCTCCGGCTCGCAAACAAGAGAAAAAAAAAAAAAAAAAAAAAGGAGAACAGCTGCAGGCGCCGTCTCCCTCAATATGTCAAATGCCTGCAGCACCACAGCCCCAGGAGCAAAGCACGGACAAAGACACCAGAGCGGCACTAACTCAGCGTAGTTAGAATTTGTAGTGTCTTCATACTCCTCCGTCTGGCAGTCAGCAGACTCAGCTCCAGCTCCAGCTCAATCCCTGAGCCTGCGAGCGGGTGAGTTATATTGACATTAACACTCCATGTACGATTTTTTCCCTTTCTTTTTATCTCTGCCTTCTGTCCTGCATACTTGACCAATGCCTGCCACAGCCTGCCTCAGAGCCAACCACTTGCAGGCAGAGTCCCGGACAAAATCGCCGAGAAGTCAGTTACATCTATTTTCACAAAAAAGAATTTCAACAGTGCCTCCTTCGACGTGCGAATGCTGAAAGTCAAACTGAAGAGTTCAAACCTGCATCCTCTCATCACACGCTGTCGGCCGCACCTCCTCAATGCATCCCCGTAATGAAAACAGTGAAAATATGGCGAAATCTTTGGGAAATGATTCCGGCTTCCGAGACCCGCAAGCAGGCAGAAACGAAGATCAAAGCCGCGCATCCATAACCGGCGCTGCAGCACGGAACGGCAAACGCCACGCAGCCTCCATCATTGACCTCGAGAAGGGGAGGGGCAGCAACACGGCCCTCAGGTGCTACGTGGAGGCGTGGAACTCCACCGTAGCAGTCTCGTCCACACAACCCTTCTTGATGATAGGTTAAAGACAACCTTTATTGAAAGCTATCCTAGTGGTAGCTATGGAGAGCAGCCTTCAGGCTAAGTCTTGAAGGAATGTAAAGCAGCTTGCTTTACCAGTCTATAATCTCTTGAATGGCTAAATGAAAGACAACCACACCAGGTATATATAAAAAATATATGTATTTATTACTAAACACACCCTACTAGTCTCTTTATGAGGCTAGCGGTCCAAACACATAAGTTACACTTGAAATAGTACAGTGAAATAGCACAAATACACGTCAGGCCCTAGGGGCGAGCCAAACTTCATACTAAAATAGTGGTATAAGAACCACAAATTAACTAGATACAAGGCCTAGAGCCTGTAGCATCGCTGGAACACCAAGGAACCACCCAAGGTAGTGACACAGGGGACCCACAGGACACTTAGGAACGAGCTAGGACCAAACCCTTATGGACTTAGGAAGTTCTAGGGTCAACACCCACGGGAGCACCGGAGTACTCAAGTTACCTCACCCAGGGAAGCAGGGGGCATAGGTGTCAAATGGTGTTGGGTCGCATTGTCGTTTTCAATGGGAGCTGGTGAAGAAGTTCTGCTGCCAGGATGACGCGAAGTGTCCGAAGAGATCCAAGCCTGGATCGAAGTCCAGAAGAACTTGAAAGCAGAGGGGACAGAGTCCGGGTCCCTAGCCAGTGACCAGGGGCACGATAGGCGAATGCCCACCGAAGTCGGGTGATTTCAGGTGAAGAAGGTGAAGCTTGACTCTTCACCCACGAGAGACAGGAGGCGTCGAGTACAACCAGGAGCTAGATTCTAGCTGTCCCACGAAGAATGTCGAGTGCTGTAGTGTTGGTGCCCGGATTGGACACGACAAGCCTTGGCAACAGCAACTCACGCAGAAAGGAGAAAGATGCTTCGGTGCAGACCAGCAAGGTCTGAGGGACTCACCACGCAGTGGGGAGTCAGGGGACATCTGGAGCAACCAGGGAAGCCCAAGGAAAATCAGAGTTGCCTTCACAGGGACCCACCAGTCGACGGACCTGGGATCACAAAGGAGCCTCGAGCTGAAATGCAAGAAGCGGGCTCACGGAACACTTGTGGAGTGTAGGCCCACAATCTTTGGTGCAGATGGTGGGCTACAAGTAACCCAAAGCACGATTTCGAGAAACGTCAGGAAGTCAATGCACTTGCAAATGTGCACAGTGAACAGGAGTCCCGGTTCCACGTAACTCACGAGGGCTGCGGGTCTCAGCTTTGCTGGGGACTCGGGTCGGCCTCTGAGAAGTCTGGAAATCCTCTTCCTGGGCTGCCAATACTTCGGAGTCTGGCGGAAGCTTCGGAGATGCAGACCAACAAAATGCTTTGTTGGTGCCTGCCAAGCAGGGGACTCACTCCTTGACCCCAAGGGGGATTTCTTCAGTCCTCTAGGCTTGAGTAGAGCATCGAAGTTCATGGATTCAGCTACAGAGTTTTGTCCAGGGATATCTAAAGTCCTGTTACCAGGGGTTCCTTACTTATCCCTAAGGAAAGGGTTGGTCTAACTCTAGGGACCCACCTATGGGAGGGTTTGGAAAGAGGGGTGGCTACACCCATTTTCTTTGTCCAGTTTTGCGCCAGAGCAGGGACTGGAAGCCCCTGAACCAGTTTGAGCTGGACTATGCACAGGGACACCAATTGTGCCCCCAGTGCAGGACTTCAAAGCACTCTGAGAGTGCTCCCACCCAGTCCCAATACACATCAGCCTGTCTGGGAGTGACAGGAAACCTATTGTCCAGGCCTCCCCTGCCGGAGTTTCAGTCAGCAGCAGGAGGCCAGACCCGTGTCTGTGGCTGCAGCATCCATTTTGTGATGCCAGGGCTCTTTTAAGTTGGTACCGGGTATACCAGTGTTGTCATGTCTCTTCCTCTAGAAGGGTGGGATCATACTCCCAACACCAGTTACTGGTGTGGGGATATGATTCCAAGGTGTTTGTCACCAAACATGACATGTTTCCGTGCAGCCAGTCCAAAGTTAGCATTTACAGTTTGGTTATAATGCACTTAAGAGTATATGGCCAGGCTGTACTACTGACAACCCAAAAGAGATTCCGAAGGCTGCAGAGGGGCTCAGCTCATGCCTGGGCACCCTCTCACATATAACCAAGCACCCTGCCTTCAGGATTGATAAGGCCTGCCATAGGGGTGACTGATAGGTTTCTATGTGCAGTGATAGGTGAGGTATAGTGAACCTATACCTCAGTAAATGTTGCATGCACCACCTTACCCAGGCTGCAGTAACCTGGAGGGCTTCCCAGGGGTGGCATAATACATGCTTCAGCCCCTGGTAGACCTCTGGGGTACCTATTCCCTGGGTACATAGTATACCATATACTAGAGACTCACAAGGGTACCCCAGAATCCAATCTTGAGTGTACCTAAAGTACATGGAATCAATTTAGAGAGGAAGCAGCTAGGCTGGGGCCCTGAATTGCAGGGTCCCAGCCAGACTAAAGTCGAAAAACAGTGTTACAGCAGCAAAAAGTGGGGGTAACCATGTGAAGCAGATCCTACTCTCCTACAACAACCAGAGGGCCATGTTGTGAACGGCTTCAACACATGTTCGGGATGCATTCTCTATTATACAAATAAGAAGAGTTGGATGAAAATATGCATTACTTGGTCATGTGATGTGTTGCACAAATGAGGGTGCAGAAGCATCAATCAGTCAATCAACTTGGATTTGTAACCTGCAGCTAATCACCCAGTAGGGTATCCAAGTGTTGAGATTTTGCTGGGATTAGTCAAAGAGCCAGGTCTTTAGTCACTTTTGAAATTATGGAAGAGAGGATGCTATTTGGAGCTGAAGATGAAGGTCATTCCAGGACTTGGCGGTGAGGTTGGAGAAGGATTGTTCTTCACTGTTGCTTTAGCGGATGTGGGGAGTGTGTACGAGGGCAAGGGAGGGTAATCACTGGTGTCTGGACGGTTGGTGGAAGTTCAGTCTGTGGTTTATGTATACTTGTCCTTGGTTGTGGAGGGCCTCACATGCATATGTCAGCAACTTGAAATGGCATCTTTTCTGGATAGGTGCGGGTTAATGGGGGTTCATTTGGGGACAACAAGTATGAGTCTGTCAGCTGTGTTCTGAATCGACTGGAGTCTTTTCAGGAGTTGAGTGGTGATTACTGCGTAGAGCATGTTGCCGTAGTCTGGCCGGCTGGTGACTAGGGCTTGAGTGACAGCTTTCCTGGTGCTGACTGGGAGCCATCTGAAGATCTTTTGGAGCATGCAGGAGGTGTGGAAGCAGAGTGAGTTGATCTGGCATTTCATGGTGAGTTCGCTGTCCAGGATGATGCCGAGGTTGCAGGCGTGATCTTTCAGAGTGGTTACAGTTCCGAGTTAGGAAGGCCATCAGGTTTTGTTCCATGGAGAGGTGTTGTTCCCAAACATCAGCATTTCCGTCTTGTCCGTGTTGAGCTTTAGGCAGTTAGTCTTCATTCAGTCAGCGACACCCGTCATGCATTTGTGGAAGGGTTACCTGGTGGTGGAGGGGTCTTCAGAGAGTGAAAGGATGAGTTTGGGTGTCGTCTGCGTAGGATATAATGTTGACATCATGGGTTCTGA
This sequence comes from Triturus cristatus, assembly GCF_964204655.1. Classification (NCBI taxonomy): domain Eukaryota; kingdom Metazoa; phylum Chordata; class Amphibia; order Caudata; family Salamandridae; genus Triturus; species Triturus cristatus. The sequence continues at coordinate 476,349,598 of NC_140587.1, read as the reverse complement.
TGATGTTGGCCAGGGGTGTGGAACAGGGTGGGGCTGAGGGAAGAACCTTGAGGCACCCCGCAGATGGTGCTGTTGGGTCTGAAGTGAAGGGTGGTAGGTGGATTCTCTGGGTTCGGTCTGTGAGGATTGATGTGATCCATTTTAGCAGCGCATCTCCCTGGATCCCGATGTGGTGGAGTCTCTTGATGAGTGTGTGCTGGGATGCTGTGTTGAACGCTGCTGATAGGTCAAGGAGGATCAGGGCTGCTTTTTCCCAACACAGCCCAGGTGGGTTCTGATGTCGTAGGCGACAGCAATCAAGGTGGTCTCAGGGCTCTGGTTGGTGTGGAAACCAGATTGGGAGGTGTCCAGCTGGTTTTCTTCTCTCCAGGTGTTCGGTGAGTTGGTGATTGATGGCCTTCTTGAGGACTTTAGCGGGTAAGGGCGGCAGGGAGATGGGGCAGTAGTTCTTGAGTTTACTGGGGTCAGCGGAGGGCTTCTTGGGGTGGGGTCTGATCTCTGTGTGTGGTTGGTGAAGGTGGCTGTGGTGATGGATGCATTGAGAATGGAGGTGAGTTTGCTGCTGATTTCCTTGCTCACAAGGTTGAAGAAGTGGTGGGGGCAATGGTCCGTGGGTGCTCCAGAGTGGATGGAGTTCATGGTGGCTGTGGTGTTCAGGGTGGTGAGCTGTTCCCATGCCATGAGTGGGTGGTTGTGGGTGGCATCAGTTGATGTGAGAAGGTTGTAAAGGTCGGTGGGTTGGGGTTCGAAGTTACTGAAGATGGTGGGTATCTTGCTTTGGAAGTAGTCCACCAGGGTGTTGCAGAGTTCCTGGGAAGGGGAGATCTTGCTATCAGTAGCTGATGGGCATGAGAACTCTCTGACGATGTTGATGAGTTCCTTGCTGTGGTTGTAGCTTGCTTCGATGTGGTCAACTTCCAGGCATGCCTAACACATTAGACTTCAAGCAATGAAGCAAATCGGCTGAAATCTTTTATGTGGAAGGGATCTTACAGTTCTGGGCAGGGTTGTAGCTTCATCAGTGAGATTAGGGGAGGTGCGAGCATCAAATTTCCAAACAAGCACGCTGGCACATCTTGCTAAAACACATTGTATGAGAAGTCGGAGATGACGGGGTTTAAGTGGTAGTGGAAAGAGCCAAGTACAGATTGCTAGGGGTCCATAAAATTAAATATTTTTCAAACTAATCAACATTTGTTAAGGTCTTCAACACAGAGAGAGTTTGTGTGCTTTTGTCAGTGCAGGCAGGTAAAAATCCCAAGTGAAATTCGACAGACACTACACATTACCCAACTAAAAGCACTTGTACCTGACTATTTACTACAGAATACATTGTTTTGGAGGGTGTAACACCCCAAACACCTCCCCTGGAGCTATGCCCCTGGTTCTGTATGTTCATGCCAAATGAGAAGAACAATGAGATGCTTATCATGCTTTAAGGGGGAATCTCCTCCTGTACATGGACCATGCCCAGATACACTTTGCTTAAATGTGAGTCTTCTCTGCACTTTGAACTGTTCCACTAGTGGCGCACTTCGACTGAGAAGGAATCAGATGTGAGCATTCCTAGGGATACAATGCATTATCATGAGCTGATACTAGATTGCCACTTTAATGTTGAGTAGAGATGCCTGCCCTAGGGTGGGAAGGCCTGCCCTGTGGCCCGATTATCCTGCTTTGGCTTATCCCTTTCTCAGCTGTGGCGAGCCATCTAGCATCGTGACCCTATGATAACAAGAGGTGCAAACAACGCTACAGTGCTGTGATTTGACCTTTCTGATCTGTTTAGGATGACAACTGAGGCTAGATCTCCTTACTGTCTTCAGTTACTTGGAATCTCTGGGCCAGCCCACAAATCCTCCTTCATTGGGATGAGTAGGATGAAGGTCCCATGAAACTATATGGCAGTAGATTAAGTGACTTTATATAGGAGAAAATTGGATTCACTGTATATTTTGCTGTTAAAAAACCTGAGCGCCCCACTCGCCTAGAGTGAAGATGGATACTGTCACTGAATCATCCTAAGGCACTGGAAAGTGCATTCAGTGAGAAAATCCATGGAAGAAAGCACTTGGAATGAGTTTAAAGACTGGCATGGGCATGTTGTAACTCTGTGGAAATATACCATTTTTCTCCAAGCAAGCTACACAGATAAAAAATAAATCATTTGCTGCTGGGACTCCAGAAAGGAAGTTCATTCCTCCTGAGGTTTGAAGCCACATAATGCTGTCCATTGCATTTTGTATGGGCTTCAACATCAGTGGATGTTGAGGTTCGACATTCTATTGTGCAAGATTTGCGTGGACTTATCTTGTTACTTTGCTTTGACCACTAATGATCTTGGCCAATATATTTTAGAAGGTAGAGGTCTTCAGACAGTTTCTAATTTTTAAGGGTATCATCTGATCCCCAGTCCTTGGTTTCCTTAAACAATCATCTGAAAATTGTGAACGATTTGATGCATATGTGTCACTTGAAAAACAGATTTTATTTTTGTTGGTCTATGAGAGGGCTGACCATATCCTATGGCCATGTTAAGGTAAAAAATGCTCATGTGGCTTTTAAAGTAAAATCATGTATTGTGTTTATATATCTGGTTATCATTTCAGAAGACAAAATCTCTGTGTGGATACTGGTTGTTTTCAGTGTGCGATATTGAAAAGAAAAAAAATCTATCTCTTTCACATAAAAACTTTGCAGTACAGGTTTTTTCTTTTAACTCCAGTGATTGAATGGCCCATGTTAGAAGCTAAAGATGTGGAATTATTATCATTGTTATATTTAACACAAAATAAAGGAACTTGGGGCATATTATCAAGGACTGCGGTAAAAATATCGCCGGTTTAGCGGCAGAAAACTGCCGCTAAAGCGGCGATAATGGGCATGATAATATGCCTTGGAGAATTCCAATAGAAGCTCAGGTTCACACCAGAACCTGGGCTTCTATGTGAATTCTCCAGAGCATATTATCAAGCCCATTATCGCCGCTTTAGCGGCAGTTTTCTGCCGCTAAACCGGCGATTATTTTTAACACTGTTCTTGATAATATGCCCCTAAATTCTTAAGGGAGGAGACGATATGTTTCTTGCGAGAATAACCTATCTTTGGTTACTAACGGCACAAGCAATCCCCTTGAAAATTGTGCAATTTTCTACAATTACATCCATAGTGAAACTCCAGCATACCTCTCAAATTAGGTTGGCCCTCATATCTCTCTGATCGTGCTGAGGTCAGCTGATCAACATCGTCTCATTGTGGCTAGACTAAAAATGCAACCTAGTGAGAGGAGGAATAAGTCGGTGTCTCCGCATGCATCTCATTCTTGGCGTCAGTCAGATCTGTTTTTCTGGGCCACCTCTGCAAAGTTCAGTCTAGAATCAGTAGTAACTGGGGTAGGGAGGAAATAGGAGGTACCTATTAAACTATCAGCTAATAGCAAGAATTTAGCCAAGTAGAAAGTGGGGCGCTGTCCTATTTGTGTGCTTCTACAAAGCAAGTGAATGCTTGCTCTCATTTTCATTTAAGTCTCTTTGGGTTTCACTGAATGTTAAATAGTATTGCGGTCCATGGAAGGAATACGCTATTTGATGGCACCTGGGGGATATAGATTTAGAGGGCCTGATTCACAAAGGTGAATATACACTTTTGTGTAAGTTTACTATTTTTTGTTATTCACAAATTATAAGTTTAATTTTAGTAATAGTAATTTAACGACTGCATAGACTAATAGTAATTTAACAACTGCGTAGACTCCACAATTAAAAAGTTAGACATCTCCTATCTTTTTATGTAAGGAGTTCTCCACCCCAACTGCGGAGTCGCCACATTTATAAACTTATTATTATTAAAATTACATTTGTAGTTTGGGAATACCAGAACAATAGAAAACTTACACAGTGGCCAGATTAGTAAAGCCAATTGTGAAAGCAGCAGGTTGTACATGGTCTACTTTAATTCAAAAGTGATACTTTGGTTACAACACTTTTAACTGTCTATTGTGTCAATGGACCTCGAAACCCCTTTAAATTGCAATATCATTTTCTTCCACCAGAGATCTTTTGGATTGACAGTTACATGAAGAGTAGAATGATTTGGCGGCAAGAGGGCATAGCAGTGGTGGCTGCCACGGAATAGTATGGGTGTGGAGGGGTGGGGGTAGAAAAAGAAAGTATTTCTCCTACCTGGCTGCCAGCCACCACCTCTCCTCCGCCCTCTTCTGTTGAGGCACAGACGCACACAGGCTTCCAGACTTACCTAAGCCAATCACAAAACACTGCTGTCACCAGCATCACTGCAGCGTTGTTATTGGTCTGAGCGGCCTGGTTCTGCACTCAGACAGGGAGTGGGAGCCTGTGCATGTTCTCCACCCAGTTGTGCAATACAGCCGGCTGGAAAAATGCTAAGTGCGCATGTCTGTTTGGCCGGCCCCAGACGGCTGAGCAAACTGCTATGGGCATTTAATTGCACCAGCCACTCCTCTCCCTGCTGGCTGTTGACAACAGCCCAGCCCCGCCCCGGCTCATATCGTAAACAAAACTGCCTCAGTACAGAAAAATAAAATGACAATAATAATATTTTTCCTTTTGACACTGCTCAAAGAGCAGTGGGGCGGCACTCCTCCCCCTTAGAGGGGGAGCCGCCATTGGGGCATAGCCAGGGCTATTAAAAATGCTTTACTAGAGCATTACAAAGCTTGCAATTAGCAATGGTGGAAGATTGTGGTTCCACATTAACAACACTTACACCAGTACACGCACATAGTGATGCCCAACATTCTTTTAACATAATATTCCACCACCCCTCAAATAAATCGGAAAGGATTGCTATAGAGCTCTTCAAACAATGCCTGTTGTTGGGCAGCTGCTTTTTAACCTCATCCACACTGCCACCTGCTTCATAACCTCAACCAGTACTTTCCAGTACCACCAGCTAATGTTCCTGAGATCTGTAACCTATCCATACATTAAAGCAGCTTTTTTGTATTGTTTGTAAGAGCATGTAAGGCAAGTGCTAACCATCTCCCTGCTTCCGGGCTAAAGATAACTGGCCTCCTCTGAAAACATTACTATTGACCCACGTCAACCAGCACGCTTCTGTGCAACCCCTGCATCACTGTATTACACGCCTCGTCATTGGCCAACTTCTGTCTCCCCTCTACAAGCTTGTGTTAACCTACAAGGAAGATGTGGTCATTGCTTGAAAGAGTACACACCTCTCTTGGTACTGGCATCACGGCTGAAAGTACGTAGTCAATATAGTCAAAATCCTCGATGCATGATACTCAGGAAGCGAGCCAACAGCTAGATGACAAAGTGATGTAGTTATTGTTAAGACTGCTAGTACAGACTGTTTTTTTTTTTTATTGGAACTCAACAAACCACTTACATTCCTCTATAAAGTGTGAGCTGGCGAACACAGTTTTGTCATATGATATTTCATAAAATAACCTTTCAGAAAGCACGTATTAATAATGCTCAGGCACCATGGTTGCTTAATAGACTGAGCCCTCAATTAATTAATCAACCTACGCGGCAGTAACTCTCTAATGATCCTTTGGAAGCTTTTTTAATTGAACTACAAGTGAAGTAGTGCATTCAGACATGGCTGAAAACTCATTTGCAACATATACAAGCCTAGACTTGTCATCAACGTGCTCATTATCCTCCTGATAGAAATGCATGCACACAATTACTTCGTTTCTCCTTCACCCTCAAGAGTCATTAAATTCATCAATAAAACCCGGCCCACATCAGAACAGTTCCACCAACTTGATTCTGTCCCACATGGCTGCTAAACATAGCTCTTCTCATTTACAACCCTTCTTCCTGAAAATCAACAGAAAAGAAAAAAGAAAACGAAGATCCATGCCAAAGGATAGCTTCAAAAGCAGTACATTGTTTACAGACTTTCTGCTGACTCCCGGAAAGGAGGCCTGGATGAAGAAACGTGAGCGACAGCAGCACCTTAGAAGTAAAATACATGAGAATTGTACCCTTTGTAGATTGAGGCCAAACACGGCCGCGATAGATCGGGCCATGGAGCCGTCCGCACGCTATGCTCGTTTAGAGCTAGAGAGCTGAGCTCACTTTTTTAAAACAACACTGCGTTCATCTTGGGCGAACTGTATCATTTCACAAAATGTTCCAGCGGTGAGGTGCTAGGAAGGGGGATGAGAGGGATCTGCATGTGGTGCAGGGAGGTGCAGGTGGAGTTTGCTGATGTAGATTGGGTGATTTTATTTTGCAGTTCTGAATGTAGGGGAGAAGGGAGTTAACCTTAATCCGAGGGTAACTGGTTCATGGCGCTGTATGCTCGTGTTAACAGTGTGAAGAGAGTTTGTTGTTTTTGGCAGAGCGCCACCCGGCTGGATGATGATAAAATGACGTGTGTGTGTGTTTAGGCAGCAAAGTTGAGGGCTTTGTCTCGTTGAAGGGATGAATTCTGAGAGGAGGTTTACAAGTTAGCTATTCCTATAGTCTTGCTTAGTTAGTATTGGTAAGATGAATATACCTGAGCTATGTGGAATGGAATGATCAGGGAGTACGTATGGTTAAGACTTGCTTGTGAGCTGCAGTGGCTGTAGTGATGAGAAAGGATTTCAGACAAATTGATAGGTTGAGTAGAATAAAAAAGCTTTCTGGCAGGGACCTGACCGATAATGGGTCAGGTGGTAAAAATATGGAGGTCTGTAGAGGCATAGGGATGGCTGAGGTTAGAAATCAAGGAACTCCTTTTTTTGGAGAGTTAAGTATAAGGAATCCCAAAGCGTCCATTGGTGAATAGACGTAAGGCATCCAGATATATATTTCTAGAGGTGGGGTGAACAAATTGGACAAGAAAAATATATTCAGTTGTGATATGTGTACAGATGGCAGGCGAAACTAAAGGGGCCCATTATGATGGCGGGCGGAGGCACCACCGCGGTAGAGGCGGTGGCGGAAAATGCCTTTTTTCGCATGCCAGCAGCGGTCCTCACGCCGGCCATATTAGTATGTCAAACATAGCCCATTTCCCATCCACTGCGGTGGGACGTGAACCGCCGTAAAAATGCGCCCAGCACAGGGGCGGTGGGAGCAAATAGAGATCCACCGCCGTGCGCAATGATGTCCCGAACGCTGTACAAATCAGGATGCCCCAAACAGCCAGTCGCACCGCAGCGGAGAAACCGCCCAACCAGAGACGGTGGAAGCTCGACAGCGGAGCGGTGAACCAGATTCCCGGTCCCCTCCGCCTGGTCACGACCGCAATGGATCCAGCTCTACGCGTCTTCCCGGTGCTGTACCTGAAACACTACCAGCAACTCATGCACCGTCGCGGACGCCGCCGCAGGTACGCAATAACACAACTTCGCACACAACAACAACACATTACCCATGTGCAGATATAGTATTTCTGTCCACACCGGACACGCTGGTGGGGACAGGAAGACATCCATAAGTGTACATACACATGTCATACCTGTCACCAAATCACCCCTCCGCATCCAGGTCACCCATCTACTGCAATTTTGAAGTAATGTCCCGGTCACATCACCGCAGCGGTGAAGATGCGTGAAAACATGCACATAATGCAGAAGGGAGGGCCAGCGCCAGGCATGGGCAGTCCACAAAGATCACAGGGCCACACCTCCACCCTCCACCCACTAGACCCCCCAAACACGAAGAGACATTCCATGTGCCACTCCTTTGCTCCCCATGCACAATAACCAGCCAGGTGAACCCACACCCTGCACCACACACCAAACAACTAGGGAGACAGCCTCAGCAGGTGTGGCTGCAGAGGAACACACAGCACAGAAGCACAGGGTCCAGGGCAACCCACACACCACAACAACACCACACTCATGGCAAGAAAACTGAGTCCAAGCACAAAATGAACACACACACAGATAATGAACAATCACTCAACTGGACACACAGCCTGCCAAGTCACACAGACATACTCCACACTGACACACAGCCACATACACAGACCACATGCCAGCATCAATGGAGGACAACAAATAGGAAACCTAAAGTGAGGTGCACACAAATGGAAGGCCAAGGAGCTAACCACCAAGCATGTGTACATCACATGAAAGAGAAGGAACATAGAACAACACCCTCAGCCCATCAAATCACACATGGCTGGCACAGTGAGTGAAGTCAAACCACAGTCACCTCAGTGCAACAACTCAGGGAGACAGCAAGGCAACCCATGTGTAGGCACAGGGATGAAAGGAAGGGTATGAAGTCAAATAGTGAACAGCCACACATATGTATCCAACTACTTGACAGGAGTATGTCCGCAGCACAACACACAGGGCCCATTGCAACACTCCATGACTGTCAAACACAAGTAGAAACCTTCACACATACCCCCCAACATCACACCATCACACCTGTAGCACACAACACCAGTGTCAAACACACAGAAGGGTGCCAATAATGTCCAGTCAATACACTGATAAACAATCACACTCCCTGGGGGGTATCCACAAACATCACACACAGGGATGCCTGAACCAATGTTTGCACAAAAACAACAGCCAAACACATAACTCAATAAAAACACAGACAGAACTACAACAAGACCAGACATCACCTGGGCAGCAAAACTGTGGAAAGGCAATAAGAGCACAGACAGAATAGTACTACACAACCTAATCAGTCAGGAACAATGCACAGATAACATATCAATCAATCAATCAATCAATCACAGCATTTATATAGCGCACTACTAACCCGGAGGGTCTCAAGGCGCTCGGGCGGGGGGGGGGTCCGCTACTGCTCGAACAGCCAGGTCTTGAGCTGCTTCCTGAAGGCGAGGTGGTCCTGGGTCAGGCGGAGGTGGGACGGGAGGGAGTTCCAAGTCTTGGCGGCCAAGTAGGAGAAGGACCTTCCTCCTGTGGTGGCTCTTCGGATCCGGGGGATGGCGGCGAGGGCGTGGCTGGTCGAACGAAGGTGGTGTGTGGGAGCGTAGAAGTTGAGGTGGCTGTTGAGGTATGCTGGTCCTTGGTTGTGCAATGCTTTGTGTGCGTGGGTCAGGAGATGGAAGGTGATTCTCTTGCTGACCGGGAGCCAGTGCAGGTCCCTCAGGTGTCCGGAGATGTGGCTGCGACGGGGGATGTCCAGGATGAGTCGGGCTGAGGCGTTCTGGATCCGCTGGAGTCTCTTCTGGAGTTTGGTGGTGGTACCGGCGTAGAGGGAGTTGCCGTAGTCCAGACGGCTGGTGACGAGGGCCTGGGTGACCGTCTTCCTGGTCTCGGTGGGGCTCCACCGGAAGATCTTTCGTAGCATGCGCAGGATGTTGAAGCAGGACGAGGATACGGCGTTGACTTGCCTGGTCATGGAGAGGGAGGAGTCCAGGAGGAAGCCTAGGTTTCGTGCGTGGTCTGTTGGTTTGGGTGCGCTGCCCAAGGCGGGGGGCCACCAGGAGTCGTCCCAGGCGGTGGGTGAAGATCCTAGGATGTGGACTTCCGTCTTGTCCGAGTTCAGTTTCAGGCGGCTGCTCATCATCCACTTGGCTACTTCTGTCATCCCTTCGTGTAGGTTGGTTCTGGCGGCGGCGGGTCGTTGGTGAGGAAGAGGATCATCTGGGTGTCGTCGGCGTAGGAGATGATGTTGAGGTTGTGTTGGTGTGCGATGGCTGCGAGAGGGCTCATGTAGACGTTGAAGAGGGTTGGGCTGAGCGAGGAGCCTTGAGGAACGCCGCAGATGACTTCGGTGGCTTCTGATCTAAACGGGGGGAGGCGGACTCTCTGTGTCCAACCGGCGAGGAACGAGGTGATCCATTCCAGTGCCTTCTCCTGGATTCCGACGTTGCTGAGGCGCTGTACTAGGGTGCGGTGGCAGACAGTGTCGAAGGCCGCGGAGAGGTCCAGGAGGATGAGGGCCGCTGTTTCTCCGTTGTCGAGCAGGGCTCGGATGTCGTCGGTGGCTGCGATCAGGGCGGTCTCTGTGCTGTGGTTGGCCCGGAAGCCAGACTGCAAGGGGTCGAGGGATCCGTTCGTCTCGAGGAAGGCGGCCAGCTGCTTGTTGACGGTCTTCTCGATGACTTTAGCGGGAAACGGGAGCAGTGAGATGGGGCGAAAGTTCTTGAGGTCGGTGGGGTCGGCTGATGGCTTCTTTAGAAGAGCGCTGAGTTCGGCGTGCTTCCAGCTCTACGGGAAGGTGGCGGTGTCGAGGGAGGTGTTGATGATGTCTCGCAGGTGGGGTGCGATGACAGCTTCGGCCTTGTTGAAGATGTGGTGGGGGCAGGGGTCGGTCGGGGATCCGGAGTGGATGGAGTTCATCGTGCGGATGGTGTCTTCGGTGCTGATTGGGGTCCAGGTGCGGAGGGTGGTGGTGGGTGGCGTTGGTGCGGTCATGGGGGGCGTTGGTTGTGTGCTGAAGCTGTTGTGTATGTCAGCGATCTTGTTGTGGAAGTAGGAGGCGAGCGAGTTGCAGAGTTCTTGCGATGGTGTGATGTCGTTGTTTCCGGCGTTGGGGTTGGAGAGCTCCTTCACGATGTTGAAGAGTTCCTTGCTGTTGTGTGCGTTGTTGTCCAGCCGCTCCTTGAATGCTGTTTTCTTGGTGGCGTGGATCAATTGATGGTGCTTTCGGGTGGCGAGCTTGAGGGTGGTCATGTTGTCAGGTGTTGGGTCTCTTCTCCAGGCTCTCTCGAGGGCTCGGCAGTTCTTCTTGGAGCTCTTGAGTTCGTCGGTGAACCATGGGGCCAGCTTGCTGCCGGGTCTGCTGGGCGGGTTCCTCAGTGGGGCGAGGTCGTCTGCGCAGTTGCTGATCCACTTCGTCAGGTTGTTTGCGGCCTGGCTGGGGTTCGCTGAGCTGGCGGGAGGGTGCTGGCTCAGGGAGGCGGCGAGTTGGTCGGCCGTGATCTTGTTCCAGCTTCTTCGTGCGACCTGTCGCTGGTGGTGGTGGATCGTGGTCCTTCTGAAGCTGAAGTGGACGCAGCTGTGGTCCGTCCAGTGGAGTCCGGTGGCGTGGCTGAAGGCGATGTCTTTGCTGGATGAGAAGACGGCGTCGAGGTGGGTGGGGGTGGTCACCAGCTGCTTGAGTCCGAGGTTGGCGAGGTTGTCAAGCAGGGTGGTGGTGTTGCGGTCGTTGTTGTTCTCCAGGTGGAAGTTGAGGTCCCCGAGGAGGATGTAGTCAGCGGAGTGGAGGGCGTGCGGGCTGATGAGGTCGGCGATGTCTTCGCTGAACATACCACAACACAGACAAAAAGTGCATCATCACAAAACAATCATGGACACAAACTGGGAGAAATGGGCCTACAATGACACACAGACAGACATACCACACCACCCATCAAGTTAACATGGTGTAATAATGCACCAGATGCCTGCACATGCACAAGAGACAACTCAGATATGAGAGGAGAAAACACCAAGGACGCACCTAAAACAAGCACAGGAACTAGAATAGACCTAAGTTCATGTGGCAGACACACAAGTAAGGCATACCATACTGGCCACACACATATGAATGAAACACATCACACCAACAAAACACACACATTGACATGTAAATAGAACACCACACACAGAGCATCTGTCATCTGCAAGAGACAATACAGCCCAAATACTGCACACAGCCACATCAAACACGCAACTGATGCACAATCCAATAACTCACATTGTAAACACAGCAGGACATCAGGGTATGCACACCAGGCAAGGACAAGGCAACATGCACACACAGCACTGCATGCACACCAAGCAGTGTGTGCACACCAAACATACCAGTTCCACACAGATATGAGTGACACACCATGAACACCCACAACAACAATCAAAACAGCACACAGACAACACCACACTCAGGAAGTTAAGCAGTTCCTCATCAAACACACATACAGCTAACCCAACACCCACAGATGCACATGTCTGGGACCCCAAAGTGGAAACAACATGACCAGAGGACTGTGCAGTAAAAACAGTTGAACTACATATGAGCAACCATGACTGCAAACCAGTACAAGAAAATGACATATAACCAATTGGGAAAATGTCCTGAGTGGCACATTGCTCCTGTGCACAGATCTGCACCACAAAGCACAGTGTTACAAATGAAGTGATGGGGAGGCACACACACAGGCAACCCAAGGGGACAGCTGACATGAAAATGAAGTGTTGTGTACGTCAGTAGTGGACATGGCAGGTGTGTCCCATACACAAATAGATGGAGTGCAGACTCACAATGGGAAGGTATCTGAAGCACAGATAGTGCATAGTATCACACCACACACCACATGCCATATTGGAGGCAATAAAGCTCCACGTGACAGCAATGCATGAGAAAACACACCCACAATGTCAGTGTGGCTGAGCAGGTCTGCACAGTGACTACAAACCGTATCAAGACACATGGCTGATCAACAAAACCCAACACTGACTTGCCAGTCACACACTCTGCATACTCACAATTGCCACCACCAACAAGTAGGAGTCAGCCAGAACTGCAAGGACACACCAACACACTGCACAGTGCACAACATACAACTCAAACATGTGCACACAGTTGCTATCACAGGGCTGAACAATAAGACAAACAGGCACTCAACTCCTGGGTGACACATGTGTATAGTTGATATTGCAGGGGCACACACACATCAACACTCCCGACAAAGCCACCCCCTTCACACTACACACTTCTTGACCACCCAAGTGCACACATTGAAAGTAACCCATGTGACTAGGATGACTGCCCATCACAAGATGACCATACACAAACACTAATGGGCACACATAAAAAAATCACACATACATGATTATGCTGGCCTGCCTGCCTGCAATCCTGTGGATAGAATCCCACTCTGTGCTGGCAGTGCCTCCAAACTTGACATGTGTACACTATAGCTAACATGAACAAAGAATGATAATGATAACAGTATTTCATTTAAAAGCACCATCATTCCACCCACAAGCTTCAGAGTCAGGAAGAACTGAAGTCCCTGTCACCCCTGTAAAAACTAGAAACAGTGAGACAAGCCATTGGCAATGTTGAAGTGGCATACAGAGCATGTGTCACAGTAAACCATACCCACACAGAAAACAATTTAATCAGTAAGGCCACTGACAAAACAGACAAGAGGAGCAACTCTCTTTATTCACATATTGCACAGATAGGCACCAATATTAGACAAGAGCAAGGCCAGTGGCCAGTCCAATGTGCAGGGTAAAAACATGAGAAGCTGCACAGGCAAGTGGCAAACAGCAGTGAACAACAAGGCCAGTGGCCAGCACAAAGTGCAGAGTAGTTACATGAGATCCTGCACAGGCAAGTGACAAACAGCAGTGAACAACAAGGCCAGTGGACAGTCCAATGTGCAGAGTAAGTACATAAGATGCTGCACAGGGAATGTTTGTGACTGTACCTTGCCATGGTCAGCAACACAGGGGGGTAACAGTGGGCAGTACAGGTACCGCTGTGGGAGAGACAGGTGTGTGAGGGGGACTTCCGCTCAGGCTTGGCTGCCAGTCGGACTGGGAGGTGGCTGTGTGTCGGGACAGTTGGAGCACTGGACCGGGGAGAGAGAGGCCCAGCTGAGGTAGAGGAATAAGTGGCTTGGGAAGCCAGAGGGCTGCTTGGACCAGGTGGTGTAGTGGCACATAGAGGTGGAGTCATGCTGCTGTGAGACACAGTGTGTGTGGGAGATTGTCGAGGGGTGTCTTTCCACTTCTTGGGGACTCTAAATGGCTTCCCTATCTTGGGATTAATGGAAAGGGGTTTGTACACAACAGGCACACTCACCAGCAAAGCTCCATCAGGTGCAGACGGTGGCCCTCCCTCTGGGGACATGCTGGATCCAGCGGTACGCTTTGCCTGGCCTTGCCTTTGCCCCTCCATCCCCTGTTTACCAGGTGTACCCCTACAGTGCCCTCCTTTCCCTGCTTCACAGGGCTTTGGATGGGAGTTGAGGTTGTGGGTGAATCTGCCTTGGAGCTCCTCTTATGTGTACTCTTAGCAGGCACCACCTTCTCAGTGAGCACGGAAACTGTCTGTTTGTCTTTGCAAGATGCTTTTGGGACAGGAGAGTCCTTGGCTGGGGATGCCTCTGAGGCATGTGACCCTGAGGCCTGCTTCTTGGCTTTGTGGCCGTTGGTGTCGCCTGACGGGCTTTTGTCTTTGCGCTCTGGGGTGGATTTAGTTTTCTGTGGGGATGGTGTCTGCGCCCTGGACCACTTGAGATGCTGCTGCTGTGTGCTGTGTGTGCTGTATCTTGCCCTTGAGGTCTGCGGTGTGTGATCACTATCATCAGATGGTGCCACTGGCAAGGGGGTGGACAAAGGGACTGGAGCTGGACTCTGAGATTGTGCCAGTTGAATGGCTGCCATCACTGCGGAGGACAAAGACTGGACAGTCCGGTGTAGCCCACCCACGTCTCAATGAATACCCTCCATGAAAGCAACCACCTGTGCCAACTTTTTGTCTAGGAAGGCATTGATGAGAGCTGTCTGTACCACAAACAGCTGGCGCAAAAGGTCCACAGACTCAGCACTGATGGCAGCAGGGGGAACAGGGGCAGGGGCAGCGGTGCCTGGGGTGAAGGACACTCTTCCCTTCTTACTGTTGCGAACACGGGCAGCAACAGTGGAAGTAGCTGGGAGGGTAGGCACTGTATGCTGTGTGGTGGAAGAGGAGGCAGAGTCCCCGTTCCCTGTGCCCGCCAACATAGATGCGTCACCGCTGGCATCAGATGATATTGAGGTTTGCGTCTTTGGCTGTGATTCCTCAAGCAGACTCCTGTCCCCCTCTGAGGTGTTGGTCACATCTGTGTCACTGTGCTCGTGTGCAGCAGTTGTGCTTGATGCCTCACCACTGGTGTCCGTCCCCTGTCCTTCCATGCCCACAGGAGATGCTGCATGAGAGAGAGAGATGTAGGGTCAGTTCATTGGCATCAACAGAACAATCATATGCAAGCAAAGCATCACTAAAGATGATGAAATCTCCATGTTGCACACCACCCTGTACAATAACATTGTGCAACCTCAATTTGTAACTCTAATTTAGCGTGTCAACAAGCAAACGGGGCATAAGTGAGCCATGTGATGGCCTCACAGTACATCACCCTGCCGGTGGCTCCATTCAACCAGACACACAAATAGCTCTGAGCACACCTAGGGCCCTGATGGGGGCAAAGATGTACCCAACGACATGTTGCCACTGTCATATCTGGATGGAGCAGAAGGGGGCAAAACAGATACAGACTACAACATAACAGTCCACAATGGCCATGAGCTTATGCCATCCACCATGTTGTACTTTGGGGCACAACTACTGTTGCACATTGGTGTCAGATGTCTAAGCCTCCCAATTCTGAGGTCAGGCAATGCACGCATTGATGAAAGCACATTCAGATTATGCACACTACCGTTCACTTCCATGGTATATCCCAGACTACCCCAATGCAGACGATACCTGAAGCCCATGACTCAGAATGCAATGTCAATGGCCATTACTCAAGTTACATTAGGAAGTACAGGTAGGGCAAATGCATGACAGCTGCACCCAACACAGAGGCCACTTATAAGCCACTGCATCACACTACCAACATCACATAGCCCAGTGCTGGCCCAGGCTGTGAACACATGCAGCCACTCACAGCCAAAGTCACCCTTCCAAGAATACTCACCCCTAGCTTGCTGCTGATGCTCCTTCAAACATGCATCCAGCTCAGGCTGTGTCACGGCCAAGATGCAGGCCATCAGTGGTGTCATGCTCTGCCGTGCCAACCTGCCAGTCCGAGGTAGCAGCCCCAGCATCATCTCCGCCACGTTCTTGCTCTGCCGGCAGATGCCATCCAACTTCTTGTGACAGTGTGTGCGCCGTCAGTTTGAGACACCCAGAGCCCGCACCTTGCATGCAATGGCCCTCCACTTGGCCTTATGCTGGTGGACTTTGAGCTGCAGGCATGGGAGACAAGAGGGGGAAAATCAGTGACACAGTGTTATGTACCAATATCTCTCAGTTCAGGAGCATGATACTAACTCATCCCAAATTCACAGATATGTCTAACTGAGACAAGAATGCATCTCACATGGAATATCAGCATGGGAGAATCACATGTAAATGCATGCAAATACCTGCCATCTCATACACATGCAGGATGTCAGCACAAAAAGCTATGTGTAGTCTGCCCACATCTACTGTCCATTTTTACGTTGAGCAAGACATACATTACATATCAATTTATGTTTTGGGGTAGATTCCTGTGTTCAACAATTCACAGCCCTCAATGTCCTTGCCCTGTGAATGGCTCACTGTGTCATGGGAGTCACATTGAGGGACATGATCTTGCAACCCCACACCCTTCTCACAAGGCCTGCCATGTGCAATCTACAGGGCTGAGATGGCTCATTGAGTCCCACAAAAAACACACATTTAACACTCTGTACATTCACTGATGTGTCCTTGTCAGATTGGGCGGTGACTGTGCAGGCCAGGTGGGCTCATGTGGGGCATCAGAGATGTCACATGAAGGGACAATTTGAGAGCGGAAACAGTGCCTACACATGCGAGTCTGTACACATGCTGCGCACAATAATACAGCAATCTGCTGTGTCATAGGTGAATGCTCACCAAGAGTGTCATCCTTGGGTAATGAAGTCCTGAGCATAGTGCTGAACTGGAGATGATGTAGCATTTTGAGACAGACACAATTCCATCACTACCCTCTCTATGAAAACCACAGTTAAGGCCACAGATGGGCCTGTGAAGGACATCAGGGACCCACACAGCCATTCACACAAGCAATCACTGCCCTGACTCCTGCATTACCAACTTGCTGCGTCACTGTATGGCTGACAAGACAATACATGTCCCTCCAATCTTGATGTGCAGGCAGTGAAACGTGTGAAATAGGCTACACAGCCCTTTCCCCTGGAGACAGCATGCTAGGCAATGCATGACACAACCCCACACTCTCAGGGACATACTGCAGTAGATCAACTTCATGTGTGCCCCCCCTGCACTCTCACTCCCACTCTGGAAGACTTACCACGACATTTGGAGCACCATATAGCCTTGGATACTGTGTGAGCACCTCGTCCACCAGGACCTCCAGCTCCTCTGTAGTGAAGGGACTGGCACGGATCTTCTCAGTCCTCGCCATCACTGTGGCCATGAGACAGCAGCAGTTGGTGGTGAGGGATGGAAGGCAGCAGGCCCTTGAGACAGCAGCAGTTGGTGGTGGGGGTGGCAGGCAGCAGGCCCTGGAGACAGCAGAAGCAGCAGTTGGTGTTGAGGGGTGGCAGGCAGCAGGCCCTGGAGTCAGCAGCAGCAGTAGTTGGTGGTGAGGGGTGGCAGGCAGCTGGCCCTGGAGACAGCAGCAGCAGCAGTTGATGTTGAGGGATGGCAGGCCGTAGCCTCTGTGAGCTGTGGAAATGTGAGGATCTTTCCCACACACATATAGCCCCCTGGGGTCGTTTCAGTGGTTCTAAGCTGCTGCAATTGGTGTTCCAGGTCAGCCTTTTTCAAATGCATCCAATGACTGGCTCCGCAGCTGTGTAGCATGCCTACCGCGATATTCAAAACTTGCATTGTGCTACCGCGATTGCTGTTCCCATTGGCTGTAAGGGCATGGTCCATGGTGGTGACACACCGCAGGGGCCAGGTGGGCACTACCGCGGTGGTGCATCTTTCAATTACAGCTAATGACCGGCCCGTGGTGGCGGAGCACGACTACCACGATTTTCAAAATTTGCATTGTGCTACCGCGATAGCGGTTCCCATTGGCTGTAAGGATATGGTCCATGGTGGTGACACACCGCAGGGGCCAGGCGGGTGCTACCGCGGTGGTGCATCTTTCAATTGCAGCCAATGACCAGCCATACAGTGGTGGAGCACGCCTACCACGATTTTCAAAACTTGCATTGTGCTACCGCTATTGCGGTTCCCATTGGCTGTAAGGGCATGGTCCATGGAGGTGACACACCACAGGTGCCAGGTGGTAGCTACCGCGATATGTGTGCCATACATTACAATGTATGACCGTGATTTGGGTGCCGGAGCATGTCAACTGCCATTTGACCATGAGTATATGCCTATCACTACCGCGATTGTGTCTTGGGCATTGGCGGTGACACACCGCAGGTGCCAGGTGGCAGCTATCGCGATATGTGTGCCATACATTACAATGTATGACTGTGATTTGGGTGGCGTAGCATGCCAACCGCCATTTGACCATGTATATAAGCCTATCACTAGCGCGATAGTGTCTTGGGCATTGGCGGTGACACACTGCAGGGGCCAGGCGGTAGCTACCATGATATGTGTGTCATACATTACAATGTATGACTTTCATTTGGGTGGCAGAGCATGCCAACTGCCATTTGACCATGTGTATATGCCTATCACTACCGCAATTGGGTCTTGGCATTGATGGTGACACACCGCAGGAGCCAGGCGGTAGCTATCGCGATATGTGTGCCACACATTACAATTTATGACCATGATTTGGGTGGCGGAGCACTTTGACAGCACCTATGGACACGTGTGACAGGCCAATGTGCAGTTCTCAACAGTACACAGGGGCCACATGATTAATGGCACATGATTGTGCACACAATGCCAATGTCACATTACCTCACAGCTGACTACACATGCCATGTTTGTGTTTATGCATTGGAACATTGGCATGTACTCCCTCACATGTAACTGTGATATTGCTGGACATGCCCTCAGAACAGAGTTGTGATGGACCCTCCAGTGGGCAACTCACAGTGATGATTGTCTTGCTGAACAATGTGCTTATTTGAGTGTCTACTTTTCCTGGCTTATGCACATACCTGTTTTTCTCACACAGGCTGTGCTCATTGTGTTGTTGATGTGTGCCCTGTTTGACTTACGCCTGAGGTTGTGGCAGGTACTGCAGCTAGGTATCAGACAGTCGTGTTGCTGTTTCACACATATGCTGTGTGAGATACTCTCAGGGCTGCTCCTACAAGATGTGGCCATATCCCTTTGGCCATTCTCATAGTCAGATATTGTTTCGGAGGTAATTGCTGTGTGAAAGGTGGACAAGTGTACGAGTAGTGTAGCTGAAGGTGTCCCTACATGTAAGGTGTGCTGTAAGCTCAACTGGGATGCTAGTCATTGTTGCCGATTTGTCAGTCAAAACGTTAGATGTCAGATACATCTCCTGGAGGATGGCATTGACATGTGTCCTCTCTTATCTCACCTAGGAGGAGACCAAATGTGCATCATCCCTTCACAGTGCTGGCAGACATGGGAGACACCCTCAAAGACCTATGTGCTATGTTGGAGCCCCACCTGCAGCCTCGCAAGACATATCCGGGTGCTTTCACACCAACGTCTAAGGTGATGACTGCCCTGCATTTTTTTGCTTCTGGATCTTTCCCGTACACAGTGTCCAGCGCAGGTGGGATGTCACAACCTATATTCAGTATGGTGCTGCGTGATGTCCTGTCCGATATGATGTTCTACAAGGACAAATATATACATTTCCCCAGGGGGCGTGAATTGGCGGGTGGTAAGGGTGATTTCTATACCCTTGGAGACATCCCCCATGTTGTTGGTGCCATTGATTGCACACATGTTGGGCTGGTTCCACCACAGGCCCGTGAGCACATTTACAGGAATCGTAAACATTTCCACTCATAAATGTGCAAGTGGTGTGCCAGGCGGATATGATCATCTCTCACGTGTGTGCCAAATTTCCAGGCTCAGCCCATGACTCATACATCATGCGTAACAGCATTGTACCACAGCTGATGGCTAATCTGCGACTTGAGCGTGCATGGATTGTGGGTGAGTATGCACAGTCAATTATCGTGCTGTGTGTGTGACATGCTGTCCTCTGCCACAGTAACATTACAAGGTTTCTCTGTATTTCTCATACCTAGGTGACTCTGCATATCCCAACAATCCTTGGTTGCTGAACCCACTGCGGAATCCCAGGACACCTGCTGAAGTCTGCTACAATGATGCCCATGGGAGGACACGTAGTGTGGTGGAGCGTACTTTTGGTCTCCTGAAGTCACGATTTTGCTGCCTGGACAAGACCTGAGGTGCACTGATGTACTCACCCAGGAAGGTGTGTCAGATTGTAGTTGCATGCTGCATGCTCCACTACCTGGCCATTCTCAGGGAGATCCCCCTGCTCCTGGATGCTGATGAGCAACCAAGGCCCCCGCCTGCAAACCAACCCACGTCCAGTGATGAGGATAGTGGAGAGGAGGAAGGTGTCAACCTGCATCAACCGCTACTTCACTTGAAGGTGAGTGACAATGTACAACGGACTAGGCCTGGGCGTAGTTCGCGAAGTAGCACTTCGCGAAGCTACACAAAGTGAAGTTCGCACTACGCGAGCTACGCGTAGCACTTCGCGAACTGCGTAGTACCTTGTTCGCACTGTGCCAGATGTCGTTTTCAATGATTGCACAGTGCGGACAAGCAACCGGCACTGTGCAATCATTGAAAATGGCATCTTGCACAGTGCGAGCTGTAGTTTTCTGCTGCTCGAGTAGATTTTTACTCGAGCTTCAGCTTTCTCAATGCGAACTGGTAGTTTCTGATCGTGAGCGGTCGCGAGCATACGCGACCACTCGCAATGAGAAACCAGACCTCCTCGCGTTGGGAATCTCGCCGGGAGGTTTATTTTCCATGCTCGCGATCGCCAACTTGAAGTTGCTGATCGCGAACAAGGAAAAAGTCTCGCCGGGATGTCATTTTGCTTGCTCGCGGTCGCCAACTTGACGTTGAGGACCGCGAGCAAGCAAAAAATGACCGCAGCACTACGCAACACTACGCTACGTGTGTTCGCACTGTACTACGTGCAGTTCGCGTAGTGCGAAGTAGCGCGAACTTCGCAAACTACGCGAGCGTAGCGTAGTGCTTTGCCCAGCCTTACAACGGACCCATTGTCTGATGATGTCGCTGTTGTTGGCAAGGTGTATGTGAGCTTTGTGACTGCAGCCAGTTGTTGACTCAGTGGTGGCGGACAATGTTTCTGGAACAGGATAATATGGCACATCTACAGGATGTGTATGTTTGCACTGTTGCTCATTGTGATGTGTGCATGATGGAGTAGCTTCATGGTAAGTGTTGTGTGATGTCTGTGATGCCAACCCGTGACTAGTGAATCTTGTTCTGTTGTGTTCTCCTAGGTCCCTTCAGCCTCTCCTTGCATACATACATTCCATACTCCTGGTACATTGTAATCATGGAAAAGACTGCACATCCTGGAATAAACACAGAGCAGAAACAACGACATGTGTGTAAGGAGTATTTATTTACAATGGTGACATGAGAGTGGGGTGAACATTTATATTGAAGTGATTAGTGAAGCAGTGAGTTGACAGTTATGGTAAATGAGAGAATCGAGTAGTCACCACCTTGATGTGGTGACCGAGTCCAACAGACAGATGTCATTCACAAGGCAGTGTGGGTAAGGACAGTCCAAAAAGGCAATGCAGTAGTGAAGAGGGTTGCCATCATGGCTGGCTCCGTGACTGACGTTTGGCAGGTGCTTTGCCACAGGATACTCCCAGGGATTTCTTGAGACGGCCCCTTCGTCACTTGGCAGGGGGGCCTCTGCTGTAGGGCCAGTAGGGTCTAAGGACTCACCCTT
This sequence comes from Triturus cristatus, assembly GCF_964204655.1. Classification (NCBI taxonomy): domain Eukaryota; kingdom Metazoa; phylum Chordata; class Amphibia; order Caudata; family Salamandridae; genus Triturus; species Triturus cristatus. The sequence continues at coordinate 476,328,028 of NC_140587.1, read as the reverse complement.
CTCACCCTTCTCTGTAGCCGCAGGGGAGAATGTTGAACTGTCATCCTGCGGCCCACCAGAGGGAGGTGGAGGTGTTAGTTGTGGCGCAGGCCTGTCCCTCAGTACTGCCACTAGCTGGCCCAAGAGGTCCCCAATTTGGCCCATGTGGGTGTCCATGGACATCTTCAGCAGGAGGAGCTCACATGAATCTTCTTCTGACCGGCCCGTTCATCCCTGGGCCTGTTCATAGGCCCCAAGGACTCTGTTGATGTTGTCCAGGGATTCGGTCCCAGGGTCTGGTTGTCTGTGACTGACCCTTGCCCTCCCACCTGCCCTGCTGCCACGGACCTGTTGCCTCACCACTGTGGGCCCCCGCATCCTCTCCCTGCCATCCTCAGTTGATGGTGTGGGCTGGTCATCCTCTGGGACAGGGAAAGTGTTGCAGGCAGCACTGTTGGTGGTGGTGGTGGTGGTGGACGCACAGCCCGTAACAGCAGGTGTCTGCGTATAGGTTGGTGTTGCTACAGATGTGGTGGGGGGGATGATGGGCCCTGGCACTCCAGATGGGCCGGCTTCGAGCTCCTCGTCCTCTGAATCCTGGGAGTCAACATCCGAGAGTCCATGTTCCGGGGGGGGGGGGGGGGTGGACTGGCTCTGCAGGTTGCTGTTGTTGTCCTCTGCAGTCAGTTCTTGGTCACCTGTGGGACAGATGGGAAATGGTCATTGTAGTGCACCCCGCAAGCTTTGTATTCACTGTTTGTACACCACACAGTTGACTAATCATCACATTGTTTGTGTGCACACTACTGTGCCTCCTGACATGATGTTGAGGTACATGCATTACTTGTCCATGGTGTGACGTGTTGAATCATACCATGCGCCACGTGCATATTTTGTGACTACAGGGACATGTTGCCATCTAGCGACTAGCGCAACAAAGAATTTAAGTGAAGTCTCGTTGTTGATTACTGTGCCTGTCAGACATTACATCTGAGCATGAACTGGCCATTGTCATCTAATGCATACCTTTGTCATATCATGTGCACATCTAAATTTGTACCAACCAACCATGCTTTCTTTGTTTTCATATGGTCCTTGCTGCTCTGGCCACATGGCACTTACACATGGCATTCAGTGCTGTGCATGTTTGTGCACAGACTTTCTTCCACATGTGAATTGGTGTGTCACACCTTGGTTGCTGTGAAAGCTACATTTGTTTAGCTGTCTACACACTGTGAGTGGCAATAGAATCTGTGTGTATTTTTGTGTGATGAGAAGGCTGGTGTTGTCATATGGCACCATGCTTTTTTAGAGGAATGGCTGAGTGCATGTACTGGCTACTTACCTGTTCTGTTTTCACATTTGTGACACATCTGTGTGTGTGTAGTAGAGGCTTCCATCCCGCTCAGGGGTGGGACAAGAGAGCATAATATGTCTACCTACCTGTTACTTTGAAGTGGACTGTGCAATGTCTGACATATTGAAGTAAGTGCACGCTTTATCTTTTAACTTGGTTATCTTTATTCAAGTGAAAGGTTAACTGCATCCTCTGCTTACTGGCCAACTATCAACAAGTGAAGGCAACCTCGTCAACATTCCAAGGCTGCCTTCCTGTCAACATTCTGAACGTTACCACTGTGCAGTAGAATGTGGGGGTGGCCGGAATGTACCATGTGTTAAGTTATAACACATCTCCCTTCTTATAGGAGAGATATACTCACAAAGTGAATACTGAGGGTGAAACTAAGGGCCAGGGTGTATCATGTGCTGTCCGGGGATTCCCTAACATAACATATGGATAACAAATAGTGATAATACATATTCAACCCATTTGAAACTCTTTGTGCCACCTTGGGGGATTTCGGTCCCTGATTTCCCTTCCACCTTGTGCCCCTTCTGTTCGGGAACACTGGGCATGAGACCTACCATCTCCCTCTTGGTCCATCTCCCTCGGACCCATGGCCACCCGGTCCATGCTCCATTTTTTCCCATCTTCCATGATGACCACATTTCTTTTAACCTCTCTTATTTTCCCTGGGGCGTAGTACCTTTCCTCTTTACCCCCTAGGTTCATTGGTTTCCTGATAACCACCTTTTGTCCCTCTCTGAAAGATCTTTCCTGCACCCCCCATTTCTTGTCGTACCACTCTTTATACCTCTCTTGTCTTGTGTTAATTCTCTTACTGATTCCCTCCAGATCAATCACCACCGGATCCTTGGGGATCATCCAGTTAGGGGATAGTTTAGTACCTGCCTTCCTCCCCCTCAAAAGTTCAAACGGCGTATGTCCTGTGGAGAGGCTAGGTGTGGTGTGGTAGGACCAAAGCATGTCTCTCAGCGCCCCCTCAATGGGCGTCCCCGCTTTCACTGCTAGTTGTATGCACTCTTTAAACATGCGGTTAACCCTCTCCACTTTCCCGTTTGCTTTTGGGCAGTACAATGGGGTGCGTATGTGTTTTATCGACATGTCCTTAAGATACTCCCTCATCTCCTCCGATACCAATTGGACACCATTGTCCGTGATTAAGGTGGAGGGAATGCCCTCCTTAGAGAACACTTCATTCAAAAATTCAATCAACGATCTTGTGTTGATGTTGCTCACAAACTTGTGTGTGATCCAGTTCGAGTAGTAGTCTATCAGCACGAAGATGTACCATTGCTGTGGTCCCTTAGCTCTTAATGGGCCTGTGATGTCAAATCCCAATTTGTCCCATGGCGATCGTGGAACCTCCACTGGACTAAGCGGAGATCGCCTGATGCATCTTGCCTTATCGCTTACGCCACATGCGTAGCAATCCTTTACCTTCTCCTCCATGTGTGTATCCATCCCAGGGAACCAATATTCCGATCTCAATCTTGCCTTGCATAGGCTCCTACCCAGGTGCCCCTCATGGGTGAGATCCATGATCTGTCCTCTTAATCCCGCTGGAGGAACTATTCTGCCCGACTTGAGGAGGTATCCTCCTACTATGGACAGTTCATTTCTTACATTCCAGTACGGCTGAATGTCTTCTGGTAGAGTTTTGCATTTCATGGGCCATCCTTTGATTACCCAAGTTTTTACCATTTTGAGCGTGCTGTCCTGTTCCATGTGGTAGTCCCAGTGACTTTTTGTCATTGCAGGAAGTTTGACCTCAAGAACCCCTTCACTGTTCCTGTCCTCCTCCTCCTGTCTTACCACTGGTGACCTTGATAAAAAATCCGCCACTTTGTTCTGTTGGCCCGGAACATATATCGTCTGGAAGTTGTAGCCTTGCAATCCTAGCAGCCAATTCGCTATGCGGGGGGTCATGTTTTCCACGACCTTGTTGCCAAACAAGAAGACTAATGGTTTATGGTCCGTGCACACTTCAAATGGCAATCCCCACACATAGAAACTAAAATGTCTAATTGCCCAATACACCGCCAACGCCTCCTTCTCTATAGTAGAGTAATTAGACTCAGCCCCAGATAACGACCTTGATGCAAAAGCTACCACTTTCACCTCGCTGCCCCTCCTCTGTGAGAGCATGGCACCTATTCCTTTACCACTTGCATCCGTAGTAATAATGGTGTCCTTTGTAACATCAAAGTTGCCTATATATGGTGCAGTCACTATTGCTTCCTTTATGTCTTCAAATGCCTGTTCCTGACTTTTCTCCCAAACAAATTTCATGTCTTTCCTTAAGATCTCTCTTAGGGGATTTGCTAACATTGCAAAGTTCTTAATGAATTTGGCCATGTATTCCGCTAGGCCCAAAAACGATAGCACTTCCTCTTTGCTTGATGGCGTTGGTGCTCTTCTAACTGCTTCTACTAGATCAATTTTGGGTTTTATCCCCTCCTCAGAAATGGTATGCCCTAGATAGTCTACAGCAGTTACACCCACTTTGCATTTGCTTTCTTTCGTGGTAAACCCTACCTCCTTTAGTTTGTTGAGTACAGTCTTTGCATTTAAATTATATTCATTCTCAGTTGCTCCATAAATAAGAATGTCCTCCTGAAAGTACATAGATTTAGGACAATCCTTCAACACATGTTGCATCACCCTTTGGAATGCCGATGCTGCTGAGGCCAGCCCAAAGGGCATTCTTAAAAATTTGTAGTTGCCAAATGGCGTGGTGAACGCTGTTAATGGCTGTGATTCAGGATGGAGTTTGATTTGGTGGTAGGCCGATGAGAGGTCCAGAACACTGAAAAACTTTGCCCCTTGCAGTGTGCTCAACATTTCGTGTACCTTGGGTAAGGGGTGCCTGTCCACCACAATGTTGGCATTCAGTGTCCTGAGATCCACACATAGCCGGATGCTTTTCCCACCCTCCTTGCTCGTGATGACAATGGGCGCCAACCATGCTGCACATTCTATCTCCTGTATGACCCCTTGCTCCACCAACTTCTTCAATTCCAATCTCAAGGGTTCCCTCATCAATAAAGGGATCAATCGTGTTTTGTGCACCACTGGTATTGCTCCCGCCTTCAATTCAATCTTATGCATGTCATTTTTTAGTACCCCTAACTTGTCACTGAACACTTCAGGGAATTCTTTCACTAAATTGGATCCTACCACCGGGGGGTCAATCAAAAGCACCTGTTCCTGGTTATTGGGGTCGAGTTTTATTCCCAATTCCTTCTGGTGTTTCCACCCTAATAAACTTGACCCCTCCTTTGTTACATAAACCTTCCCTACTGTGTGCCTGTCTTTAAACGAAATTCTCCTTCTTACCATCCCCTCCAATGGTATGGGTACCCTGTTGTAACCCGTGGGAGCTGTATCAGCTGTTTCTAGTATGAGATTATGTTTTGCAAACTTCTCGTAGAACCCGTCTTTATCTACTAGAGTGAATGGGGAGCATGAGTCCGCATACATCTTAAACGTTTCCCCATCCAGTCCTATTTCACATGTGGGGTACTGTGTATGTTCATCCTTGCTTTCATTTTCGACTTGAAAAATGAAATTTTTCTCTTCATCTTCATCCCCCACTCTGTTTTCTACTACATGAACCTTATTGGAACTCACATTGCACACTTTTGAAAAATGTCCTTTCCTATTGCACTTCCTGCATATTACATTACGGGCTGGGCAGGGCCAATTGTTTGCTAAGTGATTGTGATTTCCGCACCTAAAGCACTTCAGGCCTTCCCCTCTATTACTTACGCTCTCTTTATTCCTATTCTCAACTTTACATACTGCCTCCCCATTCGCGGTGTCTTTCACTGCTCCTTTCTCTCTTGCTCCCTCCGAAACTTTCATTTCTCTCATACACTGTGCAGTATGTTCCAGCCCCTTAGCTATGCTAATGGCTTCCTCCAAGTCTGGATTTCTAGTGAGCAGTTCTTCCTGAACCTTCTCCTCAGTAGTGCATCTCACCAATTGGTCTCTAATAAGCGAGTCCGTAAGCGCCCCAAACTCACATGTGGCTGCCATGCCCCTCAATACCGCTATGTAAGATGACACCTTTTCCTCTTTCCTTTGTACCCTTTTAAAGAATTTGTGTCTTTCCAACACCACATTTATTTCTACTTTGAAATGTGCTTCTAGTTTCCTTAAGGTATATTCATACACATCCACCCCTTCATCTTCTCCGCTCCCTTCATCATCTACCTGTCTACCTGTTATATCCTCAAAAACTTTCCTTCCTTGTATACCCAGATTATGCAAAAGAATATGTTGCTTCCTTAGGTTAGAAAAATTCCCACCTCCTATAGCTAGTAGATAGGACTTGAAAATACCTTCCCATCTTTTCCACGGAATTTCTGGTTCCCCCAGCTAATTAAGAAATGGAGGCGGCTGACTCATCCCTGCACCTGCCATACTTCTGAATGCGTAACTCACTGTCTTACTTCCAAGTACAGGCACTCCAACTGTTTCCTTAAGTCACTGGAACAACTGCCACAATTACACTGTGATTATTAATAAAGACACCATCCTGAATGTAAATACTGTTTAGTCCTCTTTCTCTGCCTGTATTTCCACTTTTTTTTTCTTAAACCCTGAGTAACCTGAAATCTCTTCCCTTATTTCCACAAGGACAGTCCTCTTTCCTTGTTTGGTGTTTTTCCCATCGTTCCTCTGTGATGCTATGACGAGTCCTTCCTTTGGCAGCCTGAAGAACACGAGTCTGTGAGGAAGTTACTGCTCCTGAGGTGAATACTTATTACTGCTTTCCTTGGATTTCCTTTTACAAACTGCTCCGTCCATCGGCAGCTTCCCTAAACCTCGTTCCGCCCCCTCCTCACACAGCGCACGTAAGACGAGGGGGTGTACTGCTCGCGCCTGCCTCCGCTCACCCAACGTTTTTTTTAATTGCGCTCACTGTCCGTATACCGTACCACTCCACACGGAGACTTCCGATGTCAGGCACTTCACGTAAGCCGCGCGGCCAACTATCATCAGCTGACTAAGTTCTTCGAGGCTGCTTTGTGTCACCAGGGTTAGAACGGGGGAAAGAGGGGGGGGGGGTTGTGAACGATTGTGTGCCCCCTCACCAAGTTGATATTCAATCCCGCTTGGGAGCCTTTGTACGCTGCTGTGCTACAGCGATCGCTGTTCTCTGCCTCTACGCTGCTGTGGTACGCTCACCCGGTTCCCTGACCTCCACGCTACCTCAGGGCTCGCGACCACCACAATGTCCGTGCCTGTTGCTCCTCTTGAATACAACGCCCGCTGTAACACCACAGTTGTCAATTTTTCAGTTCCTCTCCATGGTCCCCTCGCAACAGTACAAGGCCATATACATTTACATATGCCCATAAACCACCGCAGCTGGCGTTATTTCAATTACATTCACCGCTCCAATGCTGTCCTGACCCAGTCATTCACCACTTTGTAGGGGTTAATTAAATTCAGTCTCTCCCCCACTTCTTATCTCCTCACCACCATCGAAGCCAGGTGTCAGGATACCGTAAGAAAGCTTCTTCCTCCCGGAGCCTTCCTATGCTCCCTTCAAGCCAGTAAGTCGAAGTTTCTACAGGGGAAGATGCAGCGCCGTCCCTGTCACAGCTCCAGTCATCCTCGTCGCCATCTGAAGTAAGTACACGCTTTATCTTTTAACTTGGTTATCTTTATTCAAGTCAAAGGTTAACTGCATCCTCTGCTTACTGGCCAACTATCAACAAGTGAAGACAACCTCGTCAACATTCCAAGGCTGCCTTCCTGTCAACATTCTGAACGTTACCATTGAGCAGTAGAATGTGGGGGTGGCAGGAATGTACCATGTGCTAAGTTATAACACATATGCATCTGGTTTGGAGGGAGTGCTCCATCTTGATGATTTGTGGTACAAGGGGGCATTGTGGTAGTTGTAGTGCAGGCCTCACACCCACAAACAGGACAACCTTGGTAACTGGCTACCTACATGTAAGTTTTTTTGGTGTACTATGATGCCTGCCACATGCTTCATGGTGGTTGGTGAGTGCCACATCCTGCTCAGGGGTGTGACAGGGGTGCCTGGTGGGAGTTGTAGTGCAGGTCTCCCAGCCCCAAACAGCCCTCCCTGTGAAGATGGCTCCCTACCTGTAAGTTTGGTTGTTGCACTACAATGGCTGCCACATGCTTCTGGGTGGGTGGGGAGTGTTCCATCTTGCTAAGCTGGGGAACAAGGATACATGGTGTTAGTAGTAGTATAGGCCTCCCAGCCCCAAACAGCCCTCCCTATGAGGATGGCTACCTACCTGTAAGTTTGGTTGTTGTACTACAATGGCTGCCACATGCTTCTGGGGGGAGTGCCGCACCCTGCTCAGTGGTGGGACAGGAGGCCTGGTGTGAGTTGTAGTGCAGGCCTCCCAGCCCCAAACAGCCCTCCCTGTGAAGATGGCTACCTACCTGTAAGTTTGGTTGTTGTACTACAATGGCTGCCACATGCTTCTGGGTCGGTGGGGCATGCTCCACCTTGCTAAGCTGGGGAACAAGGCGGCATGGTGGGAGTAGTAGTAGTGCAGGCCTCCCAGCCCCAAACAGCCCTCCATGTGAGGATGGCTACCTACCTGTAAGTTTGGTTGTTGTACTACAATGGCTGCCACATGCTTCTGGGGGAGTGCCAAATCCTGGTCAAGGGTGGGACAGGGGTGCCTGGTGGGAGTTGTAGTGCAGGCCTCCCAGCCTCAAACAGCCCTCCCTGTGAAGATGGCTACTTACCTGTAAGTTTGGTTGTTGTACTACAATGGCGGCCGCATGCTTCTGGGGGGAGTGCTCCATCCTGCTCATGGGTGGGACAGGGGTGCCTGGTGGGAGTTGTAGTACAGTCCTCCCACCCCCAAACAGCCCTCCCTGGGAGATGGCTAAATACCTGTTAGATGAAGGTAAACAATGCAATGGCTGCCACATGCTTCTGGGGGGGGTGGGTAGTGCTCCATCCTGCTCAGGGGTGGGACAGGGATGCCTGGCGGGAGTTGTTGTGCAGGCCTCCCACCCCCAAACAGCCCTCCCAGGGAAGATGGCAACCTATCTGTTAGGTGAGTGGGAACCATACAATGGCTGGCACATGCTTCTGGGTGGGGGTAGTGCTACATCCTGCTCAGGGGTGGAATGGGGGGCCTGTTGGGAGTTGTAGTGCTGGTTGTCTGGACACGTACAACCCTGTAAATGTTGGCTACCTTTGGGGTGATTCAGATAGAGTGAATGTTACATCTGTGGGACATGTGCTGGATATTGTGGTGCATTTGAATATACTTGGGCCTCTGAGATGTAGCTTTGTAGTTTTACTGGACAGTACATAGCAGTGTAATAGTCTACATTTGTTTGTACTTACCAGCCTGCACTTCCCCGGCTATTCCTGTGAGACTCTCTGGATGCAGTATGGCAAGCACCTTCTCCTCCCATGCAGTGAATGTTCTTGGTGGAATGGGAGGGCCACGGCCAGTCTTCTGAGCTAGCTCACTGTTCTTGTTCCTCTTTTCTTTCACAACCCTCTTCAAGTCATGCCACCCCTTCATGATTTCATTTTTTGAGCGCGGGGTGGTCCCTACTGCATTGACCTTATCGACTATCCTTGCCCACATTTGTGCTCTTGTGGCTAATAGTGTCTGTTGGACCAGGCTACCAGACACTTGTTGTTCTACTCTGATTATCTCATCTGCCATGACTGTCAACTCACTCTCTGTGAATTTGGGCATTTTCTGTGGTGCCATGGTGTGTGATGTACAAGGGGGTTAGAGGTGCAGGGGTGTAAGTGGTGGGGGTGGGGATGATGTGTATGGTGTGTGATGTGCATAGGGGTTAGAGGTGCAGGTATGTAAGTGGTGGTGGTGGTGCTGTGTGTGGTGTGAGTAGTGATGGAGTGTTGTTTTGCCTCTCCTTTCAGCTGTGGTGTTTGTCCCTTTACTTCTGGAGTATTGCAAGGATTGTGTTCAGGGAAGGGGCTGGTTTTATACTCAGCCATGTGGGTGTGTTAAAATGGGGTATTGCTGTCAGGTGGGTTGTGCTGGGATTTTCTTTTTTTTGTAGTTGCCATGTGAGTGTGTCATTGGGGTGTGTTAGGTGTTTTTGGGGGCAGGGCTAGTTTGCTGTGTGCACTTTGTGGCCTTGTTGTGAGTTTTTTCTGTCGGCCGCCATATTTGTCACGGAGCATCCACATCGGTGGCTATGCTACAGCTCTTACGCCGGCACTCCCATTCATCACTGTTTGTGATCGCCGCGGTCGGAAACAGCGGAATGTACCACGGTCATATCAGGGATATCCTAATTTTCCGTACGGTCTTTCCGCTTTCCTGGCGGATTTTCCGCCGCAAATCTGACCGCCGCGGACGGATTTTAGCCTTCCCCGCCCGCTACAGGCGGTTTTTCGTTGCCTTGTTCCACCGCGGTCTGATTTTTTGGGCAGTTGACCCTGCCAACTGTATCAATACGTGACTGAATGCACTCATGTGGCCGGCCATTTGTTGGATCCTATATTTTCAAATTTGGGTTCATTAATAGTGTCTCCTGTGGTGTGGTCCGACCACTTTCTGGTCTCCTTTTCAGTAAAATTGCCAGGGAAACCGGCCCTGAAATGTGCTTGCCCGGTGATGAAACGTCCTTGGCATAAATTGAATGTTAGCCAATTCTCGGATTCGTTGGTAAGTTCAACACCTCAGTCTTCCCCTAATATAGAGGCCGCCGATCTTCTTTTCCAGGATTGGCTGACCTCAGCATTAGATACTTGCATTCTGGCAAAACTGAGCTCAAAGAAGAAACAAGGGCCATCTAATCCGTGGTTTACTGAAACCTTAGGGAAAGCAAAAAAGGTTTGTAAGCAATTGGAGCGAACCTGGAGGCATGCTTATGAGTTAGAAGCAAAAAATAACTATTGCGCCGCTATTAAGTCGTACCATAGGTTGATTCGGAAAGCAAGAGCTAATTATATTGCCAACAAATTTTTGGAGAGTAAAAACCCGCCCAAAATGATTTTCTCCCTTCTTAGACAAATGCAACATTCTAATGTGAAAGCGGACCACCCTGTCTCGTCTAATGCTCAGTGCGATAAACTTGCAGATTTCTTTGTGCAAAAGGTGGAGACCATTTATAATAATCTTCCAACTGTCAGCCAGCACGTAGTGAGTATTAACACTGCGCCAGTACCTAAAGGGGAGGATCGGTTGGTCGCCCCTGCATCAACATTGGGCTTTTTTTCTCCTCTTACGATAGCTGAGATGGAATCATTATGCCGTAAGATTAAATCAGGTTCTCCAGTCGATCCTTTGAGACCTGACCAACTGAGCTTGGTCTTTTCATCTGTGCTCCCAGTGGTCAGGGATTTGATTAATTTATCGCTGTCCATGGCTTCTTTGCCCGCTTCATGGAAACATGCAAAAGTGATTCCTCTATTAAAAAAAGCATCTCTGGAGCCTTCAGAGCCTGGAAATTTTCGTCCAATTTCTCAACTTCCTTTTTTAGCCAAAGTCACCGAATGCTATGTCAATTCCGCCATGGTGGAATTTGTAGAGAAGAATAAAATCCTTGACCCCTCACAAAATGGTTTCCGTCCCCGCTACAGTACCGAGTCGGCTCTGTTGGCCGTGATTGAGGATATTCGTGGTAATCTGGATGTCGGGAACTCGGTGGCCTTTATTCTATTGGATTTAAGTGCCGCTTTTGACACTGTTTCGCATGACATCCTTTTGGGTAGACTACGCGATATTGGGGTCAGGGGTTCGGCGCTCTCTTGGCTCGGTTCTTTCTTGGAAAATAGGACCTTTCAAGTGGCTGTCCCTCCATACCATTCGCAGGTGCATGCTATTAAGTATGGGGTTCCGCAGGGCTCAATATTGAGCCCAGCACTGTTTAACATCTATGTTCAGCCCCTAGCAGTGGTTGCTAAAAGTAGAGTGTTGTTGTTGGTATCTTATGCCGATGACACCCAGTTAGTCATTGCTTTTTCAAAGAATTGTAGAAACAACCTTCTCAAATTTAAAGAGGATTTATTAGCTATCTCAGATTGGATGACAACCAACTGCTTGCAGCTTAATGCTGCCAAATCAGAAATTCTTGTGCTAGGGAAAGACAGTGCCACTGCCTAAAGAGGCGGTCAAGAATCTAGGCTTTTGGATAGACAGGGATCTTTCCTTTGATACACAGTCCACAGTCCTTGCAGGGGTCTGTTTTGGACTCCTGAGGGGGTTGAAGCCCCTGCTTGGATACTTCGAACCAGATATCCGCCAAACTATTCTCCAGGGCACAATTCTGTCCAGGTTGGATTATGGCAATTCCCTTTATTTGGGGGCCAATAAATCGTGTATTTCTCGCCTCCAACGCATTCAAAATGCGGCTGCTCGGGCGTTGCTAGCACTTCCTAAATCTTGCTTGGTTTCTAATCTTTTACCCAAACTGCACTGGTTGCCTATAGCCAAAAGAATTCAGTTTAAGTCCTTGTGTATAGCTCATAAAATTCTGGCGCAACAAGGCCCTCCTATCCTGGGTGATATGCTTGTTCAGTATATCCCGAATCACCCCCTTCACTCCGCTAACTCGGGCCTCGTCTGCACTCCTCGTTTTCAAAGAGTCAGAGCTGGTGGACGTTCTTTTAAAGTCCAGGCAGCCCTTCTGTGGAATTCCCTCCTGACTTCTATTAGAGGTTTGCAGAATCATATGATATTTTGCAAGGCCTTGAAGACCTGGCTTTTCCCTGAGTAATTCTGGTTTGTGTTAATTGGAGTAGTCTCTGCACTTGTTCTTCTGGGTAGCGCTGGGACGCCCCATCACTGGGGCAGCTATGCGCTGTATAAATCTTTTAATAATAAATAATAATAATTGTACCGCTGGTTTTTCCACGGTACCGGCGGGTGGTTGATTTCCGCTACCATGGCAGTCGGGGTGGTTTTCCGACCGCCATCCTAATAGACCCCTAAATGAGAGAAGGTATTGCCTAGAGGGTTTGTGAAAAGAGAAAACAGAGATGACCAAGTACTAATATTGGGGGACTCAAAGGGATGTGGGTGTCGAAAGTTAGATTCCATGCCTCTACAGAAAATGGGCATTCAGACAAATAAAGGGAGAAACATTTCACTCTATTGAGTGGAGTGCACACAACACAGGTTAAAAACAATCATTTAAGGGTGGTATGTGAAAGGATTTGAGTAAGGTGTTTGGAGATAAAACATTCAAGAATTTTAGATAGGAAAGGCAACTTTGAAGTCTGTTGGATGGTAGCAAAGGGGCTGCTGAAAGCTTTTTTCTATAGAGGTAGCACAGTATAAGTGCCAGATATAAGAGAATGATTAGATTAAGTGGTTAAGCTGATGAAAGCTTCGAATAAGAGAGCAAGGGCTTTGAGAAGACTCAGTCAGTGTATTGGGAATCAGCAAATGGGATCCCAGTGAACATAATAGCTGAAGAGTTTGACATTAGAAGGTGAGCTCAGAGAAAATGAACAAATAGAGTTTTCTGCAAGTTGCTGTTGTCTCTAAATTGAAATACCCAGGGCCAAACTCAAAATCTAAAGCAGCCCTTGCAAAAATGTTAATTCCAGACCCCATCCCCTTATTCCCTGTCTCTTTCTGCACTCGCTTTCCACCCCTCAATTCTGTCTCTCTCCTTCGCTCCCTTCTCTTTGTCTGTCTCCCTCTCTTTCTCTCTCTCTCATATTCACCCACCTCTCTCTCTCTCTCTAATTAAGCCTCCACTGTGCTTATATTAATTAACCTTGTGTTGGACTTGGCCCTTTCTGCTAGGTCATCCCCAAACATTTTGCCTTCCTTCTACCGTTTGCTGAATTCATTCATGTTGGCCTTGGGACTCTGTGCACATTACCACTAATAACAAGTTCTAAAGTGCTTTTTCTCTCTCCTTATGACATGGTAGAATTGGATTATACCCAAATGGCATATTAAATGTACTTATAAATCCATAGTGAAGAGTACAATATGTACTCAGGGCCTGTAAATGAAATTCTACCAGTGGGCCTGCAGCACTGGTTGTGCCACCCACTTAAGTAGCACTTTAAACATGCCTCAGGCCTGCCATTGCAGAGCCTGTGCATGCAGTTTAAACTGACATTTGTTTTTATTTGTTTACAGTTTGCTGAGATAATATAGGCTTTAGGCCGATGAATACAAAAAAATTAAAGCATACAAAATGATCATTAACATAAAACATGCACAAAAGATTCCCCACATCCCACCACCCAACAGCTAGTCCCAGAATTCTCAGTGAACAAGAGTTCAAGTCTGCACCTTATCTCCACATGTATTGGCCCCATAGGTTCAAATCTGTTCTTCAACACAAAAGTTAATGGTGTTGATAGGCTCCAGAGTAATTCCCCTATAGTCTGCCCACCTCTTCCAGATTTCCAGATGTGTCTGGGGGCATCCGCTTGCCTGAAACACTGCAATCTCATACCACATGCAGTGGTCTCAACCCTGGTTCCACACTGTCAGGGAAGAGGCACGGTCTGTGTTGCTCGAATATGAATTTACCTTGAAAAAAAGAAAGACAAGAGGCGTTTGGCAAAACAGGAACAATTGGTTTAATAAATGCAGTGGCTGGGAGAGAAGGCAACAGAGTCAGGGCCTGAAGACAGTCTCGAAGCACATTGGTATCGGCAATGATTTTATACATGAAGTGACAGAAAACGATTTGTGCATTCCTTCGGAGACAAAAATTTGGGCCTAGGCACGGGGTAATAAATCTGGTTGTTTAATAAGAAGCGCAGGTGGGCTCGACCTTGCTCAGACTCAACCCAGGACCAATGGATATTTGTCCAGTTTTCCAGCATGGAGAGCACATGATCACTGCGTGTAGTGTGCATGCTGTGTTCTAATTGGCTGTGTGTTCCTAACTTATTGTGGCATCTGACCTTATGGTGTTTTTAAGAACATGCACCCCTCTGGTCAAACGTGTTTTATTGGGGCCAATCTACTGAGACCATTGCGGTGTCTCTGCCTATCTGTGGGATCGATCTGGGTTTTCCTGTTCGCGCACTTGTCTAAGGCTTATGGCCTTAGACAAGGCATTACAGGTGGCTTAGGGGGGCCACCTGTAATCTCTCAATTAGTTGCTTCAAGCCTAGGTCACAGAGCCTGTCTGACCACATATTTCTGACTTGAGGGAGAGGTCATATCAGGTGAATTCAACAATGGAGATGCAAGTTCCTTATTATACGTACATATATCACAGAGTACATCGACATCGTATTTATCAATAATAAAATCTGCTTTCCATGCCTTAGCCATATCTCTCTTCAGCAAAGTTAATCCCAGGAATAGGTGTGCCTGTCCATTTCTATTACTGCTGATTCCATCTGTGACATATAAAAGAATCAATCTTGGGCCAAGTGGAATGGTCCAGGAGAGAACCTCACTAAGACAGAAGGTCACTCCCCACCCAAAATGGTTCAATACTGTACAGCTCCAAACCATGTGCAGAAACGTGCTGTCTTCCATCTGGCAATGTAGCCATGATGGAGAGCTCAGCATCCGCATGTGCCACAGACGATATCCTGGGTAGTAAGTAATATGGAGGTATTTGAGTTGGTTAAGGTGAAGACGAGCTGAAATGGCCACCTTCCCGGGTGCTCTCAAAGCGTCAGATCAGTCACCATCATCTAAAGTGAAAATATCCATCTCCCATGAACTTTTAAGGGCAGAGAGCTTGTTTGTGCTGTGCAATACCAATGATTAGTGATTTTGTGAGCCCTTAGGTCTCCTAAGAGGAGCTTGCTTTCCAGCAGCTTGAATTCTGGAAGTGTTTCAAGATGCCTAATGTAAGATGCCGTTTTCAATGATTGCACAGTGCGGACAAGCATCCGGCACTGTGCAATCATCCCAAACAGCTCACTATCTTGCGTACTGCGAAGTGCTCTTGGCGTAGCTACACGTAGCGCTACTATGCAAACTACGCCCCGGGTTTTAATTTAAGATCCCTTTACTATCCCATTTCCCAAAACCTTCCAGTCTAGCCACCTGCTGCAATGCTGTTCCATGCCACAGTGACGTCCACTCAATTAGCTTTCCTCACCACTCCATACACCGCAGAAAACTCTGTCATATATTTTGGATCACTTGATTCAGCAGGGGAGAGAATTGACCTATGCTTTCCCATAAAGATAGCCCAACAAGGGGTTAGCACTCATTGCGCATTTTTCTGCCACATTTGCCGGGTCCCCATGGAGATCTTGCCACCACTCATTGATTATCATTAATTGTGAGACGGAGTAGTAGGAGAACATGTCCGCAGTCGCGATGCCTCCACTATGGGTAGATTAAAAGCATCTGGTGAGTGCAATGTGAGGGGTACCGCCATTCCAGACAACCCCAAAATGATGGAGGTGATCTGTCTTAACCAGCATTTGGGGATGGTATATGGATAATTTTGTAGCTAATACAATAGTCTGGGCAGGGAGCCCAACCTAAATATGGCTACCCATCAGGGATATTGGAAGAAGCAACCATGGTCTCACCACTTCCTTCACCTGAGCTACTGTGGTTCAATATTCCTCGACCATGATCACTTTGTACCCGGTAACAGATACAACCCCAGATACTAAAGGGCAAATTTACAAGCCCCTTATGCCAGATTTGCGCAGCTGTTGCGTCACTTTTGTGACGCAGCGGCAGCGCAAAGCCAGCGACATGCTGTGGGCTATTTACAACATGACGCATCTAGGGAGATGCATCACGTTGTAAAGCCCTGCGCCACATGTGGGCGTTCCTGCACAGGGGGGGGGCGTTCCGGCGCAGGAACGCCTCCGAAAAGTGGCTGAGTGAAATCTACAAGATTTCACTCAGTCACTTTTAAGGCCATGCTGCGTCAAAACCCTGTGCCTGCTTGAAGCAGGCGTAAGGATTGACGCAGCATGTTAGGGATAGGGGCACCCCGAGCCCTGCTGGAGCTGTGTCACGCTTGCGATGCAACTCTAGCAATGCACCACCTTTCCGCGGGGGAGATGCGACACGCATCTGCCCATCCGTGCACCACGGTGCGCCTCATTGTAAATGCGGCGCATCAGTGGTGGCGCACGGGTGGGCAGATGCGTCGCAACTCTTCTGGCGCATCCCTGCTGATTAGCAGAGATGTGCCAGAAGTAGTAAATCTGCCCCTTAATGCCTCCCTCCACCGACTGTAGGCCCGGCACCCAGGTGGTAGATCTGGCATACCCATTCAGGGGGAAGACAATGGATTTTGAATTGTTCATAAAGAGGTCTGAGATTTCACTTAAGATTTACATGATTTTGAGTGGGCGTGGTCCCGAGGCCCTTGGACCTGTCATGAAAAACAAAATGTCATCTGCATATAAGGCTATCTGGTCTGAGCACTCCGGGCTCCACTCAAAACCCTGCACCTGGGCACCCATACTGACCCACACCACCAGGGGCTCAACAACCAATGCAAACAACAATGGGTAGGGAGAGATGGCACTCCTGGTGTGTCCCCCACTGTATAGGAAACATCGCTGATATGCAGCCTGCTACTCACACTGTCGTCCTCAAATCAATTTATAACAGTTAGATGTAAGAAAGGAACCTGGGACCGAAATGTTGTCTCCGGAGTAGTCCCAACTAACAGAATCAAATGCCTTGTCCATATCAGCTGAGAGCACCTCCACCAGCCTCCCCAGTTATCCGGCAAGAGCAAGGGCATTTGAGACACACCAGATAATATGTCATATGGCTTGGCCCAGCATTAAGCCTACATGATCTGGGTTGATCAAATCTGGAATATAAGGAATCAGTCTATTAGCGAGAGCTTTGGCAAGGAGCATCCCCTCCACGTCAGGAGGGATATCGGATGATAGGAGGAATGTTCATCTGGTGGGCGGCCCGAGTAGGGGAATAGCACTATTTCCATATGACACCAATCTAGAGGAAGTATCACCACATCCACAGATAGGATATAAGTTTATAAAGCGCTCGATTGCCATGGCGTCTTGGCACTGGTGAGTGTGGAAGTGGTGCAATCTACATTGTGAGGACTATATTGAAGCGTGAAATGCTTCTAGAAAATGTCTCCCAAGTTTTGGCATGAAGGCTTTAAAAAATTCACCTGGCAGTCTATTCAGGTCCTTGACTGACTGGAGCCTCGACAAATCTATTGTGATATAGGTTTCTGAACAGCCCCTCATCTAGATGACCATGTGCCATGTGTAGAACTGCCTCTATGGGTAAAGCACCCACAAAGTTGACCACCTTGGCTAAGATGTTTATGTCTGTCACTCTGTGCATCTATGTGACAGGTACATGAAAATAGTCCAGTTGACAGAGGCACTCATATGTCATGGAAAAGTAGGTGTAACCTGATCCTGTTGGATAGTGAGTCCCAGGATGGCCACCATGGTGGAAAGTTTGGATCTAGTTGGTTCTGGCACACCCCGTGCATGTGCCATCTGTAAATTTGCAAGTCCATGACATCATTCCAGTCCTCCCCAATCAGTGACAAGCCACTAGGGAGTTCTCCCCACAGACATACACCTCATAGTGTGATGACTTTGGTGTAAAGGGTGCCCGTGACCACTGTGTATCTGCCAAGGCGATCTGACCTGGTCTTAATCGGCTGGAAGGGCACATTCCACTGTATCAGAATGCATGTGCGTGTGAACTTTCTTATAAATCCTGGGTAAAAACCTGGATGTAGCCATATCTAGCTAGAAATGGGGCTTTTTTTCAAAGGGGATGAGTCTCTTATAACTTCAGAACAGGAGCGGCCCTTGCAGGTTTTGCGGGCAGCGTGGGGCAAGAGTTGACAGACAACAAAGAGGAAAACTTCAATAAAAAAATGAAAACCACTTGCCTTGCATTTACTGCATCGCCGGCTTATCCCCCGTGCCTCCTGCCCACCCCACCAGCATCAGAATGTGTGCCCCCAATCTCTTAGCATACTTCAGGACTGCTCCACACTTAACCTTGTGAAGAACTGATCGAAAATTCCATGACATAACACATACTTGTCCCAGGGGGTCGTCAGGTCCCAGAGTACTCATAATATGTTGGGTGCATATGGCGGTGTCGCTGGGTACAAATGTGAGTAATGGTGAGTGGTGAGTCTGTGCCTAAAACGTTGTTCAACTAGAAAAAACTCCCCCTGAACGTAACCCCTCCCACATACTTCACCAAACAGGTAGTACCTATCCTGGACAGCGAAAACATGGGGCCTCAACGGGGATTCTAGTGGTCACGTCCAATGGATCCCCATTCCCCATAAAGAGTGATCACTAGAGATGAACCAACTACTGTCTCTAGTGTTGACAATCAGACATATGGCCATCCACACAGCTACAAACATGGTGTAATATTACAAATTCCTGGTGTCTTCCGGGTGCAGCATTGAGGAATGATGGAGTATATCCCATAGATCTCCCTTGACCCATCATCATGCGTCACTGTCTCATCTGCTGCTGCACCAAGAACATCGGGACCTGTTGCATCACTAATTACTTAGGGCAGACTCTTCCATTGCCCTGCGATGAGTATGAGTCGAGACATGGCAAAGTGTGAGGTTTTAAAGCCACTTTCTCGTCAGTCCGGAAGAAGACCTCCTGAAGAGGTAGGTTTGTGAAACAAAGATCACTCTTAAGTGTGCCTCGTACAGTAGCATGTATTGAAACTTGTGTTCGCAAAGACTTTGTTTGACAGCAACAAAGGACTGGTGCTGCTGCAGTACCTTCTTTGTATAATCAGGGAATATCATGATGGAAGAGGCTTAGTACGTGATCTTATCTTACAAAGCATGCAAATCTATGTGTCACGTCTCTGTCCATGTAATTTAGGATTGATGCAAACACTGCTCTTGGTCTTGCCCTGGGGGAAGTTTCTTGACCAGCATTTGTATCGGATCAAGCTACGGAAATGCATTTAGATCCCTAAGTCGTTGTTTAAGTCCGCCCCATGTATTGAGAGCAAACACAAAGGAACACTTTAAAATGAAAGCATTTCTGTTGGCTTACCTGTGAGATACCGTTAGTGGTGCCACGTTCCCTCTAAAAGGAACGAGTAAGCGGGACGTGCAGGGCATCAAATAACATGAAGTGAACAGCAGCGGCTTGTGACAGGGCAGTTGGTGTTGTGAGCTCAGTCTCCCGTCCCCTTACCATGCCCACGATCACACGTGGTAGAACGCTATATTTCCTCACCTGCTCTTCATTATCAAAGTAGAAGGATGCACCCCTCTGTTTATGTACCCTCAATACCTTTACACCCCTGTTCTTGAGGATTAGGGGCATGGGCATCCGCGGGGGGGGGCAAGGAGGGGTGCTTGCCCCCCCTGGAGTTCCGGTCCTTGTCCCCCCCCCCCTGCAGACGCCCTTGCTTTTACAGATGCTGTTTGTCTGTAATTCTGGGCCCTGCAGGGAGCAGAGCTGTTCCCTGCCAGAGGCCTCAACTCCCTGATGAGGGAGGGGGGGTGCCTCGCACTCATCCTCGCAGCCCCTCCCGCCCATTGTGATTCTGTCTGTGGCTCATTATCACATACAGAATGACAATGGCCAGTTTGGGCTGCTAAGGCATACTTCCCACCCTGAACATATATAGCCCTTAGGTTAAAACAGAGGTATTCAAACGGTGGGGCGCGCCCCCCTGGGAGTCCATGGCTGCATTCCCAGGGGTGCGCGAATGCGTCTTCAACTAGTTGTTATTTTTCACAAAGTGTGTGGAGCGCTTTGCTTGGGAGAACCTGATTTCAAGTTAGCACAACAGAGTGTCCCCCCCTATAAACGGAATGGCAGTGTGTGTGTCCTTCAGTGTGCCCCCCAGGCAGGGGAGCCACAGCGTGCAACAGCCCTAGAGTTGAGTGCCACTTGGAGGCACCATCCCTCTGTATGCAAAATTGCCATCAGCCACCAAAGAACCCCCCCTTGCAAGGCCGCTCGTAAACAAAGCTGCCTTGCTAACAACCTGCTCTATGTCTAAGTGTGTGGCCGATCCCGCCGATCGTGGCGAGGCTTGAAGGCTCGCACTCCTGCACGCACAATACTGGTGTGTGAGCGCCGAAACTCCTGCACTCACAATACTGGTGTGTGTGCGCCGAAACTCCTGCACGCACAATACTGGTGTTTGAACTCCTGCACTCACAATACTGGTGTGTGAGCGCCGAAACTCCTGCACTCACAATACTGTTGTGTGAGCGCCAAAACTCCTGCACTCACAATACTGGTGTGTGAGCGTCAAAACTCCTGCACGCACAATACTGGTGTTTGAACTCCTGCACTCACAATACTGGTGTGTGAGCGCCGAAGCTCCTCCACTCACAATACTGGTGTGTGAGTGCCGAAACTCCTGCACACACAATACTGGTGTTTGAACTCCTGCACTCACAATACTGGTGTGTGAGCGCCGAAACTCCTGCACGCACAATACTGGTGTGTGAGCGCCGAAACTCCTGCACGCACAATACTGGTGTGTGAGCGTCAAAACTCCTGCACGCACAATACTGGTGTTTGAACTCCTGCAAGGTTGCCTGGGGGGGGGGTTGCGCAGCAGCCCTCCTAAAAGGGCGGCCGCCTTAGTGCCACAGGAAGGCACTGGAGGCACCGGTCTAGTCCCTGGGCCACGGTCAGGGATGAAGTCCGGCTGACCCACTTCCGGGAAAGGGGGAGGGGACAAGGGTATTTAGGCTTTCCCCTCGCGATGTTCGCCCTCTTGTCCCTCGACGTCTCGCCTTGCCCACCCCTCCGCTTACCCGGCAGCCGGAGGTACAAGGAGTGAGGGGGGGTTAGGTTTTCTAACATGTTATTTTGTGTTGCAGGAGGAGTTACAGGGCGATCCAGAGTCTGCAGATACCAAGGGGTACTTCATGCAGCAGCACAGCGTGGTGCTAAGCCAGGATACCCAGGGATGTCTTAGCGTTGTCCCCTGGAAGAACTACGGCGCCCCGTTAGTCCTTTAGTGTCTGAGCAACCGGGTGCTGCCATAATACGCTCCGGCCACCTCTTTCGGGGGGGCGTGAGTAAGCAAGTGGACTGGTGGTCCACGGATGGGAGGGGTGTCCCCTCCCAAGATTTGGTATGCACCAATTGGCGACTGCCACGGTGTAATTTAGGCTTATCAGACGGGCAGGCGGCATAGGGGTTGGCCTGCCCTGGGATCGCCTGTAAGATAACCCACCATGTTTGCATATTGGTTATGCTAATAAACCTGCAGCAATATTTCTCCACTTACAAAAGTGTTGTGTGGTTTATTGATGTATTATGTGTGTTATGTGACTACAGTTGCCGATATTGGCACTATGCACTCACAATACTGGTGTATGAGCGCCAAAACTCCTGCACGCACAATACTGGTGTGTGCGCGCCGAAACTCCTGCACGCACAATACTGGTGTGTGAGCGCCGAAACTCGGGACATGAAGGAGGGGCAGCGCTATCTCCACTGCCGTCCTGAAACCTCGGAAGGCTGCATTACACTACCGCAGTCGAGCCCCAGAGCCCCTGAGAAACACTGCCAGCCTCATCCCCAAGGTACCGGGGTGCTATGGGCCCAGAGGGTGATGGTGGCACGTTCAATACAGCTGAAGCCCTTGATTTTATGAGACGCAACACGAGCAGCCTTCACTGTATTGTGCAGCGCCTCATGTTCTGTGCTCTGTTCACCTGGATTGGGATTGGAAAGGTGAGCAGTAGGGGATGTGAAAGAACAGTAGTGTGCACGTGTGCGCTGTCCGCGGGGTTTCCCACCCTTCACACCACCAACTATGAAAGATAGATCAGTAAAAGGATAGATTGATGAGTGAAAGGGTGGATGATGGGCGAGTGAATGGGTGGATGGATGAGTGAAAGGATGGCTTGGGTTAAAGGGTAAATGGTTGGATGGATGAGTGAGTGAATGGATGGATTGGTGGAAGAGTGGATGGATAAGGATGATGGATGGATTGGGTGATGGGTGGATGGATGAGTGAAATGATGGATGTAAAAATAGACGTTGGATAGGTTTGCAAATGGTTGAAAAGGTTTGGATATGGATGGGAACACAGTTGGAAGGACAGAATGAATGGTGAAAGACTGAATGGTAGATGAAAACACTAATAGATAACAGAAAGTACATTTGAAATGGTAGCTGTCAGGGGTTTGATGGAAGGATGAATGACTGGGGAGGGTTATGATGACTTACTTTGCGTTCTTGGTCCCATAAGAGCTTTAGTTCAAAGTGGGAGGTATTTCACTTTTCTGGCTACTCCCTTGCCTATGTATTACTGTTCTGTATTTGCTGTGTGCTTATGTGTGGGATCCATGCATCATACATACGACATTTTGAGTGACACCCAACTACTACTTGAATGTTACACTAGTAATTGTAAATGTTTGCATGCTTTGTTTTAGGTGTAAGGTTTTAGGGAGCGCCTCATGGTGCCATAAGCTGTGCTTTAGATGTATATTGTGTTTGTAACAATAGGCAAGGTGTCAAAAATAAACTATTAATAGTGTCTCGTCAGTGCCTTCTTTAAGAAAGCTGCAGGGAAAAGCACCTTTGTGACTTCCGTCAGCTAGTGCAACCTTGAGAAGCCCCCATAAGCAAAGTCAGATTCCGTATTTTAGGTTCCACTTGCTGAAACACCCATAATGCGTTCCCTGCAGTGGGTTCATCACAGCAGTCCTCCCTTTAGTTCACCTATGCGTGCCGCTTTTTATCTCACAATGGCACTCAGATATGAGATGCTAGTAACAAAGTCTATCCGAGCAGATCTTCCTGAGCACTTCTCGCACCATACATGTCTGCTCAAGACCATGAGTTATAAACAAAACATCAGACTGACTAACCCAGTGCAGTAACCATAGAAATAGATTATTATCATATGAAATACCTCAAAAAGACCTGCACAGTTGCTCAAAGCTGTGCGCATACCAAAAAAACGTGAAGTGCACGATTGCCTCAACTTGATATAAACTTATTCTGACTTGTATTTAAGTGGTTGTCTATTTACTTACTTTTATACTATCGTGCAACTTCCTCTGATGTTTCTGTAAAACGTACCTTTTGTCCTGAATTTTCGTCCTGAATCTTGACCCTTTGTCCTGAATTTTTACACTTACCATCCTGAATTTGCAGCCACGTCAGTTGGTCACCCTACATTAACTGGTGAGTTCACTTCGGGCGCAGCGTTCACACATGACGTCACCAAAAGTACAGAGTTCACCCAAACGTGTCTGCAAAGCATTCACCAACGCATCCATGGTACTTACAGTGTGAAACGCTGGGATGCGCAGATCTGGACAGGACTGAAGCCCAGAAGCTTGACTGAAGCACGCACCTCCACTAGCAGGGAAATGACACGCTACAAGCCGCGCAGGAACCATGAGCCTCCTCCCCCGCCACAAACGTTCTGCTCAGCCCCCATTCCAGAACAGGGATTTCTCAAGAAATCTTCTGCATGTGGGGGGCCCTTTTGTTGCCGATCTTCATCTCACATTGAAGTGACCCCTCAGCCAGGGCTTTAAATGGGCCGGGTCCCCCGGGTCGCAGAGGACGTTGCAACAGGTCCTTATCGGGCTCTAACGTCATGCCCTTTATTCTGACATAAACACTGATCGATTTCTAAATAATGAATGTAAAAAGGCAATCCATGTAAGCGATTTAGTTCTTCTTTTTTGTTTGATGTTTTAATATTTCATTCCCTTAGAGCGTTAAGGATTTCCCGGAGGTTGTGTTTCTGTATTTTTTCCGTGTAGCATATTACGCTTGTAAAGCGCCTACTTTGATCTGAGCCACCACCAGGTGCTAAGAACGAGCCATGGTTGAATGCTAAGCATCCGAGAATTTGATTTTTATGACCCCTTCTGAGAGGCCCAGAATCAGCCCGAGTCAGCCCGCCTCTGAACGGTTTCAGCGACCCACCCTTTGTTTTCTTTTAGACTGGTGCCAGCGAGGTGATATTCTTGCCTGAAAGCAGGGATTTCACCTAAGCACTTGATGTGTTGTGAATGTGAGCGTGGGGTGAGAGTGGTAAGGTGTGCACAGCAGGGGAAAAGGGATGGCCAGTGCAGGTGACGCTTTTCTTTTGTTTAGGAATTTTTTCTGGCGTCATAGCCCAGGGTTTGCTGTCTGTGCACTTGTATAGATGCGTATTCCATACAAGTGCACAGACAGCAAACCCTGGGCTATGACGCCAGCAGGAATTACTTTACAAAGGAAAAGCGTCACCTGCACTGCCATCCCTTTCCCCCTGCTGTCTGTGCACTTGTATGGAATACACATCCACGGCGCTGCTCACCAGATGAATGATGAACAGGGCCATGGATCTGTCTCTTTTTGCATCCAAGGGCACCGACGAAGAAGTAGAGGAGGCCCTGGCAAGAAGAAACCAGGAGACATTTGACCTACATCTATCTACACAGTGAGACCTTCTGGAGGGGCCGGATGCCAGGACGACAGTGCTGCTGATCAGCCCGACTCCACCGAATAGTATCAGAAGAGCAGGCAGCAGTTTTTAAGTAAGTTCCAGTAACGTTAATGCATTCTACAGCATCAGCAGTACCTACTGGCTGCATATCTAGGTTACTCTAAGTGAACGGTGTTCTAGACTTACATGCATGGAAATGTCAAGGACAGTTCCCTCCGAATATGCAAATGTAGTGTAAGCTCGTAGTGTTCAGCTTTTGGGGTGCCAGGGGGTAACTTAAGGGTTCAGGTTGGGTGTGTGTTTTAGGGTGCCAGGGAGTAATTTTAGGGTTCAGGGTGGGTATGGGTTTTGGGGTACCAGGGGGGTAATTTTAGGGCTCAGGGCGGGTATGGGTTTTAAGGGGCAAGGGGGGTAATTTTAGGGTTCAGTGCGGGTATGGGTTTTGAGGGGCAGGGGTAATTTTAGGTTTCAGGGTGGGTATGGGTTTTGGAGTGCCAGGGGGATAATGTTAGGGTTCATGGGGGGTATGGGTTTTGGGGTACCAGGGGGTAATTTTAGGGTCCTGGTGGGTATGGGTTTTGGGGTGCCAGGGGGTAATTTTAGGGTTCCTGGGGGGTATGGGTGTTGGTGTACCGGGGGTAATTTTAGGGTTCAGTGTGGGTATGGGTTTTGAGGTAACAGGGGTGTAATTTTAGGGTTCAGGGTGGGTATGGGTTTTGGGATGCAAGGGGGGGACATTTTAGGGTTCAGGGCAGGTATGGGTTTTGGAGTGACAGGGGGGGTAACTTTAGGGTTCACGGTGGGTATGGGTTTTGGGGTGCAAGGGGGGGGACATTTTAGGGTTCAGGGCGGGTATGGGTTTTGGGGTGCCAGGGGGACAATTTTAGGGGTGAGGGCGGGTATGGGTTATGGGTTTTGGGGTGCCAGGGGGACAATTTTAGGGATCAGGGAATGTATGAGTTTTAAGGGGCCAGGGGGTAATTTTAGGGTTCATGTGTGCTCTAATTGTTGTCCAGTTTCAAATACAGAATTCACTACTTTTTTTTCTCAGCTTGGCCTGAGCATTACCCGATCCTGATTGTCTGCCATTTTAGCCCTGCCCCTATTGATTAACATTAGGCACGCCCCTTCATTTGCCAGGTTAGCCCCCCCCTGGAAAAAGTTCTGCGGACGCCCATGATGAGGGGCACAGTGGCATGGTTTGCTACTTACGCCACTACAAAAGGCCAGGAGGGGGCAATGCTCTTTTGTTTTAGCATCCTAATTTCCTAGAATGGTCAGTGAGCCTATAAGATTCAGGTGTTGTGTCATGGAGGGGTTTTTAGGTGCCTTGCATCACTCCACACTGTAGTTCTTCTCCTAGGCTCATGGGGAATGTCTTAGGGTGAGTTGTGTGTATTTTTTTGGTAATAGTCAGCCTTACACTATTTTGGAAATATGGGTGTTTAAAGTTCCTGTGTATCAGTTAAATATTGCCAAATCATGGACATACAGTTATGGTTTCATTTATTTTACCTTTGATAAAGTAATAGATACTTAGAAAGTGTTCAATTGCTCAGAATAATCATGGTTGAAATAGACTTGTCTTCTTCGGATCCACTCTATGGTGCGGCCTTGGATGATAATGAAAGAAATACTTGATCTGGTGGAAGGCCTGCCTGCTCTTTACATCCTTCTACCGGTGACTGGGCCGGTTACAGGCATCTGCATGACTACTGAAGTTACAAAGGCCCTTTGCAAGTGATGATAGAGGATTACCCTCTGGACGCTGCAATGGCTTTGTTTTGACTCTACATCGGCCTATTTATTTGATGCAAATGTTTAATTATCCCCCTGTCTTAGGTATGGCCAGACTGCCTCACTCGTCATTTAACTGGAAAGAAATAAAACAACTAATAATACATATATAGATGGTGGCGGGGGGTTGCGCCCATCTCCCAGTCATTGCTCTGTTGCTGTCTTGGGATGCCATTCACATGTTGGCTCACTCACACACAGCCCCTCCAGCCATGGGCTTGAAGCCAGTGTAAATCATATTTTGATTAGCCCCCTGCACAACCGTTCCGTGTTCGCCGCGCCAGGCAATGTGAGTGACCGCGGTTTTCACGATTGGTTTCTGTATCCACTGGCGAAGAAGTCCGTCTACAGTCACCGCCGCTACACACCAGCACCCCAGGGAACTCGTATGTGGCAAGCACGTGGCGGGGCTGGGGCCAACAGCTCTGTATAATAAAGATCAGGGCAGCTATTAAAAAAACAATATCAATGACGTTTCAAGTTTAATTTATTTTAAACCAATGGCCTTAAGGTAAACTGTAATGAACCCCCTAATCAGGCACAACTCTTACGGATTGTAAGACTGCTTCAGCTGCTGCCTGCGCTCCCAGAGATCATTTTGTGAATATCTATTACTCCTTATCAAGGACTCACATCTGGCAGAATTCTGTATTGAATTGTTCTGAATTGAGAATGTACACGCGCAGGGTGCCATAAAACGAATATATCCTAATATATAAGTTTTATTTATTGAATTTAATAATATCTGGGCAGAAGCCAATAGTTAAACTTCTTGATGAGTTTCTACAGATCCAGTTTCCAGAACCTTAGAAGACAAGGAGGCAATCCACTCCATCTGTACCTTACAAACAGACAACAGTGCACCGATCTCTGCTCCAGATGTAAGACAATCAGCATAAATCAGCAGAATTCACAATCTAAGATGCTGGCCGTGTTCCTTGGTAACATGCTATGCCATACATATACTACTGCTTTCTCATACGTATTCCGTGGTCTCTCTTTGCTGTCCATGGCACCAAGACACTAGGGTGTATATTTACAAGCCCCCATCGCCACCACAAAGTGGCAATACGGACTTCTCCTTCTTTACAAGGCAGCGTAAAGCCACGTAACGTGGCTTAACGCTCAACACTGACTTGTAAATAAGGCACTCTTTTACACTGTACTTAGCGTGAAAGGAGAGAGCAATTGGTGTTGCGGTGGGTGTTCCGCCACAACACCCATTGATTTTGACGTTACTCCCTATTTACAAGGGTGGCGTAAATAGGAAGCAGCGCCGAAATTGGGACCAAGGAAAACCTGGTCTTAAACAGGCGAAACAAGGAACAATGCTTTATTTCTCCTCGTTTTTGCTGATTCCTTGTGTGCTGCGTTGCGCAGCACACAAAGAAACAGCAAATTACCATTGATTGCTTATGTGCAGGAAGGTATATCTTCCTGCACATAAGGAATCAAAAAATAAATGACCTTTTGCTACTTCTATCTACATAAAAGTAACAAAACATCACTTAAAGATTGTTTATGTGCAGGAAGGGAGATCCCCCTGCACATAAACAATCTTCCCCTCAACAAAGACACCCTAGCGCAAGGGTGCCTGCGTTGACGTTAGGCTGCTAAGTTTAGCACCAGTCAGCGCATGGGGAAACTCTGCACCTTATCCTTGTAAGTATGGTGCAGCTCTGCGCTTCAGAAGTGGTGGAGTGCGGCGTTAGGCCAGGAAGGCTAACGCCGTACTCCTTCACTTCTTTGTAAATATGCCCCCAGATGTCACTCTCCAAGCTGCTGGGTATGTCTTTAAATCCAGAATGTGCACATGAAATGTCTGCTTGTTCCATGGTGCCCAGGGCATCTTTGACTGTTCTGGATACTTTAAAAAACGTAATTTGGATTACTTGCCCCTTGCCCTGGCATTGCTGGAGGTAACCTCCAATCTCAGATCCCGTTGCTTCTCTTTCCTCTGCTGGCTGCTGCCTTGCAATTGTTCCGTAATCATGAAACAACATCTTCCCCCTAGCTTTTGTTATGTACACGAGCGCGACCTATCCCCTGCTGCGCTCGTGCACTGTGAGCATTTCTCTTTCTAATTGTCATTGTTTAAGTAGACACGAGCGTGCGTGGTTGTGTTTCACGCTCGTGTCTATTTCATATGCGGCCCTGGGGGTTGTGCGGCGTCTTTTAAATCCCGCGGGGAAGGTATATAGGTAACATGTTATGGCTGCTGAGGGATTCTATATCGATCTTGAAATAAACTTGGATTAGTTACCTACCAGTCTCTCCATTTTATGACTGTTCCTGACTTTCTACAGGTTTCCTGGAACATGGATATTGTGAAATTCTTTGAATGTCAATGAATACATTCACAAACAAAGGAATGTCAACACAAACCTGAATCCAGTACACAAGTCCTTTAAATACAGAAAATGGCCGGGCAATCCAAGTAAAACACTGCAGAAAAAGGATCTAAAACGAACAACAAGGATGTTCCCTGAAACAAAGTGATCGCACAGTCCGAGTAAGTGCCGTGATAGGAACAGCATGAGAGGTGACTGTAAAGTGGGCAATGGACAGTACGCTGGTCCAATTACAGGCCTAACACTTTAAATGATTAGATTTCAGCGGCACAGGAAGAACAATTCAGTTCTCTTGTTAGTTCCTTAATACAATGCCTTTATGCCCCTAATGTCGACTGCGTGTTGAGCCAGAGGGTATTCGAAGAGTCACCAGGACAGTATCCGAATTGTAGAGCGAAGCTTGATCCTTAAGAATAAATAAATACATATAGCACTAGTGAACTAGGGAGAAAGATAGAAATGAGAAAAGGACAGACTGAGACCAGGTTCACAGAGAAGTGAATAGTTACCTAGGTAATTTAGTATGAAATAATCCCTGAAACAAATGAACATGAATGAATGAATGAATACATCTGTCTCTAAGTCATTATTTTGTTTCAGACGAATGACTTTATTGGGCCCCACATTAGTAGGTCACATGCTTTGTGCACTGCAAATCCAGTTTGCAGTCATCAATTTTTATAATCTGCTAATTTTCTCTTCATTCATTTGTTTCAAGGATTCTTTTCTGCCAAATGACCTACTAATGTGGGTCCAATAAGGTCCTTTCATATTGAGGAAGACGATTGGTTTACTTTAATACTTTAATTATCTGTCACTCAGTTCTAAAAAATAAAGGTAGGCAACGGATGAGTTTAGGAAATAACGTTTTTGATTGATTACTCAAGCAACAACCACAATCCTTGTCAGGGTGAACCACAAATGAAATTAAGTTATCCTGTGCTTAACTCTTGTTTTCTTGGCACCAAAGCAGTCAGGCTAATTTTAGAATTACTTTGTTAAGTATTTATGCAGCACATAAGCAGTAATAAAGTGAATATACAATACACGTGTAGGAAAGTGCCTCTTTTGACATGGTTAGTTCCCACTTTTTGCTTGATGCTTGATGTGATTCGGAACTGTGAGTGCACCGGGTCCCTGCTAACAAGGTTTCAAGTTCCAGATCTCTTTCCCAAAACTATACAATGATTGGCACTACTTCAGTCACCCCCTGTAAGTCACTAATAAATGATTCCCCTGGTGCCCATGGCATTGGTACTGAAGAGAGTCCACTGGGGCTGCACCACAAATTGTGCCAACCCAATGACCCCTCACCAAGACCATTCAAACTGCTGATGCAGGCTGCATGTCTTGGTACCGAGAAACCTGAAGAGTCAACATGTCACAGCCCTGTGTACGATGCCCTCATACACTGTATGAGATATAGGTAAGTCACGCCTTTTGCGCTAACTTGCAGGGCTTCAAGCCACGACTGCGCCAAAATTGTGCTGATTGCAACTCACCACTCGAGTAGTTTTGGTGCTCGAAAAGCAGCTGAGAGGCCATTAAAGTTGCTTCTTTTGTGTGAAAAGCCAGGAAGGAAGTGCCCCAGAGACTTCAACCTCCTGTTCCTGTCCAGCATGCTCATCCAAGTGCTTTGTCGATCTCCTGGTCCCTTTTCATTTGGATTTGGAGCTGGAAGGATCCTTGTCTGCTGCATACATACTATTGAATTTAAGGACTTTGGTGCCAATTACGATCCGGCAAAAAAATTCCCCTTACGACTCGTATCCGGTCTTTTTACCGTACGAATCGTACAAGTGCCGTACAAACTGCCAATTACGATTCGCATGGGAAAAAGACCATACGAATCGCATTGGGAATTATTCCCCAAACGTCCTCGGGTCGGAAAATGTGTCCGACACGTCCTCGGACGATTTACCGTACAAATGTGAAAAGTGAAGTCCGACCGCGGAATCACGATCCATCCCGTGCGTCCGATGTTACAACCGTATGGAAAAAACACCATCCGCACCGAACACCCATAGCAACCATGGAGACATGCGTCCGCATACGTGCCGACCCCCCCCAGCCCCCGTATGTACGCACCGACCCCCCCCCGCCCCCGTACGTACGCGCCGACCCCCCCAACCCCCGTACGTACGCGCCGACCCCCCCAGCCCCCGTACGTACATGTCGAACCCCCGTGTATGTACACCCGTGTACGTGTCCTACCCCCCGTGTATGTACACCCGTGTACATTAGAGTCGTACCCCCACCCGTGTATGTACACCCGTGTACGTGTCGTACCCCCGTGTATGTACACCCCTGTACGTGTCGTACCCCCCCGTGTATGTAAACCTGTGTACGTGTCGTACCCCGAGTGTATGTACACCCGTGTACATGTCCTACCCCCCCCCTGTATGTACACCCCTGTACGTGTCGTACCCCCGTGTATGTACACCCCTGTACGTGTCGTACCCCCGTGTATGTACACCCGTGTACGTGTCGTACCCCCGTGTATGTACACCCCTGTACGTGTCGTACCCCCCGTGTATGTACACCCGTGTACGTGTCGTACCCCCGTGTATGTACACCCCTGTACATGTCGTACCCCCCGTGTATGTACACCCGTGTACGTGTCATACCCCTCCGTGTATGTACACCCGTGTACATGTCGTACCCCTCCGTGTATGTACAGCCGTGTACGTGTCGAACCCCCGTGTATGTACACCCGTGTACGTGTCGTACCCCCCCTGTATGTACACCCGTGTACGTGTCGTACCCCTCCGTGTATGTACACCCGTGTACGTGTCGAACCCCCGTGTATGTACACCCGTGTACGGATGTATGACGTTACAACGCACACTATTACAACGCATGCACTTACAACGCATTTTTTACAACGCATAATCCATTACAACGCATGACATTACAACGCATGACACTACAACGCATTTTTAAAAAATACCTTTACAACGCACTACCATTACAACGCATACTACCTTTACAACGCATACCATTACAACGCATAATATTAAATTACATTTAAGGTAAGTATTAGATAGTATAGGGGTAAACATTACTATTCTAACTCCAGGGGGTGCAACAGTAGGGTAAGTGTTGGATAGTGTAGGGGTAAAAATTACTATTCTAACTCCAGGGGGTGCAACAGTAGGGTAAGTGTTGGATAGTGTAGGGGTAAAAATTACTATTCTAACTCCAGGGGGTGCAACAGTAGGGAAAGTGTTGGATAGTATAGGGGTAAAAATTACTATTCTAACTCCAGGGGGTGCATCAGTAGGGTAAGTGTTGGATAGTATAGGGGTAAAAATTACTATTCTAACTCCAGGGGGTGCATCAGTAGGGTAAGTGTTGGATAGTATAGGGGTAAAAATTACTATTCTAACTCCAGGGGGTGCATCAGTAGGGTAAGTGTTGGATAGTATAGGGGTAAAAATTACTATTCTAACTCCAGGGGGTGCATCAGTAGGGTAAGTGTTGGATAGTATAGGGGTAAAAATTACTATTCTAACTCCAGGGGGTGCATCAGTAGGGTAAGTGTTGGATAGTATAGGGGTAAAAATTACTATTCTAACTCCAGGGGGTGCATCAGTAGGGTAAGTGTTGGATAGTATAGGGGTAAAAATTACTATTCTAACTCCAGGGGGTGCATCAGTAGTGTAAGTGTTGGATAGTATAGGGGTAAAAATTACTATTCTAACTCCAGGGGGTGCATCAGTAGGGTAAGTGTTGGATAGTATAGTGTAATATTATGCGTTGTAATGGTATGCGTTGTAATGGTAGTATGCGTTGTAATGGAATGCGTTGTAAAGGTAGTTTTTAAAAATGCGTTGTAGTGTCCTGCGTTGTAATATCATGCGTTGTAATGGATTATGCGTTGTAAAAAATGCGTTGTAATGGTAGTGCGTTGTAAAAGTTGCGTTGTAAAGGTTGTTCCCCCCGAGTACATGTCACACCCCCCTGTATGTACACCCGTGTATGTGTCGTACCCCCGTGTATGTACACCCCTGTACGTGTCGTACCCCGTGTATGTACACCCGTGTACATGTCGTACCCCTCCGTGTATGTACACCCGTGTACGTGTCGTACACCTCCGTGTATGTACACCCGTGTACGTGTCGAACCCCCCGTGTATGTACACCATTGTACGTGTCCCACCCCCCCTGTATGTACACCCGTGTACGTGTCGAACCCCCCGTGTATGTACACCCGTGTCCTACCCCCCGTGTATGTACACCCGTGTACGTGTCGTACCCCTCTGTGTATGTACACCCCTGTACGTGTCGTACCCCCTGTATGTACACCCGTGTACGTGTCCTACCCCCCCTGTATGTACACACGTGTACATGTCGAACCCCTCCGTGTATGTACACCCGTGTACGTGTCGTACCCCCCGTGTATGTACACCCGTGTACGTGTCCTACCCCCCGTGTATGTACACCCGTGTACATTAGAGTCGTACCCCCACCCGTGTATGTACACCCGTGTACGTGTCGTACCCCCGTGTATGTACACCCCTGTACGTGTTGAACCCCCCGTGTATGTACACCCCTGTACGTGTTGAACCCCCTGTGGATGTACACCCCTGTACGTGTCGTACCCCCCCTGTATGTACACCCGTGTACGTGTCATACCCCCCGTGTATGTACACCCGTGTACGTGTCGTACCCCTCCGTGTATGTACACCCGTGTACGTGTCGAACCCCCGTGTATGTACACCCGTGTACGTGTCCTACCCCCCCCTGTATGTACACCCATGTACGTGTCCTACCCCCCCTGTATGTACACCCGTGTACGTGTCGAACCCCTCCGTGTATGTACACCCCTGTACGTGTCGTACCCCCGTGTATGTACACCCCTGTACGTGTCGTACCCCCGTGTATGTACACCCGTGTACATTAGAGTCGTACCCCCACCCGTGTATGTACACCCGTGTACGTGTTGTACCCCCCATGTATGTACACCCCTGTACGTGTTGAACCCCCCCGTGTATGTACACCCCTGTATGTGTTGAACCCCCCGTGGATGTACACCCCTGTACGTGTCCTACCCCCCCCTGTATGTACACCCGTGTACGTGTCATACCCCCGTGTATGTACACCCATGTACGTGTCGTACCCCTCCGTGTATGTACACCCGTGTACGTGTCGAACCCCCCGTGTATGTACACCCGTGTACGTGTCCTACCCCCCCCTGTATGTACACCCGTGTACGTGTCCTACCCCCCCCTGTATGTACACCCGTGTACGTGTCGAACCCCTCCGTGTATGTACACCCCTGTACGTGTCGTACCCCCGTGTATGTACACCCCTGTACGTGTCGTACCCCCGTGTATGTACACCCGTGTACATTAGAGTCGTACCCCCACCCGTGTATGTACACCCGTGTACGTCAGAGTCATACCCCCACCACAACATCCTAAGTACGGAGCGCACCCCAGGCCCCAACATCACAACCGCATGTACGAGTCGTACCAAGCCACACACAAGGACAGCACTGTACAACAAAATGGCCCATGTACACCCCGTACACACGCTAAAAACGCACGTACACAACCAGGACAAACCAAAACAACACAAGAATACACCATTCGAATGGCACAAAGCCACTAAACATGTCCAACATCCACTAAAACAACACATTCACTGACCTGCAACTGCCAAAAACAAACAGAGGCCCAAAACACAACCACTCCTTATAACACACCCACCCAAACTTCAAACACAGCCACACCCACCAATGGACCAATAAAAAGGGCCCACACACACAAACCATGAGCCTTTGCAACAGACTCACTGCTGCCAGACCCCACAGACAACCTACAGCACCATACTACAAGCTTTACCACACCTTACACTTGCACACCTTCACACAACCACCTTCACAAACACCCCCTCATCACATTCACACACACACACACCTGCACAACCACACCCACACACCCACAACCATCCACACCCCCCCCCATCCACACCCACACCCCTCACCATGCCCACTAACAAGAATCCAAAGTTCAGTAACCGAGAGTTGGAGGTCCTTGTCAATGAAATCCTCAGAGTCGAGCCACACCTCTTTGGAACATTGGTCAGACAGACCAGCATTTCAGCAAAAACAGCCATGTGGCAGACCATCGTCGATGCTGTGAATGCTGTTGCGGACACCAGAAGGAACAAGCAGGAATGCCAAGCCAGGTGCTACGATCTGCGGAGGAGGGTCCGAGCCAAGATGATGGATGAACACAACCAGGCCAACGTCACTGGAGGAGGGCCGTCCCGCAGACCCGTACACTACCATCCCTGGGAGGAGAGGGTGATGGCCATACTGCCGGTGGAGGCAGTCGAAGGATTAGGAGGACTCCGAGACCCGGGTGAGTACACAAACAACGCACCTCATCCACAACCAAAGCCACTAACAGGCACGCAACCACCCCAAGCTATCGCATGACTCAACCACACTCCATGAACACGCACATGCCACTGGCGCCACCATGCCCCATGCACCCAGCTGGACAATGTCAAGTCACAGGCCACAGAAGACACCAACACATGACACGGTAAGCCGGATGGCGGGAGGGTGGGCCCCAAAAATCACATAGTGCAACTCAGAAGCAGACAACAATGCCCTCTGCCCATATGGCCTAGGTCACAGCCAGACAAACAGTGTGTCCCCACACAGGAAAGACTCGCCAGCAAATGGCGGACGCCATGCATTAACACATGGGGGTGAAGGCACTGTTTTGCACATGACAGCAGCTAATGAACAGCCAACACTGTGAAAGAGTGGCAGCACACACCACCACAGCAGCAGCGCACACACAGACACTACACCCAATGGGTGCCTGGAGATCAGAAACAAACTCACATCAACAAGCCAAGGGCCATTCAAAGATCTGCTAACAGTGTGTGCCCAGGAAGCTGGGCTGAGGTGACAGAGGGTGACACACAGAGGGAGGGAGAGGGGGACAGAGAGGGAGGGAGACACAGGGAGACGGACAGAGGGAGGAGGCTGACACACAGAGGGAGGGAGAGGGGGGCAGAGAGGGAGAGAGAGGGGGACAGAGAGGGAGGGAGACACTGGGAGACGGACAGAGGGAGGAGGCTGACACACAGAGGGAGGGAAAGGGGGACAGAGAGGGAGGGAGACACAGGGAGACGGACAGAGGGAGGAGGCTGACACACAGAGGGAGGGAGAGGGGGACAGAGACGGAGGGAGAGGGGGACAGAGAGGGAGGGAGACACAGGGAGACGGACAGAGGGAGGAGGCTGACACACAGAGGGAGGGAGAGGGGGACAGAGAGGGAGGGAGAGGGGGACAGAGAGGGAGGGAGACACAGGGAGACGGACAGAGGGAGGAGGCTGACACACAGAGGGAGGGAAAGGGGGACAGAGAGGGAGGGAGAGGGGGACAGAGAGGGAGGGAGACACAGGGAGACGGACAGAGGGAGGAGGCTGACACACAGAGGGAGGGAGAGGGGGACAGAGAGAGAGGGAGAGGGGGACAGAGAGGGAGGGAGACACAGGGAGACGGACAGAGGGAGGAGGCTGACACACAGAGGGAGGGAGAGGGGGACAGAGAGGGAGGGAGAGGGGGACAGAGAGGGAGGGAGACACAGGGAGACGGACAGAGGGAGGAGGCTGACACACAGAGGGAGGGAGAGGGGGACAGAGAGGGAGGGAGAGGGGGACAGAGAGGGAGGGAGACACAGGGAGACGGACAGAGGGAGGAGGCTGACACACAGAGGGAGGGAGAGGGGGACAGAGAGGGAGGGAGACACAGGGAGACGGACAGAGGGAGGAGGCTGACACACAGAGGGAGGGAGAGGGGGACAGAGAGGGAGGGAGAGGGGGACAGAGAGGGAGGGAGAGGGGGACAGAGAGGGAGGGAGACACAGGGAGACGGACAGAGGGAGGAGGCTGACACACAGAGGGAGGGCGAGGGGGACAGAGAGGGAGGGAGAGGGGGACAGAGAGGGAGGGAGACACAGGGAGAACAAATCAGCCTTGTGGTGTGTGGGAATGTCTGCTCGTCAGCAGGTGGACTGCATGCATGTAGACAAGAGTGGCCAGTGCCAGAACCCCCCCTCTCCTCCATGGCAAAACACAGGGCCATGTCACAACCTGTGCACGAGCACAACGACAGCTACCTGCATCATTGAAGTGTGTGGAACAACTTCATGTGCCCACGTACAGTGCAACACGGAAGGCGCCAATGCACGGCTCACCACACCTGCCCACTCCACTGCTGACTGCAGTCACACTTGATGCAGCAAGTAAGACTGTGCCACACATAGTTAAAGTCGCCAAAGCTGTGCCCAAGGGACACACCCATGCGCAAGTGCACTGTGAGTGGAATGCAAGACAGATCCAAATTCCCAGAGGAAATGTTCCAACTTTGAAACCAATGAAACATGGATGTTGCATGGAACAAAATTTAACATTGTCTCTCTCACACACAAGTCAACCTCGTGGTTCACCCCCCAACACTGGGGGGTAAGACTCACAGGACCCGGCTCTGCGGGAGGCCGATCCCACCGGCAGCGACGACTCTCACCACTCTGTGGACGACCCCGACCAACCTGGCCCCTCTGGTGTCCAATGACCTGCAGCACCTGCGTCAGGTACAACGGGGCCAACCACCACCCCCACTCCTGCCACATCCCAGGAGACACCCAGGATCCCTGCCCCACCACCACAAAGCAGCCAGGCTGGCCAGGAGGGACACGGTGTCCCGGGCACCCAGGAGGAG
This sequence comes from Triturus cristatus, assembly GCF_964204655.1. Taxonomy (NCBI): domain Eukaryota; kingdom Metazoa; phylum Chordata; class Amphibia; order Caudata; family Salamandridae; genus Triturus; species Triturus cristatus. The sequence goes on along the minus strand of NC_140587.1, from coordinate 476,290,442 downwards.
GCAGGCGACAATGCCAATGCCACCCCTCAGGGGTCCCGGAGACCCGATGTGCCCACAAGGGCAGGCCAGGTGCTAGTGGGCAGGGGTGGTGGGAGTGGAGGACGGCGGAGGCGCCAGCCTGACCAGTTGGCTGGGGATCCGGTATATTCCCATGTCCGTAACATTCTGGACACATACCGGCAGGACACCACGGGCATGGCCCAGGTTGTGTCCGTCCTCGAGGGGATCAAGACCCAGCAGGCCCAGCAACATGCGGAGCTACATGCCTGTCTACTTCAACACCAACGGAGGATGGAGGACAGACAGGCTGAGCTCGTGACGGTGTTCACGGGAATTCACACTACACTCCGTCGGATGGCCGACAACATGGCCAACCCTCCCTGTGCCAGAAGGCGTAGAACATCACCACCCACAGGGAGGGATCAGGAGGAGGAGGAGGAAACATCCGATGGAGCATCCCAAACATCGTCACGGCCTGCTTCTGAGGGTCCCCGCAGGAGGGCGGGTCGTCCACGGAAAAGACCGTGAGGGTCGCCGCTACATCACCATCTCCCAGGACACCTGGCCTGGCACCTGGCCCACTGGAGCAACGGCATCACAGCATCAAAAGACATTCTCTCCCACATGGCCTTGCTGGTCACTGTCTGACCAATGTTGACAAAGACTGTGGCATGGACTCTGAGGATTTCCAATGGCAAGGACACCAACTCCCCTACTGAACTTTGGATTCCAAACTCCCGGAAAGCCCCTCACGTCATACCCCCCCCCACCCCCCAACAAAAATAAAAAGTCACACCATGAAGAGAAGATGCCTGCTGGTTGCATTATTACCTTACATGTGTCTTGTAAAGTCTAAACATGCCTGAGTTCTCTTTTGACTTCAACCATCCACACCCTGGGGCCTGAGTCTGGCACAGGACACACGGGTCACAGTGTATTAGGCAAGACAGACATGGAGCACCATACACACCCGTGATGGGCCCAACCAGCTGAGGGGGTTGCCGGACTACCGTGCCGACAGACATATTGAGTACAGCTACAGTTATGCGCAGAGGTCAGGGATCATGTCCAGTGTCCTTGGGGGCACCCAGGTATGTGTAGACAGGTGGCAGAACCATGTCCTGCAAGCTTGAGTCCGGTGGATGCAGATAATGGGGGCCTGGCCAACGTTGGATGCATGGGGATGGCACATGTCACAATACCCACACAGTCATGGACATCATGCACAATACACAGTCTCATCCCACGCACACAGCTTGCATCTTGCTACTCGACACATAGACACATAGCCACTATCAGGGAAAACCATGCCAGACATGCCGGATGCACCGTGGCAACACACCAGCATTGACTGAGAAGAGGCACCTTGGAGGCATAGGGACACCTTTATTAGTCATGTATTCGGGAATGCAGAGGCAACTCGGAGTACACATACACAGGTCATGTGGAGTAACATGTGGGTCCAACACTGGCACCCCCCTTCTGCAGCACAAATGCGTGATAGCCATGGAACTGGCACACAAGTGTCGGCTAACAGCTAAACACCCCCTGCTGCTCACGGAGAGGCTGCCATACACCATTGATCCTCTGATGTGGAAGTCCCACACCATGTCAAGCCAATGCAAACTGTATGTGTCCGAAGGCAGTGTTACACACATTGATGCCATCATCACAATCCACTATCCCATCACAGATGACTGTCAACTAGTCTGACCATCGATTCAGGTGTACCCAGCTGCATGTCATGTGTACCATGGTGATGCAACATGTCTGCAGAGGAACCAAACATCGAAAGGGGCAGTGTGCATACATCGTGAACAACTGCCACACCCAATACACCCCTGATGCATCCCTTACCCTAAGGAGACTTCCAAACGTGTCCGTGCCTGTAACGCTGAGTCAGCACACGATGACGTGTCCATGAGGAATAGCAGTGCCACAACAATGCAAGCAGCAGACGGCATGCACAAGTACCTGGGGAAGAGAGACACACAAGAAGTCAGCCACAAAAAGCACAGCCACTTGCATGTGCATTTACTCGACACATGTATGGATGACAACATGCTAGGTCACAATTATGACTGGGGAAATACAACCATCACTGGCACCATCACTCCAGTGACACACCCACACACACCTCTGACTCACGTGCCATACATGCATGTGGAGACACACATCACAACACATGCCACACGGGGACCAATGCGTGCACACTCAGACACTGGTACTCACCACTAAGCAAAGAAGTCGCGTATGAGCCGAGTCCGGATGTCCTCTTGCGGCTCCACATCCTCCACATCACTAGCCCCATTGCCAAGACCTTCGTCCTCCACGGGTGGATGGTCCTCGTCATCTTGATCCAGGATGAGTGGCACAGCTTTCTCAACTGCCATGTTGTGCAGCATGCAGCAGACCATGAAGATTTTGCAGACCTTCGCCGGGGCATATGGGAGGGCGCCGCCGGTCTTGTGTAGGCACCTGAATCGGCTCTTCAGGAGGCCAAACGTCCTCTCTATCACTCGCCTTGTCCAGCCATGGGCGGTGTTGTAGCGGAGCTGGGCTGGCGGAATGGGGTTGCGGAGAGGTGTGATCAGCCATGGCATGTTGGGATAGCCAGCGTCCCCTACATGGAAAGCACATGGACATAAGCAGGACAGGAGAAGCGGTCGTGCTGGAAGTGTAAGCAAAATACAGGACTGCCAGAGTGTACCCACCAACAACACATGCTCGTTCGGTGCGCAGCTGCGTCATCATTTCAGGCACCCTGCTACGCCTCATGATGTAGGCATCGTGTGCTGATCCTGGAAAACGAGCACAGACATGTGAAATCACCATGTTGGACAGACACACCACAAGGGCATTGATGGAGTGGTAGTGCTTGCGATTCCGGTACGCTACCTCCTGTGCCTGTGGTGGTACCAAAGCAACATGTGTCCCATCTATGGACCAAATGACATGGGGCATCCCTCCCAGGGCATAGAATCCACGCTTGACCACAGTCAACTGTTCAGGGGTAGGAAAATGGATGAAGTCATCCAGGTGAATCAACATGGCCTCTAAGAAATCATGCAGCACACGGCAGAACATGCTCTGGGACATGCCACCAACATGAGCTATGGTATTTTGAAAGGTACCCGTGGCTAGAAAATGTAGGGCTGCCATTATCTTCAGCTTGGGTGTCAGTGCCATAGGATACCTGTGCAGCGGTTGCAGGTGTGGTGCCAGTCTCTCCGTCAAATCCAGAATCAACCGTTGGGGGAAGCGGTAGCACCGGATACAGTCATTCTCCCGCATGGCAGCCAAGTCCGGAATTGCTCGGGGAAGAGGCGGCGCTCTGCAGTAATTTGGAAGTGACAAGGAAGAGTGAGTGCACCACAACAACAATTTATATGTACTGAGCACATGTTAATCTGTCTATACACATATGCTACATACGGAGTCAGGTATGTGCCACATGCCCTGGACACGTATGGCTGGCAGGTGACACTCCTACCAAGACCCAGCTACACACGGAGATTCTGAACCTCCACATGCCATGGCATGGGATTAGCTGTGTCCCAGTGCAAGTGAACAGCCAGACGCAACACAGGAGTGACATACATCAACACATCAGCAGAAGTAGGATGTCGATTGCCGAGACTGGTAGCGGAACACTAGAGCCACAGGTCACATGACATTACACTAGGACAGCCCACACACCTTGCCATGAAGGTGTACATGTCATGACTCACCACACATTCATAGAGAGGATGCAGACATGTCCTTGTTACGCTACTCCATGTCCCATGCATACATATGCACCTCACATCCGATACCACATGTGGCATGGTGTGCAGAACAGTGTGCAATGTCAATCTACACACAGACACATGTTGGTTGCTGCAACAGCTGCAGCTTTTGAGGGTGCTCCAACATCAACCTAATGGGAACCCCCACACATACATGACATAGTCACATCGTGCACCGTGGGTAGTGACATGTCAGGTGTGGTAACCCCTGTACCGGGCATCAGGGGACACTTCCGTGTGTTGGTGTCCGTACCATGCCAGTGACGCTCATCCCAAGTGTACAGTACGACATGCACACATGTCAAAGGAGTCAAGGGCATGCCTGGCACACATTGCACCGTCACACATTACATCTGTACACATCTCATCATACATCTGGTGCCTTCTCGACTCAGGAGTAATGTGCCACATCACAGCCTGTCACACCTGTGCCCCACACATGTAGTACTGCCCAGACAATGCCTTGATGTCCATCCATGGACAAGTATGTCAGCCCTATTCCTTCCTGTGTGCTGCCTGTCACCACTGTGATGTGTGAATACCACCGTACTGCTGCTAAGAGGGCCTGTGTACGTTCCCATATCACTATGGGAGTGCTGCCGTATGTGTACCCATAGTGATGGTGAGCGTACAGGCATGTGTACGGTCAGTAAGTACGCATATGCAAGAACACCCATAGTGGTACGGGCCGTACCACTACGAGTACGCATACGCGAGGACACCCATAGTGATAGTGAAAGTACGCACGCCTGTACGGGCTGTTGCTATGCATTTGGGGTGCCCTAGGGCCCTGGAACGCACCGTACCTGTGTGTGAAGCTCAAAATTACATAGGGGACACATGAGGGACAAGTATTAAGGCCTACATGCATGCTGGTTGTCATGGAGACCAAGTTTTAAGTTTGAATTTGTTCTGGAAGGTGCACAGCAGAAGTCAGTTGGAATGAATCTACTTTGTTGCAATGTGTTTGTGGGGTTGACATCATGCTGAAGAAAAAAACACAATAAGAACCCACTGACTGTGCTAGGTTTGAAGGGATTGGAGGAAACATAGGATGCAAAGGTGAGTGACCAATCACTCTGTACTCCTGTGCATGAAACAGGCCAGCAAGGCAGATATAAGGCAGCCAGGTCCCATGAGGGAGCACTTGCCTGCACATCTCTGTATTCCACGACCCAGCTGCTGCTACTGATTCCGTGGAACCATGTCAAGGTCTGTGGAGAGGTCACAGCCCTTCACCCTGGAGGAGAACATGGCTCTGCTGGATGTGATCCTCCCACAGTACCCCATGCTGTATGGGCGACCAGGGTATCAGGTGAGTGCAGAGCTACTAGCACAGACTGTGTCCCTTTTTTGTGACTGTGACTTCTGCCATTGTGTCCAGGTGTGACACACATGCTATGTACTGTAGGGGGGGTTCCAGGGGGGGGGGGGATGCCTGATGTCTCCCAGCAGTGCCCAGAGACAGGAGGGGTGTGTGCAGAGTCCTCCCAGCAGTGCCCAGAGGCAGGAGGGGTGGGTGCCTATCACTCCCAGCAGTGCCCAGAGACAGGAGGGGTGGGTGCCTATCACTCCCAGCAGTGCCCAGAGACAGGAGGGGTGGGTGCCTATCACTCCCAGCAGTGCCCAGAGACAGGGGGGTGGGTGCAGAGTCCTCCCAGCAGTGCCCAGAGACAGGAGGGGTGGGTGCAGAGTCCTCCCAGCAGTGCCCAGAGACAGGAGGGGTGTGTGGAGAGTCCTCCCAGCAGTGCCCAGAGACAGGAGGGGTGTGTGCAGAGTCCTCCCAGCAGTGCCCAGAGGCAGGAGGAGTGGGTGCCTATCACTCCCAGCAGTGCCCAGAGACAGGAGGGGTGGGTGCCTCTCACTCCCAGCAGTGCCCAGAGACAGGAGGGGTGGGTGCCTATCACTCCCAGCAGTGCCCAGAGACAGGAGGGGTGGGTGCCTATCACTCCCAGCAGTGCCCAGAGACAGGAGGGGTGTGTGCAGAGTCCTCCCAGCAGTGCCCAGAGACAGGAGGGGTGTGTGCAGAGTCCTCCCAGCAGTGCCCAGAGACAGGAGGGGTGGGTGCCTATCACTCCCAGCAGTGCCCAGAGACACGAGGGGTGGGTGTGATGCACAGTGTGAGCCTTTATAATTGATTGTGTCTTTGCCCTCATTCCACCTGTGTACTTTCACTGGCACGTACTGCTTTTGCCCTTCCCCAGAGGAGTATGTCCCTATGGCAAAGGTGCAATGCGTTGGCTGCATGACATGCCTTGTTGTAACCAGCTAATTTGTTCTCATATGTGTCTCTGTGACATGTTGCAGGTGTATTGATGTAGTGTCACTTGTTCATCCTCACAGGTAGGCGCCTCTGCCAAGGAGCAGATCTGGCTGACCGCCGTCAGTTCCGTGAGGAGTGCGGATGGTTGCAAGCGGCGCCTGTCCCAGGTGAGGAAACGCTGGCAGGATATCCGGTGCTGGACGCGGAGGATCGCACGGGTCCTGCTGGGGGACTCACCTGAGAGCCATAAGAACCGCGGGCGCCGCCGACTGAGCCACATCCACAAGCGTGTGCTGCCGGTGGTCTTTCCAGACTTGGAGAGGCGCTTACAGGAGATGCAGCAGCAGGAAGGGGGTAGGTACATGTGTGTTTGTTGTGTTTCACCAGCATTTGTAAGTGCACTGTTACATGGATGCACTGCCAGGGTTTAATGGTGCTGTGCAGATCCTATTACCCACAGTATTGCAGTGCTCTCCTGCCTCCCTTCCCCTCCTTGCAATGTGTTCCCTGGTCTGTGTGAAGTCACTCCGTCACAAGGTTATGTAGCCTGGCACCTTCTCCACGTGTACAATGCCTGCAGCATCATGTGTGGGGGTGGTGTGTAATAGGTTTTGGGACCTTGCCTGTGCCCTGTCCAGTTCTGATCTTGTGGGTTCCATGTCAGTTGGCACTAATGATGAGTCCAGACATGGGAGTTAGTCTCTCAAGTGTGAGGCCTTACAGCACGCATGTCCTATGTGGTGGCCTGTGACATGATGTGCATGAGTGTGCGGTACGCATAGTGCGGGGATGGTAGCGTGTGTTGCAGTCATTCCCATTCAGGAGCATGGAGTTGTGTGGCCACTACTGTCCCCAGGGGCATATTTTCCTAGGTATCATGTGTGTAATCCGAATATGTTGACAATCTCTGTGTCTACAGCATAGGTTGTGCTCTGTGCCATTGTCCCCTGGCCAAATGTATATTGACGTGAAATGTGGTACAAGTGTCCACTGTACAGCCTGACCTGATTTTCCTTGTTCATACTCACGGTGGACATTGCCTGTGTGTCTTGTTACAATCATCTGATGATGCCCATTTGTACATGATTATTTGGACAGGCGCACCTTGGGTATTTTGTGTGCAACCTTGATTTGTTGCATCCCATGTGTATTTCACCCAGACTAAGGGATGTAAGTGCTTCCTGTGTCTCCAAATTATAGTCTCATGTAGGGGGTGGGTGGTGCGGGCATGGCCTTCATGTCACAACCTGATATCTCCTTGCTAGGACTGGCCAGTGTGTGATGTTTGTCTGGACACGCACTCAAGGTGCAGTGGGCCAGTCATGGTGGGCATGTTTTCAGTATAACCTATGCTGCATGTGCCTCTTGTTCCTGGATATGGTCCCTGCTCATCCCTATTTCCTGCCACGCTGTGTGGTGCAGATGCAGTGCTGGATTGTCCCCAGGGCCTTGCTCCTCAGTCAAAATTCCATTCCATCTCATTTGCTATTGTGTCATGCTCTCCATAGTTTTTAGGTGGCATGGTGGGTCAAACAACTGTGTCTTGCATGCCCTACATATGTACCTTGTTTTGTAGATGTAACTCTTCTTTTGTTTCAGGCTATGCACTGTGACCTATGTAGATTGGACTCATGTGACATATGTATACAGGTGTATGATTAATTTCTGTCTCTTCACCCTGCCCACAGCATCGTCGGGGGACACGGAGGGAGACATGGGCACAGACGGAGCAGAGGGACCGAGCACCAGTGCCAGCGGTGACATCGGGGCTGGCACATCAAGTGGGACTGAGGTGGAGGAGAGTGAAGCCGGGGACCTGTCGACTGGCACAACAGAGTATGAAGCTGACGGGTCCGAGGATGATCTCTCCGAGTGGGCGGCGGCTGCACCGGCAGCTGACAGCGGCACTACATCTCGCCCCGCCCCCTCCATTGCCATCAGCCGCCTACCACTTGCTCGTGTCCCTTCCCAACGTGCCCGGTCACCACATGTCTCCTTCCTGCCAGGCACCGCACCCCCTGCCCCTGTCTCCACTGCTGCCGCCAATGCCGAGTCTGTGGACATCCAGCGGCAGTTGCAGGTTGGTCAGGCTGCGATCCTTAATGTCCTCCATGGCCACAGCCAAGTGCTGCACAACATGGAGGCATACTTGGAGGGCATTCATTCATCGCAGGCTGACCAACGCAGCTTGCTGAGGTCGATAGACTCGACACTGACTGCAGCAGTGGGTCTCCTGCAGCGCTACGTCCCACCCCCTACCCCTGCCCCATCCACACTTCCCACTCCCATGCCTGTCCCACGTACACCCAGACGTCAGCATGCACCCACCACAACACACACAGGCACCACACCAGCAGGGAAGGTCCACCGCACACCTCCTGACACGCACACACAGGGTGAAGTAGGCACACCCACTGGGTCGGGGGGCAAACGTGTGACACGCAGCCAGAGTGGGAGTCCGCATTCCACCCAATCCACTCCCTCCAAATCCCCTCCCCTCAGCTCTCCTGGCCACATCTCCCCCAAAGACTCCTTCATAGCCGCTCTGTCCCTGAGCCCCACAGTGACGCCACCACGCAAGCGGTCAAGGAAGTCCTCGGTCAGGGTGGTTTATTCCCCCCCCTGTCTACACCCTCCCCCAGTGGCGCTGCGACCCATCCCTCTGACCCCCCCCCCCCCTCCTTGGGGCCTGTGGTTCCTTCGGGTGCAGGGGATTCCCTGGAGGACCTTGCTAAGGTGTGCAGCGAGCTCCTGGCCTCCACCTTTGGCCCTGCCCCACCCCCTGTGGTGGAGTCCTCCATCCCTGCACCCACGACGCCTACCCTTCACCCTCCTAGGGGACACGCATCCCACTGTGTCCCCCATCCAGCTGTGACTTCTGGACTGCCCAATGGGCTTTGTAAATATTGAACTTTATACGAACATACAATTTTTGATCATGCTGATTAAAGCCATTTTTGTTTCCTTTGAACACTACTGCTTTTCTGATATTGCTGTTGGTGGGGCTGCTACATGATTTTGGGTGGTGATCATGTGTTGTTTGTATGGGAAATGTAGTAGTGTGCTGGTCATAGGGGGGACCCTGGGATCTGTGTGCCATCACACAGTGTTAGCTAGGTTTCTGTGTTCATGTAAGCAGTTGCTGCATGGTGAAATTGTCCAAAGGTGTATTCCTTCCTCTGTGTACCCTGACATCTTCCCTGCAGAGTGTTCCCAATATTTAGCACAGAGCTGTGTGTACATTAGCTGGGTGTGTGACGGACTCCTTCTACTTTGCACATGCCTGCTGAGCGATGTCTCCACCTGCATCATTCGTGGCATTCTTGATAGTCATTGTACTTGTGTATGTGGACTATTGACATGACTTCATGTGGACATGTTTTCTTTTCTGCGCTATGCATGCGTATACTCCCAGCCTCGCACACATGTGGTACATGTACTGCAGGGTCTTTGTGCACCTGACTGAAATTTGTGGGCATGGTATCTGTGGCTACTCCACCCTTTGCGTTACATGGGAACTGCTGTAAGTGTTAGGCACACACCCCTCCTGTGTCTGGGCACTGCTGGGAGGACTCTGCACACACCCCTCCTGTCTCTGGGCACTGCTGGGAGGACTCTGCACACACCCCTCCTGCGTATGGGCACTGCTGGGAGGACTCTGCACACACCCCTCTCATGTCTGGGCACTGCTGGTAGGACTCTGCACCCACCCCTCCTGTCTCTGAGCACTGCTGGGAGGACTCTGCATACACCACTCCTGTGTCCGGGCACTGCTGGGAGGACTATGCACACACCCCTCCTGTCTCTGGGCACTGCTGGGAGGACTCTGCACCCACCCCTCCTGTCTCTGGGCACTGCTGGGAGTGATAGGCACCCACCCCTCCTGTCTCTGGGCACTGCTGGGGGTGATAGGCACCCACCCCTCCTGTCTCTGGGCACTGCTGGGAGGACTCTGCACACACCCTTCCTGTCTCTGGGCACTGCTGGGAGTGATAGGCACCCACCCCTCCTGTGTCTGGGCACTGCTGGGAGTGATAGGCACACACCCCTCCTGACTCTGGGCACTGCTGGGAGTGATAGGCACACACCCCTCCTGTGTCTGGGCACTGCTGGGAGTGATAGGCACACACCCCTCCTATTTAACAATTTGTACGCTTAGTCCATACACGTGTGTGGGTTCGCTCCATGGGGGTACGGGTCGTACTTACACTGTTGGGGTGGGAGGTACGCTCCATACGTACGCGGGTGAGGGTACGGGTCGTACTTACACTGTTGGGGTGGAGGTACGCTCCAAACGTACGCAGGTGAGGGTACGGGTCGTACTTACACTGTTGGGGTGGGGGTACGCTCCATACGTACGCGGGTGAGGGTACGGGTCGTACTTACACTGTTGGGGTGGGGGTACGCTCCATACGTACGCGGGTGAGGGTACGGGTCGTACTTACACTGTTGGGGTGGGGGTACGCTCCATACATACGCGGGTGAGGGTACGGGTCGTACTTACACTGTTGGGGTGGGGGGTACGCTCCAAACGTACGCGGGTGAGGGTACGGGTCGTACTTACACTGTTGGGGTGGGGGTACGCTCCATACGTACGCGGGTGAGGGTACGGGTCGTACTTACACTGTTGGGGTGGGGGTACGCTCCATACGTACGCGGGTGAGGGTACGGGTCGTACTTACACTGTTGGGGTCGGGGGTACGCTCCAAACGTATGCGGGTGAGGGTACGGGTCGTACTTACACTGTTGGGGTGGGGTACGCTCCATACGTACGCGGGTGAGGGTACGGGTCGTACTTACACTGTTGGGGTGGGGGTACGCTCCATACGTACACGGGTGGGGGTACGGGTCGTACTTACACTGTTGGGGTGGGGGGTATGCTCCAAACGTACGCGGGTGAGGGTGCGGGTCGTACTTACACTGTTGGGGTGGGGGTACGCTCCATACATACGCGGGTGAGGGTACGGGTCGTACTTACACTGTTGGGGTGGGACGTATACGTACGCGGGTGAGGGTACGGGTCGTACTTACACTGTTGGAGTTGGGGGTACGCTCCATGCATACGGTGGTGGGGGTACGGTACGTACATATCCGTAACCACGCTATGTGAAGCTTGTGCGACCCATACCCAGGCCTTTGCCACGTGGGTACAGCCGTCCACCCATTGTTGGGGTGACGTAGGTATGGGCGTGGTACAACTCGTACCCACGCTCTTAAGGCGTGGGTACGGGACGTACCTGTATAGTTGTGTTGCCGGTTCGCGTCGTGAGGCACTTCCTTTGTGGCGGTCGCTGGCTTTGCTGGACACGCCCCCACCCCCTCGTAGTGACCAGGGCATGGGGGTCAGGTATGTCCAGGGCATGTGTGCTGTGTGACATTGGTGGTGGTTTTGTGGCCTACCCCTGGTCCTCCCCCCCCTTTCCCCCCCTTTCCCCCCCTCCCTTAGTTGTTCTGACCTTCTGCGGCGTCTGCGTCGTAACCTGTAGAGGAAGTCGACTGCTATGAGGGCCGGGATGACACGTAGGTTCGGGTCCATGTCTGTCCGTCGCATACAGGTCCTCCTTGTTCGCGTCGTCCTGATTTCCCGGCAGTTTTTTGCAGCCGGAAAATATTCACCGTGCGGGATGACGTCGGTGCGAATCGTAATTCCTGGTTCGTGAATAGCAGGCTGTGTGCGTCCCGACGTCACGTCGGTGCTTTCCTGGATCGCATTTGTATATTTATTTTCGTCGGTCGGGGTTTTGTACGATTCGTACGGAAATGGTGTTTCCATGCGAATCGTAATTCCATGTTTGTACATTTTGACGACCGGGTACGCGACGGATGGAGAATTTGCTCCGTCCGACGGTTCGTACCCGGTTTTTACAGGATCGTGATCGGCACCTTTGTATTTGAGATTTCACAAATAAGTTCAAAACTGTTGTATAAGAGTGTTGTTTGTTTGATTGGGGGCATGCACCAGGATTTATTTGTACTTTTATTTGATTTTTACAATGTATTGTGGTAGGTGGACTGCAGTTTCAATAGGGGCCTGGTTGTCTTTTGCATGTAATTTGGCTTCTTTTGTAAAGGAAAACTGCTGCACAGTTTAGTAAATTTTCTCCATGTTCCTTACAAAATTTGCAATATTAATGTAATTCACTATGTGGCCTAGTCTGCCAATTGACCTTCCAGCCAGTAGGCACTGCAGTAGTCATGGGTGCATGAAACAACTGATTCTGTGGGGTCTGTTGAATTGAAACATAATTTAAGCCATGGATGGCATGGGATTAAATTACACAATGTGATTTTTTGGTGGGGTATGTCATGGTTTTATTCTGAAAACTGTATAGGTGGGTAATATACTTGATGCCTTTGGAGGATGTGTGTTGTTGTAAACATTTTTAGCCCAGTTACATTTAATTTTAGTTAATGCTGAATTAATGCTGTTTTCTCCTGTTTTCCCAATTACCATATGTGAATGTGTTTGCGATACGCCACCATGTGTCTTTGTTCCCCATGCCACGTGGCCAGGGGTCATTTTTGTATAGTCAGTGTCCATATGACTGTGTGTTCTTTATTTTCCATGCTTTCTGTTTGACAATGTGGCTGGTGGCCATTTTGTGTAGTTAGCTAGTGTGCTTTTGCCATAGGCCTGCATGTGTTCCTGACCATGTGGCTGCGGGCCATTTTGTGTAGCCAGCCAGCATGCTTTTGCCGTAAGCCTTCATGTGTTCTTTATTGTGGCCATGCCTCCTTGCTGGTTTTTGTTGTTGTGACCATGTGACTGGCGGACATTTTGGGCCCGATTCACAGAACTAACTTAAAACAAAATCCTAAACTTACTACCATTTTGTTATTCACAGAAGGCACTTACTCATTTCGGTATTCACAGAAGTTAGGAGTCCTAACTTTAGGACTCCTAAATGCCTTCTGTGAATACCGAAAGTCTTAAAGTTTGGATTTTTCTCAGTTTAGGAGTAGTAAAGTTAGGACTCCTAACTTTAGGACTCCTAAACTGAGAAAAATCCTAACTTTAAGACTTTCGGTATTCACAGAAGTCATTTAGGAGTCCTAAAGTTAGGAGTCCTAACTTTAGGCCTCCTAAATGCCTTCTGTGCATACCGAAAGTCTTAAAGTTAGGATTTTTCTCAGTTTAGGAGTAGTAAAGTTAGGACTCCTAACTTTAGGACTCCTAAATGCTTTCTGTGAATACCAAAAGTCATAAAGTTAGGATTTTTCTCAGTTTAGGAGTAGTAAAGTTAGGAATCCTAACTTTAGGACTCCTAAATGACTTCTGTGAATACCGAAAGTCTTAAAGTTAGGATTTTTCTCAGTTTAGGAGTCCTAAAGTTAGGAGTCCTAACTTTACTACTCCTAAACTGAGAAAAATCCTAACTTTAAGACTTTCTGTATTCACAGAAGGCATATAGGAGTCCTAAAGTTAGGACTCCTAACTTCTGTGAATACCGAAATGAGTAAGTGCCTTCTTTGAATACCAAAATGAGTAAGTGCCTTCTGTGAATACCAAAATGGTAGTAAGTTTAGGATTTTGTCTTATGTTAGTTCTGTGAATCGGGCCCAACGTGTAGCCAGCCAAAGTGCTTTTGCCAAAGGCCTGCCTGTGTTCTCTGTTCCCCATGTCTTCTTGCTCAGTGTTGATTTGATCATGTGGCACTGTCTGCCAGCCGTTTTGTGAATACAGCCAGTGTGTCTTTGCCCTAGGTTTGTATGGATGGATGACATATCACTTTAATAAATTGCTGGATAATGACTGAAGTATGTATGTAGGAATATGATTTTGATTAACAGTGCTTATATATATTACATGCATTTTTTGCATTTTTTAATTTTGCACCTCCAATAGGTTTTCTTCTCATCCTCCCATATAAACACTGGCAATTATAAAAAATTGTAATGATAATTTTTATTTTATCTTTGTTACTTTTAAATTTGTGTTCTTTATTCTTGAATTTGGTTAATTTCACCTATTTAATTTTTGTTTTAATTTGAATGTCTTCATATTTATGTTTTTTTATTGTATTTTTGAAAATCTTGTTTAATTTTTTTTTTTTTTGCCTTGGTCGATCCATCATCCATCCATCCACCATAGGTGCACAGTGGTCAATGAGAAGAAGCAGCTTTCCATCAGTGACGTATTGGTCAAAACCTTTTTCAAACACTATGTGCCTGCCACACTGGCCTCCAGGTGCAAACTGGGAGCAGCACTCCTGCATCAATAGTGCAACCCCTACCTAAGCTCAGGAACATATCTGTCAGTGAGGCAGCCACTGCAATCATTGCAATGCTGATGAGCAGTGATTTTGAATTGGATTTCTCCCTTTCCCAAAGTAGCACACAATCGTTTATAGGAAACAGAGCAAAGTGGAGAGCAGCCGCAGCCTGCAGTAGTATATTTTCTTAATGTTGGAGCAGAACTGGAGGTTGAGCTTCCTTCCAAGCAAGAATATCCTCTTTTAGAATCATTGGCTCCCAGATCACCAGCAAGGAAAAGGAAGGGTACCACTCCACTATCTTCTCCAAACACCACTTCTGTTGATGATGATCGGAATATGGAGTGGACCCTTGTAGGGTCAGGAGACAACAGGAGAGGCAATGGAAATAAAAGTTCCTGAAAGACTTAAAGCCTAATTACGAGTCTGGTGGTGTGGGATCAGGCAGCCACGCCTCTACCCTGCTCCCACACTGCCAAACTCAGCCACCAGCCAGATTTGAAGTTTTCTCCTTGTGTGGTGGGTGGTCCTTTGGTAGTCCCACAGTGGTGCAGTGCTATGGCTTATATGTGAGCCTTAGCAAGGCAGTTCCATGGAAGCTCCAAAGTCGGTTCCTGCATGGCATGAACTGTGAAGTCCATGGCTTGCAGGAACAAGTGGTCAATGCACAGAGAGGGTTACACTATGTGCCCTCCTGCATGTCTCCTCAGGCCTTGAGGCATCAGAAGTTTCTGTAGGGCCCGCTTTGTATCCTCACCACCACACTTTTCATTGCAGGCTTACTGCCATGATAACTGTGGCAGTAAGGAAACTCATATTATGTTTGGTGGTGCCTCAGGGGCTCCACCACCCTATTGTAAGCCTCTGACTGCCATGCAACCACTGAGGGATCATGGATCCCTGGCAGTTGCGTCAGTCTAATGGCGATCTGATCACCAAACTTGTAATAGGGTGGTCGGACAGCTGGTGAGGCAGTTGCTGCACTTCCACCATGGGATTGGACCATCAAACTCATAATCAGGCCTTTAGACATATGAATGGGGATGATGATGATAAGGATGATGACAATGAGTCAGTCATTGTGGAAGGTGACATAGAGTAGTCCGACATTGCTATTCAACCTGCTCTGAGGGATGTGGTACAGGTAGTACCACCAGCATCCATATCTCCAGCTGAGACCTGCACTAACCCCTATTTCAGGAGAAGTAGAGAGGCAATTGATAACATGCCCACCTACCTCCAGTTCTTCTTCAGGTATAGGCAGTGGCTCAGAAAAAAAGGACTTTTTCCCAATTTGGGACTTCATGGTTAGCACTCAGGGGGAGCACATTGTAGTATTCAGCATTTTAAACACACATGTTAGTCGAGGTAAGCCTGGTTCACATTATGGTGCTGAAGGTCAAACGACCCATATGAAAAAACACCACACAATCCGGTGGAAGGAGCATCTTAAAAAAGTTTCTCAACATGTTCGTGGTGGTGCGGAGAGCCAGGGTACATCAATTACAAGTCCAGTCAAAGTGGGAAGTGATGATGAGGAAGAAGAGGCTGAAATTACGTAAAGCAGCCCTGTCCCCAGCAGTGCACCAGCAGAATCACCCACCTCAGCAACCTCACAATGACAAAAGACTCTGATTGATATGGAGACATCACGGCATACAGTGACTGACCCACCACAACACACATTGAGTCTACCACCACCTACTTCTCGAAAGTCACCTGTTTCAGTGGCCCCAGAAAAGAAGAAATTCCAGGCTACTATTACTAGCATGTTTAGGCAGGAGGGGATCTACAAGCGCAAGCACCCAACCGCATGTTTGTGCAATGGGAAGCTGGCAAAAATGTTAGTGCTGGACCTCCTCCCTTTTTCTTTTGTGGAAGTAGTGGGATTCTTAGAGCATCATGATGTGCTGCAGTTGGTTGGCAAGCTTTGCAGCAAAATGTTGTCCACCCTATCCACCTGACAACATTTATGTGTACCAGTTGTCAGGCGACTGATTACATGTGCATCACTGTGCACTGGATCTCTTTTGCGGGAATAAAGCAAAAGATATCTACAGGTCTTGGCCCCGGAGAAAGGTTTAATATCGTTTGGCGGCATGCAACAGTGGCCATGTTCACCATGGAGAAATCACACACAGAAGTGTAAACATCTTGGACAAATGTAACAGCAAGGTGTTTGAATGGTTGTGACACGCAGGTCTCAGAATTGGATTTATTGTCACAGACAATAGTAGTAACATTGGCAGACACAGGCTATTTAAGGGTCCTGTGTTTGGCCCATTGCATCATGGTGGTGCAAGACTTTCTTAAAAAATAAAACAAAGTCAGCAACATTTTGACCACCTGCAGAAGAATCTGCACTCATGTCATCCATTCTTTTAAAGCCCGGAAGCAGTTGCAGATAATTCAGCATGGTAATAGAGCACCAGTTAAAGCACTGATATAGAAGGTGCCAACATGTTGGAACTCGATGTATTACACGTTGCAACATCTTTTTGAGCAGTACAAACCGATCAATAACTATGTCATTCTAAGAGGAGGGGATGCAAATGGGAAAGCTCTGACTATGAATACAGACAAATTGGGCCTAGTCAAATGTCTGACACAGATGCTACTCCCTTTTGAGGTGTTCATGCAGGAAGTTGATAAGGAGGACAGTACAATGGGACAACCTATGCCACTGTTGCATCTGTTATGGGACCAGGTAAAGAAGGTGTCTGAAAGATTCCTCCCCACAGGTTTGAATGAAAAAACAGAAGCGCATTCCTTGGTTGAGAGCTTAATTTTTTGTTTGGCTTGAAATACAAGGTGGCAACACGACATCGTCTCATCCAGAGAGTACATCTGTGCCACACTACTTGATCCATGATACAGAAAAATTCTGCCTACTTTCTTTCCTTTTTCTGAAGGGAGTGCTTCAAAATACAAGAGGTGGATTGTTGAGCAAGCTGTAGACCTGAAAGAAGAACGGCTGGATCTTGGAGTCCCAACTCGAAGTTCTGGGGTGCGCCTTCAACTTCCAGAGTGGGCAATCTTGTTTCAATGGAGCCAACAACACAATCAACCAGAACATCGGCAGCAGCAGCAACAGAAGGACCGGAACAAACCTCTGCATTGTATTAGCTTCAATCAGCAGGGACTAAGTCCAGTGCAGAGCAGAGGCGATGGCAAAATATGTTGAGCATGTGGCTGCACCAATGACCATCCACAGGATGCTCCAGGAGTATCTGGATGATTGAAAAGAGGTCTATGTGGATCAAAACCCATTGATATATTATTATGGGAAGATGCGCAAAGGCCAGAGCTCAGCAGGCAGGCAATAAAGTATTTGGCGTGTCCTATAGCTAGTGTGTCTGCTGAGCATGTGTTCAGTGCAGTAGTTACAGTGAGAGTGACCAGTCTCGTGCCTCAAAACATGGAGAGATTGATTAGGATCAAAATGAACCAACATTTCATACCACACAATTGAACTGTTCCTGAAGTAGCACAGGAGGAGGATGCTTGGTCAAAATCAAGTGTGTTAGCTGACCAACTTCTGGGTGAACTACCTGAGTTTGAGGACAAACTCTACTTCCCAGACATAGTACGACACTGCCCACCATATAACGTTTTAATTATTTCTCTTTGAACTTCTTTCTTTACAATGGAGTGGACCGTACAGGTTAATTATTTTTTGATAAGTAAGTTTGTAAAAACCATCACCTCCAGGAACAAAATGATCACCCGTCATTCAGGCCCCAAACATTGCAAATCATCTCAAGTGAGTTCCCAAATCACAGTTCAACACCCTCCCTCACTGAATCATCAATCAGCACTCACACAATCACTCACTCACCACTGTAATAGTTGTAGTTACCTCTTCCAAACTCCAATCCATGCATGGGTAGGTTAGCTAGTAGGTACACAATTCATCTTTCACGCAGGCAACACATTTGGTATTAGCACACTTGTAAATCAACGTTCTTCTGGGGCAGCCCTGCTACGTGATGTAAAAAAGGATAGGCATAAGAGGGAGGCAGGTATTGTCTCCAATGTCATAAAGAAATTGTAGAGGCTTCTTCACTGCACAATGGTCTAACTGCAATCCGGCAATATATGTGACTGAAAATGCTGGGCAGCCTACATCTGACATAAAAATGATAATGCTCCACTAGTTACTTTTTTTGCCTGTGATCCGTCTGTTTTATTCCATCACCTAGAAGGGTTGCCGCATGACATCATTTGATTTATAGGAGTGCCAACTTCCAATCTATTGCTTGCATCAAAGGGGAGATAGTGTACCTGCCACGGTGCTTGGTTTGGAAGAGGTAACCATTGCACCAACGAGTGATCTGATTATTGAGTAATTGGGATCGGTGATTGGTAATTCATGTGGTGGAGAAGGTGTTGAACTGTGATTTGAGAACTTGCTTGAGATGATTTGCAATGTTTGGGGCCTGAATTATGGGCAATATTTTTTTTCCCTAGAGGTGATCGGCCCTTTCACACTTATTTAGATTCAGTTTCACAGTCTTCTCCTTTTTTTGTGGTTCCCCAGAGACCAGAACAGTCACTTTTATATAACAAACAAAAACCTATGCAATACTGTTTCTCTGCTTGTTCAACAGCAGTGCACTACACGTTTATCTTTTCCAGGCCATGAATGGTCTGTGACGGAGTCAGGAAGAGGATGGAAGAATTCAGGGCAGGAGCTGTGGGACTACCTCATCAACAGCCAGAAGCAGGAAGTTATCAACTTCAAAAGTGAGTCTGAGGCCTAGTACTCAGCCATGCGGAATGGAGAGAGGTGCTTTGATTTGTGAAATGCTGCTGTATGTGCATATGGTGTGTTACACTGGTGGCAAAAGTCAAACTCTGAGGCCCCTTTCTGTTTGTTTGCTCTGCCTCTGAGTCTTCTGGATTCATTCCTCCTGAAGCTTAGCTTCCTTCTGTCCTTCTCCTTGACTCTAAAATACAGTTTCTGTTTTACAATCTACAGGCCATCTGGTCTCCTGCATGAATGAAAGGCAAAAGCGGAGTTAAACACTCCTTCTTACCTACTTGACCAGTCCAGACAGACACCCAAGAGTGTTGGACATTCCAGAGGAGAATACAGATGCACCACCTAATTTTGCAATACAGTTTCATTTTTCTTTTAACAATTATATTTCGAGAACTGAGTGAGTGGGTTGACTCCAAACCTAGAAGACAGAACATTTAGATATTTGATAACTTGTGTCTGGGGACAGAAGACTGTTTACAATGCATTTAACTGTACTGTGTCATACTCATTCCTTTGTTTCCTTCCACAACAGATTGATGATGAATGATGTGCTGCTCATTGTTCAGATGATCGTTGTCCTTGTGTAGTGTTTGTTTTTATCAAACCTTCCCCCAGGCTATGTTATTTATTGAGGTATGGCTTAATTTACACCATCAAGGGATCACACACTTGGTGGGGCAGATGTGGCGAAAGCAACACCAACTCACTGCAGGATCTTCTAAGCAATAGCCCACACTGGCCTCATTTGCCAACCTGCACATAAAAGTGATTCATATTTTAGATATAGAATGAAGAACATCAGTTGTCAGCATCATCATTCAGGCCTTTGTGTTGCGTAACTGTAAATGCCTAAGCTTGTCCACTCCAGACTTTGAGTCAATTGTTTATGACTCAAGGATTTCGTAAGTTACTAGTAGTTTCCCATTGCTGAAGTTACTTCTATTGCAAATTTTTATTTTATCACTATCAGGAATTCTTGTTGTGTCATCATGTAGTAGTCTGGTCTCAGTTCTTTGTAAAGCTATGATATCATATAGCCCATTAGCACAGTGTTTTTATTTCCATTTAGTTGCCTACAATAGATAATCCTTTTGATTAATTCTACAGTTGGAGCTCAGGTGGGGGGAAGTGGGACCTGGCTTATGAACTTGTGATGCCTTCCCTGTTATTGTTTCATCTATATTCAGGTAAGACAACTATGGGGTGAAGTGAACTAGTTAAGTTAGTAAGTAAATAACTAACTGCTACTGCAAGTAATCGTTTTTCTAGGTTGTTGTGGACAATATAGGTCATTGCAGCATCCCACCTAACGCTCAAGATAGTTAGAGGTATAACTCTATAAGTAAGTGGTACACTCTTGGAAGCGCATAAATGGACTGATCTAACACTAAAGGCAGCAGGGCAAAGTAAAAGAAAAACAAACTACTTCAGGCATAAATTTTGATAAAATATAATACATTTCTTTGCAGACAAACCCACTCTCTTCACCCACAACAGGCCCACCCCTCTCCCCAAACAAATCACCCAGTCCCCAACCAATATTCCAAATAACTGTCCAAGGAAAACTAGTCCAATGCCTGGTTCATTCCCAATACCCACCCTCAGCATACACAACAAGTCCCTGCCACCAAAACCAAAAATGTAAAAAAGGATTAGAAAAAGGCATTCTGTATTTGTGTCTGGAGCTAGTCCAAGCTCTGCTCCATCGTGGCGAGCCAGCTCTCTACAGAGACCAGCAGCAGCAGGATGCGCCACAGCAATGGCTTGCTGTTGTCAGAGTGGGTAATGGCTGCAGCAATTGCAGTCAGCTGGCAGCGGCGCTGGGATGGCTGGGAGGCTGAAGATTTAGGGGGACCGGATGCACTGGGGTCTGGAAGAGACTTACCCCTTATCCCACTTTCTGCAATTTCGGTGTAGCCCTGGGGACTTTGTTGATGAACAAAAATGGAGACAGGAATGTTATGCTCAGGTTGCAGCCAGCCGATCACGGCATTTCTGTTGGTATGCGCAATCGTGAATCATTGTGAAATAATTGCAAATTATTTGTGGTTGTAGATATACAAATTGAATTTCTTTTACTTTCTCACAAACTTCTGAACAGATTTACGCCAAATAACAAAAAGCATAATCTACAAACTAAAAGCTACCTTTGTGCCAAATTCAGTATAATTCTGTCAAGTGTTTCGGGCTGCAGGCGTGTCTAAAGACTCTATAGGAATTAACATGGGAAACACACTATTTTTGACCCACCTTTTTCTAGGCCCCCACAAGAACGGATCGCCCTGAAACGTTTCCTTGCACAACTGAAATCACCAGTGTACTTTTTGGGGAACATTTTGTGAAGATTCGTCAACCAGCGCCAAAGATGTAGGCAAGTCAAAAAACACCTTTCTTATGTACATGGCCCTGACTATAACTACCTTCTGTCCACCAGTAGGTAATATAACATATATATATATATATTCACTGAAAAAACCATAGGTTTCACACACGTTATAGTTAGGAATTAGCATTTAAAAAACCTTGCAAATTCACTTAAAAAACCATAGGTTTCACACATGTTATAGTTAGCTGGACATTTCAATCGTGAAAAACCATTGAAATTCCCCCGTTATAGTTAGTGCAGGCAACTATAACTCACGCAACCACAATCCTCTGCTGATGACGTCAGATATTACATCACTTTATTTAGACACTTATTTACCCATGTCTTCTTCCATTAAGTTTTAGCTATACATATATTACAAATATTTTTTTTTCAGAAAGACACATATGTCATCAGTGATGTAATATCTGATGTCATCAGCAGAGGATTGCGGTCGCGTGAGTTATAGTTGCCTGCACTAACTATAACGGGGAAATTTCAATGGTTTTTCACGAGTGAAATGTCCAGCTACCTATAACATGTGTGAAACCTATGGTTTTTTCAGTGAATTTGTACGTTTTTTTAAATGCTAAGTTATGTATTTATTTATTTAATTTTTTCAGGTTTTTCACCGTGCGCGTACCGTACGCGCACGGTGCGCTTCTTCGCGGAATTTTTCCGTTTCTACCGTATGCGCACGCTACGCGTACTCCGCTATTTTTCGCCAAAAAATTAAAGGAAATTTTGGCCCTTGGGGGTCCTTCTGGGACCCCCTGACAAAGGCTAGGGGGTCAGGAACTGTCCACCCTGCCCCCTTTTCACGTTCTCCACCTTTGTTTTTCACCCCCTCAGACTGCGAGAGACAAAATGGCGGCCGACACTTCCTGGTTTCGACCGATTCGAATGTTTACTAAGATCTAACAACCAATCAGAATCGCGCTCGCGCACGGTAAGTTTTACCGTACGCGCACGGTGCGCGCTTACAGATATATATATTGATTTAAATACTATTTTCTCAGGAAATACTGAACAGATTTACACCAGACCTGAAAAAGGCACATCCCTGACCTGAGGACTACCTCTCTGCCAAATTTCAAGTAATTCTGTTCAGCCGTTCGGGCTGTAGCTTGGACTAAAGGTCCTATGGAAAAATGCATGGGGAAAACGCGTTTTGGGACCCCCCTTTTTCTCAGCCCCCGCTTGAAGAATCCCCCCGAGACTTTCAGGGAAGGAGCGGAGCGCCCCACCTATTTTGAAAATTTCACGAGGATTCGTCAATCGGCGCCAAAGTTATTCCAAATAGAATGTTGCGGATTTCCTATGGAAAAACGGTCCTAACTATAACTATCTACTGGCGACTGCCAGTAGATAATATATATATATATGTATATATATATATACATGAGCAAGGGCTTTCGTAGCCCGAAACGCGTCAGGTTCGAGGTTTAAGAAAAAATAAACTCCATTTCACCTAATTTCGCTGGGTCCGCGTCTCTGTTCGCCGCTGCTGTGGAGGTGCAGGGATACTATCGCTTATATATATATATATATATATATATATATCCACTCTCCATCGGTTCGCTGGCGTCTGACCTTCTGGCGCTCTCTTAGGTGCGTTGCCTCACGGCAGAACCAAACCGCACACTTTACTCACAGTCCTTTGATCCCAAAAGACAAAAAGAGGTCGCACTCCTGCAGTTCTTTTCAAAGTATAGTTAATTTATTCTTCAATCCATTTTAGATATAAATCACAGGCGCTTAACCAACGCGTTTCGGTATATTCAAATACCTTGCTCACGGTCGATTTACCAATACTTTGCTCTCTTTTTCTATATACAATTCAAACAATTATTACATCACTTCCTTTTCACAACACTATACAAGGATTTCTGGGATATGTAGTCCCGCCTAATGAGGCGCACAATTATTTACAAAATCAATTAAAAATATGCAAACAAAACAAACCATATGAAATCATTTTGAAATTTGATACTGTAGGTTTTCATTTATATTTTCTATTTATACCAGTTATCACTTCATACTTTATATTTTTTAAACAAGAAAATGATAAATGAAAAAAGGCATACTTTTGTCACCCTGGCGACTTATTTTTATGAAAAAAACATTGTTTATTTAACCCCTTGTGGGCCCATGACGAGCTGGACTCCTCATGGAGCACAGTCGCGCTGTGCCCCTGAAGAGTCCAGCTCGTCATGAGGCATTCCCTAGGGAATCCCTCTGGTGCGGGCACCAGAGGGATTCCCTTTTACTGAAAATAGCCTTGGGAGCTGGGGAAGAGCTGCCCCAGCTCCCGAGGCCCCCCCTGCTTTCAGTGTAATGACGATCGGCGCGTACGTCGCGCCGACGTCATTACACTGAAACTGAAACTGAAACTGAAATGAGCCAAGAGGCTCATTTCAGTTTCACTTTGTACATGCTCAGGGGGCTATCTCAGCCCCCAAAGCACGTAGAAAGACGGGAGCAGTATCGTTGGAAAGGGGAGAATCTCCCCTTTCCATTGGTACCCCTCCCCAGTGGATCCCTGCTTGGGGATCAACACAGGAGGGCGATCCCCAAGCAGGGATCCACCCACTAGACACCAGGGAGGGGAGAGCGGCCCCTTGGGCAAGGGCCTTTTCTCCCCCAAATAATTTTGGCCTAATTTAGTCTATTTGCCCCCCCTGGGGGGCATATGGGGGCATTGGCCCCTAATCTGCCCCTTCGGGGGGGCAGAAAGCCCACTATACACCAGGGATTTGTTTTCAGTTTTTTTTAGGGTGAGGGCTGCCCGAAATGGGCACGCCAATGCCCCCACCCTCCCCCCCACAAAAATGACAGTCTTTCTGCCCCCCAGGAGGCAGATGGGAGCTGTAGCCCCCAATCTGGCCCCCCCTGGGGGCGCAGAATGCCCACTAGAAACCATGGATTTTTTTGTTTTATTAGTGTAGGGGTAGGGGCTCCCCAAAATGGGCATGACAATACCCCACCCCACCCCCAGAGAAATTCAAGTCTTTCTGCCCCCCGGGAAGGCAGATGGTGGCAGTGGCCCCTGATCTGCCCCCTGGGGGGGCAGAAAGCCCACTAAGCGCCAGCGAGTACGCAGGCTTTTTTATGCGTGGGGGTGGGGGCTGCCCAAAATGGTCATACCAATGCCCACACCCCCACAAAAAATAGCCACACTCTTTCTGCCCCTTTAGGGGCATATCAGGAAGAAACCCCCTTCCCCGATTCCCCCCCAGGGCGGCAGAAAGCCCACTGGGCTCCGATTTTTTTTTAGCAATGTTCTTACCTGTGGATTTTGGGCCCTAGCGCCGTTGGCGCGTAGGCAAACCTAGCAAACCTGTACATTTTTTTAAACTAGACACGAGGGGAATCCTGGATGGGGTGACTTCACTGGCTCTCACCAAGTTCTGTTACCCAGAATCCATTGCAAACCTAAAAATGTGTCCAAAATAACACATTTTCCTCACATTTCTGTGGTGGAAAGTTCTGGAATCTGTGTAGGTCCACAAAATTCCACCCACCCTGCATTCCCCAAAGTCTTCAGAGAAAAATGGTACCTCACTTGCGTGGGTAGGCCTAGTGCCCGCGTCAGGCAAGGGCCCAAAACCTATTGAGAAGACATCAAAATTACCTATCACAAAACAACCTGGTTTTTGACCCCGGGCTTGGTGGCCATCTAGGGAAACCTACCAAACCCACAAAATTCTGAAAACTAGACACCCAGGGGATTCCAGGGAGGTATGGCTTGCGTGGATCCCCCAACGTTTCCTTACCCAGAATGCCCTGCAAACCTCAAATTTAGCTGAAATAAATCACTTTTTTCATACATTTCTGTGTGGGAAAGTTGTGGCATCACCGGGCTGACACAAATTTCCTACCACCCAGCGTTCCCCCGGGTCTCCCAATAAAAACAGTGCCTCACTCGTGTGGGAGGCCCAAGTACCCGCGACAGGCAAGGGCCCAAAACGTAAGTGAGGCGACATGAAAATTGCCTACCTCAAAACGACCTGGTTTGGCAAAGGGGGTCACCTGGGTTTTTGGCCCGGTTCTCGGCGGCCACCTAGGGGAACCTACATAACCCACACATTTCTGAAAACTAGACACCCGGGGGATTCCAGGGATGTATGGCTTGCATGGATCCCCCAACGTTTCCTTACCCAGAATGCCCTGCAAACCTCAAATTTAGCTGAAAAAATCACCTTTTTCACACATTTTTGTGTGGGAAAGTTGTGGCTATCCCCACAACCAGTAATGTCCAGCGGATGTAACAGTATATTGCTTTCAAAGAGCTGTCCAAATTAGAAGAAGTTTCAGGTGAAAACGTTGACACAAAAGGCGCTTTTTTTCAACAAATTTTCAATTTATCCTATATTTAACTGTTAGTTTCTATAAAGAAACCTTGATGGATCTACACAAATGACCCCTTGCTGAATTCAGAATTGTATCTACTTCTCTAAAATGTATAGTTTTCCAGGATCCATTATTGCTTTTGTAGCCATTTCTACCATTAACTGGAAGGAGGTTGAAAGCACAAAAAATAGCAAAAATAGGCTATGTCCCAGAAAAATGCCAAAACTGTGTAAAAGATTGTGGGTTTCTGACAAATGTCTGGTATCCCCTAAAAGCTGGGAAAATGGTGATTTCAGCCCCACAAACCCTTTTTTGCTAACATTTGCAGGGAAAAACCCAGATACTTTCATTTGCAGCCCGTTTTTCCCATTTTCCCCCAAAAAACCTACATTTTGCTGTATTTTGGGTCATTTCTGTGACCCCTCCAGGGGAATCCACAAACCCTGAGTACCTTCAGAATCCCCATGATGTTGGAAGAAAAGGACGCAAATTTGGTGTGGATACCTTCTGTGGTCAAAAAGTTACAGGGGCCTCAGCGCGCACTACCCCAAATAGCCAAAAAAGGGCGTGGCACAGGAGGGGGAAAAGGCCTGGCAGCGAAGGGGTTAAGTGATTTTTGTAGTCCTCTAGTGGGACGATTATTATATTTGTGTTTGGTAAACTGTTTTCAGTGCCACATGTGCTTTCGCCTTACAAAAAGAATGTAAATTTTCCTTTACAAATCAAGGTTTGTTTGTTTATATTTGAAGCAAATAAGGCAATAAAACTGAGATTGTCAATGTTTGGAAAGTTCAAAGATGTATGTATAGTTCTTCTGATTGATTCAAACCATACGGACATAAACTTCTGAAGTTCAAAATATGACGGGATTCTTTTTGCCTCAGAATTTTTTCTCTGTTTCCGCCTCGTTCTTTTATTTGCACAGTTTCAATACCACAAAATTTAAGGGTTTTCCAATCTCCATTATGGTGTAACTCCATATGTTTTGCCACTGCATTGTTCCTGTCCTTATTTACTGTGGTGCATACGTGCTCCAGCACTCGCTTTTTCAGTTCACAAATGGTGCTGCCAACGTACTTTAACTTGCAAGGACACTCAATTATATACACAGTATATTGACTTTTACAAGTTATTAACTCTCGAATTTTCCACATTTTTCCATTAGCCATTTGGATCTCTGTTGATGGTTTAGCAATTTGGCACACTTTGCATGAGTGACATGTTACAAAACCCTTTGTTTTTAACCAGGAACCCTTTTTATCCTTTCTTTTAGGTGACTGTGCACTAGTTGATCCTTGAGATTTTTGGCTCTCCGATATGTAATAATGGGATGTTTCCCCAAAATGTTATTCATCGTGCCATCAAGCTGTAAAATTTTCCAGTTTTTTCTTAGGATATTGGCAATGTCTTTAGATTCTTGAGTATAGTCAATAATTAATCTTATGGGTTCTGGGTCCGTATTTTCACGTGTTTCTTTTGCAATCAGACATTCTTGTCGTGATTTTTTGTTTGCCTTTTCCCAACATTTTTTGACAATATGTTTGATGTGAATTTGAGATTTGGTATGCTTGAATTTAAAACTTCAAAATAGTCGTGAAATTCTTCCACACTCCCATTCCAGATGATCAGTAGATCATCTATGAAACGTATCCATTTCACTATCTTTTTCACTTGTTTTTTGAACAATGGATTCCAAGCTACCTCCTTCTCCCACCAGCCCATTACTAGGCAGGCGTAACTGGGGCTGAAGGCAAAGCCCATCGCCGCTCTGTTACATTGTCGGTAAATTTCATCACCGAATAGAAAAATGTTTTTCGTTAAACAGAATAGAATCATCTCTAATAACATCTCGTTGTGGTTGCTGTAGTGTATGTTTCTTTCTTCGAGGAACAATTTGCAAGCTTTTATGCCTAAGATGTTATCAATGTTGGTGTACAGGCCTATTACATCCATTGTGATCAGTTGGTATGTATTGTGCCAAGGAATATCCTGTAATATTCTAAGCAAATCACTTGTATCTTTAATGTAAGAATTGAGGTCCATTACATATGGTATTAAAAAATAGTCAATGTAATTTGCTATTGGTTCAAAAAGGGAGGCTTTTGCAGAGAGAATAGGTCGTCCTGGTGGTGTCTTTTGATTTTTGTGTAATTTGGGTAAAAAATAGATGGTTGCAGTCACTGGAAAATCCACTGTTAGATATTTGAATTCATCGTCATTAATAAGATTTTTAATTGCCCATATTTTTATTTTCTCATCAATTTCTTTTTTGATTTGCATAGTTGGATCACTCTGCAATTTTTCATAAAATTGGGGATTATCTAATTCTCGCAAATCTTCCATCATATCAGCAGAACGGTCCCAGATTACCACGTTTCCACCTTTATCTGCTATTTTAATTACTACTTGTTTGTCATTCATAAGGTTATCCAGGGCTCCTCGCTCTGATTTTGTTAGGTTGTGTTTGTATTTTGATCTTTTTAGTTTGTAGAGATCTTGCACGACAGCTTCTTGAAAGATATCTATTTTGTTTCCTGGAGGAAGTTGAGGATAGAATTTTGATTGCGGATGTTTTTTACTTAGGCCTGCTCCAAGTTGAGGACAAGCTGATTGTAAAGATATTTCTTCCCCTTCTTCAGCATTTAGATTTAATAGCAATAGGAAATATTTTGACTCTTTTGCTGATAGAGTTGAAGTAAGTTTTAGTTCCTCTTTTTTTAGCATTTTTTTATTTTGGCTTTCCAAGAAAAAAATTTTAAGCTTAATTTTGCGTATGTATAGATACAAGTCTATTCTTGTCTGTGCTAAATCCATTCTTTGCGTAGGACAGAAATTAATCCCGCGTTTTAGCAATTATATTTCTGCTTCTGATATTTTCCGTGTAGATAAATTTATAATTTGCAAATCATCTACTGCCGGGCTCTCCTTTGTCTCATGCTCCTTGTCGTCGCACCGACCCTTTCTGTTGATCCATTTGTGTCTCTTTCCCCTTCGTCGCGATTTCTCTGGGGCCATTGTTTTCCTCTTCCTCTGCCCCGCTGCTGGTATTGCGACCGGTTTTGTTCCCATTGGCGTTGTTGTAAGACCAGTCGCATATCCCCTAAAAAAAGTAAGCTTTGCATTTTCCGCTGTAATCTCTTGTTCTCCACTACTCAAATCCGCAGATGCAAGGGAAGAGAAGCTACTTAATGTACTAGTTATATTCCCCTGGGGTGCCATTTGTTTGAAAGGATCATATTTACGAGCAAATGTAAAGATTCGGCCTTCAGCATAGTCCACAGTATCTCGTACAAACTTATTGTGTTTCCTTTGCCTAACTACTTCTTCGTGTTTCTCTATTTGTACTTCCAAATCATCTCTAAATGTTGTCATCTCCACATTCAGTTTCTGTCCCATTAGATCTTTCTCCACTTCTTGTAGTTGATTTTTTGTAAGGCAATCTCTATATGTTTAACTAAAATTTTGATAAGACCCAAGGATGAATTTAGGGTATGTTCTCCCCATTCCTGGAGTAATTCATTGGTGGCATCCTGTTGGCTTGGCATTAGCATGATTCTCAAACCTCTGGGAACACGCTGTACTTCTAGGTATTTATTGAGGGCGATTAATTCCCAAGATTTGTTTATTTCTTTTCTGCTTAGTCTTTCCCAAAATCTTAATTTACTTTTAATGTCAGTTTTTGCCGATGGGTTTTGTTTATCTTGTTCTTTTTCTATGTTTCCTTTCTCAAACATTGTTCCCAAAAATTCTTGTCTTTTTGCCTCTCGTTTATCCATTTTTAAACGCCTGGAAATTCTTGAAACTCTTGTTTTGATGTTTCACTTTTAAATTTAAGTTAACCGTGATTTTAAGAACT
This sequence comes from Triturus cristatus, assembly GCF_964204655.1. Lineage (NCBI taxonomy): Eukaryota > Metazoa > Chordata > Amphibia > Caudata > Salamandridae > Triturus > Triturus cristatus. The sequence goes on along the minus strand of NC_140587.1, from coordinate 476,260,839 downwards.
GCAAACGGGATATTGTTGGGCAAAACACTGCAGCTATTTGAAAAGTGCTCGTTTTCAATGAAACTTTATTGTGTGCCCCACATTTCCCTCTAAAAACCGACTTTACCGATAAGTCGGTTGATACCAAATAATCCTTTTACTTTCACGATCTTTTCAGCTACACGCGCTTACCTCGGAATGAAACCATCGAGCCGCGTGTTGCTCTTCCGTATATATATACATACACACATATATATATTCACTGAAAAAAACATGGGTTTTACAGACGTTATAGTTAGGAATTAGCATTTAAAAAACCTTTGAAATTCACTAAAAAACCTTAGGTTTCAGGGACATTATAGTTAGTTGTACATTTGACTCATATAAAACCAGAGAAATTCGCCTGTTGTAGTTAGTTGAGCTAACTATAAATCGCGCGCCCACAATGCACTGCTGACGATGTCACATATTACATCACTCATGACATGGTCAGTGACATCACTGATGACATCACTGATGACATCTCAAATGACATCACTGATGATATCACTGATGACATCATCCAGTGAATATGTGTTTCTGTAAAGTTTAAATATTTTTCATATATATCTATTCCAAGGTGTATTGAAGAATGAATGCATTTACAACTGCCTGAAGGGATTATTTAGTAGGTGCGTGACTGACTGTATAAGTGAGTGATTGAATGTGTCTTACTGAATGCATGGGTTAGTGACTACACTGTGTGAAAGTCTGTATTAGTCTCTCAGTTGGAGTGTAAGCAACTGCATGGGTTGCTGAATAACTACATGAGTATCTATATGGGTTATTGATTTGTTGTATGAGTACCTGTATGCATCCCTGAGTGTCTGTATGCGTGTGTGTGCGTGCACGCATGTGCGCGTGTGTGTGTGTGTGTGTGTAATCAAGTGTTCCTATGTAGTATACTCACTATAATAGTAGTCATATTCAAAGCATGACCCGCACACAAATATAATATATCATCTCACATTGGAGATCAGGAATCTGTTTGACCTGTTGGAAGAAAGTTAGACAAACACATATGAAATTAATATGGACAAACATGTATGTATGTATGTGGCTCATAAAATGGCCTAAAAAGTGCTGAAATCGTGCAGACTTGTTGATGGAGCAAGGACTCGTAGGAAAGAGACTTGCTCGGAAGCAATCCTCTCATTTAACTCATAACCTTGTATTAACTATGTATTGTGTAAATTAATATGCTTTACACTTGACATAAAAAGAAAGAGAAGCTTGCCTATGTGTCTAACTAACAAGTAACTCGAGTGAAATTCTAAAATGGCCGCTAACAAGGGAAACTGTAATTGTATTGTATTGTATTGTATTGATTCTTATATAGCGCTACTGTGATCCTACGGGTATCCCGGCGCTCTGATATAGCACAACTATTACCGGTTCGAGATGATAAACAGACGGGGGATTAGGCTTTCGGAAACAGCCAGGTTTTAAGGCTCTTTCTGAAGTCGGTTAATGAGTCAAGTTGTCTAATCTTCTGTGGTAGCTCATTCCACAGCAAGGCTCCTGCCACGCTGAAAGCCCGTCCGCCCATCCTAGACCGTTTGAATCTAGGAACTACCAACAGGTTAGCGCTGGAAGAGCGAAGCTGTCTCTGTGGGAGGTACCAGGTGAACTTTTCCTGGAGGGGTATTGGGCCCATCCCATGTGTTGCTCTATATACCAAACAGAGGGATTTAAATTGGACCCGTTCTTTGATTGGCAGCCAGTGAAGCTCTCTCAGAGCCTGAGTAGAGGATGAAGCACGTCTACGGTTTAACACTAATTTGGCTGCAGCTGATTGGACTCTTTGCAGCCCCTGGATGATATATTGAGGGGCCCAGATACAGGGAGTTACAGTAGTCCATCCTACTTAACACTGTGCTGCTCACGACCAGGGAGCGCATCTCATTCGGTAGAATCGGTAAGATCTGGCGCAGCAAGCGCAGTAGCCCAAAACACACACTGGCTGTCTTGCCTGCCTGAGATTCCATTTGGAGGTTGTTATCTATAAGGACCCCCAGGTTGCGTATTGTCTTAGTCGGGGTCAACGAATCTTCCTCTGGGGCAAGCCTGAATTCCACCGGAGATAGTAGAGGTACTCTTGCTGGTGAGTAGTACAGTATCTCAGTCCTTCCTCCATTGAACTGTAGAGAGTTACGCTGCAGCCAGTCTGTGGTCAGCCGCATGCACTCATGGAATCGTTCCGTGGGGACAGCATGTTTACCCTCCATGGAGAATACCAATTGCGTGTCATCAGCATAGTTGACCAGTTCAACCCCGAATGCTTTAATAATAGGGAAGAGTGGTTGTAAGTAAATGTTAAAAAGAATGGGGCTGATACTGGAGCCCTGCGGTACTCCATGGGCTATAGAAGAAGTCCTAGATGTAAATGGTCCCAAGGTTACCATCTGCTGTCTCCCTGTCAGATAGGAACGGAACCACTGCAGTGCCCGTCCCTTTATCCCGATGCCCTCCAGTCTCTCGAGCAAAATTGGATGACTCACTGTGTCGAATGCGGCCGACATATCCAGGAGCACCAAGACCGCTGTGCTCCCGTTGTCCGCCCGCATCCGTAGATTATCCATTATAGTTGTCAGGGCTGACTCTGTCCCATGTCCGGGTCGGAAACCAAACTGGTCCCTATCCAACAAGTTATGCTCTTCCAAGTAATCTGAAAGCGATCTGCTCACAACCCTTTCCAAAATTTTAATTGGAAAAGGAAGGAGGGAGATTGGCCGAAAGTTGGCCGGGTTATTCGGGTCCAAAGAGGGCTTCTTGATCAGAGGTGACACCACCGCCTTCTTCCAGCCCTTTGGGACTGTACCTTCTTCCAGAGAGTGGTTACATATCTGTCGCAACCAAGGGAAGGTCAAGCGGCCATATGATCTCCACACCTTCTGGGGCAAGGGGTCGAGTGGTGAGCCCGAAGATATGCTTTGCACCGTAGAATTGAAGACAAGGTCTGAAAGGGTAGGAAACCTATCCAAGGTGCATTGCTGACCCGGGACCCCTTCAGTTACCTCTAACCCATCCTGGGTAGCAGTTTCGTTGTCCTTGAAGGAGCCCACGATCTTTGCCACTTTTTCCTCAAAGTGGGTGGCGATCTCATTGCATAACTTCTGTGAAGCCTCCACTTTGTTTTCTAGGCAAGTTGGAGCTGAGAGGTCTCTAACAATCTTAAAGAGTTCTCTGGTTCCATTTGTTGCTTGTACAATAGTTTTGGCGTAGAAAGTGGCTTTACTTTCTAGAATAAGCGTCTTGTACTTAGTCTGTGCCGTCTTTAGCACCAACTTATCCTCCTCCAAGTACCCCTTCCTCCATTTCCTTTCTGCCTGCTTGCACCGGAGGCGTAGCTGTTTCAGTTCCTCATTGTACCAGGGCGCAGAAGTTTTATTTCTGGTTTTTATATTCCTCAGAGGGATTAATTGGTCCAGGGCATCCGTAATGAACTCCTGATAAATAGTATAGTTTTCCTCCACTGTGCTAGATGCACGGAAGGGGTTCCCTATAGGAGGTATCAGGAGGGCACCGGTCTTGGCCAACTGAGCCCAATTTCTACCTCTTCGAGAAGTCGCAGAAGTTTTAACTTGGTCCCGTCGGCCAGCTAGCAGCATTTTAAAATGAATTAGGTAATGATCTGTCCAGTTTTGAGGAACAATGTTTAGTATTTCAACTTTCAGCTCATTTGCAAACAGGAGATCGAGAATGTGCCCTCCCTGATGGGTCGGGGAGGTGACTAATTGTTGGAGATTAAAGTTGGTACAAGTGCATTTCAAATCTCTCAAATAGCTACCCATATTTGCATTCTCCCACAAGTTGAAATCGCCCAGAATGATTAGATTAGAGTGTGTTAGGGATAGGTTAGCAATGGTATCCAAGAAGGACAGATACATAGTGGTACTCCCTGGAGGACGATAGCAGATCAAACCTGAAAAGAGATTACCCTTGGCTTCCTGCAACGAGAATCCCATCAGTTCAATGCCGTCTACCTCGTCCACATGTAGAAGGGTGAATTTAAGTTCTTCCCTAAATATCACTCCCACCCCTCCCCCTCTGCCTCCTTTCCTTGGGTTATGTAAGATTTTGAAGCCTTCGGGGCAGGCGAGGCCTATCTCTACTATCGATTCTGCCCTGATCCATGTTTCCGTGAGGAACAGGGCATCAAGCTTCATATTGTCAATCAGCAGAGCAATTTCCGTGTGGTGTTTTACCAATGACCTACAATTAATCAGCCCGCAGATTAAGCTACTGGGCGTTGTAGTGCCCCTTTTACCCACAGTGGGACCAATGTGTGCAGGCTCAAGTTCAACAGTGGTACCTAAACTGTTGCCTATATCCAAAAGCTGTTCTCTGGTAAAAATGCGACGTACCTCGCTGGGTAGTCGGGCAGCGTGTACCTCACCGAGCGCATCCGGAGCGCGGACGGGCGCAGACGGGCTTGCCTCTGGCGCGCCTCCGGCGCGCCTACGGCGCGCGCGTTGCGCGCTTGCATTTCCTGCCTAAAATAGGCGTCCGTCGTATTCCTGAGCACTAGAGTAATGCGCATACGTCAACTGCATCTATGCAGAGAGACGAGCTGTCGCTTGAAGGGAATTTCTTGCACCTGCGCAGACGCTTTTAAAATGGCCGTTTGGAAGCTCACATGCTCAGCATCTGCTTTGCTGAAACCAAATAAAGCTGTTTTACTAATGCTAATGCAGGGAATGCATTGATAAGTAAAAGGGGTTAGAATAGAGATAGGTGGTAAACAGTGAAACCATTTTATTTTGGAATTAATATTTGTCTCTGACTTTTCTATTAGTATGCATTTGGGCCTCTTATGCGAGTCTGAAGTCCATAACCCACCTGATCTCTGCACATGCGTGGTATGAATGAGCCGGAAGAAGTGATGTGACTCTTGAACACAGTCCAAGGAGGAAAATGATACATACTCTGGGAATGAGTGCTAAAGTTCTATGAAAACGAATGTGAACACAATGAAGTTTATACTTGTGTTTCTAATAAAGTGTGAATGCGGGTGGGAATAAAAAGTTATGAATGAAAATGAAGGGGTGGGCTCTTTGAACAATGAACTGAAAGACAAAATTGGAAAATAAGCATGGTGTGATGATCTCTCTCCTTGCATGTCCAATCAGAATTAATATTTTAATGACATTGCAACATTAATGGGTGGTACATGAATATTGCAGGGTATAATTGAGGTAGTCTTAGTTAGTTAGTAAGACAGAGATTTGCTGAATGCTGCAGAGCTCAGTATGCTGTCGGAGTGACGAGCAAACACTGATGAAGAATCGATTTTAGAACCACCTACCTAAACTTAAATAATTTTAAAAGAAGGACGCGAAAGAATCTCGAGGAGGAAGTGAATGTCAGAGAGGGGTGCTGCGCAAGCGTCGGTGCTAGAGAGGTCATCTATCCTGTCCTGATTCCTGTCCTGAAACCTTTGTCGCCTGATCTTTCCCGGGGCACCCTTCCCAGCTCCTTGGCCAGGGGGCTGGTTTTCACACCATTCTTGGTAACTATATTCTCATGAATGTGCAGATGTACTTTTCTCTCTATCCTCTCCTTTCTGAGTAACATCATTGTTGAGTATGATATTTGATTGATTGATTAATTGAACTTTCCTTCCTGAGAGTGACAGAGATTGTGCTGTATTTTGAAGGGTTCACATGAAATTAATTTAGATAAAGTTTCAAAAAAAATTTCAAGTCTGTGGTCATTTCATTGCAAAGAGAAATAAACTATGTCATTTCACCATCAACTAGTTCAACTAGTGGTCCATTCACCAGAGGAAAGAACTTTTTGATCAGTGAAAGATTAGTTAGGAATGACAGGTAACTAATCTTGGGTAAGATACAACTCAAAACCTTTGACTCCAGCGGTTTTACCGGCCTGTTCATGTGCATGTGGGTTTATGGGCCCAGGTGAGTGTATGGTGTTGGGGTATCTGTTGCTGATTCACCGCTGGATCAACTTGTGACCCAGAATGCAAATTGCATGATATCTGCCCACTGCAAATACTGGTGCTCTCATATGTATCATCACAATTGAACAAAAACTTCTCACCCATTACTAAAAAATAATAGGCCTCATGGAGTACCATAGTGCTTGCAAACTAACAAAAAGAAATATGTGTTAAAAAGCCCACAAGTACGAAATTCATTAATTAATTGAGAGAATGATGCCTAAAGACATACTGAAAAGGTGGCACCTACTTGCGATGTGGAAAAGCAAAGTCGAGAACCTACCTGTTTGATCGCACTCCAAAAGTGGCTTCATGCCCGCATAGGTGCCGAAGTTTCAGGATGCCTATATGTGACAGTTTTATAATTTCAGTGAAATTATGAGTGACATTCAATGATTATGAGCGACACTTTCTTACGGACAAAATCAAGCAATGAAGATGAGGGAAACATCAGAAATTGCACCCATTTGAGCAGTAGATTATGCATTTGTAAATCTAGCTTTGAAGGAACAGGATGTTTTTTTGAGAGTAGGGTCAGAATTTTTCACATCTGTTTCAAGGTCTAGTGCATTCACGGTTAAGCATTACTCTGCCTGTTTAGACCAGATTAATTAAGGAGAATGGTAAACTGCCACATAGCTAATTTCCCCCCATGCATGCTGTGTTTTTTCTACGGTTTAACATTTTTTTTTTAAATCTGCATGAAGGAACAACCGTGGATCTCAGTTGACCCAATCTCATTTTCTAATAATTATAGTAGCCCATGGCGGTCCCCTCATTTGCCACCAGCTGCGGCTGCATGTAAGAGCGGGGCGGGGCGCTGCCCCCAAAACTCGTGCTGCCCAGGGCGGTGCACCCCCCCCGCCGTCCCTTGCTATGGCACTGAGCTGATTACAGCTCCCTTAGGCCTCTGTAACAGTGAAAGCGAAGGTGTGAACTGGGAATATAAGTTTTGACCCTTTCGGAGAATCTGTGGTATTGGCTGCTCTTTGTTTAAACCAGAATCCCATTTTAGCACACACTGTAATAAATCAATGCAGGATAGGCAATTCCAACCTCAAATGTCTCTTTATGTAGGCAAAATTTACAAGTGATGGGGAGAACTGTATTATAGCGCTATGTTTTGGCACTCCATCTCAAAAAGTGATCAGAAATCAAACGCGGAATACTCACCACATTTGAAGAGGGCATGGCGTGGCACGCTGTCTTCAGAGTCTTTAGTCCCTTGGCACCTCCTCTCACTGTGACTGGACACATCCCCCACACATAAGCAGGGGAAGGCAGGAGGTCTTGAGGACGACACTCCTTGTCCTTTATTTTTAATTCCGGGAGCAGCAATTCCAGGTGACCCGGGCTGGCAGCAGCAGGAATTTGAAATCGAAAACATCCTGCCTGCGCCGACCGGAGCCTTTCCGCCCCGGTCAGTCCACACGAGGAGGCTGCTGAACGTCTTCCTTTAGCAGCACTAACACTGCACAGACTCTCTGGCAGTAGTAAACTTGTTGTGTGGGCAGGCTATGGGGTTGTGCGCACATGTGCACTACTACTGACCAATTAGTGCAAGGGGAGGTAGCCAAGTCAGCCTGCATTACATAACGCAAACAAAACACTGTCTAATCAGGGTGAACCAGCCTGGTCGCAGCAAAGGATAATAGAACTCGCTTTGGCTGCTGTGCGCCCCCTACAACCTCATGAAATAATCTACTCTACAAAAGCATGAAAACATGTAATACACTCAGCTTTTTCGTAAGATGATTTGGGTGACAATCTTTTTACGTAGGGCAGTGTGACTTAAAATGCGTTAGTGTAAGGTGAGATGCAGTGGTGACTGGCACAGGTAAGAGCAGTGGGGAGGGGCAGCTGCGGGGTGGGGTAGGGCGGGAAGTGAACAGATGACAGAAGAGGTAAATTTAAATAAAAAATGAAATAAAATGACTTACCTTGCGCTTGCTGACTCGGCAATGAGGTGAGCGCAAGGTAAGTGGTTTTATTTATTTTTTTATTTTATTTTACCTCTCCCATAGTCTGTCGACTCCCCCCCCCACCCTGCTCCACCGCTCTTACCTGTGCCTCTTCACCTGGTGCGTTGTGTGACACTTGGCTGGGCTGTGCTGGTCGAGTGCCAGTATTTACTATGGGGGCAGGGGCATGGTTTTCTTCTCAATGTTGTGATCGGCTATTAGCATCACAATGTTGTTGCCATAGGATAGTGAGTGTCACGTAGGGCCGTGACATACCATATTTTGGAGTGTCACATGGCCAAGTAAAATTATGCATGGTAGACCCGGTCGACACCATCTTGAGAGTACCAAACCATGAGAGAAGAAAGATATATTACATTGTTAAAGCTACTATTTATTGTGAAAGTAGCTGAGCATGAGAAACATTACTCCATAGCAGTTTATATATGAGCATTGTTCTCAGTTATCAGTGGAAACTTTAAACATTCACTCTGAAGAGTAAGCAGATCACCTGGCATGGTGTAGAAGGTTAAGAAAGTCACGTTGTCGAGTAAGCTCACCCAACCGAGGTTGTGCCGGCGGGAGCCATCTTGAGAGTATTAAACAAAGAGAAGCAAAGGCCTACTGTATTACAAAACTAGGAAAGCACAGGAGAAATATTCCCATAAAAGGTATTATAGCCATGTGAACCAGGCAAGCTTCTTAGCTTTTTTCTGGGCCCTTGATAAGAAACTATTTTACTACAGTTGGGACACCGAAAACAATTCTGGTAATTCAAGGCTCTGGACTAGGACTGATATTACAGACTGTGTGTAAGGGTTAAAGATGATTAGATTTCGGATTTTGAGCCAGGGGAATTGCACAGTGAAGCTATGAGGGATTTTCTATTATATACTTCTCAGAGAGTTCTATGTTTAAGGTAAAGGAATCCTCTATGGGGTACGTTGATGTAGAATAAAAAACTTCTGAAGTGTTGAATGATGTTAATTTTTGAAGATCAATGCTTGATTAGAGCCAACCAAGGTATTTCATCATTCAGACCATAGGCATCTGAGTGGAGTTTGAAAATCCAACGTTATTCTTTGAGCAAGAGGCAGGTTCATTTGGTCTTTGTTCAGGATGTTCCATTTCTTATTGAGTAGCTTCTTGATAACATTGGATTGTGGAGATTTTGGAGTGAAGGTGATCACACCTGTTATTCGATTGGTTGGAGGTTTGGGATATGTTTCCAACAATAATTCTCTATTGTTATTTTGTGCAGTTTATTCACCCGTCATTTAAATTACGACAGTTTCTATGCAGATATAGAAACTGGCTGTATGGTTAATTCTATCTCAGGGCATTAGGGTGAAGGCTGTCATATCTAAAAAGTCTGTTCCGATCTGTCTTTTTATCATAGGTTTTTGTGGATAGTATTCCATTTAAAATCTTGTTTCTGAGGTCCAAAAATATCATATGATCTCTGGGATGTGTGTAAGTGAATTTGAGGTAATGATGCATAGTGTTAATCCAGGTAAAGAATGTTTCAGGTATATGAATATTGCTGTGCCAGATTAGACGGATGTCATCTATGAACCTCTGTCATAGAATAATCTCCCGTTTAAATGGGTTAACCTTATTGAAAATGAATGTTTCCTTAAGGTGGTGCATATAGTGACATGAAAAACTTGAAGCAAATATTCTTACTATTATAGTCACCTGGATTTGAAGATATAGGTTGTTTTCAATTTGAAAGTACTTTTATTTCATTGCCAATTTGCACATTCTATAATGAAATTCACAAGTATGATAGATGTCCAAGAGGAGGCCCTCAAAACGTAGTCAATCACGGCTAGAATGACATCTTTCGGTGTTCCCGATTGGCATATTTAGTTTGTATATAAGTCTCTAGTAAAGTGGTACTACTTGTACCCAGGGATAAGCCAATGTAACCGTGTTTACAGGAGAGAGCATAAGCATTTTAGCACTGGTCAGCAGTGGTAAAGTGTGCAGAGTTCTAAGGCCAGCTAAAACGAGGTCAGAAAAAATGGAGGCGGTACCCTTAAAGTTCCTCACCAGCTTCCCAGTAGTGTTTCTATAATACCTGCAGGGCTCTGGATAGGATATTCCTTGGCTGGCAGCTTGGCTGACCGTGCCCGTTCCACACCAGTCACTGCTGCTTATATGTCAGTGGTCCTCAATGCAGGCTGTGGTAAGGTAGGCCGAAGTGGCAGTCCACACCTGCTGGACCTCTCCCGCTTTTTCGCGCAGAACTCCGCTCTCTGTTGTGGTTCACCCATCCTCCGTGACCTCCAGCTACCCTTCCAATAGCTGCGTCGTGGGCTCTGATCTTGTAAGGTACTGCAGAGCGGCCTAGCAGCTGTCTGTGCAGGCAAGGCCTCCCACTCACTGCCTTCCAGAGCGTCTCCCTCTGCTGGTCTTCCCCTCACTGCTGCGATGTTCCACTCTGTATCTCAAAGCAGCGGCAGTGGGGATCGTTAATTTGCACAGCACCACGCCAAGCCCAATTCAGTGGCCATGGCATGCTCCGGGTCTATCTTGTGCAGGTCCAGCGCTGATTCCCTCACCTGTCAGTATTCACTCCATTCCACCCTGTTTTTGTGCCAGTGGCGACCCCAGGGCTACTGCCATTGTTTTGTCCCATGAATATGCTGCAGGCATCACTGCCGGCCCCTCCAGAGCTTCAGGATGACCGGAGATTGACATGTGATGCAGTAGATATTACAGATATGCGCCCATCTTGCTACATGACCAGCCCCACCCCCTTCCCCAGTAGTAGCATTTAATTTACAAGCCTTGGGTACATGTAGTACCATATACTAGGGACTTATAAGTACATTAATATGCCAATCAGGTATAAGTCAATTGTACCATGTTTTAAGGAGACAGCACACACACTTTGGCACTGGTTCGCATTGGTAAAGTGCACAGTCAGAATACCAATAAAAACGAAATTCTGAAAGCAGGAGGGGTGAAGGCAAAAACTTTGGGAGAAGACACCACCAAGGATGATAGGTCTAACATGGAGCAATTCGTCACTCCACTTGTCTGGTTAACTTTGCTTTAGCAGAAGTTCTGAAGATGGTGTCTTAGCTTTTGATGCCTATGACACACTTGCTATACCTTCAACGATTGCTTCTTAACAGACATTAACGTAAGTTGGGATTTTACAACAGTTGAACTAGAGACCAGTCAATTCTGACTGTAACAGCTGTTTCACACTTAGGTGCCGATTCCGATCCGTTAAAAATATTCCCCGTACGAATCGTATCCGGATTTTTTTACGTACGAATCGTACAAGTCCCGTACAAACTGGCAAGTACGATCCGTATGTCAAAAAATCCATACGAATCGCATTGGGAAAATTCCCCGACACGTCCTCGGGTCGGAAAAAGTGTCCGACACGTCCCCGGACAGTTTTACGTACGAATCGGGAAACTGAAGTCCGAGCGCACAAGTACGATCCGTCCGTCCGTCCGAATGCACAACCGTTTGGAAAAAACACCGTACGGAGCGAACTCCCATGGCAAGCATGGAGACGTCCAAACATCTGCCCGCATATGCGCCAAACACCCCCCCCAGCCCACCCCCCCAAGTACGCACCGTATCCCCAGCCCCCGTAGGGTAGGTACGGAGTGTACCACCACCCCCGTATGTACGGGGCGTACCCCCCGTATGTACGGTGCATACCCCCCGTATGTATGGGGTGTACCCCCCGTATGTATGAAGCATACCACCACCCCGTATGTACAGAGCGTACCCCCGTATGTACGGTGCGTACCACCACCCCCCGTATGTACGGGGTGTACCCCCACTCCCCCGTATGTACGGGGCGTACCACCACCCCCGTATGTACGGTGCGTACCCCCAGTGCATAGTGCTGGGGGTACGCACCGTACATACGGGGGGTACACCCCGTACATACAGGGGGTGGTGGTATGCACCGTACATATGGGGGTACGCTCCGTACATACGGGGGTGGTGGTATGCCCCATACATACGGGGGGTGGTGGTTCGCCCCGTACATATGGGGGGGTGGGGGTACGGCACGTACATGGGGGGCTGGGGGTACGGCGTGTACATGGGGGGTCTGGGGGTACGGCGCGTACATGGGGGTCTGGGGTTATGGTGCGTACATGGGGGGGCTGGGGGTACGGCGCGTACATGGGGGGATGCTGGGGTACGGTGCGGATGTGTAGGGATGGGGGTACGGTGCGTACCGGGCCCCCTTTTCATTGTGCATCGCGGCGTACTTAGCTTATCCGGCACTTTTTGGGTCCCGTAAAAATTTTGCCGTCCGAAGTGCTGTGGGTTCGAATCGTACTTGCTGACTTGTAAAACGCTGCCTGACTACGTGCGAATGTCGCGTACGCGGTGTCCCGGATCCGATTTGTATGTGTTTTTTTGCCGGTCGGTGATTTTTGCGATTCGTACGGAAATGGTGTTTCTGTACGAATCGTACTTGCGGGTTTGTAAGGTGTTTTTCCCGGGTACGAGTCAGATGGAGAAAACGCTCCATCCGACAGTTCGTACCCGGTTTTTCCAGGATCGGAATCGGCCCCTTATTGTACCCCAAAGGAGAGGCACAAATAATGATTTCATGGGGACTAAAGAACATATCAGATATTTATTATTATAATACTGCTTTATTCTCCTCATACAAACCATACATTTAGGCCCAGTCCTATTGACTTTCCAGCGTTTGTTTTTGTAATGCTAGCAATGATACAGAGCCAGTTACAGTTGCAAAATATTAGTTTTCATAAATAGATGGTCCGCGTGTCTCTACCAACTTACAATACCATCTTGAGAATGAATGTTTTCCTTCATGCTCTATTCGTTCAATAACGTGTGATCCTTATTACGTGTGCTAGTTTTTGTTGCTTTCTTGGCAATTTCACTGTGTGGGCCCTGGGTGGTTTGTAATTGGATGCTATCGCGTCCTCTGTCTGGCATTTGAGTCATATGGAATAGCTGCGCACCTTCTGTTTTGCAAATCAGCGATAGGTCCAGCTGCCATCCTCATGTGTGTGGGTGTGTTTTGTTATTTCCATTACTCACGGCAGCCCACGCCTGCATTGCTTACTTGCTATTGCCATTTTTAGTTATCTCAAGACAACGTGATCAGTCTGCCACAGCTCATGTCAACAACAACTAAAAACAAACATGGAGTGGGCTTTGATTCAGTACCCTTCAGTCGTTCATTGAAGTGCATATCGCATTTGGATCAGCCCACGAGCATTGCACAGTTTTACTTTTAAACAGGAGAGAGATAGGAAAAATAGTCATCTCCATGGCCCACATACAACCTCGCCGCTCGTTCCACCCAGTAGTCTCTGGAGTTGGGTGAAATGTTTTTGCATCTATTGGATTCACAACATTTGTGAAGTTCTCCAACTTAGCACTACATGAAATTTGCAGATTTCACGGTCACGCAATTTCACATAATTGCTCCCACAGAAGACTGCTTCTTCAACAAAATGTTTTCCTTGAACTAATCTTCTGTTGATTTTCATATTTTGCATGACTTTTGAATGCGCGCGTGCCATTGTGTTCAATTTTCAATCCTGATACCGTCTAGCTAATTTCACAAAATGTCACTACATTTTTTGTAATTCTGGAGATATTTTATGAATGGAAACTTTGGGGCATATTTACAACGAGGCGATAAAAAATTATCGCCACTTTAGCGGCCGTTTTCGGCCGAAAAGCGGCGATAATTTTATCGCTATATTAGCAAGGTCACGCTGACGCGTGAAACCTTGCTTTAGCGTGGGGATTTCTAACGCCCAGCTCTGCATCTCTAATGAGATGCAAAGTGGGCGTTCCTGACCTGACATGATAGGAGAAATGTCGCTAAGCGACATTTCTCCTATCATCAAGCCCCACGCTATGAAGCATAGCGTCAGGAAAAGTAGCGATAACACCTGTTATCGCTACTTTCCTAACACCTGCTTCAGGACTGACTTAGCCATGATATCCTATGGAAGGAGGATATCATGGCTAAGTTTGTGAGTCCCTATCAACAAGCTAACGTGAGATTATCGCTGGGTTTCCAGCGATAATCTCACGTTAGCCAGTTAGCGTGAGGATTTTTATCGCAATTGAGATAAGTGTTGCTAATAGCACTCTATCTCAGCGATAAAAATCCACGCTAGCCGGCGATAATTATCCTAGCGATAAGTGCGCTTTGCGATAATTATCGCCGGTTGTTGTTGATATGCCCCTTTGTGATTTTACGCAACCCCTTTTGGCACCTGCCCTGTTTCTCCGACCCGCAGAACAAGCGGTGGTGGGAATGGGCTCCCGAGACCAGATGTGGATGCCGAGCAGGTCCAGAAAAAATCTGTTGTTATTTTCAATTTGGATTTATCGACTCAACTGTACAAATGATGATAACCCTTGCATCAAATAGTTTCATTTCTGAGAATCATCTTCCAATCAGCATACATTTTTATGAATGTTTACATTTGGTAGAAGCTCAGTAAAGTCTTTTCATTCATGTTTTACTATTTTTCCATGGGACAGAAATTATCATGTTCCTGGAGCAGTTTAAAAGACTGTGATCGTATCTTTCTACTACTGTCAAACTCGTATAAAAAGAGAACTTTGAAAAACATGGGCCAGGAATGTGGTTGAGTACTCAGCTGCAGCTAAATCCAGATTAGTAAACCCCCCTCCAATATGTGTAAAGTGGGCGTTGGAAGGCTTGACTATGAACTCCCACAAACATGCATGCTTGAAGGCAGCCCTAAACTCCTCTTTGACCCATTTCATTCCTAGAAATGGTCAGAGATTTACTCCTACCAGCAGATAAACTTACTCCCCTTCCGGGATGGGAAGGAGAATGGATCTCCACCTGATTTTCTGTGGGTATAGGGGAAGGGCTTTATCGATAGGGAAAATTTTTCACCCAAGAGACAAAAAAATGTGCATTTGCAAAAAAAGCTCCACTCCGTCTGTGTGGTTGCAATGCAATATAGAACTTCGCTCCATGGAGATCTTGGAAATAGTAACTTGACATTCCTAGGCGTGCCCAGTACAGCTTTCCATGCATGCTACTGGCAAATACTGCTGGGTTTTGTTTGTGAATGGCAAAAAAATTAAAAACAATAATAGTTAATTCAGGTAAATATTTAAGTCTCCGCCTAGACCTTTACCCACACTATGAGTAAGTTGAGGGCCCAAGTCACTCACTTAAGAAAATGGCCAATGATGACAGACCAGGAGGCATATTATCAAGAACGGCGTTAAAATTATCGCCGCTTTAATGGCATGAAACTGCCACTAAAGCTGCGATAATGGGCTTGATATAATGCCCTTGAGAATTCCACTAGAAGCCCAGGTTCACACCAGAACATGGTCTTCTATTGGAATTCTCAAGGGCATAGTATCAAGCCCATTATCGCCACAATAATTTTAACGCTGTTTTTTGATAATATGCCCCCCAATGTGCTATGCAGGTTAAAATAAATGTAGCATTTTTTTGGGGGGGGATACGAGTCCTAAATAAAACAAAGTTACACATTTAGTACTAACGTGCAACTATGTTATCACCATAGCAGGGAGTAGCTGAGTTCTGGAATCATTTTACAACTAAGGACATGTAATTTTTATATTATCCCACTGCATAGAGTTAACCCCTTTCATGATTTAACCCCTTGCATAAGGTTATGCTTACAGTATAGATGATGTTTATAGCTACAGCGCATGAAAAAACAACATTGCAAAAAGCATACTCACAATCACAGCTCTGTAAACTCCTATTTATTACCATCTTTGGGGGAGAGGAGGGGCATCACGACACACTGGAGTCATGCTTCTTGTGAGTCATAGAACAATGCAACATTCTCAATGGCATTCTCAGATGGCTACTCAGAAAACGTAGTACTGAGCAGTCATCTTGGAATGGTATTACGCATGTTTGTGAACAGATCCTAAATGGCCAAGATAATGCTTTTAAGCTCGGCAGTGCCATATACTGCACACAGAGAAGGTCTTTTGAGTACCCTTCTTGATTGTTTGAAAACAGGGCAACTCCTCCCAGCAGCATTGATTCCACACTGCACAGAACAATATACTTGAAAGATACCGAGTGTCTCCTTAAGAGGATCTCATTTGGAGGGAAAAACACAAAAGGGAAAAACAACCTCCTTTGGCAATCTTGTAACTTTTGACTGGAGATGAAAATAGAATTGAAGTAATCTGCAAGGCACCAAACTCTTCCTGACACCAGGAAGTAGAAATGAGTCAGGCAAATTGAAGAATAGATTCTAGAAAAATGATACAAACTGCTAAAAGCAGAAATCCTGAAAAAATAGAATCAAGGTGCAAAGACTGTGATGACAAATTGTGGAACAAATGTGTTTCAGCATACCTTGCTCGCTTAATGGCCTTCCTGAACTATGCTATGACACCACCCTTCCGTTTCTGCGCTCAATGCGGCTCACGAAAAACCCATCTGGGTGACTGCAAGTTCAGAGGTGCCTGAACAATCCAGATGATAAGAGCACCCAGCCATGAGCTAAGTGCAGTGTCTACCAAAGTGCGGCTGGTCAGTGCATGGAATGATGCTTCTTCTTCTAAATGCAGCTGGTCTCTGATAAACACTTGGTACTGTTCCTAGCATACATCTCAGCACAGATATAACAGGAAGCCATCTTGCAATAGCAAACCAATGATTGACAATGAGTAATGCCATTCCAAGACAACTGCAAAGTATGTGGTGCACTGCAGATTAAAAGATGAGCTAACTGAAGAAGAACAAATGGCAGACCAAGGTCAAGCATATCCAGTCCACTTGTATAATATATTAGAAAGTGGTGCAATCACTTCCTGCACCCACCATCCGGAGGTGCCAGTAGTAGCCAAATTTTCAAGAAAAATGGAAGGTGCACTAGTTGTGGAGTCAATCAAGCAAGTGAAAATCTGTTCCAAATTACTTTTTTTATTCAGTCAATCTTTAAAACTGGCACACAGCCAACATGTTTCATTCCCAATTTTGCCAGAGGGAACTTCGCCAGGGCTGTAACATTATAGACAAAACATGACATCAATAACACATTAACAAACATCAAAAAGACATTAAAAATTTCAGACAGCCCACAAACTCATATAACAAAACCTCACATAAATATTACATACATCAAATGAACATAAGGAAGACATCAATAAAGCCTCACAAATAGAAAAACAAAAATTGTTACATAAAAATACAAACTACACAATTTCATATCAAATATAAAAACTTCACAAGCGAGAACAACATTTTTTGTGTACAAAGGGAGAATTTTTATTTTTTTTTTAAATATCAAAATGCATAACATAGCCATATCGCAAAAGGTGTGAATTGGCCAAGTCTATACAATAAAATGACCCTGCCAATTAATGGAACGGAAAAAACATTCTTCTTCCCCTGTCTCGTACATCTGAGCTGGGTAAGCGCCAAGATACTCCCTGGAGTGATAGTTGCGCTATAAAAGTGGATTTTACATTTACATTTACATTTACATAAGAATGGTTGTTTACCCCAGACTATAGAAAACAGTAACCCTATTGGTGAATGGGTAGTTCAGCTAGCAGGAGTCCTCGCCCAGTTTGCAAAGTAGTGAAGGGGTTGGTTATGCCCTTGAGATGTCCTCAGTGATGTCATGAGTGATGTCACTGACCATGTCATGAGTGATGTATTATGTGACGTCATCAGCAGAGCATTGAGGGCGCGCGAGTTATAGTTAGCTGAACTAACTATAACGGGGGAATTTCTATGGTCTTGTACGAGTGAAATGTCCAACTGACTATAACGCCCCTGAAACCTATGTATTTGTCAGTGAATTTCTAAGGTTTTTTAAATGCTAATTTCGAACTATAACGTGCCTGAAACCTATGTTTTTTTCAGTGAATATATATATATATAATTTTTTTTAAATTCTTTATTGATATTTCACAATTATATCCACATCAAAATAACATCAAAAAAGAAGAAAACAAATGTTATCCCCTCTCAACCTCCCCCACCTCCCCCCACCCCTCCCACGGCTAGCTACATATATTCCAAATGTCAGATACTGTCATTGTTTTATACAAAAAAAAAACCCTAAGGCAGAACAAACAAGAAAAGGAAAAGAGGAAAGAAAAGGGAGTAAAACAGAGCAGTATACAATCTGCTAGTTCATAAAATCATTATTATTCATTATTATTCATTTAAAGTTATCCAATTATGTAAAGGGGCCCATATTGCTAAACCTTTAGCTTTAATTTTACGGCCTTTCCTAGCATAAACAGCTTTTTCAAACTTATAAATTGCCAGTAGTTTCTCTAGCCAATAAAGGCCAGACAGAGGAGTAGAGTCCAGCCACTAGGTAGCTACGCATAGCTTAAATACTGTAGAGGCAATAAATACAAAAGTACGACTTGAGTTTAAAGAGAGGGGATCCCCTATCCCTAAAACAATCATCTGAGGACTAAGTTCAATTTCATATCCAAGTATACTTGCTAGAAAACCCTTCACACTACCCTTCAGAGTTTCAAGCATAGGACATGTCGCAAACATATGAATGATGTCTGCAGCTGGATGCTGACAGCGAGGGCAAGTAGAACCTATTTCTCTCCCCCATTTTGCAATCTTAGCTGGTGTTATGTATAAATTGAACCAAGTTTTAAAACATTGGATCTGCAAATTAGTTGCCATAAAAGATGTTTGTGCCATGTATAATGAGTTCTCGATAACCCCAGCTTCAGCCGCCAACCAATTTTGCCATCTATCTATGTGTTTACTAAGATCATCAGGAGTTAAATCATTAAGAATTCCATACAATCCACCCAGAGTACATGATTTTTTAAATAGTTCTTCCATTAATTGCATCTTGGAGAAGCCAGAGGACCAACCTGTTTTTTTACTCAAAAAATCTCTTATTTGAAGATATTTTAAAAATCGACGATTATCTAGCCCGAATTTATCTCTTAAAATGTCAAATGGTAACATATTGGGTCCAATTGTAAGATCTCCAATAGTTCGTATTCCTTTATCGTACCATTGCCTCATATATCCATCATTAAAAATATGAGGAAAAAGATTGTTTTTATATACAGGGGTATACACATTAAAGAGCCCAAGCCCAAGTTTTTTACGGACCGTAGACCACACCTTAAATGCACTTATGATAGTTTTAAATTTGACTCGTTTATAGTAATTGAAATCGACATGCCGTGAGAGACAGCCCTTAGCTTCAATTCCCAAAATTAATTTGAAAATAGGGATGGAGGAGTCATACCTCAATACATAATTTTTCTCATTAAGCAATAGTTTCATATTTTGTAGCATCGCAGCCCAGTGATATAATTGAAGATTCGGTACCGCCCATCTTCCTCTCTCTCTAGGCAAAGTTAATAGTCTGAAGGCTCGGCGCAGTCGGCAGTTTGCCCAAATAAATTTGGAAAAAAGTTGGTTCATCGATGCTAACCATGTTTTATTAAGAAGCAAGGGTATGGCTCTTAAGAAATATAGAATCTTCGGGAAAAAGATCATTTTAATAAGGTTACATCTCCCTACCAATGTAAGTTTTAAATTCTCTAATCGTCGAAATTCAATCTTAAATTTAGCATTCAAAGGATTTAAGTTATTCTCCATAATTTTAGACACATCAGCTGTGATTTCAACACCCAGATAAATCGCTTTTTGAACCACCCGAATATCATTAATTTGTAAACTACTACTAGTCAATATTTGAGATTTAGTCTGGTTTAATCGATCACCAGAGTATTTCCCAAATAGATCCGCTTCTTTCTCAATTTCCCGTAGGGCAATCAAAGGGTCAGAAGTAATAATAGCGAGATCATCAGCATACACCAATATTTTTGTGTTTCCCCCGACGTTCTGTACTCCAACGATCGAATTGTTGGCTTCTATTTTCCTGACTAGAGGATCTATGTAGAGCGTAAATAATAGTGGTGAACAGGGGCACACCTGCCGAGTCCCCCTTCTAATTAAAACTGGGTCCGACATTTCTCCCATGATAGAAATGCGGGCCGTCGGAATACGATACATAGACTTTCAAGCTGTAATATATTTATCCCCCAGTCCTCTATCCCTTAGGGTTGCCCATAAGAAGGGCCAGGAGACCCTATCGAACGCCTTCTCTGCATCGAGAAGGATGAGTCCGATAGGTTCCCCTGTAATGCCGGCAACATCAAAGAGGGTAATGACCTGTTGGATGTGATCTATTGTGCTACGTCCAGGCACAAACCCATGCTGTGCTGGCAAAACGAATCCCTTAATTAGAGTTGCCAAGCGACTAGCCAATATTTTAGCATATATTTTGTTATCACTATTTATTAAAGTAATCGGTCGATATGAAGCCATTTCACTGGGTGGTTTTCCCTTTTTGGGGAACACCACAATATTGGCATTCTCCCAAGAGTTAGGGACCGCCAAACCATTCTGGGCGTTTAAAAAGACATGTTGCATTATTTCTAATAGTGATGAAGAATTTTTTTTATAGAACTCCCCAGGAATAGCGTCTGGTCCCGCAGCTTTACCACAAGCGAGCGAGCTAATAGCATTCTGAATTTCTTCAATTGTAATTGGAGATTTAAAAATTATTCGATCTTCTAGACTTAAATTTTCTGTTACTATTTTGTGTAGAAATTCTAACATTGCCTCTTCGTCATTGCTACTATCATCACAATAAAGTTTCTGATAAAAGCCATGAAAAGCAGCCCGAATTTCACTCGGTTCAGTGACCGGCCCTCTCCGCGGATCTTTTATTAATGGTATGTTTCCATGGGTTGTTCGCTGTCTTGCCTGCATCGCCAAAACATGGCCTACCTTTTCCCCACATTCATATAAGCTTGAACGCCAAGCGGTGTATTTTCCTGCTGCTTTGATTGCTGATATTTCTACAATCTTAGATTTAATAGTGGCAACTATATTCAAAGCCTGATCTATTCCTTGTTTGTTAATAGTGGCCTGAATCAATTGTGTTTCAGCTGTAGTCAAGTCTTGATATTGTTCACATAAAAACCTCTTCTCTTTTGATTGTGCAGCCCACCCATACCCAGTCGTCTCCCCTCTAATCCCAGCTTTTAGTGTATCCCAAATTATCTCCATAGATGCACTTCCTTTATTCTCTTTTATAAAACGAGGAATCCACTCTAATGTATCGTATAATAAGGCTCTATTGAACGTCCAGCGAGAGATTGGAGATTCTCTAGTTTGTAACGGAATTTGTAAAACTAGCGGGTTATGATCTGACATCACCCGAGGATATTTCTGTATACTAGATTTAGCTAATATTGCATGGGTTACAAAAAAATAGTCAAGCCTAGCATGAGTCTGATGCGGGGCAGAAAAAAACGTATAACCCATATCATGTGGTTTGAGCTTAGGCCACGCATCAAAAAGGCCATGACTATGGCATAGATTAGACAGAGCTTTGAAAACTTTAGGTTTACGTCCTGAATAAAATCTTCCACCAATTATTCAATTTTTGTTGCTCAAATTAATATTAACATCCCCGCAGACAATGATAGGGAGAGGCCAGCCCACCAGTTCAATATTCAGCCAATTAAGTAAAGTCGGATCATCTAAAATCGAGCCTAACAAAGAGCATAAAGTAAAAGTGTGACCCTCAGTACAGCATTGAGTAATAACCCATCTACCATATGAATCCGACTTAGAGCGGGCAAACCTTAAACCTGAATTTTTCTACCCCATAATGGCCACTCCCCTAGTGCGGGTCCCCTGCGTAGTAGCTGAAACTAAATTATAACCCGTTAATTTGTTAATCTTAATCCTACTAGCTTCAATATGAGTCTCTTGAAGACAGATAATATCTGCCTTTAAATATTGTACTTCGATATCAATCCTACGTTTTTTCCGAGGATTATTCAAGCCACAAATGTTAATAGAAGCTATCCTTAATTTTTTTAATACCATATAAAATGTATCATCGTAACCATTCTGCTTTCTGTTTTCTCCCTATTTAAAATCCATTCCCTAGAGATTGCAAATTCTGTCCTTTTCAGTAAGACCAATACCATAGCTACGCCGTCCCCCCTCCCACCCCCAACCCCTGGCAAAAAAGGTCTCGAGGCCCTCATGATGCCTCCTGTGTAGAGTAGTTGCCCCCACCGCACATCTGTCGCTCCCCCGAAATCAAGAGAGAAAGAAAAAAAAATACAAGAAAACCCCCCGTCCGCGCCTCCCTAGACTGTCGCCACTCTAGTGCTATACATTCAAAAATAAACATTTTTAAAGCTTAGATAAGGGCCCAAATGTAAGCAAAAAAAGAGGATTTGTTGTTCGAATCTTCCTCAATATCCCTCTCAGCCCCCCTTGATGTCTTTCAAATATTCTTGGGCTTGAATATCTGAATTAAATATTCTGATAGAGCCCTTATAAATAGTCTTAAGTTTTGCGGGGCTGAGTAGGAAGGCCTCTGCTTCTATTTTTTGGAAAGGAGAGATCAGTTGGCGTAGCCTCCATCTTCTCTCTACCGTAATATGACAGAAATCTGGTTTTACAAAAAAAGAAAGACCCTCTGCCGAACATCGAGATTCAGGCCTAGCTTTGTCAAACACCGCTTGGCGTAATAAAAAATTGCCAAAAAAAATGAATATGGCCCTAGGCTTATCATTAGAGTCATGCCTCTTCTTCTTGAGCATGAGGGGGAAGCGATGCACTTGTTGGATTTCCTTCTCCCAATCCCACTGCCCAAGGTCGGGAAAGCCTCCTTTCATCAAACGCAGCACAAAGCCTCTGATATCGTCCCCCTCAGCGTTTTCAGGGATGCCTAGTATCCTTAAATTATTACGACGCTGACGATTTTCAAAATCTTCAAGCTTCCACATAACGTCATTCATGCGTGCCTCATTTGTAGAGCTTTGCTTAGCAGTTATCTCCGCACTTGTTTCTAGCGTTACCACTCATTCATCCAACACAGTTGTCCTCTCTGCTATCTCAGTGCAAGATTTATTTACTTTGCGTATTGCACCCTGAAGTTTCTTTGTTGCGAGATGAGCTCGTTTATGTTCCATTCTTGCCTCTCCTTGCATTTGCTTCAAGGTGTCATAAATCAGCGTCATAGACGGAGGTAGATCATTGACTGAGTTATCAGCTGTTCTAGCAGCCTCAATACCTATGTCATCTTTATCCCCCAATAGCTGAGTAGTTGAGTAATCCCATCTAAGCTGGTCATGATCCGAACCAGAGCGCCCTAGTTCATAGGCAGTTCCATTGTCCTTAGCTTTCCTCCTTTGCTTAAGTAGAGAGGGGATATTTTTTGTGTGCTTGGATTAGAAAAAGAGCTATCGGAGTCAGTTTCAGAGTTTTCCGAAATGTCGCTAATGTTAGACACCTCCGAATCTTCATTCAGTGAAAATAATTTTTTCCCTACCCTCCTCTAGCGTAAAATTAGGCAACATTTTGGCAGAAACAGTTAAAATCTCAATTTGGCCCATGTCTTTATCGCTGTGCATGTTGCTGTCATTATCATTATCATTATTTATTGCAATTGCCACCCCCTCATTGTCCATACTCGCAAGGCCTCCCGGGCTCGCAAGGTCTGCCAGCAGAGAACCAGAGCCAATCACATTCATAATTACCGATTTATTAATAATATTAGTTGTAGTACTCACAATATCTCTGGCAATGTCCTCCTCAGTTATCTCAGTTATTTCATTTATCTCCTTGGCTCCACCATTGACTCCTCCATTTTGTAACTGCTTTTCAGAAGAAGCAATTAGCATCTCCTTCCCTATATTTTTTGATTTAGTGGAATGTTTGCCCAGACCTGAAACGATTCGCGGGATCACTCTCTGCTTGGCCACCTCCGTTACTTCATTAAGGGATTGATCTCGTGATTTGGACTTCATCTTTTCCCCCAGATTTCAAGATGTAGTAACTGTGGCAGTGTCTCCATTGTTGTTTCCGCTGACAGTTTTCCGTTGAGCAAGTCGTCCCGCTGCGTTTTCAGCGCCGGGCTTATCTCCCTGCTTATCTCCATGGTCCTGCCTAGTCTGCTTGGGCAGCATGTTGAAACCGCTCAGCGTCCTCCACACTAGCGCCGCTCCAAGCACCTTTGGAACCGCCCACAGCGAATTGCCGAAAAACCAGATGAGACCATGTTTAGTTTTTTTGTAAAGCAAATTGCGTCCCCGCGTTACCGCTACGAGTATCCAGCTCCCGCATTCCATAAGACCATCGGGGAGGTTAGTGAGGGGAGGTTTTCAAGCCATCAGGAGCGTTTCAGACGTGCGGCGTCCTGCAGCACTCACACAGCCACCATCTTGCCAACCTCAGTGAGTGAATATATATATATATATATTCATTATACTATGTATACATGTGAAAATGTCTCGGTCCGCCTGTTTGCCTTGGTGGCACAGGAAAAATGGGTGGAACTGACGTCAGCATGCCAACGAGGTCCTCTTATGGCTCCGATGATACGGTGTCGCGAGCAGAGCCGTGCTATTATGACGTCCTCGTCGATGTGGGAGAGCTAGGAAATAATTTCCGTGGAATGCTGGTGCAGGGGATATTCACCAAAGTGCTCAGGCTAGTCTTTTGGGAGCAACTGTTTATGTTGCCACTCCAGAAACCGAAACCAGTGATCTGAGGGCAGAGGCCCTGCAGATGGCACACGAGGTGGGGTGCCCAGTCTTGTGCACCGGCGAGGCAGCAAAGTGACAAGCACCACAACCCACAAAAAAGGTAACAATGGCACTGAATAACACAGGATCTTCTCTTTGTATCTGGCAGGAACAACAAAGTTAAAAAGCCCTAGTACCAAAATGTAGAAATAGTGCTACAATGGTCTTCAAGAGGACCTGTCATGCCGCTTCTGCCTCCCGTACCCTGGAGGTGGCACATGGCTCACGCGGTACGGTCATACTGTGGTGGGATGTACACTCGTTGACCTCTCATGGCACTATTCCACACTTCAGGGAGGACGCTTTCCATTAACTATGCTTTCTGATGACATGTCGCCTCGGCCCCGTCCAACAACAGAACTCCTTTAGATCCAAACAGACTCTTCCACTTTCTCACCGAAAGTGAAACCAGGCCACGTGGACACTTTCACAATACAACAGCTGGGAATGCACTTTTCGGTAAAAAAACACATTCCTTCCTCCTAATTAATCAAATAAACGTCTCACTGAAGAACAGGGGCCAGCTTCGATCGGTAAACAGCCGTTACAACAACTTTTTTACTTTGCGATACCATTACAACGCATGCATTACCACGCATGCGTTGTACTTCGCGTAGTCATTACTACACATTTTTTTATAACGCATGGACATTTACCATGCATGCATTTACAACAAATTTTGCTGTAAAGGTATGTATGGTAAATGACCATGTGTTCTAAAAAAAAGTAGACAATCCACGTTGTTGTAAGGAAAGAGAGGCTGTTCCGTTTCCTCACAACAACGTGCACCACCCCGCAGAGACGACGTGAGGCAGATATCACGAGGAGAGAGGAACCACGAGGAGTGTTTTTTTTTTCTTCTAGGGTTTAGAGTAGTGCAGTGGTGTTTGGGTAGTGTAGGGGGTTGTGCTGGGGGCAGTGTTTTAGGATTTAGGGTAGTGCAGTGGTGTATGGGTAGTGTAGGGGGTCATGCTGGGGTAGTGATTTAGGGTTTAGGGTAGTGCAGTAGTGTAGGGGGTCGTGCTGGTAGTAGTGTTTTAGGGTTTAGGGTAGTGCAGTGGTGTATAGGTAGTGTAGTGGGTCGTGCTGGGGTAGGGGTTTAGGGTTTAGGGTAGTGCAGTGGTGTTTAAATAGTGTAGGGGGTCATGCTGGTGGTAGGGTTTTAGGGTTTAGGGTAGTGCAGTGGTGTTTGTGTAGTGTAGGGGGTCGTGCTGGGGGTAGTGTTTTATGGTTTAGGGTAGTGCAGTGGCGTTTGGGTATTGTAGCGGGTCGTGCTGGGGGTAGATTTAGGGTTTAGGGTAGTGCAGTGGTGTTTGGGTAGTGTAGGGAGTCGTGCTGGGGTAGTGTTTTAGGGTTTAGGGTAATGCAGTGGTGTTTGTGTAGTGTAGGGGGTTGAGCTGGGGGTAGTGTTTTAGGGTTTATGGTAGTGCAGTGGTGTTTGGGTAGTGTGGGGGTAGTGCTGGGGTAGTGTTTTAGGGTTTAGGGTAGTGCAGTGGTGTTTGTGTAGTGTAGGGTTTAGTGCTGGGGGTAGTGTTTTAGGGTTTAGGGTAGTGCAGTGGTGTTTGTGTAGTGTAAGGGGTAGTGTTTTAAGGGTTTAGGGTAGTGCAGTGGTGTTTTTGTACTGTAGGGGGTTGTGCTGGGTTCTAGTGTTTTAGGGTTTAGGGTAGTGCAGTGGTGTTTGTGTAGTGTAGGGGGTCGTGTTTTAGGGTTTAGGCTCGTGCAGTGGTGTTTGGGTAGTGAAGGGGGTCATGCTGGGGTAGTGTTTTAGGGTTTAGGGTAGTGCAGTGGTGTTTTTGTAGAGTAGGGGGTCATGCTCGGGGTAGATTTAGTGTTTAGGGTAGTGCAGTGGTGTTTGTGTAGTGTAGGGGGTCGTGCTGGGGTAGTGTTTTAGGGTTTAAGGCAGTGCAGTGGTGTTTGGGTAGTGAAGAGGGTCGTGCTGGGGGTAGTGTTTTAGGGTTTAGGGCAGTGCAGTTATGTTTGGGTAGTGTAGGGTGTCATGCTGGGGGTTTTGTTTTAGAGTTTAGGGTAGTGCAGTGGTGTTTGGGTAGTGGAGGGGGTAGTGTTTTAGGGTTTAGGGTAGTGCACCCAACCAGCCACAATATCCGTGGACAAAGGGGATCCTAACTCTTTTGAACTCTCCGCCAATTGAATAATTTGGGTCAAGGGCCCTACCACGTCCAAGACCTATCAATTCCTTTCTTGGGATCCCTCATATACTTGGAGAAAAAGGTACATAGTTTCTCATCAATTTCAAGTGTGTGTGCCACCTTCCTCTTCCTTCAGTGAGGGCCTAGGGTATTCTCCCCTCATCCTATTCCTGACCTCCCTTTCAAGGGGTTGATGGATTTTCCCCGCCACATACTCTGCCACTTTGGTGTCAGAGGACCACTCCGCCGACCTAGGATGGTAAATTTGGGTAGGCTCGAACATGTCCAAGTGGACCCTGTCCCCAACCCAGGACTGAGAGGAGTGGGACTCTGGATGCCAGGGACGCCCCGAGTCCTTATTTTCATTGGAGGAGAAATCGTCCTCCGATACACCCTCTCCCTCTAAGGGAAACCCACCATCGGGGTCTACAATAGTGGTGACAGCGTCGCAATATTCTCCGGACTCCTCCTCCCAGCAGGGTGCATGTTTTAGCGTTCGCGCACTCTTGAGGAAGGTCTCCGTAAGTTTATCAAATCCTTCCAAGTGCCCCGCGTTATGCTTAACGGCCCTTTTATTCCCCATCTGGGAGCTACTGGGACCCGCCACCACCAGATCTGGGTCACTGAACACCCCAGGTATGCTTTTCGCCAGCTTATCAACCTGATCCCTAAGAGGAGCCAGCGCCCTAGAAATAGCCAGAGAGAGGGCTTGGTCCACTGTTTGAGGGAGAAGTTGGGGGGGCCATTCCTCCTCCACTTCCTGGTAGGAGGAGTAAAAATGGTCTTCTGGAGAAGACATGATAGCAGAGGGTGTGAGCACAGAACAAATGCCCTTAAAATCCTTAAGGCAGCCCCCTCGCCGGTGCTCCAACAGCTGAGGCACAATAACAATTACCACCACTAGGTGGTGCTGGTCACTAACGTGGCCGTGTGGGGAAATCACCGCGTAGCGGTGTCAAAATTAGGCGAGGGTTGGTCGGGAATCAAGCGGACACTAAAGGAGTGACCAAATTCCCAAACGCACGTAAAGACCAGCGGGAGCGCTCGATGGAGCTGACTTGCTAGGACCAGACGTGCCTGACAGGATCTCACCACACGCAGAGCGCACAGCGGGAGAAACTGCGAGGGGGAGAACGCTCTCGGGCAAGAGCCTGCTGTGCAGGGAATATGAAACAATACCAAGGCAATAATGCTAATAACGTGCACAAGAAACCGCTATACAAACAGCAACAACGTCAGATTAAGCCAAGAATGTAAGGAATGCACCTAACTCAGTGGTTCCCAAACTTTTTTGACCTGTGGCTCCCTTGACTTAATTGGCAGTTGGCCGTGGCTCCCCATCATGTCACTTTTTTTTTTACTGGTGGGAGAATGTAAGCACGACCTCTGGATTACTTCCAGTTTTCTCCCTGAAATTAATTGGGATGAAGCCGATGAAGTAGATTTAAAAATGTGTCTTTTTCTCTCCTACAAAAACCCTTTCCCTTCTTCTAGCTGTGGTTCACTGTTCCACTCAGAGATGCCCATAAGAAAGTGGGGGCATGGAAACCATGAAAGAAAAATAATGATGCAAATTAAAATTTCAAACAAGTTTAAAACAAAATACATAGAGACGTGATATTACATTTATTTCTATGTGCCACATACAAAGCCCAGGCGCATCAGAGCACTTCACATAACTTGGGAAATAACATACAAGAGAGAGCAAGAAGTAATAATACATAAGGCAGAATCAAAGCCAGAATGAGTAAGAATACAAATAAACACTGTTATGACAAATTATATACAACTCAACTCATATAGACGACAAAGAAGAATGTAAGAGTATTTCTCTCAGGGGAGATAAAACCATTACAAACCAGAAGGTGGGGCTGGGCGTGTCGATCGGACGAGCGCTTCCTAATCTAGTTACTGTTCCCTGGCAGACATTCTGGCTACTAGAGCTGCTCTATTCAAATAAATCGAAAATCAGACTTGGTTTTCTGTGAGGTGGGTGGGCAGGGGGTGGCATGCTGTGCAGCAACGCATTGAGAAGGGTGACTCCTGTGCATGGCACAGATATACTTTTAATGAGCTGATTTCATTTTGGTCTGTGGATTGTGATGGGAGGGCGGAAAGAGAGGTGAAGGGGAAGAGGAAATAGTGAGAGAGAAGTGTGCGTGAGAGAGATGGGGACGAACAAGGGGGCACAGGAGTGCACACATGTTCATAGCTACTGTACAAATCACAGATCTGTGAATCTTTCAAATCAGTGTGAGATTTTTTTAATGGGTGTGACACATTACGTTAGGATTGTGTGCAGTGTATGCTTGATTGGTGCATGTTGAGACCACGACTAGTGTGTGCTGTGAGCTTGTCTAGTGTGTACCTGTGGAGGGCTTGTCTCATCGGTGCAGCGGATCATGGATCAAGCAGCCTTCCCAGTGCCCTGTACTGCTTCGGCAAATACCTGGTAAAGGTGCTTGTGTAATGTGATGCTTAGAGAGCATTACTCAGGGTAAAAAACCCTTAGAGCCTTCTCTTTAAGACCCATGGGATGGTCTGAGCCATAGGCAACGCACCACCAAAAACCTCGCACAGCTAGAGTGAAGCAGAGGCCAATAGCAAGACTGGATTAGAAACCAACAGGTTTCAAGGCCTCCAGAAATGGTCTACGACGGATTTACCATGGAGGATGAGTGGATGGGTGTTTTTGTTATTTTATATGACAGAGGTTTGTACAGTGCTAAATTTTCATTGTTGTGGCATACTGCAGGAAAATGGAAACAAACTGCAGTTTGGAAGTGCACTGAGATGTGGCCATGACTCCTGGGTATGACAACAGCTTCACTCACTATCTCTGACTTAAACTAGAAAGAATTGCACAAAACTAGTTTGCTAGTGCTAGCTAGTCCATTATACAGGGATAGTTAGTAGGGGCCACCATATGCTGCCTCCTAAGCACTCTATCGATCAAAAAAGCGGGCCAATGTGCGGATATACAACTAGCATGCCGTGCAGCATGAAGGCATGGCAAAGGCAAGCCAAACTGCGCCCGTTCGTGCCTGGACATGACAAACTCGTGACGCCCCCCCCCAGCAGTCCCTGTATTTATGCTGGCTGCTGTTTCTGCACTTTGTTCATGATGTACTCGCACTCTACTCCTGTGAAGAAACAGCGCGCCGGAATTTACAATCCCTGGCCTAGTAGTGTGGAAATATACATTATTCAAAACCTGTTTCCATACACTAGGCCAGGGCTTGTAAATTCCGGTGCAGTGTTTCTTTCACAGGAGTAGAGTACGAGTACGTCACGAACAGCAGCCAGCATAAAAAAAGGGGCTGCTTGGACGTCATGAGTTTGTCATGTCCCCCTTCTTTGCAGTAAGGAAGCAAGGAGTATTACAACCAACCTGTGTAAAGTGTGAAGAAGAGGGTCCTAAGAGGCGCAGCACAACACGAGCAGCAATAACGCTCGAGGCTCGACAGACTGCTGTGCGCGGGTAAACAGAGAATACGTGAAAGCATGTTGTAAGCACGTATGGCGGCCCTGCGCTCTTGGGCCAAACCATAATTCGGGATTACACAGGTGGCATTTGTAACTCCCCCGTGTGTTGCGCTGCGTCTGGGTAATTTAAATAAGTTTGCTGCCTTCAAGCTGACCTGTGACAGGAAAGACGCATCATTTATTAATTGCGCACATTCACACAACTACAATGATTATATTAGAGAAGCTTCCTCAGCACACGTTATCTTTCCCACAACGTGCGCGGTGCCCCTGGCTACACTTAACGGCGCACCGGGTTGCCGCGGCGCCCAGTTTGGGAACCACTGACCTAACTGATGAGCAGTGAAGAAAGAGGAAGCGGAAGGGACGTCACAATATTATATACGATGGACTGTGATATGATTGGACTATAGTTGCCTTGGAGACTACCCCCCTAATGGTTCGTGGGTTGTGTAGTCTTTTGTTTAATGATTGTTGTATTACGTTTTCTTTGAACTGCTATGCAAATAAAGTGAGGAAAGATATGCATAATCCTTGCCTCCATCCTGCAATAGAATTCATTAAACTTTATTCGATCTGATTTAGAAACATAGATCATAAAAGTGTACATAAAACCAGTAAATTCTCCTTCCTAATACAATACAGTGAGAATTAATTCAAACCAGTAGGTAAAAACGGGTGTTACAAAGCCCGGTTCAGAGAAACTTCAGGTTAACAGAATCGCAAAGTTCAATGTTTCGCAAGATCAATCTCATGTACTTCGTGCAAAATACACAATAAGGGGTCCAAGTAAGATGTAACGCTCCAATACCTGACCAGTCTGCACTATATAAAACTGCAGAAAAATGAAAAATGTTTTGCACACTTCTGTCATTGGGCTATATGTGGGCTACATCTGGGTGATATTTGTGCTACATTTGGGCTCTTTTTTCTCTGGTGGCCATTTTGGGAGACTTATTTGTTATGAGGTTTCCCAATTTCCTCATTTACTGCAGCCTCGTCAGTAGGAAATGCTTTCAGTTTTTTACTTTGATTCCATCAAGAAGACATTCAGATGTGTCACACATTTGCCATAAATTTAGAATGTTAGCACTCTAGTTGTTCATTAGATCACTGTAGTAAAGCTACTGCTCACCAGGGAGTTAACTGGAAGTCTACTGCTGGTATTGAAAGTCATTGTTTCAGTCTGCATGTCAGAATTTTCTAATGAAATAGAAGAGGATTTGAGATCTCACTTAAAACATGCCCTAAATTTTCTTTCTGCAACACTAACCATAATTTCTATGGCAAAATGAACCCCCTCATTTTGTTCCTTTTTAAAATAAATGTTTTAAGTGTTACCAGTTTATTACAATCAAGATGGCTTCAGGTGTGCTATAATTTTGTCATAAGTAAGACTGTTAGCGCTCTAGTTGTTCTTTAGAACACTCTGGGATGCTGCAGTAGAACACAAAGGCATCAACGGACTGGCTGCTCCTGTTGAAATATAACAGGAAGATATTTGAGATCACACTTGAAACATGTCCTAATTTTTCTTTCTACAGCACTAACCATAATTTCTATGACAAAATGAACCCCATCATTTTGTTCTTTTTTAAAATAAATGTTTTAAGTGTTACCAGTTTATTCCAATCATGATGGCTTCAGGTGTGCCATTCTTTTGTCATAAGAAGGCTGTTAGCGCTCTCGTTGTTCTTTAGAACACTCTGGGAAGCTACAGTAGAACACAAAGTCATCAACTGACAGCTCCAGTTGAAATATAACAGGAAGATATTCGAGATCTCACTTAAAACATGTGCTAATTTTTCTTTCTGCAGCCCTAATCATACTTTCTATGGCAAAATGAACCCCCTCATTTTGTTCCTTTTTAAATTAAATGTTTTAAGAGTTACCAGTTTATTCCAATCAAGATGGCTTCAGGTGTGCCATAATTTTATCATAAGCAAGACTGTTAGCGCTCTAGTTGTTCTTTAGAACACTCTGGGAAGCTGCAGTAGAACACAAAGGAATCAACTGACAGTCTCTGCCCTTGTTGGATGTACATGTTTTACTGAGAATGCCAGATTTCATTCTCACATGACTGAGAAATATAATGTGAATTTATAGAAAATATGCTCTCAGGTTAGCCTATAGATCACCTTCCAAACCTCTGTGGGAAAAGCATGAGAAAATATTTTTCTCTCAAACATGATTCATGATGTCCCAGCAGAAGGCTTTTTCACATTGGGAAAATCACCTTAGAACACACCAGAATTCCTAAAATGAGTATGATACCATCAACAAATGATTTATAATGTAACTAAAGTCTTAAAACCTTCTATTAGCTGCAATGCTTTTTAATGAGGTGCTATCATGTATATTGGTCCCAAGATGGCTGTCAACACTTCTTGGATGAAGTGCTGACAGCCAATCAGATCTCACGATGAGATGTGTGGTTAGGCTCCGCCCAGATATATGTAATTTTGATTTTGATTTTCTCAGGAACAACTGAACAGATTGACACCATTTAAGCAAAAGGTACGAGTCTGAACTGAGGACTACCTCTTTGCCAAATTTGGTGTAATTCCGTTCAGCAGTTCGGGCTGTAGCTGTGGCTAAAAGTCCTATGGGAAATTGCATGGGGAAAAACATTTTGGGACCCCCCTTTTTTCCCAGCCCCCGCTACACGAATCAACCCGAGACTTTCAGGATAGGAGCGGACCGGAGCTGACAAAAAGTTTTGAAAATTTCGCGAAGGTTCGTCAATCGACGCCAAAGTTATTGGGAATAGAATGTACCTACTGGTGCCCGCCAGTAGGTAATATATATATAAATATATATATTACCTACTGGCGGTCGCCAGTAGGTAGATATAGTTAGGACCTATTTTCCATTGGAAATCCGCATAATTCTATTTGGAATAACTTTGGCGCCGATTGACGAATCTTCGTGAAATTTTCAAAACTTTTGGCCAGCTCCGGTCCGCTCCTATCCTGAAAGTTTCACAGTGATTCATCAAGTGGGAGCCGAGAAAAAAGGGGGGTCCCAAAACGCGTATTCCCTATGCATTTTCCCATAGGACCTTTAGCCGCAGCTACAGCCCGAACTGCTGAATGGAATTACACCAAATTTGGCAAAGAGGTAGTCCTCAGTTCAGACTCGTGCCTTTTGCTTAAATGGTGTAAATCCGTTCTGTAGTTCCTGAGAAAATTACAGTTAAAAGTACATATATATCTATGGCCTCGGGGGATCCGCGCTCCCTCCCGATCACAAGCTGAATTTTAATTGGCTGCCAAAACTCTGAATCAGGAAGTGTTGGCAGCCATCTTGTGCCTCAGTAGAACAAAGGCACAAGAAACCCCCAAGAAAAAGGTGCAAAACGCGAAAAGGGGGCAGGGTAGAAACACCCTGACCCACTAGGCCTGTTCAGGGGGTCCCACAAGGACCCCCAAGGCCCCAAAAAAAAATCTTTTCTAAAAAAAATAAAACGGGAGGATGCGCGCTGGATGCGCGCATGCTGCCGATAGAAATTTTTTGTAGCATATTTGCTACATATGCTAATTTGCCCCCCGGGCCCCAAATCCCAGGGGCATATTGAAAAATTAGGTGTGGGGGGTCCCAATCCCCCCCACACTGCCCCGGGGACCGCCACCCCCTGGGGCACTAACATAAACTAGGCAGTGGGCTCACGGCCTCCCCTGCAGCCCCGGGGATCGCCACGCCCCGGGGCTTCTTTAAAATGGGTGGGGGGCTCTCAGGCCCCCCAGCCCCAGGAACCGCCACCCCCGGGGCAACTTTAAAATAGGTGGGGGTGCTATCAGGCCCCCCCAGCCCAGGGGACTGCCACCCCACAGGGCTTTTTTAAAATGGGTTGTGGGGCTCCCAGACCCCCCCAGCCCCGGGGACCGCCACCCCCGGGGCAACTTTAAAATGTGGGAGGGGGCCATGCGGCCCCCCTCCTGGAACCGTGTACAGGCCCTGGGGACCGCCACCCCCCAGGGCCGGCTCTTGCAGTGTCCCGGGGTGCCCACCCCAGGACACTGCTGTCTGCAATGGCAGGGCATGAGCCTCGCGGCTCCCAACCTGCCATTGCAAACTGCTTTGCAGTGATGTCACTGACCATGTCATGAATGATGTAATATGTGACATCATCAGCAGTGGATTGCGGGCGCGCGAGATGTAGTTAGTACAACTAACTATATCCGAGGAATTTCAATGGTTTTGTTCGAGTGAAATGTCCACCTAACTATAACACCCCTAAAACTTATTGTTTTATCAGTGAATTTCTAAGGTTTTTTAAATGCTAATTCCTAACTATATCAGGCCTGAAACCTATGTTTTTTTCAGATATATATATATATGTATATATATATAGATATCCACCTCTAGTTTGCCTCGGGAGAGCCCGACCTTCACAGTGCAGACAGTGACAGTGTATCAGGACGAGGCATCCTGAAAACATTCCACCAACTCTTCTCTCTCTTCAAATGAAGTACACCGGCACAGGTCATCTGGTGAAAAAATCGGTTTAATTCATGGAACCCCACAGTGCAGGGGACTCACACTCCCAATGTTTCTGCTCTCACAGGATCCTTGATCACGGGACTGAATCTCTGTATTTCAAATTATCACACATGGTTCTTTTAAACACGCAGGCACATTCTTTCAGCGGTGTGCAGAAAAATTGAATTTTTCAAAACCTGGCATGGAGAAAATAGCGCTGTGTTGAAAGTCAATCTGCTCAGTAGCATGAAAGTCAAAAACGCGAAATAATTTTCTTTCCACTGACAGTTATTCCATTAATGCATAATAAGGTGTCCCAAAAGCGCATTTAGTTTGAAAGTTCCAATTACTCCTTCAAACACGACACAGCCAGCAGTGGAAGGCTTCATCTGCTTCCCTTCCTCTCCACACACGAAAACTTCACTTTTCGGCGGCAAGCAGGTCAGGCTCCCACAATATCTCTCCACCTCTAGTTTGCCTCGGGAGAGCCCGACCTTCGCAGGGCACCCAGTGCATCTGGACGAGGCATCCTGAAAACATTCCACCAACTCTTCTCTCTCTTCAAAGGATGTACACCGGCACAGGCCATCTCGTGAAAAAATCGGTTTAATTCATTGAGCCCCACAGTGCAAGGGACTCACACTCCCAACGTTTCTGCTCTCACAGGAGCCTTGATCACGGGACTGAATCTCTGTATTTCAAATTATCCCACATGGTTCTTTTAAACACGCAGGCACATTCGTTCAGCAGAGTGCACAAAATGGGAATTTTCAAAACCTGGCATGGAGAAGATAGCGCTGTGTTGAAAGTCAATATGCTTAGTAACATGAAAGTCAAAAGCGCTAAATAATTTTCTTTCCACTGACAGTTATTCCATTAATGCATAATAAGGTGTGTCCCAAAAGCGCATTTAGTTTGAAAGTTCCAATTACTCCTTCAAGCACGACACAGCCAGCAGTGAAAGGCTTCATCTGCTTCCTTTACTCTCCACACATGAAAACTTCACTTTTCGGCGGCAAGCAGGTCAGGCTCCCACAATATCTCTCTACCTCGAGTCCGACCTTCGCTTCAAACGTTGTTTGATGAATCTTCGCAAAATTTGCAAAGCTAATTGCCCACTCCCTTCAGCTCTGTGTTGAAAGATTCGGGGTGATTCGGCATGCAGGGGCCGAGAAAAAGGGGGCTCTCAAACGCTTTTCCTCTATGTTACTTTCAATAGGAAACTATAGACACGGCTACAGCCCCAATTGCTGAAAGGAATTACACCACATTTGGCAAAAAGGTAGCTCTTGGTTCAGAAAGCACTCTTTTTGTTAAATGGTGTAAATCCATTTAGTAGTCCTGAGAAATTTAATTTTAAATATTTCTCAGGTATACAACTTGCGACATGGAGGATCCATGAATCCTCCCGCTCTCGTGCCGGCAATCTGATTGGCTGCCAAAGCCATCTTGTGACTCAGTTGAACCGAGTCACAAGGAAAAAAGTAAAAAAATGTTAAAATTGAGAAAAGTGGACAGGGAAGAATCACCATGACTACCCAGGCCTGCTCACGGACCCCCATGGCCAAAAAAGCATTTTTATTTTTTTAGATTTGGTGTTGGAACTGTAAATCCAGCCCCCAAAAAAATATGAAGAGTGGTCTCCAGGGCTTTGTTTTCTTTAAGCCCCCCGGCGTGCCAGGTCCCTGGGCCAATCAAAAATGATTTTGTGGGATCGGGCATGTGCCCCCTTACTTATAAAGAAGAAAGAAAGAAAGAAAGTGGCTGGGCCCGAGGGATGGGGTTCCATGGGCCAAAATCTGCCAGGGGAGGGGGAAGCATGGCCCCCTCCCATTTAAACAAAAAAAAAAACAAAGGCTCAGCCCCGTGGGATGGGGTCCCCAGGGCAGAAATTGGCCTTTTTTGATTGTTAAAAAAAAATGGGTCAGGCCTCAGGGGATGTGGTCCCCGGGGCCCAAAATGGTAAACGAATGGGGGGGGGGGGGGAGAAACAGCCACCCTTCCTAATATTAAAACAAAAAAACTCACCAGAGGCCCTGCCCCCTTTCTCCAATACTCTGCAAACGAGCCTCCTGGTGTGCTCTTGGTTGGGGGATGAAGTCTCATTCGCTGCTGAGGGTCCTTAGGGGCCAGCTAGTCCACCTGTTACCTCCAGTAAGTCCCACACAATGGGATTGCAGAGAGGTGGGCGAAGGCCACGTCCCTTTTTCCACAACTCTGCAAACAAGCCTCTCGACGTACTGCTGGTTGGGTGATGAAGTCCCCTGCTTGTTAAAAAATGAAAGGTTCTAGGGACGTTATAGTTACGAATTAGCATTTAGAAAACCTTAGAAATTCACTGAAAAAACATTATAGTTAGGCTGACATTTCACATGTACAAAACCTGTGAAATTCAGCCGCTATAGTTAGATGATCTAACAATAACTGACACCCCCGCATGCACTGCTGAGGATGTCCCTTATTACATCACTCATGACAAGGTCAATGACATCACTGATAGTGATGTCACATACCCAGTGGCTAGACATTTTAGCAAGGAACACCTTAGCAATAGGGACCTCTGGACTTTTTTTTGCATTGACCATGTGTCTGTCAATCCAATGGGAGGTGACATAATTTCAAGACTCAGGAGACTTGAATCACACTACATAATTAATTTACAAACGAATGCCCTGCAAGTCATGAATAGTAGCGAGGGACTGTCGGTTCACTTGGGGGAGTGATCAGTTATTTATCTCACCGGACTGTGGCAGGAAGGACTTCATTAGTAGACCCTCCCCTCATGATGTTTCCATTCCCTTCTCTTCTTTCCTTTCCTTCTTTTTGTATTTAGCCTCTTATCCTTTAATTGATGAATTTGTTATTCTCACTTTCTTCCTTCCCCTCTTATGGTTACATAGGACACAAAAGAAGTCTACATTACTTTTCAGCGCCAAGATTCAAATAATTCAATTGCACCAGTTTAGGTGATGCAGGTGACACAAGTCCATACAGGGCAATAAAATAATGGATGTGAGTATATAGTGGACCAATATGAATTATGCTTGTTCATTATTATTGATACAATAGAACATTGGTGTAGTAACACACACACTGACATTGTAATCGCTGAAAAGGTTGCATCGATTGTATATAACATCATGTTAAGATGTCACCACAATGAAAATAATAAGTGGATTTTCCTGCCCGTTTTTTATGTTGATGAATATATGTATGATAAATGATGGCCACTTCTGGCGCACCCGATGACACAGAGAAAGGCGACTGCCGAAATGCGTTTTCACACTAGTTCAAAAACATAATAAAAACTACGAACTCACCCCAGCAAGTGCCTCTCATTGGGATTTATTGCCTAAAGGGACTAGGGAGCTACTATATATATATCCCTGGGGCTGTGGGAGCCCTCGCTTCATTTAAAAAAAAATGTTCGTCTGGAGTCACGCTGGGTGCACGAATCTGGCCCAAAAGTTTTTTAAAATGCTTTTTTTTGCTCTGGGTGTCTCTGTTGGACCCCCTGACCAGGCCTAGGGGTTCAGGGTGTTTTTATCTTGCCCTCTTTTCTTCTTTTTAATTGTTCCTCTCGCCTTTTTTCTTCTCCCTCGGTACCGAGTCACAAAATGGCTGCCAACACTTCCTGGTTTAAAGTGTTGGCAGCCAAACAGAGGCAAGCTCGTGCTCGGGAGGGCTCAGCCAATCAGATCTCACAATTCTCAAATATCGATATCTGCAAATCTTAAATATCTCAAAAACTACTGAACAGATTTACACCAGTTAAAAAAAAGCCTGCAAATTTAGTGTCATTCCGTTCAGCAGTTCAGGCTGTAGCCATGTCTAAAGTTTCCTACATAAATTAACATGGAGAAAACACATTTTGGAACCCCTATTTTTCTCGGCTTCCGCTTGACGAATCACCACGAAACTTTCAAGATAGGAGTTGACCTGAGTGGCAAATCAAAAAACGCTTTTCCTATTGAAACTAGGTTCTAACTAGTTCTACCTACTGGCTACTGCCAGTAGGTAATATATATATAAGTGTATATTATTTTTTTTTCACTGAAAAATAAAAAGGTTACAGGGACGTTATACTTAGGCTCAGATTTCACTCGTACAAAACCATTGAAATTCAGCAGTTATAGTTATCTAAGCTAACTATAACTTACGCCTCCAGTGCACTGCTTATGACTTCACATATTAGATAACTTATGACATGGTCAGGGAAATCACTAATGACATCTCAAATGACATCAATTATGACATCTCTGATGACATCATCTACATTATCACTCACACCCCATACAACCTCTCATAGGTTCACTCACAAACCACACAACTACTCACAGTAACCCCTCATGTTACCTCCAGTAAATCCCACACATCAGAATTGATGAGAGCTCATGGGAGGCCTCGCTCCCTTTCTCCATTACTCTGCAAATGTACCACCTGGCACACTACTTGTTGGGGGATGAAGTCCCCTTTCATGCTAAGGTTCCTTGGTGGCCAAGAACCCCTCCTGTTACCGCCAGTAAGTCCCACACTGCAGGACTGCTCAGAGCTCATCTGAAGCCCACCCCCTTTTTCCACCACTCTGCAAATGTGCCTCCTGACACACTACTGGTTGGGAGTGGCTGCCCAGATGAAGCAGTCGTTTTTTGCTTGCTCCCTCCTGGCGGGAGCAATTTGAGTTTCCCTGCCCACAAGAACATGGGCAGGAGAACTTTCCCACCACACTAGAGCATTGTAAAGCTCCTGCTGGCAGGAGCACACATGCCTTCCCTATCTGCTCTCTTTTGGACAGGGAAACTGCTATGTCCTGGGAATGGGCTCCTCGGGATGTGTTAGTGAGCTGGTTCTGGGGTGCTGGAGGGTGCATCCCCCTTCCCTTTCAATTGGTGTGTTGGCCCTGGGGATTGGGTCCCGGAAGACTTCTCAGGCTCAGGGAGGGGACCACATGCTCACCTCCCATTTCTAATGATGTCAGCCTTGGGGTATGGGGTCCCCTGTGTCTCCCAGAATCTTGGGAAGGTGGGCATGCACACCTCCCCTTAATATTAAATAGCTAGCACTGCCCCCTAGGCCCTGGCCCGCTCTAGGTACCATGTGGTTTTAAAAAATACATCTTGCGATGGATTCATGGATCCTCTGCAAATTTGCTCAAAATGTAAAAAAAACTTAGGGCCCAAGAGCAGGGGTCTGTCTGGGACATCAAGCCTATGGGGGAGGGGCATCTCAACTTTGTCCTCTTAAATCTACATTCTCTTATTTTAACAGGACTTGGGA
The DNA here is from genome assembly GCF_964204655.1 of Triturus cristatus. Taxonomy (NCBI): domain Eukaryota; kingdom Metazoa; phylum Chordata; class Amphibia; order Caudata; family Salamandridae; genus Triturus; species Triturus cristatus. Next base: position 476,220,859 of record NC_140587.1, on the reverse strand, counting down.
TGCCACCACATCTTGTACCGCTAGGTGTACCCTTGGACCTCTTCATGAAAAACAAATCAGTGCCGCCACCAGAGCAGCCAACCATCAAATACATCTTTAAGGAAATGAAAAGCTTTCAGCAGTGATGTCATTTGAGATGTCATAAGTGATGTAACTTACCATGCCATCTGTGATGTAATATGTAAGGTCATAGGCAGCGCATGGCAGGAGCGTAAGTTATTGTTAGCTCACGCAACTATAACTTATGAATTTCACTTGTTTTGTACGAGTGAAATGTGAGCCTAACCATAACGTCTATGTAACCTTTGGTTTGTTCAGTGAATGTCTATGTTTTTTAGACTGTTTCCTAACTATAATATCCCAGTAACCTTTAGTTTTTTCAGTGAATTTCGATGTTTTAAAAAAATATATATTTCCTGTCTGTAACCTGTAAACTTGGAAAAATGAGTCAGTGAGTGAGAGCAACATCTCAGTGAGTGTGTGACTCAGTGTGTGAGTGTCTAAATGGGTGTGTGACTGGGTGGGTGAATGTCTGAGTGGGTCTGGGTGTACCTGCATAAGTGTCTATCTAGGTATATGAGTGGGTATGTGAGTGTCTGACTGGGTCTGTGAGAGAGTCCAGGAGTGTCTCAGTAGATGCATGAGTGCCTGAAGTAGTGCCTGAGTGTGTCTGTGAGTGGCTGCATGAGTATTTGAGTGAGCCTGTAAGTGAATGCATGAGTATCTAGGTGGGTCTGTGAGTGAATGAATGAGTGAGTGAACATATGAGCGGTCTGTGAGTAGGTACAGGAGTCTCTGAGTGGGTCTGTCAGTGGGTGTATGAGTCTCTGAGCAGGTCTGTGACTGAATGTGTGTGTGTTTAAGTGGGTCTGTAAATGTGTGCGTGGACATCTGAGTGGGTCTGTGAGTGGGTACAAGAGTCTCTGAGTAGATCTGTCAGTAGGTGTGTGAGTCTCTGAGTGGGTCTGTGATTGAATGTGTGTGCATCTAAGTGGGTCCATAAGTGAATCATTGAGTGTCTGAGTGGGTTTGTGAGTCATTGTGTGAGACTCTGAGCTGGTCTGTGAGTGGGTGCATGAGCCTCTGAATGGCTCTGAGAGCAGGTGTGTGAGTCTCTGAGCGGGTCTGTGAGTTGGTGCCTAAGTCTCTGAGTAGGTCTGTGAGTAGATGAGAGAGAGTATGAATAAGTGGGTTCATGAGTGTCTGACTGTCTCAGTTCATCTGTGAGTGGGTGCATGAGTGTCTGAATGGGTCTGTGAGTGGTTGTGAGAGTGGATGCATTAAGTCCTGAGTGTGTTCTGGCTATTTTCTGCTTATTTCCTACCTTTTTTCTGCTAGTTTTTGACCTTTGTTTTGCCTTTTTTTGTTAGTTTCTGACCTCTATTTTCCCTCTTCCTGCTTGTTTCAGGCCTCTATTTTGCCTCTTGCTACTCATTTCTGATCTCTATTTGGCCTCCTTCTACTTGTTGCTAGCCTTTATTTTGCCTCTTTCTGCTTGTTTCTGACTTCTAGCTTGCTTTTTTCTGCTTGTTGCTGATCTCTATTTTCCTGTGTTTTTCCTCATTTCTGACCTTTATTGTGTATCTTCTTTCTTGTTTCTGACCTCTATTTTGTCTCTTTGTTAAAGCAATGTTTCCATCTGTTTTCCAACATGCATATTTGCATGCAGGCAAACAGATGAAAACTCTGCTTTCTGCAAGCCGGATCTGTTGGACTGCAGCTTTCAAAATGCGTAGTTATGTTTGCTTTTCATCTCCCACCAAGCAAAAACAAACAGCTACCTCCCAAGGGTGGGCACCTCGGAAGGTATCAGGAGCCATGGACAATAAATGGCCCAGGAGGCAGCATGTCCCAGTAATAGAGCCCAGGGGAGTTAGTGGTCCACGGGTCACCATGGGGGACATGCAGGCCCTGCTGAATTAATTTGACCTGCTTTGTCCTGGGGAGGATGCGATCCCCAGGCCATACGTGAGCTCAGTGGGACCCCCACTGTCATGTAGTTCCTATAAATCTACATAGGATCTGCATGTTTAGACAACATAAGCTGTAAGACTGGTGACTAGACTGATTCCAAACACCCCCACCAGATATGTTCGCCTGTATACCAGCTAGCTCACAGTGCCACTATGAACTCCTCTTACCAAGGAGAAAATAATTTCGGGCAACTCTCGAACATGACAACCTTGATCCCTCAGGGATCATGGAAATATTACAGTAGTACTATTTAGACGTTTATTAGTTTAGACGTTTTCAATAAGCGTTTATTGAGCCAGTGTCATTCTAGTTTAAAATATGTGTGCTGCAACAACAATAAGACAGAAACAGATATAAACAATTATAAGCATCAAAAGAGTAAATCTATGGTAGATTTCTACCATATTGCTAAAACAATAAATATATGCTGGTATATAGATACATGACAGGAAATATACGTACTCCGACGATGCTAACCCTAAATAGATGTATCAAAATGTACCTAACATGTATGTAGGTGTAGAGCCAAGAATTCCCTTAGGAAAAAGCCAAACCCATTACCTGGTGTGAGAAAATGAAATACCCCATCTTGGTATCGAACAGACACCCTGAAAGGGGCTTGAGCACCTGCGTGCAGGAACCTCAGCGTCTCGTGTCAGTGTGTCAGCATGGAAGTCTTTCTCCTCTGCCTGTCCCAGCAAAGATATGGTGCTTATATATACAAAAAAGGTACTCTCACAGGTCCTACCTTGCAGTGTCATGTCGGCTGAGGATGGCGATGGTGATGAACCTTATACACAGTTATTATGCAGAGATGGTAGTCCTGCTGTGGTTCTGAGAATCCTCATGCATAATAAATGAGGCTAGTTTTTGGGGAAAACCACACAACTTTTATGGAGCACCTAACTAGGTAAAAGGTCAGCACTAAAAACTGTTATGTAGTACAATGGAAGGGTAAATGTAGGTAAAAGGTTAGGAGACTATCCAGGCCTATTTTGGGGTACATTGCGATTCATAACACCACATACATATTATAAAGTGTCGCGGAGAGGTGGTGGTCACAGAGGCGTTCATAAGCCATAGAAGGGGTCCCGTGCACACCCCTACTTTATGTAATTGCTCATGCTCCCAGGACCAGGCCCACCTGGGGGCTTAACATTTAAGAAGCACAGGAGCTTGTGCTTCTTTTTTTGTCGGGCACTGAAGATCTTGCACGTCTATTACAGAAAACCCTTTAAAAATGCTTTTTTGCTTTGTGGGGGTCCCTGACTTCCCCAAGAGACCTATCCGTCAGGGTATTCCTACCCTGCCCCCTTCTCTATTTTTAATATTGTTTGTTTCCAAAATGTCTGCAAACACTTCCAGGTTGAAATGTTGGCAGCCAATCGCATTTGAGCACAGGGACTGTTGGATAGTCCGAGGATCCACGTCCCTAGATATAAAAATTAGCTTTTTTAAATTTCTCCAAACTTACTTAATGGATTTACACCAAATAACCATGACCACTCTTTTTGGGCCAAGAACTATCTTTCTGTTAAGTTTAGTGTAATTCAATTCAGCAGTTCAGGATGTAGTCATGTTAAATATTCCCTATGAATATGAACATAGGAAAAAAAAATGTTTACCCCCTTTTTTCTCAGTCTCTGCTTGGAGGATCATCCCAACACTTTCCATGTTCAACATGACTCAGTGTGACACTATTTTTGGAAACATTTGTGAAGATTCATCAAGCAGTGCCAAACATGTGGGCAATTAAAAAAACGCTTTTCCTATGGAAACATAGTTCTAACTATAACTACCTACTGGTCACCAGCCAGTAGGTGATATATATATGTATATACATACATATTCATATGAGAATAAAAGTAGGAAGGCATGCTTTCTTACTTTTAAATAACTATCTTTTTTCTAGCGGTTTAGCGGGCAATAACTCTACCAAATGAGTTTTCATACGAAAAAAACATGGGTTGCAATGATATGAACTAAAAACTATCTGAAGGTTTAATCACAGCCTGTTTGTCTTAGGTTTCCAATCAACAATAAATCACCACAAATTCATCTTGGGACCTACCACAAGCTGACTCTGTTATTTTTCAAAGAGCAATGTCAAAAGTACTTTTTTCTGCAGAGACAGAGTAAATATGAAAAACAGAGCTCCACTGAGCTTACACCAGGGTGCCATTTCTTTTTATGCCTCTTTTTTGGCTACTGTTTCCATGCCCGAGGAATACGCAGTGAGTGATGCAGCCTGTGGGAGAGAAAAAAAGCCCTTGCAACATGCTGCTTCTCCTTTTGTGTGTACAGATTTCTGTTATTTTAACAGGGGAAAGGACCTCGAAAACGGCCATGACAACAATACTACTAATTATCTTCTAATTTAATTAATTGTCCTATAAAGTACCTCTTTTGATTGCCACGGTAATATTGCGGAATGAGCCCTTGCTTGTAAACAAAAGACAACGGGTGGGAACAAAAATGCTTTCTATATTCGCTATTAATCTAAACATCAGAATCATTTAAATAGAATGCCTAGGTTCTAAGGGTTTGCAGGAATGCGTGGAAAAAATAAACAGTGAATGTATTAGTCTAGATTCTTGTGCAAACAAAGATACACAGAGGCATATTTATAAGCCCCTATTGCCACCACAACTTCACTTTCAGTAACGTTGTGATGGCGATAGGGGCATTGCCTTATTTACAAGGCAGTGTTAAGCCACACTGTATTTAGCGTGAAAGGGGTGGGCAATGGGTGTCACGGTGCGCTTCCACTGCAACACCCATTGGTTTTGACACTGTCTCCTATCTACAAGGGCAGTGTAAATAGGAGGCAGCACCAAAATTAAAATCAGGTAAAACCTTGTCTTAAACAGGCAAAACGAGGAGAAATGCTTTATTCCTCCTCCTTTTTGCTGTTTTCAAGGCAGCACACATGGAAACAGCAAATTGCCTATGATTGTTTATGTGCAGAAAGGTCCCCCTTCCTGCACATAAACCATCGTTTTAAAAAAATACTGTTTTGCAACTTCTATCTGTGCTGCATTAAGCAGCACACATAAAAGTTACAAAACAGCATTTAAAAATTGTTTATGTGGAGGAAGGGGGACCTTCCTGCAGATAAATAATCTTCCCCCCAAATGCAGACACCCTTGTGCAAGGGTGCCCATATTGGCACTAGGCAGCTGAACTCAGGGCCAGTGCTAGGGGAATCGCAGGGGTGCGCCTCATTCTTGTGAATACCAGCCAGGAGTGTGTCGTACTTTGAGGTATTTGTGGAAAAGTGAATGAGAAGTCAAAATCTGGGGTTGAACGTTAGTGAATGAGCACAATGTGGACCCTCCCCATATGTCACCTAGTTTAGTGATCCTCAGTAGGTCCCGTTTGCAGAAACCCTCTAGTCGTGTTCTAGCCAGCAACCTCGACAGAGAGTGTTCTGGCCCATTAGGCAGCCATCCCAATCCATGATATGATAGGCCCCTCAATATAAAAAATATTACCCTTGTAAACGCAGGGATTGCAAGAGGGAGAAAATGCCTAAACCCATCTAGACCCATTCCTCCAAGCTCCAGTTGGTATGCTGGATCGTTCCAACTGCCGAACAGTCAGTCATTTATAACCAGAAGATGGGATGATCACTAGCAAAGGCAAACCTCCACTGCAGCAATTCTGTAAACCGATCAGTGGCATTGAGCATGGGCAATTCAGGGGATGGCGGTGAACTCTGCTCCGCCAGTTGAGTTTGCAGAGTTTCCTCAACTCTGCGCTGCGCTGGAGTGGAGCTCGGCAAAAGAACTCTGGGACAGATTTACAAGCCCCTTGCGCTACTTTTGAGTCACTTTTAACATGGCGAAAGTGACGCAAAAGTGGCGCAAGAGGCTTGTAAATCTGCCCCTCTGATTCCACTGCGTAGCGGTTTGTCCCTCCGCCCACCCCTTAGTGGTCTTCTCCATTCATTGTTCCCAGAGCTTCCCCGGCAGAAGGGATTCTTAAGCTAAAGCCCGTGGGAGGGAGCGGGGCTAAGTAGGAGTAAAAGGCGGGAAAGTAACCAGGCCAGATGTTGCACCGGCCTAGCAAAGATGATTGGATGTAGTAGGGCAGGGTGGATTATCATTGGATCTGCTGGGGCCCAATTTTCTTGTTTACCGTTTATCTCCAAGAACCCACTCTGGTCGATTGAACCTTTTTACCTGCCCAATAGCGTGGAGGGAGTAAACACAATTATCAGAGAATGCTTTCCACAATTTGACATAATTAAGGACTCGAGACCCAATCTCTAGTGTTCTCGGGATTTTATTATCAACATAAACATCTGCAGATAAAGGCACCTCAATACAAGGCACAACAGGTAAATAGGCACTAACACAAATGCTACTCTACGAAGAATCCGCATATGACTAAATATAAACAGAAGTACAAACTCTAAAAGCATGAGGTAGATAACTACCAAGCCAATGTCGATATTAGGAATCATGAAACCAAAGCATCTCTGTCCCTACTCTATGCTAGATGGCATCCCTACTTAGCGTTCCCTTGAGACCCAAGAAATCATGAAAAGGTGTCAGAAGTGAAACTCCCTAAGAAGTCTTCACTTAGTGAGAGTTCGATCTAAAATACTCCTTCTAGCTCCTCGCCCACCTCTTCTCTCTACTCTGGGCTACTCTGTTCTGCTCAACCCTCGGGGCGCTGTCCCTAATACGAAACCCCAAAACATAGACCACGCCCTCTGGCACACCTCCTCGATCAGGTCTTCTTCCAGTACTTTTCCGTCCCGTGCTGTCCATCTTCCATCGTCCATCAGCTTGGCCTTGAGTCCCAGACACCGTCGACCCGAGGAGTCGCGATTGGCACATTCCAGTGCACTCCCATGTCTGGCTTTCTCCATAATTCAACTCTTAGACAAAGACCTTTTCTACTAACGAACCAACTGTCCTTGCACCTGCGGTGAGATCATGGGATGGAGAAATACTTCGCATCTTTTAACTTTGCGATTTACTGCGGCCTAAAACTTCTAACGAAATGAATCATTGCGGCCTACCGCATTCAGCTAACATAAGGAAATACCAGGCCTCTTCCCTAACGATATATGTGCCTTCAGGCCTCTACCGGGTTAAACACACTATTAAATCACATCCTAAGCCTTAGTACTTTTACTTTCACATACATGAATAAACGACCTACATGAGTTACTTCAATCGGGTTACACGTTAGCCTAATACATTGCATTAAACAAGAACTAATTATTATGCATTTCACCGAATATATTCACAATGCAGTTTCACATTTCTAACACTTCTATGTTACGATATAACTGATACATTTGCTTAATACATGGTATACGATACATCTGAATAGGCATTGATTATGTGCGGGTGCCGACTAACAGTGAATATAATGCACCCCTACAATTTTCGAACCTTTAGGCGTTACATCAGTTCCCCCCTTTGATGACAACTGTCATCACACCACCACTCTCATTCCTCCTGGAATGAAGCTGATCTAAACTGCAGTTGCTACAATCCCACCATGTCGGATCCCTTCCATTCTTTTAAGATTCTGATATTGACGGTCCTGCAATCTCGCCATTCTCTGCTCATTCGCTCTGAGGGCTCTTTCGGCTCTATTCCCTCTGCACCATTTCCATGCTCTTACGAGTCCCCACAAACAGATCACACATACCACTGCAATTATGATAGGCTTCAACACAGATCCAAGAAATCCCATCCCCAAATTCGCAAACCAAGTTCCCACGTGACCAAATCCTTGACCAATCTTTTCCCACACATTCTCTTCTGTCAGATCTTGTATCTCTTTGTGAATTGTGGTAATATTGACAATGTATTTCTCCAGATCCTTACTATTGTCTGGAATATACGTGCAACATTCTTGAACCTTCAACAATTTACAGACTCCGCCCTCTTTTGCCAATAAGACATCTAACGCAAGGCGATTCTGCAAAACCATATTCCGTATCGATAACATTTCTCCATTCACCAACAACAGTGACCTCGCCAAATTCATTGCCAATTCATCCACTACTGTCGCCAACATTCTTATTTTCATGTCATTCAGGACCACACCCAAACTAGGTATAGTCGCTCCATATATATCACCAATCACTACTCCTGCACTCACAGCTCTATGCACTTTAGAATGATGTCCCGTCTCTAGCATCTTCAAATCCTCAGCATGATAAATCTTTGGGAAGATGATAGCCAAGTAACATGAACCATACCAATTCGCAGGCAATCTCACATAGGCATTCTTCCCACATACAAAGTACACTGTCGGAATCACCTGTCCCGGAGCTTGCAAGAAATTCTTAGCAGAGTCCTCCATGGTAAAAGTATGATCACACATACTCTGTCCCACTGGAACCTTCTCATAATAGGTTTGAGGACGAGCAATACACAACTTCCCCTTCTGTACTTCATCTAATGCAATCGGTCCATAACTTCCCTTAGATCTGTGCAATCTCTCCTCATCCGTCCAATCCACTGGACTATCTCCTGTATTTCGTGTTTGAGTCAGTTTTCTGTATCTATCCTCTATCTGAGCTATGAACTTCTTTTCTGTCTCGGACAACCAGCATGTCAAATTATGTCTATGAGCATAAGCTGTATCTAGCTTCACAGTTGGTATGAAATACTTCAGAAGCCTATCTTCTGACTTGTAGTAATCATACCTATTCAAATGCTTATATGCTGGCACTTCAGGAAGTACTGTATCATAATTTGAAAAGAAATACTCAAACTGTCTCCGGTCATAAAACAAACTAAGCAATAAGCTACAAGAAATCCCATATGTCAATGGAAGATGATGATACCTAATACCTTCGTCTACTGAAGCAGCCAACTGCATGCACACATAGCAATCCTTCGCATCCATCGCATCAACATACTCATACAACAGCTTCGCATAAGCATTGAGTTTGAAATCAGCTCGAGACAAGTCTATATGGAACATACGACTCTCCTCAAGCGTCTGAGCTCTCTGATCTCTACCAGTGACCCCTCCCTGTCTCGGAGTGGTAGGTGTGGGTGTTCCCTGAACCTCCCCCTCCTGTCTATGGGCCACCATGTATGAAGTTACTACTACTGCAAATATAACGGCTATCACTACCCCTAACAATGTGCCTATCACTATTTTAGCCCTACGGTGTGTATTTCCAGGTTCCGCCATCTTGGAAATGTTCTCAATGTTTAGTACAGTCTCTGTTAACACAACTCTCTTTTTCATCCAGCAATGCTCAATTCAGCTACTCTCTTCAACCGGGGGAACCTCTAGCAAAGTCCAATTACTTATCTTTTCGGTCTGAAAGACTTCCTTAACTCTTCCTTGCCCTCCAACGGAAAATCCCTAAATTTATTCTTCTTCCACTCGGGCCTAGGTTTATCTTCTTTTCAACTATATACGCCAAATTTTCAATCAGTCTAGAATAACTGTGGGTCCCAACAGCTGTAGGACCCCTTGCAAGATTTCGAGTTTAAGGATTGTCAGTTCTTGGGGAGCTGGTATAACTGCAAAAGTCGGGAAGTCCAGCGTTTCCAAAATCAGACCACGGATGCTGCTCAGAAGTGGCGGATTCGGAATATTGATGGTCAAGATTCCTTCGATCTCCAATCCTGGGATCTTCAACAACACTTCTACTCTCGGAAACGGCGAATTGCTGACCAGTGTGATCGATCTCAGCCGTCCCGTGGCCAGTAAACCTGTCATCAGTCACTAAATATGCCCACTCTGGTGAGGCGTACTTCTGGCACGGCACTCTTGTTCTTTTCGATCGCCTCAAAGCACCTTGGGGTTGATCTTCGTCACCTTGTTCTGCTTCCGATTCTTCAGAAACTGGGGCGAGATCTGTTCTTGGTGCCGATCTCAAGTTTACCCGTCTTTGACTCACGGGCCAAACCCTTTCTGCTTCGGTGGCACCCCCAGTCTCCCTACTGGTACCCTGTGCACTGCTTTCTCCTTCTGCAGGATTTGACTTGGCACTGCCCTCTGCAGCTCTTTCTTCTCCTGCTTCCGAGTCAGCTTCTGTGTTACTTTCACGTTCTCTTTCGGCTTGGTTTAGTGCACAACCAGCTGCGTCAGCAACCCCCACAGCTTGACTTGCCCTCTCAGATGGCTCTGCCACCTCAGCTGGGTTTTCGTTCTCGAGAGGGGCCGTTTCTTCCAAGGGTGCCGGAACTCTACGGGTATGGGAGGCGTGTATCCAGTTCGGAAGTCCTCCACACTTCACTGCTGTATTCGTGATCAATATTACCTGGAATGGTCCGCGCCAGCGAGCATCCAGACAAATCTTCCTCACGTGTTTGCGCACCAGTACCCAATCTCCTGGGCACAAGTCGTGGCACAGGTCACTTACAGCTGGAACCGTTGCTGTCTGCACCTGCTGAGACACAGAACGGACCACGTCAGCCAGGCCTTTACAATAGTCCAGTATCATATCATCAGTGATATTAATCAAAGCAGTAGCCGGTATTGCTGGCAAGCGCATCGCCCTTCCCATAAGGATTTCGTGGGGTGATCATCCAGTCCTCCTATCAGGGACACTACGGAGACTCAAAAGAACCAAAGGTAATGCATCTGGCCACTTCAGGGATGTCGAAGAACACACTTTTGCCATCCTGGCCTTCAAAGTCCCATTAACTTGCTCCACAATCCCAGAAGCCTCTGGTCGGTAACTACAATGCAATCTTTGATCTACATTCAAGGCAGCACAAAGCAGCTTCATGATTTCACTGTGGAAGTGCGTTCCCCTATCTGATTCAAAAGAGGTCAGGAAACCGTACCTCGGGATTAATTCCCTCAATAGTAACTTAGCTACTGTGAGTGTGTCACACCTACGTGTCGGGTAAGCCTCCACCCACCTGGAAAAGACACATACTATTACTAATATGTACCTCAACCCATTACACTTCGGCATCTCAATAAAATCCAGCTGCATCCTATTAAAGGGACCACCTGACCTACCTATGTGACTCAACGTCACAGCGGTCCTCTTTCTTATATTCATCTGTTGACATGTGACACACCTCTGGCACACGGCTTCAGCCACTGTCCGAAACTTGGATTGTACCACGTCTGACGAAACACTCGCATCATTGCGTCCCTGCCAAGATGCACAGCACCATGTATCAACCTCGCCATGGGGTTCAACAAACATTCCGGTAACACAGCTCGTCCATCACTCGAAATCCATACATCTACATCGCCCTTCTCACATCCAGCTCTTATCCAGCTGTCCCGCTCCTGATTAGAGACTCCATCTTGCAACTGTTTCAGTTCCTCCCATGAGTCTGCCATAGCTAACATCACATCATAATCTGTTATCTCTTCGCTTTCCACAACATAGCTCTCGGTAAAATTGCATCCCTGCTCTGCACAAAATCGAGCAACTTCGTCTGCGTAATTATTACTCAATGACACAAAATCATTTCCTTTAGTGTGTGCAGAACATTTAACAACAGCAATTTCATCTGGGCCTTGCAATGCTTCCAACAATTGTCGTACATAGTCCCCATTTCTGATGGGTGAACCAGATGTCATGAACCGTCTTTGGGACCATAGCTGTCCGAAATCATGAACTACACCAAACCCATATTGGCTATCCGTGTAAATCGTTACACGGATCTTATCAGCGGCCAAACAGGCACGGGTCAAAGCAATAAGCTCAGCCACCTGTGCAGAGTATACTCCTTCTAAACAAGCGGCTTCAACCACCCCTGTGATGGTACACACAGCAAACGCTGCTTTCAGTCGACCAACACTGTCTCTTAAACATGAACCGTCCACAAAGAAAATCTGATCCGAAACTGGGAGCGGTTCATCGACAATGTCGGGTCTCGGTTTGGTGCATAGTTCAGTCACATCGAGACAATCATGGTCCTCACAATCTTCATCTACATCTACATTTGGAGTAGGCAACAATGTAGCAGGATTTAAAACAGAACACCTCTTCAGAGTCACATTGTCTGCAGCAAGGATGACTTGCTCATAACGAGTCAGTCTATTATTCATGAGGTGCTGTGTTTTAGTCCTAGTCATCAACAATTCAACAGAATGTGGCACATGAACAGTAAGCGGATGACCCATCACAATGCTCTCACATCTTTCGATACTGACACCTGTTGCAGCAACGGTCCTGAGACATCCGGGCAACGCAGAAGCTACTGGATCTAAAGTAGCTGAAAAATAGGCAACTGGTCTACGGACACCTCCGTGACTCTGAGTCAACACTGCTAATGCACAACCTTCCTTTTCGCAACAGAATAAAGCAAATGCCTTGTTATAATCTGGCATTCCCAAAGCTGGTGAACTGCATAAAGCTTCTCTCAGCCTCAAGAATGACTTTAAGCAGTCTTCGTCCCATGGTACCGGATCATTCACATCCTTTCGCGTCAGCCGCTGTAAGGGCTTCGCTTCAAAGGAAAAGTTTGGGATCCACTGGCGGCAATAGCCCACCATTCCCAGAAACATTCTGACTTCCCTCTGGGTCGAGGGAACTGGCATTCTCAGAATCGCATCAATGTGATCTGGTGACACCTTCCTCTTGCCTTTCTCAATTCGGTGCCCCAAATACTGTACCTCACTCAAACAGTATTGCAGCTTGTGTGGAGACACCTTGTGACCATTCTCTCCTAGGTAGTTCAACAGAGCAACAGTATCAATCCTGCAGACGCAACGAGCAGGTCGTCAATGTATTGCACTAAAACAGAGTTTTGTGGCAACACCAGACCCTCAAGGTTCTTCTTCAAGATCTGATTAAAGATAGATGGGCTGTCTGTATACCCCTGTGGGATACGACACCATGTTAGCACACGACTTTCCAGCCGAAATGCAAAAAGAAATTGGCTTTCTTCATGTAGGGGAATCGAGAAAAAAGCTTGACACAAGTCAATCACTGTGAACCATTCAGCTTCGCAGGGGATCTGAAATAGGATCACAGATGGATTTGGTACCACTGGACAACATGGAACAACTATTTCATTTATTTTTTGCAAATCTTGCAAAATCCTAAATTTCCCACTTGGCTTCTGTAGTCCCATGATAGGCGAATTACATGGGCTACCCATAATCTCCATTAGTATTCCCTGCCTGATCATAGACTCAATCACAGGTTTAATCCCTGCAATAGTTTCAGGAGATAACTTATACTGGGGTGTCCTTGGAAACTCTACGTTCGGTTTAATCTGGATTTTCACTGGGTCTACTCCCTTGACTAAACCAATCTCCTCTCCACTAAGGTCCCATACGTCGATAGACACTGAGTCCCTCAAGTCAAGTGGAAGCTCCTCCACCGTTAATGCTGGATACATTTCCACACACACGCGCTGATTTGCAACCTTAAAGGTCGCGTCATCGTCTCTCGTTTCTACCTCCACTCCTTTCGGGGTACAGTAGATCGTGCAGTTGAGCTTGCATAATAAATCTCTCCCTAACAAACAAACCGGATTAGAATCGCACACCACGAACTGATGTCGATCACTGAAATTTCCTATCCTGATAGGAATTGGCTCCGTCAGTGGACTAATCAGTTTCTTATTTGCTACACCAACAACCTGGATGCTTTGTCCGGAAAGAGCTAAACCCGGGACCACTGCCGATCTTATAGTCGATCTAGTAGCCCCCGTATCAACCAAAAAGGTTGTAGGGTGACCGTCAAGATCTGCTTCCACAAAGGGTCCTTTCTGATCTACCTCTAGAATGGCTCTAAGGATACAATCCTTATCTCCTTTCGATGCCAACAGACTAATCTCGTTTTCCTCGCTCACTTCAAACATTGGCATTTGCAAATAAGTTCGAGCTCCCTGCTGTACATTCTGTATTCTGGGTGGCTGGGGAACTTGCACCTGCGGAACACCAGTCCCCCCTTTTACCATTCTAGGTCTAGTCACTGTCTGTATCGCTTCCGTCCCAGGGACCTGAACTATCTCCCCTTACGACTGTATCTGATTCCATGGGTTCAGGGGACACTCGCGTCTCCAATGTCCGACCTGGTGACACTGATGACATGCTGTAATCTTTTTCAATGTTGCCACATCCATGCCTGTTCTAGGGTCTATTGGCCTTGGCCTTCCCTGCCCCTGAACATTCTGATTTCCCGCCTGATAATTTCCCTGTCTCCTCACCAACGCTTCCCCATTAGGCTGTCCCTGAGCGGTTTGCATCTGAACAAGCAGCAAATTATCTTTCAACTTCTTATGTTTTGATTCGATCTCATCTGTGCAATATCGGGCGTACCGCAAAATCTCATCGACGGGCTTGTTCTGCCAACAAATCAGATGCTCCTGTATCATGAGACTAACCTCTGGTTTCAATCCCAACACAAACTTTGAGACGAACTGTCCCATATCCTTAGTCTCCAACACATCTAGGCCACTATATTGCTTAAAAGCCTGTAAAAGTCTCTCGTAGAACTCATGCACCGTCTCCTTAGGTTCCTGCACTGTCCTGTCTATCTTCACCCAATCGATATCTTGGGGTGAAACTTTCTCCTTCAACCAAGCGATCACTCGATCATACATCCTCATTACTGCTGGTGACGGGCCATTTGTGTATGCATTTCTCTCAGGCTCGTAAGTCGGCCAATCAACGGCAATCTTGCATGCTGCCCACAAATCTCCTGGAACTACAATATCAAATAAGGTATTCAGGTCAATCCACAATACCTTTGAGATCTTTACAAAGCGATCAACCTGCTTGTACCACTCTGCGGGCTTCTCCCTAAGCCGGGGGAAATCATTCGTAAACGCCGCCAAATCACCCCTGCTCCAGGGTACATGCACATATCCTCCATTCTGCACTTCCCTCAAAGGGAAGTTTCCTATTTTTACCTGGCCTCCACCCGGAGGTGGGGTCCCTCCTATCATTCCCCTAGAGCCTTTCTTCCTGGACCATTTTTCTTCCCATTTATCGAGCGTCATCCATATACGCATGGCTAGGATCAACTCTCTGCTATGGGCCCTCAATCCGACGACCCTTTTCTCCTCCAATTCCTGGTCACTATACTGCAACCTATGGTTTCCTTGTAAAGTTTTAGTTTTAGACAAATCTACCTCATATCGCCTAGCCAATTCTGACAATTTCTCATGTGCAACTCGTGCCTTCCGAGTCACATCATTCGCTACAAAAAGTAATTCATCTGGTCCATATGTTACCACTCTCTCAAGGGGTAAGCTTCCACTTATTATCTCGTCCACTTCTGCCTTTAACCTTACTACATCTATCATCCCAGCTCCTAGGGCTCCTTTCAATACCTCTCGACAGACCACCCTTCCTCTACCGTCATCCTCACATTCCTGGTCCTGCGACCTCCTTTCTTCTGACATATCCCTGGGAGCGGGTCGATCTCCGAAAATAACCGGCTCTCTCTCTGCTATCCTTACTCTGGGGTCTTGGCCCCTCAGGGGTGGTACCCATGAACGTAAATCTGATCCCGACTCTCTCGGAGACCTCGATCTCTCCGTTCTCTGTTCTCCTTGTCCCCTAGATTAATCTGACATGGCTGGCAATGGTGTACTCCATTCTATAGGGTTCGGAGTCCGGGCCATTGCACCCGCTAGGCCACTTTCCGCGACCTCTCTCCTAACCCCCTCGGCTGTCCGTTCTGGGTTTTCACCCTCCTCTGTATCTGGGTGGTAAATCGAAACAATGGGTCCAATGGTAACCGGTACCTTGAAGGCATCCGGTAACCTCGCATCTCTCTCGACCTTTACGCTTGCCTCAGAAAGGCTCCTTGTACCCTCCGTTCCTATCGAGAGTCTTCCTTCTACTCTCATCTCTGGGTGGACTGTTCCTCCTTTAGTGTCTTCTATCTGAATCAATGTCCCTTCTGGGACCTCTGGGTTATACGGAGGTGGTCTCTCTGACAACAATCTTTCCAATAAATCATCATCTATCTCACTCTCTTCCTCTTCTTCTGGCTTTATGTTCTTTAACCCCTCCGATGTGATCAATAAAGGATACAGTCTATCTCCTTCTATCGCCTGCACTCTCCACCTTTTCTCCGCTGCGTCCTATCTGGCATCCTGGTAAGTCCTGATCGACTTTTTCACCCTCTCCTGATTCCTTCCTCTATCCCTGTCATGCGCTGCCCTAATCCACGCATGTAGTGCTTCGAACTGTGTTGGCCTTGGCATAGGTCGTAACCCTGCCATCACTGATTTCAACTGGTACAACACTGCTAGCCTGAACGAGCCATACCTCGGCAATGCTAATTCCCCTTCACCTTGTGTCATTTCATGCCAATTCTCAAGCCAAATTATCATATGCAATCCCACATTCTTTGCCATATAATGTGCTGGTGTATCCTCGGGAGGAGCCTCTTCTCCCTACCGAGTAACCACATGTTTGTCGCCCCTACACATTTCTCGAAAAACCTTAAAACACTTCATGGTCAACAAAATTCGATTCCACGCACTGTTTTACCTCCTGGTGTCGAACCCTTCAATAACAGCGCGACTAACACCAACCGGCCTATCACAGCGCGGCACTCTCTGACGTCACTTTCCTTCGTTTGCAGCAGTTCCCTGTCCTTACGCCTTCATTCGTCCCATTCATACACTGAAATAACCGTTTGTCCCAAACAAGTTACTTCTCTGGCTGTCCGTCCACAGCCTCTCGAAATTGTTGACCTCGGTTGGCAACTGTATGTCCCCGTCCAACCAGACAGATCGCCTCTGATAGGTTACAAGTACTCAACTTCACATACAGCAACCCACGACCAGCGTCGAGTTGTCATGCACTCACACATTCGCTCCCCCTATCTCAGTCCAGGTGATCGATGGTACCTCACGATCTCCTTTGGGTGGTCAACAAAATCTACCACGGGTGTCTTCTACACCACAATTACCGGGCTGCGCAAATCAGTCTTGACCCTGTGCCTCATGGGAACAGTCCAGCCCGAACTGCCAAGCCAGGTCCAACCTGGACTGGAAACAAGCATCCTAGGACCGGTTTCGGGGTTTCACCCCTCTTCAGCCAGGATAGCTTGAATCCAGTGGCATGGAGAGCACCACCCCCTTTTGTACCGCTTTATAATAGACCAATTAGGCAGAATCTCAACTCTAAAACCATTGATCTATTAAGTAGCTCCCTGGACCTCGTAGACCCCATTGATACTGTGGTCATATGTAGGGGTTTCAACTGTGCTTATGAACCACTAAACGGCCTAGAAAGTCTAACAGAGCCAGAGGATATGGCAAGAGGACTACCCCAGTTAAAGGCAAAATCACCAAAACTGTGTAAAAACGCTGCTATTCAGATAATGCATCTTACTATTAAACACCACCTAAGGGCTTACAATGGAAGGGTGACTAATAATGAGAACAACAGCCACTCCTTAAACACTTTCAAATGAGGTAGCTCGCAGTCAAGAATAGATTATATCATGCACAGTACACATAGTTGGAGCATGATAATGGGTTTCAAAATAGACATGAGAGAGGACAGTGACCATCGGCCACTTTGCCTGGTTATAGTAGGTTACATACCAAGGGATGATCTGTTGGTTGACAGCCCACCTAAAACACAGTCCTTAATAGGGAATAACCATACATTCATTAAATGGCCCCGGATTACAGAAAACATTGGGCTGATGACAGGTATCTATAGTACATTTGCAGATGTAGTGAGCCCTCATTTAGAGACAAGAGGAACACCAGTAATATTAATGCACAATTCCCTAGTGGCACAGTTAGAGCCCCTTCTCACCAGAAAAGCTAGAAAGAGACTCAGCAGCAATACAAACACAAAAATACATCCCTGGTACACACTAGACTGTAGGAAAGCCAAGAAATGGCTAATTGAGAACTTAAAACAGGGGACTGCAGACTCAATAAGAGAGGCCAGGGACAGCCACAGGAAGATATTGGCCACCGCAAAAAGAACTGGGAGGAGAATAGCTGGCTGGACCTCCTCCAGGCTGCAAAATCTAACAACATGTCAGAATTCTGGAAAATAATTGCATGGGGGGGAGGGCTAAGTAGAGCGCACAGAGCATTACCTGGCAGCTTGGACAGAGCATTTCACTAATCTGTATTCA
Organism: Triturus cristatus; assembly: GCF_964204655.1. Classification (NCBI taxonomy): domain Eukaryota; kingdom Metazoa; phylum Chordata; class Amphibia; order Caudata; family Salamandridae; genus Triturus; species Triturus cristatus. Next base: position 476,202,846 of record NC_140587.1, on the reverse strand, counting down.
AGTGTTCGGTCCATCTCGGCCGAATCTAGGGAGCCTGCTAGCAACAAGGAAGATAGCGAAGCAATTATTTTCACATTGGAAAAAACTGAACATGCAATAGATAGTATTAAGCAAGGAAAGGCCTCGGGACTAGATAGACTCCATGGAGTTTGTTCAAGCATGATAAGAATGTCTGGGTCCCGTTCGTTAACTTAATTGCAACACCATAGCTGCAGGTGCACCTGTCCCAGCAACATGGAAAGGGGCAGAAATTGCCCCTATGCATAAAAAAGGTTGTAAGCAGAAACCTGGGAATTACAGGCCAATTATCCTAATATATGTGCTCCAAGAAATCCTTGCCATGCATTATTGTATACGCTCAATGAATGGATAGAGACAAACAACATAATGTCTCAGTAACAGGCAGGATTTAGAGCTCGAACATGCACGGTGGACCAGGTCTTAAGATTCCTATCTATCATCTGGAAATATGTTAAGTTAAAGGGGGGCCACATTTATGTGACATTTGTAGCCCTAAGAGCGGCTTTCGACCTCGTACCCAGATCTTTACTTTGAGACTCATTAAAAAAACAAGAAGGTACCTTAACTTTATTAGCACAGATAGTAAGGCTACACTGTGACAACTATGCAAGAGTCCGTTAGGGCATGAACGAGGAGCTCACGGAACCGATCCCAATAGATAGAGGAGTGAGACAGGGGTGTGTACTTGCCCCCACCCTGTTCTCACTCTATAATAATGATGTGGTCAGTTATCTACAAAAAACCGAAAATGACCCTCCTAAGCTGAGCGGGAACTTGGTTCCAGCACTGCTATTTGCAGACGCTACAATTTTGATTTCACAGACACCCAGGGGCCTGCAAAACTCACTGAATGCTTTTAATAGCTACTGTTACGCAAAAGGATTAGAAATAAATGCTGGTAAAACTAAGTACATGGCCCAAAATCCCCCAAAAAGTTTTAGAAAGGATTTTAAGATGAATAATCAAAAACTAGATTATGTTCCAAATTGTACTTATTTGGGTATATTGCTTGATTCGAAACTGTCATGGAAACTGCAGGTAAACCATTCAGCGCTGCAACTTGCCCAGGGGGCAGGGTCTGTCCTTAAAAAGTACTGTCTATCGTCAAGCAAATCCTTGACACCGGCACTCGAGATATTCAAGTGCAAGGCGCAAGCAGCAGCACTATATGGATCAGATCTTTAGGGAATTGGCGATACCGCACAATTAACAAATGGGGAAAATAAGTTTATGAGGAGTTTAATGGGGTTACCAACATCAATGCCACTCATCCCAATGTTCCATGACCTAAACACGAAGCGCAAATGTCACATTGCAATACTCTGACCACTGCTTTACTGGGTACGCCTGTGGATAACAACAGAGTTGGCAGTTTATCGAGGGGGATTAAGAGAACTCTTAGCCATTGATAGCTATCTCACTTTTCCCTGGCTAAGGTTCATTAAGAAATTGCTCACAGAATTAGGCCTCAATTTATACTGGACTGAACCATATAACCTAATACCAAGCTGTAAAAACACATTGAAAAGAACCTATTGGTCACACTTCCTGAATGCTTTTCATTGTAACCAAAGCTTGGGAAGGTTAACAACCCATTTTCTTACTGTAAAACCTAACCCAAGCTTTAAAGAGCTTCTTGAACACGTACAGGCACACTTTGCCAGAATTCTGTACCTAAAACTAAGATATGGTACTTTACAGACTAAGAGCTACACAGCAAATTGGGGGATGAAGAGGGATGGCACTTGCACTTTAAGCTCCGTATGTACCTCAAGGTAAATCAAAAATATAGCGCATATCTTATTTTTTTGCACAGCATATACACAGGCAAGGAAGAAATGGATACGCCCGCTGTGCAAAAATTTGGGATTCAGGAAGCATCAAGATGCACTAAGGTTCTTGACAATCAGTACTGCCCCATATGTGAGATTTGCCCTATCACGATATCTGTTTGCAGTAGGGATCGTAAGAAATAAAATAGGACCAAAATTGTGGCACTGCCACGAACAATGCACATACTACTTCTGATTTTTTACACTGTTTTGCTATTTTAATTGCATCATACAGATTGTTAGCTGATTTTAAATAAACATACAATAGGGGGATGCACTGAAGTACTTAGCGACCTGTAACTATTCTTTTTCTAAATTGCAACCAATGACGATTTTACTGTGGATTTGTTATACATTGTACAATGAATTTTAGCCCAACTTTAATAAGTATTTAATATGTGCATATAGTATGATGAGCATAGTTAACTGAAAAACTTTTATGTGTGAAAATTTTATGGCCTTTGGTCGAAATAAAGTATATTCAATTTTATGCCCTTCATTCAGCCAGAAGATGTCCCTCTTTGATTTAGACACATAAACCATAATTCTGTGGTGCCTATACTCCCTCCAACGTTCTGCCATGCATGTGCATTCTCCTGCAATGCTGCTTTTTCTTTATCAGTTGATGGATGATGATGGGTGATGACAACCCCACTCACCTCTCCTGAACCTGACATCTCTCTCTGCTTCTCTCAGTGGTCCTCCAACCCCTTACTGGAGACCCAGGTCCCCAGATCCAGACAGACCCTCGGGCGGGGACGGGATGTTGGAGGACCGACCAGTGCCTCCTGCATGATGTCCATGCAGTTGTGAGACACAGCGACCTGAGGCACTACATCGTGTAGTGTCTCAGGTCACTGTGTCTCACACATGCGTAGATGTCAAGCAGGAGGCACTGGCCGGTCCTCACACATTCCAACACTGCCAGAGGGTCTGTCTGGAAATACATGTGTCTGCTGAGCACCGTGGATACAGATGTATTACAAGGTAAGGAACGAGGGGATAGGGACGGGGTTTAATGACTGCACCTTTCAGAAATGACAAAATAAACCCCATAATACAAAACTGCAAAAAGCAATACATAAGCCCTATGAGGCTGGCTGTCTGCTTCTCTTTTTGTCAGTAGGGCGGAATGGAACTCCACAGAATTCCACAAAGTTTTTATGCAACTCTGCAGTATTCCTTGTAGTGCAAGTGAGGAAGCACCATCATTTTAATCAGGGCAATCCTGCCTAGTAAATTAAGAGGGAGGGTTTGCTAGGCCATTAGACTGCTTTTAGTTTTCTTCATAAGGAGTGTTAAGTTAAGAACGTGGGCCTGTATGGCCACTGTGGTAAAATGGATCCCCATGTATTTAAAAGTAAGACAATGAGTTTGGATACCCATCTGCCAGGCACTTGATGCAATGTCTCCCCGTAACAGGATGTCGACCTCCTCAAAAAGGTGGAGAAGTTCTAGGGCCCTGATGCAGCGGAAAGCTTACCAAATTTCATTACTCTGCAAACATCACTATATATTATCACCAGCTGGGCCCAAACATAACAATTTAATTGAACAACCATCCTAATTATCAAACCTTGGTCCTCCAATGGATCTTTTGTTAATCTAACAGGGACTTAGATATTCGGAGAACGTGAGGCAGTTTCCTTATGAGGACCTGGAATAAAGAAATGCTGGGCCCGATTCACAGAACTAACTTAAGACAAAATCCTAAACTTACTACCATTTTCCTATTCACAGAAGGCACTTACTCATTTTGGTATTCACAGAAGACACTTACTCACTTCGGTATTCACAGAAGTTAGGAGTCCTAACTTTAGGACTCCTAAATGCCTTCTGTGAATACCGAAATTCTTAAAATTAGGATTTCAAAAGTCAGTCCAATAGCATGGCAGGGAACATGGAAAAACAGCCAGATCAACTTCACCTCCAGGGGGCAGTTATACTTCCAAAAGTTCATGTTTAACCCATAAAGTATCTTTTCGATCAGTTCATATGGTTTCCATTGGCTGCTCACGATGGGCTGCTCATGGGGTGATCAACACCTCATTAGAAAATCCAGAATCATTAAGTAATAATTTCTCAAATCCATTGAGATCCAAATTGTATAGAGTTCTATCCTTTCCACTGAAATAATAAAACAACTTTTTGCTCACAGTCCATCTGTTCCCAGATGCTTTCTCTGGGTTTACAATCATTTTGATACATTTATGTCAACAGTGTTGCTAAATCAAAAGTGAACCTATTGTTTTGGAGTACAGAAAAGAAACTTCACAAAAAGTTCTCACAGCATCTAAAGTTACTACTTAAGCTCTAGTCTGCCTTTTGAGCAAGAGAGAAAAAGCATTTGAGGACTACATGAAATTCTGCTGAATCATTTTCAAGTTATTGATTATTGTGCGTTATCTCTGATCAACTTCGGCAGGGGTTCTATGGCAATGCAAAGAGAAGGGGCAGGGGGAGAGTGGCCAGTCCTGACTGGTTCCACACTCCATTGGAAATGATTCACACAGCACCCCATTAATCATGACCTGAGCCAATGGGTGTTAATAGAGGAGAGAGACCATCTTCCAGGATTGGGCACCAAACCCCATTCGTTCAAGCACCATCTGTAAGCAGCCCCAATCGAATGTGTTAAATGCTTTTCCAAAATCGGCAAGTAGTAAGGCAGTATCAGTAGGCAGTCTGTACATGTGAGTGACAGTAACCTGTAGGTGCCATATACAGTGTTTCATACTCTGGCCAGGCATAAAACCGCATTGGTCCATGTGGATTAGGGACCCATTGACCGTCTGGAGTTGAGTCGCTAGGATTGTTGCAAAGAGTGTGATGTCGGTATTAATGAATTAAATGGGATGGTACACCCCGCAATCAGTAGACGGTTGGTCGGTCTTGCTGATAGTCACCAGGACGAGTTCCTGTGAAAAGTACCCTACCCGTATAAAGTTGAAGCAGATCAGATTATATTATATCACAGAAGGATGGTTAATACTCAAGGGGAAGGCCATGCGGACCTTGATTTTTCCTAGGTTTCAGGCCCTGGATAGCTTCACAAATCTCCTCCCCCATGAGCGGTTCATCCAGGGGTGCACTTTGGGCCTTAGTAAGAATATGGAGGGATATATCCACCAGCACTGGTTGGGCCTGCTCCACGGCGGGGGGGTGAAGGTGGTGGGCATTTAGATCCTCATAATAGTGAATGCGGCTGCAACATCATTTGCCCTGATGGCTTAGGATCCCGACATGGTTGTCACAACAGGGATAAAGTGGGAATCAATGATTCAAGGTGTTTGGTCGCTAGTCTGTATGATAGGACGCTACTTTTGTCGCCATGTTCATACACACATTTGTTAGGTGTTTTGGTCATGTGAAGGGCAAGTGCAGTTTCGGTAGTGAGAATGTGTGTCTCAAGATAAAGTATGTTACTGTGCCCCTCTTTCACTCTTTGTCCCAGGTATCTTTTCGCCACCCCATGGACTGCCAGTTCACTCACTGCCCATAGAGTGCCAGTGCTTTCAACATGCCTTTATTAATGTCAAAGTATGATTGGAGCTCCACATCCAAGTTTAGGATCAAGTGTTCATCTAAAAGGAACAACTCATTGAGGCACCATATAGGGTGTCTGTGGGGGACGGATGACCTCGGTCAGAGGAATTGTGGGGAATGTCTGATATATCTCATATCAGTTGCATTGGGAAAATATAGTCTATGTGAGACATGTTGCAATTAGATGTAGAGGTATGTGTGTAGGCAGTACTTCTGGGGTTCCACACCCTCCAGGTGTCACAAAGGCCAAGGAAGTCAGCCTAGAAGCAGGTGGGCAAGAGTGGGCACAGCAGTTTCGAGTCATCGGGCCAGAGACATCAAGAGTCGGGTTAGAGACTGCATTGAGGTCTCCTCCCAGGAGGATAGCACCATGTGGGAGGGTTGCTTTCACTTGGGTTAGGTCTTGAAATGTCTTTTTTGTGGAGTTGTGGAGGAATACAAATACTTATATAATATATATATATATATATATATATATATATATATATATATATATATATATATATATATATATATATTCACTTAAAAAACCATAGGTTTCACACATGTTATAGTTAGCTGGACATTTCACTCGTAAAAAACCATTGAAATTCCCCTGTTATAGTTAGTTCAGATAACTATAACTCGCGCGCCCGCAATCCACTGCTGATGACGTCACATATTACATCACTCATGACAGGGTCAGTGACTTCACTCATGACATCACTGATGACATCATCCTTGTGATAGAGTGGCGGTCGCGCGAGTTATAGTTATCTGAACTAACTATAACGGAGGAATTTCAATGGTTTTTTACGAGGGAAATGTCCAGCTAACTATAACATGTGTGAAACCTATGGTTTTTTAAGTGAATATATATATATATATATATTACCTACTGGCAGTCGCCAGTAGGTAGTTATAGTTAGGACCACGTTTCCATAGGAAATCCTCAACATTCTATTTTGAATAACTTTGGTGCCGGTCGACGAATCCTCGCGAATTTTTCAAAATAGGTGGGGCGCTACGCTCCGCTCCTACCCTGAAAGTCTCGGGGGGATTCGTCAAGCGGGGGCTGAGATAAAAGGGGGGTCCCAAAACGCGTTTTTCCCATGCATTTTTCCATAGGACCTTTAGACAGGGCTACAGCCCGAACGGCTGAACAGAATTACTAGAAATTTGGCAGAGAGGTAGTCCTCAGGTCAAGGAAGTGCCTTTTGTAGGTTTGGTGTAAATCTGTTCAGTAGATTCTGAGAAAATAGCCTTTAAATCAATATATATATCTGAGCCAGCTTACAGTGCGCTTACGGTACGCTTACCGTACGCGTACGGTGGCGCACGCGAGCGCGATTCTGATTGGCTGTTAGATCTTAGTAAACATTCGAATCGGCCGAAACCAGGAAGCGGCGGCCGCCATTTTCTCTCTCGCACTGAGAGTTAGGTTGTAAAATAAAGCCAAAAAACATGTAAAGGGGCTGTTTAGACAGCTCCCACACACATAGCCATGTTGAGGGAGTCCCCAAAGGCCCCCCCAGGCCAAAAATGCAATTTTTATTTTTTTGCTAATTTCGCCGATTACGCTTACCGTACGCGTACGGTAAAAAATTATATAAAAAAAAAAACTATCCACACTCTCCCCACCCCGTGTGGGGCTTATTAGAGGTGAGCATGGCTTATTAGAGGTGAGATAAACTAGAATATTTTAAACAAAAATAATAAAAGAAAAAATTATCCACACTCTCTCCACCCCGTGTGCAAATGGTGCCCGAAGGGCACCATTTGTGCATGGCTTATAAAAACTACGAAAAATTAAAATATTACCTTTCAAAACGAAGTGCATCATATGTCCTCCATGTGCGCACGGTGCGCGAAGCGCATCGTGCGTACATGGCCCATCTAGCGTAACGTGGGCACGCGGTGCGTGTAGCGCACCGCGTGCCCACCGTGCGTGCACGGCACTAACTGCGTAAAGGGGGCGCGCGGTGCGCGAAGCGCACCGCGTGCTTACTGTGCGCGCACGGTGCGCGCACGGAACGAACTGCGTTAAGTGGGCGCGCACGCCACGAATGGCGTAAAGTAACTTAGCATTTAAAAAACCGTACTAATTCACTGAAAAAAACATAGGTTTCACACACGTTATAGTTAGGAATTAGCATTTAAAAAACCTTGCAAATTCACTGAAAAAACCATAGGTTTCACACATGTTATAGTTAGCGGATATTTTACTGATAAAAAACCAGTGAAATTCCCCCGTTATAGTTAGTGCAGGCAACTATAACTCACGCGACCGCAATCTTCTGCTGATGACATATGTGTCTTTATGAAAAAAAAATATTTGTAATATATGTATAGCTAAAAATGTATGGAAGAAGACATGAGCAAATAAGTGTCTAAATACAGTATTAGCATCAGCAGAGGATTGCGGTCGCGTGAGTTATAGTTGCCTGCACTAACTATAACGGGGGAATTTCACTGGTTTTTTATCAGTAAAATTTCCGCTAACTATAACATGTGTGAAACCTATGGTTTTTTCAGTGAATATATATATATATTTATATATATATATATATATATTATCTACTGGCGGTCGCCAGTAGATAGTTATAGTTAGGACCGTGTTTTCATAGGAAATCCGCAACATTCTATTTGGAATAACTTTGGCGCCGATTGATGAATCCTCGCGAAATTTTCAAAATAGGTGGGGCGCTCCGCTCCTACCCTGAAAGTCTCGGGGGAATTCGTCAAGCGGGGGCTGAGAAAAAAGGGGGGTCCCAAAACGCGTTTTTCCCATGCAATTTTCCATAGGGAACTTTAGTCCAAGGTACAGCCCAAACGGCTGAACAGAATTACTTTAAATTTGGCAAAGAGGTAGTCCTCAGGTCAGGGATGTGCCTTTTGCATATCTGGAGTCAATCTGTTCATTAGTTCCTGAGAAAATTGCAGTTAAAAGTACATAAATATCTATAGGCGCGCACCGTGCGCGTACGGTAAGCATACCGTACGCGCATGCTGCTGTGCGCGAGGGCAATTCTGATTGGTTGTTAGATGTCAGTAAACATTAGAATCGGTCGAAATCAGGAAGTGTCGGCCGCCATTTTGTCTCTCGCAGTCTGAGGCAGTAAAAAACAAAGGTGGAGAACGTGAAAAGGGGGCAGGGTGGACAGTTCCTGACCCCCTAGCCTTTGTCCGGGGGTCACTGAAGGACCCCCCAGGGTGAAAAAATCATTACATTTTTTTTCTCGAAAAAGCGAGAGGTGCGCGCACCCTACGCGCACGCCACGCACAACGCATCGTGGGCGTTCGGAGCACCAATGCGCCCCGAACGCTCAAAGCGCGCGCACGGTGCGCGCACGGTGAAAAACCTGAAAAAAATATATATTAATAAATACATAACTTAGCATTTAAAAAACCGTACAAATTCACTTAAAAGACCATAGGTTTCACACACGTTATAGTTAGGAATTAGCATTTAAAAAACCTTGCAAATTCACTTAAAAAACCATAGGTTTCACACATGTTATAGTTAGCTGGACATTTCCCTCGTAAAAAACCAATGAAATTCCCCCGTTATAGTTAGTGCAGGCAACTATAACTCACGCGACCGCAATCCTCTGCTGATGACGTCAGATATTACATCACTGATTACATATGTGTCTTTCTGAAAAATAAATATTTGTAAAGCTAAAGATTAATGGAAGAAGACATGGGTAAATAGGTGTCTAAATACAGTGATGTAATATCTGACATCATCAGCAGAGGATTGCGGTCGCGTGAGTTATAGTTGCCTGCACTAACTATAACGGGGGAATTTCATTGGTTTTTTACGAGGGAAATGTCCAGCTAACTATAACATGTGGGAAACCTATGGTTTTTTAAGTGAATATATATATATATATATATATATATATATATATATATATATATATATATATATATATATATATATATATATATATATATATATATTATCTACTGGCGGTCGCCAGTAGATAGTTATAGTTAGGACCCTGTTTCCATAGGAAATCCGCAACATTCTATTTGGAATAACTTTGGCGCCGGTCGACGAATCCTGGCGAAATTTTCAAAACTAATGGGGCGCTACGCTCCGCTCCTACCCTGAAAGTCTCGGGGGGATTCGTCAAGCGGGGGCTGAGAAAAAAGGGGGTCCCAAAACGCGTTTTCCCCATGCATTTTTCCATAGGACCTTTAGACACAACTACAGCCCGAACGGCCGAACAGAATTACTTGAAATTTGGCAGAGAGGTTGTCCTCAGGTCAAGGAAGTGCCTTTTGTAGGTCTGGTGTAAATCTGTTCAGTAGGTCCTGAGAAAATAGCATTTAAATCAATATATATATCTGTAAGCGCGCTCCGTGCGCTTACCGTAAGATTACCGTACGCGTACGGTGCCGTGCGCGAGCTCAATTCTGATTGGTGGTTACATGACTGTAAACATTCGAATCGGTCGAAATCAGGAAGTGTCGGCCGCCATTTTCTGTCTCTCGCACTGAGAAACAAAGGTGGGGAACGTGAAACGGGGGCAACGAAGAGAGTTGCAGACCCCCTAGTGTTTGTCAGGGGGTCCAAGAAGGACCCAAAAGTACGAAAAATAAATTTAATAATTTAAAAAAAAAATCGCAGGGTACGCGTACGGTAAGCTTACCGTACGCGCACGGCAAAAAAAATAAAAGAATAAAAATAAAGAAGTAACAATCACATTTATTAAATAAATTAAAGGACCCACAAGGGAGAAAAAAACAAATGTTACTGCGTAAAAAAAGGCGAGGCGCGCACGGCATGGACTGCGCAACGTGGGCGCTCGGTGCGAGAAGCGCACCGTGCGCCCACAGCGCGCGCACCGTGCGCACAGGGTGTGCGCATAGTGAAAAACCAGAAAATAAATAAATAAATAAATACATAACTTAGCATTTAAAAAAACGTACAAATTCACTGAAAAAACCATAGGTTTCACACACGTTATAGTTAGGAATTATCATTTACAAAACCTTGCAAATTCACTTAAAAAACCATAGGTTTCACACATGTTATAGTTAGCTGTACATTTCACTCGTAAAAAACCAATGAAATTCCACGTTATAGTTAGATCAGGTAACTATAACTTGCGCGACCGCAATCCACAATGTGTAATTTCAGATGTCATCATTGATGTCATGAGTGATGTCACTGACCATGTCATGAGTGATGTACTATGTGACGTCATCAGCAGTTTATTGTGGGCGCGCAAGTTATAGTTACCTGATCTAACTATAACGTGGAATTTAATTGGTTTTTTACGAGTGAAATGTACAGCTAACTATAACATGTGTGAAACCTATGGTTTTTTAAGTGAATATATATATATATATATATATATATATATATATATATATATATATATATATTCACTGAAAAAACCATAGGTTTCACACATGTTATAGTTAGCTATACATTTCACTCGTAAAAAACCAATGAAATTCCCCCGTTATAGTTAGTGCAGGCAACTATAACTCACGCGCCCGCAATCTTCTGCAGATGACATATGTGTCTTTATGAAAAAAAAATATTTGTAATATATGTATAGCTAAAATTTAATGGAAGAAGACATGGGCAAATAAGTGTCTAAATACAGTATTAGCATCAGCAGAGGATTGCGGTCGCGTGAGTTATAGTTGCCTGCACTAACTATAACGGGGGAATTTCATTGGTTTTTTACGAGTGAAATGTACAGCTAACTATAACATGTGTGAAACCTATGGTTTTTTCAGTGAATTTGCAAGGTTTTTTAAATGCTAATTCCTAACTATAACGTGTGTGAAACCTATGGTTTTTTCAGTGAATATATATATATATATATATATATATATATATATATATATATATATATATATATATATACACTTATATGTGGCATATGGCTTCGCCTCCAGTGTGCCCACCACTTCCACATATCTACCCAACGGGTCGTGAAATAGTTGGGTTTTCACCAAGGGAAAGGACTTGTGTAGGAGTATTGCTATACCTCTGGAATCTCTGGTGAAACCTGAATTACGATCTCGGAATGCTTTACGAATTACTCAAATCTGGGGAGTCCGACCGAGCGATTTGGATGCTTCGGTCAGACTCCCATTGACTTCAGTGGGAGCCTGTGTTCATAACGAATACACAGGTTCCCATTGAAAAATGGGATGGTTGGGGAAAATTGTGCACCCTGTGGCAGGCACCCCTTAGTGCCTCCCACATTGTCAAAATTTACAAACAGCAGTGGTGGAACAATTGGTAGCACATCTATTCCCCTTGTGCATACAATATCGGCATATGATTCTTGGTGCCCCTCGAGGTTATAAGGACTGCACCCCACTGCCTAAGGTGCTAAGACACAGAAGCCCAATTGGATCCGGTGAGAGCATAAAACAGACATAAACCTCTGCGCTCCTATTCAAGTATATATCAATTCATAAAGTTATTCAAGTCTATCAATTCAAAGTACCATCAGGACATCAAAGTCGTTCTTGCTGTATCAGTTTAATATGAATATGTGCCAAAATTACAAGATTGAAAAAACATTAGTAATATAATCAGGATGATCAGCTTTGTGTGTCAATCTTCCTTCCAAGCGTTGAACCAGCAGCCGACACTTGTTTCGTTTCATAGAAACTTTTTCAAGGCTGCAAATGATGCCATAAGAAAAAGATTTTACATTGTTTATGTCCAACAGATATATATCAAGCTAACAACGGAAACAGGAAGCACGCATTATGAGTTATAGAAGAAAAAAGAAAACATGGAGATCAAGGCATCTACTATGTTGATGTATTTTGTGAGTGTAGCTGAAGCAAGATAAAGCAGGTGCCCGAGTTGAAGCTCAAATTCAGTAACGCATTAATCAGCCCAAAATCTCCACGAGCATGCAAAATTTCGCGTGTTTGCGGAGATTTTTTGCCGTTTAGTGAAATTTTGCGAAAGGCAACTTCGCAAATTCCGCCCACCCCTAGATGATATCAAGACCGTGATCGGGCACCAGTTAGTTTTGGAATCAAGGGAGAGGTTTCCAAGCCTACCCTCAGAGGGTCGTGTTTACAAAGTGTTTGTTGCTCAGTGGCCTACTGCAGACATCCTCAGGGGTATCGGTGAAGTGAGAGTCGGAGTTATGAAGTTTCACGGGGAGAAGCAGTGCATAATGGATGGACATCACTGTGAGTTTCTGTTTAATGGCGTCAAATGATTTCCGTTAAGCTTGCATTGCCTTGGTGTAGCCTGGAAGGATCATAATGTGTGAGGAGTGGTCAAGAAACTGATTATGAGATCTGGCCTCTCTGAGGACTGCACCCTTTTCACGAACGTTTAGGATATTAATGATCAACAGCCATGGAGAGGACCCAGTGGGAGGCTGCTGCAACAATTTGCGGTGGGCCCGCTCGACCACAAAGCAGGGCGATAGTGATACCTCCAGCATCCAGGAATGAAGCAATGTTTCCAAGAAGGTGGTGTTATGGGGGGGCTTCAGGACAGCCCACCAGGCAGAGGTTACTTCGGGAGTGATTCTTTGCATCTTCTGCTCTGTCTTCCAAGGTGCGGACCTTCATCATCAGAGAAGCCGACTTGGTTTTGAAATCAGAGGAGTCATCTTCCAATGTAGAAACACAGTCCTCCACCTCCATCACCCAGTCTGCCACCGATCTGAGGTCCTGATGTTAGAGGGGGACCTCAATGCCGTTCTCACCGATTTTGGATTCAAGGGCCTTCCGGGTAGTCAGGATTGCTTGGAGGATGTGATGGACATCTGAAGACGCAGGAGGCATTAGGTTGGGGTCTCAAACAGGCATTTTCTTTTTTCTTTTTTTTAAAAACCTTTATTAAATTTAGTTCGTGCATATAGGTAAAGAAAGTCATGGTAATGTTACAGACTCCAAGAACAACAAACCCCAGCATGGCATAAATTACCAGGACAGTCGTGCCTTTACAACTGTATGAATCAATCAATCAATCAATCAGTACATTTATAGAGCGCACTACTCACCCGCGAGGGTTTCAAGGCGCTGAGGGTGGGTGGGGGGGTGCTGCTACTGCTCGAACAGCCAGGTCTTGAGGTGTCTCCTGAAGGTGAGAAGGTCTTGGTTCAGTCGGAGGTTGGTGGGGAGGGAGTTCCAGGTCTTGGCGGCGAGGTAGGAGAAGGATCTGCCGCCTGCTGTTGTTCTTCTGGTGCGTGGTACGGTGGCGAGGGCGAGGCTGTGAGCGGAGTTGGCGAGTCGGGCATTGAACGAGAGGCATTTGTTGAGGTATTCGGGTCCGGCGTTGTGGAGCGCTTTGTGTGCGTGGGTGAGGAGCTTGAACGTGATCCTCTTGTTCACGGGGAGCCAGTGCAGGTCTCTCAGGTGGGCGGTGATGTGGCTGAGGCGGGGGATGTCCAGGATGAGGCGTGCGGAGGCATTCTGTATGCATTGCAGTCTTTTCTGTAGCTTGGCCGTTGTCCCTGCATAGAGTGCGTTGCCATAGTCGAGCCGGCTTGTGACGAGGGCTTGGGTGTCAGTCCTTCTTGTTTCCGTGGGGATCCATTTGAAGATCTTTTGTAGCATGCGGAGGGTGTTGAAGCAGGAGGAGGAGATGGCGTTGACTTGCTTGGTCATAGTGAGCGATGAGTCCAGGACGAACCCTAGGTTGCGTGCATGGTCAGTGGGTGTCGGTGCTGTGCCCAGGGCGGCGGGCCACTAGGAGTGGCGGAGGGGGATGGTCCAAGGATGAGGACCTTCGTCTTGTCTATGTTCAGTTTCCGGCGGCTGATCTTTATCCATTCGGCGATGGCCCTCATTCCTTCTTGGAAGTTGGATTTGGCGGTGACTGGGTCTCTGGTCAGGGAGAGCATCAGCTGGGTGTCGTCGGCGTAGGGGGCTCATGTAGATGTTGAAGAGCATCGGGCTGAGTGATGAGCCTTGGGGTACGCCGCAGATGATCTTGGTGGCCTCTGGGTGGAACGGGGGTAGGCAGACTCTCTGGGTTCTGTCGGTGAGGAAGGAGGAGATCCAGTACAGGGCCTTTCCCTGGATCCCTGTGTTGTGGAGACGTGTTTTTAGGGTGCGGTGGCAGACCGTGTCGAAGGCAGCTGAGAGGTCTAGGAGGATGAGGGCTGCGGGTTTTCCGTTGTCGAGCAGGGTTCTGATGTCGTCGGTGGCGACGATGAGGGCGGTCTCGGTGCTGTGGTTGCTGCAGAAGCCAGACTGGGACGGGTCAAGGGAGCCGTTGGTTTCGAGGAAGTTGGTCGGTTGCTTGTTGACTGCTTTCTCGGTGACCTTCGCCGGGAAGAGGAGCAGGGAGATGGGCCAGAAATTCTTGAGGTCCTTGGGGTCTGCTGTCGGCTTCTTAAGGAGGGCATTGATTTCAGCGTGTTTCCAACTCTCAGGGAAGGTGGCAGATTCGAAGGAGCTGTTGATGATGTCTCGGAGGTGGGATGCGATGATGGTGTCTGCTTTGTTGAAGATGTGGTGAGGGCAGGGGTCGGATGGAGAGCCGGAATGGATGGTGTTCATGATCTGGGTGACGTCTTCGGTGTTGACGGGGGTCCAGCGACTGAGGAGGGCGGTGGGGGGCGTTCGTTCTGCGGCTGGTGGAGGCGTCTGGTTTGCGAAGCTGTCGTGTATGTCGGCGATCTTGCGGTGGAAGAAGGCCGCAAGGGAGTCGCAGAGGTCCTGTGAGGGGGGTGTTGTTGGAATTGGAGCTTGGGTTGGAGAGTTCTTTCATGATGCTGAAGAGCTCCTTGCTGTTGTGTGCGTTGTTGTCTATGCGCTCTCTGAAGGCCATTTTCTTGGCGATGCGGATGAGCTGGTGGTGTTTGCGTGTGGCGGTCTTAAGGGCCTCGAGGCTTTCCGCAGTCTGTTCTTGGCGTCAGGCTTTCTCTAGAGTTCAGCTGGATTTTTTGGAGTCCTTGAGGTCTGTGGTGAACCAGGTTGTTCTCCTGCTGTTGTGCTTGTTCAGAGGGTTCTTGATAGGGGCGAGGGTGTTGGCGCAGTTGCTGATCCACTGTGTGAGGTTTTGGGCGGCGGTGTTGGTGTCCGAGGCGTTGGCCGGGGGGCCCTGGGCGAGGGCGGCAGTCAGCTGGTCAGTAGTGACTTTGCTCCAGCATCTTCGGGGGATCTGCGGTGGTTGGATGTGTGCGGTGAGTTTCTTGTAGGAGAAGTGGATGCATCGGTGGTCGGTCCAGTGGAGAGTGGTGGTGTGGCTGACCGTGACGTTGGTGCTGGCGGAGAAGATGGGGTCCAGCGTGTGGCCTGCATGGTGCGTCGGGGTGTTCACTAGTTGCTTCAGTCCGAAGTTGGAGAGGTTGTCGAGCAGGGTGGTGGTGTTGTTGTCGTTGTTGTTTTCCAGGTGGTAGTTCAGATCCCCCAGGAGGATGTAGTCTGTGGTGGCAAGGGCGTGCGTGCTGACGAAGTCGGCGATGGATTCATTGAATTGTGGGCGTGGACCCGGTGGTCTGTAGATGAGTTTTCCTCTGAGGATGGTCTTGGGGTCGGTGTGGATCTGGAAGTGTAGGTGCTCGGCGGTGCTGAGAGTTTCTTCGGTGCTGGACGTGACTCTGAGGGTGTTCCTGTGGACGATGGCGATTCCTCCTCCGGGCTTGTTGGTACAGTCGCTCCGGATGATTTTGTAGCCGTCCGGGATGGCAATGGCGATGTCAGGGGCCGAGGAGGCGTTCATCCAGGTTTCCGTCAGGAACACGACGTCCGGGGCTGTTGAGTCGAGGAGGTCCCAGAGTTCGATGGCGTGCTTGTGTACGGAGCGGGTGTTGAGTAGGAAGCACTTGAGGTCGTTGTTGTTTCCTGGGCTGGTGTGGGAGGCGGTGGTTCGAGTCCTGGTGTAGCAGCAGTTTCGGCAGGAGAATGGTCAGTGAGTGCGCTTCGGGGTGGCTTGGTAGCAGGCAGTCGAGCGGCCGGTGTTGAATGCGAGGAGGGTGGCGGCGTCGAAGGTCCGTCGTGTGTGGTGGGTCTGTCAGGGGCCAGGGGTTCTGGCGCGGTCCAGGCGCGGACAGGCGCAGACGGGCTTGCCTCTGGCGCGCCCATTAAGAAGGGGTGGAGGGAGGGAGGAGCAGCTGGGAGGCGGGTAGCGGGAGCCAATGGGAGGGAGGGGGCGGGGCCGCAGGGGACGCAGCGGCGGGAAAGAGTGGGAAGCGGGCGGCGGGGAAAGGAGGAAAGGACGGCGAAAATAGCAAAAAAGACAAGGAGGCAACTTTATTCACTCAGGTGGGGAAGCAGAGGGGAGCAGAGGCAGCACAAGGGGGGATCACGAAAAACGGAAAGAAAGCGAGGTAGACAGGGACACAACGCAATCAGATGGACAGAGCAAGCACAAATGAGCAAAAAAAGAGAGAAAGCAGACAGAAACAGGCAGAGCAATACTTACAATACTTACAGCCCACCACTGGGCCACCAGGGATGAGGCGCAGGCGGGAGCCTATGGGTGGAGGAGGGCCTCGAACTTCCAGCAGTAGCAGCAGTAGCGAGGGGCAGGGACACGGCACCAGCAGGGTGTGCTGATGCGGCAGGGGAGCGGCCTGGCCTGAACAGGGTCAAGGGCTATCACAGTAAGCTGTGCTATCTCCGGGTGTCCCCAGTGCAACTGGCATGTTGTTATCAAGAGCTGAATTCAGCTACCTACTCCCGAAATTATGAGCCACCAGGGACAGACTCAGGGTATAGTGGGCCAGCGATGTGTGTGGGTGTCGCAGGGCCACCATTCTGTCTCAAATAACTCATCAGGGGTTCCCATATATTACCGGGTGACATCTAGGGGGCATAAGGTTCCAGTAGGCAGATAATTGTGCCTGGCATTGCACTGCATCCTTCAGCCATATTAGAGCGGTGGGTGCGGGCTTCCGACCTCAATGTATCGCCACTCTGCGCTTAGCCAGCACCATGCAGCATTGCAATCAGTCTACGGTGTGCGCCCGGTATGTCCTTGACAAAGCCAAGCAGGCATTGCTTAGGTGTTAGTGAAAAGGGGGCCTCAGTCATAGCAGAAATGATTGCACCTACATCCTGCCAGTATCGCCACACATGGGGACACCTCCAGACCAGGTGTGTGAATGTAGCTGTCAAACAGAGCATCGCACACAAGCCGCATCCCCCACCAATCCAATTTTGGGGAGATGTGCAGGCATACGGTATAGTCTGTGGAAGTATTTAAAATGGATCAGTCAGAGGGGGTAGTTAGGGGATAGGCATTCAGTCTGTCCACAACAGTATAGTCAGTCTTCTTCATCTATGTCCTGTCCTATGTCCTCCTTCAAGGCCCTACACGCCCACGAAGTGTCCAGCCAGGAAGCATCTTTGGTCATAGAATAAAGGCATGTTATAAGCCTTCGCGGCGTTGTGGATGTATATGTATACTCGAGGGCGGTGTTGGTCTGAGGGGAGTCGGGAATGTGCTCTGTAGGTCTTTGCATGTTGCTCTAAACTGATAGTATAACAATGTGTCAGAGAAAGTGATTGGCTGCTCTCTTGTACCGGCGAATTGAGGGAGGAAGGAGTCTCCAGGGTATAGATCAGAGAACTTACATATCCCCAGAGTAACTGCGTGGTGCGCCACCCCTCTGTCCTGTAGCGGGGGAAATACCGGGTTCTGCACCACCGGTGCCGATGGCGTTTAGGAAGTCATTAAAAACCTGGCTATTCCAGCAATAATATTCAACCTGGTTCTCATAGCACACAGCTAATGTCGCCATCACGCCTCAGCGCCCGGACACTCGATTGAGTGGCTGCGCGCTTTACAAATATCAATTTAACATAACATATAAACCCTCTGTTCCACACAGTCAATGAATACTGTCCAACACCCATCGCACACATTCCACTGTGTTAATTTCCCCATTGGGTGCCGTGTAGGTTGGGAACACCATGGTTCTCAAGGGCCACGGGCCACACGATCACACTCTACCTCCATATGTGGCTGGAATGGTATTGGGTGTATTCAAAAGTGTATGAAGCTCACCTGGGCACAGTATACATATAGCTGAAGGTTCGGTGCTCCCAGCCCACCCCGCGACTGAGGTAATGTGAAAATGTCAAATGCTATCCTGGGATGGCGACCCACCCAAATCAGAGTGATACGGTTAGAACGCAGATGTTAAAAACAATTGCGCAGTCAGGGGAAGCGAAATATTGACAAATAAATAGAGCAGTTTCAGCAGGATGACCATTTTTATAATGGGTATGCGTCCAGCAAGGTACAACGGTAAACTGTTACATATCGGGTATTGCGTTTTAAGCCAATCTATTCTTTTCACGTAGTTTACTTACCACAATTCTTCCGGATCCCTACTCAGCCACACTCCCAAAGTGAGTTCAGAGGCCCACTTATATGGGTATTCGGCAAGAATGGAGTTGTCCAGTCTGTGAGCGGAAATAATATGGATTTGCTCCAATTCACCTGGATGCCCGAGTGGTCACCAAAGTGAATTACCTCCCATGTCATTGGTGAGAAATGATACCACGGATCGCAAATATATAGAACAATATTGTCTGCATACATCGATACCACTAGTCCCCGCGTGGTGAAGCCAATCCCTTTCTGAACGTGATGTTGACGTAATCTCGCCGCAAGTGGCTCCATGGCCGCCGCGAACAACAGGGGGGAGACTGGGCAGCCCTGTCTAGTTCTGCACGTAATGGCAAATGGCTCTGATGTACGTCCATTAAGCCACACTCTCACTGAGGGGAGATTATATGATATCCAGATTTTCTGTATGAAGCCTGCTCTCAAGCCCAGCCGCCCCAGCAGGGGGAAGAGAAAGGACCACTCAAGGGAGTCAAATGCCTTTGTGGCATCCAACAGGGCTGTCACTGCCAGCAGGGATGGGCTAAGGTGGTGCATGACCATAATAAATAGTGCAGAGGTTGTGGGATTTAGCTCTCCCCGGTATAAACCCAGACTGGTAGGGCCTTACAATTAATAGCATCAAGGAGATTGGCCAGAATTTTTGCGTAGATTTTATTATCCAGATTGATGAGAGAGAGGGGTTTGTAGGAGTCACAAAATTCTGGCGGTTTGTATGATCTTAGTATTGTAATAATGAGGGCTTCACAGAGGGTGTGGTGAGTATGCCTCTTGACACCTATTCTTGGTACATCTCATTGAAATTGGAAATGAGTATTGTTGCATATTCTTTATAGATTGCAGATGTTAGTCCATCCGAACCAGGCGCTTTATCCCCGGGAGGCCTGATATTACTTGTGCCACCTCCTCCAGCATAATCGGAGCGTCCAGATATTCACGATGAGTGGGGTCCAGCCAGAGCAGCTCAATGGAGTCTAGGTAGCTTTGCATCGACTACATATCACTCGTTGCTCCCGCAGAGTATAGCGGGGAGAGAAAGGAGAACATAACTGATGAGAGTTGTTCAGGGGATGTGCTCAGGCATCCTACATCATCTCGCAGCTCAGCAATATGCTCCAAAGCATATGGTTTGTGCAGTAGCCCAGCTAGGATCTTGCCAGGGCGGTCCCCCTCCCCGTATCGTCACGCCTGTGTCTCCCATCCAAGATATTTAACCTCTCTGTCGACCTATGTCTGATATTCTGATAATTTGGCTCGGATGTCAGGACTATAATTTCCTTCTAGATCCCGTATTTCAGACTCTAATTTCCCTAGGGATCCCCTTATCACCATCAGGATGCCCACATGCTTGGCGATGCAGGTTCCTCTAAAGGTCACCTGAAAGATATATACACCCCATCCCGCAAGGCCCGCGAGGGCAGCCTCCACAGAAACATCAGGGGGAGAGTCTGCGGGATCTGCAGTGTCAACCAGACCAGTGTGTGGTCGTACAGCGTGTGTGGGATGTGTTCCACCCCTCTAGCCCAGGTAAGGACGTCTATCGGCACCTGCCAGTAGTCAGTGTGGGACCATGATGCATGCACGGAGGAAAAGCATGTAACGTTGTGTTGTGAGTTGTGTGTATGGTGCCAAATGTCTATTAATGCATCGTCAGTGATAAGTTTGTTGAGAAATTCCGCTGAACGTGGGTTCTGTATCCTATCGCTGGAGTAATCAAGGGTTCCCTGCAGTGCCACACTGAAGTCTCCGCCCCACACTATCAGGTGAGGGCCGAAGTCCAAAACCTGTTGCCAGATATTGAGAAAAAGTCTCGGTCATCCGTGTCAGGGCCATAGGCGACAGCCAGGAACAGCCTTTGCACACAGTGTGCCCACCAATATAACATATCTCCCCAAGCTGTCAATGACCAAATGTAGTGTATGCCAGGGGAGTCCTCTTTTTAGTAGAATGGACT
This sequence comes from Triturus cristatus, assembly GCF_964204655.1. Classification (NCBI taxonomy): domain Eukaryota; kingdom Metazoa; phylum Chordata; class Amphibia; order Caudata; family Salamandridae; genus Triturus; species Triturus cristatus. The sequence continues at coordinate 476,182,196 of NC_140587.1, read as the reverse complement.
CCCCAGAGCATAGCTTGAATAAACTGAGGAGTATTGCGTTTCACACCATCTGGTCCAGGGACGAGCAGTATCTGCGGTGAACAGGTGTGCCTCCTGCAGGAAACACATGTCCACCACATGTTGGGCCATGTATGCATGTACTAGCCTGGATTTCCGATGATCATTTAGACCCCGTATGTCCCAGTTAAGCACGTAATAGTTGTCATGCTAATGGGTAAGGGGCCACCCTATCAGTCTGTATTTTGTTGAGCTGCAAAGCGGGAAATTCAGTGTGTATCGTCCGTCTGAAAATGGCGAGTGTAGCATCCTGCATGCATGAATCGATGCAACAATAGGAGATTTAATGCAAGAAACAATTATGAAATGTACCCCAACATGTGTCCCTCCTTCCTCCCAGGGTCTGCTCTATTTTAAGCTGAGTATATAGTGAAGTACCAAATTGAAAACTCCCCTCCTTTTCCCCCCTCACCACCCACTCCAACCCCCCAGACAGGTTGAGACATTGACTCACCCCGTTTAGAAGACCCCAGCTTAAAACAGTGCCAATGGCAGGAGAATTATCCCATGAGGGCATGGTCGCATCAGGAGGACACCCCTGACTAAATGCCAGGGTGGCCGAGTGTACAGCAACTTAGGTGAACAGGACAAGAGCGGTAATGTTCCATGGCTGTCACTTTCCCCAGGCAGCCCATCACCAGCATAGCGTAGTTTGACTGCTGCTTCTCTATTTCTAGTTTATCACAGCGCTATGCTACAACATAGGTTTTGGTGTCAGTCATTATCGCTGGATCCAACTCCCTCATGTCACTCCGAAGTGCCAGCAGATCTCTTTCTGTCCTTGCTTATCTGTTTCGCATATGTGAGTACTGCCTTGGGATCCTTGAAGAATTCAGGCTTGTCTCTGCTGTTGATGCGTAGATTGGCTGGGTAAAGGAGAGCATGGGGGATCTCCAGCTGTTGAAGGAGACATTTGGCAGGCATGGATTCTCTTCTCGCGGCCTGGACCAATTGAGTGAAGTCCGAGTAAAAGGATAGAAGTGTAGCCCTGATGACTGACCTCTCCCATTTCCCTTGCCCTGCGCAGGATCACATCTCTGTTGCGATAGTTCAATAATCGGCTCGTGAGGGCCCCCGGATGAGGCCACTGCACCAGCGCTTGTTGAGCTCTCTCCACAATAAACATAGCGGACAAGACTGGGCCAAACAGTTCAAGCACAAATCGCTGTTGACTCTGGTGTGCCAGTGATTCAGATATTGTTCCATCTGGAAAGTGATTCCAAATCTTCATTCTTGGCATGGATTAATTCCAACACTCTGTCCATTTTTAACATCCTCTGGCGGTCGCTGGCAAATTCTGACGCTCTGGATTCCACTGCATCATTCTATTGCCGTACATCTCAACCTTCTGATGCACTTTTTCTAATCGGGCTGTGAGGTTATCAATCTTGGCATTTATTGAATGCAAGCTTGTCTTAACGTCTAGCAAAATAGACCGAAAGTCCTCCGCTTCCACGCTTGGTTCTGCGGCCCTCATGAGCTGTTCCTCCACCAGCGCCGGCAATTCGCTAGCCCGGCCCGTGCATCTGGACTCAAATGATATTTTGGGCTGCTTGCCGTCGTGTTTCTCCATAGTTGTACAAATATGGCAGCTAGGGCACCAACAGCTGCTCATCAAGTAGTCTCCAAAGTATGCCCCACACAAGTGTTCGATCACTCAGGTTATAGTATGCTCCCCAAATGCCTGGGCTTTGGCCACGCAACAATGCAGTAACTGCTTCACAGGGTCAGGCCCACTGCCTTACATGGAGCCACTGGGGGGCAAGTGTGCGTCAGTGTCCCGGTTCCGCTTGGCCCCCCGCAGCTCTCTCAGCAGGTCATAGCCCGCAGGACCCACACACCCCCTACAGCAGTCAGCATCAGGGGGGAGTAGGAGGGCAGATTTCCCTCATGGTCACTGAATTCACCGGGGTGGGGGAAAGGACAATCTTGCATTGGTGCCCAGCTGACACAGTGTTTTGTCCACCTGCCTGCCAATCGGCACCTCCTTACCTTATCGCTGCCGATCCTGCTGTGCTATCAACAGGCCTCCGATGGCCTCGCCAGTAAAAACAGAATGGAATTGTTCCTTTATCAACTTGTCTGTGATTACATTCTGATGACTGAGCAACATTACTTGGTCCCTCCTATTAGGATCTAAAATGATTACTAAGGTACCTTGGTCTACCCACCCTGATATGTTATGTTATGTTATATGTTTTGTAGAGGGCTCAAACCACCCTGGGGCATCTCGGCGCTGACTAGGAAAGTGTACTGAGAGTTAGGAAGCCCGGATTAAAAATGGATATCTCTGTTAAAACAGAAACGCGTTCAGCTGTTTCCTAAAAATGCTAAACATTGGGATTTTGGGCAAGGCTGGGGGGAGCTCATTCCAATATCTTGGCGCAAGATATGAGAAGGCTCTACCCCCAGTGCGGATGAGGCGGATTTGAGGAACCTGGAGGAGATCCAGAGTACTGGATCTGAGTTTCCTACAGGGGGAGTATTTTAATAGTTTGTTCCGCAAATAGAGGGGGCCTCTTTCATTCAACACATTATGTGTGAGACAGCAGATCTTAAAAAAAGATCTCTTCTTTACTGTTAGCCAATGTAATTCCCTTAACAAAGGAGACGAGGCGGAGTCTGCCAGACGATTTAAAATCATTCTCGTGGCGGTGTTCTGTACTACTTGGAGTTTGCCCAATAGAGTCTCTCCCACTTCTGCCACCAAAGCATTACCGTAGTCCAGACGACTGATGACCATTGCCTGGACTAGAGTTCTGCGGTGGGAGGTGGGCATGTAAGGATAAAGTTTCCTAAGAAGCCTCAGACCATAATAGCACAAACTCGTAGTAGCCACGATATGATCCTTCTTAGTCAAAGCCCGGTCCAATTTTAGACCTAAGTTTTTTACTGACTGTTTGGGGGAGGGGGCAATGCCCAACTAAACAGGCCACCAGTCATCCGACCAACTGTCCGTGGCTTTACCCATTAACATAACCTCCATTTTTTCCGGATTCAACTGGAGACAGTTTCTTGTCATCCAGTTGGAAATGGCAAACATAACCATGGCAAAACGGATTTTGTCGAGCTCTGGGTTTGGTCCGATGGTAAACATAAGCTGCGTATCATCAGCATATGAGATGATCTCAAAAACCAGCTGCTCGGAACGCCCTTGTCAAGGTGCATTTTTGCTGAGGAATAGGGTCCCAACATGACAGTTTGGGTTCTCTCAGACAAGAAGTGTTTGAGCCATTTCAGAGCTGCCCCATTGATACCACAGGAAAGAAGTCTCTCCGCCAGCTTAGAATGTGAGATGGTATCAAAAGCTGCAGAGAGATCTAGGAGAATCAGAATTACTGAGCCTCCCGCATCTATAGTCTGTCTGAGAGAGTCGGTTACTGCCAAAATGGCGGTCTCCATGCTGAAACCTGGCCGAAAACTCGACTGCGAGGGATCCAAAATATGGTTATCTTCCAGGTAAAAACATAGTTGTCGATTGGTAATACTTTCCAATATTTTACCCAGCAGCGGTAGCAAAGAAATAGGGCGGTAATTACCACGAATTGAAGGATCAGCAGTGTTTTTTTTAAATATTGGGCGAACAAATGCCTCCTTCCAGATGGCTGGAATAGTGCCAGTATGGATGGAATGATTAAATATATCTCCGATTGCCGGGGCACAACTTGTGGCTAGAAACTCCATAGTTTTTGGCGGACAGAGATCTAATGGTGACCCAGATTTAGCCACAGCAAGGCCTTTTGTGACCTCCCCCGTTGTGGTTGGTTCAAAACTGTTTAGGGAGCAGGCTGCTTTCTTACCTTGTTCCTCAAATTTGGTAGAAGATGCAAAGTCAAGAGCGGCTGGTGGAGGGAAGTTCTCATAGATTTTTGATATCTTCTCATGAAAGTAGGTCGCCAGAGAGTTACAGAACTCCTGGGATTCCATGGGCGCCTGTCTACAGACTTTAGGAGATACAAAGTCCCGTACTATGCCAAACAGTGTTCTCGGGGAGTTGCTGGCATTTTCTATATGGTTGATGATAAACCGACGTCTGGCTACTTTTAAGTTCAGATGATATTTGGACAGAGACTGTCTACAAAGAAGTCTGTTTTGATGAGTCTTACTAGTGCGCCACGTTCTTTCCGCCGAATACCAAGGAGTGGAAGGCCGCCGTTGAAGGGAGCCCTAACACGGATAGGCCTTTCTCTGCCACTTATAATTTACCTGTAGCTGATCTGTTTTTAAATATATACTCTGCTTCCACCAAACCAACCATCGGAATTTCTTCTCCCATGAAGGTGGCTGGGTGTATATCAGTTGCTTCTAAACAATTACCCAACACTTCAACAAATTTTCCTTCCCATATGGAGCATGGAATTATGGTATTGGGCGAACCTGAATCAGGAACTACACACCTGTAATAATTATATCACATAACTGTTTCTTCATGGATTTTGAGCTTACATCAAGAACCACTTCTTTCAGAGATATTTCGTCATTAATACATAAAACTCTCTCATCCTCTACACAATCATTTGCTATGACTCACTTTACGGCATTTTTATCTGCTTTGTTCAACCTCCTTCAACAAACCTTCGCAAAATGGCCTGTTATCCTGTTATGCCACAATATGTACATTTAGATTTTATCGCTGGACAGCATTTACTTCTGGCTATATGGCCTTTATTACCACATCTGAAACACATATGATGTTTGTCCTCTAAGTCTGTTTTGTTTTGTACCGCCCATTTCCAACCCGTTTCTTTATTGTGCTTTATTGTGCTTCTCATACTTATTTACCATTTCTTTAGGACCTGAAACTTTGCCAACAACTTCCTCATCAGTGTTATTCTTTATGGCTGCCTTTTCAAATCTTTTAGACATTTCTGCAATTTCATTCAAAGGTGCCTCTTCAAACACCCATAATGTATCCTGTGTACCAGCATTGTTAGAATGCATTACCAATAGGAAGTTTCTCCACTTACATTTAAAAAAATGTAAAAGGGACTGAACGTTTATGTTTTGTCTAAAAACCGGCATTGTAAAGTACATTTTTACTGAACTCAAGTTTTCAGTTTTTTTCTGTATTTGCAGTGTGTAGATAAGAACATTTGAAAGTCAATGGAAACATTGGATATTGAATAGACATTATGCAACTGAGTGCCCTTTTCACACCTCATTATCTCAGAGGAGCTGCGGCATGCCCAGCTTCAAAGGATGTGGTAGAATGACTCCCATGAGGGCACAACCTCACACCCTAATCTCATATCCCTCTAATAGCTGTGCAATACATTCAGCTTCTGTTGAATAGGCTCTCAATCTAACGCTTAGCCCTTCCTAGTATGAGGTCAGAGTAATATGTCCTATGGGGGGGGGGGTTCTTGCGAAATGCAACACTCTATTCCCAGCTCTATGTGAACAATAGCTTTATCAGTTAACTATTTTGTTTTGAAATCTCTTCCCAGCTGTAAACAAGCCCTTCAGCACATGATGTCGGGGCAGCTGTGCCCTGGAAGAGTGGGTCAGCACAGGGGAAATTAGAGGAAGCTGGAGAAGTGTTTGGGGAAGCAGCTTTCCCCTACCAAGATTCTGTGGAAGGCTTCCATGCAGACTCATTTTAAAACTTAAATTATTAGTCTTAGCCAAAATTCCATTTCAATATCAATGAAGATTCAAATGCCTTGTCTAGCTGCTGACCTACCAAAGTAGGTAGAAATTCAGGTATAGTACCTGTAAATTTCAATGAATTTGGACTTATCAAAAACCCATGCTGTCCTTATATCCTGCTAGACAGCACTAACCTTGTGTGCAGGTACCAAAAGGAGTGATTCAATCTTGTGCCCCTCACTACATCCTCCATCAAACTAACACAGTAGGAATATGTGGACCTGCAGTGAAAATGGGGAAAGAGGAGTGGGGTAAGAGAGAAACCAGAAAAACAGTATATTGTCACTCTCTGACTCGCAACTATTCTGGGAGCTGACATCAGCAGGTCAAGATTAGGCCTGGGTGGAGTTCATGGAGCTCTACATAACTCCGCAAAGTGACAAAAATCCTTTCTGCACTTTGCAAGCTCTGCAGAGTGCAGACTGCAGAAAACTCTGAAAACTCCATGAACGGAGCAGAGTTCACCGCCCAGACCTAGTCAAGATGGATATCTAACGGCAAATGGCTATTTTTAGAAATTTGTAATCTTAATCATGATATCTAACCTAACAGTAAAGAGTACACACAGTAAGAGTATCACTATGTGTTTTTTAAAGTAAGCAGATTTCTCTGAAATGGATGCATAGTAGGATTCAATACACTTGAATTGTAAACTACCCGTTGTTGATAATGTAAATACTATACGTAGAGATGACAAAGTTAGTTCCTATCTATTCCATGTGTGCATCTGCAAATTAATTGGCAATCATCAATATATCATAGCTTCTAGTACCAGCAAAATATATATCGATACTAATTGATAAGCAATTTTGGTATATTGCACACAATCATACCTGCTATTTCAACGGTAGAGAAAATAAAAGAATTGTCTTGGCTTTCACATGCAGTAGACCCTAGTTGGTCCTGATGCCCATAAAGTCCAGCATGAGCAGGACTATATCAACATTTAGGTGCTGATTCCGATCCTGGAAAAACCGGGTACGAACCGTCGGTCGGAGCGTTTTCTTTTTTTTTTTTTAAACTTTGTTTATTGAATTGTACCAAAACATTACAGTCACACAGTAATCATAAGCAAACTTCGGTGGCATTTCAAAGGTCTAAATCATTACAACAGTATATCCAGTGCATGTCCGGGGGGAACGGGAACAGCAAAACATAAATTATCATGAGTCTTGGCGCAGGGACAGTGGGCATGAACAGCTGGCAGCAGAGCCATACACAAGTTAAGCGAACAATGTAGGCATGGGGGGCCCTCAAGTGGAACTCCCCCATGCATCATACCTCTCCCAGGGCGTGACCGCCACCCTTAAAACACGCGTAACAGGCATGCAACATAATCATCATGGCATGGGAATCATGGAAGAAAGATCAGGGTAGCTGCTCAGGGAGAGGGGGAAGCCAGGGGACACATGAACAGAACCCTCGCCCCCATAGTGTTGCAACAGCTCATCCGTCACCTTGCTCGGGATGTGCGTCATGAGCATCAGAAGCAAGGTCGTCATGGGCCAGAGGGGGAGCTTCCTCCGTCAGGGCTCCCGGGTATTGCAGTAGGTAACATTGTAATGGTCCCCAAACATCTGCGGGACGGGATCGAGCCGGGAGCAGGTCGGAGTATGTCAGTATCTGCTCTTGGCAGTATACAAGGTCTTTAAGCCATTCCTTAAATTTCGGGGCCATCCCCCTACCCCACCAGCATGCTATCCGCCGCTTCGCCAACAGCAGCGCCGTCGTGACGAGCCTGCGGCACGCTCGCGGAATATGTTTGGTATACCCCAATAGCGCCTGCACCGGTTCGGGCTCAAGGAGCAGGTCCACCATCTGCGAAACGGCAGCAAACACTTGGGTCCAGTAGGACTGAATTGCGGGGCAATCCCAGGATAAGTGCAGGAAGTCTGCATGTGGGGCATGACACCTCTCGCAGTTATCCGAGGTCTGCAGCTTAAATTTGTACTTGGTGACCGGTGTGCAGTACAGGCGGTTCAGAAACTTAAAGTGAATGACACGGTGTCTACTGCTCGCGGAAATCTGCTCTGTCTGTGTGCAACAGTACGACCACCTTTCATCCCCCAGCTCTAGCCCCAACTCCCGCTCCCACTCCCCACGAGCCCGTGAGGTGTCAAGTGCAGCGTCAGAGCGAACTGTGTGGTATAGTATGGAGACCAGGTGGGAGGGCGAGGACGCCTGTAAGACTCTATGCAATGGGTCAGTGATTTCGGGTTCCGCCGGGAATGCCTGCAATATGGACCTCATTCCATGCCTCAGTCTCATATAGGTGAAAAGCTCCAGAGGGGTAGGCTCGTACCCGTCGAAGAAGTGCTCCCGGTCGCGGAAGCGCCCAGCAGAGAACAGATCTCCCCACCTCTGAATCCCCAATTTGCGAATCAAGTCTTGAAACAATCTTTCTTGTAGAAGGGGCAGCTGCGGGTGGTAGGCAATGGGGAGAAGGGGCGAGTACAAGAACGAGCTCGCCACTCGCTTAGATATCTCCAGCCATGCCCGCACCGTTCCCTGCAATGCGTTATAATCCGAGATATTATGAGGGAGAGTACTATGCAGCAGGCCGCGCAGAGGCAGAGGAGCCGCCAGTCAGTCCTCCGCAGCGAGTTGGGGCATAAATGCAACGGGGTGGAACCAATAAAATGCATAGTGCGCTTGAGCGCAATAGTAATACAACTCCAGGTCCGGGATGTCCAAACCCCCCCGTGAGTAGGGAGAGGTCATCACCGCCCACTTCAGCCTAGGTCTCTTCCCACCCCAAACAAGCCGAATCAATTCCGAGCGTAGGCGATTGAAGAAATGCCGGCCAGGAGGGAAGGGAATGTTCATAAATAAATATAAAAGTCGAGGGAGCACTACCATCTTAATCAAGGCAGCACGCCCTGCCATCGAGAGGGGGAGCGCAATCCAGCGGTCCACACAGAAGGAGACCTGTGTCAACGCCGTCCCGTAATTAGAGCGCATCAGTTCTTCCCTGTCACGAGAAATCTTAATGCCGAGATATTTTACGTCAGATTCACACCATTCTATGGGATAGTCAAGTGAGAACTTCCGACATCCATCCGTTAAATGGAGGATCTGAGACTTCGACCAATTGATTCGCACGCCCGACATCTCACCGTACGTGATGAATTCCCGGAGTAGCGGGTTCAGGTTATTTTGGGGGTCCCGTACATACAAAGTAATATCGTCCGCGTAGAGCGACAGCAGAAGCTGCCTCTGCTCGCAGATCAGCGCCCGATGTTGATGACGCTGTCGCAACCGCGAGGCAAGGGGCTCCAGCGCCAGCGCAAACAAGAGAGGGGATAAGGGGCATCCCTGCCTGGTCCCACGGGCGATTCCAAAGGGCTCCGATGTCCTACCATTGATCAAGACCCTGGCACAGGGGCCACTGTAAAGGATAGCTATCCAGCCCAGGAAAACCAGGGGAAAACCCATACTAGTCAGCACCGCCACCAGGTAATCCCACTCCAGGGAGTCGAATGCCTTCGTCGCGTCCAAAAAGACGGCCACCATCTGGAGGCTGGGGGCCACATTCTGCAGAGTGGCAAACAGCGTGCGCAGGTTGTGCGACGTTGCCCTGCCCGGTATGAAGCCCGACTGATCCGGGAGTACCAGCCCCTCCATAAGGAGCGTCAGCCGGTTAGCCAGAGTTTTAGAGAGGATCTTTGCGTCACAGTTAAGGAGGGATAGAGGCCGGTAGGAGTCAGGGGAGGTCGCCGGTTTGCCCGGCTTCAAAAGGGAGGTAATCAAGGCCTCTCTCATGGTAGGGGGGAGCTTTCCCAGCGTGTGGGCCTCCTCAAACACCACCTTCAAGATCGGGGCAAGGATATCTATGTACGACTTATAAAACTCGATCGGGAGCCCGTCGAGTCCAGGGGCTTTCCCCGAGGCCGTTTGCATGATGGCCTCACGAATTTCATCAATCCCAAGCGGTGCCATGAGGAACTTCCTCTGTGCATCAGAGAGCCATCCCAATGTGATCTCCCCCAAATAGGGAGCCAGCTCCGGCGGCTCAGTGTGAGCGGAGGAGTAGAGATCAGTATAATGAGCAACGAATGTTTGCATGATAGACCGGGTGTCCCTATGGAGCTCCCCCGAACCACCCTGGATCTCGAGGATTTGGTTGTTAAAACGGGGCGGCCGGATTGCCCAAGCTAGGTATTTACCCGGGCGCTCCCCCTCCCCGTACCTACGAGCCTGAAAGTATTTCCCCCTGAACCGGACCTCTCTGTCCGCAGTTTCTTTATAGTCGGTCAGCAGTTCCCGGAAGCGGGCCTGCGCCCCAGCATCAGTGTGAAACGTGGGGGCAGTCTCCAAGTCCTTCAGGTCAGTCTCGAGTTTACAAAGAGTGCTACGCAAAACCTTGAGGACCCCCACCCCCTTCGAGATGCACAGTCCTCTAATTGTGACTTTAAAAGCCTCCCACACCACGGCTACACTATCCACCGTGCCACCGTTGCGCTGGAAGAAGCTCTCAATTTCCTGTGCAATTTCGGATCTGAAGACGTCATCCAGCAGGGCAGTTGGCTGCAGTCTCCACGACATCGGGGAGCCAGCGAGGTCAGTCAATTCAACGCTCAGCAGGACCGGGGCGTGATCGGAGTATGTGCGAGCAAGGTGTTTTACACAGCCTATCGTGGGAGCAAGCCCCGGGGAAACTAGGATATAGTCCAGTCTCGCCCACGTGGAGTGCGCGGCAGTCCAGTGCGTGCCCTCCCTTGTCTCCGGATGCCTAGAACGCCACGTGTCCAGTAAATGACGCTCAGTAAGAAGGTCATGCACATATGCCTGCGAGCGGGAATAGTGGTGTGGGTTCGGATTCGCCCTATCCCTCTCGGGGTCAACAGCTATGTTAAAGTCACCTCCCCACACTAGGTAAGTGGAACCGACACGCAGAATCTCTCCCCATAGTGTTTGAAGGCAAGGCGGATCATCTATGTTGGGACCATAATAGCACACCAAAGTGAGCGTATCCACTCCCATGCGCCCCCAGACAACACAATACCTGCCCTCCCGATCCATCCGCTCGCCCATTTGCACAAACGGGGAATGTTTCCTAATGAGGATGGCCACCCCACGCGAATAGGTGGAGTAGGAGGAGAAGGTACGGTGCACAGCCCAATGCGAGGCAAACAAAACCGGCCTGGAGGGGTCTAGGTGCGTCTCCTGGAGAAAGGCTACCCCTATGTGATGCCTATCCAGGTATGCTAGGACATGCCTTCGCTTTCTGTGGTCCCCCAAGCTCCTCACATTCCAGGATAAAAAGTTAAGCTGCCCAGTAGAGTCCCTACGTGTCTGCGGATCACTCATGGAAAACCAAAAGACTCAAACACAGCGATACAATGCAACCGCCGCCCCCCGAACCATGTGAAGAAGACCATGCCAACAGCGCCGCAACCCATTCAAAACTATCATACATAACAAATCCCCAACACCCCCCCCACCCCCCACCCACAGCAGCATCCCAAACATGCTATCTGGACAATCCCCCTCCCTCCCACCCCGAAGCAAACTCCATCTATAGCAAATGCCATATTGGAGCAACATGTAAACTTTAAGTCAAGTGGGTAATACCCTTGGGAGGACAGTCTAGGTGAATACACAATAACCCCTCAATCCAGAAGAGTGCGCCCTGCCCGGGGGCCGGACCCTCCCCGTGGACAAAAAAAAAGGGGGCGCCCAGCAAGACGATGAAGTCCTGAGAGTCTAGAGCAAGCCAAAGAATTGCTGAACTCTGCCAACATCCCTTCACAGTGAACAAAGCTAGGTCCATGGGTTCCTGTATCAAGTCCCACAATGGCAGACACGCGCAACACCTTACCAGCTGACAGGCAACAGTCTCAGAGTCGACAGGTCAACAATCCAGCACCATCATCCTGATGCCGGCGATGAGGGGCAGTCCTGGTCACGTTTCTTGAGTCGCTTCAAGAACTCCTCCGCCTGTTGGGGTTTAGTGCAAAAAATTTGTTTCCCTTGATGCGTGATGCGCAGGCGGGCCGGGTAAAGAAGCGCATAGTCAATTTGTGCAGCACGCAGTTTATGCTTGACCTGGACAAATTTCTTCCGCTCCTCCTGAACCACCGGGGTGAAGTCCGGGAAAATGGTGAAGGTTGTGCCGCCATAGGATAGGGTCTTCTTCTCCCTCGCCGTCCGAAGCGCGACATCTCGGTCACGGAATTTCAGCAAGCGTGCGATAATAGGGCGAGGGGGAGCCCCCGGCGGCGGTCTCAGGGCCAGAGATCTGTGTGCCCTTTCGACGATGAACTGGGGAGATAGGGAGTCCGTGCCCACCACCTCTCGCAGGAGACCCTCCACATAGTCCTCCATCTTGCCCGTGTGGGTCGATTCCGGAATGCCAATTATACGGATATTGTTCCTCCGACTGCGCGCTTCCAAGTCTTCATTATTGGCTGCTATTACATGGAGGACTTTGTCCATGCGCGCCACAGTTGCGGACAGTTCCGTTGTTCGATCTTCGGTGTCCGAGATACGCCTCTCCGTCTCTGTGAGGCGTTCGCCATGGCTGTCAACCTTATGCACAATCGAGTCCATGCGGGATTGCATGGAATCCATTTTGTCAACTATGGTCGCTAGACTTTGCCTCATGTCCAGCAGTATGGACTTGACATCATCCCCCGGCGGGGCCTCCACCGACGCCGACCCTGCCGCAGCGGCCTCCGGTTGCGACCTGGTCTGCTTCTTGGTCTCAAAAGTAAGGCGAGGCTGACGGCTGTCCGGCTTCCCCATGGCGGCACTGCCAGGCCTCCCACAGCAGGATCGGGGGCACGTTCGGGTGGGCCCCGGGGGCAAGCAGCAAAAGAGGGGGGGGGAGCGGCAGTTCAGGGGACAGGGGAAGCTTCCAGATCGTACAGCAGGTCATAGGAGCAACCACAATCACCCCGTGTAGCCCCCTCCACCTGTTACGTGGGACCCCCGCTGGGGGCCAGCCGCCGCCCCCGGGACCGGCTGCGATCCCACAAGCTCACCCCTCACCTCCACAGCTGGTAGCAACGCTCCTTGAGCGGACGGGATGACCCCTGCGCGGATCGCCAGCAGAGAAGAGCCAGGTAGGTGGGGGCGAAAAGGATCCAAGGCGAGCCCCACATGCAGGACCCGCGATCGTGAACCCTCCAGACAGGGGGAGACAGCATGCACCGCCGTCTAGCACCCTCGGGTCGATGGCTCCCTTCTCAGTCCCGTCTCTCCCCAGCGTAGGCTCCACAACGGAGGCCCCGGTGCAGGAGGGCCAGCGGCCAGAGCACCAGGCAGCAGTCCCTCCGGGCCCCGCACCTCCTCCGATCCGATCCGCTGTTCCGTCGGACGTAGAATCGCCCCCAGTGGGCAGGTAGCCGGGCACCAGCAGGGGGGGGGCGAGGAATCCACGCAAGCTGGTATGAACGGGGCGGCACCACGCCACAGCAAGGATCCGGCGCGGGCAGGGAAGGCGGCCACCTCAGCTGCGACCTCAGCCTGATGCGCCACTCACCAGCGCCCGCGCCCGTCGGGCATCACGCTGCCATCCAGTCCGTCCTCTCGCCCCCGGCCGGGGGTATCCAGCGTGGGCTACAGCGACCCCCACAGACACGCCGCAGGGCCGCCGTCCGCAGCCTCGGATCCGGAGGCGAGGCCTGTCACCCACGTGGGACGCACCGGCCTCGCGTCACAGCAGCCTCCCGGTCGCGGCTCCAGCGGGATGCCCGCCACAGCCGGCGCAGCCCGCAGCGGCTCCCCAGTCCAATATCGCCGGGCCACCAAGGATAAGACAGCGCTCAGACTGCGGTAGGGATGTCGGGCCGCCCACACAGGCCCGTGTAGGCAGCAAAATACGACTTTCAGGCAGGATTTTTAAGGATTTCTTCGCTGGGCTGCGGGAGCTTCACCCGAAGGCAGCCATTCCGCTGTGCGCCACCTAGCGCCTCCTCGGTCGGAGCGTTTTCTCCGTCCGACTCGTACCCGGGAAAAAAACCCTACAAACTTGCAAGTACGATTCGTACGGAAACACCATTTCCGTACGAGTCGGACAAAACACCGACCGACAGTAAAATACATACGAATGTGATCCGGGACACCACGGACGTGACGTCCGGACGGAGTTAGGCAGGTTTTTACGTACCAGCAAGTACGATTCGTACCGACAGCAGTCCGGACGGCAATATTTTTACGGCACCCAAAAAGTGCCAGAAAAGGTAAATACGCCAGGATGCGAGCGGTATAGGGGGCCCGGTACACGCCCCCCCCCCAGCCCCCGGACGGAGTTAGGCATGTTTTTACGTACCAGCAAGTACGATTCGTACCGACAGCAGTCCGAACTGCAATATTTTTACGGCACCCAAAAAGTGCCGGAAAAGGTAAGTACGCCACGATGCGAGCGGTATAGGGGGCCCGGTACATGCCCCCCCCAGCCCCTGTATGTACGCGCCGTCCCCCCAGCCCCCGTGGATGTACGAGACATACCCCCACCCGTGTATGTACACCCGTGTATGTACACCCGTGTATGTACGAGACGTACCCCCACCCGTCTATGTACACCTGTGAATGTACACCCGTGTATGTACACCCGTGTATGTAGTAGACATACCCCCACCCGTGTATGTACACCCGTGAATGTACACCCGTATATGTACACCCGTGTATGTACACCCGTGTATGTACACCCGTGTATGTACGAGACGTACCCCCACCCGTGTATGTACACCCGTGAATGTACACCCGTGTATGTACACCCATGTATGTACACCCGTGTATGTACGAGACGTACCCCCACCCGTGTATGTACACCCGTGAATGTACACCCGTGTATGTACACCCGTGTATGTACACCCGTGTATGTACGAGACGTACCCCCACCCGTGAATGTACACCCATGTATGTACACCCGTGTATGTACACCCGTGTATGTACGAGACGTACCCCCACCCGTGTCTGTACACCCGTGTATGTACACCCGTGTATGTACGAGACGTACCCCCACCCGTGTATGTACACCCGTGTATGTACACCCGTGTATGTACGAGACGTACCCCCACCCGTGTATGTACACCCGTGAATGTACACCCATGTATGTACACCCGTGTGTGTACACCCGTGTATGTAAGAGATGTACCCCCACCCGTGTATGTACACCCGTGTATGTACACCTGTGTATGTACGAGACGTACCCCCACCCGTGAATGTACACCCGTGAATGTACACCCGTGTATGTACACCCGTGTATGTAAACCCGTGTATGTACGAGACGTACCCCCACCCGTGTATGAACACCCGTGTATGTACAAGACGTACCCCCACCCGTGTATGTACACCCATGTATGTACGAGACGTACCCCCACCCATGTATGTACACCCGTGTACGTACACCCGTTTATGTACGAGACGTACCCCCACCCGTGTATATACACCCGTGAATGTACACCCGTGTATGTACACCCGTGTATGTACACCCATGTATGTACGAGACGTACCCCCACCCGTGAATGTACACTCGTGTATGTACACCCGTGTATGTACACCCGTGTATGTACGAGACGTACCCCCACCTGTGTATGTACACCCGTGTATGTACACCCGTGTATGTACGAGACGTACCCCCACCCGTGACCTGGCCATATGCAAATCAGTCTTGACCCTGTGACTTGGGAGGTCCGCTCCCGTGAAATGTATTCCACATTGACTAGTAGATCAATGAGTGAGAACAGCCTAAATAACCTAAGGCTTACAACCTCACCTTCAAAGGCTGCAGGGGGGACACAAGAAGCAAAACAGTGCATTGTAATTTACAGCAATGACACTGGTAATTCAGAAAACAGAGTCCAACTCTTCAGAATTATACCAAGAGGAGACCATAACTGACGTTACCTGCCTAGAGAAAATAATAAAGAGATTGAAGACGGAGAGGGCATCTTTTTCCACCCTATCTAAAAGAATGTCAGCTATTTCTCTCCTTTCAATTACAGGATATTAGCACTAAAAGAAGTAGTAGTGAATCTATTTGCTTGCTGCATTCTTCAAGATCTCCAAGCCTGGGCCAATGTAAAAAATCTAATACCAAAAACACAAACAGGCTTCATGTCAAGGATGGGGACCAATACTAATTTGTCTGTACTTAATGATCTGAGCTGAAAAGGCAATGCAGCAAAGAACTAGCCAATTTACATGTTTCACCGATCTAAAATCTGCCTTTGACAGAGTTTCATGTGGCCTCCTCTTGCCAAAATTCACAGAATGGGGCATCCCAGAAAAATTGTTAAATGGAATTATAGCACTGTATAGCGAGACCTGGGCGCAGGTCAAAGCTTGAAATGGTAGCAGATTTACATCAAAAATCCAAACAAATAATTGTTTGAAACAAGGGTGTGTTCTATGCCTATGTTTATTCAACCTATATCTGGCTGACTTGGACAGCTACCTGAACACAAGCAGAGAATTGTCTAGCAAAATTGGCAACAGAGAAAATTGTGTGGTTGCAATACTCTGACGACATCATCATTATGAGTCAAGAAACGTATATGGCTCCAAAGGACAGTCATTGTATTAGCAGGATGCATTGATCTGCAAGCCTTGGAAATTAATTTGAGTAAGACAAAAGTAGTCTGCCTTGTTGATTCCAAGTACAAGTCACACACTAGGTCCATTATGGGAAAGCGAGTTGAAGTGGTATCCTCATAGAAGTACCTGGGCACACACATGGAACAACATATGACCTTTAAGTTACATCTGACTTCCTGTGGGTGAAAGCACACTCATTAACATTTGCATTTAAATAGTTGCAAAGTTGCAAAAGAAACTCTGTTGCCCTTCTCACAAATATCTGTTAACAATCATGGCATCCCAACTGGTTCTCACATTAGCATATGGCCTGGAACTCGTGCATGGACAAGAAGTGGCCATGTTGAATTTATTGCAAACAAACCCCTATAAAGCCGTCTTCAGTCTGCCAAAATCAACCTCACACGTTTAACTGAAACTCAGCTTAAAAAAACAGGAACTGCAAAGAAAAAATGCTTTTGTGAACTTATGTTGGACATTCCGTGACTTAGTAAGTGGCTCCCTGAACAGCTTGTACTGGTCAGTAATCAAGGCACAGATGAGGAGAAAAGTAAAAGAGTCTTGAGGTGGCTACTTAGGATCAGCAATAGAAGATCTTGGTATTGAAGAAGCATGGGCACGTCCCATGGACAGAGAATCTTTCTTTCAAATAACTAACTACTCAGTAAAGTTCTTGGCTCTCCTGCAAGATAAGAAAATATTTGCAAAGACACAACATGCTTGGACAGTTGTGAATACATACCATAGCTTCAAGCCTCAAGCGCATTTGAAAACACATTTATTGCCAATTTTAAAACGCTTGTTTATGTTACACTCATTTAGACAATTTGACACAAAAGACTTAACACCAACATGGAAGAACTGTTTGTCACAACCAAATGTTGTCTACGGGGATATAAAATTGTACAATTACCCACATTCATTGCACTTGCCCAGCAGTCGTGGGACAACTCCGTATGGACACATGCAGGGAAGCAGAAAAGCAGTGAAGCAGTTGTCGGTTGGTTGAGCAGAGCCTCAATACCTCTATCTTATCAGGGAAACAAAATGTTGAGCCTTGCAAAAAATTGGCTTGGCAAAACCTAGGATTAAAATGACCACATACAGTGGTCCAAGAGAGAGGAGGTTATTTAAGCCAATAATGCACTCGCACAGTTAGTGACCAAGACATGGTCCTACATTGCTTCACGCCAAGTAATGGGGTTGGACCACCTGTGGGGGGGATCCTTGGCTCTACACCTACACTTGCTCTAGACATACACAGAGTAGGGATTGCATAATAGGAGTATGCCTGATTGCTACCTTGTATTATATGCCTGCATATATACACTGTCTTAGAACCATGGTGGAACGGAATCTGCTAATTACTCTTTTGCTGCTTGCAACCACTTTCATCTGCTTTTGTCTACTGATTATCACAGCACATGTATTTCATACAAAAATATCAGTTCAATAAATATATTGAGAATGTCCCATTGTGTATTCTCTGTATACTTCTCTGGGAACAAGTGTGCACGAATGAATGAGCGAAAAGGTTCAAAATCTGTCACCACGATCCCTGAGGGGTCAGGGTTGTCATTTTTCAGTGGTTGCCAGAAACCATTTTGCTTCCTGTTTAGGTTAGTGGGGCTTAAGGTGGCACTGTGAGCTAGCTGATCTTCAGGCCAACATATACTACGTAGGTGCATGGAATCAGTCTAAGGACCTTTCCCAGAGTTTATGTAGTCCCCAAACGTGCAGATCTATGGATTAGTATGAACTACAAGACACTCCATCATCTTCTCCAAGCCCCCCCTTCTGATGATCTGGACATGGACTTGACCATGGCCAAGTTTGAGACCCACCCTGCTAGACAAGGGAAAATAAAAGTTACTGAAAGCCTTGGAATTATGGAAAGTGTCAGTGATGAGAATGAGCCAGTGATTGCCAGTATGGAGGGCAGCTCAGAGGACATTGATACTGCCTATTCAACGTTCTCAAAGGGATGTGGTTCCACCGCTGCTAGCTTCCATATTTGTGAAACCCCTGTCGAGACCTGCATCCACCACTACCATAGTCAAAGTACGCCCTACCGAGAGGCAAATGACACACGGACCTACCTCCAGTTCTTCAGATATTGGCAGTGGAACACTAAAAATGTTCTCCTCCCCATTTTGGGACTTATTTAAGATAGCAATACCATTTTGTAGAGTGGTTTGGGTCCTCCCTATTTTGTACTTTTTCAACCTTAGGTTACATAAGATAACTTGGAACTCTGGGGCTGTAGGACTCCTTGCAATGCATTTTTATAACTAAACTGTGTAATTCCTTGCACAACAGATGTGATGATGTGCTGCACATCAACTTAGTGAATGTTGTATTTGTCTTACCTTATTCCAACTCCCCCTTCCCATCTATTCAATAAACCTTTAACCCTCTTCCCCCAGGTTGCGTGATCTATAGAGGTGTGACTTAATAATTTACACCATAAATGGATCACACACTTGGTTTGGCAGATTTTGTGATCACAACGGCAACTCCCTGTTACAGGATCTTCTCAACAATAGTCTACACCGGCCCTACTACACACACCCAGGCATAAAAGGGACATTAGCATCTTAGTGCAGAGTCTTACTTACAGCAATGTCTGTTCCAGGTAGCACTAGTGTAGACTATGGCCTAATTCATGAAGGTAAAGTAATTTATATTTTTGGTGTAAGTTTGCTCTTTCAGTGTAACTGAAATACCAGCCAGCAACTCTATGAGAAGTAACTAACTACTAGTAGTAACAGTAACTCATTTAAAAATAATAGGAATTACTTGCTACTCGCAGTGTTACAACTTATAAAGCTACATTACTGATGGGAAAGTTAATAGGAGTGAACTTACACAACAAAAGTGTAACTTACCTTACCTTTGTGAGCCAGGTCTTGTGCTGCCTATAAAATCCTGAGTCCTGACTCAAGGTTTTTCTAAAGATTGATTTGCATTTTTAAAAAAAATAAATTAAATAGTTTCTGGCTACCCAGATTGCTTTGCAGTACTGCTGCTAATTGCTCTTTGTATGAAGTTTTTGTCATGGGGTTCTCTCAGTCTTGGATTGCCAACTTACTCTGTGTTTTCTTTCAGTCTATAGGCCTCTGAAGGATAATCCTTATGGATAATCTTACAGATGAAGTTAACATTGTAAGCATCATTCGGTATGGGTGGGAGTGGGACTTCGCTTTGTGAACCTCGTACCTGTTAGTGCTAGCCCACTACTACCACTTGCATTAACAAGACCCTTTGGAAAATCCTGAAACAAAGTTTGGGAAGAATGAGAGAGGTAGAAGCCATTGCTTAATCTATTCAGGTAAGAATTAAGAAGTGAAATAGTTAAGAATTTATTGCTAAAGTTGTTCTCAAGAGGCACAGATAGATATGATTAAGATTTTTGTGTATGTTGTTGGCATAAAGTGGTCAATAGTTACAGTTGGTAGGAAAAGGGTATTAACTAACTAGTATACACTGATATGTGACTGGGTTCTGCAAAACATCATTAAGCAATAAGTCAAACATAACTAGTCTGTTCCAATTCTGGTAGCGGGGTAAACTAGACTGCTGGAAGAGATACGTAAAGTAACCTACTAAAGAAAAAATACATTGCAAGGGACTTCACGAAGGGAAAGTCTGTGAGGGAGTCAATGCACATTACAATATGTGACAGTCTCAGAGGATAGCTTCTTGTCTCTCTTCTAGCAATAAATAAACACATAGCTAGATTAATTAGGAATATAAACAAAAAAGACAGTTAGCGAGTGAAATATATAAAAAAAAGTAACCCACCTTCTCCACCCACAAAAGGCCCACCTCTCTCCCCAAGCAGAAACTGCCAAATGCACAGAGTCTGACCCTTTCCACAATTTCCCTTCCCAGTTCCCACCCTCTTCACCCACAACAGCACAGCCCCCCCACCAAAAGATGTTCAATAAAAAAAGGCCTTAAGGGCATCCATTTCGGACCTTAGATGGGCCATGTCCCAGACCAGCTCACGGAGGGCTGTGATGTCCTCCAGCCTCTGGCACCACAAAGGGTGATTCTCTCCTGCCAGGATTCTTGACCTCCAGCAGCAGCTATATCAAGAACGACAAATACAAATTGTATGGTGGCCATCTTGGAGTGGGCATTCATTTTACCTATACTCACACTCTTGGTCCCTGCTGGGTTTGCGCAAAATGACATAGTGGGCGATGACTATCTCCTTATGGTTGAATGCAAATTGCTTGCCTGAACTGCCATTTAAAGTGGGAAATCCACCCCTGGGACTGCCCTCCAGTCAACACGGTCCAGCCTCCGGTCTCTTAGCACTTGATAATCTGGCCATCAAGAGACTAATCTACCCAAAGGATCCCAAAGAGCATCGCTAGCAACTGCGATGCAAGCCCCCGTCTGCTCTCTTTGCTGAATTCCTCCGTCACGCCCCAGACCCCTACCCTGGTTGCTTGGAATACCCACGCCTCCTATGGTGGGGGCAGACATCAGCCCGGACGCCTGTTTACCTGCACCTCCTTTGTGCGGAAACAAGGCCTGTGATAACATGGAGCCTATTCCTTCAAACCCCTTCTCTCCCAACCTGGAACCCACAGGACATCATGCTTTCCGAATCAGATATCCACCGAACCTATCGAAAAATGCGGCAAAAAACTCTCAATGGTGGAAGGCTTGCAACTCTCTGCTCAATATCTCCAGTTCCCTGAAAACGCCACATGGCCTTAGATTGATTGTGGTGCCCGCCTCGGATTTCAGAGCTGATGCCACCATCTCCCTCTACAAAAGTGGAACCATCCTTATACAAGCCTCAGACCGCAATCTAGTGTTATTTGACAAACTTTTCCCCACCATCATGAATACAGTAGCTAACGCCATTTTCGCCCCCCTCAGAAAGGTGGGACCCCAGTGGTCCCCCAGCCCTCTCAATCTCTATCTCCGACCTCTCCTGCTTCTCCACCTCTCCACCCCAGCCCTCGCAATATCTATCTCCTACCTCTCCACCCCCATCCTCGGAACGCACATCGTCGAAGGGCCCCCTTCTAACTACCCCTAAACTCAATAACACATCACCTGCCATACATGCAATGTGTGAACAGAGACAGCACAGTCATCACGCAATCTGCCTGTTCCCTCCCCGTATTATTAGCAAGCCCTAACTCCACTAACGACATTGCATACAGCACCGCCCCGATTCTCCCCAAGACACCTTCCTCCAGTCCAACACATAACCTCATCAGGCTCCAACCGGCCTCCAAGGTTCACTATATGTCAGTCCCCTCCTCCCCATTCTTACCCATACCTCCATGCTTGCAACTCCATTGCCATGAACCCCTTCCATCGGGGCACAGTCAGTCCCCATCCGCCCTATCTTCCCCCGACATCACTAGCTCCTCCCCTATCCTACCCATCCTTCCGAGTGTGCAGCTCCATCTTCTACATTTTCTGCCCTTAGGGCACATTCAGTCACCACCCGTCCTACTTTCCCCGGACCTCCCTTGCTCTCACCAGCTCCATGGTCCCTGGGACCTACCCTCCCAATCCCATCCTCACACCTCACTGGAAGGCCATCTGAGCAAGATAGCACTCTGCTTACAACAACTTAAGACAGAGGTTCGCAGTCTACTACATATCATGGAGGCTTTGTTATCTAACTTCAGACTAGGGTGCTACATCAAGGAAAATCACCATCTTCGCTCGCTCCCAGATTGCATGTGTACCAGGCCCCCCTCCGCCCACTATACTCGGCGATCACCTTCTCACGTCACCCACACACCTCATAGGTGGGCCACCATTCCGCTCCCTAATGACCCTGCTCGCCCATCCAGATGTAGGGCCTCCCTGTTTGATACTGATACTCATTCTCTCCTACATTCCTATGCTCCAGCACATCCCCCCACCATAGCAAACATGCAACAAATTGAATCCATCCCCAATGACCCCTTCAGGGAACCTACGTCAAACACCAGAACCCTAAATGTGAACAACCTCATGAGAGTCACCACCACTCCGCAGGCACTAACTAACACATAAGTCTCAAAGCTGTGCTTCTAAATTGTAGATCGGCGGCTAAGCACACTGCAAATATTACCGACCTCACCCTGGCGCAGGATCTTGACCTTGTAATGCTGTAATTAAATCAAACAGGCGCCATGAGGGGTAGGCTCCCTCCGAATTGGGATATAAAGCCGGGTGGGCACCTGCTCCATTATACAGGCACATATTAGTGGGGTGGGCTCCCGCTGGATCCTGAAGCACGGGGGAATCCCTACAACGGGGATTCCCTCTATCACCGACGGCAGTTGAGCGCTGCGGAGCTCCAGCGCTCCTCGGGCTCAAAATAAATCATTATAGCGCTCCCAGGGCGCTAGAAGCAAGGAAAAAGAGATAAAGCGCCCCCCAGGCGCTTGGACAGCAACCAAAAGGTCCTAGAGACCTCAAGGGGGCAAGGTAGGGCCCAGGGGCCAGCACACAGGGCCCTCCAGCAAGGAGGCAGCCCCCATGGCAGTCCCTCCTGGGCCCCTACCAGCAATAAGCCCCCTCCTGTTAGGATCCAAAGCAGAACATTTTGTAAGGGGACACAGACCCTTTTTATACACATAATACCTTTGTCTCAAGGTGCAGGGGAGGGGCGAACCAGATGCAACTGGTTCTTGAGCACTTTGTTTTGCTCAGCCCCTCTCCCTATTCACAGGACAGGCCAGGGTCATCAGTCGCACCACAGGGGGTGGAGCCAGCATTGTGTGGGGGAAAACCCAGCCCTATTCAGGTCCCAGGTGTACTCCTCCCACTCATCAACATGCAGCTCCCTCCACCCACCACTGGGGCAGACCCATCCTGACTCCTGGGGCCAGGCACACCAGCCAATCACACGCCAGGCAGTCACTGCACATTTATGCCAGTGTCTAGAAGTGGCACTTCTACACTTGCTACAGTAACACCACACACATCTTCGCGCAGCATTTCATCACACGAGTCCGCACATACCAAACTCGCACCTGCACTCCCCACGCATCAGGAACTACCAGGGACACATACATTCCCCCATGCATTCTTATGGGAGGGCAGGTCAGTCTCACTAAACCATACACAGAGCGCACGCGCTTTCCAGTGGGACACAGTGTGAAAGCGCCTAGAGGCCTAAAACCACTAGTACAACACAGAAAAAGGCTAGGATAATGCAAAAAGTTCTAGGGGTGAACTTGCCACAAGGGCCAAGTCCAACATAACCCCCTTCCAGCCAAAACGCAGGGCAGACCAATCACCACCGTGATGGTCTTCCCTGCTTGGGCGATAGAACACGGACGGAAGCCCGCACTGCAGGGACACCCTCCGGTTCTACGCCATTCTGAATCAGCATGGTTCCATAAAAAAACAACCAGAAAAAAAACTCAGGCCCAACTAGGCTACCCCACTGGTACTACCTAGTTGTCCACGACCAGGACCAGGCCCTAGGCCACCCAGATACCACTGGTCCTTGCCAAACCCACAGTGGGGGGTAGTAACCCCTGGCGTACAAGCCATTCTCCACTCTCCCTCTCAATGTAGTTCCAAACTACCACTGATCCTTCAACCTAGGGTCCGCACCCTCAGGCTGACCAGAGGTCACGGGCAAGAATGCCCCAGCCTACCTCTACTTCTGGGGTTCCTCACCCTCCCAGGGAAGCATCCACCAGAACACAACTCTCCCACCAGTTCAGGACCTCTCTCCACCAACTGGTCTACCACCTGGGATCCACGGGGGTCAGAGGCGAGGACTCCCTCCCTCTGCACCCCCTTCCACTGTAGAGCAGGGTCTCTTCACCCAAGATGAGCCTCCCCTGCCCTCAGGACTACAGCTGCCCTTACGTCCAGATCCGGAAACACCGACTACTGGCTCCCCAACCGAGGGACGTACCCTTTGGTCAGATGCCTGGCGAACCAGGACTTAACGAGGGTGACACATAACTAATGGGTCGTGTGACAGTCTGCCTGGCGCTGATCTCACGACCTCCTGTCCATCTGACAGGGCGTGCAGACCCCCCAGGACAGAAGTGGCGACACCACGGTCACTCAGTGGCGACTCAGGCCTCCCGGCTGGTCCCTGGCCTGCTGGTTCCCACTGGGTAATCCCTCCCCCTCTCACCCCTCCCTCTGGACTTCCGCACCCGCCCAACTGGAGCGGTACTGCCAGACACCAGGACTACTGGAGCTCTGATTACAGACACTCCACGTCCTCTAGACATTGGGAGATCCTCCTCAAATGACCTATTGGTACAGCCTAGGCCCCCGACCTGAAGTTCCCTAAAGAAACCATCCAGGCCCTGAGACTGGGTTTCGGGCACCTGGAGACACGCAGTCCCACCCACTCCTTCTCCGCAGAGACAGGACGTGAGCCCCTACACCGAGACCTAGCTGGGCTACTCTGAACCTCTTCCACCACGCTGGGCTGGAAGACACCTCAGCCACTCCTTTTGGAATCACTCCCCAATGCAAGCTCCCTATCCCAGAGAACTCACACCCAATCAACCAGCAAGCTCCTTATTTCAGAGAACTCACACCAAAGTATTCAGCAAGCTCCTTATTTCAGAGAACTCACACCATTCATCCACACACACACCCCCCAGACTGGTAAGACAGTTTCTACCGCCGCTGATTTCTCAACCTGACCACCACGTGACACAGGTACCATTACTCCGGGAACTGGGAACTGGGAATGGGACGTTCACATTCATCCAGCGCATTACACATTCATCCCCAAACCCCTTCCAAGACTGGTAAGACAGTTTCTACCGCCCCTGATTTCTCAACCTGACCACCACGTGACACTGGTACCATTACCCCGGGAACTGGGAATGGGAATACATGCACTGGACACACATCTGCTGCCACCACTGGATCCCACCCTTACTGGTGAATCCAGAAACACATTTCCACAGAAATGACACTTAAAAACAAACTTAGAACAATAATTCCTTTCCATGTGACTATCTAAATGCAGAGTTTTGTAGTGCAGCCAGCTGTCGCTTTGGTACTGCGCAAACTCAAGTCCTAATCCCACCGCTGATCACCAATGTTAGAAATGGGATTTCTGGTTGGCTAGGGCTTGCGCCAAAGCCAGGCAGAAACCACCACTCTAGTCAGGGCTGGGGAGTTACACGCCAAAGATAACCCCTGCTCACCCCCTTGGTAGCTTGGCACGAGCAGTCAGGCTTATCCCGGAGGCAATGTGTAAAGCGTTTGCACGCGCACCCAGCAACAACACCCAAGGCCACCACAAAAGAAACTCCACACAAGGTTATATATTAAAATAGCCTTTGTATTATACCAAAACACATTAGATAATATTCACACAATTTACACTGTGCCAACTGGCACTGGGCAGAATTTTACAAGGGACTATTTACAAGGGACAGGGCCACACGGACCACTGTCAGAATCAGCACAAATCACCAATCATACATGTAGAACATATACTAACTGTAGCACAAATTATCACTGTAGAGCACAACCAGTAACTACTGGCGCAATAATGACCTCAGCGTCATCACACTAGCATCAGGTATAAATCTATCCTGCATCCATCACAGGGGCATAAACACATTATGCAATTTCTCATTAGTCACATTAGACCTAACCACCTAAGTATAACTATACTAGGGGCGTACATCGCACAGGGAAGTACAATCTCCCTAACATCAACCTAAACAGGTAAAACAACCTCCTAGGCAGAAATCCTATCTAGAGGTATAAAATACAGGGTGCGCAAAACATGCTATACACAGTACATTTCCTAACACCCAATCACATTAGCATGAATCACAATAACACCTCAATCGCATTAGGGTCCAGGTCGCACCAGAACCTAAACGTATCAGCTGCCCACTACTTGCTGGGCAGCTGGGGACAAGAACAGGGCCTAAACGCTGCAGCTGGCACTAAGTGCTGCGCAGCTGTGGAAGGCACCTAGGAGGCATGGGCTCTCAATGGCCCATGAGACAATATGCCAAAACGTTGGAGCCATCTGGCTTAGAAAATAACATGTCCCCATGGAGCACACGGGCTCCTGAAATAATTGTGCACCAATATAGCAAAGGAACTTGCCCCAAAGTACTGTGGAGCGCACTGGCGGCTTAAATAAAATATGCCCCCGTTGTTGGAGCCTTTCCTGGCTCTGAACCAATAATGCCCCCTTTGTTGGAGCCTCAGGGCTCTTGAACAATAATGCCCCCTTTGTTGGAGACTCAGGGCTCTTGAACAATAATGCCCCCTTCGTTGGAGCCATCTGGGGCTCTAAAGCACACCTGCCCAGCGTTGGAGCGGCCCACTGCCATCCGGGGCCGCTCTAAAGGCATCACGGGTACCGTGCCTTTACCCGGCACCACAACAAAGCAGAGAGGATGGCCTAAGGGCCCCACTCACCGGCTCTCTTCTTCGGGACTTCTCCGGACACAGCAGGCGGCAGGCGGGGCTCTCTCTTGCTCATGAGAGCCTCATGAGAGCCTCGCCGAGGATTCAGCTGCCCCCTTCTTCACCCGGGCCCCCTCCTGGGTGTTTCTCGTCGCAGGCTTCACCGGTGCCACGGGCGGGGCTCTCTCACCTCTGAGAGCCTCGCTGGCGACGGCCGCACTTCTCCTTTGCCCGGGCCCCCTCCTGGGACCCAGGACTTAGTTCCTCACAACTCGTGGAGGCGGGGTGGGCTCCCGTTCTCCACGCATGCGGCCATTCCGTCTGGCAGCATTTCCGCCTGGCGCCCCGCCCACGTCCCGGGCAAGGCTCGCCTGACAACCGGGTCGCGCCGGGCACGGCCCAGTGAGGGATTTGTTAGCGGCTCGGGCCGCAGCGGTGAAACGCGGGGTGGGCTCACGCTATTTAATCAAACAGGCGCCATGAGGGGTAGGCTCCCTCCGAATTGGGATATAAAGCAGGGTGGGCACCTGCTCCATTATACAGGCACATATTAGCGGGGTGGGCCCCCGCTGGATCCTGAAGCACGGGGGAATCCCTACAACGGGGATTCCCTCTATCACCGACGGCAGCTGAGCGCTGCGAGCTCCAGCGCTCCTCGGGCTCAAAATAAATCATTATAGCGCTCCCAGGGCGCTAGAAGCAAGGAAAAAGAGATAAAGCGCCCCCCAGGTGCTTGGACAGCAACCAAAAGGTCCTGGACCTCAGGGGGGCAAGGTAGGGCCCAGGGGCCAGCACACAGGGCCCTCCAGCAAGGAGGCAGCCCCCATGGCGGTCCCTCCTGGGCCCCTACCAGCAGCAAGCCCCTTCCTGTTAGGATCCAAAGCAGAACATTTTGTAAGGTGACACAGCCCCTTTTTATACACATAATACCTTTGTCTCAAGGTGCAGGGGAGGGGCGAACCAGATGCAACTGGTTCTTGAGCACTTTGTTTTGCTCAGCCCCTCTCCCTATTCACAGGACAGGCCAGGGTCATCAGTCGCACCACAGGGGGTGGAGCCAGCATTGTGTGGGGAAAGCCCAGCCCTATTCAGGTCCCAGGTGTACTCCTCCCACTCAACATGCAGCTCCCTCCACCCACCACTGGGACAGACCCATCCTGACTCCTGGGGCCAGGCACACCAGCCAATCACACGCCAGGCAGTCACTGCACATTTATGCGAGTGTCTAGAAGTGGCACTTCTACACTAGCTACAGTAACGCCGCACACATCTTGGCGCAGCATTTCATCACACGAGTCCGCACATACCAAACTCGCACCTGCACTCCCCACGCATCAGGAACTACCAGGGACACATACATTCCCCCATGCATTCTTATGGGAGGGCAGGTGGGTCTCACTAAACCATACACAGAGCGCACGCGCTTTCCACTGGGACACAGTGTGAAAGCGCCTAGAGGCCTAAAACCACTAGTACAAAACAGGAAAAAGGCTAGGATAATGCAAAAAGTTCTAGGGGTGAACTGGCCAGAAGGGCCAAGTCCAACAGTAAGAACATGTAAAGCCCAGCCTAAGAACACAAAACAGCTGCAAAGATGCCTACGGAACATCAACCCGCAAGATCTGACTCCTCTCTGCGAGAACATTGTGCCCCCCGAGCATGTCTGATGTTCACAACCTTACGGCCCACTATAACCACGCAATGCTGAGCGTACTAAACTCGGTTGCACCACTACAGATTAAAAGAATGTCCTCTATACACTCCAAACCTTGGTTTACAGATAGTCTTAATTCCAAAAGAAGAAACTTAAGGCTTGCTGAAAGGCAATGGCTGTCCTATCCCTCCCTTGAGCATTTCTACCACCTGAGATCCTTGAGAAGCATTTATAATAAACGCGTCAGATACTCGAAGGCCACCTTTTTCAGAACTCAACTAGACCAAGCAAAAAACCGTCCTAAAAAAACTGTTCGAACTTATCAAGTCCCAAGCCAATAGTCATCCGAACCCCGCATCTCTGGGTCAAGGGACACTGCCTAATTGTGAAGAATTTGCTGACTTCTTCACTGCTAAGTCTAGTAAGATCGAAACTGTATTACGATCTGCCCAGGACCACCTGTCGATCAGGCCACGGACCTCCTTCTGTTCACTGGGCGTGGATATCTCTGACCCTGTGCATCCCGACCCCCCTAAAAACAATGCATCCTGGAGTCTGTTCCAAATCCTGGATGAGTGCAATATATGCAACACACTGTCGACTCTGAAACCTTCCAATCATTACATTGACCCTTTGCCATCAAACTTCTTCCCAGAAGTGTGATCCTCCTTACTAACATTGTGGACTAAGTTCGTCAATGCATCACTTCAGCAAGGGGATATTGCGGACTGCCTAAAATTAGGGCAAGTTACCACAATCTTAAAAAAACCAACAGCCGATCTCACGGACCTGCATAACTTTTGCCCAATTTCCAACATCCCCACCCTGGAAAAGCTCCTGGAGAAATGTGTGCTGGCCCAACTCTGCAACCAAATCCACCAATTCCAACTCCTGGACCAATGCCAATCTGGTTTCCACCCGGGCCATAGCACAGAGTCAGCTCTAACGCATATTGTCGATGACGCGCTAAGAATGCTGGGCCACAATGAGTCGTGCCTACTGATCCTTCTCGACCTCTCATAAGCATTTGATACTGTCAAACACAATAACCTAATTGACCTCCTGGAACACAGGATGGGGTTGCCTGGGCCGGTGCTTAACTGGCTCTCTTTGTTCCTCCTGAATAGATCTCAAACCTTCAAGGTGAACCAATCCTTGTCCCATCCTGCACCGGTTACGTGGGGGGTTCCACAAGGTTCAGCATTCTCTTCCACACTCTTTAACTTGTTCATGGAGCCTCTAACAGAAATTCTGAAATCATCCAGCATTCACTATCACATGTATGCTGATAACACCCAACTTTATTTGAAAATCCTCTCCCTGAGGACGTTCAGTCCCTCAATTCAGTCCTGCTCTAAACACAAAGCTGGCTGACACGGAACCACCTGAAGCTAAATGCTCTAAAAACAGAATTCCTCCTAATCTTACCCCACAAGCAATCCCCGGTCATGGAACAATGGCTGAATCAGCTTACTGCTCTCAATTGTAGACCTCACCTTGTGGACTCTGCATCCTCGCTTGGTATTATATTAGACAACAGTCTGACTATGCAAAAGCACATCAGCTCCCTCACCAAAGGAGATAATTTCCAACTCAGCATCTTAAGGAAGCTCAAACCCTTTCTCCCTGCCCAAGACCTAAAGGTTGCAGTGCAAGCACTAGTGATTGCAAAGCTGGACTATGGTAGCATAACGCTGTCCGGCTTGCCCAGAGGGAAAACGGCTCCTCTTAGGGTGGCCCTCAATTCTGCTGCTAGGCTCATAACAGGAACTAAAAAATACAACCACATCACTCCGGACCTGCTGGCCCTGAAGTGGCTCCCATATGAAGCTCAGATACAGTTGAAAATTGCATGCATGGCACACAAAGCCATCCAGTTCAAGACCCCGCTGTAGCTGGCCCAGAAACCGGAGCTCTCTTGTGGTACAAAGGCCTCCAGAAGTGCTAGCACCCTTTTACTCAAACCACCAAAATTCAAGAAAAAAAAGACTTACAATCGAACCTTTTCAGGCATGGCGCCGAGGATTTGGAACTCTCGCCACCCCGAAGTCAGGGTGATCCCTTCCACTGTCCGCTTCAAAATGGAAGTTAAAGGACTCTTGATGAAGAAATATCTGCCTCAGTCCGCCTTCCCCACTTGACCTGAGGTCCATAGCTGCTGTTTGTAGTCCAGAGGCCTTGCTGGCGTGATTGCTGGACATTTTTTAAGAATGTTGTACTTTTCGCTTTGTTGACTCTGTATGTTTACCTATACCCTCCTTGCTGCATAATCTGTAAAGAGCTCTGATACCCTCAGTGGTCATGTTCGCGCTATATACAACTTTATAAATAAATAAATAAATAAATAAATAAATAAATAATAAAGCTCAATGAAAACACTTGTTTATACTATAGTGGCACAGTAGCAGAACATTGGGTCCCCTAGGGTCATTGGAGTTTTTGATGTGCCTAGGCACAGGACCACGTTTTCCCCACATTTGTATCACATAATGCAAATGCACTGACTGTAAGGATTTAAGCCGGAATACAAACATAATCAAACAGTAGTTTTCATTTAAAGGATTTCAGAGTGAAGCTGAATTGATACTTTGTGTGTTTTGAATTACCTCTCATTAATGAGGCATATGAGCTGCACAATGAATAGTATACTTGACTATTGTATATGTGCAACATTAATGCAGGCCTTCTGGCAGATGTGCTACTCTGCAGCATGTTTTTGGGGCAGTTGGAATGGTAGAATCATTTATTAACTTATTACAAGTAGACAGTGGACAGGTTATAAATGATACACTGCAGCACAGCGACTGGGGCAAATTTAATTTTGCACGTTTGTCACAGAGTATCTGTTGGACTTGGCCCTTTTTGCAGGGTCATCCCTGAACTTTTTGACTTCCTCCTGTATTGTTTCAGACCTGTTTTTGTTGGTTTTAGGAATCTGGGCACTTTACTACTGCTGATCAGTGCTAAACTGCATATGCTCTCTATGTAAAGTCTTATGGTAATTAGTTGTCCATAATTGATATGTTTGTCTTACCAGTAAAGTCCCTAGTAAAGTGCACTATGTGTGTCAGGGCTGGTAATGCAAATGCTACTAGTGGGCCTGCAGCACTAATTGTGCCACCCACACAAGTAGCCCTAAGAAGAGATCTCAGGCCTGCCACTTCGGTGCCTGCTCGCAGTTTGTTAACTGCCTTGTTGTCCTGGCAAGAGCACCCACTTGCCAGGCCTTACCTTGCCTTTTTATGCACATCAGACACCCCTACAGTAGGCCCAAGGTACCCCCCTGGGCAGGGTGCAGTGCATGTGAAAAGTAGAACATGTACTGAGGTGTGTATCATGTCCTGACAGTGAAATACTGCCAAATTTGTTTTTCACTGTTGCAAGGCCATCTTGCCCATAGGACAGAATGGGGATGCTGTGTCCCATGTTTCCAGCATATCTTCCCATAGGCATAGGATGGAGGGATGGAGTTTAGTGTGCCTGAACTCAGAATTTAATAACACATCTTTTTGTGAAGATGGTTTTTGAATTGTGTGTTTAGAAACCACGCTTTTAGAAGTGGCTGGTTTCTTGCCTTAAACCATCATGTGTGCCTCTGCCTGGTTGTGTATTGCCTGTCTGGGTGTGGATGTGAGAGGATCTGGGAAGTGTCCTGACCCCCAGGGAGGAGTAGGTGAGACAGCAACAGGCTGGCCTGCATTTTTATGTGGGGGGGAGGAGTAGCCCCCTGGATGTGAAGAGGGCTGTGTTGCTGCCACCGAAGGATGGCTCCACCTCCTGCTGAGCGTCTGGGCCCCAGACCCTGACTATCAAAAGAAGAGGGTGTGCACTGGCAGGAAGACACCCAGGTCTCGTTTGGACCGGGGTCAGAGCCCCTGAACACAAAGACTTCAAAGGCATTTAGGGGTATAATTGCGAGAGCTGAAACCCCTGAACTCAAGACTGAAATCCATATTGAAAAAGGATTGAAACTAGTTTGTGATCAAGAGGAACCTCTGCCAAAGTAGAACAGCTGAAGAGACTGAAGAGAATGACTGCCCTTGCTGTTTGTTCTGGGGCTGGCCTGCAGTTTGCTGATTTGACTGAGGAGAGGACAAGGGACTTTGCTGTGTGCTGCATCACCCTGCATAAGAGGACTTTGCTGGGTGCTGTGTCCTGAAGTAATTTGTCTCCAAGGGCCCGAGGAGAGCTGGTCCCCTGTTGTGAAAACTCAGGAGCATAAAAGTTTCCAAGTGTGTCTCATGGACACTGTGTGCATGTGCTCTTTGCACACCTGAGACTGCTGTGTGGTCCGTTGTCCTGTTTACAAGGTGCCCCGTGACTGCATTGCCCCCGCAGCATGAAACATCGTCCACGCTGCTGCATTGCTGTTTGTGGCCCAAGCCTTCATAGTAACTGAGGCTGTGAGGAAAGATCACCGCGGCCGGCCCGAGCTGCAACGTGCTAAAGGCTTAGTTGCAACTAAGAACCATGTCTCAGCGATGGTGGGTGTGTGGTGCTTTTGCACGCCTTAGACTGCCGTGTGGTCCATGGTACTGTTTACGAGGTGCCCCGTGATCGCATTGCCCCGCAGCGTGAAACATCGTTCACGCTGCTGTATTGCTGTTTGTGGCCCGAGCCGTCATCGTAACTGAGGCTGAGAGTAAGAATCACCACGGCCGGCCCGAGCTGCAACGTGCTAGAGGATTTCCGAAAGACTGCCGTGTGGTCCGTGGTACTGTTAACGAGGTGCCCTATGATCGCATTGCACCCGCAGCGTGAAACATCATCCACGCTGCTGTATTGCTGTTTGTGGCCCGAGCCGTCATCTTAACTGAGGCTGAGTAAGGATCACCACCACTGGCCGGAGCCGCAACTTGCTAAAGGATTTCTTGAAGCTAAGAAAGCTGCAAGGTGAAAGGTATTGTGATCGTTGTTTACCGAGAGGAATCTGCCCAAGATCGTAAACGAAGGAGAAGGCAGCGCCATAACCCGTCCGGCTACAGCGTCGCCTAACAACAGAGCTGCACCGTCATCGGGGTCGCCCAGCAGGACATCCGACGAGCGGGGAGAGAGAGAGAGCGAGGCAGCGCACCTCCCCAGGTAAGGCTTGGACTCCGGTCGGGAGCCACAAGCGTGTGTGGCCTAGGGCGGCCTGCAGGAGGAGTACAGGAGTGCTTCGAGCTCTCTCCTGCTGCACCGCGTTAGACGGGCTGAGTCCCCGAACGGCCCATACCTGCCCAGCAGTACCGGGCCGCCCCTGTAAGCTTATGACCGTTGTCTCTGATGTTGGGGCCTAGTGGGGGCCCGAGTAGACCGCGCAGATTGGCGTACTGCATTATTCTTATATTACCAACTGCCTGATTCTTGCATTATGAATCGCATTATTTCTTGCATTAGGAACTGCCTGATTCTTGCATTACTTGCTGGATTATTCTTGCATTACGAACTGCCTGATTCTTGTATTAAGGACTGTCTTAGTTCTACATTGCGAACTGCATTACGAACTGCATAGCATTGCATTAAAACTGCATTAGAGATAGTGAATTGCTCATTAATACCACAAGAACCTACAAGTGATTGCTGGCCTAATAACTGGCAAAGCAAAATATTACGAATACGCATATGTTGGATTTCTATCATTTGGTCTCATCATATTCCTTTTTATAAAGATTCCGCTAATTTTATGAAACCAGTGTGGTGTCCATTAGTGGTGTTATCACTGTGTTACTGGGAGTGTGGTTGCAAACACTTTACACATTGCCTTGGATATAAGCCTAGCTGCTCATGCAAAGATACCAGGGTGTGAACAAGGGTTATCTAAGAAAGTGTCCCTCCTTACCCTGACTAGAAGCAAGGGTCCGTATTTGGACTAAGGTACCTACCTCAGCCAACTAGAGACCCCCAGTTCTAACAGTATCTCACCCTCTAAACTTTCAATCAGGCACTTAGTACCACATGGCACCTCCACAAATTATTTTCAACAAATACCTTCACTTGACACTAGAAAAAGTTACTCTACAGGAAGGTAAGTTAGAGGGGTTACGCTATGTAGAGGTTTCGCTATGGGATGGTTAGGTGTCACTGATCATGTGATACACTTTTGCTTAGTCACATTGATTGATGAATGCCGACTTAACAGAAGTTAAAAATTGGAACAGGATTTACGGCCTGATTTAGATTTCAGCGGACAGGTTACTCCATCACAGCAGTGACCGATATCTTGTCTGCCAAAAGATAAATCCCACAATATCCTATGAGATTTACACTTCGGTAGATGGGATATCCGTCAGCATTGTGACAGAGTAACCCAGCCACCGAAACCTAAATCAGGCCCCAAATCTGTCATGGAAGTCATGAAATATAAGTTACTTTGTCAGAAAAACCGCACCTTGTTTTCGGTTTGTATGCATGCAAACATTGTAAAGCTGTGCTGTTAACTGAAATGGACACACATTCTACCGCCTACAACACCATGCTGAATTAAACAATGCTGCATTTTTAGGTGACAAAATGCTGTGGACAGGGAAGTGATAGGTGGGATATCTGCCTCGCTTAACAAATACAGTATTGCTAATAGGAAAGCAGGGTGACTTACCACTTGTCCATGACACAGCTGGGAC
This sequence comes from Triturus cristatus, assembly GCF_964204655.1. Classification (NCBI taxonomy): domain Eukaryota; kingdom Metazoa; phylum Chordata; class Amphibia; order Caudata; family Salamandridae; genus Triturus; species Triturus cristatus. The sequence continues at coordinate 476,147,294 of NC_140587.1, read as the reverse complement.
AGCTCCCCCACTAAACGCCTGGGCCTCATCTGTCCCTGGATGGCTTCTGGCACTGGCTGCAGCACTGGTGGTCTGTGCACCTAGAAGAAAAACAGAATGCATTCAGTTTTGATACCAGATTAGCCACATAAGGAATCATTTTTCACAAAGTGCAACAGCAATACCTCACTACATTTGGGTTATCAGTATCTTCTTTTGAAAATATCACTTTGGGAGGCTTGTTGGTCAACAACATGTTAAAAAAACAGGTTGTCAATTCAACCAAACAAAAGGATGTGAATCCCAAAGAAGGGGTTGAAGGGAATTGTCTATGGAGGACATATGGTAATGGGATCCCATTCCTTTCCTGCTATGCTGCACTCTCATGGAAACTGCTAGCATACTGCATAACAGCATAAATAGACAACATAGGGGGTTCATGACCATGGCCACTCTTTTTCTCTGTCTCTGTACTTTTTGACTGCTTAATCAAGAAAGCCTTGTCAATCTACATGTTTGGTGAGTAGTGTACATGGACATGGGTCCTCTTCATGTTATCAAAAATCTGTTCTCTTAACAGTACTACACAAAACATATAACAGAGGGGCGAGGGAAAGCTTACAAAGAACAGAAGAAAGCTACAGACAGGAGAAAGTCAGCTGCAGAAACAGGTAATACAGAAAACACAGAGTAATGCGGGGATAGCAAACATTGGATAGGGAAGTTGAAAAAATATAGATAGTATAAAATACACAAGGCCATCATTTTATTAGTGGGGAGAGATAAAAGTAATAATAATAAAAGTGACTTACTGGGGTGAGCAGAATCAACTGTTGCCGCGCTGGTAGTCCACCCACACCACAGCACTACTAGTGGCAGCCACTTGGCCCTCAGATGCCCTCTTTCCCTTGGGTGCTTCTGGTAAAGGAATAAAGAAAATTAAAATAATTATTAGTGGTGCTCTCTACAAAAGCAATTTAGCAGGCACATTATTTTACTTTCTAAATCAGATAGCTTATATCTAGATTCCTAACCTAAAATTACATTTTGAACTACTCATGCATTGAAACAAATGATCTCTGCCAAGTCAGTCTGGGTCAGCAACGGCCAGCGGCTCATCAACCCCAGACCCGATGATCTTGATGACACACAGCTGCCGGATGTCACTCCACAAACTCCCGAAGATATTATATGAATGCACAAAAGAGCCATGAGTTGTGAAAGAGACTGCACACAAAGTAGAGACTTAATTGAAATGTTGAGCTGAGTTAATGATGAAAAATCATATGTGTAATGTTTAACACTGATATCTTAGTTAAGGGCGCGCACATTTCATGCACAAAGACCGCGTCCAGTGAAGGACACAGTTAGTGAAAGTATACTCTTTCAGACTGGCAGGGAAGGCGGGTGGCAACCCTCTGATAAAGAGGGATAGCCAACACTCATAGTAAGGCACATATCGCACGCACCCACACCAGTCACTAAACTGTAATAGTTACTACCATTGCTGAGCATAAAGGTTTGGAAGGACATCGCCACAGAGTTCGCCCCCAATAGTTACCAAGGTTATAGTTCGAGCTTCAGCTTTTGGTGCAGCAAGGCCAGCCCGGGACGCCCATATGCACCACATATCCAGTATTGTGCTACTCGTTCCAAGTTCCCCTGAAGGGTACAATAGCCAGACATGACACAAGTTAATATGAATACATGGAATGTATGCGGTATGCACACACCCACACGCAGATACTCAATATTTTCATACTTGCAGTGTCGTTCGACATGAGACGCACATGTCACATCCTGAATTGGAGTGACTGCGCAGGAGGTGGAGGGGCCAGGTGTTCGGTACCACCTACTCAGCGCATCTGCGAGGCACACTGATATGGATAAGAGCGGGAGTTCCATTTGTCCACGAAGGGGACATAATTGACGCTGGGGGTAGATATACCTTGTGAAAGGGTGGTTGAATGGCCAAACAATACTGATAGTACTGATGTCCTGAATATAGACGAGGCCTCCTTTTTCATGCGTTTGTCTGGGATAATGGCTCAATGGAATAGGGTCCCCTGGATGGTGGGAGGGGACTTCAATTCAGTGCTCAATGTAGATCTTGATAGGTGATTCCCACCCCTCAGCAGAACTCCTGCCACATCCAATGCACGAGCCCTCATAGATTGACTCTCGCATTAGGCTCAATTTGATGTGTGGCGTACCCTCAATCCCACCGTGCAAGTCTACTCACATTACTGTGCGGTACATGGGCTTCATGTGTGACTTGATAGATTGGTGGGATCACAGTCATTACTCCCCCTAGTTAAAAAGATGGAATACCTGGGCCGGACCCATTCCGATGGTAACCCTCTGTTGATGCAGCTCGGTGGGAAGCGGATCGTACCCCAGTCCCTACGTGGCAGCTCCAGACTGGGGTGGGCGGAATTTGCATAGTCGCACTACGCAAAGCTCCGCGAAACGGTAAAAAATCTCTGCGAACACAATTGCTTGTTCGCGATGCTTTTTTCCTGTTCACGAACGCTGTTTGTGTGCTCGGGGGGAAATATCTCGCGAACACGCATTTTGAGAACGCGAACAAGCAAAAAATTCCACGAAGCGACAGAATGCAGAATTTTGGGCAATTCCACATTCCCCGCGGAACGTGAAACGACCCAAATTCCGCAAATTCCGCGAGCAGAACAGAATTTACCACCCAGGCCTACTTCAGACTAATGCACTGGAAGACCCAGCATTTCGTTCGTCTATGGGAACGGCAACTCTTGCATATTTTGAACTGAATGAAGGTATGGCCAGCAGCACGCTAATAGAATGGAAGGCATTTAAAGTGTCGATCAGAGGGCTCTGCATGGGAGCCACATGAAATGTTCGCAGGCAGTTGTCCTCCTTCCTTGCAAAAATAGTCTGAATTGATGCAGTACGAGCAGGAGGGGGAGGGGGCAGGCAGAGACCCACGGCACCTGGAGACGCTGTGCACAGAGCTAGCGGATCAGCTAGAACGCCTCCAATGCCACAACTACACAGCACACACAGCCCATACACACTCCACGGCTGACAGGGCAGGCAGATTGCTTGTTTGCCCAGACATGGGTCCCGTGCTCGCTACACCACTGGATTCAAGCTAGCCTGGCTGATGAAGGGTGATGCCCTGAAACCGGTCCCAATCTGCTTGTTTCTGGTCCAGGGAGGACCCGGCTTGGCAGTTCGGTCTGAACTGTTCCCATGAGGCACAGGGTCAAGACTGATTTGCATATGGCTGGGTCCAAACTGGGATGGTGTGGTGAGCAAAAGAATGATGGATTAAACCCAGATCTTTGTGACTGGGGTTGAATGTTTGCATTGTCCAGCATTCCATCCATCAATTGTTTCTTTTGCATATGTTGCCCTAAGTGGGAAGGGTATGCCCAGACGTGGGTCCCATGCTCACTACACCACTGGATTCAATCTAGCCTGGCTGATGAAGGGTGATACCCTGAAACCGGTCCCAGGATGCTTGTTTCCGGTCCAGGGAGGACCTGGCTTGGCAGTTCGGTCTGGACTGTTCCCTTGAGGCACAGGGTCAAGACTGATTTGCATATGGCTGGATCCAAACTGGGGTGGCATGGTGAGCAAAAGAATGATGGATTAAACCCAGATCCTTATGACTGGGGTGAATGTTTAAATTGTCCTGCATTCCGTCCATCAATTGTTTCTTTTTCAAATAACGCCCTAAGTAGGAAGGGTATGCCCAAACATGGGTCCCCTGCTCACTACACCACTGGATTCAAGCTAGCCTGGCTGATGAAGGGTGATGCCCTGAAACCGGTCCCAGGATGCTTGTTTCCGGTCCAGGGAGGACCTGGCTTGGCAGTTCAGTCTGGACTGTTCCCATGAGGCTCAGGGTCAAGACTGATTTGCATATGGCTAGATCCAAACTGGGGTGGTGTGGTGAGCAAAAGAATGATGGATTAAACCCGGATCCTTGTGACTGGGGGTGAATGTTTGCATTGTCCACCATTCCATCCATCAATTGTTTCTTTTGCGTTTGGCTGATAAGACAGGAATACACCCACGCTCCAATGGGGACACTACGGGCAGCCACAGGACAAATGCTATATACACAGCATGAAATACATAGGGCCATGACACAACATTACACCCGGCTGTATCGATCCCAGGGGTGATGTAATGTGCGGAATCTAGAGAGGTTTCTGGGCTCTTTGCAGTTGCCTACAGTGACAGACAAACATAAAGAGATACTCAATGAGCAGATCTCATTTGAAGAGATCGGAGATGCCATAAAGCCCTTAGCCTCCGGGAAATTGCCAGGGCCAGATGGCTTGCCGGAAGAGTATTATAAGGCGTGCCGTGATTTGCTTACGCAATGACTCCACATTTTATACACCACTGCCATGGAAAGACAGCAATTTCCCCCCTACATGTGTGAATCGCATTTAGTGTCCTTGTTGAAGCCCGAAAAGGATCCAGTGGAGATGGGTTCCTATAGACCCCTTGCCCTGCTCAACACCAATTACAACATATTTGCAAAGGTGTTGGCAGAGAGATTAACGCAGGTAGTCCCCATGTTGGTCCATACAGACCAGAACAACTTTGTACTGTCTCGTAGCACTTCTCTCAACCTACGGCGCTTCTTTAGGGTGGCAACGTATGCGGTGGAGAAGGCCTTTGGCTCCTTAGAATGGGACTATCTATTTGCAGTACTTGAGAAGTATGACTTAGGTCCGGTATTTATTCAATTAACGTGCTTGCTTTACACTGACCCTGCCTGCGGTCAGGGTTAAAATGGGCGCCTACATCTCGGATGTCATTCCAATACGGAGAGGAACACGGCAGGCGTGCCCTTTGTCCCCTCTTCTGTTTGTGCTTGCAATGGAGCCACTATCAGAAGCTATACGTACCCAACGGGGAGACGGTGTGCCTTTGGGAGATGCCATTCACCAGGTGTCACTCTATGCTGAGGACCTTCTTATCTACATTAGGGATATCAAGAAGGTCCCCAGTCAGTTGTCGTGATTATTGCAAGACTTCACCGCACTCTCCGGGCTAAAAGTGAATGTCGACAAGTCTTGCATATTGTCATTTAAAGAAGGAAACCGCGATTCATGCTTTACAATTAATGATTGAAGAGTTCAGTGGAAAGAAGACACGTTCCGCTATCTGGATATTTGGATCTACCGCCAACCTTGCGATCTCTTTGACAGGAACCTAGATAGGGCATTGACGCCAATCAGGTCACAGATGCAGTTTTGGGGCACGCTTCCACTCGCCGTAACGGGAAGAGTAACACTCGCCAAAATGGTAATACTTTCAAGGCTCTTATACTATTTCACGAACTTACTAGTATATATCCCAGCTTCCGTCTTTGTCGAATTAGAAAAACAAATAAGAGACTTCATCTGGGGCAGCGCTAGACACACTAAAAAAGCTGTAATTGCCAACAGACCCGGAGGGGTTGGCAGCTCCTTGCTTCGAACACTAGTACTTAGCCGCTCAGCTGCAGTGGATAGCACGGGGGTTGTCAGACCAACATTGTGAGGACACAGCGACCGCACAGCCGCCATACCTACTGGAACAGATTGTTGGACTCTTCCACCCTGGCAAGAAGACGAGGCCACCAGAACCCCTGTTACTTGCTGTGGCATATAAGTGCTTTGGTAGGTGTCTCTGTATAACGCAAGCCATTGTTCCCTATGCACCAGCGAAACCCTTAGAGGGGACCCCCAGTGGGCAGTCAGTACTCACAGCACAGGCAATCGGGATGGCAAGAGAAAGACATCCAAACACTCGGAGACCTGTATCGCCAGGGGCACTCATACCATATACATCGTTGGTAGTAGAGGAGGGGCTCCCACCAGAGCAGTTTCTAATACAACGATCACTGACAGCCACACTCACAGCCAAATGGGGCGACATCACCACAGAACCACGATGACACCTCACCATACAATACCTACATGTTATGGGACACCTCATGCGCTGGTTCGTTGCCTCGCTCAGAACCCACACATTGATAAGCCTGGATTCACTCTGCCACAAATGAGAGCAAGACCTAGGCCACCGGTTCACAGACACAGAGTGGGCTCGGGTGCTCGAGAGTCCGACACGTATCCCCATGAAACATGCGGTTCTGACAAAATCAGTTATATATAATTCACAAGGCATATCTCACACTTGCCAAAATTAATCAGTATTTCCATTGCGAGGACGCAGAGTGCCCGAGGTTTGCAGAGCTGGGAGCTGATTTGATATACATGCTTTGGAGCTGCACCCAGGTTGGTGCATACTGGAGCGAGGTAGCCACAATACTACACGCCTGTACAGGTGTTAGTTGTCTTTTGATGGGCCAACGTACCTGCTACACAAATTCCATAGAACACCCAATACCAAAGTAACATTCAGGTTCCTGGACTTAGAAATGATAGTAGCTAGGAGGTTGATAACCAAAAGATGGAAGGTACCAGATCCCCCACATGTAGAGGCCTGGCGTAATTCATTGCTCGCAGAATTTCCTGGTGATACCCCCTAAGCCTGAATCTATTCATGCTCTCTTGTGCTGTGACTTATAAGTTTGTTTTTCAACTTGTTGAGAAAGCCCATTCAGGGCGTGATGTTTAAGTTTGAAAACATTAGTACATGTTATACAAATGGTAGATTTTGCATGTTCAATAATGGCTGCCATTCTAGGACTGATGGAAGTCCTATGTTTATCACAATGACATTTGTAAAGCATTTATGTTTACCAAACGCACACGCCGAGCACAATTGACAAAGGCGGCAGCCGAAACGCGTTTTGTCGTGAGGTTTGTCCTGCAATAAACTGAGGACAACTGTTCCCGTGAGTGCTGGTATTTTGTTTTGGTACCACGAGCTTGATATCACACGCGGTGTCCGTCACCGCTTTGAAAGCACCCGACCGAGAGTGAAGAGAACAAGACGGAGCTTTGAGCGCGATATATATATATATATATATATGTCAATCCAAGTTGCTCCTGACGAGACTACGGACCCGTGGAGGGTGGTGTATACACCGGAAGAGCACCCGGTAAAATAATCCACCATCTGTTTGCAATACGTGATAATAATACACTCTCAGGCTCCAATGAAAATAATAAATCAGGAAGTTTATTTCCACGTTACGCGTTTCGGCTGTAAAGCCTTGTTCACACGATGGAAGAAAAAACATTTGTCACCATTATATACACACCACGCTTCATGTAGGGTAATAAACATAAATAACGGACTGTGCATAAAACGATCCAATTCAGGCTCGAAAAACCGCCGCGGCCATATTGGAACAGTTATACATATATCATGCCCTGTAGCTTTCCATATTGCTGGCAGTATAAAGGTATTGTCATATTGGTGATACAAGAGCCAAACATTAGGTTGATTATTAAATTAATTTCCTCAATGTTTATATCAAATATAGTAATACAGACCAAATGCAGCTTAGCAGTGGCAAATTGCCGATAATATATTTCAAGTAGCGTATATAGACCGTGCACAGAAAAAAGCATTAATCTAATCACGGTACCCCGTACACGCAAAGTGACGTGTGCAGTGTACAAGATATGTGACTTAAATCCCCTCCATACATAGCTAACATGAGTTCTGCCTGTTATCTATGCTACTACATTTGTGTTTGGGTAAGATTTCAACCCAGGTTGGAAGTTGTCGTCATGTTGCATGCACTACGATCTCTTCCTCAAATAAAGGGAGAAGATGACCGATGTAAACTATTTGAACAGTGATGTTTATGGGATGATTAGACTTCCGTGAAAGTGATTATTACTGCGTACAAACATAGACATATACAGAAGTGCTGGACATGTGTCCATAATAGCCGGTTATATAGGTACCAGTATATGCCCTCCATAATCTGCAAGAATATCTGCAACAATATCATAGGTGCTAGTGCCCATACATACTCAAGAAGGACCATTTCCAAGTCAATTAGTCAATTAGAAAGAAATTCCAGGGAATGTAATGTGGGCCGGTGCCCGTAATCACACAGGCATGGGCAGAACATATGTCAATATAGAAAGAGGAAACTCAAAGTGGCAACTATAAATCTGGTGTGATACCAACTCGTGAAGTGCCTCCGGAAAAAAGGTTTGGGAACCCGTGAATGTGATACCACCCAAGTGCTGTGGGTCCCTGCCTTTCCTCCTGTAGTGAAAGAAAAAAGAGAGAAAGAGAAAAAAGAATATATATATAAGAAGAAAAATATATATAAAAATAATACAATAATAATAATAAGGTTAGTGAGATAAAATCAGTTCAAAAGAACATTCATGTGTACAAAAGCATTATAAGCATTTTTTTCTCTCTAACTGTTATGAGGGACATGTTGACGGTCAGTTATACATTACTTTTCATACAGATGTATTCGTAATTCCTCGTCAAGATTGAGCCCCCCCGGGAATTTGGTCTGAAGGTCAATTATAAACCTTGATTCTCTTTGTCTAAGTTTCAATACCCTGTTGCCTCCCCTCGGGGATCTCGGGATATGTTCCATGGCATAATAGCTACGACCTGTTTTGTTGGAGAAATGGTGTTCTTGAAAATGGCGGGCTACCGGATACTGTTTATCACAATTAGTGATAGCCCGCATGTGTTCCAGTACGCGTTTCTTAGCTGGATGGACTGTGCTTCCTATATATCTCAACTTTGTGATACTGTAAATTTCGGAACCATGTCGGTGGCATGGTCCCACCATGCCAATTTTGGTATCAGCGAACCGCAAATGAGTAACACGGTATGCATGAGTGTTTTTCGTCATGTTTCACTGATGAATTCACTGTATATACAATACTATATATCGTACCCTCGGGTTCCATTTTAGAGCGGTAGCCATTTTGTGGTTGCCCTCACATAGGCTGTGCACTAAGGCCATGCCTAGGCCTAAAGGACACGTACACCTTCTGATGACTTCTTTGTGACCTGTGCAAACTGACTCCAATGCCCGAGGTCATTCATGTCCGGCCGGTTCCTTTTACTGCGGCCAAATGGGATTAGCATCAGGGCTTGACACATCATAAAGTCGTTCTTCCCACACGAACCCTGACTAATCTCTTTCACACCTGACTCTGTTTCCTACTTTATGGCTTACTTTACGAGGAGGAAGTGCCCGTTTATTGGGGTCCGCTGAAATCTGATGAAGGTTCTGAGCCTCGCTGGGTAAATAATTGTGGGCTGACCGAGTTGAAATGTGGGATTGTCATCATGACTCTGCTGTTTCTTTGAAGCGAAAATATGTGAACGACCACTTGTAAAAAAGGGGCGGTGTTGCCCAGAGCGTAATATTTTGTATATAAGAAAAGACTGGATTTTGGTTTGGGAGCAGTCTCCTGAGAACATACATTGTGGTGTACTTCTCGGATATCTGTGATTGGTCTGCAGCCAATAAACGATCTTTGACTTCACCTAGAAGACTCTGTGTTTCTGTAGTCTGAAACAGGAAGAACTCGAAGTCTTCGGGTGTGTCCCCTGGCACCGCTGGGTTGGTTCTGAAAAACCCAGTACTTCAACTTGCAGCGGCATTCTAGACAATATACTACAAACGGAGTTTCACAAGTAAGGAACTGTGTAATAGGTTTGACCCTGCCCCCTCCATCTCAATACTCTTTTTTCATGGTACTGTTCCTGCACGACCTGCAATGTCCAGAAACCTTTAAGTCCCTGGTTTTTCCTCATGGTGTTACAGATAGTAACATCACCATGTACTAGCCTGTCCCTAAAGCTGTATCCCTTTCTGTAGGTAATGCAGGGTTTCTCACTAATGATGGAACCTATATTTGGATCACTTTTGAGGATATTCCAATTTTTGGTCAGTATATTCCTGATATCCCTAGCATTTCTGTTATATGGTAGTATGATTCTAGTTGTGTCCTCTTGTGTAGTAATTTCAGGCTCCACATCAGTTCTTGATTTTAGTATTTCTGTCCTCTCCGTTTGTTCCACCTTGCGTATAGCTTTGTTCAGGACCCATGTTGGATAGCCTCTGGTTTTGAATCTTTCTATCATAATAGCAGATTCTTCCTTATACCCTATCAAGGTGCTGCAATTACGTTTAGCCCTCAGTAATTCCCCAAACGGTATGCTCCATTTCAAAGGGTCAGGGTGACTACTGAGGGCATGTAATAAGGTATTATCAGCCGTGTCCGTGCGAAAAATTTTAGTTTGGATGGTATTGCTTTCTACCTCCACCTTGGTGTCTAGAAATTCCACTGAGGTTTTACTCATGGTACTGGTGAGACTAATGTTGTAATTATTGTTGTTTCATTTCTCAATAAACCTTATGGCCTCAAGCTCCGTGCCCCTCACACCAAGAAAATATCATCGATGTAGCAGAGTCAAAGCTTGACCTTATGTCGTTCAGGAAAGGTGGATTCATTCCCTAGGGTCTCTTCTTCCCACTTGCCTAGGAACAGGTTTGCAAAAGATGGGGCAAAGCAAGTCCCCATCACGGTACCAGTCACTTATTTTTACAATATACCATCAAACATAAAGATGTTATGGGTAAGGCAGAACTCCATCATCTCAACGACCATGGTGGTATGGTCCTTGAATCTGATGGGTCTAGTTTTTAAGTAGTGTTTGCACGCCTCTACACCATGCTCATGCTTGATTATGGTATAGAGGGAGCTAACATCCAATGTCACCAGTAACAAATCCTCCTCCCATTCAATGCCATCAATTTCGTCCAAAAAATCCTTAGTGTCCTTGACATGGGAAGGGAGTCTACTAACATAGTCTCTGAGAAAAAAGTTGACATATTTTGAAATGCTCTCTTTGATAATTCCTTTATGGTTTAAATCTTTTATTGGCATTTCAAACATACACAAAAAAATTGGAAAGCACCAACCTATAAAGATAAGAGCATCTCGCTTAATCCCTAGGTAATACATAAGTCTCTCGACTCCTTGCTGTAGACAAGTCCGGCTGTGGCCAACCTGGGAACGCCATAGTAGACCCTTATAGGATGCCATGCAGCAAATGATAAATCTATAAACCCCCCCCCTCTGTTCCCCATCCCCCCCCCTCCCCTCGTTCCATATCCATCCATTTCATCTTCTCGCATACTCAGCGGCATCCAATCCCTACTCCTCCTTCTGTCTCTCGGATAGCCTCAGTAAGCGCAGGTAACAGGGGCAAGTGACTTCTCTAAATTCGGTGGCCAGCAATGACAGGAAGGGCCTCCACAACTCTCCCAATTTGGATCCCTCCCCAGTGAGCGTCAGTGTGAGTTTTTCCATGCCCAGGACATGCCACAATCGGTACAATGAAGCAAAAGGATAGTTAGGGAAAGCCACAGCTGCACTACCCTCCTATACACACAGTGTCACTAATTTGAAAGGTTCAGGTTGCCCACCACAAAGGTCCACTATCCAAAGACCATATCCGTTTCACCCCAGAAACATCATTTGACAGAGAGGCAACACTTCAAATAATAACAATTGTACATAACATTTTAAAATACAAATATACAGATAGAGAAAATAGGTTCTTTAATTGTTGCAGGTTGAACAGGCAGCAGAGAAACAGCCAACGCGTTTCGCCCAACAGCCTCTCTGTCAAATGATTTTTCTGTGGCACTATCGGTACAACCAGCCAGTAAAAGTTGGTGAAGTGTTGGAGCGCCAGTGAGTAAGTACGTTCTGTGTCGCTGAACCCAGCGCTGTGGCTATTTGTCTGCCCCTGCGCGACTTGAGCGGATAGGGTTGGGGAGGCCCAGCAGTACATACGCCGGAAAGCGCGGTATTGCGGTATCAAAATGCTTGTCCACTTCATCACGAACCTGAGTCCAATACCCCCGCACACCCTCACAATCCCACAGCAAATGCGTCAAAGTACCTATTTGCCTACAGCCCCGCCAACAATGCGCATCCCTCTTCCCGTCCATCGCATGCAGGTGCTCCGGCGTATAATACCAATAGGTCGCCACCTTTGTGAGTGTGTCTGTGAGGCCCATATGGTCTGTGATAATTCCTTTAGAGGAAACAATTGGTCTCCCTGGGGGATTTGTAAGATCTTTATGTACCTTGGGTGCCAATGGGTGCAAAGATTGCGGAAGCGGTCATTGGATGCATTTGAAAGATTCACCATCGCGGAAACGCACCACGGGCCCCTGCGTTGTGTCACCGCCATGGAGCATGCCCATACAGCCAATGGGAGCCATGATTACGGTGGCATGATGCAATTTTGAAGATCGCAGTACGCGTGCTCCGCCACCGCGGAGGCGGTCATTGGATGCATTTGAAAGAGGTAGACCTGGACCTCCAATTGCTGCAGCTTTGCACTTTTGAAACAACGCCAGGGGGCTATATATGTGTGGGAGTGAGCCTCACATTTCCACTGCTCCCAGAGCCTGCTGCCAGCGACCCCACACCTGCTGCTGCCTCCAGGGACTGCTGCCAGCGACCCCACACCTGCTGCTGCCTCCAGGGATTGCTGCCAGCGACCCCACACCTGCTGCTGCCTCCAGGGACTGCTGCCTGAGACCCATCACCTGCTGCTGCCTCCAGGGACTGCTGCCTGAGAACCCTCACCACCCAATTCTGCCGTTGTTGTCTCACATCCACAGTGATGGCAAGGACAGGGAAGATCTGTGCCAGTCCCTTCATGAGCGAGGAGCTGGAGGTCCTGGTGGACAAGGTGCTCACACAGTACCCAAGTCTATATGGTGCCCCAAATGTCATGGTAAGTCTTCCAACAGTGGTGGGCTAGGGCAGGGGGGCCACACATGTAGTTGGACTGATGCAGTTGGTGCCTGGGAGTGTGGGGTGGTGTCATGCACTGCCTGACATGCTGTCTCCAGTGGGAGGGTGTGTGTACCCAATGCCACAGCTTTCCCTCCCTGCACATGTATGTATGAGTGACCTGTGTTGTGTTGTCAGCCATACAGTGACACAAGGTTGTTCATGCTGTAGTCAGGACAGAGATTGCTTGGCTGCATGGCTGTGTGGGCCCCTGTAGTCCTTCTCAGCGCCAGCCCAGATGGCCTGCACAGTCCCCGCCTAGAAAGACAAGGACACCTCACTCAACTTACAGAGTATGACATCAGTCTTTTCACATTGCACTCCAGCTATGGGCCATCTCAGCACTGTATTTTGCACACAACTGCCCTTGTGAATGGCATTTTGTATTTGTGTGATCATGTCCCTTAATGTGACCAACATGACACATTTAACTATTCACAGGACAGGGACATTGCTGGCTGAGCAGTTTTGGACACAGTCAGTCCACCCCCAAACACAGGTTGACATGTGATGTATGTGTTGCTCAAGCCAAAAATGGACTGGAGTGTGGGCAGGCTACATGGGTGTTTCAGTGCTGGCATCTGACATGTGCATGTGATGTGTAGGGACTGTGTACCCCCTCACACCTGCATGCTTTAACATCAGCTTTTCCAATGCAGGTGTCCCATGTGAGCTGTACTCTAGTCTCTGATTGACAATTTTGTTGGATATGTGAGGATTTTGTATCTTGCTGCTATACTGATAGATGTTGGTACATGGCACTGAGTCACTGATCATTTCCCACTCTTGTCTCCCATGCCTGTAGCTCAAGGTACACCAGCGCAAGGGTGTGTGGAGGGCTATTGCAGCGAAGGTGCAAGCCCTGGGGGTCTCAAACCGACGGCGCACCCACTGCCACAAGAGATGGGACGACATCATCCGGCTGGCAAAGAATGTGGCGGAGATGACCTTGAGGCTGCTTCCTCACACTGGGCGTCTGGCACGGTGCAGTATGACACCATTAATGGGGCGCATCTTGGGGGTGACACAGCCTGAGCTGGATGCGCGTTTGAAGGAGCATCAGCAGCTAGCCAGGGGTGAACATTTGGGGAGTCTGAATTTGTCTGGGAGTGGCTGCATGTGTACAGAGCCTGTGTCAGGGCTGGCCTCTGTGATGTTGGTAGTGTGATGCTGTGGCATGTACGTGGCTGCTGGCCAGGGTGCCTGTGGCATGCATTTGCTCTACCTGTACTTACAAAGTTGATTTGGATGCTGTGACTTCACATTACATTCTGAGTTGTGCTCTTCAGGTTTCTTCTGCATTGGTGTAGTCTTGGGAATCCCATGGGAGGGAACGGCAGTGTGGCCAATCTGACTGTGTACATCAATGCGTCCATTTCATGCACCCATATTGGGGAGGCCTACACATCTTGCAGCAATGTGCAGCATTATATTGTCCCCAAGGTACGACATGGTGGGTGGCATGGGAGAATGTCCATTGTGGACTGTCATGTTGTAGTCTGGGTCTGTGTTGCCCCCTCCTGTTCCATCCAGTTCTGTCTTTGGCAACAAGTAGTGTGCCCCCATCATGTCCCTGGGTGTGCTCAGAACTAGTTGTGTGTCTGTTTGAACAGAGCCACAAGCAGGGTGTTGTGCTGTGTGGTCATTACATGGCTCACTCATGCCTGAGTATCCTGTTTCCACGCACTGCTTGAGTCTATGTAGTGAATTTGCACGATGTGATTGCACAGGGTGGTGTGCAACATGTAGATTTGGTCAACTTTTGTCATGCATTACTTGCATATGTTTGTTCTGTTGCTGCCACTGACCTGACCCTACATCTCTCTCTCCCATGCAGCATCACATGTGGTTACGGAGGGACAGGAGACGGACACCAGTGGGGGTGAAATTAGCACCACAGCTGCCCAGGAGCCCAGTGACACAGATGTCACCAGCGCCTCAGAGAGGGACAGGAGTCTGCTGGAGGAGTCCCAGCCTTATATGCAAAGCACCACATCATCCGATGCCAGCAGGGATACATCCATGTTGGAGGGCACAGGGAACGGGGACTCTGCATCGACTTCCACCACAAAGCAGCCATTGCCCACCCTCCCAGTCACTTCCTCTGGTGCTGCCCGTGTCCGCGTCAGTAAGAGGGGGAGAGTGTCCTTCACTCCTAGCACTGCTGTCCCTGCCCCTGTCCCCCCTGCTGCCATCAGTGCTGAGTCTGTGGACCTTTTGCGCAAGCTGTGTGTAGGCCAGACAGCTCTCCTCAATGCCTTCATTGACCACGACAAGACATTTACCCAGGTGGTTGCTTTCATGGAGGGCATACATTCCGACGTGGGTGGGCTGCACCGGACAGTCCAGGCTTTGTCATCAACAGTGATGTCTGCCCTGCAACAGGCACATACTCACAGTCCAGCTCCAGTCCCTTTGTCCACCCCCTGGCAGTGGCCACGTCTGACGATAGTGACTGTGGTCCACATACATCAAAGTCACGATACTGCACATGGAGCACACAGCAGCAGCAACCCAGGCGGTCCCGGGCACAGACACCATCCCCACAGAAGACCAAGGGCACACCAGAGCACAGGGAGAAAAGCCTGTCAGGCGACACCAGTGGACAAATAGCAAAGCAGCAGACCTCAGGCACACATGCCTCAGTGGCATCCCCATCCAAGGACTCTCCAGCCCCTAAAGCATCGTGCAAAGATAATCATACAGTGTCTGTGCCCGCCAAGGAGGTGGTGCATGCCAAGGGTACACATAGGAAGGGCTCCAAGGCAGTATTACCAACCACCTCGACTCCCATTCCAAGCCCAGTGAAGTAGGGGCCGGAGGGCACTGTAGGGGTAACACCTAGTAAACAGGGGAAGGGGGGCAGAGACGAAGCAAAGCGTTCCGCTGGGTCCAGCACATCACCAGAGTGGCTGCACCAGTGGTGGTGAGTGTGCCTGTTGTGCCCACACCACTTCCCATTGATCCAAAGTCAGGCAAGCCATTTAGGATCCCCAGAAGTGGAAGGGCACCCCTCCACAATCTCCCAGCCACACCGTGACTCCCATCTACATGACTCCACCTTCACGTGCCACTACACCACCTGGTCCAAGCAGCCCTCCGGCTTACCAAGCCACTGATAGCTCTACCTCAGCTGTTCCGCTCTCTCCCCCGTCAAGTGCCCCGAGGGTCCCAGAGACACAGCCAGCTCCCAGTATGTCTGACAGCCAATTCTGAGTGTTAGTCACACTCACACACCTGTGTCTCAACAGGTGGGCCTGTACTGCACATTGTTGCCCCCTGACTGTGTTGCTGAACATGGAAAGGTACAGTCACACACATTCCCTGTGCAGCTTCTCATGGACTCAGTCTGCACTTTGTCCTGGCCACTGGCCTTGTCGTTCACTGCTGTGTGCCCCCTGCCTGTGCAGCTTCTCATGGACTCAGTCAGCACCTTGGACTAGCCACTGGCCTTGCGTTTTGCCCCCTGCCTGTGCAGCTTCTCATGGACTCAGTCTGCACCTTGGACTGGCCACTGGCCTTGTGTTTTGCCCCCTGCCTGTGCAGCTTCTCATGGACTCAGTCTGCACTTTGTCCTGGCGACTGGCCTTGTCGTTCACTGCTGTGTGCCCCCTGCCTGTACAGCTTCTCATGGACATGCTCTGCATCTTGTGCCTTGCTGTTCTCTTCTTATGGTACCTATCTGTGCAATATGTAAATAAAGACAGTTTCTCCTGTTGTCTATTTTGTCAGTGTCCTTACTGAATAAAGTTCTTTTGCTGTGTGTAAATGGTTTACTGTGCCACATGATTTGTGTGGCACTTCAACATGGTCAATGTTTGGGCTCACTTACTCTCTTTTTTTTCAGGGCTGACAGGGTCTTCATTTCTTCTTGACCCAGATACTGGTGGTGGCAATGGTGTAAATTTCGAATGGTTAGCAGTAGTCATTTACTTGATTGGTTCATGTTGGCTCTATTGTACACATGTCGGGGGGGGAGGGGGGTCACTGCCAGCGCAGAATGGTTTTCTGCACACAGTATTGCAGGCAGGCTGTCCAGGGTCATCATGTATGTGTGTTCTTCCTTTATGTTTGCCCACTGGTGTATGTGTGTGATCATCTTGTGATGGCCAGTCATCCTAGTCCCATGGCTTACTTTCCATTTGTGCTCTTGGGTGGCCAGGTAGTGTGCAATGTGAAGGGGTGGGTTTGTGGGGAGTGTTGGTGTGTACATTCTTCTGCAATGTCAACTACAGACATGTGTCACCCAGGAGTTGTGAGCCTGTTGTTTTGATTGTTCATCCCTGTGGATGTGGTTTTATGCCCATGTGT
Source organism: Triturus cristatus (assembly GCF_964204655.1). NCBI lineage: Eukaryota > Metazoa > Chordata > Amphibia > Caudata > Salamandridae > Triturus > Triturus cristatus. The sequence continues at coordinate 476,130,234 of NC_140587.1, read as the reverse complement.
GAGTTGTGTGTTGTGCACTGTGCAGTGTGTTGGTGTGTCCTTGCAGTTCTGTCTGACTCCTACTTTTTTTTTTATCACTTGTGAGTTTGTAGAGAGTGTTACTGGCAAGTCAGTGTTGTGTTTTGTTGCACATCCATGTGTCTGGTGGCTGTTTGTGGGGACTGTGCAGACCTGCTGCTCCACACTGCCATTGTGGTTGTGTTTTATCATGCCTTGCTGTCACATGGTGCCTTCTTGCCTCCAGTGTGGCATGTTGTGTGTGTTGTCATGCCATCCCCTATCTGTGCTTCAGCTCCCTACCCATTGTGGGTCTGCACTCTCTGGGCCCGATTCACAGAACTAACTTAAGACAAAATCCTAAACTTACTTCCATTTTGGTATTCACAGAAGGCACTTACTCATTTTGGTATTCACTGAAGGCACTTAGTCATTTCGGTATTCACAGAAGTTAGGAGTCCTAAGTTTAGGACTCCTAAATGCCTTCTGTGAATACCAAAAGTCTTAAAATTAGGATTTTTCTCAGTTTAGTAGTAGTATAGTTAGGACTCCTAACTTTAGGACTCCTAAATGCTTTCTGTGAACACCGAAAGTCTTAAAATTAGGATTTTTCTCAATTTAGTAGTAGTAAAGTTAAGACTCCTAACTTTAGGACTCCTAAATGCCTTCTGTGAATACCGAAAGCCTCAAAATTAGGATTTTTCTCAGTTTAGTAGTAGTAAAGTTAGGAGTCCTAACTTTAGGACTCCTAAACTGAGAAAAATCCTAATTTTAAGACTTTCGGTATTCACAGAAGGCATTTAGGAGTCCTAAAGTTAGGACTCCTAACTTCTGTGAATACCGAAATGAGTAAGTGTCTTCTGTGAATTCTAAATTGAGTAAGTGCCTTCTGTGAATACGAAAATGGTAGTAAGTTTAGGATTTTGTCTTAAGTTAGTTCTGTGAATCGGGCCCTCTCTCTTTGTGCATGGTACACTCCTGCAATGTCCCCTACTGACATGCAGTACACTTCACTTTGGTGTGAGCTGTCCCCTTGGTTTGTATGTGTGTGTGCCTCCCCATGACTTCAATTGTGCCACTGTGCTTTGTGGTGCAGTTCTTTGTCCAGGGTCAATGTGTCACTCAGGGCATCTCCCCAATGGATAATGTGTGATGTTCTGGTGCTGTTTGTCAGTCATGTTTGCTCCTATGCAGTTCAATTGTGTGTGCTGACCAGTCCTGTGGTCAAGTTGTTTCCACCTTTGTGTCCCAGCCTTGTGCATCTATTGGGTGTTGTGTTGTATGCATGTGTGCTGTTTGTGTTTTTGATTCACTTCCTGGGTGTGCTGTTGCCTTTGTGCTGTTCTGTGTGGTGTTGTGTGGGTTGCTGTTCTGTCACTGATGTATGTGTGTGTCTGGTATGCTTGGTGTGCACACACCGCTTGTTATGCATGCAGTGCTGTGTGTGTATGTTGCCTTGTGATTGCCTGGTGTGCATCCCCTGATGTTGTGCTGTGTTTGCTATGTGGTTGTTCTGCCTGTGCATCTGTTGTTTGTTTGCTGTGGCTGTGTTGTTCTGTGATAGTGCACTTCTTGTGTGTGTTGTGGTGTGTTGTCTGTGCATTGTTCCTGGGTGATGGGGTTGGGCACTCCTGTTGTGTCTGTGCTCCCATTGCCTTTCCCCCGTTTAGCTGCACAGGGCATGTCTGTTGTTGTTGTGGCTCTGTGTGTGTTTCTATTGGGCTATGTGTTTGTCTGTTGTATTTGTTTCCACATTTGTGGTGGCATCCCTGTGTGTGTGTGTGTGTGTGTGATGTCTGTGGCTGAGCCCAGGGTGTGTGGTTGTTTGTGTGTGTATTGTCTGTCAAGTATTGCCAGCCTTCAGTGTGTTTGGCACTGGTGCTGTGTGCTGCTGGTGTGTGTGGGGGGGTATGTGTGTAGATTTTTACTGGTGTTTGTCAGTCCTGAGGTGTGTGGATGGACCCTGTGTGTAGTGCTGCTGGTGTGCTCCTTTGGGGTAGTTTTATGTATGTATTACTGTGCAGGCTGTATGTCCATTTGGACGTTGATTCCTTGTATGTGTTCATTTGTTGCTTGCCCTCATTGATATTTCCCTGAGTGTGGTGTTGTGTGTGTTTCCCTGGCCCTGTGCTACTGTGCTGTGTGTTGTCTATTCCTGTGCAGCCACTCATGCATTGTGTGTTTCCATGATTGTTTGTTGTGTGGTGCAGGGTGTGTATTGCCCTGGCTTGTTGTTGTACATGGTGTGCATAGCAGTGGCACATGGCATGTGCCTTCATGGGGTGTGCTAGTGTGTGGTGGGAGTGGGTGTGTCCCTGTGGTCTTTGTGCCCTGCCCATGCCTGGCACTGGCCCTGCCTTCTGCATTGTGTGCATGTATTTGCTTGTGTTCGCCGCTGCGGTGACGTGACCGGGACATTGCTGCATGGTGGCGGTAGCTGTGTGTCCAGGATGCAGCGAGGTGACTTTGTGGCAGGTGGGTGATGTGTGGGTGCCCTTGTGGATGTGTCCCTGTCCCCCCTAGGGTGTCTGATGTGGATTTGGACCCGGTGTCAATCATGTGCAATAAAAACAATACATTGAAATACACAACTACAATGAACATATACAAAAAACAAAAGGTTATGACACATGAAATACAAAAAAATACAACAAACAAAAAGACGAGGTGAAAATGATGAATATTTTTTATAAAAAATAATTGAAAACTAAAAACTCTGTGAGTGATATATACATGTGGATATACTACCTTTTTATATGACTATTTAGTGGGGGATTTATGTTGTTTTTCCCTGGTCTTTTTTTCCCCCCAGAACTTGCTCAGTTCTCAGGGACCCTCTTTTGTTGCTTCTTTGTTAGACACCTCGCCTGACAACAGTGGATATGAACTCTGAGGTTCTGAGGCGGCCTGTACAAGATTTGAAGAATTGATGCCATCTAAGATTGTATTTATCTTATCTCCAAAATAGACTGCTAAGTCATCGCAAAGACTTTTTGATGGCACAATAGCTTGACTTAAACAAGAAGGGATAGACATTTTCCTCATAATATCAAATCTTTCTTGCTACTATTCGGAGCCGCTAAAATGGCGCTGGTGTAGAAATCCGCTTTAGCCTCCCTCATGTGTCTGGGCATGTACTAATTGATCCAAACCCAGGTCTCTCAGTGTGGGAGTGGGATCCTTATCCAACCTGGTCTCACAACTCCTGGTTAGTTTAAATCTTGAACTACATTTTTTTTTTGGATTTCTGTGGTATATGGGGGTGGTTGTGTTCTTTCACATAAAACCATAATATTTAGGTTTTGTAAGATGTTAGTTTTCACAATAAATGGTTTGGAGCTCGCCAACTGCTTACCATTTGTTGGCTTCAGTGTCACTCTTCTTTAATATCTCCAAATTGGCCAGAGCAGGCCAAACGTCACATCCATTCCCTTCTGTAGAGCCAGGGCCAAGCACAGATTGACTGAACCTATTTAGTGCCCATCCACTGCTCATGCTGTGGTTGAGGTACTATTTATCCTTTCCCCTCCAAGCCATCCATTCTCCATGTTGCTGCCCTGTCTGGTGCTCCCTCCCTCCTCCCCGCACATCCCTTGTGTTGTTTCCCCTCTCTCCTGTTGTTGCCACTGCCACTCTCCTCCCCCACACCTCCCTCCTGTTACTTTTTCCCCCCTGCCTTTTTTGTATTAGCCCCCCTTAACAAGCATTGGAGTAGTATTTTGTACATTTCCAATTTACATTCTCAGAGACTGTGCTTTCCTGGCTGTAAGTGTAACCCATGTGCAGCAGCATTTGTTCACCTTTTTGGCATGTTATATATCTCACTCTTTCTGCCATTCTGTGTGAAAATTATTTAATATTATAGGTAAATGTTTTGTTATAAATGTAACTTTATTTTGATAATGTAGACAAAACATTCCATTAATCGCTTGACATTGTATACTTACCAATGTGTTGTTGACGATAATTGCTGGTCTCTTTTTTCACTTTTCCATTGATGCTGTTGAAATGTGGGTCTGGAGGTTTATTTTCTTTTAGGGGAAAAAGTTTATTTTAGTTACATTTTAAATGTTTACTTTTGGCTCATTTTACGGGATTTGGGCTGTTTTACTTACTAATAACCCCTCAGGCAGGCGATAAAGGCCTATTCAATGTTTAGAAGTTACATGATTTTACTTACTAATAACCCTCTGTGCAGGTGTTTGAGTGTGGAATGTAATTGCCGGTTCTGAGGTCGCCGATATTGCTGTATTTGTTTTCTTGCATGTAAAGACTTATGGAGATTTAAAAATAGAGTGTTTGGTTAATTATGTATAGCTTACTACTTTTTAAATAATTTAAATCATATTGTTTTCATTTAAATTTCATAACTGAATTTTTAAGTTACTTGTAGATTTGGATCCTTTTTTTTTTTGGTGAAGAGTGTTGTTCTTGTGCAAGTTTAGTATTTTTTGTGTGAGAAGTAGATACTTTTTCTCACTATTGTTTTGTTAATTAATTATTTTTATTGTTAGTTTGCTTTAGGGAATTTTTTATTGGTTAGTCTTCATTCAGTTTGAATTGTTTTTTTCAGCTAATACCATTTAAGTAAATGGTAGTTAGTGTTCCTGTTTTACTGTGAAATAAATGTTTGTGATATTTTTATAATTATGTGTGTGTATATATATATATATATACATATATATATATATTTTTTTTTTTAAGACTTTTTTTATAGTTTTTGTTGGAGTTGTGCAGACATGTATAACAGTTTCAGGAGGCCTATGGGTATGTGAGTACACTTTTAAGCGGTATTGTTATTGCTGTATGTAAGCAGGTAGTCCCATAGTGGCTGACAAATAATTACCTTAGGTCTGGGGGTGGGTGGTTGAAATGTGGAATAGATTTTGCTAGAGAGTTTCAGGAGGCTAAGCTTGTGATCCAGGCCTGGACTGTCTGTCTGATGCTATTACCCCAGTGAAGCACTACCTCTCGTTTAGTGAGTAATAGTGCAATAGCCACATACCGGCGCACTGATTTTGGAATATCACTAATATGTGGACAGGTCCAAGTGAGATGGGCAAAGTCAGCATTGTGTGTGTTACATTTCAAACAGTTAGAGGAACCACCTGGGTTTCTTTTGGCCATTGTGCTGGGGGTAACATATGCGCTGTGTAAGAATTTAAATGAATTAGCTTTTGATGGTGATTTGGAGATATGATTTGGTCTGCTCACAGCAATAGTGCCATTCTTTATCTAATATGGCCCTGCTGAAGTTGGCCTCCCATCTATCCCACGTTTTTCTGTCGCGGGCAGCCTCAGGGAGAAGCAGGCTTTATAAAATGCAGGAACTAACCTAATTCCTTCTGGATCTTATTAGCACTGTTAGTGGGGGGAAGCCATCAGGGGCAACGTTGTCGTTCTATGTTATTTGAAATATCTCGAAGGACTCCAGCATGCTTGGAGATACATATACCCCTAATATACACTTTGAATACTTCCCATAGGGTGGCCTGCTAGGGCACAGAGCCGGTGTTAAATTCAAATATTCCAGTATAGAGTCCCTTATCACAGAATGGAACACAGTATCCAGGGAAGAGGAGCTGGGAAAGCACCATCTCTTTTCCAATCCCCCATTAAGCGAAATGCGGGAGTTCATCCTAACTCGGGATTGGTCTGATAAGGTACGGGGTCGAAAGAGCAGCAGTGGTCAAATACCAGTAGTCAGTGCATGTCTACAAAGCATGAGGTGCGGGGTAGAGGGTGTACACTGGACTTGTCGGAAGTATGTGGCGCCATGCATCTGCCATGCAATAGGTATCTCAGATATCTTGAAATAGCCTAGCAGCTTGGGCTTTGCTAACACCAGGGGCTCCAGTGGTGTTGAGTCTTTGGTTATGTATCATATTGATATCCCCACCTATTGTGACTGAGAGAGCATCGATCCGAGCCTTTAAGAATGAGAGCTCATGAATTAAATCTGGGCTGTCATTTGGAGCATAAACGTTCACAAGCATTACATAGTGATAGGCCAATCTGCCTTCCAATACCACATATCTACCTTCCTTGTCAATGAGACTGTTAAATAGGAAGGAAGGGGATGCTTCTGTGGATAAGGGTGTATACCCCATGAGTAGGTACTATAGTAAGTAAAAAACCTTACTCCCCAATGTTTTCGCAAATGGAGGGGAATCTTGCGATGGAAATATGTCTCCTGCCGGAAAGCGATTTCATTTCGTGTCTATTAAGGTACACCATTACTTGCTTTTGAGGGGGTAATTTAAGCCTCTGACATTCCACGTGAGGCACATTAACTCAGTAGATGTAGCTCAGCCCTTAGGTGGCATAAGTGATATGAGAGTTGTGTAATCTGCATAATGTGATGGATAGTAATTGTAATACCTTCCTAGTGAGTACAAGAGGTAAAATCAGAAAGCCTTCAAACAATCCCCTTTGAGACAGGAAACCCCACCCCCAACCCACACAGAGCAAAAATCATTTAGAAAAAAATGTGATAAACACCTTAAGGGTGGGCAACAGGTCGACAAACAAAGCCCATTAAGATACATATCTAATATATGGCAATGCATGACTACAGGCTGAACAAATGTGTCCCATATAATTTGAAGCTGTAGGAGAGGTGAGGATGAAAAGTGTCTCAAAATGAGGCCTCCAGTGATCCCAGGCCAATGTGCTCACTGACAGGCTAAGTTAGTCAGAGGGGTGTGATCTTCCTGATGTGTGGACCGGGAGTGGGATCCAGCGAGGTGTGTGTTGAATGCCCCACATCCGGTGGGAGTTTCTTACAGAAGGAGAGCACCTCGGCAGCAGAGTCAACTATTCGGGCCTTGCCATCGACCTCCATGCGGAGCCTGGCCAGGTACAGCATGCCATATTTAATGCCTTTCTTGCTCAAAAGGGTTTTGGTGTCTTGAAATTTACGTCTTGCCTCCTACACTTTCAATGTAAAGTTGGGCTATATAGAGATGGCAGCCCCCTGATAATGTAGTGGGCCCCATTCCCTGGCCAGGCGAAGTGCAGTGTCTTTCTCTGCAGTTTAATAGCCGTGCTATTATCAGGCGAGGAAGTGTTCCAGGCAGTGGTCTAGGAACTAGCGTTCTTTGGGCTCTCTCGACCATGAAGGTGTCTGTGAAGCTGGCATGATCAAATAGCTCCACAAGTAGCTGCTCCACAAACTGGTCTGCCCATGCCAGTGGTCTCCGGTGATATGGATGTTGTTTCTTTGGGATCTTGTTTTTAACAGTCGCGCTTCATGGCAGCCGATCTTTTCCCCACATGCGGTCCAGGCAGTTGTTTAGTGTGTCGAATGGCACATCTATAGAGTGGAAACCAGCCCTAGGCACAGCCATAACGGTGTCCATCCCTGCAGTCCCCTCTGCCACTCCAAAGTTGGATCTCTAGGCCCCAATGTTGGACATGGTCTCTGGAATGTCGGATTGCCTGGACAGTTCGAATGGGATCTTCACCGGGAGATCGCAATGAGTACTGTGCTAGTGTAAAAAGGGGTGCTCTTTATCAGCAGAGTTACGGATCCTGGGGCAGGGGTTGTGTAGATCCCACAGCAGGGCACCCCATGCAAAGATCCCAGTGGGACCTAGTCACCTCAGTGCAATGGTGGTTGCTTGGCTAGGAGGAGAGTGTGCGTGCAGATTGCAAGGATCTAGTGCAACCTGCCCTCAAAGCGTGGGGTGCAGGAGTCAAGGGCCAGCTCAATGACATATACTGGGCCAGTGCACAGAGGTAGAGGGAGCTCCTTCGGCTCACAAATGTGAACAGCAGAGGGGTAGATGGCTGCCAGCAGCAGGAAGGCAGCGAGGCCCACAATCAGGCAGATGTTGATCCACACGCCGGCCGTAAGCAAAGCATTAACCTCACCCGCCCAGTGGCACCTGACGGCAGTCAGTCAGGCCCAGTCACACACCCCAGATCTTCCTCGCCCTTGGCATTTGGGGCAGAGCACAGCTTCCCAGCAGTCCAGAGGTATCAGGTGCTCCAGAGAGGGGGCCCAGCGGGTGATGCAGATTGTCGCTAATTAGTCCCCAGGTTGGCTGTACAGTAGAGGGTGCAGCAGTGGTGGCCGCCGTCCCATCCAGCGTGACCTCGCAACTCAGGAGCAAGGGTAGGTCTGATCCAAGGGCCGCCTCACAGGTCAGCACAGCTGGGAGGTGTGCAGGCCCAGTAGCCCGGTCCTCAGGCTCGCCTGCGGCCCCTGTCGCTGCAGGGCCTCCGAGGATGGTTGAGCCCAAACACGTGGCCGGCTGCCCCAGTCTCTGATCAACGCATCCACAGTTAAGGAGCAGGGGGTACTCCGATCACATCTCGACTGGCATACCGGTTGCAGCGGGTGGCGAAGGGCAGCAGTATTTCAGCCTGAAGTCACTGATGCTTGGCAAACAGTACCGGAGCTTCAGAGGCGTGCTGCCATCTTGGTCACCGGCCTGGTCACACCCAAACTTATGCATATATTTGAATGTTTAATGTTTTATATTTGAATGTTCTAAATTGTTAATATGTTCATTTTATTATTTTTGTATTATTTTTAAATTTGTTTATTGTAGTGTAAAATAATATTTCATATTTATTTAATGGTAATTTTATTTTAATAATTTTATAAAAATATATTTCTATGATACTTTTTTATTTAAGTTTAATGTTATTTGTGGTATAACCAAAATAAATAAACATTTTAACATAGTTTGCAATATTTTAAATTATGTTAGCTATATTATTTTAGTCTATCGTTTGTGTTTCGATATATGTGTTATTTTGTATAATTATCGAATGGAAACAATATTTTGCTTCCAATGTTTTTTTTTTTTATATTGTTGAAAATAGATAAATTTTACGGCAAATTTGGTCATTGAAATTTGTGTTTTTAAGTAGGTATGGAATGGCAATATTTTTGTAACTTCTGTTTTTTGGACGATATTTATGTGAGTCGATATTGTTATCCATGATGGTATGTAATTGATCCTCTCAAGGAAATAGCTGGCAAAGCTGTAATTGTTGCAAATTAGAGCTATTATGCTAATTTGCAATCTAAATAATAATATAATTTTATAAAATAACAGGAACACCTGGGTTGATTGAGTATTCTACATTACTTGACCTCATGGTTTTGAGTCTGATGTGGAAATTAGTGAAAGCCGCTGGGGCTGGTAATTATGTATCATGTTTCATTTCGTAATTCCAGTTACATATAACAAGATAGTCCAAGGTGACAATGGGCGAACAAACCCACAGATCTTTGAGTGCTAAACTTTGTAATGAACTACTCATATGTTTATGAAATTCTACAACCTTTCTAGTGTTACAACTCAAGTTGAAGATGCATCTTTCTTCTGGCTGTGCTTGTTATGTGTCTGTCAACTCTTAGGTTACAAGAGGACGTCTTATGGGGATTTGATGGGTTTGACCATGCCAGTGGTGGCCACTGTTTGTATTTAAGTGTTTTTTCCTGCATCTTTTATAAAGATTATAATGCATTATAAATACAAACGTAAACCTTAACCACACGTCAAAGATGTTACTCATTCAAAGAGGCAGTCTGATGTGTTAGAAGAATGTATTTTAAGCATGAGCGTGGCATTTGGCCTGTGTTTCAGGTGCATTTGCACATTGTTGTAGGACACCTGCGTTCTGCACGTGTCAGACATAATACCATACTCCGCCCATTGGAGTTTAGACCCCCTTCTCCATTGGCGTAACGATAATTGAGGGGGGCCCCCTGCAAGGTACGTGAAGGGGCCCCCTCCGGACTCTATCAGGAGCCCCCCTGGCCGAAGTGCGGTGCTGAGGGGGATGCGGGGGCCTGTGTTACGCCCCTGCCACTGTGAGTTGCCTTCCTGTCCTGGCTTATGGTCACATTATCTCCGCTGGCATGGCCCCACAGACCTCGTTCTGCCACCCTCTCAGAGGCAGCTCGTTTACTACACCGTACCTGTGTGCCCTGCACATACTGACCAGAAAGCAATGCGTTGGGATTGGTCGCAGAGAGGGGCTCTGCAGGGGCTCGCGCTGGCTTTGTGAGTTACCTGACACGGAAGAGAAGAAAAGGCTCCATTGAAGATTGATGGTAAGAAGCTGCTCTATAGGGTACGACTTCAGCATGTGGGTTCATAACATGTATTCTGCTTTACATTCACAAAACGACTTATCCGAGCAATTCACAACTGCCCCTAGATTCAGAGCTAAAGTATAAATATTATTACTTTTACTTGACTAGCAGGACCCTCGCCTTCAGATGTGTTTCTAAAAGAGCTTAGACTGAAATGCAGGTAGAGACCACGCCCACTTATTTATATTCTCAATTTTAATATCACCAAAAAAGTATCTCCTCAATTAAATGCATATTTTTGTTTAAAATATATATATATTCATCAGTCGCTTCCTAATAGGCCTCTGGTTCTGGTACTTAGTCCGTAACTCCAGTTTGTCTAAACACATTACTTAAACATAGAGCCCAGTGTTTGCAGAGAGATGTAAAAACCACGACCGATATTTGAAGGATGAGATATCAAGCAGTCACTCCATGAAATTGGATGAGCACTCCCCTGCTGCGCATATCTGTTATCTCATTGTTCAACGCCAAAGATATACTATCCCACCCTCTTCCAAGGGAAAAACGGCAATAGTCTTCATTATTTTATAACTGCACCTCCTTCTGGTACTCTTCATTGCCATTTGCAGTATTTTTCCAGGAGTTTATGAAGTGGTAAGTTGCGTGATTTGATATTTAATAGCGTAAGTCTCTGAAGGGAGCTTGGCAGAGCAATTCCCCAGACTGTTGAAATGAGAACTCACCTCGTCGTTGGCAGCATTTCTCGGAAACGCTAAGCACGACATCACGTCACGTTCCACGGAGCTTCCTCGGTCAGCATTGATGCATCCTATCAGACAAATGTAAGCAAACGAGAATGCAAATGTCAAAAGTGGTTTAAATAGTAAAAAATCTTCATCTCCGGAACCTTTTGGTGGATTTTGATTATCAAGGTGTCTAAAACTTCAAAAAATAAACTCTATTTTTAGAAATGGGTGTCAAATTTCCTTCATGTTGTGTGACTTTCTTATTGTGTTGCTTGGTGCTATTAAATGCATTACACTAGGGGGGCTATTTTTTAGGCTGTTTGCGTCGCTCTGACACCACGCAGTGAAAGAGCAATGCAAACCTTAAGACGGATTTTTAAAGGCATGCAAAGCCACTTTGTATGGCTTTGAGTGGCTCCAAAAATCTGGGGTAACGCAGTGCAAATCACTAAATTGCAATACTCTGCCCTGGTAAGGCGTTGCATCGGTGTTACCACACAACTCTCATTGATTTTGATGCAACCCCAGAACGTGTAAACCTGGGGATGTATCAAAATCTAACACCTAGGGGAGGCATAACGAGGAGAAATCTCTATTTCTCATTGTTTCTTCCTCTTTCTATGTGTGCTGCATGGAATACGCCTCCCAGGATTGTTTTTGTGCGGGAAGGTAGCACTTCCTGCACAAAATAAATCCTGCATGCAATGCAGGCACCCTTGTTCCATGGTGCAAGGGTTTCTGCGTTGTCGCAGGGCAGCTCATTGTGTGCCAGCACATAGAAATGGACAGGAATGCGCCATTTTCAATTAAATATGGCACATTCCTGCCCTTTCACTGTCACACAGTGCAGTTCAGCAACATGACTTGCTGCGTTGCACTGCGTCACAAAGCTGAAAAATGAACCCCTAGGTTCCTTGATGCTTGAAGCCACAGCTACCCAGGATTGAGCAATTTTTTCCCCACTTGTAGCAGTTCTCCCCCACGCTTTTCCTGGTGGCAGCGTGGGTACTACACTCACGCAGTGGAATCACTGCAGGGAAACCACTGAGCATTTTGCATTGTACTTTCTGCCTAGTTCTTTTCCGGGTTCCTGGCATTGGCTTGAGTGCCACTCATCTGCTATATGCTAAGCGCTAGCATAAATGACAGTGGCAATGACAGGCAGAGATAAACATCCCTCTCTACACCTACTGGGGTCCCTTTTGGCCCCAAGAATGACCTCTAGGCCCCATCCTGTGACCTGCAAGCCTCTGCTTTCACTGTGCTCATCCCCACACTTGGAGCAGGGTGGATGTGTATGTAGGAAGGCGGCAGGCGCAGAAAAACTGGGTAAAAGGTTGCCATGTGAGCAGTAGTGATGTACAGTGGAACCGCATAAGGGAGTCTGGAAATTAGAACACAGCAGGCTTTTTGGCTGGTTTTGCAGAGTTTCTGATCCAAAGAAGAATCGATGAAGAACTAGGGTGGTGGGTGGAGTTGGCAACGGTTGTAAGCTCCATGTTATGAACAGAACTGGATCTAACTAGCTTGCTCCATTTCTCAGTTGTTTAAGAATTTAGATATATTGTATTAAATGTATTGCTTGTTTGTTCCCACAGACTTGTGTTTTATATTGTACTGAGCCCTGGTGTATAATGATATATGGACACAGCATATGAATTACAGATGGCCTTCTGACCACTGCATAAATCATAAATTTAGCGCCCTGATGAAGGAGTGATTCAGTACATGGTACCTCCGAAACGCGCGTCGGCGCATGTTTTCATTGTGGTGTTTATATATTGTATTTAATGTTGTTTGTATGTTCAGTGTAATCTATTGTAGTATTGTTTCACTATATGTTTTTGTCGATTCTGTCACTGTGGAAACATGTACATTCATTGTATGATTTTTTCTGTGTATATTTTGGGGCTCCTTTCTGATTATGTACAATGTTTTTGTTAGATTTGGGGGTCTCTAGTTGGCACAGGTAGGTACTTGTGACAAATAGGGACCTTTGCCTCTAGTCAGGGTAAGGGGGTACACTACTAAAATAACCCCTGCTCACCCCCTTGGTAGCTTGGCACGAGCAAACAGGCTTATCTCAGAGGCAGTTTGTAAAGCATTTGTGACCACATACAGTAATCCAGTGACAACACTACAAATGGACACCACACAGGTTTTATATCAAAAATACGTATACTTTATATAGATTTACCACAAGACCATAAACGACAAAAATACACAATACTGTTACTTTAAGATGGTAGTTTTTAGCTTAGTTCAGTTCAGTTCTTAAGATGCAACACTTTGCGTCAATGTACCTTACGATGCGTTGCACTTCCACGACAAGCAATGTCGCAGCAATGGAAATGCTGCAAAGTTCTGGTGCAAAGAAATAAAGACGTGAAGATCTTCCAGATGCAGCACGCTTCTCCGGGGATGCGAGAAGTTCTCGGTTCGATGCGTGGACTGCAGCGGCGACACCCTTGTTCAGAAGTGCGACGGCAACAGCTCCAACTGCGACACTCTTCTCCCATGATGCGTGAAGCTTCCGCACGATGCGACAACTACAGCGGCGACATCCTTGTTCAGAAATGCGATGGCAGCAGCTCCGACAGCGGCGCACTTCTCGGGGATGCGAGGCACTCTCTCCGATGCGGTGCAATGCAACAGTTCCAGCAGCGACACCCTTGTTCATAAGTGCAACGGCAGCAACAGCAACGGTGACACGCTTCTTCCTCATTGCGAGACTCTTCCCTCGATGCGGTGCAGTGCGAAACCTCCAGCGGCGACACCCTTGTTCAGAAGTGCGACGGCAGGCAGCAGCGACGGCGACACGCTTCCTCTTCGTTGTGAGACGCTTCTCCTGATGCGGTGCAGTGCGACAACACCAGCGGCGACACCCTTGTCAGAAGTGCGACGGCAGCAGCAACGACGGCGACACGCTTCGGCTTCGTTGAGTCGTACTTTCAGCTCCTTGCGACACGCAGTCCCTCAGAAGGCCCAAAACAGCAGCAGGCACTTCCAAAGAACTCTGGGGAGCTGGGGGTTGAAGTCTGTTGTCCCTGAGACTTCAGCAGGAGGCCAGCTCTGTTCCAAGCCCTTGGAGATCCTTACAAGTTGAAATAAGCACACAAAGTCTCTTCTCCTTCCTTTGGCGGTCAGGCAAACTACTGCAGGCCAATCCCCCAAGCAGCACTTCAGCTTAGGGATAGTCTTTCCTCAGTTTCTTCAGGTTCCGCTCCTCAGTAAAGGTTTCTTTTTGTTCCAAAAGTGATCTAAATTCTTGGGATCAGGGTCCCACTACATATACCCCAAAATCCTTTGTCCTCTGAGGCTAGAGGGGCCTTTGCCCAGTCCAAACCAGTTCCTGAGCACTCTGTTCACCAGACTTCTCCTTTCCTTTCACAGTGCAGGGCAGAAACATCAGATGCCCCACAGGAGGTGGAGCCAGGATTGTGGAAGGCAAGTACAGCCCTGGAGCACTTTGTTGACAGGATTCCGTCTCTTCATTCACTGTGCAGGGCAGAGACATCAGCCGCTCCCCAGGAGATGGAGCCAGCATTGTGGAAGGCAGGCACAGCCCTATTCAAGGTTCAGGTGTAACCCCTCCCTCCCATCTAGATGCAGATCTCTCTATTCACGACTGGGCTGACTCATCCTGTCTCTTGGAACCCCCCCCCCAGCCCTGTCACTCACAGAAACCAGACAAAGGAAAACACAACCTAGCAGAGGCAGGCTTGAAAGGTTAGGCAAGAAAATACCTACTTTCTAAAAGTGGTATTTTCAAACACTCTGGTGCCGATCACGATCCGGTAAAAAAATTCCCCGTACGACTCGTATCCGGTCTTTTTACCGTACGACCCATCTTGCTCTGTGGCAGACAGGAGGTCAGGAAGAGGCTCAGTCTCCTATTCCATTCCAGCATCTGTTGCTAAGAGCATGCCCCAAATGTCCTGCTAACGGCACATCATGAGGCAGCCCCAGTAGGAAGGCTCTGAAACTCTGGGGTACCACCAGCACACGGGCTGACCCAGGTTCAGCAACCTTAGGCTCACTATACAGGAAACCATTCTCCCAGTAAATCCAATGTGATCCTGACTGATCACCTGCTGCTTGGCTTGCAGCCTGTCGCCGCAAACCCTCAAGAGAAGGGCATTCTCTCTGCTCCCTGCAGAATTCTTCCCTGGAGGGGCCTCCTTCTTGCTGCCAATGGGTCAGCTCAGGCAGGTCCCCCAGTTCAGCTACTTGCTCCAGGGCATCCCCCTCAGGGTCTACCTCCTCCTAGGCCGTGGGAACTTCGGGGGTCGGTTTCCCATGCCCTGGGCCTCTTCTCTCTAAGGCAGGTTCCTGGGCCTCCCTCTCAGGCTCCAGGTCTTCTTGAGCACCCCTACTGGCTACCATTGACCGGGTGGTCACACACACCCAGTAAGGCAGACCCTCATCTCCAGGTGAGTGCTCTTCTCCACCTTTCCCCAAGGTGAGCTCTCCAAATTGTTCCCCAACAAACAGTCAACAACACTGGCTCCTGTATCTCTAAGACCCTCAACCTTGTGGCCATTGATGGTCACCCACTGCCCATATTTCTTAGTGTTCCTGGGCAGTTGGGTCCCTGGGACCACCTCACAGTCTCCTAAAGAGACAAGGGACATCTCTGCGGGACCCCACCCACCTTGGACATTGATCTCCTGCCCAAAGGCTACACTAGCCATCTGCCGGGGTGGAGCACCAGTGGGTGCTGTTTTTCCAAATAGGCGGCACCTGGGATCATTCGCCTTATGACCCAGGTCCCCACATTTGTAACATTTCAGGGGCCCCTGTGGAACAGGACTACCTGTCGGGACCCCATGCTTTCTCTCAGGGGGAGGCTGGGAACCTTTCCCTTGGTTCCCTTGGGGATTACTTTGGGGCCCTTTACGGAACTCCTTCTGTTTACCCTTGTCCCCCCCACTCTTCTGCTGGGGACCCTGCCCACCTTTGGCTGAGTCTCCCATGTGACCCTTGTGGACCCTGGTGCTAACCCAGCGGCCCGCCTCCTCAGCAAGCTTCCTAGGGTTAGTCAGCTTGCTATCTATCAGATGCTGGTGCAGCTCTAGAAAACAATTATCAGACAAGTGCTCCCATGCAATCAAATCAAAGAGACCTTGAAAATCATTAACCTTGCTGTCCTTCACCCAACGCTCTGCAAAAGAAAGTGACATTTTCTACCCAGGTACTGTTTTCTAACTTTTTGCATTTCCTGATCCTCTGTATATAGAGTTCAGGGGTCAAACCATACCTAGACATTAATGCATCCTTCATGTGGCTGTATGAATTGTGGACGTCTGAAGGCAAGTCTAACAGTGTGTCCAGCCCCTCACTAAGGAACCTTACCCACAACCCCGCTCCCCAATCTCTCTCAGGGACCCGGTGGGAAGACCTGGCTACCTCATAGGCTCTGAACCACTGCCCAATATCATCATTTTTCTAAAAATTCTTTCACCACATCTTTGGGAATGTATACTCTAGCTTCCACAGGCACTGACGGTACGCTGCCACCAGAGGGAGTAACCTCTAAACTCTTGGTTTTAAACTCCAACGCCCTCAAAACCTCTTCATGCTCAAACAGTAACCTTTTTTCCTCTATGTCTAATATCCTATTTTCTAATTCCAGTTGCCTGTTCACCTTGAACTTGGTCATCTCCATTTCGTGCCTCCTAGATGACTCTCTGTCCTCCAACTCCTCTGGAGACAGACTCTTGCCAGAAGCACTGCTACCTGCGGGAGAAGGTATGTTTATGTTTTTGCAATTTTTAAAGCGCGCAAATACCCAGGGGTGTCTCGGCGCTCAGGAAACGGAGACCGTGCTACAGCAAGTAAATCAAGGTGAAAAGAGCCAAGTTTTCAGAATCTTCCTAAAACTCAAAAGGGTAGAAGCAGTTTTGACATGAAAGGGCAATATGTTCCAAAGTTTAGCTGTGGAGACCGTAAAGCACCAGTTAACCTTCCTGGTTCGCGCAACTTTGAGTAAATGAGCTGAGGAGGAGCGGAGTATTCTAGAGTGTTCAAGCGGGCGGAAAGCTCTTCTGAGGAACTGTGGACCAACGTTGTTAACTGCTGTGTACGCAATACATAGCGCCTTGAACTTTATCCGGCTTCTGACTGGGAGCCAGTGTAGATGCCTAATGTAAGGTGAAATAGATGTAAACTTAGGAATTCCCAGTAAAATTCTGGCTGAAGCATTTTGGACTAGCTGTAGTCTGTTTAAGACCTTTTCCTGGGCATTCATTAGAAGGGCATTACAATAATCCGTTTTAGAAAAAACCAGAGTACTGATTAGCGTTTTACCTGCTGAGGGGGGAAGGAATGGCAGTAATTTTTTGATTTTCTTCAAAATGAAAAAGGATGAGGAGACCACAGAGTTGACGTGGTGGACAAAAGTCAATTTGTCGTCAAAAAGAACTCCAAGGTTGCGAACCTTAGTTACTGGTTGAGGAGGAGCTCCCATCTCAGGTGGCCACCATTGAGGGGACCAAACAGGCTCCAGTTTCCCGAATGTCATCACTTCTGTTTTATCAGAATTCAGTTTGAGAGAATTTGATGACATCCATGAATTGATAGCCCGCATTCCCTCTTGAAAATTTGCAGCAACCGATGAGCCGTCACTATGTACCGATAACACCAGTTGTGTGTCGTCCGCGTATGTAGTAAGGGCGATTCCAGAGGATTTTATTACCCTCGCCAAGTCCGAAACATTAATGTTAAATAGTGTCGGACTTAGCGATGAGCCCTGTGGGACGCCACATGGAAGGGTGAAGGTGTGGGAGATGAAGTGGCCCATTTTTACTTTTTGTGAGCGATCGGCAAGGAAAGCTGCAAGAAGTTGTTTCGCTTTATTTTGAATTCCTATAGCTGAGACATGGTCAATTAAGATTGAATGATTGACCATGTCGAAGGCTGCAGAAAGATCCAATAGTATTAGTACAGCTGCTCCTCCCTTGTCCAGTGTCATCCTTATTTCATCTGCAGCTTTTAGTAATGCAGTCTCTGTACCGTGACCCTGTCTAAACCCAAATTGGGTATCGTCCAGTAGGTTGTTGTTATCAATAAACTTTGATAGTTGTGTATTCATGATTTTTTCAAAAATTTTAGCTGGGAATGGAAGACATGCAATGGGTCGGTAACTGGCAGGAAGGAGGGGATCAAGGGTAGGTTTTTTGAGGAGAGGTTTGATGATAGCCTCCTTCCAAACTGGCGGGTAAATACCCGTCGTAAACATAGCATTACAGATGTTTGTCAAGGCGGGAGAAACAGCTTCAGGAATTAGATTAAGGATGGCAGGAGGGCAAGGGTCTAGAGGTGATCCTGATTTAGTACCTAGAACAAGTCGATAGACCTGTTCCTCCGTAACAGCTTCGAAAGCCGGGAAGCTGAGTGTATTACTATTTAAAGGTGAATTCGTTGTGGTTACGGAGGGGTCATGAGTAAAGGCTGAAAAGATGGCGGTGACTTTGTCTTTGAAAAAATTAGCAAGGGAATCACAGAGTGATTGAGATCCATTGAAGTGGGGGGCAGAAGGATTAGAAAGGTGGGTAACCACCTGAAACAATTCTTTTGATGAATTTTTGGCTTGGTTGATTTGGAAAGTAAAATAGAAAGTCTTTTCAGCGATAATTAGATCTTTATATTTGGAGAGGGCACTTTTGTACACTAATTTATCCGTCAGATTGTAATGACGGCGCCAGTGCCTTTCCAAATTTCTGCAGTGTTGTCTCTGCAGTCGAAGAGATTCCGTGAACCAAGGAGCCGAGGGGCATTTTCTACTACGGTTGGAGGTTTTTAGGGGAGCTACGTTGTGACAAGCTATATTTAGACTGTTGAGATAATTAATGGAGGCTAATGAGGGATCTTTTCCAGTGGTGATAATACTGTCAGACAGTAAAGCAGCGAGTTGAGGAGGATTGACATTTTTCCAATCTCGGAAAGTAATGGGAGAGGAGGAAATGAACGGGAGTGAAAGGGAAGTCAATTTTATAGAGAAACTGACTGCCGTGTGATCGGTCCAGGTACTTTCCTTCCTCCTTGGCCCACTGGTCCTTCCAGCTGTACATCTGCATGGTCATCCCCCTCCTCATTTTCAGGGGTTTTCCTTGCTTCTACCCAGGCCCTCAGCGCCTTGTAGAACTATTCCTTCTTGGTGCACCCAATAGTGGAAACCTTGAATTTCTTGCAGAAGTACTTCAGCTCTCTTGCTTTGTAGCTTTCCAGCTTCTCTTCTTCCCAATCACAATCAATAAAGGCTATGGATTCTGTATCTCTCATGACAACTGAATCTGGCATATTTCAAAAATAGAAAATTCAAAAAGGAATCTACCAAAAAGTATGTGGTTGCGTTATGGTCTGCACTCACTAAGTAGTGTTCACCAATCACTGTACATAAGTCACAAATGCAAGTCCAGAATCCTCACCGCTGACCACCAATGTTAGATTTGGGGGTCTCTAGTTGGCACAGGTAGGTACTTGTGACAAATAGGGACCCTTGCCTCTAGTCAGGGTAAGGGTATACACTCCTAAAATAACCCCTGCTCCCCCCCTTGGTAGCTTGGCACGAGCAGACAGGCTTATCTCAGAGGCAGTGTGTAAAGCATTTGTGACCACATACAGTAATCCAGTGACAAAACTACAAATGGACACCACACAGGTTTTATATCAAAAATACGTATACTTTATATAGATTTACCACAAGACCATAAATGACAAAAATACACAATACTATTACTTGAAGATGGTAGTTTTTAGCTTAGTTCAGTTCAGTTCTTAAGATGCGACACTTTGCGTCAATGTACCTTACGATGCGTTGCGCTTCCACGACAAGCAATGTCGCAGCGATGGAAATGCGGCAAAGTTCTGGTGCAAAGAAATAAGGACGTGAAGATCTTCCAGATGCGGCACGCTTTTCCGGGAATGTGAGAAGTTCTCGGTTCGATGCGTGGACTGCAGCGGCGACACCCTTGTTCAGAAGTGCAACGGCAACAGCCCCAACTGCGACACTCACCCACGATGTGTGAAGCTTCCGCACGATGCGAGAACTACAGCGGCGACATCCTTGTTCAGAAATG
The DNA here is from genome assembly GCF_964204655.1 of Triturus cristatus. Lineage (NCBI taxonomy): Eukaryota > Metazoa > Chordata > Amphibia > Caudata > Salamandridae > Triturus > Triturus cristatus. Next base: position 476,110,351 of record NC_140587.1, on the reverse strand, counting down.
CGACGGCAGCAGCTCTGACGGCGGCGCGCTTCTTGGGGATGCGAGGCGCTTTCTCCGATGCGGTGCAATGCGACAGTTCCAGCAGTGACACCCTTGTTCAGAAGTGCGACGGTAGGCAGCAGCGACGGCGACACGCTTCCACGTCATTGCAAGACGCTTCTCCTGATGCGGTGCAGTGCGACAACTCCAGCGGCGACACCCTTGTTCAGAAGTGCGACGGCAGCAGCAGCAATGGCGACATACTTCGGCTTTGTTGAGTCACGCTTCCAGCTCCTTGCGACACGCAGTCCCTCAGAAGGCCCAAGACAGCAGCAGGCACTTCCAAAGAACTCTGGGGAGCTCGGGGTTGAAGTCTGTTGTCCCTGAGACTTCAGCAGGAGGCCAGCTCTGTTCCAAGCCCTTGGAGATCCTTACAAGTTGAAATAAGCACTCAAAGCCTCTTCTCCTTCCTTTGGCAGTCAGGCAAACCACTGCAGGCCAATCCCCCAAGCAGCACTTCAGCTTAGGCATAGTCTCTCCTCAGTTTCTTCAGGTTCCGCTCCTCAGTAAAGGTTTCTTCTTGTTCCAAAAGTGATCTAAATTCTTGGGATCAGGGTCCCACTACTTATACCCCAAAATCCTTTGTCCTCTGAGGGCTGAGGGGCCTTTGCCCAGTCCAAACCAGTTCCGAAGCACTCTGTTTACCAGACTTCTCCTTTCCTTTCACAGGGCAGAAATTTCAGACGCCCCACAGGAGGTGGAGCCATCATTTTGGAAGGCAAGTACATCCCTGGAGCACTTTGTTGACAGGATTCCTTCTCTTCATTCACTGTGTAGGGCAGAGACATCAGCCGCTCCCCAGGAGGTGGTGCCAGCATTGTGGAAGGCAGGCACAGCCCTATTCAAGGTTCAGGTGTAACCCCTCCCTCCCATCTAGATGCAGATCTCTCTATTCACCACTTGGCTGACTCATCCTGTCTCTTGGAATCCCCCAGCCCTGTCACTCACAGAAACCAGACAAAGGAATACACAACCTAGCAGAGGCAGGCTTGAAAGGTTAGACAAGAAACTACCTAATTTCTAAAAGTGGTATTTTCAAACACAGAATGTTAAAACCACCTTTGCTAAAAGATGTATTTTATCATTCTGAGTTCAGGCATACTAAACTCGAATTTCTACCATGTTCTCCGAGTCAGTTAAGATTATAAACATGTAATAATCTAACAGCCCATTCTGGCCTATGGAGAACAGGTAGCCTTGCAATAGTGAAAAATGAAAATGGCTGTAATTCACTATTAGGACATGCCACACACATCAGGGCATGTCCTACCTTATACTTACAATGCACCCTGCCCTTGGGCCTACCATAGGGGTGTCTGATATGAAGAAAAGGGAAGGTTTAGGGACTGGCAAGTGGGTGCACTTGCCCAGTCAGCATGACAGTACCAGACTGCACGCAGGCTCTGCAATGGCACACCTTAGACACATTTTACAGGGCTGCTTCTGTGGGTGGCACAACCAGTGCTGCAAGCCCACCAGCAGCATTTGGATTTACAAGCCCTGGGCACACTCAGTGCACTCTACTAAGGTCTGACAAGTAAACCAAATCAGTCAATCATGGAATCACTAATCAATACATTCATTTACAATAGGGAGCACTTGCACTGTGGCACTGGCCAGCAGTGGCACAGTGCCCAAAGCATCTAACACCAGCAAAAACACATGAGGCAACGGCAAAAAATGGAAGGAAGACCCACGCCAATGGTGCCAGGTCTAACAGTTGTGAATTGTTTTATGTCAGAATATGTAATTTCATAAGGATATATAAAAAACACCTCAACAAAAATAATGCTATATATTTTTTGTCAATAAATCATTTAAATTACTTGTCCTGTGGGACATATTATTTTGGATACATTACCGATCACAAAGGATATTTAGAGGGGGAGGGTCTGTGTTTATTCTTAATGTTTTTTCCCCTGGTTGCTTCCCCCTTAAATTGTGTTTTTTCAGGGACCCTCTTATGCGTTCTTTATGAACAGGACCCACTGCTTCACTTTGAGGTTCCTAGGGGAGGACAAAACCACATTAGAAGCAAAGTGTAGTGGCAACATTTTCTTTCCATCAAAGCCCATAAGTCTCACATCCATACATTAATGTACGGCCCACATGGTTGCTTTTTTATTTTTATTTTCAATAAACAATTCAATCATTTGATCAAGTATTTCTCAGTGTATGCAACTTGTTTTCATAAACATAAGCATTTGTCCTAAGTATTCTCAATACATTTCTACATTAGAAACGTAAATAATCAATTTAAACGTATTTCATTCAATACACATTCATACCACATACTTCATACATCTATAACACTTTTTATACATCCATACACATACTAATAAATTATCTTCGAACTATATTCATATTGGTCTTGAGCATTTTCATAAATTAATTCAATATTTCAACGTTTCACAATTTTTCTAAATCTGTTAGTTCCTCTGTATAAACTCCATTGTGATTGCAAAAACTCAATTTTCACACATTATTGTGGCTTAGATTTACTCTTTTCGTTGCCCTTTTCAGCATGAAGCACCTTCTCCAGGCATGCCACAATTCAAAACACCACTCTGGTTCCCATGACCATCGGAAAGGACGATATGTCACACCCTGGATACATGATATAGAATTCAGCCAATGTCTTCAAAATGGGCTGGGGTATGGGAACAGGAGAGGACACAGTTGCATAAATATCCAAGTGCAGAGGAGACTACTCTTCAGGGTATCTTTAGTGGGGAGCGACTTGATTTGATTTGATTACTCAAAAGGAAAATAGAAATTATTAAAAGAATACTAAAGATTGTTTGAATGTGAAAAGAAATTATGGAAATATTGATTGATACATTTTTTTTTACTATATGTACAAATGGGTGTAAGGGTTTGGATGTATGTGGTATGAATTGTTAAAGATGGGAATGGTGTTTTAGATTGAACATGTCGTATTTCTTGGAAATCCTGCATTGTAAATATTCAGGAAAGATTGCCTGACTACCTCAAATCAATGTTATTGTTCAGAAAAATAATTGATTAAATAAGTGTTTCTTAGATTTATAATAAAATGATAAATATGAGAAAATTCTAGTGAAAAAATAAAATAAAAACTACAAGTCAAACCACAGCTGTACAAATACTCCGGCTAGAACTAGAGGTAATTAGCGCATACATAAGAGCCTTGGCAAATCTTATCAGATGGGCCTATAACCCATTACATGCACCCGCAGACTTACTGAGAGTGCTCGTACGTCAGGAAACTTTTACGGCTGATTCAGGGAAAAATACCTGGAAAGAGAAATTAGCGACTGCTCTGAATTTTTTCCAATGTTCTATAAAACTCCTCCATTTGTGGTCTCCAGCACTTCAGAAGTTCTTCCTGCAGATAAGCTTCATTGCCTACAGCTATCTCATTATAAGCCTTTTTTTATCAGCAGTGGAATATAAACTCAGTTCCAAATATTTGAGATTTTCATTAGAGCATATGACCAGGTGTTGCATTTCTCTGTTAAGACTGCGGACACTACCACTAAAAGACGTAATTAAAAACTGGGGAGGCACATTTGAAAAATCTGGCCTCTGTGATCTTTGTAAGAGAGGAACAGAAGACTTGGCACACGTATTATTTGTTTGTCCCAACAAACCTCTGGTTGAAGCACGCAGACATTTTATAAAACAGTACTAAGTATAATATCTCTAGAACCATCTATCTGTTTGAGTTAATAAGATCTCCCCCGGATGAATTTGTATGCTATAAAGTATTTACATTTTTAAAAAAATGTTTACAGCTGTTTTAGAAATGTTTAAACTATGAGTAACAATATTTTATATATATATGATATTTGTCATATTGTGGATCTCTGACGAGGTCAATATAACAAAAAAAGTATATGATTTGATACATAATTCAGCCAATCTCAAAAATATAGTGGGGGATGGGACCAGCAGAGGTCCTAGTTGCACAATTATCCAAGTGCAGATGAGACTACTTTTCAGGGTTTCTTTAGTGGGGAGCGAACAGCCTCCAAAAGGTACAGAGCAGTACAAATTACACTCACTCACTCAGGCTGCTTCATACTCTAGTGGCAGCAGTGCCTCAATCGTTTCAGCAGGATCTGGGCAAAGTAGGTACCATCAGGTGCAAGTTCAACAGCAGTAACAATGGAAGAGGAAGAGGTAAGTGAATAAATCCTACTACCCTCATAAGTAGTGGTGGTTTCAAAGTGATGTGTAGCAGATAACTTATGGCCTGTGGTTACATAGGTTATATCACATTACATTAGCGGACAGTTCGTTGTGAGAAGCAGAGATTATCACCAGGCTAATAGCTGTGGATGTGGTCAGATTGTTAGTAAGGCCACCACAGGGTGGTATTTGGAATTTCATCAGGATTAAGTTGGAGAAAGCAAACATCTAAGAAAAGGCTAGCCATAGAAAGCAAAAACACACTAAAAGGAGAGGCATTCCCTAAGAAGAGAGGGCATTAACACGTTATACAAACCTTGTGTAGACCTGCTAAATGAGTTAAAAAAACCCAAGACTCAACTGTCTTTTAGCATTGTTGATAATGCAGAGGAGAGTGAGTTAACCACCAGTAATTCCACCTCTCTGTCCCCTACTCCCTCTGTATCAGCCTTGACAATGTCTATAAAAACTTTGCAAGGAAGTATTTTAAGGCAAGGCAGAAAGTGTGCAGCTGAAAACGATGGAGGGTACGTGATTCGGTCAGCTTTTTCAATGACAAGGTCTCACTCAGCAGGTAGCAAGGAAAATCAATGGATCAGTTAACCATGGTCTTGATTTAAGCGACCTGTGGATTTTGCAGAGCCCAAGACTTTTTGCTTCCCCTTTGACAGCATTTGAACTCCAGGGCACCCTACAAGTAATGGTGAATCTAAGCGATCTCAGTGTTTGTTTGCTTGATAATGACAATTGCACTAGCCAGGAGATTACAGAACCCTGGGTTGGAGGCAGGTAGCCCTTCTGACCTTTCCAACCTTTGCAATGACAGTAAAAATCGAAGCAATAGAAATGGGAGTGACTCATTACAAGACTGTAATCTTCTCAAATGAAACAATACCGCAAGACCTTTTCTTCAGGTTTATTCCGGTTACACAATACAGTGCTTGTCGCTTCAGCTCCCTTTTTCAAACTGTCCCGTATGCATTCTAAATCTCACCAACCTTCCAATGCTATTATTCCTTCCCAATATTACATTCCAATATTACATCATTACATTTTCCTCTCATCCCCCTTTTTTTAAAGATAAGAGAAAAAGAGAAAGAAAAAGAAGAGGAAAAGAAAGCAATAAGAAGAAATTAGACAATTCATATTTCACACATTATTATTAATATTCAGCAATGCTCAATTAGGCGATTTTGTTTTCTACTTAATTGCGCCATACGTTTCTCATCAAGTTGTGCATTTTCTTGTTTTAGCACTTAAATTGCATTTTTTGAAAAACGTTTTTTTCCTTGTTATCACTCAACTGTCACTTTCTGCTATAATTGCAGTCTTAGGAATTTTTGTCACTTCTAAAATAATGTTTATTCTTGTTGTTGCCTTACTAATACTAGGTTTCCTATACTGTAGTCCTCACTTGGAAAATTGTTGATGCTATCAAGATAGTATTTCATTTTCCTTTTTGCTTCTGCATCTTTTTCCATTATTTCAGTATAATCTTTTAGTGGAACAGATGGACGATGTGGCAAACGTGTTTGTCTGGACTGTCCAAACATTAGCTGAGAAGGACATCCTCCTGTAGAACCATGAGAAGCATTTCTATAGTCTTGTAGAACCTGACATAACGCCTGATTTATTGAAATCTGAGAAAGTTATGCTCTTTGTATAGTTTTTTTATATTGGCCACCAGTCTTTACACACATTTGATTAACTCTTCTGTGAGTTATTCCCAAATAATTCATGAATTTGTTTAGCTCATTTGCACTAAAAGGTGGTCCATTATCAGTTTTTAGCGTATCTGGTGTCCGCCAGGTTGAGAAAATGTCATAAAAACAGGAAGCACAGCTGTTGTTAATGTTGACAACACTACCTTCACAATCAGAAACCAAGAATATTCATGAAATCAGCGCTAGTAAATAGTGCCCTGAATCTAGTGGTCCATAAAAATATGCTGCCGTATTAGACTATACAGCATCAGGTAATTTGGACTAGTGCAACTCCTCCATTACTCTTTCCTTTGTAGTGCATTGACATAGATGGCATGTTCTTACCACTTCTACTTGACTATTAAGTCGCTGGAACCACATTTTTTCTCTTAGTATGTTCTTTGTCACCAACACACCTCTGTGGCTTTCGTGTGCCATGTCAATTACACAACTTTGTAGACAATCTGGAATTATCAGTTTATTTCCTCTTTAAAACGGTTCAGAAGATGCTATTAGATAACTCTGAATGTATATTTTTAAATGTTAGGATGTCAAACCTTTTGATATTTGCTTGGAATTGTGTTGCAGTATTTACTAGTCCCTATTTGTTTTCAAATATAATTATTTTCACTTCCTTAACTACTTAATCTTCCTCAGTCCTTTCAATTAACTCTTTTTCTGACATTTTACCCAGTACGATAGACCTGATAATAAAACATATGTATTCTTTTGCTACCAACTGTTCTTTTACCTTTATCTCAGTGGGGTCTCTAGATAAATAATCTGCTGGGTTACATTTTATCCCCGGCTTTCAGGTAATGGTGTCATTTTAATTTTTGGATTCCCATAAATTGCAGCTAGTGCTTGATGGTCTGTTATTAAAACAAATGGTTTCAATATATATAAAATCATGGTAATATTCACAGGCCCATACAGCCTCAAGACTCTTTTTTCCTTACTGGAAGTCTCTCCACTCCACAATAGACAGACATTTATGAGTATGTGAAATCACAAACCGAGAATGAGCGTAGCTATGATAAATCTTTAGGAATAGCAAGCAAGTTTAAAGATGATTTTTTTTTAGGATCAGATCTCATACCTTTGTGAGAAAATATATGACCATAAAATATTAATTCAGATTTGTTATGTCACACTTTTCAAAATTGAGTGTTAGACCAGCTGTTGTTGGCATACTTCATTTAAAGCTTGATCATGTTCTTCTTGAGTGTTTCCGAATACAAAGATATCATCACTATAATTCAAAGCATTTCTTACTGGCCTTATTACATTTGTTAAAGTTTCCTGAACAATTTCCTCAGCTGAGTATATGCCAAAATTCAGTCTTTTGCATCTAAATAGGCCTAAATGTGTTGAAAATGTTGTTATGTAACCAGACTGATCATCAATTTCTAACTGATGGTATTCTTTATGCAAATCAAATTTCGAGAAGATAATTGCACCACTTATGCTGCTTATCATGTCATTTAAATGTAGATTCAGATGTCTCTACCTTGCGATCACTGTGTTAGGTGCTCTCATATCTACACAAATTCTTATGTCCACTTTATCTTTTTTCAGGTATACTGCAAACAGAGGTATCCATGGCATTGTATTAGGAACTGGTTAAATAATTTCTTGCTGAAGAAACAATTTTATTTCTTTTTCTACTTTTGTCTGTAAATGTATTGAAATGCTTCTATGAACTTGTTCAACAGGTTTTACAGCCTCATTAGTATACAAAGTTATTGTTTTATCTTTTAGTTTTTTCTAGACCTGTAAATAATTGTGGATATTGCTTTAGAATAGGATGATCCGCGTTACGTTGCAAGTCATTGCTGGCAGACCCATAACCGGGGCCGTGACAATGCTCAACAAGCATGGGCCAGGCACTTCACCATCTAATACATTTTTTCTTTTCTGCTGGATTTCTCTCAATACTGCAGAGTTTCCTCAGGTTTTCCAAAACATAGGACTGGGTGTTTTGCTTCCCACTGGAAGACACTTACAGGTGCTGAAGTTAATGATAGTCGTTTCTCCATGTTTTGATATACAGTAGCACACATTATATTACATGTTGTCCCACTATCTAACACAAAAAGACCTTTCTGAGAGCCAACGGTGATATCTACAGATGTTTTTATTTATTTCCTCCTTTCTGATCATGTTGATTTGTTTGAATTCAATTTCTTCACGACATCATGAACAACCTTTCTGATTGTTCAGCTTCTTCCTCCTCATAATCATGGTCAACACCTTGCATTTGTCATAAATATTTAACATTACCTACTTTCTTTTTAGCTTCAGGCATAATTTGCTTGTTCCAATTTCCGTTTTTAGTCCCCGCTTCCTTTTTGTCTCATTTCAAACCTGCATACACTTGTCAAATTATTAAATCATCCACATTCTCTAGGCTGTTGACCTAATGCCGGACAAACATTTATATGTGAGAACTCGAATCCACATCTATAAGACAATCTCTTTTCTTCATTTTGCACATTTGTTTGTTCTGTACTAGTGTCTTTCTCTAACATTTTTCATACTGAGTCTAAAGTTTTTACTCTACCCTGTTCTGTATTATAAGATGTTTTATGTGCTTGTGTCTCTGTGCAGCCATGAATATTATCGTTTGTCAATCATACATTCTTTCTAACAGCTTTTTTCTGAACTTTATAGAAGAACATCCTTGGATTATCCTTATTTAAAAAATGCTCAAATATTCTTATTTATTCCTCCCATCTTTGCACAATGTTTTGCTAGTCAGACACAAGAAAAGGTAAGAGTCTCCGAAAAATTATATTGGACACATCCCTGTGCTTTTCTCACCATTGTATGTTTCTGGGCCTGTATTTATGATATTTTCACTGCTTGGCTCTTTACTTGACATTGTATTTGGAAAAATATATATTTTTGTATTGTTCCAGCTTAAAATAGATTTGCCTGACTTTAAAATGGTCATCAGCTCAATTTTAATAGTGTAACTCATTTCAGGCTGAATGTGCCTGACTTTAAAATGCTTGCCGTGCTGTCCAATGCTGCAATACTACATTTACTCTGCGTGAGTATTGTCTTCCACATACTACTCACGCTGTCTGAGCAGTATCTGTCACATGTTGCATCTTTTGAACTGAGGAAGATGCAAGTTGATGCGGGCACGGCCAACCTGCTTAAAATTCAAGTAGCACACTTCTTGTGGCAAACAGGCTTCATGGCACACACGCATCGAGCATCGTGCCTGCTCTGACATCATTACTCACTGCACTCCACTATGCGCCACTCTCCAAGTTTCAGCTTGTCATGTCACAGCCGCAAGAACAGCAGTCGAGTATAATTATTATAAGGACTTCATGCTGCATGGATGTTTTCTGCTCGTCACCATTGTAGTCTTCTCAAATAAAGCAAAACAACAAGGTTTTTTCTTCAGGTTTAGACCAGTTACACAATACAGTGCGTGTTGCTTCAGCTCCCTTTTTCAAACTGTCCCGTGTACATTCTAAAACTCCCTAAGCTTCAAATGCTATTATTCCATCTCAATATTACATTCCAATATTACATCATTCCGAATACATCAGCTTGTCCACTGTCATCAATGTTAGATAGCCTTTTGTTGATTCAGAGAACATCTATTATATGTATTATTATTAGGTAATGAAGCAATGAAGCAGCTTTATTAAAATCAATGGCAGAAGAAATGAAAACTCCTGTGTGCCAGGTCTTGTGAGGCCGGTAGAAGATACAATGAGGAACGATATTTCCAATACTCAGAAGGGAAGCACAGTATTTTTTTTCACATCAGTCTATGTTGATAAAAAAAGGGGGTGATACGGGAAAGAGTTGCCACCCAAATACCAAAACAGAGGGGAAAAAGTGTGAGAGGAAATGCATTTCTGAAAGGAATGGAAAAGAAAAAATCTGAATATACCCTACAAAAGACAGAGAATGTGCCTGCCTGCAAGATATGCGGAGAAAAACCGGTAAATCAAACTTGGGGTTGAAGCAGAGAAATATAACTACCGAGTTGGAACAAAAGGTACAAACTAAAAACTGGATTACAACCAAGACTGTGAAAGGACATCAAAACAGTAGGTTTTGATGTTGTAGTGAGATAAATGACTTATTCCCAACGGTATGAAATTGCACCCTCTCCTAGAGAAAATGTGTCAGCATAAAGGGAAACAGCGGATAAGTTAAGTACACTGCAAGTAGCGGAGGATGGCAATATCGAGGTTATATGTCGATACTCTCAGAAAAGGAAAAGGAAGTGGTAAAATAAAATCACTAAAGAGGGAACTTATTTTAAGGGGTTTTAGGAGCTGCAAGTGACTAGCATTCATGTCATCAGATGATATCAACCTGGTTGATTTTTATCAACTGAGGAAGGGTGGGAAATAAAGTTGGTCCTCTGCTCATAGTTAGTAAAAGCTTTGATAGTGAAAGAGGAACTGGTCTTGGAAAGTAAGGGTATTAGAAAAATCCCCAATAAGGAGATCTAAAGGTCACCACTTTTACTCTTTTTGAGACCCCATGTCTCTCTAACAAATGATCAAATAGGAATAGTGTGGAACGAGGAACAGGGACGAAAGTCTATATGTCATAATCATGAGGTAAATAAACCTCTGAGAATAAGAATTTATTAAAGTAAATTGGAAGGTTGAGAGTGGATTGGATTATTAGAAGGTTATCAGGGTGAACATGTGGGATCGGGTCTTAGTGAAATAGGCTAAAGAACAGCTGAGCTCCTGCACTGTCTTAGACTGGTGAGTTGGAATGCCCAGTGTCTATGACGACTGAAAAATACTGGAAACCTTGCTGTGGTGCTAAAAGTAAATTAGATTGTATGTATGCAGGAGACATGGAAGTGCAGGGAGCCAATCGAGTCTATGAAGTTTGATGGGTTTATTCAGATACAGTCTAAAGAAAGGGAGAATCCAGTGGGGTGGCCCTCACAAGGTCTCTTAACTCTAGTGACAACTTGTATACCACGGGAGGTGAAACAACTGCACTCAAGCTGTAGTTGAGTGCAGATCTCAAAAAGAGATCTCCATCAGAATATTTTTTTAGTCCAACAGTAGGTTCATTGAAACAGCTTAAAATAAAAATACATAATACAGTGAAGCAATAAATAATAACATAAATAGAGATAAAGCTTTAAAACAGAATAGTTGGGTAAATATGTGAGGCTAACATGGTTGAGGTGGTTTGAGAAAATACACAGAGAAAAAGAACAGTAAAGGGGAATTGGTTACTATAATCTCCATCAGAATTTGATTCAGATTAAACATATCATCATGGTGAAAGCGAATATATGCAAAAGAGGAAAAGATAACATTGAGCAAGAACTACATGATTTCCTTGAAGATATTAAGAGTTGTATGCTTAACTGCAGTAATGCGGGTATTTTATTGTGAAAATCTGTCCAGAGAGCACATTGTATGATGAATTATGTAAGGGTGGGCGGAGCTGGCGTAGTGCCCCTACGCGTAGCCCCACGGAGCTTGAAAAAAACTCAGTGGAGCTATGCATCACTCCGCTCCGCTCCCTCCCCCTCTCAAATGCTTTAAAATTATAAAAAGAAGGCACTTACCTGTGTTTCTGCCACCTCCCCTGCCTGCCCGCATTCTGTTCCCTGCTCCTCGCCGCCTTGCGTCCTCCTTACTCCTTCTCCTACATTGAAAAAAACAGTACATTGGATGTCTTGCGAGTGCGCATGCGCACTCGTAAGACATACAACATAGTCTTTTTTCAATGTAGGATGCAAGAGGAGGAGCAGGAAGGATAGAGGCCAGGCAGGGGAGGTGACAGAAACACAGGTAAATGCCTTTTAAAAAAAATCCTTTTACAGCATTTGGGAGGGAGCGGCTAACTCCGCTCCGCCAGAGAGCGGTCTTTTTGCCTACTCTGCATTCTCCACGGAGTGCGGAGTAGGCAAATCTCCGCAAACTCCGCTGGCGGCGCGGAATTACCCGCCCAGGGTTAGAATGATGTGATCTATATTATGTAGCAGAAGTAGCTTTTCCAGTCACTAGTCTCTCTAAGACTCATATAAATGGGCAGGGGGTGGTCGATAAGCTGGGAACAATTTGCTTGAATGGGCAATTTTTAGAAGATTTACAAACTTGGCAAACTTTCCGGTAGGAAGTGAAAAAATGTCTGATTGATTATATTTTATTAGCCATCTGGTGTTTCCACTTAGGGCCCAATTCCAATCTCTTTCGGAAAGCATATGGAATGACTCGGTTCCAGAATGCTTTCCATATGACTCAGATCGGGTGAGTCCGACCAACCTAGTCCAATGCATTTGAATGCATCTGGATACGATTCAGTTGGACTCTCATTGACTTCAATGGGAGCCTGTGTACTGAACGCGCACACAGGCTCGCATTGAAGAAAGGGGTGACTGGGGGAAATCGTACACCGTGTGGCAGGCAACCCCTTGGTGCCTGCCACACTGTGCATGGTTGGGAAGAAGGGACCCATGGTTACCCCCATGGGCCTGATTCAGAGGACCCCGGGTGTAGGGGGGCCAGCTACGGGCCCCCAAAAAACGATTCTGGCAGCCTTTTTGTTCCTGGCACACCGAATCAGAAAGGCTGTCCGAATCGTACTTGCTCGCTCTGAAAACCTAGCCCATAGAGCTATACGAATCGGCTCTGGAAGGCTCTAACACTCTGAATGCTTTCAGGAACCGATACAGTAAGCGCTAAGGGTTTCCATGCATCGTGCTTGGTCGTTCTGAACTGTGAACAATTCGGTCAGAAACAAGGGCTCCAAAGCCATTTTGGCAAAGTCGAATCCGATTTGGAGCCCTTCCGACCTCCCTCTACCGCTTAAGGTAGAGGGAGCTGACCAATGGCCCTTGCAAAAAAAGTTGCAGTTGACGATCTTGAAAGACTGAGGTAAGATAATATTAACAGATGTTAGTTGCCCTAGAAGAACCTCAACTAGAGTAGAGGAGAAAGATTTAGAACTGCTTGCAAGTCTCCAGATACAGTAGGAAACTGGGCTTATAAAGATAATGATCCCAGAAGTAGTGCTTTGGTACACATAATGAATGAAAGCAGTTGTAAACAGTATAACAATAGAAGGAAGCAAGATCTATGATGTTTTAGCAAAATAAACAAAAGGCAATCCTGTTAAAAGGGGGTGGTATGATGCTAAATGCCAAGACAAAAAAAGGACCCTTTGTAAGTTAAGGTCAAGAGGGCAGGTTGATCAGATTGAGAGAGAAACACATATGTTGCAGCGAACATATACAAAACATTAAAGGAGAAAAACTGAAATATTATAACTAAAATTGGAAAGAAACGCAACAAGAAATTTAAGCTAAGGGCATAAAAATCTGGCAATTAGTGCATCTCAGGAGGGGAAATAAATCGACATAAGGTAGAGTGTCTGGTATCAGAGCAAACATAAAAAGAACACTTTAAACTATTTATGCAATTGGAATGGTAGGGTCTCACGGGATATCTTGAAGGTGGATGAGGAGCTCCTCTATAAAATTACAGTGAATTCCATAAAGGAATTTATAGAAAGACTTTCCTTAATAATGACAGCTAGACCTGATAACCTACCGGCCATAATGATAAAGATAATACTAACTGGTGGAGTAGAGTTTTCTATAGGCTGTTCAGAGAAATAACACCAACAGGAGTAATGCTGGAAAGGTAGAAGGGTGCAATTATCAAACCCATTCATAAAAAAGAGTCATCCTCAGATCCAAGGAATTATAGGTTGATCAGTCTAATGGACTTAGGGGCAAATATTTATGGGAAATTTGTTTTGAGGAAACTTAAGGAATGGACAAATGAGAATGCCTTAATTCCATTACAGCAGGTAGGGGTCAAGGAAGGTCATTTTACTGTGGATCACAATTTTAACTTGTGGTCTATCGCCAAGAAGATAATTGACTGCAAGGGGAACTTGTATTGTTGCATTTTGTTTTCAGGGCAGCCTTTGACCTGGTTAACAGGGATAAATGTATGGAATTATATAGAAACGCTTGGAATCTCAAAAGGGTTATTATGGGAATTAAAATAAGAAAGGGATTGCACAAAGGTTGTGTGTTGGCCCCGACTCTAGTCACACTTTATTTAAGAGATCTAATGGAGGTCTTATTAGGCACAAGGTATTTTTCTCCTAACAATGGGAGGTAGACATTTAACCTGTTTACTTTACACAGATGATCTGGTAATTATGGATAGGACATAGTTGGGCCTCCAGAGGAAACTGGAGGCATTCTCCTGTTATTGCTTGGGAAAGATATTAGTGGTTAATATGGAAAAAAATGTAATGTGATTTGGACTCCAGAAAAAGAGTTTTAAGTGGTATCTGCTTACAACAAAGTTTGAGGAAGTAAACACATACAGATATTTTGGTATGCTTTTCTTTCACCTAACCTAAGTTGGAAAAACCATGATGAAGTAATTAAAGCAAATATCGGCTCAGTATTTACTGCTTTTAAGGCATTGGTTCTAATAAAGTTTTTATATGGAGCCGAAACTTTGTTCCTAAGTGGCATGCAGAACCGGGAGGGCAGTGTTTGAAGCGCATCTTGAACTTACCAAAGTCCTCCATGGTCAAAGCAAAAAGCTGGTGACTGGGATGATATCTTGGTTTAGAGTAGCTCTGAGTTTTTGGTACAGGCGCGCTGGAGTTGGGGGAGGAGAAGGTGGCATAATATTATTGCCGAGTTAGCGGCACTTCATCGCAGCCAAAGTAGCGATAAATGTATCGCCCCATTCACAAGCTGGTGCTAACAGCCCATATCACCAGTTTACCTGCGATAGCAGCAGCAAAAAACATCGCCACAGACGGCCCCGGCAACTAGAGCTGATTAGATACAGAGTAGGCGTTCCCGTGCAAAAAGCCGCGACAACACCACTTCGCAACATTCTCAATGACCAGCCAGATTGGCGATAAGATCCCAAAACAGGTGATAAGGCACATTAGCAGCACAAAATTAACACCTGCTCTTACCTGGTGTAAATTCGGACGACAACCGGCAACAGACAAGGGAGCACAGCCCAGAGCCACACATGAAGAACAACAGATAATCTAGACCAACTGAAAATGCAGCCCAGAGCCCCAATGGAGCAACAACGCAACAACACCCACCGCCACCACCCCCAGCCCCCCGCCCCCCCCGGGACCCAACCCCGGGCACCCCCCTTTGGACAAAGATATTGCACATCAACACTACGAAATCATGAGCCAAACAATTCGCCTGAAGTCCCACAACACCTAACATGCACGTGAGGTCAGAAAAAGGAAAATCACACATCCATCTTAGAATAACCAAATAATCTGTGGAAGAGCCATGGCGGGTCTTCTCAGGACATTCTGTAAGTCACAGCCTGCAAGACAAAATCCTAGATAAGAATGTGTGCTATGCGCTCATCAAAGTAGAGAGAGAGAGCGAAAGAGAGATAGAGATAAAGAGAGAAAGAGGGGGAGAGAGAGAAAGAGAGGGAGAGAGGGAGAGAGAGACAGAGAAAGAGAGAGAGGGAGAGAGGGAGAGCGAGGGAGAGAGAAAGAGAGAAAGAGAGGCCTCACTGCTCACCTGCTGCCACCAGTGTGTCTCAAACCATATGCCGGTACACACTGCAGTCCCCCAGGTCCCTTATCTGAAACAGTTTCCAAAGACATGAATGGCAGAGTCCATACAGTTGCACATGCCATCATCGCTTGCCCACCCCTGCGCACACACGCTGCAGCACCCCAGCCCCACCCACCACCCAGCGGTGATTGTCCACCCCTGCGCAACCAGGACTCACTACTCACCATCCACCACCAGCGTGTCTCCAAGATGGCCCACCATGTGCTGGTGGGAGCTCCAAGTCTGTTGCCCGCGACCATGGCACCCTCCACATCATGCAGCCCTGCACCGCGGGCCACCAGGTCACACACTTGATTCTGGGTCTTGATTTGGCTATGGCAGAGACCATATCAATGCACACGGCATCATCGCAGGCTATACACCCGCTCAGCTCTTGAGCTGCCACTAGCTCTGTGAACCGCGAGGCGATGCCATGTGGCGGTAGGCCCACACTGCCCGCTGGCTCAGGCCTACACTGCGGTCCAGCAGGGCTCACACTAATCCTACCAGTCCAGCCCACCAGGACATCGCATCATCGCAGGCTGCTCACCCGCTCAGCACTTTGGGTGCCCCTACCTCAGTGCACCGAAAGACACCATCCCGTGGCGGTGTGCCTAAGCCTGAAGCAGTGTATCCGGTGCCACCAAGTCTGTGCACCGCAAGCCATGGACCCTTTATGATTGAGACTCGTGGTATGGATGCCATCATGTCACCCCTGGGCACTGGGCAATGTGAGGTGGCACGGCCCTAGGCCCTCATGCATAAATTATAAATACACGGAGACACCCAGTTAGAGAGTGGTAATGGTGTCCAGCACGTGCGCCAGGCCCTTCTTATTGGCAGGGTCACATGTCCTGTGACGCCTGTGCTGGATGGGTGTGGTATGGGTGTGAACCAGCCATGAGGGAGTGGCTGTGGCATGCTGACAATTAGACCTGTGAGCAGCAGATCCCGACAGGGAAGACCTGGGACATGTAGCATTGTCATCGTCCCCTGTGAGCGTAAGTGGAGTGGGCTGTCCTGGTGTATGCAAGTCCAGCGTAAGGGTGTGAACAATGACCCCGGGCTCTGGGCGTGGTCCCGTCCTGGGCTGGACAAAGAAGTAACTAATCGGCAATGTGTCACCGTGTGACCCAAGTCCCACAACATGAGCAACATGGACATAAGGGGGAATCACTGACCCTACATTCATCCATACTTCCACACTTGAAAAATCATAGACATGACACATCTGTGTGAATATCCACTCCCAATTTATGTAGGAATGTTAAAGACTATACATTACTTGTGGACCCCTTACTTAATCATAGCCTCCTGCAGCAGTCCCATAACAAAAGCCTGGGAACGAAATAAGCTACTGAGATAGATCTGACTTCCACGCAAGCTGAACAACCATTGAATAGCGGGGATGGCAACTTTGTATATATGCAAAATAGCCAACCCAATAGGTGCAGCCTTCGTCTAATTTCTTGGAACGTGGCACGCATTTCACAAAGGCTATTGGATGAGGTATGGGTTCAGTATGTCAAAACGTTTGATTTTATTTGCCTACAAGAAACTTGGAGTAGGAATGATTTTTCTCTGGACGGATATAACCCACTAACTGTCCAGGCTGAACCATCACTGGCTGGGAGGGAAAAGGGAGGTTTAGCGACCCTAACCTCGGTACAGTATGAGTCACTAAGAATAGAAAAAATAATTGACTCCCCATGGTTCCAGTTGACCTTGTGTTTTAACCTGATTAATGTACCCATATTATTGGTGAATTGGTACTACAACATCTTTGATACACAGAATACTGACGTTATTGATTCTCTAGATATGGAGATTGTTAAGGTAGCAGGGGAGGTCTCCCCTTTGTGTATTATGTGGGTGGGAGATTTTAACTGCACCTTATGTCAGTATAGTGGGAGTAAGGTCTGTGGGCTAGTAGATACTAATGACCAACCTTTGACTAATTTTAGACATACGACACAGGGTGACGCGTTAAATTCTATTATTGTAGTCATTGATTTACGCATGATTGATACCTTGGCTAGTACCCCAATGGTACAATATCTGACATTTCAGGGGGGGGTTGTGTAAGTACAATCGATTTTATGTTGATCTCTAGCAGGTACACACACCTTTTTGATGATTTTGCGGTCGAACCTAATCCAGCTAGCGACCATAATCCTCTTACTGTATCTCTACACACTGTGGGGCGAAAGGGTAAGGCCTCAAATTGTTTAATTAAATATAGTCATACGGCTAAAATGGGATAAGATCAATCCTCAGAGCTTTGAGAAGTCTATCTTTAAAACTAACCTAACGCATGTGATGACATGTCTAACCGATACATCACAGCCAGACGTGATAATACAGAGTTTTGAAAGTATCTGTGATGGTGTGGCTAAGAACCTGCTTAGGTCAGTGCGAAAAGGTAGTCATCCTGCAATAAGATGGTTGAATACTGAGTGTTCTGCAGTGCAAAATAGATTTAAGAAGGCGCTACAAATAGTTCCTCGTGACAGGGACATGATAAAAGTAGCCAGACCAACTTATAAAAAGGTCATTGAACAGAGAAAGGACGAATTGAGAAATCAGGCCTAGGATGACCTGGAAAGAGCAAGTGCTCAGAAGGATGCTAGGAGTTTCTGGGAGGTGTTAAATCGCCCGCTTTTCAGTAATGAAACGAGGACCATGGATACTAATATAACGGGGGTGGTTTGGGAGGCCCACGTTTCCAATATATTTAACGCAAAGAGTGTTTCCTTAAATGAGTGTGAGGACAACATAACATTTAACCGGCAGACCGCACAACAGCTCAGTTTGTCACTTTCCATGGGTGAAGTAGAGGAGACTTTGAGAAAAGGTATTCCCCTAAAAGCACCAGGGCCAGATGGTGTGCCCTTGGACTTATTAAAAAGTAACCCACATATTTGGGCCCCTTTGTTACTTAATGTTTTTAAAGCTGCGATTGAGGGCCATATTCCATCATCATGGAAAGGAGCAGTGGTGGTGCCAATTTTTAAAAAGGGAAACAGACATGACCTTAAATGCTATAGGCCGATTTCCCTACTAGATGCTTCTTGTAAATTGTTGGGGAGGGTAATCCTTGCACGTCTGGAGACATGGGTCAATGCCTCCGATATCTTTGTAAATACCCAATATGGCTTCAGGAAAGGAAGGGGAACGACTGAACAGTGCCTCAACCTGTCTATGATTATAGGCAAGTACATGAAGGCCAGGGGGGTTTCGATCCATCTGGCCTTCATGGACTTGTCCAGTGCTTTCGACACAGTTTGTTGGGGAAAGCTGTGGACGTTAATGGACACCATGGGATTTGAGGAACCGTTTGTTACTTTGTTGCATAGACTGCATGCAGCTACTACGGTAGTCATCCGGTATGGTCCAGGCGGAGAAAAGACCAAGTCAATACCCTCAACTGAGGGTGTACGCCAGGGATGCATATTGGCTCCCTTTCTATTTTTAATATATACAAACGATTTGGAAAAAATTTTATTACAACAAAAATGTATTTTCCAAGAATAGAAGGCAAACAGGTACCCTTATTGTCCTATGCGGACGATATAGTATTGATGACTTTAACAGCAAACAGCCAACAAAAATATCTGAATGCATTTAAAGAGTTCATGTTAGCATTGGATCTCAAGGTTAATTTTAGAAAATCTTTTATCATGGTTTGTTGTCCAAATAAAACTAAAACACGTAAGTACACTGTAAGTGACATAGTCATTGACAAAGTGTCAAATTTTACTTATTTGGGCAATCTTTTTAATAATAAGTTGAGCTGGGATCACTTGATTACAACACAGTTACAGCAAACTAGCAGAACCATAGAGGGGCTCTTTCGCTTTGACAGCAAACTTGGTCTTAAGCCGATAGCTGAACTGAAAACACTGTATAAATAAAAATGTCTGTCAGTAGCCACCTATGGGGCAGGGGTATGGGGATACCACAAAAGTGCCCAGATTCAAATATTAGAGAACACATTTTTAAAACGCCTCCTATTTATCCCCAGTAGTACTTCTACTTTATTATGTCATTCCGAGGTGGGTTTAGATTATGTGATTGACAGAATTCATGTCTCCCTGTTGCTTTTATGGGTGAAAATGTGGACCTTAGAAGAGCTGTTATTTTTAAGAGGTATTTTAAGAGACTGTATCACAATGCAATGGCGGTTCCATGGTTACGCTATGTCAAGGAAACTTTTTCTAAGATATGCTTTGTAAATTTTCATGAAAACCCGTAGTCTATTCAATCTAATATGAACACGGTAATCAAGAATGCATATCATACTGTTTTAAGTTTGTTTAGTCAGGCTAGTAATACAGTGGAATATGTATCTTTAAAACAACAACAATTTTACTTTTCATCTACTACTCAGGCTCATTCGCGCTTTTTAATGACAAGATTTCGTTTAAATACATTGCATTTTCTTGTGGCTTTTCCAAAACAGAGGGGTTGGTGTGAGAGACTTCCCCCGTGTCGATGTAATAACATAGCCCATCAGAGCACAATGCATCTTATGCTTTTTTGTTTACTTAATAAAGATCCAAGAGCCCGTTTTATTAATCCCATTCTACGGGACATTCGTCCCTGTACTTATCAAGAAGGTTTTGATTACCTGTGGTCATTATCAACCATTACCCTTCGTAGTTCTGTGCTCAGTTTTATCAGAATTGTTCTTTTAATTAGGAAACGTTATGAATCATGAACAAATTTTATTGATTTTATGTAACTCAATATCAATTTTTGTGTACCGTTTGCTAAAACGTTTTGTATTTTAAAATGAATGTACAAACTTTTTTGTAAACTTTTATACATCAGAAGAGGAGTTCAGTCCACAGTCTGATAGCTGTGTCATTGGTGAGCAAACAGAATATGGCAGTCCATGTCGAGGTCCAAGGTGAGTGTCGCAGAGTGCATCGGGGAACAGTGGAAGGTGATGATACAGAGGGCAGAACCAAGCAGAAACAGGCCACATGGTGGAGATGAATGCTACTGCGTCCTTCTGACCACGACGGCAGATTCATCCGCATCTTTGTCCTCTGCTGTTGCATGTGCCTCACATGTGGGTGGTGGTATTATGTCTCCAGCACTGTGTGGCAGTGACACCTCAGGGCCCAGAGGTGGAATATCTGCCGCACTGTGTGGCACTGACACATCAGGGGCCGGAGATGTGGATGGGGTGGTAGCAGCAGCATTAATCAGCGCCGGGACTTGTGGCAGCAATGCCATGAGGAACGTCTTTAGGGCATTGAGGGACCCAGGTACCTCTCGCTGGTGTGCAGCCGTGGCAGCCGCTCTTTCCGCCTGTGTCCACTCCATGTTCTCCATGATCCTCCGCATGTGTCCCAACTCCCGAGCGAGCTCGCTGGAGGCACTCTGACTAGACAGTAGTTCTTGTCGCAGAGTCAGGACTCTAGCAATGTCAGCCATGGTTCGTTGGAGAGCATGGAGCGGACTCTGGGTGTCCGTTAGGGACTGTGAGTGGTCCCTGATGGGACTTAGACACCCACATATGGTATCTAGTTTGGCTGCCATGTGGTCGATCCCCACGTGCACCTGTTCAGCCAGCTTCTCCTGGCACCACAACACACGGCGTTGGAAGGCCATGTGTTCGTCGTGGGGGTCCTGGGAGGCAGCCGTGGTGGTGGGTGCTGCCTGTTGTGTGTTCTGTGCAGGGGATGGGTTCTACTCGTAGCAGCTGGGCTGCCCTGCTCCTGCAGAGGCTCTCCACAATGTGATGGTGGGCGTCGGAGTCAAAGGTGTGGTGGTCTTCTTCGTCATCAGAGAAGAGGGGTTCGGATTGCTCTTGGTGGGAGTTGGGGGTCTGAGGCATGGTTTGTTCGCAGATGTTCTCTTTTTAATTGTGCATGTGTGCCATTGTGCCCATCTCCCTCCAGTCCATGGTCATTATTCACCCTGTTGCTGTTGTGTCTGGCCATGTTGAGCAGTGTCCGGGCCCCCAACTCCTGCCACCGTCTCCCCACTGATGACTGTGGACACCATTTCCTCCATCTTGTCCAGCTCCTCCTGTGGCGCGGGACTCCCACCTCCAGTCTGCATTGCTGCCTCCCGATTGCGCTTCACATCATTCCAGCGCCTCTTGACCTCTTCCATTGACCTCTTCAGCACTCTGACTGCATTCACCTTGTCCAGGATGGACTGCCATATTCCACTTTTAGTTGCCAGTGACACAGTGGAGGTGACGAACAGTAGTTGATGATGTTCCACCACCTCAGTTATCAGGAAACTGTTTTCCTGCGGACTGAACCGCGTCTTCCTCTTCTTCTTGTCCTTGCCCTTCCGTAACCCCAGGGTCCCAGGCTGGTCTTCCGGGGGGCTTGTGGGGTTCTGGTTGTCCTCTGTACTTGCTCTGGCTACCTCCATTGTGCTTCGCTGTGCTTTTTTCTACTTTTATGGTGCATTTACCCGCATGACACGTGGGAATTACAGGCCTGTGGCTGGTTTTCGCTGATTTTTGTATCGCGATTGGCATCATCGCTACTATTTTCGCACTTGTGTTTTGCGTTTTTGTGGCATCGCTTTGATTTTAACGAGTTCATTTGACGTGAGACTATCGCATAGTACCGCTGTGTTGGGAATACCACGTTAACACGGCGTTGTTTTCCCACGATAGACTGCGATATGCAAAGTTGCGCTAAGCTAATTTTACGATGTTTATCACACATGCTTGAGAATATCCCCCTGAGATTTTAGGTACGTGTTAAGCAAGAAGGCCATTATTCATTTGGGGGATACTTGGCGTAATCAGTGCTCATTCCCGTATTTGTCTTCTTTGAGTAATTATGAAATGAAACAGGACATTTTGTGATACAGGATTGGTTTTATACAGGTGATATGACTTTTTTTAAGTGAGAAAGGTTGAGTTTGTAATTGTGGGCTGCAGAAGAAAAATGCTAAAACTTGCATATTTGACTGGACTGTTTCTATTCTTTGAAGGAAAGATGAAGAATTTGATAGCAATTGTAATGTAGAATTGGGTTTTTAATCATTGTGAAACTTGGAAAATCTTATTTAATGTTCGGTTTCATGATTTAGTATGTGCAATTGGGTGATTTCTATTGTCAGTGAAGTGTAAGTTACAGATCAACATTGTGAAGGAATATAGAATGGTTAAATTGATGGGGTTATTTGAAGTAAAGAACAGTGGTTTTAAATGGATAATTTAATATTTTCGAATGTTTATTTTTAAAATATTTTGTATGTTTAACAGATGATGGTCCAAATAAACATTGTTGTTGTTTAATTATGGGGAAGTACATGAAGGCCAGGGGTGTTTCGATCCATCTGGCCTTCATGGACTTGTCTAGTGCCTTCAACACAGTGTCTAGTGCCTTCGACACAGTGTGTCGAGGAAAGCTGTGGGCATAAATGGACACTATGGGATTTGAGGAATCGCTTGTCACCCTGCTGCGTAGATTGCATGCAGCTACCTCTGTAGCCATCCGGTATGGCCCAGGTGGCGAAAAGACCAAGCCAATTGCCACAACTGAGGGCGTACGCCAGGGTTATATATTGCCTTCATTCCTATTCTTAATATATACAAATGGTCTGGAATTTTTTTTCTTACAACAAAGATTGGACTTTCCAAGAATAGATGGTAAACAGGTACCCTTATTGTCCTATGCGGACGACACAGTGCTGATGACTTTAACGGCAAACAGCTTACAACAAGCATTGGCATAGCCAATAGGTCTCGCCTTCGGGACCTTATAAGTGTTTAGCCATGCAACAGTTGCATAACTAAATACTTATAAGGTCCCAAAAGCGAGACCTATTGGCTATGCAAAGCGGCTGTGTGGCCGCGAAAGTGAAAGTGATCGCGATCACGATCAAACATCAAAGTGAAAGTAATCGTGGCAAAGTGTGGCGCCCGCGCACATGCACTGTAGCTCTAGGCTGGCCTGGTAGCACTTTTTGGAGCCCTCTCAATAAGTCCCGCCAGACCAGCGCATGCGCTGGTTCAGGCGAGACCTAAAAATGTTTGAATGCTTATAATGAGTTCATATCAGGCTTGGATCTTAAGGTCAACTTTAGTTAATCTTTTATCATGGTGTGTAGCCCAAATAAAACTAAAACGCGTAATTATATGGTCAATCACACAGCTATTGACAAAGTATCAAATTTCACTTATTTGGGGAATCTTTTTAATAAAAAGTTGAGCTGTGATCACTTGATTACTTCTAGATTGCAACAAAATAGTAGAACCATAGAGGGGCTTTTCCGATTTGCCAGTAAACTTGTCCATAAGCCGATAGCTGAAATGAAAATACTGTACAAATCCAAATGCCTGTCAGTAGCCACCTATGGGGCAGGGGTATGGGGATATCATAAAAGTGTCCAGATTCAAATATTGGAGAATACATTTTTAAAACGCCTCCTATCTCTCCCTAGCAGTTCTCCAACATTATTGTGCCATTCTGAGGTGGGTTTAGAATATGTGAGTGACAGAATCCATTTTTCCCCATTGTTTTTATGGGGGAAAATTTGGACCTCAGAAGATCTGTTATTTTGAAGAGGCATTTTAAGAGTCTTCATGAACCTTGACAATGCAATGGCGGTTCCAGGGTTACGCTTTGCCAAGGAAACTTTTCATAAGATAGGCCTTGATAATTTTTATGAAAACCCGGAGTCTATCCAACCTAATATGAAGATGGTCATTGACAATGCATATCATACTGTTTTCAGTTTGTCTAAACAGGATAGTAATACAGTGGAATATGTAGCTTTGAAACAACAACACTTCTACTTGTCTTTTACCACTCAGGTTCATTGGCTTTTTTTAATGATGAGATTTTGTTTAAATGCACTGTACTTCCTTGTGGCTTTTCCAAAACAGGGGGGGGTGGTGTGAGAGACTTCCCGCTTGCCGATGTAATAATGCAGCCCAACAGAGCACAATGCATTTTATGCTTTTTTGTTCACTTTACAAAGACCCAAGAGCCCGCTTCATTAAACCAATTTTACAGGATTTTCGCCCCTGTACTTACAAAGAAGGTTTCGAATATCTGAGGTCATTATCAACTGCCACTATTTGCAGCTCTGTGCTCAGTTTTATTAGAATTGCTCTTTTAATCAGGAAACAATATGAGTTATGAATAGATTTTTTGTTTTTTATCTATCTTGCTGCTAACTTTTGTGTATTGTCAGCTAAAACCTTCTGTATTTTAAAACATTTTGTATTTTAAAATGAACATATGAATTTCTTGTAAACTTTTATGATTCTTTTGAATCGAATAAAGTTAATTGAACTGAACTATTTAATGTTCAGTTTCATGATGTTTAGTATGTGCAATTGGGTGATTTCTATTGTCAGTGAAGTGTTAGTTACAGATCAACATTGTGAAGGAATATAGAATAGTTAACTTGATGGGGCTATTTGAAGTAAAGAACAGTGGTTTTAACTGGATATTTTAATATTTTGGAATGTATATTTTTAAAATGTTTTGTATGTTTAACAGATGATGGTCCAAATAAACATTGTTGTTGTTGACAATATACCAATGCCATGGGAATTTAAATGTTACCTCTGGACTGCAGAACAAGGAAAAACATGGCTTCAAGCCCACATATATAGGTTCACTGCTACAGCTTTTAAATATTATTAAATATGCCACCCCTAAGTAGGCTTTGTAGCTCACAAAGTAGGCTATCTAGTATTTAAAGTGGTACATACCATAATTTAATGTTGGCATGGACCCTGGTATTAAGACCAGTGCAGTTCACTCTCCTTTTGGTTTATGATGATATGACTTATGGAAGCAGAGTGAAGTCCCCCTTCATATTTGTACCTTCCCCAATTGATTTTTTATGTACCTAAATGACTAGCCCCCAAAAGCTATTTTCATTTTGAAAGGCTGTATATGCTTGTTTCAGATAAACAAATAATTATGCTCTCTTTGGCTTTGGGATAAGCTACAAGGATGGTTCCACCTATATTTATAATATTTATAAAAAAATCTAAATCACTGGGGAAGTCTGATTTTCATAAATGTTTCAGAAAAGTAACTAGAAGGCCCACCACAACATCGGACCAGCATACCTAAAGAACTGCCTCTCCTTCCATGCACCCAAGAGAAACCTCCGATCAGTCAACCTCTCTCTGGCCACCATCCCATGCATCCCACGCATCTATAAGACAAGAACAGTAGCCCTACACTGGTCCAGTTAAGGAAGGACCTCAATACCTTGCTCTTCAGATGACTCCAGCACTCAACGGAGCTCTACCTCCCCCCAGCGCCTTGAGACCCTCACGGGTGAGTATCTGCACTTTACAAACCCCCTGATTGATTTATCTTTTTTCGATAGTCAGCATGCTAGGAAAGGTGAATATTTATTGTATTTATTGTCAGAGTTGACACCTCAATCTTATTTTTTAGTCTACAAGGGTTTTTCAGTGCCACCAGTTTTCAAACACCATTGGTATCTGAAAAAAGTCAGAGGTGTTGGACGCTTTGTCCGCTGGGCATGACACACTCAGTATGCTTCTACAGCTGGGTGTGACCAGATGGGGCTCTTATCTGCTGGGTGTGATACAGGGTGCGATTCGAACAGTTAGGGAAAAAGATTTGGACCTGGGTGACTAGGTGTAACATGTGTTTGGCTAAGAGGGGCTTGTTGTTGTCGAGTTATTCTTTTTTTAATGAACTATTGTTATTTTCTTTGTCCTAGAGCCAATATTGACAGACTATCAGGCTCACTTAGTCCGTGTACCATGCAGCGCTTTCCCTGGGCACAAGATAGCATGCACTAGGAGTGGGCTAAGGATTTTTTTTCTGCCCGTTTCTTAGGTGTTGGTCACTTGGACCACTGGGCATGACACAGATGGTGCGCTTAGCCCCTGGTTATGATACAAGGTGCGATTGCTATTGTGAGGTATAAGTGTGATGTAGTGGTGCTGTTAAATTCCTGAAAACCTTGTTTTGTTCTAAGTTTGGTGTTCTTGTCGATGAACCAATGTTTCCTATGAAGCTGCTGCTATTTGTCGCCAACTGTAACTGATGCAGAAGTAAATATCGTTTCAGATACCGTTTTCATTGACAAATTGCACTTTTCCTATGTTGCAGCCCTTCATATGCATTGTCATTTGTGTTTATGAAATGTTCATGTTGAATTGTTGATGCAGCTGTACATGGCGCTGAGATGGTAGTTACATAATTAATAGCAGTAAACCCCAGTGTATATTTTCCCCCGATACAGATCGAAACCAGAGAGCTCCTAAAACAAAGAAGCTAAGGTATTGTGACATCTAAAACTACCAGAATTATCATGGAGACAACATTAAAACACATGCAAAACCCGTTCCCCACACAGGCTAAAAGACTTAATAAGGTTTGCCAAGGATGGCAGGCACACTAACATACTTGAACACATGAGAACACACATACAAATCAAATACACAGTCCAGAAGAAAGATAAGAGAGAGGCATTATTAGATCTATGGGCAATCTTTGTGGTGGCCCAGATCAACAATCCTGCACTACAGATATCAAGCAAGGCGTCAGCATCTCCCCCACAGTATGCAGGTATGGAGGTGCTCTCACATGCTCTCCCCACATTAGGATACTCTAATCTGCCAGTTTAAGAAGTCAGTTATCCCTCCCACAAAACAATGATCAGGTAGGCCCAGACATGAGAGACGAACAAGTCCAAGCTGAGCAACCCCAGTCAGGTGCTAGGTTTCCAAGAAGTTTGACCCCCCCATCCATTGCACCCGACACATAGAACCCCAGAATGCGTGGAGAACATGTACCCTCACTGATTTAGTGGAGCACACACAAGTGACATGGAGGTTTGCAGCAGTTTTAGACAGTGATACAGCTAGCACGAGTGAGGAAGAGAGCCACAGTACACCAGGATCCGATGACGAGGGTGGAGCTACATGACCTGCCCAGGTAGACAAGGAAACAACAGAGAGTGAATTTGAGGGCAAAGTCCAACCAAAAGGAACACTGCATAGCTCAGAGCAAAGGAGGCAATTTAGACAGGATGTTAAAGAAAGGCATGAGCTAAGGAGGGAGAGAGAAAGAGCTTGCACCCAGAAAGCACAGCGAGAACACAGATCATCACACCCCCTACATGAGTAGTCAGTGGTAGAATTAGATGAGAGACTTTTGGCTGGGATCCGAGCCTCACCAATTTTTTAAAGGAGGAGAGGGGATGACCGGGATATCAGGGACCAAGGTATCCTGGTTCTGGCCCAACCAAGAAATAGGAAAAACAGGGTGGCACCTTTACGCGTGCACGAGGGGAGCAGGAATGAAGACATGCACTGCTCCACCCGATCCCACACTATTGATGGACTGACCCCAAGGGAGATAGTGGCCAGAGAGTAAGGTGAGACCTTTGCATGGCCATTCTGTCACCTGCTAACCCACTGGACTGAGGGAAAAGAACAGTACAATAGCCTCTGGCCGAAAGAGGAATCCTTTGAGCCAGAGGACATGGCCATCGAGGAAGACTGCATTCAGCATAGAGGAGATCCCAAGTAGAACTTCCACTACATGCAGGAATGCCTAAAATAATGGGAACACCATGTTGAGGAAAAACCAGTAGAGTTACCCAAAGCAAAGATGTACCCGCTGCTACAGAACGGCACATCAGTGGTCATCTATATGGCGTGGGCTCAAATGGACAAGGAAGGGCTAAGGACAAAGTTATCACTATTGCTGGATGGAGTGGGGAAATGGATCTCATGCTTTAACCATGGGAATAAACCTAGCAATAGGCAATATCAAAAGTCTGCTCACTAGTTTTCTCAGAGTGCAGACCAACATGGTGTTCTCCCGAGCTCACATCCCATCAATTACGCTGACAAACACTGTGCATGACTGGCCGCATTCAATTCATAAAGGCACTGAATATGGGCAGCCCTGAGGGAGATGTTCCTTAATGTAGGAAGGTTAATGGCAGAGACTATGAAGCTAGGTGAGACAATAGTTGATTTTCTGGATGGGAATAGGGAACGAGGTGGACAGGAGACAGGAGAGCCATTGACTGACAAAGGCCCACAAGTTGCTCTCTTTTACAATATTCTTAAAAGGGGGCTGCCCACCGAGATACACAGTGGATTGGACAGCATTGTTTGGTTAGACAGTAGGCCCTTGCAGGAGATAAAAGCCCATATATTGCATTACCACAAAAAGAAACATGGAGTATAGAGAAAAACAGGAGCAAGCCCAGAGTGATGCCGCCAAATTGGTCCAACACAAATTGAAAATGATAGCTCTTGAGGGGGGCATATTGACTGTGAACGTGAAGATGCCTTCAGTCTTAAAAGGGGCTCCCCAACAAAGCCCCAGAGGCTTTTAACCTAGGTATAGCGGCAGAAACCAGGGAGATTGGCAGCAATCAGACCTAAGGAAATGTTACTAATGCCAAAGGATGGGCCACCTGGCAGACGATGCCGGTTAAAAGCATTCCATGAACAGAGATTGACGGGTCAGGGTCAGCCAGCACAAAATCCTAATCTACAAAACCAAGCCCAGGGAAATCGGAATACACCTTACATTAAGCCACAAGGAGGCCAGTCAGCTACCGCCTCCCCAACAGGGATAAGGTAGTTGGACAAACACGTGGCAACAGCAACTGCAGACATGGAACTCAGCCCAACCGGAACTGGGGCCCAGCCTTGGCCGGGAGAGGTAACTGTCTGGGAAGGTAATGTCTTCACACAAACACATAATCTAAATGCGCAGTGAGATAAAAACCCAGAGTAAAATACCACCCATTCAACCACATCCCACGAATTAACTGTACCAAAGCAAAAAGAAGGACCAATGAGACATCAATTGCAATACAAACAGGTACTTGCATCTGGGGATTCAAGGCTTCTATATGTGTTCTGCTGATTGGGTATCCTCACTAAAGTAAGCCGTCAAGGATGCCTGCAGGAGCCAAGGCCCACTCTGAGGCTGATCCCCGGGTGGGGTTGGGGGGCCATGCCCCAGGAGGAGGGCAGGCTTATGAGGGGGGTGTGGCTCCCAGATCAAGTAGTTGAAAAGCAGGCTCCTATGTCACCGCATCCAAAGTCAAATGGGACGGGTTCCAATAACCAGGTCAAAAGGTCCCCATTCTCAGACATATGGCATGTAGATCCAACAGCAGCCCCAAAAGCTAGACGCCTCCAGCCACATAGAGGCTCCCTTTTAGTTTAAAAAAAGTGTCCTCAAATGGAAGGATACTGGATTCCCCTGTGCCTGGGATAGTGAAGATTCCACAACCTCCAAGGCGCACGCTCAAAAGTCAATAAGTTACGAGGTACCCACATAGCACCAAGTCAGTTGAGAGGTTCCTCAGGTAAGCCAGATGTCCTGGAGTTGAAAGGCAGTCCCAGTCCAGTCATCACCCCTAGGCAAAATACCACAAAGGTTCCCGGCCTTGGCCTCCCCACTTTCTTATGAGCTTGGCGATGTTTTCTGCTCTTTTCTTTGGATTTTTCAAATATCCGAGGTCTGGTCACCATGCCATACTCCTCCAAAAAAAGCAACAGGAGCATGCACTCTAGTTGGAAGTCTCTAGTTACAAGCCAGGAACCGCAGATCCAAACACGACTGAGGAGACGTGGTCCGAAGGAGAGGGGGGGTGCCTGGGAGACGGGAGGCCTAAAAAAAAGAAGCCTCTAGAGAAAGAGGTCTGCAATCAAACCACCAAGTGCACCACCTTTCAGATGCCGCGCCATTACCCAAATGTGGATCCAAAGTGTGTGAACCAAACTTACAAACTTCAATGTGAATTATTTTGATCAAACTGTTGAACAAAAATCAATCGTACTGGATGCTGTGAGTGGGAAAATCAATAGATATCTTAATACTGCCCTCACACACTCGAAAGTGTCATGCTTCATCAAAGGGCCGCATCATACACCCAGGTGCAGACCAACACCTTGGGTGGAGCGCAATTTTTTAGAACAGATGATGAAGGAAAGTGGTGAGGGTAAGGTATAGTGAAAAAAGACAGACAGAACAGACACAAAAGTGTAATTCTGACAAAGAGGAAACAAGTAGTCTCCTGGAGAAAGGGACCAAAAGAAGTGCAGAAAAAGATATAAAACTGTCTCGAGGTTAACCCTCAAACTTTATTCTTGTCAACCTCTGGCAGGATTAAAATAAACAAAATGGGGTATTCAGGGCAGGTAACGACCCTACAATCCCCACTGCTAAAACCAACATGTTTCTGCCAGTTTTCTATGTGCCCAACCGGATCACTCTGGCATTCATCAGGATGTTGGTCCCTATTGTTTGGTCTATACCGCTACTCGGGTATTATTTACCTTTTATAATCGGGGTATTACCCCAGCGTCACTCTATTTTGGAATTTCCAAGAGGATATACATATCTACAACAAGAGAAAAGAAAAGAAAAAAGCGGATCATGATTCCCAATCTCGTCCTTCTTATAATTATTCGTAATTCTCATTGTATTCCCCACGCATCCATTAACGTGATACATAATCTTCATTGCAGCCTAATCTTCTAACAAACCCATAACCCCGTACCAGTGGACACCACAACCCACACGGACCACTCCACCAAGTGTTCAAGTGTCAGATCCTTCTATATGTGTATATACAGATCTTAAGCTTTAAAAGTGGTACATATCTACCCTCGTGTCTCTCTTTGGATCCTCCAAGAGGAAAATCACGTGTTATTAGTCAGTCTAATCAACAATAGTGTCCAACGCCCAATGGGAATTTATATGCTCACAAGAGTTTACGAGTCCTGCTCTGAACCCGGGACAGCGGGGGAGGGTGCTCTTGTCGTCACACTCTGGATAGAAACGGGGCATTGCTATCAATGTAATCGTTAACGTAAAGATAATTTCTCACTCCATTATCTTAACCACGCAGACCAGTCCCCTTATTTGGCCCAAACCCCGTCTCACACATGCTCCCTTCACTGTTCCACTTGTCCACAGTCAAGGTACTCAAGGCACTAAGGAGTATGGCGGGATAGCCCAACAACTCTCAAGCCTCAAAAAACTTTTTTGCAAAGCAAGATATCACATCGGCACTTACTACTCCAAAAAGACACTGTCTCCTTTCTCCCCTCGTCCGTCCTCCAACGATACGGGTGCCCCGCAGCAAGCCCCTATTTAAAGAGCCGGTATTTTCATACACGCTAATCCCTGATCGCTCTGTCTGTGCCTTACCCATCGTGCTCTCTGCTTCTCCGACATAGAAAGAGGCCCTCATATCTATCTCGCCCGATAAAACTATCATGGCGGCCATTTTTGTAGTTCCTAATATCCTCTAATCCTGCCTCAATGAAATAGCAGGAATGTTCTTATGGGCTAGGAAAAGTGTGTTTTTCTTCAATGTGCTTACATTTAGAACACTTCAATGGGTAAGCTGTATAGTTTTTCTCCCATAATGTATTAATAGAATTATTCAACGAAGTGAATCAACCTACTCGTTCATCATCTGCCCCTGGATAAATACCCATTCAATATTTCCCTGACTCGAATTCATTGTTGCATGATTCCATATAATTGGAACCAAGGGATTCCATCGTTTAATCCTGTGGTGTGACTCTTCAAACGTTCTACCCATCTCTGTTCTCTCATTAGAAGGAAACTCGGGATGTCACTTGTGTTTGGTGGTATGAATGGTTTATCCACCACTACCCATCTCAGGTCCTTCTCATTATGTTTATTCTCAAGAAAGTGGGCAGTCAGTCTCGTATTGGACTTACCACAGCGTATGGTACTCATGTGTTCCAAAATACGAACTTTTATTTTCCGAGTCGTCATGCCAACGTATAGTAATTCACAAGGGCACTTCAATACATAAATCACATTTTCAGTATTGCACGTGGTGTGTTGTCTTAATTCCCAGGGACTATTCAGACCAATATCAATATTTTTCCCATTTATTGACAGGGGACAAGCTCTGCAATAACCACAAGCATAATGCCCAACTACTGGTGGTAAAAGCTGATGGCCACTACGCAGACTACCTACGTCCCTATCTGGTCTCAGGCGTGTGTTCACAATCATGTTCTTAATGCTTGCCCTTTTCTTGAATGAGAACAAGGGGACAGGTTGGTTCAGCCCATTAGAATTTAGAATCTGCCATTTCTTCTGGATGATTTTTTTAAGGTGATTCGAGAATGTGTTATATGTAGTTACACAAATACTCCTTTCCATTGTCTCTCTGGTGTTAGTTTCTAGTACCACTTTTAAAGCTTAAGATCTGTATATACACATATAGAAGGATCTGACACTTGAACACTTGGTGGAGTGGTCCGTGTGGGTTGTGGTGTCCACTGGTACGGGGTTATGGGTTTGTTAGAAGATTAGGCTGCAATGAAGATTATGTATCACGTTAATGGATGCGTGGGGAATACAATGAGAATTGCGAATAATTATAAGAAGGACGAGATTGGGAATCACGATCCGCTTTTTTCTTTTCTTTTCTCTTGTTGTAGATATGTATATCCTCTTGGAAATTCCAAAATAGAGTGACGCTGGGTTAATACCCCGATTAAAAAGGTAAATAATACCCGAGTAGCGGTATAGACCAAACAATAGGGACCAACACCCTGATGAATGCCAGAGTGATCCGGTTGGGCACATAGAAAACTGGCAGAAACATGTTGGTTTAGCAGTGGGGATTGTAGGGTCGTTACCTGCTCTGAATACCCCATTTTGTTTATTTTAATCCTGCCAGAGGTTGACAAGAATAAAGTTTGAGGGTTAACCTCGAGACAGTTTTATATCTTTTTCTGCACTTCTTTTGGTCCCTTTCTCCAGGAGACTACTTGTTTCCTCTTTGTCAGAATTACACTTTTGTGTCTGTTCTGTCTGTCTTTTTTCACTATACCTTACCCTCACCACTTTCCTTCATCATCTGTTCTAAAAAATTGCACTCCACCCAAGGTGTTGGTCTGCACCTGGGAGTATGATGCGGCCCTATGATGAAGCATGACACTTTCGTAGGTAGTCTGCGTAGTGGCCATCAGCTTTTACCACCTGTAGTTGGGCATTAGGCTTGTGGTTATTGCAGAGCTTGTCCCCTGTCAATAAATGTGAAAAATATTGATATTGGCCTGAATAGTCCCTGGGAATTAAGACAACACACCACATGCAATACTGAAAATGTGATTTATGTATTGAAGTGCCCTTGTGAATTACTATACGTTGGCATGACGACTCGGAAAATAAAAGTTCGTATTTTGGAACACATGAGTACCATACGCTGTGGTAAGTCCAATATGAGACTGACTGCCCACTTTCTTGAGAATAAACATAATGAGAAGGACCTGAGATGGGTAGTGGTGGATAAACCATTCATACCACCAATCACAAGTGACATCCCGAGTTTCCTTCTAATGAGAGAACAGAGATGGGTAGAACGTTTGAAGAGTCACACCACAGGATTAAACGATGGAATCCCTTGGTTCCAATTATATGGAATCATGCAACAATGAATTCGAGTCAGGGAAGTATCGAATGGGTATTTATCCAGGGGCAGATGATGAATGAGTAGGTTGATTCACTTCGTTGAATAATTCTCTTAATACATTATGGGAGAAAAACTATACAGCTTACCCATTGAAGTGTTCTAAATGTAAGCACATTGAAGAAAAACACACTTTTCCTAGCCCGTAAGAACATTCCTGCTATTTCATTGAGGCAGGATTAGAGGATATTAGGAACTACAAAAATGGCCGCCATGATAGTTGTATCGGGCGAGATAGATCTGAGGGCCTCTTTCTATGTCGGAGAAGCAGAGAGCACGATGGGTAAGGCACAGACAGAGCGATCAGGGATTAGCGTGTACGAAAATACCGGCTCTTTAAATACGGGCTTGCTGCGAGGCACCCGTATCGTCGGAGGACTGACGAGGGGAGAAAGGAGACAGTGTCTCTTTGGAGTAGTAAGTGCCGATGTGATATCTTGCTTTGCAAAAAAGTTTTTTGAGGCTTGAGAGTTGTTGGGCTATCCCGCCATACTCCTTAGTGCCTTGAGTACCTTGACTGTGGACAAGTGGAACAGTGAAGGGAGCATGTGTGAGACGGGGTTTGGGCCAAATAAGGGGACTGGTCTGCATGGTTAAGATAATGGAGTGAGAAATTATCTTTACGTTAACGATTACATTGATAGCGATGCCCCGTTTCTATCCAGAGTGTGACGACAAGAGCACCCTCCCCCGCTGTCCCGGATTCAGAACAGGACTCGTAAACTCTTGTGAGTATATAAATTCCCATTGGGCGTTGGACACTATTGTTGATTAGACTGCCTAATAACACGTGATTTTCCTCTTGGAGGATCCAAAGAGAGACACGAGGGTAGATATGTACCACTTTTAAAGCTTAAGATCTGTATATACACATATAGAAGGATCTGACACTTGAACACTTGGTGGAGTGGTCCGTGTGGGTTGTGGTGTCCACTGGTACGGGGTTATGGG
Organism: Triturus cristatus; assembly: GCF_964204655.1. Taxonomy (NCBI): domain Eukaryota; kingdom Metazoa; phylum Chordata; class Amphibia; order Caudata; family Salamandridae; genus Triturus; species Triturus cristatus. Next base: position 476,075,401 of record NC_140587.1, on the reverse strand, counting down.
TTTGTTAGAAGATTAGGCTGCAATGAAGATTATGTATCACGTTAATGGATGCGTGGGGAATACAATGAGAATTGCGAATAATTATAAGAAGGACGAGATTGGGAATCACGATCCGCTTTTTTCTTTTCTTTTCTCTTGTTGTAGATATGTATATCCTCTTGGAAATTCCAAAATAGAGTGACGCTGGGGTAATACCCCGATTAACAAGGTAAATAATACCCGAGTAGCGGTATAGACCAAACAATAGGGACCAACACCCTGATGAATGCCAGAGTGATCCGGTTGGGCACATAGAAAACTGTCAGAAACATGTTGGTTTTAGCAGTGGGGATTGTAGGGTCGTTACCTGCCCTGAATACCCCGTTTTGTTTATTTTAATCCTGCCAGAGGTTGACAAGAATAAAGTTTGAGGGTTAACCTCGAGACAGTTTTATATCTTTTTCTGCACTTCTTTTGGTCCCTTTCTCCAGGAGACTACTTGTTTCCTCTTTGTCAGAATTACACTTTTGTGTCTGTTCTGTCTGTCTTTTTTCACTATACCTTACCCTCACCACTTTCCTTCATCATCTGTTCTAAAAAATTGCGCTCCACCCAAGGTGTTGGTCTGCACCTGGGTGTATGATGCGGCCCTATGATGAAGCATGACACTTTCGAGTGTGTGAGGGCAGTATTAAGATATCTATTGATTTTCCCACTCACAGCATCCAGTACGATCTTATATGGTTTTTGATTGCTTCTCTGTCGTGTGTGATTAAGTATATTTGAGGGATTCAGAGACAGTCTTATCCCTCGTCTTACCTTTATTGTGTTTTTTGACCAAAAATCAATATCAGAGACCTGCTACGTTCAATCCCAAAATATGTATTTTGCACTTCTATGTGCCTGCTGTCTAGATTGGGTGCTGCCACAACCATGTCACTTATGATTACACTAACCCAAATACTAGCATTCCACATGCACTACACAGCACCCTGTAACACAACAGGTGGTATCAGCACATGACCCCCGTGGGCTGTAAGACATCAGCCATGTGTTACTTCTGTTCACTGATACCGCATGCAGTAGGTGCAGATAGAGGTTACTCCTCCCAAGAGTTAGCCCCTGAAAAAGCAAAATGCCTTTTCAACTTATACCTAATCAGAATCAGGGCCAAAATCCAGCTCAACAAGGTAGAACCTCACAATAGTGAATGTGACCAGATACAAGACCAACCCAGAAGCTCTGTACCTTTATTTCGAGCCTAGCGATATTCAAACTGAGCTAGACAGAATGCACAGGAAGGACACCGTAGGGGAGGATACTGTTTGGCCCCAAGACTTTCCAGAAAAGAGATTCTCAGAGGTAACAAAACCCCCAACTCAATGCACAAACACATCTGCTACTGCCTCCATTTGTAGTCCAAGGGGGTCCCTTAGCGTATCCAGGGCAGTCTTTTTTAACAACAAGTGGACTTCTTTAACAACAAGCGGACTCCAACATAGAGTTCTTATTTAGGGTCATCCAGCTCAATGATATGAATGGAAACCGGAATCATAGGGGAGGGTTGAACAAAAGCATAGGCACCCCAGGTCAGGAAATCTGGGATACCGAGGTGGGTGGATACACTTGGCCAGAAGGGAAGGGACAACCCATAATTGTATGGAAACTTACACTACATTCCTTATGTTTCAGAGGTAAAGGAATGTTTCCACTGAGCATGAATGAAAACTGTGGCCCAGTCCTGCACATTTTGGATATGCAATATTCACCTTCACGCTGATGGATATGCACTGCCAATGTGGCAAATTTACTTATACTCAGTTCATCCCTGGATGGAGTGAGATTTGCTCTCTCATTATCTTACATACCCCTACCTTGGTCTTTCCCGTAGAAGAACTGTCAGACTGGTACCAGCACCCACTAAGGAAGAATACAACCTTGCTGCATCACACTTGTGAAAAAAAGAACTGTTGATTCTTTTGGCTGGGCTCAGTACAAGAACATTTCAAAAGAATTTTGACTGTTCTCGGACTCATATGTGTCTGCGGGAAGGTCCATACCGTTCTTTACCAAGCAGACGAAAGCCAATGCCCATTTGCTTCAAATCGCCATATGGGAAATGGTTAAAATGATGAACAGCTTTGAGCTCGGCCTTAATTTGAACAAGAAGAACTGAGAGCCATCCCCCTCATGGTGATATAGCATTGGTATGTGTTAGACTTAGTGACCGTGATGGAAGGAGGGGTGTGTGCAAAGATTGGTTTGTCCTGCTGCACGTTTATCCCTGGCAATGACCTGGATAATAGACCACTGACTCTTGCCATCCAAGCACTGCATGGTTTACAAAGTGACATGCATGAGAAGGGAGGTGCCCTTGAGCAGGAATGGTTCTCGAATGGTTTCTCCTGGATCCCCCTATGGACTTCTGTATTGTGCATGTCATTGCTACCTGTTTTCATTGTGCTGTGGTTTGTGTGTGGCTTTATGCAATTAGGGGTTTCCTGCTTTAAAAATGCAGTCCTCAAATTGGGTAGAATGCAAGTAACTGGGAAAATAATAGTTGTCAAAACCTAAGAGCCACAATGCCCAATAAAGTAACTGTCATGAAGTATGGGTTAGTGTATTTAAAAATTCAACTAGAGGGGCAAATGTTAATATGGAAAAAAGTATATGTCAATATGAATTATGATACATTCATGCCCGTTGTGAACTCCACATCAACCACGACTCAGAAATACATATTTAGGCAGGCCCTGAGACCAAGGCCCGAGGTCACTGATTGACAGATCACAGGTGGAGTGGCACATAGCCAGCAGACAAATATGGAAACAGGAAATCCCAGATCGATCCTACCGATAGGTGCAGCAACACCACAATGATCCAGGGAGATTGGCCCAAATAAATCACACATGAACGGAGGAGTGCGCGTGTTCACAAAACACTATAAAAGTCAGATGCCACATGAAGTTAGGAACACTTAGCCAATCAAGACACAGCACACACAGTACACGCAGTGATCACGTGCTCCCCATGCTGGACATCTGGACACATTACCCACTGGCATGGATTGTGTCAATGCAAGGATGAGGCCAACCGGATTCCTCATGTAATACCTTAATTTGTGGCTCCAAAGACAGGAGTACACTTTCCTTTACCAAAAAAGGATTGCCAAGTGTTTTTTATTACATTCAATGGACAGTATAAAAGTCTAACTAAACACAACAAACAAAGCTATTACAGCACATCCGTTCGACTTGAATTAATTGAGTAACCAAAAACAGTGTTGTTCATAAATCAAAGATAATCCCATAATGTAGTTTAGTCTCTGCACAATGAGGACGATGAAGAAGATCCAATAGGTTCAAAATAATCCAATCAGATCATCGATAGAGATTTCTTGTATCCTTTATTAGAGTCCAAAAATTCAAATTCCCAGCACATGATTAGCCGACACGTGTTTCGTCTGTACTCAGACTTTTTCAAGGCAAAAATTCGGATTATTGGCAAACTGTAATTGGTGGACGGTCTGTCACTGCAACGCATACAATGAAAGTGAAGCCAGGATCCAAATTTGGATATCGTGATATATATGGTCAAGACCTTTCATACTGTCCCAATCGCTTAAATGTTAAAAGCAAAATAAGTAAAATATTGATGCATACTGCAGCAGTGATAAGCGTAAACATAGATGCTACTGTCGGTCCAGGATAGGTAAGTATCCCCTGGACACCACAAGGTACAACCCTGGTAAGTTTACCCCTCTAAGCACAAATGTCCACTCCGCAAACACACGTATAGGAGGTCGCGGAAACTCTATACAAGTCAGATGCCACATGAAGTTAGGAACACTTAGCCAATCAAGATACAGCACACACAGTACACGCAGTGATCACATCCTCCCCATGCTGGACATCTGGACACATTACCCACTGTCATGGATTGTGTCCATGCAAGGATGAGGCCAACCGGATTTCTTATGTAATACCTTAATTGGTGGCTCCACAGACTGGAGTACACTTTCCTTACAAAAAAATGATTGCCAAGTTTTTTTCTATTACATTCAATAAACAGTATAAAAGTCTATGTTAGTCACATTGTAAATTGAGACAGTCCTCAGACCTTATGCCTGAGGCTGTGCTCCCAGTCGTATTGCTTAATAAAACAAACTGTTCCTGTTTTGCCAAACACCTCTTGTCTCTTGTTTTTTCAAGATATTTAATGTTCCAGCAACAGAAGCAAGAACTTTGGTATCAGTATGAGTCTAGGTCAACCCTTGGATGGCATGTGTTTAAACACCCCAACCATCTCAAACTTCACATGTTACAGAATTATGGTTGGAAAAGAGGCTTACCTAGAACCACATGGAGACACCGATGACTGCAGAGATCCAGATAATCTGAAATAGAGCAAAAGCTGAACAGCCAAGTATGCTAGCAAAGCATGCTAGAGTGGCATACAGGAAAGAAAGCCAAGCAAGATAAGCAACCAGCTAGGAAAGCACACTTGAGAGGCAGGCAAGCAAAATCGAATAATTAACAACAAGGTCTTTTTTTTTTTTTTTTTTAATTGAGCAGAGCAAGAGGTTCGAAATACATTACAGAATAAATTTTGCAATCATATCATAGATAATATGGCATCAAAGTGCAATAGTACAAGAAGAAAAAAGCACTAATCAAAAGTGCAATGTGCCATGTGCAAAACAGCATTGACCACATATTTTAAGATCAAAAAACGAAAAAAATACAAGTACTCAAAACCACTAAAGTGCAAATGCAAGGCTTAAATAATCACAGTAATGTTGAGACAAAGGGAATTCATTAGCATACAAACATCGATAAAAAACATACTTCGAAACAATTCACCACTTCCAGTATTTAAAATGTAATGTCTATAAAGTGCTAGTGCATGCTTGACAAAAAACAATCAGAAAGGAGGTTCACTTCCATACAGAGACCATGTAAGGAGAAGACTTCTGAGTATATCACTTCCAATATTTCATTTACTATTGAGTCTTCTCTAACATTTAAAAAAACTTCCAGTTTCGCTTGAACTTTTTTAAAGCTCCTACCCTCCAAGCGTAGGCCTCCTCAATTTTTTTTACCCTTTTCATTTTGTTAATCCATTTCAAATGCGAGGGGGCTTCTGTAGATCTCCAATTTTGCAAAATTAATGATCGTGCAACCGCACTTGCAATAAATATAAAAACTCTTTCTGGTGTAGACTGTTGTATCCCTCCCTTAGAATAGCCAAATAGGACAGCCTCAGCTTCAACCGGGATTCTATTTCCGATTGCGCGCTCCATATCTGAAAAAACGGCTTCCCAGAAAGACCTGAGACCGGGACATACAAAAAAAATATGGTGCCTGCCACCTTCCCCAGGTTTAGAACACCGAAAGCACTTATCTTCCACCTCTGGAAACCTTTTACTTAGAGTAGAAGGTGTTAGATAAGCCAGCCACCTTGATAAAAAGGCCATCCTCTTATAATTGGGAGCACGCAGTGCTCTTCCTCCTAAGTGGCTGATCCACTCCCACTCCCTTTCGGATAATCTGCAGTCAATCTCCGTTTTGTTTTTTCCAAATGATTCTGAATCACCAAAGGATATTTCGTTTTATGTAGCAACTTATACCAGTTGCCGATTCCTCGTAATTTGGCCCCATAGAGGGCCACTGCCAAATGATTAGGGGATTCAATTATACCACCGGTGCTTCTAAACCAGGAGACTAACCGCAGATATTCGAAAAAGGCCGGTTTCCGATGGGTCCCTATCCTGCCCAATATTTCCTGCCAGGAAATCAGCCTATTCTGTACTATGAAATTTCTCAATTCGGTTAACCCAGAATTCTCCCAGACATTGATATAGCTCGCTTGTATCTGAAAACCGAGGCTGGCACATTCTCTTATGTGCAGATACTGAAAGCCCGACAGATTCATTTCCTTAGAGACGGCTTGAAGTCTAAAAAGGAAATCTTTTAAAGTCTTATATCGAGTTTTCTTAGGAAGTTTAGCAGTTTTTAAAACACCGGAGTGGACGAACCAATTTCTAGCAGCATTCTATCGATAAAAAAAGTATCTCTACAAGAGCTAGATCCTAACAGCCCGGATACTAAATCAAGAAGGGCAGCTTCATAGTATAATCTTATATGTGGGAGCGCAAGCCCCCCCGAATCTATAGACAATTGTAAAGTATTCAATTTAACTCTGGGGGCTTTCTTCTCCCAAATAAATTGTCTAATAAGCTTATCCATTTCCCTAAAAAATACCTGATAAATTTTAATTGGAACATTGGAAAATAAAAAAATCAATAGGGGTAATATAGACATTTTAATTAATGATACTCGCCCTACTATTGATAATGGGAGCAATGACTATTGCTCTAATAATTTACTTATTTTAGTCTTCATTCTTAAATAATTTAACTCAAATAGTTGAGAAAACTGTGAGGAAAAATATATCCCAAGGTATCTTATAGGGTCAGTTCTTAATGCTTGTAATTTCAAAGAGCAGGGAAATGCATCGATATCAGCGTTCATGGCAAGAACTTCTGTTTTATTTGCGTTAATTTTATAACCGCCTATTCTCTCAAACTGGGAAAATTCTCCCAAAACCTCCTCGAAATTAATCCTATTTGGGGCCAAGTATAAAATAATGTCGTCGGCAAATAATTTAAGTTTAGGCATATCAGAAATTGGGGGATGGATAGCGGCATTATTTCGAATTTTTAAAACCAAGGGTTCAATAAAAAAGGTAAAAAGTAAAGGAGAAAGCGGACAGCCTTGTCTCGTTCCGCGCCTAATTTTTATTGTTCCTGCGCAGCTGGCATTTTTTACGAGCTTGGCTGTAGCACCCTGATAAATATTGTTTAACATCCTTACTACATTTAAAGGGAAACCAAATTGAGACAAAGTAATAAATAAAGTTTTCCAATTTACAAGGTCAAATGCTTTTTCTGCATCGACCATTACAATGCTTGCAGGGATACGATTTGTATTGATATAATCTAAAGCCTGTATTAAAAATTGGGTATTGGCTGCCATTGATCTACCCGCAATAAAACCAGTTTGATCCCTATGAATTACTTCCTGAGCAACAGGTAACAAACGCTCAGCCCAAACATTCATTAATAGTTTATAATCAGAATTTAAAAGACTTATGGGCCGATACGAATTCATATCATCGGGATTCTTATCTTTTTTAACAAATGAAACAATAATCGCCTCTTTAAAATCTCCCGGGACCTGGCCCCCTTCTCTAATAAAGTTAAACAGATTTCTCAAAGGAACAAGTAATTCCCTTGAAAAAACTTTTAAAAACTCAATTGGGAAGCCATCTTGCCCACAAGCTTTAGCACCCGCAGTTGACTTAATAGCCGCTAAAATTTCCCCTGACTCAACTTCTCTTTCTAAATTATGGGCCCGCTCCGAAGATAGTTGAGGGAGATTCAAAGTTGAAAAATACTCTTTGATCGAGTTTTCCTGTATTACATATTCAGTGGAATATAACCGGGCATAATGATCCAAAAAGAGTTGGGAAATATGGCTGCTATCAACTACTTCTAATCCAGTAGAGGGATCCGATATTTTTATTATTGAGGCAGATTCCTGTTTCTTCCTCGTGGAATTTGCCAGGAGTTTGCCAATTAATTGACTCTCCTCGTAGACCCTCTGTTGAAATAATTGAGAGTTACATACCTCTTCAACGATAAAAAAATCTTTCAAAGCCGTTTTTGCCTGATCATATTTATTTGGTAGAGACTGAAGTTGGAGGGCATACTCCTGCTCCAGTTCTGTCTGTAAATGAGCAATCTTGTTCCTTTGAACCTTATGCTGAGCAGTAGTAAAAGCTATTATTAAACCCCGAGCTGTCGTTTTAAACCCTCCCCAGACAGAAAAAGGGGTAGCGGTATTTTCGTTAATCCGGAAGGATTCCCCAATCCTGACCCTAAAATCCTTTACCCATTCCTCATTTTGCAGTAGGAGACGATCTAGCTGCCACCTGGGCCGTTCCTTATTCTCTCCCTTGATTTTAATCTCGAGATTAATATAGGCATGATCTGAAAAGGGGTTGCATCCTATACCTACTTCTAAAATCTGAAGGGACCTGGAGCTAAGGAAAAAGTCAATTCTGGATGCGGTTTGAAAGCGATGTGAATAAATAGTCAAAAATTCCTTCTCCGCGTTCCTTTCCCTCCAACCATCTACCAATTGGAATCCCTTAATAATAGTTTCCAGAGTTTTTTTAGTATTCGGTTTTAATCGTCTCCTCTGTTTATTTGTCGTGTCTTTTCTCGCATCCAATATAAAATTAAAATCTCCACCAAGTATCATCTGCCCGAGGTGCCGGATAATAAGGTATATATTTGGATTAACGGAGCCTCGTCATCTATTATCGGGCCATAATAGTTGATTAAATTAAGCCTTTTCCCATATAGCTTTGCTGCTACCCATATCCATCTCCCCTGCGGATCCCTATGAACTTCTACAACCTCCCAAGGAAGCTTATTTGAAAGATAAATTGCAACACCCCTCATAGCTGAACCCGAAGATGCAAAAAATACTTTCGAGGAAATTCTGGGTATAAATAACTTGGGGGAGTTCGACTTAAGATGAGTTTCTTGGAGGAAAAGTATTTGAGGATTTAACGAAGTTAGCCATCTAATTAAAGCACCATATTTCTTTTTATTCAATATGCCATTTACATTGGCTGACAGAATCTTGCATCTATTCAATTCCCTATCCATCTATCCATCTATTCGTGATCCATTTTTTGCCTTGCCTTTTAATATATATTTTTATAGTAACCTTATTCAAAACACCTTTTGCACTTGCTCTGTTTTTCCCCCCTTTACCATGCGTGAGCCATCGCCCTCCCAACACCACCAACCCCTCAAAACGTGGACCCCCTCCCTAGAATGTGGAGTATCCCTTACCAGCCACGCTAACCACATTCCTACCCACCCTACAACACCCTAGGGTGTCTTGACCTTACACCCTTCGTGGCCCGCAGCCCCATCCCACCCCTGTATAAGTGAATTAACTAAGAACCTGAGGGTTGAGAATTATTTGTAAAGATCAAACTAGCCCAAAGTTTTTACATGAAAACTCCTAATAGACTTAGTCCCCCTTTGAAATTTCCTTTAATAATGCCTGGGCTTCATCCGGGTCTGAAAACAAAAAAAACTTGCCCTTGACAAGTACATTAAGTTTGGACTGCTGAGCAATAGATGCTTGGGCACCATAAGTTTTAAAGAGTTGCAAGAGTTTAACAAATTCTTTTCTTTTGAGGGCAGCAGAGGCACTCATGTCAGAATAGATACGACATTTAGTGGTTGCGTTCACTGAAAACTGCCTCTGCTGAATTGCTTTTGAAATTATTCTTTCTTTGATTCGGAAGTCCGTAAAATTTACCAAAATTGTTCGTGGAATTGAGGAGTTCGGGAAGGGTTGTGCTGGTACACGGTGTGCCCTTGTAATCGTAAGGTCTCCTTCGAACTCAGGAAGAACAGTCTGTTTGATAAAGGAGTCCACCCATTGCAGTGGTTGGGACTTTTCAATACCTTAGGGAACTCCGACTATCCGTAAATTGGATCTCCGAGAATGACTTTCAAGATCCTCAATCTTGCTTTCTAGATGTTTCTCTTTAATTATGGCTGCTTTCATATCTTTAGTCATAATAAACATCTGGTCCTCCAACAGCGAAACTCTAGCTTCTGCCTCCTGGAGTCTAATAGGGAAACCCTGCATCACCTCTTCAATTTTCCCTAAATGTTGATCCAAGGTAGCAGTTTCAATTTTCTGGGCCCTCTTCATCTCACGAATTTCATCCAAAATGAGATTGAGAAGGTCCTTAATATCAAGTTGCTTTACGTCACTTGTCTCCCTTTTATCCAGGCTTATGATGGACTTAAGCTGAGAAACAATGGGCTCGAGAGGTGTGATTACTGTTAAGATCTCCTCTTGTGCTGGTACTTCAGGTGGACTTTCAGACCCTATAGAATTATGAGACAGCAAGGCTAGTGAGATTGAGGAACCTGTATCCAGTATCTCAGCAGCTACCGGAATTAATATCTCATGGCCCCTGCTCGTATTCTGATTTAGATCTTGGCCTTGAACTTGGGTCGACTCCGGATTTTTACCCCCTTCCGTTGAGTGATTCTGAGGAAGTGTTTCCTGTCCTGAGGGCATACTGTAGAGTGGTCCTATTGCCTGGCCTCTACCGGCTTTAGCTGTTATAATCCTTGTAGGTGGGCTAGAGCTTGAATCCGGAGGTGGTAGAGTTGCTTTTTAAAAAAATAACGGGAACTGTTTAGAAGAGTTTATTTTATCGTTGGGACCCTCTGTGTCCACTCTATCGGGCTCACGAGCCACCCCTGGATCGTCTTCCACCTGAGGCTCCTTGGCTTTTAAGGACGTTGACAAGGCCAGCTCCTCTTCAGAGCTCTCAAAGGTGCTGTCTAAGACCGGAGTGGACACAAGCTCATCTCCTTTACGGGCCAGGCGAGCAGCTTGTTTTGCTTCCTTTACCTGAGCAAGACGAGTTTTAATTTTTTGACGGACCATGTTGTCAATTTTAGCCATCCCGCTGATATTTTTAAGAGGTTTACCCAGTCTTCTCTTTTTTGTCTTTACTGGCCTCTGCTTGGACAGATTCGACAAGAACAGTTTTTCCGCTATTTTCAATAGCTCCTACTCCAACTTCCTCTTTTTCCCCCCCTTGCTATACCATCCACGAGACCTTCTCTTCTACTGGGCTTGAAAAAGTTAATGTGATGGAGAGGGGCCGATTTTAGAAGTAACAATAATCCTTTCTCTTCAAGGCCGTAGAGATTTTAGCAATGAAAGCAGCGAGTTCCAAAAACGCCTCTATTTGCCAGAGACTCCCGTTACTCACTTTCTACCGATGCAGCGCCTTGCTCCTCCCGGACATACCAGCCCCGCCTCACCATCCACACACTCTGCGGGTCTCCACCTAGGCACTAAGGCGCCGTGCTGAGGAACAAGAAGCTGACGCCGGAGCAGGAGAAGGAGAAACGCCATTAACGCACTCGAACGATGTCCACCATTACAGGGCGGGTGTGGAGAGCTGCGGTCACCTGACTAGCCGGAGGCGTGGACCTCCGCAGTCATCCCCCCAAAACACAGCCAACTCAACAGCACTCTCACTCAACACAAATCAACGCCAAGGTAAATAGCCAAAATGTGTGAAAACAAGACATTTATAAGAAGTGCATAAACTGCACACTAATAAGGACTATTTCAAAGGTTTCACTTAACCAAATGGTTTGAGATAACTGGAAAGAAATAACGAAGTTGGAAAGCTGGAAATACCCTGATAAACCCAAATCTCAGCAAGCCTGAGCAAATTTATCAAGATTGAATTGGGAATCAAGTATCATAAAGCAAAATAATTAGAATGCAATAACTCACATGCAAGGAATAGTTTACAAACAAGGTGAATTCATGTGATGTTAAAGTGCTCGGTGCCAGCAGATGTTATTTATAGTTTGAGCACTGGTGCAAAAATTCACTTGTGTTTATTTTCAGAGGTACAGCATCGGAGTACACACTTATCATCAGATGTTGCAGTACTAAATAACTGAAAATAAGAGAAAATTACTGAAGTGAAGAAACACCTGTGAGTGATCCCACATAATCCTTTTCTCCTTTCCCCTATGACTTCACATGAGTGATAAAAGGACATTCATCTGGGTGTGCGCAGATAGGGTATGGTGGTTATTCATTGCTTCTGTTGGGCTGGTATAATCAGGTTAGTGCTGATTTTGACGTCTGAAGGTTGTTAACAGCAAAGCTCTCCATTTAAAAGAGGACTTTGTAAGATTTATCTTCTGGCTTGCCCTGCTGTAGGATTTGGAGCTTCATTAAATAGACTAAGAGGCTTATTCAGACATTGGCAAACAGAGTACAGTCTGTCACAGTGGCTGTGGATATTACCTCCACTGCCCTGCCAAATTTAGAGATGACAGTTGGCCCAGCAGCAGACATCTATTTACATATTAAGGAATGACCATCACTTCGGTTCTTTTCAAGGTGCAAAACACTTTGATGGCTGGCTGTGCTACAGTGGGGATTCTTGTATGTCAATCTTCGAGTAAAGTCATTAAATAACACCCACCACTGGTCGTATGGACCTTTGTTAGACAACAAGCAGAGATGAAAAGGAGCCCTCATTCAAATCAAACACCACTAACAGCGAAGTCCATTTAGGGCTTTACAAGAAATGAAAAAGAGATTTAAAGTATGTATTAACAAATTAAGTCAAGTCAAATTATTTATTTAGTAAGTATTACATTTGGTGCTCATTGTTATAAATTCAAATAATTCATTTGCTGATATTTCAAGACAAAATTATATCCAACATTAGTAATATTTGCAAATATCATAGACAAAATGCAGCAAGTGTGTTCCATTGAGGAAAATCTCCAAGCTAAATTAATGAAGTGTGGACATGAAAGACCATTTCATTTCAGCAAACAAAGAAAGGTGTCAGTTTCTGAATCCCATATGAAGGACTCCGATGAGAGAATTAGAATTCTGAGGCATGAAGCCTTGGTTCTCAAGCAATGGATGATTTGCAAAAGCTGGGAAGTATTCTCAGGTAAAAAGCAGACATCCCTAAGATCTGCTTCTAAACTCTATAGCAAGCTTTCCGTACCTAGGTGCCGATTCGGATTCTGGAAAAATTTCCCCCGTCCGAATTGAATCTGGACTTTTTTCCGTCCGAATCGTACAAGTAGCGTACAAACTGCCAAGTACGATTCGCATGGGAAAAACTCCATACGAATCACATCCGTAAAATTTCCCCACACGTCCTCGGGTCGGAAATTGTGACCGACACATCCCCGGACGATTTACCGTACGATTCGGAAAAATGAAGTCCGACCGCGCAAATACGATCACTCCCGTCCTTTCGATTTCACAACTCTATGCAAAAAACACCGTACGGACAGCAAGCATGGAGACACGTGCCCGCATATGCACCGAAAACTCCACCACAGACCCCGCATGTACGCGCAAAATGCCCCCCGGCCGCGGATGTACGCGCCGAACCCCCACCCGTGTATGTACGGACCGTACCCCCACCCCACCCGTGTATGTACGGACCATACCCCCACCCCACCTGTGTATGTACGGACCGAACCCCCACCCGTGTATGAATGGAGCGTACCAACACCCCACCCGTGTATGTACGGACCGTACCCCCACCCCACCCGTGTATGTTTATTTATTTATGGTATTTGTAGAGCGCGACACTCATCCCAAGGGATATCACGGCGCTGAGACCAGGTGAAAACAGCTGACGGTTAGAAGGGTTTTTAATGAGAGGAAGGAAACAGGTAAGTATGTATGGACCGTACCCCCACCCGTGTATGAATGGAGCGTACCAACACCCCACCTGTGTATGTACGGACCGTACCCCCACCCCACCAGTGTATGTACGGACCGTACCCCCACTCGTGTATGAATGGAGCGTACTAACACCCCACCAGTGTATGTACGGACCGTACCTGCACCCCACCCGTGTATGCACGGACCGTACCCCCACCACACCCGTGTATGTACGGACCGTACCAACACCCCACCCATGTATGTACGGACCGTACCCCCACCCCACCAGTGTATGTACGGACCGTACCCCCACCCGTGTATGAATGGAGTGTACCAACCCCCCACCAGTGTATGTAAGGACCGTACCCCCACCCCACCCGTGTATGTACGGACCGTACCCCCACCACACCCGTGTATGTACGGACCGTACCCCCACCCCACCCGTGTATGTACGGACCGTACCCCCACCCCACCAGTGTATGTACGGACCATACCCCCACCCCACCCGTGTATGTACGGACCGTACCCCCACCACACCCATGTATGTACGGACCGTACCCCCACCCCACCAGTGTATGTACGGACCGCACCCCCACCCCACCCGTGTATGTACGGACCGAACCCCAACACCCCACCCGTGTATGTACGGACTGTACCCCCACCCCACTAGTGTATGTACGGACCGTACCCCCACCCCACCCGTGTATGTACGGACTGAACCCCCCCGTGTATGAATGGAGCGTACCCCCACCCGTGTATGTATGGACCATACCCCCACCCCACCCGTGTATGTACGGACCGTACCCCCACCCCACCCATGTATGTACGGACCGAACCCCCATCCGTGTATGAATGGAGCGTACCAACACCCCACCCGTGTATGTACGGACCGTACCCCCACCCCACCAGTGTGTGTACGGACCGTACCCCCACCCCACCAGTGTATGTACAGACCGTACCCCCACCCCACCAGTGTATGTACAGACCGTACCCCCACCCGTGTATGTACGGACCCTACACCCAGCCCCCCTTGTATGTACGGTGCGAAACACCACCACCGATGGACGGTGCGGACCAACACCCTGCCCGTGTTCGTACGCACCCTACCCCAGGCCCACACACCAGCACCCTCACCCAACATCGGGCATGTACGAGTCGTACTAAGCCATAGCAAAGGACAGCACTGGACAACAACATGGCCCATGTACGCACCGTACAGAGGCTAAAAACACTCCTACTGAACCAGAACTAACCAAAAAAACACAAGGACAGTCAATCCGAGGCACACAACACCACAAAACATATCCAACAAGGCCAAATACATCCTATACACTGACCTGCAACTGACAAACAGATAAACAGAGGCCCAAACCACTACCACTCCTTAGAACACACCCACCCAAAGTTCAAACACAGCCACACCCACAAATGGACCAATAAAAAGGCCCAACACACACAAACCATGATCCTTTGCAACAGATCCACTGCTGCCAGACCCCAGAGACAACGCACTGCACCATACTTCAACCATCAATACACCTTACACTTGCACTCCTTCACACAACCACCATCACAAACACACCCTCATCACATTCACACACACACACCTGCACACCCACAACCATCCACATCCACACCCCCACCCCCACAACCATCCACACCCACACCCCACACCATGCCCACCAACAAGAATCCAAAGTTCACAAAGGATGAGCTGGAGTCCCTTGTCGACGAAATCATCAGAGTCGAGCCACAGCTCTTTGGAACATTGGTCAGACGGACCAGCATATCAGAAAAATCTGCCATGTGGGAGAGGATAGTCAATTCCGTGAATGCTGTTGGGGCCACCAGAAGGACCAGCCATGAGTGCCAAGCCAGGTGGTACGATCTGCGGAGGACGGTCCGCCGCAAAATGACGGACGAGCACAACCAGGCCAACATCACTGGAGGAGGGCCGCCCCGCAGACCGGTACACTACCATCCCTGGGAGGAGAAGGTGATGGCCACGCTGGAGCCGTTGGCAGTAGACGGACTAGAAGGAGTCCGAGAGCCTGGTGAGTACACAAACAACTCACCTCACATGGGGGGAACGCCATATACAACCCAAATATCAATCATGCACGCAACCCCCCCAAAGCCAGCACCGGACACAACCACACTCCAAAAACACACACATGCCACTAGCGCCTCCATGCCCCATGCCCCAAGCAAGGCCATGCCAAGTCACAGGCCACACAAAACACCAACACAAGACAGGATGTCCCCGATGCCGGGAGGGTGGGCCTCAAAACTAACATAGAGCAACTCTGAAGCACACAACAATGCCCTCAGCCCATATGGCTTAGGGCACAGCCATAGCAACAGTGTGTCCCCACACAGTACTGTTTTGCCTGCTAATGGTGGCCGCGTTGCAGGACGACATGGGTATGAAGGCGCAATTTGCACATAACAGCAGCCAATGAAGACGCAGAACACTGAAAGAGTGTCAGCTCACACCGCCACAGCAGCAGCGCAGACTCAGACACTCCGCCCAATGGGTGCCGGCAGAGAAGAAACAAACCCACACGAACAAGCCAATGGCCTTTGCAAGACCTGCAAACTGTGTGTGCCCAGGAAGCTGGGCTGAGGTGACAGAGGGTGACACAGAGAGGGAGGGAGAGGGGCAGAGAGAGGGACAGAGACAGAGGTGGACACAGGGAGACAGACAGAGGGAGGGAGGAGGCTGACAGAGGGAGGGAGAAGGGGAGACGGACAGAGGGAGGAGGCTGATAGAGGGAGGGAGGGAGGGAGATAGAGGGAGACGGACAGAGGGAGGAGGCTGACAGAGGGAGGGAGAAAGGGAGATAGAGGGAGACGCACAGAGGGAGGAGGCTGACAGAGGGAGGGAGAAAGGGAGACAGAGGGAGAACCACAGAGGGAGGAGGCTGACAGAGGGAGGGAGAAAGGGAGACAGAGGGAGACGCACAGAGGGAGGAGGCTGACAGAGGGAGGGAGAAAGGGAGACGGACAGAGGGAGGAGGCTGACAGAGGGAGGGAGAAAGGGAGACAGAGGGAGACCAAATCACCCTTGGGTGGTGTGGCCATGTCCGCTCGTCAGCAGGTGGACTGTGTACATGTAGACAAGGTTTGGCAGTGCCTTAACCCCCCCTTCAACCTTTGATAAACACTAGGCCATGTGTCAATCTGTGCACGAGTACATGCGTGCTGCAGGCACAAACAGAACCTTACACCCAGTATACCTACCCACTGTGTTCGTCAGAACCCTGTCACAAATTGTTAAGTTACCTACCTGCATTCTCAAATAGCATGGAAAAAACACCATTTGGCCACGTACAGTGCAACACGTAAGGCGGCTCTGCATGGCTTGCTACGCCCGCTCACTACACTGCTGACTGCGTTCCCAAAATATGCATCAACTAAGATTGTGTCACACATAGGTAAAGTGTCGAAAGCTGTGGCCAAGGGACATACCCATGCACAAGTGCACTGTGTGAGGAATGCTAGCCAAATCCAATCACCCAGAGGAACTGTGCCAAATCAAAAAAGAATGAAACATGGATGTCGCATGTAACACAATTAACACTGTCTCTCTCACACACAGGTCAACGTCATCGATCTCCCCCCAACACTGGGGGGGAAGACTCACAGGACCAGGCTCTGCGTGAAGAGGATCCCACCGGCAGCGACAACTCTCACCACTCCGTGGATGACCCAGACCAACCTGGCCCCTCTGGTGTCCAACCACCTGCAGCACCTGCGTCAGGTACAACTGTGCCAACCACCACCCCCATTCCTGCCACATCCCAGGAGACACCCAGGAGCCCTGCCCGCACACAACAACGCAGCCAGTCTGTCCAGGAGGGACAAGGTTCTCCGGGCACCCAGGAGGAGGCAGGCGACACCGCAAATGCCATCCCTCAGGGGTCCCGGAGACCCGATGTGCCCACAACGGCAGGCCAGGCGCAAGTGGGCAGGGGTGGTGGGAGTGGAGGATGGCGGAGGCGCGAACCTGACCAGTTGGCTCAGGACCCGGCTATGGCACACGTCAGAACCATCCTGGACGCATCCCGGCGTGACTCCAGAGGCATCGCCCAGGTAGTGCAGACCCTCAATGAGATGAAGGCCCTGCAGGTTGAGCATCATGCCAGGATGGAGGCAAGACATGCAGAGCACTTGGCGGTGCACAGGGACGTGAGCCAATCCCTCCATCAGATCGCCCAAAGCCTGGCAAACCCTCCCTGTGCCACCAGGCGTAGAGCAGCACCAGACCCAGGGAGGGAGGAGGAGGAGGATTCATCTGATGGAGCGTCCCTTGCACCGTCAAGCCAGGCGTCTGTGGGTCCCCGCAGGAAGGTGGGTCGTCCACGCAAAAGACCGTGAGAGTCAGCGGAACATCACCATCTCCCAGCTCACCTGGCCTGGCACCTGGCCCTATGGCACAACAGCAGCACAGCAGCAAAGGACATTCTCTGCCACATGGCCTTGCTGGTCACTGTCTGACCAATGTTGACAAAGACTGTGGCACAGACTCTGATGACTGAACTTTGGATTCTACACTCCAGCCAAGCACCTCTTGTCACCCCCCCAAACACGTACCCCAGCACTAATAAAATTCATCACAATCACAAGATGATGCCGTCATTTTGCATTATTCCACTACATGTGTGTGTTGTAAAGTCAAACCATGCCTGATTTCTGAATTAACTCCGAACCACCATACCCTGGGGTCTGAGTCTGGCACAGGACACACATGGGTCACAACGTACCATCCAAGACAGACATGGAGCACCATACTCACCCGTGATGGGCCCAACCAGCTGAGGGGGTGCCCGCACAACTGTGCCCACAGACCTATTTAGAAGAGCAACAGTCATGCGCAGAGGTCAGGGATCATGTGGAGTGTCCTGGGGTGGGAGTCCCAGGTATGTGTAGACACGTGGCACAACCATGTCCTGCATGCTTGAGTCAGGTGGATGTGGAGAATGGTGGGCCAGCCAAGGTTGGATGCATGGAGATGGCACAATTGGGTGTTGGATCACAGTGCCACAAGGTTGTGTTGTGGGTGTGGGCTGCATCCTGAGGGTGTGCGTGGATTGAGAAGGTCATCCTGCAGCTGGCAGTGATACACTCCCCCCATCACTGTTGGACGTTGATGTGGCCTGGTCGCCGGATGTAGTAGCAGAGCTGTGCAGATTCACCCTGGATGTGGACAAGTATCATGGGATTTCTAACGCACATGTCCGTAGAGTGCAGGGTAGGAGTAGACACGGATGTCATAGTTGACCTGGGGGATGGTCTCCCTCTTGCCTTGAGGTGGATGGAACTGGGGATCTTGTGCATAATGCAGAGTGTGCTGCCGCATGAGGCACAGATGCTGCTGATCAGCATAGCACATGTCAGCAAGCAATCCATGATGGACACCAGCTCGTTTGCGTGGACACTGGGTGCCCTTGCAGCAGGGCCTGCAGCAGCATGCGCCATGTCAAGGAAACAATGCAACAAGTAGCACACAAAAACAAGGATCTCAGGAAGGAACCATGCAAAAGGTGTATGTCAAGGAAGGAATGTCTGGTTCAACATGGCACACACACACACACAATGGATTCACATGCGGCACAGTGGCCGTCGTGGAGACTGACATGCCACAAAACCTACACAGCCATGAACATCATGCACAATACAGAATCTAATCCCTGACAAACAGCTTGCATCTTGCTACTCTACACATAGACTCATATGCACCATCTCTGAGAACAATGCCAGACATGACGCATGCACAGTGGCAACAGACCACCATTGACAGAGATGAGGCACCTTGGAGGCAGAGGGACACCTTTATTACTCATGTGTGTCGGAATGGTAATGCAACTCTGTCAACACATACACAGGTCATGTGGATGAACACGTGGGACCAACACTGGCACCCCCCTTACCACCACAGATGCTGGAAATCCATGGCACTGGCACACAAGTGACGGGTTACAGCTAAACACCCCCTGCTGCTCACGGAGAGCCTGCTATACACCATTGAGCCCCTAATGGGGAATTCACACACCATGTCAACCCGGTGCAACCCGTATGTTTCCGAGGCCAGTGTTACACACATTGATGGCTCCATCACAATCCCATTACAGATGACTGTCACCAAGTCTGACCATCAATTCAGGTGAATTCTGCTCCAGGTCATGTGCCCCATGGTGATTCTACATGTATGCAAAGTAACCAAACATGAACAGGAGCAGTGCACACACATTCAAAACAAATACCACTCCCAAAAAGCCGTGCTGCATCCCTTACCCGAAGGAGATTTTCAAACTTGTCCGTGCATGTAACGCTGATTCAGCACATGTCGCTGTGTTCATGAGGAATAGCAGGAGCACAACAATGCCACCAGCAGACAGCATGCGCAAGTACCTGTGGATGGGAGACGCACCAGAAGTCAGCCAAAAGAAGTACATCCTCATGCATGTGCATGTACTCGACACGTATTAGGTTGTCAACATGCTAGGTGACAATGATGACTCTGGAAAAACATTCTTCTATTGCACCATCACTCGAGTGACACATCCAAACACACCTCAGACTCACTTGGAAGACATGCAGATGGACACACACATTGCAACACATGCCACACACAGCCCAATGCGTGCACACTCAGACACTGGAACTCACCACTAAGCAAAGAAGTCGCGTATGAGCCGACTCCGCATGTCCTCTACCGCCTCCTCCTCCACATCACTTGCCTCGTGCCCAAGCCCTTCATCCTCCACGGGTGGATGGTCCTGCTCATCTGGATCCAGGATGAGTGGCACAGCTTTCTCCACTGCCATGTTGTGCAGCATGCAGCACACGAGGAATATCTTTCAGACCTTCACCGGTGCATATGGGAGTGCGCCACCGGTCTTGTGGAGGCAACGGAATCGGCTCTTCAGGAGGCCAAACGTCCTCTCTATCACTCGCCTGGTCCGCCCATGGGCGTTGTTGTAGCGGTGATCGGCAGCCGTGCTGGGGTTGCGGAGAGGCGTGATCAGCCATGGCATGGTGGGATAGCCAGCGTCCCCTACATGGAAACATCATGGACAAGAGTGGGTCAAGAGAAGCAGTAAGACAGGAAGATGACGTTAAATACAGGACTGCCAGAGTATACCCACCAACAATACATGCTCGTTCGTTGCGCAGCTGCAGCATCATTTCAGGCACCCTGCTACGCCTCATGATGTACGCATCGTGTGCTGATCCTGGAAAATGAGCACAGACATGTGGAATCACCATGTTGGCAAGACACACCGCAAGGGCATTAATGGAGTGGTAATGCTTGCGGTTATGGAAGGCTACCTCCTGTGCCTGTGGTGGTACCAAAGCCACATGTGTTCCATCTATGGACCCAATGACATAGGGCATCCCTCCCAGGGCATAGAACTCACGCTTGACAGCTGTCAACTGCTCAGGAGTTGGGAATTTTATGAACTCATCAAGGTGCTCCAACATGGCCTCTAAAAAATCATGCAGAACACGGCTTAACATGGTTTGGGACATCCCAGTGACATGGGCAATGGTATGTTGAAAGGTACCCGTGGCCAAGAAATGTAGGGCTGCCATCACCTTCATCTTGGGTGTCAGTGCACCAGGATACCTGTGTAGCGGTTGGAGGTGTGCTGCCAGCCGTGTCGTGAAGTCCTCAATCAAACGTTGGGGGAAGCGGTAGCGGCATATACAGTCATTTTCCCGCATGTCAGCCAAGTCCGGAATTGCTCGAGGGAGAGGCGGAGCCCTGCAGTGAATTAGAAGGGACAACGAAGAGTGAGTACAGAACACCACCAATGTCAATGTACTGAGCACATGGTCAACAGACAATACACATATGCTACATACAGAGTCAGGTCTGTGCAATATGCCCTGGACACGTATGCCAGCCATGTGACTCTCCTACCAAGAGACAGCTCCAAACGTTTATTCTCAACCTCATGATGCCATGCCATGAAACTAGCTGTGGGCCAGTGTAAGTGAGCAGGCAGACGCATTACAGGAGTTACAGACAACCAAATATGTGCAGACGAAGGATGTTTATTGTACAGACGGGTTGCGGAACACTAGAGGCACAGGTCACATGTAATAGAAAAAGGACAGACCACACACCTTGCCATGAAGGATTACATTTCAAGAATGATCCCACATACATTGAGAGTATGCAGATATGTCCTTGTTTTGAAACTCCGTGTCGATGCATACACACACACCTTACGTCGGATTCCACATGTGGCCTGGTATGCGTAACACTGTGCCATGGCCATCTTCACACAGACACATGTTGGTTGCAGCAACTGCAGATGCATTTGACCAAACACCTACAGCAAGCTAATGGGAACACACGACACATACATGACATAGTCACATCGTGCAACGCGGGTAGTCACATGTCAGGAGTGAAAACCCCTGTAGCTGGCATCAGGGGACAGTTGCGTGTGTTGTTGACTGTGCCATGGCAGTGACGCTTTTCACAAGTGTTCTGTACTACATGCACACATGTCAAAGGAGTGAAGGGGATGTCTGGCACATAGTCCACCATCACACATGACATCTGTACACATCTCATCATACATCTATTGCCTTCACAACTCAGGAGTAATGTGCCACATTACAGCCTGACACACCTGTGCCCCACACATGTAGTACTGCACAGACAATGCCTTGATGTCCAGCCTTGGACAAGTATGTCAGCTCTATTCCTTTCTGTGTGCTGCCTGTCACCACTGTCAGGTGTGAAATGCACTGTACATGCGCTCTGAGGGCGTGTGTACGTTCCCCATCACTATGGGAGTGCTGCCGTAGGCCTACCCATAGTGAAACGGCCAATACACGCGTGTGTATGGGGCGTTTTACTATGGGTACGCATACGCGAGCAAAGCCATAGTGAAACGGCCCGTACACACGTGTGTATGGGGCGTATCACTATGGGTACGCATACGCGAGCAAAGCCATAGTGAAACAGCTCGTACACGCGCGTGTACAGGCCGTTTCACTATGGCTTTGCTCGCGTATGCGTACCCATAGTGATACGCCCCGTACACGCGCGTGTACGGGCCGTTTCACTATGGCTTTGCTCGCGTATGCGTACCCATAGTGATACGCCCCGTACACGCGCGTGTACGGGCCGTTTCACTATGGCTTTGCTCGCGTATGCGTACCCATAGTGATACGCCCCGTACACGCGCGTGTACGGGCCGTTTCTATGCATATGGGGTGCCCTAGGGCCCTGGAACTCACCGTACCTGTGTGTGAATGTCCAAATTACATAGGGGACACATGAGGGACAAGTATAAAGCCCTACATGCATGCTGGTTGTCATGGAGACCGAGTTTAAAGTTTGAATTTTTTTCATCAGGTGCCCAGCTAAAGTCGGTTTGAAAGAATCTACTTTGTTGCGAAGTGGTTGTTGAGTTGACATCATGCTCAATGAAAAAAAAAGCAAAGCCACTGACTGTGGTAGGTTTAAAGGGATTGGAGGAAACATAGGATGCAAATGTGAGTGACCAATCACTCTGTACTCCTGTGAATGAAACAGGGCAGCAAGGCAGATATAAGGCAGCCAGGTCCCATGAGAGAGCACTTGCCTGCACATCCTTTGATTCAACTACACTGCTGCTGCTCGTGAATCCTCTGGCACCATGTCCAGGTCTGTGGAGAGGGCCCAGCCTTTCACCCAGGAGGAGAACCAAACCCTGCTGGATGTGATCCTCCCACAGTACCCCATGCTGTATGGTCGACCAGGGGTTCAGGTGAGTGCTGAGTCCACTAGCAAAGACTGTGCCCCTTTTTTGTGACTGTGACTTCTACCATTGTGTCCAGGTGTAACACACATGCAATGTACTGTAGGGTGTGTCCCGGGTGGGGGAATGCCTAATGTCTCCCAGCCAGAGCATGCTGTGATGCATGTCTGCTCTCCTCACTTGCATTGTGTGCACTGTGACAATCACTGCATGTGGCATTACACATTCTGCCTGTCTAATCCTCCTGGGAATGTTGTTACTACAGTCCTTATGTGAATCTGTGGTCCCCCCAGTGTGACAGGTGGCAGTACCCACAGATGTGTGTTTGTTTAGTGTACATGTGCTGAGAGTGTACAAATGATGTGTTTGTCCCCTGGACATTGGTGTGTGTGTGTAAGTCCCCTGTCATGTGGGTGAGTGCATATGTGGAGTGTAGCACCCCAGTTGCATGAGGGATGGATATACCCTGCCCATCTGATGTGAGCAGGGAGCAGTGCTGTGTGTCTGCCGTGATGGGCCAGCCCCACACCTGTGACACCCCCCAGTCTAGTGGCACATGTGCAGAGTGAGGTGTGTAGCTGCAGTTGGCAATGGCAGGTGATTGTCCTGTGGCTGTGTATGTCTGTGTACTCTGCTGAGGGCGCCTCAGTGGCCTGTGGCATGTGACTGCATTGAGGTGCTGAACATAATCCTGGTGTCACTTGTGATGCACAGTGTGAGCCTGGATGTCGGACCCCTCATGCCACCTGTGTACTCTACAATGCCACCTAGTGCTTTTTGCCTTCCACAGAGGAAAGTCTCCCTATGACACAGGTGTAATGAGCTTGATGCATTCTATGCCCTGTTAAAACCAGCCAAATTTCTCTAATGTGTGTCTCTGTGACATGTCGCAGGTGTATTGATGTTGTCTCACTTTTTCATCCTCACAGGTAGGCGCCTGTGCCAAGGAGCAGATCTGGAAGGACGTCGTCAGTGCCGTGAGGCAGACGGATGGTCGGAAGCGGCGCCTAGCCCAGGTGAGGAAACGCTGGCAGGATATCCGGTGCTGGACGCGGAGGATCGCACGGGTCCTGCTGGGGGACTCACCTGTGAGCCAAAAGAACCATGGGCACTGCCGTCTGACCCACATCCACAAGCGTGTGCTGGCGGTCGTCTTCCCTGACATGGACAGGCGCTTACGGGAAAAGCAGCAGCAGGAAGGGGGTAGGTACATGTGTGTTTGTTGTGTGTCACCAGCATTTGTAAGTGCACAGTTGCATGGATACACTGCCAGGGTTTACATTTGCAGTGCAGTTCCTGGTCCCCAAAGTGTAGCGGTGCTGTCCTTCCTCCCTTCCCCTCCTTGGCATGTGTACCCTGGTCTGTGTGTTGTCACACTTGCAAAAGGTTATCTAGGCTTCCAGTTTATCGATGTGCCCAATGCTTGCAGCTTCATGTGTGGAGGTGGTGTGTAACAGGTTTTGGGACCTTGCCTGTGCCCTGTCCAGTTCAGTACTTGTGGGGTCCATGTCAGTTGTCACTGATGCTGAGTCCAGACATAGGAGTGCGTCTCTAAAGTGTATTGCTATACAGCATGCATGTCCTATTTTGTGGCCTGTGACATGATGTGCATGAGTGTGAGATATGCAGAGTGCAGGGATGGTGGCTTGTGTTGCAGTCATTACCATTCAGGACCATGGAGTAGTGTGGCCACTACTGTCCCCTGGGGCATCTTTTCCTAGGTATCATGTGTGTAATCCAAAAATGTCGACAATCTCTGTGTCTACAGCATAGGTTGTGCTCTGTGCCATTGTACCCTGGCACCATTTGTGTTTACGTAAACTCTGCTACATGTGTCCACTGTACAGGCTGACCAAATGTCCCTTGTTCATACTCACGGGGGCCAGTGCCTGTGTGTCTTGGTACAATGATCTGATGATGGCCATTTGTAGATGATGTATTTGTACCGGCGCACCAGGGGTATTTTGTGTCCAATCTGGATTTCTTGCAGGCCATGTGTTTTTATTCCAGACTAAGAGATGTAAGTGCTTCCTGTGTCTCAAAAAATTGTCTCATGTAGGGGGTGGTTGGTGCGGGCAAGGCCTACATGTCTAGACCTGAAGTCTCCTTGCTAGGTCTGGCCAGTGTGTGATGTTTGTCTGGACATACACTCAAGGTGCAGTGACCCATTAATGTTGGGCATGTTTTTAAGTATTGCCTTTGCTACATGTGCCTACAGTTAATAGACATGGTTCCTGCTCATCCCTTTTTACGCCAACACTGTGTGCTGCAGATGCTGAGCTGGATTGTCCCCAGTGCCTGGCTCCTCTGTCCAAATCCATATCATGTTATTTGCTTTTGTGTCATGCTCTCCATAGTTGGTCAGTGGCATGGTGGGTCAACCAACTGTGTGTTGCAGGGCCTACATATGTACCTTGTATTGTAGAAGTTACTCATGTTGCTTTTCAGGCTATGCACTGTGACCTATGTGGATTTGACTCATGTGACATATGTATACAGGTATCTGATTATTTCCTGTCTCTTCACCTTGCCCACAGCATCGTCGGGGGACTCCGAGGGAGACACTGGCACGGACCGTGAGGAGGGAGCGAGCACCAGTGCCAGCAGTGCAGAGTTGTCTGGCACATCGAGTGGCACGGAGGCCGACGGGAGTGCAGCGGAGGACCTGTCCAGTCAATCCACCACCGACTATGACGCAGACGGGTCCGAGGCTGAGCACTCCGAGGGGGCGGTGGCTGGTCCTACAGCTGACACCAGCACTCCATCACTACCCGCCCCCTCCATTCCGATCACCGGCCTCCCACTTGCTCGTGTCCCTTCCCGCCGTGCTCGGTCAGCACGTGTCTCCTTCTTGCCAGGCACCGCACCCCCTGCCCCTGTCTCCATTGCTGCCACCAATGCCGAGTCTGTGGACATCCTGCGGCAGTTGCGGGTTGGTCAGACTGCGACGCTTAATGTCCTCCATGGCCATAGCCAAGTGCTCAACCAGATGGAGGCATACTTGGAGGGCATTTCAGCCGCGCAGTCTAACCAACGCAACTTGCTGAGGTCCATAGACTTGACACTGACTGCAGCAGTGGGTCTCCTGCAGCGCTACGTCCCACCCCCTACCCCTGCCCCATCCACACTTCCCACTCCCATGCCTGTCCCACGTACACCCAGACGTCAGCATGCACGCACCCCACCAGACACAGTCACCACACCAGCAGGGCAGGGCAAGCGCACACCTCCTGGCACGCACACACAGGGTGAGGTAGGCACACCCACTGGGTCAGGGGGCAAACGTAAGTCACGCAGCCAGAGTGGGAGTGCGCTTTCCGCAAAATCCACTCCCTCCAAATCCACTCCCCTCAGCTCTCCTGGCCACGAATCCAGCAAAGATTCATTCATGGCCGCTCTGTCCCTGAGCCCAAAAGTGTCACCACCCCGCAAGCGGGCAAAAGAGTCCCCGGTCAGGGTAGTTGAGTGCCCCCCCCTGTCCACACCCTCCCCCAGTGGCGTTGTGACCCATTCCTCCACCCCCCCTCCTTGGGGCCTGTGGTTCCTTCGGGTGCAGGGGATACGCTGGGGGACCTTGCTGACGTGTGCAGCGCCATCCTCACCACCTCCTTTGGCGCTGCCCCACCCCCTGTGGTGGAGTCCTCCGTCCCTGCACCCACAACGCCTGCCCTTGCCCCTCCTGTCCCTGCGGTGCCTGGTCCTTCCCCCCCACATGATGCCCCCCCTGTGGAAGACAAGGTGGTCTGAACTGTGCAGGCAAGCTAGGGGACACGCGTCCCACTGTGTCCCCCATCCAGCTGTGACTTATGGACTGCCCTATGGGCTTTGTAAATATTGAACTTTATCCACACAAACATTATTTGATAATGCTGAATAAAGCCATTTTTTTTCCTTAGAACACTACTGCTTTTGTGGTATTGCTGTTGGTGGGGCTGCTAAATGATTTTGGGTGGTGATCATGTGTTGGGTGTGTGGGAAATGTAGTAGTGTGCTGGTCATAGGGGGGACCCTGGTATCTGTGTGCCATCACAAGGTGTTAGCTAAGTTTCTTTGTTCATGTAAGCAGTTACTGCATGGTGAAATTGTCCCAAGGTGTGTTCCTTCCTCTGTGTACCCTGACATCTTCCCTGCAGGGTGTTTCCAATATGTTGTGCTGAGCTGTGTCTACATTAGCTGGGTGTGTGACGGACCCCTTCAACTTTGGCCATGCATGCAGAGCGATGTCTCCACCTGCATCATTCGTGGCATCCTTGGTGATCACTGTACTTGTGTATGTAGTCTGTTGACATGACTTCATGTGGACATGTTCCCTTTTAGGCAGTATGCATGTGTGTACTCCCAGCCTCGCACACATGTGTTACATGTACTGCAGGGTCTTTGTGCACCTGACTGACAATTGTGGCCATTGGATCTGTGGGTACTCCACCCTTTTTCTTTCCATGGGCACTGCTGGGGGCCTCTGCACCCACCCCTCCTGCGTCTGGGCACTGCTGGGAGTGATAGGCACCCACCCCTCCTGTGTCTGGGCACTGCTGGGAGTGATAGGCACCCACGCCTCCTGTGTCTGGGCACTGCTGGGGGGACTCTACACCCACCCCTCCTGCGTCTGGGCACTGCTGGGAGGACTCTGCACACACCCCTCCTGTGTCTGGGCACTGCTGGGAGGACTCTGCACACACCCCTCCTGTGTCTGGGCACTGCTGGGAGGACTCTGCACACACCCCTCCTGTGTTTGGGCACTGCTGGGAGGACTCTGCACACACCCCTCCTGTGTCTGGGCACTGCTGGGGGGACTCTACACCCACCCCTCCTGCGTCTGGGCACTGCTGGGAGGACTCTGCACACACCCCTCCTGTGTCTGGGCACTGCTGGGAGGACTCTGCACCCACCCCTTCTGCGTCTGGGCACTGCTGGAGGGACTCTACACCCACCCCTCCTGTGTCTGGGCACTGCTGGGGGGCTCTACACCCACCCCTCCTGCGTCTGGGCACTGCTGGGAGGACTCTGCACACACCCCTCCTGTGTCTGGGCACTGCTGGGAGGACTCTGCACACACCCCTCCTGTGTCTGGGCACTGCTGGGGGGACTCCACACCCACTCCTCCTGCGTCTGGGCACTGCTGGGAGGACTCTGCACACACCCCTCCTGTGTCTGGGCACTGCTGGGAGGACTCTGCACCCACCCCTCCTGCATCTGGGCACTGCTGGGGGGACTCTACACACACCCCTCCTGTGTCTGGGCACTGCTGGGGGGACTCTACACCCACCCCTCCTGCGTCTGGGCACTGCTGGGAGGACTCTGCACACACCCCTCCTGTGTCTGGGCACTGCTGGGAGTGATAGGCACCCACCCCTCCTGTGTCTGGGCACTGCTGGGGGGACTCTACACCCACCCCTCCTGCGTCTGGGCACTGCTGGGAGGACTCTGCACACACCCCTCCTGTGTCTGGACACTGCTGGGAGTGATAGGCACCCACCCCTCCTGTGCCTGGGCACTGCTGGGGGGACTCTACACCCACCCCTCCTGTGTCTGGGCACTGCTGGGAGGACTCTGCAGACACCCCTCCTGTGTCTGGGCACTGCTGGGAGGACTCTGCACACACCCCTCCTGTGTCTGGGCACTGCTGGGAGGACTTTGCACACACCCCTCCTGTGTCTGGGCACTGCTGGGGGGACTCTACACCCACCCCTCCTGCGTCTGGGCACTGCTGGGAGGACTTTGCACACACCCCTCCTGTGTCTGGGCACTGCTGGGGGGACTCTGCACCCAGCCCTCCTGTGTCTGGCCATGTACGCTCCATACATACACGGGTGGGGGTACGGTCCGTACATACACTGTTGGGGTGGGGGTACGCTCCATACATACACTGTTGGGGTGGGGGTACGCTCCATACATACACTGTTGGGGTGGGGGTACGCTCCATACATACACTGTTGGGGTGGGGGTACGCTCCATACGTACGCTGGTGTGGGTACGGTCCGTACATACACGGGTGGGGGTACGCTCTGACCATACGCGGGTCTGGGTACGCTCCATGCATACACGGGTGGGGGTACGGTCCGTACATACACTGTTGGGGTGGGGGTACGCTCCATACGTACGCGGGTGTGGGTACGGTCCGTACATACACGGGTGGGGGTACGCTCCGAACATATGCGGGTCTGGGTACGCTCCATGCATACACGGGTGGGGGTACGGTCCGTACATACACTGTTGGGGAGGGGGTACGCTCCATACGTACGCGGGTGTGGGTACGGTCCGTACATACACGGGTGGGGGTACGCTCGAACATATGCGGGTCTGGGTACGCTCCATGCATACACGGGTGGGGGTACGGTCCGTACATACACTGTTGGGGTGGGGGTACGCTCCATACATACACTGTTGGGGTGGGGGTACGCTCCATACATACACTGTTGGGGTGGGGGTACGCTCCATACATACGCGGGTGTGGGTACGGTCTGTACATCCACGGGTGGGGTGTTGGTACGCGTCGTACATACACAGGTGGGGGTACGGCCCATACCCAGGCCTTTGGAACATGGGTACAGGCTGTACCGCCATTATTGGGGTGACGTAGGGGTGGGCGTGGTACGACTCGTACCCACGCTCTTAAGGCATGGGTACGGTACGTACCGGACTTGTTGTGTTGCCGGTTCGCGTGTTCATCCACTTCCGTTGCTGGACACGCCCCCACCCCCTCGGATTGACCAGGCCCTGAAGGTCAGGTATGTCCAGGGCATGTATGATTTGTGACTTGGGTGGGGGTTTTGTGTCCTGCTCCTGCCCCCCCTTTGCCCCTGGGTGTTGTTCTGACCTTCTGCGGAGTCTGTTCCTGTAGAGCAGGTGGACTGCCATGAGTGCTGGGATGACATGTAGGTTCGGGTCCATGGCTGTCCGTCGCGTACAGGTGCTCCTTGTGCGCGTCGTCCTGATTTCCCGGCAGTTTTTGGCAGGCGGAGAATTTTATCCGTGCGGGGTGACGTCGGTGCGGATCGTACTTCCTGGTTCGTGAAACGCAGCCTGCATGCGTCCCGACGTCACGTCGGCGCTTTCCCGGATCACATTTGTATGTATATTTTCGTCGGTCGGTGTTTTTTACGATTCGTACGGAAATGGTATTTCCGTGCGAATCGTACTTCCATGTTTGTAATGTTTTTTTCCCGGGTACGAGTCGGACGGAGAAAATGCTCCGACTGACGGTTCGTACCCGGTTTTTCCAGGATCGGAATCGGCACCCTAGTGTCTCTCTGTGAGAAGGAAAAGGGCTCTGATGGGTTCTTCCTGACTAATCTAAGGAAACACACCCTAATATAATTCTTCAAAACATTACAAGTAACATATGTTACATTTCCCATTTCCACCACCCAATCAGACTCCAGCAAACTCTAGGAGCAGGTATAGGGCCACATGAATGAAACAATTTTGCATTCGCAAACAGTGCGAGTTGCAAACTTCGGCTGTTTGCGAAAAGCAAAATAGCCTCTCATGATGTATGAAAGGCTTTGTAGTCACAATTTTAGGTAATCACAAAAATAGTGCAATTACCTAAAATTGCGACTACAAACAGGGATTTGCGATTCCCTTAGCACATGTAACAAGCATTTTCTAAATGCAAACCATGCATGTAGAAAATTGCTATTACCATCTACTTCAAGTCGATGTTAACACTTTAAATGTGCACATTTGTTTTGGGGTGCTTCAGAGGGACCTTAGGCCCCCGGGCTCCCTTGGCTGTGCATGACCTAATTTGAGATTACCAGTTAGGTAATCGCAAACTAGCTAATGCAAAACCATTGACAGCAATGGGCCTTTAGGCCCATCGGAATGAATGGAGTAGTATTAGCTAATAGCGATTACCTTCTTACCGAATTGCCATTTGGTAATATTAAGGAATCACTAAATCTTTACCGAATCGTCACATACATAGCATTTTGCAATTACCAAATAGCTATCCAGTAAAAATCGCTATTAGGTAATCACAAAATCCTTTTTTGATACATGTGGCCCATACTCTATAGTTTCTCACGTCTTCACAATGGAAAATAGAATCATGTCCTTGAATTATTACATTGATCACATCTTCTTGTTCAGACAGTTGTTCTCACAAGTCACATTTCCTGCCATCTCATCTCCTACTGGTCACTTGTATAAGACATAGCAAATTCCTATTCACCAACTACCAGAAGGCATCTGGAAAATTACTGCATCTGCAGTAGGGAAGAGAAACACATCTTGTGCAAAACTACAGTTGAAATGCAAAAAACAGGTCTCTTGTCCAAAGCGTGGAAAGTCGACATTTAACAAGGAATCAGTAGTTAGGCTAACTTAAGTCACTACATTACAATAATTCATGTGTGAGCTTTTAATGCATAAATATGAATACCTACTACAATTTTGCATTTATTATATGTGTGATATTCAGCATTAAGTTAACACTTTTTAGGTAAATGTGTTTAGTTTGCAAAATGAGGAAATGTGCTCCATTAATTCCCACTGATCGCAAGAATAGCCATCACATTTTTTCATGAATGAATATTTTAAGGTGCATCCCTCTCCTTTGCTTGCTGAGTCCTTTATTTTAGCTTTCAAACTTTGCATCTCTTTCAACTTGTGATCAGTCTTACTGGTATAATTAGAACAGATGTGGGTTCCAGTTGATTAGCATTTATTACACATCTCCACTGCTCCACTTCTTCATCTTTCTGACTCCTCACAGGTCACCACCTCAACATTCTAAAGCAAGCTCTCCGACAAACTGTTGGAATGTTCTGATGTCCTAAAGGAAATGGAGTGTAGAAACATACTATAGTTACTGCCATAATATTACAACACATCTTCCCTCAAAAAAGTGTTTTTGAGAAAATGACATAGGTGCAATATTCACTGCACCCAAGGACTTTACACTTTCTCTTTCATTTTTCCTTTTTATTTCCTGCTAAATAACACCTACATACCTCATGTAGAGCATATAAACAAATTAAGAAATGACCAAAAATCAATTTAGACTTTGATATAACCCCTAGAAATCCACTACCAACACTTCCAAGCCAGCTACCTATAGCAGACTCTCCTTTGCCTAACGTTTTAATACACTAGCTTTTTCTAAGTTTTATAGTTCAAATTATAGGTCAGAGATGTTCCTTGCAAGTTCTCCCATCATCTAGCATTTGTCTGGTATACATGAACAGTAATGTTGTGCCTTCAACATCTTACAGACTCTGCTTTTTTCTGCAAACAATATGTCCAAAGATCATTGGTCTTGTGTAACCATTGATCAAATTACCACTAATTCTGTATTGACTGACAGCAAAGCATCAGAGACACAAAGCTTTCTGATTTCCTCTTAATTTTGGACTACTCCTACTGGAAGAATAATTGCACCAAAAATATCTCCCACTAATTTAGTCCCATCATGAACACTGTGCCTATGTCTGTGTGCTGGATTTGTTGTTAAAACTCCTGTGTTATTCACGTGATACATTTCAGGAAATAAAGTTAAATAACACCCTCCCAATCAGCAGGAAACTGAAAAATTATATTTTGTACACACATAAAATACAATCCGGGAATAACTGGTTCCTCTCCAGTTAATATTTGTACAGCCCGCCAAGAACTATAAATGTATGTTCACAGCTATCTATCCTCTAATGTGATATCTTCTTTTGTAAAAGCATAGTTTACCTTTTTTGCAGTCTGTCTAATTTCAATTTGGGATATATCATTTTCTTTTTATGTTTATCCTCCTCTTTTTTCCACACATTCTATAAAATATCTTCTTGCTTTGTCGCCTTATGAAATATATGAGCCCTCCTTTCCTCTAAAGCTTGGATGAATTTCTTTTCTAATAGCTTCATTGTGCATGTCAAATTTCATTCACATGCCTTAAACAGTATCTACCCTAGTAGGGTACCTACAGAGAAACCTAGCTGTTTCTAACTCCTTAGTCTGTGTGTGAGGATTCATTATTTGTGAAGAGGAATTTCAGAAAGGCCCAAATCCTAACTGGAAATAAAATATAATGATTATGTCTATAAAACAAACTAAGCAATATACTACATGTAACTGCATATGAAAGTGGAATATGATGGTAGGTTACATCCTCAGTAATTGAGGCTTGTAAGTGTGAACAAACATAGCCATCTTTTGCATATAAATCATGTGCATTTATTTTTACAACCTCCTCTGAAGCATCTATAAAGGAAGCCTTTAATTTCATCTTGTCTACTATATGTGCAGGCAGGTGCGGCCCATGCAAGTCAGAGCGGTGGGGCGGGTGGGGGAAAGTCGACAGACAGCGACGAGGGAAAGTTAAATAAAAATAAAAGAAAAACACTCACAATGCCCTTGCCGCATCGCTGAGTTGGCAATGGGGCGAGCGCCAGATGTGTGTTTCAAAAACAATGTTTATTTAAGTTTTCCTTGTCGTCTATCGACCCCCTGCCCACCCTGCCTCCCCGTTCCACCACTCTTACCTGCACGGGTTACTCCCCAGGGAACAGCATTAGAGTGCCATTGGGAGGGAAGCCTTTGCTGTGGTCAGGTCCCTAAATAGCCGGCACCATACCTGTTTGACTCTCACTTCATTGTTCAAACCAACCGCAGGCCTCTCAGATGGGTAATGCAGATGAAAGGTGAGAATCCCAAACTGCTATGGTGGTCCATAGGTATTAAACATCTAATATGGTACCAAACATCTTGTCTTAATAAATGCAATACTGGCATGAGTGAGGATTTATTAAGACAAGATGTTTGGTACTAAACACCTTAGAAATCAGTGAAGCGATCATAGAGCTAGGAAACTCATGTCGACAAGTATCCAGCCCATGTACTCTTTATGGCTTTCCTGTGCACTTACAACATCTCAGAATGGACTGGATGTTGTAGGGGCATATGTGCTCATGCTGATATGTCTACACATAGGATATAGTGCAAACTGGCTTGGTGCTAAAGGCCTGCAGTAGAGGTGACTTACCTATATCCCATGCAGTGTATGAGAGGCATGGCACACACAGGGCTGTGTGCCATGTCGACTCTTTGGATTTCTCTACATGAAGACACGCAGCCTGCAATGGCAGAGTGCACAGCCTTGGTGAGGGGTGGCACAACCAGTGCTGCAGCCTCAGAGGATGCTCTTCAGTACCAATGCCCTAGGTTCCCAGGGTACCGCTTATTAAGGACTTACAGGAGTAACTGAAGTTCTGCAAATTGTGGTACAGTGTTTGAGAAAGAGGTCTGGCACTGTGGACCTGATTAGCAGGGACCCAGTGCACTTACAGTTCAAAATCACATCAGACATCAGGCAAAAGTGGGACTTTCCTACAGTGCAATCAGAAATGGGTGCTGAGTGGAAATGCCTACAGCAACACAAATTGCACTCTCCTTTGATGCAGAAATCTGTGTCAAAGTGGACAATATTTACCAGAGTGTTAAGACATGCAAAGTGGCATAGCTCCGCCTTGTAAACATGGAGCATGGTATTGAGCAAACAGAGCATTGTAAGAAGTGATGCTCTGGAGGCACAATACCTTGTAAATATGCCCCCATGTGTGTCAAAACAAATGATGGCGTGTGTGTCCCTGGTGAGCTCCTGCTGGTGCAGTAGGTGCTTGCTCTGCATGTTAAACTGCCAGTCTGTCTGACTGGGGAGACTTCGCTTTGCAAAGATGTCAGAAGGGAAATGTGTACTGCATGGCATCCTCACAAATACACATGCTCTGCTGTGTCTGATTAGGTTTAGGTCACACTTTTGTAGCAGCTGGTTGGGGTGACAGACAACAGCCCACTGTCGTACTGCATTCTACATCTCATGTGGACCTTGATGAAGATGTAGGATGTAAGGGGGAATATGGACCAACATTTTCAAACTGTGCCACATGTACAAGTCACAGGATGTCATACAGGGAGCCGTCAAGTCCAGGAAGGTCAAAGGCTGAGGTGGATGTCCCAGTTGTCTTAGAAAACTGGGGGGGCATATTTACAAGGGCATTGTGCCACCAGAGTGTCACTTTTTAGGAAGTCCAGTGGTGCAATGCCCTGCTCCATATTTACAAAGTGGCATTAAGCCACTTTGTGCGGCTTAACACCGCTTTGTAAATATTACCCTTTCACACAGGTATCTGTGTGAACGGGTTATGCAGTGGAAGTTGCTGTGGGCATTTCACCACAACACCCATTGCTTTTTTATGCT
The DNA here is from genome assembly GCF_964204655.1 of Triturus cristatus. Lineage (NCBI taxonomy): Eukaryota > Metazoa > Chordata > Amphibia > Caudata > Salamandridae > Triturus > Triturus cristatus. The sequence goes on along the minus strand of NC_140587.1, from coordinate 476,040,119 downwards.
GCCCCAGATTTGCAAAGATCTGTAAATCTGAGGCAGCACCAAAAACTAACGCCATTGAAAAGCAGCAGTTGGATTGGCGCGATGAGGAGAAATAATTTTACTCTTTTGGCTCTTTCTATGTGTGCTGTAACTGCAGCACACATAGAAAGGAGCAAATCGCCTTTAGTGATTGTTTATGTGCAAAAAGGTGTCCCTTCCTGCACATACACAATCATCCCTGCAACACAGACACTCTTGCACCATTGTGCAAGGGTGTCTTAGTTGTAGGAAATCATCCCTGCAATGCAGACGCACTTGCACCATGATACAAGGGTGTCTGTGTTTGTATTCTGCCGCTTTTATTAGTGCAAGGGGAAACACAGGGGTGTGTGGCATTTTTGTGCCCACGGCACATCCCTCTGTTTTTGAAATGATGCAGCATGCGCTGCTAAATTGCTTGCAGCACCATGCTGTGCAATTTCCTTATGAATATGTCCCTAGGAAGGTACATGTCCCTATTCCCAGCACTACTACCATGTGGAGTGCTGCCTGACACATACCACTTTATAACAGCCTGCCATTTCAGTCCATTTGATATGGTCAAGCATTAATGTAAGTGTCGTAGGCTCATGAGAGTCAAGGTATGATCAGGGAGCCATCACTGTGTGGCAGTATGTTGGCTGCCAGGACTAAATTGGGAACCATGTAGACAAACAAGTGCATGGGTCTGATCAAAAAGATTTGTGACACTCTGCAGATAACCATCTTTGGTCCTGATGAAATGGGTTGAATGTCAGTGATCGTAAGTAGGCACACCGTGGTTGTGAGAACAATGCTGAGATCCAGTCATCTGTAAGGGTAATACAGTGCAAATTGCAATCTACACCCTTGCAGAGCAGGTGTCCTACACATCAATGAGGTACTGAAAGTGAAATCGTTGCCCTTGATTGTCAGCTAGATTACTCGTGACAACATCTAAGAGTGATCAGCAATAGCATTTCTCCATCTCATTGCAAGGATGAACCCTCACCTCCTGGCCAGCATGCATTCCTGGACTTCAGCATGGATAGGGATGAAAAACCTTCAAACCATTGACGATGACACCCTCCAAGAACTCCTGGACTCAATTGGGACACTATCTCTAGACAATAGGAGGGTCAACAGCATTATGGGGTCTCCACATCCCCTACCTACCAACCAACAGGCACTACCTGCCACCTCACCAAGAGCCCTGGACTCCGAGGATCCACAGATTACCTTCCAACGTAAAGCAGTAGGAGTCCATCCAAGTTGGTAGATCAGGGGATGGAGACCATGGCAGCCACCCTAAAGCGGGATAGTGGATGCCTCAGTCCCAATAGGAACAACACTGCTGCCATCAGAGGCACCTACTCTCCGCTCTGTGGTCTCCAGTAGTCCCTGGTTGACATAGCTGGTGTCATGAGCTAGAGGCATGAACAAATGCCCTGCCAAAATGGCACCAGCAAAGTGACCAACCAGGTGAGGGCAACAAGAACCAATTTGGAGTCCATGGAGCGGAAGCAGGCTGCCTACCACTGGAAGGTTGCTGCTGTGTTGCAAAGCAAGCAGATGCTCCTCGCTGCTGTGCTGCCTCATGTGTTGGCACAGATGTATGATACTTCTTCCCCTTACGTGTATATGTCTCTCTCGGCTGCACACCTACAACATCCCCCTCATCAGAGATACCATAAACATCAAAGAGGAAGATGTGGACTTCACCTCTTTCCAATGAGAAAAGGTTCAGTAGCATTCATCGGTGCCACATTCCCAGTTTCTCCTTTGCACTGTGCTTATGAACATGGCAGGGAAAATCAACTGCCACTGTTCTCATTTTGATTTTGCCCTGTTCACCTTGACCATTTGTGAACTGTCAATGTGGCCTATCCTCCCTAATGACATTGTGGTTGTTGTCCGATGAACTGTATCGGTGAGCTGCATCATTTGCACATGTAAATAAGTGCAACTGTGTGTTGTACGTCTGTTGGAGTCAGGACCAAGTTGACCATTGGGCCTTCTGTGAGGCAAACCCACCAACTGCTTTCCAAAGAGACATGTGTTTTTTTGGAGTCAGGGACAATGCTAGGCAGTGAGAGTGTAACATATTTGGTGAGCTCTATGTGTGTATTGACCAGCTAGTGGTTACTCAAGGTTGCAAGCATGAAGTTCAACAGGTGTCATGTAGTCAATGTTAATGGTGAATTAAGTCAAACCACAAGTGCCTGGTCTACTCATGGATACTAGCAAGCAAACACCAATTGGCTGACAAGTAAACACTGCAAGTGTGAGTGGGCACAGGGCAGCCATCTGTGTGTGAGTCCTAAATCCTACAATTTGGGTAAATGTTTTGACCAAAACATCCCTCCAAAGCGTGTTGCAGGACGTACCCCCAGAGAAATTGTATGTGAACATGTGTTGCACTGTGTGCCATTTCCAGTATGATTGTCGTATGCACTGCTCAACAATGTCTGTAGATAGATAATGTAAAGCCATGGACAACCTGATAGATCCCTGTCCATTGGTAAAACACCTACTCACACTTGTTGACAAACACTGCTAACAAAGACAAATGTATACATAGCATTACCTGAGCACCCACACTAACTCCCTCATGGTAAATCCTGATGTAGACCTGTATGTAGAAGACACTGACATTTAATATCGCTAGAAATTTAAAAATCACTAAAACTACCTAACCTACACTAACTAACTAATCTAACCTAAACTAAACTATCTCATCCTACATGCTATTTAAAACTATCTTAACTTAACCTAGCTTACTCTTCACATTTAGCCCGACGCGATAAACATCAAACCCCCTGCCCCCTTAACACACTTCTTCACACAAGGACAACAGGAACTACGCGTAAACATCAACTAACTACACATAGGGGGAGTTTTCTAAAACTTTTGCGCCTGATTAGCATCACGTTTGTGATGCTAACCAGGGCAATTCTTTTATTTGCTATTTTCTTTCGAGTGCAAACCATGTGTTTTTTCTGGATAGCACCCTCTAAGTAGCTTTGGGTTACTTTGTGCAGAGGGGGTGGTATATGGGTGGTACATGGGCGTTCCCATGCAACCACCCATGCCTTGTGACGCAAAATCATATTTACAAAGATTTGTAAACATGGTTTTGCGACCAAAGTTAACGCCCCTTAAAAGCAGACGCTAACAGGAGAAATACTTTCATTTCTCTGTGGTTTTCTGACTTTGCATGAGTGCTGCACTGTGCAGCATGTATGCAAAGTGGGAAACGCTTTGCATCATGTGTAGACTAGTATTTGTACAGTAAGAGTACCCTTCCTGTACAAAATCTATGCCACTCTCATGCACACACCCTAGCGCTGCGGTGCTAAGTTGTGTGCGTGGCGCACGGTAGCTGAAATCAGCGTCGTCGCAAGGGAAAGGGGAGGAGAGAGCCATATCTCTGAAGATATGGCGCACTCCTGCATCCTCCCTGTCGCACAATGCAGCACAGCCTCGTGGGAGGGCTGCGCTGCGTTGAGTGACTTTTTTAAAAAGCTCCCCCAGAGAATCCTAAACAATCATATATTTTTTGTATTACTTGAAATGTTGTATTTTGTTTTTAATACATATAAACACACCAACCTCTCACCCCACAAAAACACAAAGTACCCCACCCACTAAAATTGTAACCCACCCCTACAAAAGCACCAACATCACTACCCCTACACGATCATGACAATAACTAACTTAAACTAACCTATAAAAACAATGTGACCAACAAAAAAACTATGTACAGGGGGAAGGGCAGAAAGGCTCCCTGCGGCTATCATGGCTTGAGTCTTCCCACTGCCTGCTTCAGTACCTAGAGCACTGTTACTGCGGCTAACATGGCTTGAGTCTTCCCACTGCCTGCTTCAGTTCCTAAAGCACTGTTATTTGCAGGTCCATTTTGTGCTCAAGCATTGTCACCCTCAACTTTAGGTCCAATAGGTCTTTTTTTATATTGATCTTAATTAAGCTAGCCCCTCCTGTGGCCTGAGGTGTGGGGCCAGGTGGTTGGGATGGTACACTGGTGGAGGTGCTTGGTATCAGTGCCCTAAAGGTACCTTGGTTTGCCCGTCCATATTTTCCTGAGCTTCTCTAGTCTATTGTTGTTGGTCCCAAAGGAAAGACTTTCCACTTGCCCACTTGCCGGAGGTCTTTTCGTATATGCCGTATGATGAATGGGGGTGAGAGGGTGGTGAATATTGTAGTGAGTGAGAGAGGTATTTAACAGTAGTGAATACAAAAAGGTATAATGCCATTCATTGTCAATTAACTTTATTGATGGAACTCACTATCCTAGTTAAAAATGTGGTGCTGATACAGGATACAATGGTCCTAATAAGACTAATCAGTGTATAATCTTAAATTTGGTCAACATGTTTCTCGTCTATGTAAGTCGAGTCAGATCTTGTGGCGATTCTTCAGGACCTAGAGTATATAAGTGCACTACAACTTGAATCGATTAGTTATCCTATTCGTAATGCCATAGTAATCAGGCAACTATCAGGTTAGAATGAAATATTAATTGTACCTTAACCGGGATAATAATCTGGAACACAAAGGACAAACATAAAATAATTAAACAAGCATAGGAATACACATATCAGTAATTCCTCTGAGAACAGTTTGCATGTCCGTATAAAAGGGCTCATACTGCATGCCCTGTGGTAATTTAATATGCATGCATAAAATAATTATCTTTCAGGAAATAATTATTGGTAATGGCATAAATTCATAGAGATTAGGTGTCACCGTGGTGTCTGTGTATATATCATAGCAAACTGGCTGTCATTTCCCCCAAAATAACTAAAGGCTCCTTCAGGTTCAGAGCAGAGTAGAACACATATTCGTTTCATACAAAATAGTGTGAAGATCAAGAGGGGACACGGTAGAGTCAGAGTCAGCCTTCCAATTGGTAGAACATGGATTGGTATAGGTTGCCTGTTCTACATTACTTGCACGCGGATTAGCGTCCACCTTCAAACCTACCCCGACTCTAATCATCTTGGAAGACGGCGGCCATGGGAGGTGCTGGTCTAATGTGGAGATGCAGCATGTCTCCGTTCAGGGGCCATATGGAAACTGGAGCGCATACCTCACTAGCCACGTTGGAGTGAGTGTTAGCCCCCAGTCGGCGATTAAAAAACTTCCGGGTGCGAGCATTGGGTTAACCAGTGAATCATTTTGTATGTCCCTAGTGATGTAAGTTGTCATCTACCAGTGGTTACTGCAAACAATATATATTGTGTTGTAAAATGGCCATCACCCACCCATATGTTTAGGTGACGCGGGCAAGTGTACTCAGTTATACTCGTTAGGAATAGGTGCATTTTCGGTCATTGGGAAGGGCCCACTAGCTTATGTCGGTTATTTACACAGCCCAGTCAATGAAATTTAGAAGGTACACTCTGTCATCTTTGCTGCATTTGTGATCTAAAGTGTGATGTTAACAGATAATGTTAATATGTGGGGCATAAGTCACGTATCGGTGTATGTGCTCTCTGTGACATAATAGGACTCTAGATGTTGATAATTTCCATTAATCTCCATTGGTGATCATGGAGGGCAATATAATAGAGGATCAAACCGCTATTGGTCTCAGTGTAGGGTAATGTCATGGATAATATCACAGGGGATCAAATAATTAGCTGTTAGCCTCAGTGTTCTTAGAATCCCTTTTTAACATTGGTAATCTTTATTAACCCTCATGACTAAAGGAGTAGTTATTTGTTAAATTCATTCCCATGGTATGTCATCATTCATGTGTGGATAACCTGAAAATCCACTGTTGTTCCTTTCTAAAGATGGCTTCTTGCCTCATGAATGGATACATTTCTACAACCATCCATTTTAGATCATCTTGGTTATATCCGGCCATGAGGCATTGTGTTGTCATTTTGGTGTTAGATTTATTACATCTAATGTTACTTCAATGTTCTATCACTCTTACTTTGACTGCTCTTGTTGTCATTCCTATGTACCTCATTTGGCACAAACAGGTGATCATGTAGATGCAGTTGCGTGAATAACAATTAGTGTGCCTGTTTCGCATCCATGTCAGGGTGCTACTTAAACTGGATGGCCTTTGTAATCTCAGCAGAGGAACATACATTACAGTGCCCGCATGGGAAGTGTCCTGTGACCGGGGGTAAGTTCCATAGTGGTTTCTTTGTGCAAACTTGTTTTCTCCTTGGTCTCGTGTGTACCAGTATGTCTTTCAGATTTGCAGATCTTTTATATGCAAGCCTAGGGAGGGCCAAGGTAAGATTCTCTGTTTTTTTTATCTTTTAGTGCTTTTAATGATTTTTGGTATGGTATTGGATTCTGGAGTGAAAGTAGAGACACAGGTCAGCAAATTCAATTTGGGCCTCGTATGGGGTTCAAGAAGGGCTTCCCAACTGCTATTGCACGCTCATATTTGTGCTGTCCTTATGCCCTTACTTGGGCATTGGCAATTCGCAAGATATCCTGCCAATTCATTGGCTTGTTCTTTGTAGTCGCTCACATTACTACAGTTGAGATGTAATCTTAAAAATTGCCCGTATGCTAGGTTTTCCCGTAGTTGGCGGCAGATGGACCTGCAGGCTCCTGTCGGCTTTCTTCCTCCTAAACTGGGTGACTCACTCATTTGGTAGTCTGGTCCTCCCTGAGCGAGGCAGAGATCGGGAATGGCCTGTGCAGGTAAGAGCAGTAGGGAAGGGGGTGGTGGGTGACTGGGCTTTTCACTTTTTTTAATAAATGAAGTTCCCTCGTTGTTGTATGTCGAATCCTCCCTAACCCACCCACCCGTTCTTACCTGCACGGATCTCGCCTGGCATTGATGTGGTCCGCTCCAGTCCGCTTCTGGTCTGCTTCCAGTCATACATCCAGCGATGCAGCTCAATCACATCAAGGTGCTTTAGTGCAGCAGCATCTGCTTGGTCTGTTTCGGTGCACTTCTGGTCAGTACCTCAGGAGGCACACCGTCCCTCAGGCACACAATAGACATTTCCTTCAAGCAGCAGCTTCATTGCTAGCGGCATAGTCCTCACAGGCACATATCATACAATTGACATGGGGCTAGCCATGGTAAAAATCCATGCAGGCACATTTGGAGCAAGTGCTAAGGCTGCAACAGTGCAGTCAATGAAGGCACACTCGGTAAGTGTCCCAATTTTAGTGATGTAGACCACTCTGGCACACTTTAGAGTAAGTGTCATGGTAGAGATAGGGGTTATAGGGCAATATGCAATGTTACAAATCCTACTTTGGTGATTACGACTGGCTCCTAGTATGAAACATGACAGTCATTCTTCAATTGTTCTCTGTGAGAAGGACCCCATGCACTGGGGTCAGCAGCCCTTGCCAGTAGTCGCAGTTCTCAGCTCCTGCATTCCTAGCTCACTCCGTCCTGCTTCTTCAGACTTTTCAGGATAAGAAACAGCTCGTCTTTCAGTTCAGGCACCAGGTGATGTTGCCTCACTTTGTGGGAGCTGGCTAATAGGCAGACACCAGCCCTGGCTGTGCAGTTGTCCTCCAGGTGCCCTGCGGAGCACCTCCCTCTTTGGTTGAAGAGAACTTGGAATTGGAGCAACAGTTCCCACTCCTACACAGGTACAGCATAGAGGATGGTGTATTCTCTTCCTGACCTTCAAAAGCCAGTTTAGGTCAGTCCTTCTTTTATGTGTCCTTCTCAGGTGGTTTCACAGTCTCAGCCTTTATCTAGAGTGGTGATCCTCACAGCAGGGCTGTTTCCAGGTTAGAGTACCCTCAACAGAGACACAATGAGCTGTGAGCATTCTGCACCTGGCCATTAGAACCACACCTGACAGTGATCAGGAAGAGAGACATAAGCTGGACCCTTTCTAAAGGACCCTTCATACTACAACAAGAGAAACTGCAGCCCCAGTCTCACTAATCACCTCTATCATCTAATAATTTGGGAGGATCAGTGACAGAATATCGGAAACACAAATATCATGTGGAGAGAATATCGTGCCAAAAATATCGAGGACAAGAATATCAAGAAGGTAAGTGCAGGTAAGTATAAATGTACTATTCTAAACTTGAGATCTACTTAACTTGAAGATATATATATCATCAAGGTGCATATATGTTGTGTTATATATTGTATCACTTTACTTACCCATAGAAAATGACCTTCACAACATTCTTGTCCTTGATATTTTTGACACAATATTCTGTCCCAACATATTTGTGTTTCCGATATTTTTTCCAAGCACCTTTTAGGAGACAAATCAACAGCTCGCTTCTTTTTCACACATTAGTGGCTAGTTCCCCTTCCTCTAGTCACAGGAATCTCAGTAATACACTTTAATTGTCTGGGAAGGTAGCCTCGCCCCAATCCTGTGACCATATACAGGCTAGGGCCCCTCTTAAATAGAACCTACAAGCCATATTTACTGTGGCTTACTCAAACATGCATAATGTGTGTAATACCTAGACAAAAAAGATACGTAGATACACACGTGCTCAGTATGTCAGGGCAGGGCTCTAGGTTTACCTTTGGCAGTGAAACTTTACAAAAGTGGGCCAGTAGGCCACCATTTCTGTGTCACAGATGAAAGGTCTAGTCACACTAGTATCACTAAAAACACTGGGCCTGACTCACGAAGGTCAGCTCACACTTTTGTGTAAGTTTACAATGTTTTCCTATACACAAATGTATTTTACTATTAGTGTGTGTATGACTGCTGAGTCTCCGCACTAAAAGGATGGGATAGGCTTATCTATTCATGTGCAGAGACTCAGCAGTTGTAAAGATACTCCTGGTAAAATACTTTTGTGAATAGCAAACAATCTTAAGTTTACACAAAAATCCAAGTTTACCTTTGTGATCAAGCCAACAATGTGCTGCCACCACCGTGATGCACACTTGAAACCGGGACTGTAGTCTTCTGTCACTATGGAGAATGCACTTTATTCACCCTTCCAGGTGCGGAACTGATCAAAGAGAAGCCTCACATCAAGGGACAGACCTAAGCTTTAACACACAAGCTAAATTAGTGTGAGGCAGGGACCAAGAATCCAAAAACCAGGATACCAGACAGTTGCAGTACAACTTATACACCACGTAGGGGACAATCACTTCCCAATAGACACCACTACTGATCATAGTATTCAGAAACATACTTCACTGTCGAAGTCCAGTCCTCATGTCAGCAAAACTAGCAGAAAAGTCTGTCTGCATTTACATGGTTAATTCAAGCCTCCTATTGTACTGTAAAATCTAGCCCTTGTAATGAGATAGGTAAAAAAACAGCAGGATTGAGCCCGTATACCCCTCTAAAGCTTAGGCTACGAATGAATTACTTACAAAAAAAGATTAGCTCAGTAGGATAGCTCAATGAAATACTAGTCAACACTAATGACACTTGGATTGTTCTGCCCCGGAATATTATTATCCAACTGGGTTGTTTGCATCAATTATTAACTTGGATATCACTTTTATACACACCCTTTATCTCATGAGACGTTACACTTATTTGTGCTAAATAAATATTTATTACATGACAAATCACCAGTGCAAAGACTCACCATCGAATGCTTCACCCTGTGATTAAAAGATGCGTCCATGATGCAGTGTATTAACTTGTGATATATGAACCGTTCTCTGCGAGGACCTGAAAGTGCTTGTTATCTTGGTTACCACCATGCTCATTGCGTTACTATGAAACACATGTGGCCGAAAGCCCATATCATGCGACTGTGTTGGATGGACCAACTTTCATTTAAAAACCCAACGTATTATTAGTATTGCAGTTCCAAAGCGTTCTTAGTATAGCTCCTGGAGTGGCCATCTGGGTTTCCTATTTTGACACCCATATTTTGCAAATAACTGAAATCTCCTTACTACAAGACCATCTAAGCAATATGGGGGTTTCCCCCTTCATTGGCATCAAGCACTTGAATGCTTTGTGCTCTGTTCGAACCCCAAACTTAATAGCATTCTTTCTCAATAGTCATTCAGTTCTGTTCTCTCTGTAGTAACCTGCAAATGCTAAAGGCCACCAGATGCTCTCCCCCTTGTCATTAAGTTGTGTCATTTCTGCTGCAAGTCCTTTGTCTGAGATGTCCTTTTGTCCAATGAAGGAATTACTGCATTAAGGAGCCTTCAGTACAGGTGCATGGCATTGTGCTCTCTCCAGATCCTCAGTATCTTTCTTTTACTTGGGAGGGATTTGTTTTTTATTCTAAACTACTGAAAAATATTAATTTCCTTTTTGAAACTTGGTGGGAACTCCTGAAAAGTTGGAAGTGTAATTGCTTTTTCCAGATGTAGCTATCAGGTGATTGAGGCGAGGTTTTGTGGGAAATTGAAGCTGAAACACTTGGTGATAGTTAAATTAGAATGAAGGGCCTGCTGTCAGATTTTTTAGCAAGGTTAAACAGTCAGTGATTTATCTAGGATGTCAACACAAGACTTCTGATGGTTTAGGGTCTGAAAGCATGAGTTGTAGCATTTGCAAGGTTAGCAGATTTGAGTAATGGTAAATGATCTATGAGGTATGTAGAAGCAAACTTACTTAACTGTACATTGTGCTGGTGGGAACTCAAATGATTTAAGGGGATGGCAGTGGGGACATATAGGATGCAAAGTCTGCAACACAGAGTGGGTGGTGATATATTTGGAAGTGGTGGGGAAAGAAGATTATTAAGTGTCCATGCCAGTGATCGTGGAGGTTGTTGAAAGAAGGCAAAGAGGTTTCAGAATGAATCTGGTTTGGCATTGTCTAGAGCCATTATTAGTGTGTTCAGGTCTTGTCTGTATGCATGTACATTTTTGGTGCACACATCCATCCTCACACTGTGCACATATCTCATGAAAATGACTACTGCTAAATCTGTAGAAAATGGAATTTCTTCTCATCACCCCTAAATTTCCAAACACATGTGACCCAGGTCTACTCAATAGGCTGGTGCTTGAGAACTTGAGTCCAACTTCAGCCCCAAAAGGAAATTTACTGGTCTTCACTATTGACAACACCCTATTCGTACCACATCACAAAAATAGACCCGCCAAATCCGTTAGCATATATCTGCACTGCCTTAAAAAGATCAAAAACCTTCTGTCCCCTAACGATTTGAGGATATTAGTATAAACTCTTGTCATTTCCCTACTGGACTCAAGCAACATTATTGTCCTTTACTGACCTATTTCAGCCTACAGGATTTAGGCTATAATCACCAAATAATTTTTGGCTCCATTGAAAATCGTAGTTCACTCAATAGCCAGACTCGGCCCACTTAAAAGAAAATTCGACCACATTTCACCAATAGTGAAAGCCCTATACAGGCATCCACATTTTAAAGTTTGCTGCTTGGTTTATGAAACAGATAATAGGAAAAATTCTCTGTGTCTAGCTAACCATCTGATTCTTATCCAGTAGGTCAAAGGGTTCTGAGGAACACAGACTCTTTTCTGCAGAAATCTCAAAGATTAGAACATCTTAAGACAGACTTGAAACAATCTTTCTCTGATTGCCACATACTTATGGAACTCTCTTCCCACCCTTTTGAAAACTCAGCTCACCCTTCTCTTCATCACACAGGTACAGAAGACACATTTTTTCAGAACATATCTAATAAATCACACAATGTTTGCCTTCGGAACTATCTATACTCAAGTCCACTGTAACCATGGTATGAAGATGTACCAGATCAACTTATTGAAATTGTTATTTGCCTAATAATAAAAAATGTTAAATAAATAAAAACGTGCATTGTTTGCGAAGGAAATGTGCCGTGGAACCCACGGCTGTGCTGAAGTTTTTGGGGAGAACATGTGTAGCAAATAAGGAAAGTCAAAAGCACATTTCAGGGGTGGTTAGGTCTTCTAAATTATGTAGATTGTTGAAAATCCCTATGGAAATTGTGGATTTGTTCACAGGATTTTTGGTGGAAATCAGAAAAGTTTTTCCATTTGATAGGGCAGCATCAATGATGGTGATAACGCAGTTTGGAACCAATCAAATAATATGATTCAAACGTTTCAATTACCATCACTTACAGGGTCAAGCCATGTTCCCGCACTGGTTTCTTTTCCCCTCAAGTGATGGAACTTTGCCACTGTATTTTGATTCAATTCAATTCAATTCAAAATATCTTTATTCGAATATAGAATATCCATAAAAGCACAATCAAAAGAATAAAAACAATCCACACGTAGAAGCATAACTAGGCAAGAAAGTACAATTCATTTATAACAGTGACTAAAATGGACCACAATTTACGGGATGTATCATATATTCAGAATGGATAGGGTGCGTTTAACGACATTACAATGATATACAGTTCTGGCAACCTTCATTGGTCACACATAGTTTTGCGTGACCGTACAGCTGACTTCAGGAATGAACCAACATGGAAGATTAGTTCATCATCCTCCAGTTTAAACACTTACGTGTAGGCTACGCTGAAGTCGAAAATAGCGCGTTTTTTAAAAAGATGTATCAAAAAGCCTTTTGTTAATTTAGAATAAAAACGGCAAGAGAATAAAAAATGCAACATTGTTTGATTACTATGTGCTCTGCATGGGCAGGGCAGTGCATCAAGATCAGCAGTACAGCCCAAAGGAAAACATAGTAAGTATTTCACAGTGCCTGCCCGTAGGAGAAATAGCAGCCCTCTTTCCCAGTGTCCTATTGGTTTTAAGAGGTATCTGGGAAGCGAGTGAGAGCATTCCTCTAAGGGCATGTACTTTGCAACTGAGGTTTTCTTGATCTCTCTCTGATACCTTTCATCACTATACTTTTTATACAGTGTCTCTTGTATCATTTTTTTATTGATTGACTCGGATAGAGTTGGGTTTAAAAAGATGCGCAGGTGGTTCACGCTCCTAAGGCTCTTTTTTACAGCAACGAGCCATGGTATGTCTCCACCCCTCTCACATCTGAGGCAATCAATTATTATGTCTCTGGAGAGGGTAACCGCACTATTCTTCCAAATTGCAACCCAGAACAGTGCTGGGCGCGCACTAATGTAATCTTCAATGTAGGAGAGTTTCAGTTCTTTGTGGCACACATATACAGCAGAGGAAATCAGGGCTCCCAAAAGTTTCTTGCATAGTCTGTTTTCTTCACTTTGGATGTTACTACAATTGGTAAAGCCCCACATTTCTGCTCCATAGGTTGCAGTGGGGGCACACTGTAATTTAAAAAATGTATTAAGGGCTAAAACTACTTCCGAACTTTTGGGTTGGGGTAAACCCAGAATTGTGTTAATACTTCGTGCCAACTTACTTCTGCTGTGTGCCACATTTTCAGACCAAGAGCCATTTGTAGCGTAGACTAGCCCAATATAAGAAAAAGTTCAAGTGCTTTGTAAACTATCCGAATTGACTGTGATTTTATTAATAGGGCGCTTTTTTGGACCGTAAACCATTAAAAACTATTTTTTAAATTAGTCCTTAGGTCTAAAACAGCCATGAAATCTACAAAACCTCGTACTAAAATGCGTAGGGCATTTGGGGTGCATGCCACTGTATTTTGATTCGAAGAGCTATTTTGGCATCACAAGCTAAATTTCAAATACAATTCCAATTCAGTCAATGATGAGAGTTTGAATACGTTTTAAAAATGTATTCTCATTAAGAGATTAGTAAGAGTCTTTTTATTCTTTTTATTCAAATTAGACAATAAATATTTGACTTTTCCATTAAGCATTGCACATTTAGTTGCTAAACTAAATAATTCACATTTCAATAAAATGATTTTATCAGTGGCATAGTGGGAGGTTAGTCAATAGTAGGAAGTAGGTAAGCAATGCAAAACATTGGGCAATTCTGTCCATTTCAGGAGTTTTCACATTCACTTGCCCTGGATTAAAAAGTGGACTGCATACAGATTGTCCTTCAGCACAAGTATTCTTTGCTCTGCACAGTTAGAAATCAGTGGAATAAGGACTACTTGTGCAGTATCCCTCACAGTAAGTGTCTGGGCAATGTAATTACCTTACAGGTAGTTCCAGTAAGCAACATAAAAAATAAAACCAGTACAATGAAAAGAGATTATATATATATATAATGAAAACAGCAGTCTATGTCTTCAGTCAAGAATCCAGCCTTAAATAAACCATGCAGTGAAGAGATAATGAGAAACAAGTACCAGAATTTTGGTTCAAGTGGAAGTCTTTAAGAACTCCAAGGTAGATGTCAACTTTTGGACACCAAAAGCTCTCAATAAAGACAGCAACCATTACGTCTTGGCCCAGCATGCAAGTGGAGAAAAATAAAATAAGAAAATATATGTCGTCTTCAGGGAACATAACATAGCTGGGTAAAAATAGGTTTGTAAAGGTAAATTACTCTAATCGGAAGCAAAATATGTAAATGGCAATATTCCAAACCTGAGTTTAAGTAGCAATGTTTTAGCCAAAACCGGGTCAAAATTGGCTTAGAATAGTTCACATTTCTACAATCTTTGTCAAACCCAGACTGACATTAACAGTTTATCAGTGGACACTAGGTTTAGAGAGTAGATAGGCTATTTGGCTCCAATTGGCATAAAGGAGGTTCAGACATTGATGGGGGTCAAGTAATGACAGAAATACAGGTCAAAGAGCCTGGTTGCCAAGTAATTTATTGGTTTGATGATGGATTCAAGCTGTAGCTGGTACCATTTTAATCCTTTCCTGCTCCTACATATATCCATTTGGATACAATATTCAGAGCCTGCAGAAATATTCCTGGAGGGCATGAAGGCCTGATGCCAAAGCTGGAGGGCTAACAGAATATAGTCGCTTTCTGGACTACCCTCCAAAGACTGGTCAAGTATGAAGATCCAGATGGAGAGATCAATTATTTAATCGATCATACTCTTGTGGAAACTGTTCTGAAAAGTGTGATTCAGTATGTACGTTGTATGCCAGTAGATCATGTGCGAGAGTTAAATGAGCCAAGTGAAGTCCATAAGTGTACAGTGTTTTATATCCTCTTCCTGTACCACAGGGACACCTCAGTCCTGCCTTTCTTTGTTTGTAACTAGTCTGTATTCTCTCGATGGGTCAAAAAATGTGTTAAAATTGCCTACTGTGACCGCCCATAACGTAACCTTTTTAATGGAAACAGACATTAGAATGTTAGGACAAGCATCAAGATGATGCAATGTTCCAGATTCCACCTTGTTATAAGGTTCCCAGGTATAAATTTTGAAAAGCATTAATTGCTTTCCTGATTTCAATGTTAACAACAATAGTGTGATAAGCTGATGATTGGTGGTAACTTTCCTGATAAAGTAATTCAAACTGGTGTTATTAGTCCCCCATAGGTTATGTGGGACTGTTATCACCCATTGCTATGGGGAAAGCCAATTGCAGTGTACCCAGAATTTTCTACTGGACAAATGGTCCATGTTTTTAGGAAAATACAGATGGGAAAATTTCAAACAAAATCACATCACACCAATCAGCAACCTAAGTTTCTGTAGGAGACCAGCAGTATTCTAGCTGAGCATGTTTAATGAACTATGATTGGGTGGGTTCTCAACCCACCAATGATGGTCTAAGGTCAAGGCAAATGTAGTTGAGTGTGAAGTGACCATTTGAGAAGAAACATATTCATGGCCGTTTTGTAGATTCGTAGCACTTTCGTGGATTAGAGTGATTGTCTGTACCATGCATTTATTAGGGACGTCGCAAGGAGCCTCTGAGCAAGGAGTGACCCACTAAATCACTGTCTCTAATGGCATCATGTTGTATAATGCTTCTAGAATACTCATACAGGCCATTACTTGTTTACATGGAGATTAGATAATTCAGTGGATTTCTTGCTAAAAAAAGGGTACTTTCTAAGTAGCACCTTGTGTGTCCTAATCTCAAACTCCGATAGCTTCCATTTGAGAGCCACTATATTTTGCTATGTTACCCTGATTCCCAACTCATCCTGGTTTTCTCATTGTTGTTTGCATCACCACATGTGTGAAATTCTTCAGAGAAAACGTTGCTTAAGGTCACATACTGTAGACCTTCTGGAGACTTAAATAAAGTAAGTAAATTACCCCTGTTCATGGTGTTGTGGAGCCCTTCTGAGATGTGATTTGGAACTAGATTGAATTTAAGTTGGTCAAAGGTGCCCCTGGGTTTACCTGTTACCGTGGGGTAGATCTGCTCTGCTGTCCACTTAGGCTGAGGAAAGGGGTTTTGTATCATCATTCAGCCTTGCAGCTAATTTCAAGGATTCCACATCAATAAGACTTAACAGATGAACTGTGAGGTGGAAATTAAGAGGCGATTCCTAGGGGTGAGATTTGTTTTTATTTGCTATCTTGGTAGAAAGGTTAGAATGTGGCACATTCTGTTTAGTGAATCCTAAATGTGCCTCATTTCCAGGTCCTCTTGGTATGACCTTAAGTAATCAGAGTAAGCCAGTGCAATAACTTGTGGTAACTGGTTAGGGAGAACATAGTGAGAATTTCCTTGATACCATGCTTTAAAAAAAAAGAATATCAGGTTGAATGCCTTTTCCTCATTAAGGGACTGGGGCAGCACCTCTTCCGGAATGTCCTTGGCCATCTAGAGGACATGGGATAGGGTTCTGAGATAGTTACAAGAAGTATGAGCCAGGACAAAGCCTACTTGAGAGGAATGATGAGTGGGGGGATCACATTTTTGCGGTGGTTTGCCAGTATGTTGGCTAAGATCTTGATGTCTCCATTAAGGAGAGTTATGGGATGGTAACCACCACAGGATAGTGAGTCCTTGGCCGACTTGGGAAGCACTGCTATGTGGGCCTTTTTGGAAATTGTTCCAAGGCTAAATGTTTAGTTCACCTCTTGAAAGGCCACAAATGCAGAGTCCACCATTGTGGGAGTTCTCCATTTGTACAATATCCTCATTGGTGATCTCACCCAAGAGTAGCACCTTCCCTCATTGTTCACTTTGGTGAGGCGGACAGTACAGAAAAAACTGTCAATGCAAGCCTCATCCGTAACAATTTCTGGAGCATAAAGGTTCTTTGTAGTACTCCGTGTAAGTGTCTGCTATCCCTTGGAGATGCAAGACAAGGTGACCAGACTGGTCTTTGATTGTCGGTATGGCAAACACCACCTCCCATTATCGGAGTTGTGCAGCAAGTAGCCTGCCAGCTTTCTTGCCCTGTTCATAGTTGTGTTATGTAAGCCTGCATATCGCGTATTCTGCCTTAGAAGTGACGAGAGAATTATGGTCTATCTTCACCTATTCTAGCCACTGTCGCATGGTATTGGTGGGGTTGGAGTATGAGTGGATTGGCCGCTGATGGTGGCATTTGCCGTCGTCCAAAGCATGTGTGAGAATGTGACAGAACCAGTATTGGTGTCCAATTACTGTTGGAGGTGAGATTTGAGAAGTGTTTTCCCCTCTGGTGTCTTGTGATAGGAGATCTTGAAATGCCATGGCTTCTGGACTGGCCATGTCAGTCCCAAGTTTAGCATTAGGCTGGTTGGAAAATGATCGGAAAGCTAGCCTTTTTTGAAATTTGCATCCACCACCATTGATATAAGAGAGTGACAAATGAGGAACTAATGGAGCTTGGACTGAGTGCTGAGAATGGATGAGAGATAGCTGTATGCCTTTTTAGGTCGAGTATTTGAGACCTCTTGTATATACTTTAGTATATACTTATATGTGTATGTACTTTGTGGGCTCCGGTGATCAGCCTTAGGACTTGTCTGCTTCCGCTTAGGGACTTTTTTTCTGTTCAACTGCCTCTATTTAATTGTCTTGACAAAAAACGACCAGTAGAGGTCAGTAAAATACCAGAATTGCTTCTGCTGAGGGACTTTCTTTTTTTAAAAATTCTGGCAACTGCCTCTTTTTAACTTTCTTGATAGAAAACGACCAGCAAAGGTCAGTAAAATACCTGAATCATTTTAGCATTCTCTAGATTCCAGTCCATTGAAATTGTCTTTCATGAGCACCCGGAGACAATGATTTTTTTTTTCAAATCTTGTATTTTCTGTGATATGACCACCGAAGGCCCTGATTTTATATTAAAAACAGAGCTTTGGACTTATTCCATTTCCAGCTGAAAGGCAATATTTCTCTCCATGTGTTTCCATACCTGGAGTATCACGCAGTTTGGTTCTTACTTTCCCTCCATGTTAAAGAACAGTAGATGTTTCAGCATCCAGGCTAATGTGCTGCATAGCTAAATACATATAAGGTCCCAAAGGCGAGACCGATTGCATTGGAAATACTTTTTGGTAGGGTAGAGGAGGCACCAGATGTAAGGTAGCCATGGATCGATTGTACGTCAGGTGGGTCACTCTGTCTGTGTTGTTGGTCTTATCTAGCGGGCCCTTGTGATCCAACACGGTGTCAAGGAGCTAGAGTCCAGTCTCCATCTGGGATTATGGTAGCAGTGTCATGTTCAGTCAGGACACTGTTAAGACAGAGAAAGAATGCCGCTTCTATCCCTACTGAGGGATTGATCAATCCCACGCTCAGGACTTTGTCCAGAATCTTGAAGCAGCATTCTTTCTACCTACTGCACAAAATCCTCCGGGTCTGCTGTCCCTCACAGTCAGTTCATGTCCTGAGTATTTTGCAGCAGAGGGTTTTGTGCAGTAGGTTAGCTAATTGACATTGGGAGTATGTTGCAGTTGTTTGCGGAGTGTGCGACTGCTATGGATGTCTGTGCCCACCCACTCTCATTTTAGCTTGTCTGCTTCAGGGCCTATGAGGTGAGTTTCTTGAGGAAGGCTATGTCTGCCTCACATGCACTGATGTCCAGGACATTGAGTCAGTACCAGAGAGGAAGGAGAGTCAGTACTGTAACCTTACTCGGAGAGAGAGACTGGGTGGCGAGAGGTGTTGTGGGGGATCACCTCTGGGTAATGGGCAGTGACCTAGGCTTTCGGTATGCTCTGATGGGGGTTGGGGAGAGGTGCACTAAGAGTGTCATGATGGTTAGGGATGTTGATGGGGTGCGTGGGAGTAGACTTGGAACTGAAGTGGGGTGCTTCTAGCTTGGTCAGTTGGGAGGGGGCAGAAGAATATCTAAACCATGCAAATGGCATGCATGAAATGCTATGATAATTAACAGTTTCTACCTTCAAACAACACCGAGATCCTGAGCCATAAATAAAGCAAAAGACATGGGGTACTCATCCAGTTGACTTTGAAGTATGTTGTGGAAGGGCGCAGTAACTGTCTTCTATGTGTGTCGGACAATCTGGTAGCCTTCAGTGGTGAGTCGGATTTGTGCCTTCCTGGTCCTGCGTGAGCACCACCACTGCCCTGTTTGCACTGTCTTTCCCATTTTGGGAGTGGGGTGGGTGGCATATCTCCTGTAGTCTGACCATGCGGAGGGATGTCCCATTGTCTCTGGGAGCCACAAAGGCTCCAGTGGGGGCTGGTTGTGAGCTTGTGTCCATGGTGGGATCTTCAAGGCTGTCCAAGCAGACACACAAATCCTACACTTCCAGAAAGTCTCTGGGTTTGCAATTCATGGTTTTCCACAGTCGAGCAGGTTCGAGCAGACCATATTTAATGTCCCATATACGCAGTGTGGGTTGGAGAGACAGGAAATCCCCCGACTCGTCATTTGTTTCCACCGATATGCAGATTTCATGACCTTCATAGTCCTAGGCCCCATGATTGCAGGCATCAGTTAGGTTTTGTCACAACTACGTGTTTCATGAAGCACGTTATAAGTGGCCGGGGTTTGTCCCTAGTCACGGTATGGCAGATAAGAATGTGATGGGCTAGTTGGCTCTCCAGGGGTGAAGTGAAGGTAAGGCTCAGGGGTGAGGTAATAGGTTGTAGAAGAAGCCTCCTGCATCGTCCCTCTCAGACTTTTCTGGGAAGCCGGGCATCCATGCAACACAAAAAGATGATGGGCGGAATGTTGAATATTGTCAAACATTCACCCCCAGTCACTGATCTGGGTTTAATCCATTGTTAATTTGCTCACCACGCCACCCCAGTTCAGACATAGCCATATGCAAATCAGTCTTGACCCAGTGCCTCATGGGAACAGTCCAGGCCGAACTACCAGGCCACGTCTTCCCTGGACAGGAATCAAGCATCCTAGGACCGGTTTCGGGCTTTCAGCCCTCATCAGCCAGGATAGCTTGACTCCAGTGGCGTAGTGAACACGGGACCCACGTCTGGGCATACCCTTCCCACTTAGGGTGAAAATGCAACACAAAAAGATGATGGACGGAATGTTGAACATTGTCAAACATTCACCCCCAGTCACAGATCTGGGTTTAATCCATTGTTATTTTGCTCACCACGCCACCCCAGTTCAGACATAGCCATATGCAAATCAATCTTGACCCTGTGCCTCATGGGAACAGTCCAGATCTAACTGCCAGGCCACGTCTTCCCTGGACAGGAATCAAGCATCCTAGGACCGGTTTCGGGCTTTCAGCCCTCATCAGCCAGGATAGCTTGACTCCGGTGGAGTAGTGAGAACGGGACCCACGTCTGGGCTTACCCTTTCCACTTAGGGTGAAAATGCAACTGTTGTTTTTGCATTGTCACCCCGAGTGGGAAGGGTATGCTTAGATGTGGGTCCTGTGCTCTCCATTACCTGGAATCAAGCTATCCTGGCTGAAGAGGGGTGAAACCCCGAAACCGGTCCTAGGATGCTTGTTTCCAGTCCAGGGAGGACCTGGCTTGGCAGTTTGGGCTGGACTGTTCCCATGAGGCACAGGGTCAAGACTGTTTGCATATGGCTGGGTTCAAACTGGAACGGCATGGTGAGCAAAAAAACGATGGATTTAGGCCCACATCTCTCTACTGGGGTGACTGTATGACATTGTTCTGCATTCTGTCCATCAACTGTTGTTTTTGCGAGGCGGGCATCCATGCCATCCAGCCATCCCTGGAAAAACCCAATATCTGTTCTGATAGACTTCATGTGAATGGTGAGGTCTGTGGTCTTGGCATCCATCAGTTCTAGGCGGTGTCTGACAGCTGTGATTCGCTGTAGGATACGGTCCATTGGGTCTTTCAAGCACTGGAGCTGGTGCTTTAGGTTAGGCCATGGCCTCAAGAAAGAGTAATTGGTGGGTTGCCTTTCCAGATGCCATGGGTAGCGGCAACAGCCAGTGGGGATGGGGGTTCAAGTGAATCTACCATAGTCACAAAGCCCAGTCCTGGGCCCACATGTATGGGGGGCTCCCTCTAAAGTCCCAGACTGAGGAGAATATCACAAGTCAAGCAGGAAGTTTCTCATCGCTGGGGGAGGAGCAAGACCAGAGACTGAAGGGCTGGATGGCTGCTAGTGGGCCAGTGTGCTGAAGGATATTCCTGGGCCCATTGGTGGTGATCAGAGTAGTGTTTCCACTTCAAACAACAGGGTGCTGGGTACGGGGTCCCTTAAGTGAGCATGGTCTACTGATAGAGCGGGTTGCCGGGCTGAGGCCGTATGCAGAGTAGTTGAGTCGGGCCCAGGTGGCAGGACTAGCACTGGTAAATGTATGAAGAGGAGGGTGGCCCCTCGCCTAGTTGATAGAGAGAAACAGGGGAGTAGGTCCTGATGGAGAGTAGAGGCAGCGAGGGAGAGTTGGCTAAGTCCGTGTGTAGGCCACTCTTTCGGGGGGGAGTTCCTCAGTCACGGGAGATCAGCTCTGAGGATCTGTGAGGGGGAGGGCCCTGGGCTGGGCAATGGTCCATTAACTTGATCTGCAGAGTTTTGTGGTCTGTAGGTGAGTATGGTGCTGAGGCAGGCTGCTCCTGGGACCTTGGGGTGCATGTCCATGGCTGGTTGGGTGGGGACTGAAGGATCATCCCTTTCGATTGATCTGGGGCCCCTGTGATTCTGTGCACCACCATAGGTAGGCCCAGTTATGCCCGAAGTGCATTGTGGGGGATAACCCTGCGGTGTCCCAAGGCACATGTAGCTGTAAATGAGGCAGTGAAACCTCCTCAAATGCCCCTGTATTGTAGCATAAAAGACTGCGGGCGTTGTCAGTGGGGTCCCGCCACACTCTTCATAGGCGGCAGAGCAGAAGGTAAATAGTGCTGCATGGGTTGCGTCCTCGGGAGGCAGGGTCAGAAGCCAGCCCGGTGTGGTAGAGATTTGTCGCATATCGCAGCTAGGTGGATATCACACTTGAAAGGGCGATGAGCCTCACTGCTAAAGTTCCCTTTTGGATGCATTGGGTGATCTGCAGCGGTGATGTCAGGCAGGCAGCCAGCCCACTGTTCGGTGAGGAGGAGATATGTTTGTTGCAGCATTCCTCTGTTGCACCCCACTGGGAGCCGCTGAAGATATCTGGGGGCTTGCCTGGGAGTCAGATGTTCGGTGCAGGCATTCCACTGTATGTATGTCACCAGGCTAAGTGATTGCCAAATATTGTGTGATAAAAACGTATTGACATATAAATAAATGTCTTTTAAATGGAAAGTACAAAAGAATCATAACCAGTATATTACATGTTTGGTTGCCTGTATAACACAACAACGAAATTAACTGGTATACAAAACCTGTATTCCACAGGGAAACAAATATAGAAAATATTTCATGTTTGCTTGTGAAATAAGAGGTCCACTATCAAAATGACTAACCCCAAAACCACTCTTCAGTCTGCACTCCGCACCGTTTAGAACCACAGCAATGAGCCCCTGAAATTTTTAAACCTTGTCTGATTTCAGAACTCTCAATAAATACTCATATATTGGAAGCTCTATAATAGGTAATGCTTGGAGTTTTTGGGAAAACCTTTTGTAGTTTTTCAAAGATGATCAATAAGGGAAATGTTTTTAGAATTATGGTTCTGTAGTTTGAAGTCAATGCATGACAAATAGAAATTTGTCACGTTTGTTTCTGCTGTTGGTGCTTCCACAGCTAGCTACAAAAAATCTGCCAATTTGTTGCTGTGTAATACGCAAATGAAAACAGTATATTTGGCATAGTATAATGGGCTTCTGTAGATGATTGGTACAAAGGTTTTCATTACATATTATTCTGAGCACTTGGCTTTAAATGATGCTGAGTTCAGTGGCATTGTTGACATAAAGTCAGGTCTAAAAACAGATGGCATCTGTTGGTTTGTCGGACAGATCTGTTATGATGTTATGTTTGCTGATGGTAACTGGTACATTCAGAAAAGCGAAATAAGCCGTACGTTTCGTATTGCTATTTGTGAATTTGAAGGTAGGATTTGAAACATTCTTTCAAGTTTTCTACATCCTGCATTCCATAAATATGTTATCAATGTAGCGGGCAAACCAGTGGTTTGAAAGTCGAAGTGTTTTCTTGTTTTCATTTAATTTGTTGAACACTGAGAAGAAAAAACTTGAATAAAGCAGCAACAGAAGTGATCAGACCTGAATTGCAGGAGTGCTTTGCTAATTGCTTTGCCCTCTGGGACATGTTAACAGAACCAGCCAATCAAACTGTTTACACTGCTTGACCCTTGCGTCTGCTCCCTCCTGTCAGGTGGAAGGGCAGATGGAAGCCTGGATGTCCGACCACTGTCTGAAGGTAAATGCAGATTAGTCGGAGATTCTTCTTTTCTGAGGAGCACATTTAGTTTGGAATGCAACCTGGTGGCCCTCCTCATTGGGCAATGCCCCCAGCCCCAAACAAGTTGCAAAAAATCTGGGCATTCTTGTTGACAATGCACTTACTATGCAGGATCATGTACGTGCACTCTGCGGGAAGAGCTTTGCGACACTTAAGTTGTTAAGAAGACTCTTCCAATGGATTCCTATAGAGTGTAGAAGAACTCTTATCCAAGCCCTGATTATAAATAGGATGGATTATGGGCATGCTCTTTTTGTTGGCATGGCGGACTACCTTTTCTCTCGACTGCAGCTGGTCCAGAATGCAGCTGCCAAATTGGTATGCAACAAGAGTAAGTACAGCTCAGCATCTCAGTGTATGAGGACACTCCACTGGCTCCCAGTTAGACAAAGGGCCAAATTCAAGCTGCTGGGTCATGCACATAAGGTCTTACATCATCTCGGACCCAGGATTCTCCAAGATGGAGTGGAATTCTATGCACCCATTTGAAACCTGAGGTCACGCCATCAGGCGCGGGCAGTAACCAAACGTATCAGGAAGTCCAGAGTGGGGATTCGTTCCTTCTCTCAACTTGCGGCAACACTTTGGAACGAACTTCCTCTTGAACTCCGACTCATGGACAACTACACAGGGTTTAGGAAAAAACTAAAAACACATCTCTTTAACAAGGAAGATTCATCACCTAGGAACCCTTCCCTGGAACCCCCTCATTTAGGATTTGCTCTCCTTAGCGCCGTGATATCTTTATGGATTAGTGTTGCGCTCTATAACTGAATAAATATATGGAAGTCAAAAGGAGAGTACCAACTCAGATGTAATTCCCAGTGTCATTGAGCCCCTTGTTTCTCCCCACTCCTCTCCACGTGCCCTCTATGACAACATTTGTGTGAGATTAGCAATCTTTTTTAAAGGGTTACAGATGCTCTTAAGCCATTTTTTTACGCTGTAGCAAAGATCTGCCATGAGACAACCTGGACAAAATTCACACTTTTTATAGAACAAGCAGAAATTAGTCTTGCAAGTGTTTCTTTACTGGGTTCTTAAATATTTGATGCAGTTTATGACATCCTTAACTGGAAGTGCATGAAGAATGGCCATTGATGATTCATTGTTTTTGAAACTTGCTAGGCACATTTTCTATTGTCTCATCAGTAGTAAATAAGAAATTCACAAAGGTAAACTTAGACCAGAAGTTTCGGAATTCATAAAGGTAAACTTAGACCAAGAGTCTAACTTTACTAGTAGTAACTTACCTTTGTGAATACCGAAAAGTAGGAAAGTTAGACTTTTGGTTTAAGTTTTCCTTTGTGAATATCAAAAAGTAGTAAACTTACACAAAAGTGTAAGTTTACCTTTGTGAATTGGGTCCCATATCGGCCTGGAGCAGAATCACCCTTGCATCACATGTCTGCTTCAGATGGGTCATTAAAATGCTTAAGAGTTAGTGATTCTTGGATGCTGCACGTAGACTCCTAGATATTTGTCCACGACTTATCAGCCCAATGTAAGTTGTCCCACCTGGCACACATCCTAGTCTTATTAAGTGACTGGTGGTGTGGAAACATCATCTGAAAGGCGCTAACATCTCATCCAATCCTTGGTAGTCTGGAAGAAATGTCTTCATATGAGTTGCCTCTCATTATTCAAAAATTTAAATGGGGAACTTGTATTTCTTTTGGTGGGGTCAGAGCATTATTATGGGTCAAACCACGCCATTCCTGGGCTGTCCTATAGACTCAAACTCCCTTCCTTCATGTTTAGAGACTGAGCATTCTAGGATGTTGATTATCTGAGGGGACACCACAAAGAAATGCGAAATTCTGAAGAAAGAAGGGTTCAGTACTAATAAGGTTTACCCAAACTAACATGGCACCCCATCGTGCACAAACTTTCTATCATATAACCACAAACGAATAGTGGGATTCTTCATGTATCCACAAACAGCAGTTCAAGGGAGAAATTACTGATATTTCATAATGTCATTCAATTTGTTACAGCTTCCAGCAGCCAGTTAATAATCAGTCAACATGTTTTGCAACTACTTTGTCTTGTTCAAGGCTAAAAAGTATGACCAAAAATATTTTATCTAAATTTAATTAAATCACTGTTTTCCTACATAATAATTTTGATCAAATTAATAACAGTAGCAATCAACTACATAATGGATTATGTTTTATCAATACTTACCTACTTTGTGAAATGCGTTTTTTTACATTTAGTCATAATCTTATAATCAGTGCAATATTTGTCCAATCAACACACTTACAGTGCATTGCTCGGACAATTTAACCAATGGTTATGTATACTATATCAAACACCCCCACTAAAGCCATAGTTGGTGACATACATCCAGCTGTTAATACGCATTAACATCCTTCCATTCAATTATTAAGGCAGCATGTAATGAATGTATTCCTATCATTCGACTTGTTGATCGAACTGAAACCTAATCATGCTAATTTAAAAACCACTAACATCTCCGGCGATGTCATTTATCCTGAGACACGGATTCTGAAACCTAATCATCCAAACTTAAATATAACAAATCCCTCTGATGTCAGATATCTTGAAAAGCAGGTTGGTGGCAGGGCACTTCATCATTGGCGATTTAATTTCATGTAGATGTGGTATTCTGTTGATAGACGAACGGTAAACGATCGCGGGGGCATATTATCAAGCACGGCGTTAAAATTATCGCCGCTTTAGTGGCAGTTTAAAGCGGCGATAATGGGCTTGATAATATGCCCTTGTGAATTCCAATAGAAGCCCATGTTCTGGTGTCAACATGGGCTTCTATTGGAATTCTCTGTGGCATATTATCAAGCCCATTATCGCCGCTTTAGCGGCAGTTTTCTGCCTCTAAAGCGGTGATAATTTTAACGCCGTTTCTTGATAATATGCCCCGCGTAACTTTAACAAGTGTGGTAGAGAGTGTGAATGTGGTTGAGACAATGGTCTGTTTAAAGTCACGCGCTCAGATAGGCAGCAGACGTTTTTTGGGCGGTTCCCTTAAAGGCGCGCAGCTGGAAACTTTCTTCAACCTCCCTGCCCTCAGAGCTCATTGAGCACTGACTTCAGTTTCCATGTATCACTGTTCAAATAGGTTGTTTATCTAGTTTTATTTAAAATATTGTTTTAGCTGGTCAGCTATGCAAGAGTATTTGCTTTACCAGAACGTCCATATTCATGTTGAACTACACAACATTGTAATGCAATAAAGAGTTAATAAACGCTTTAGAGGATTTCAAAGTATAACTTTCACGCTGAAAGCTAAGGGCAACCCCCAAGCTTATATTGTGTGATTTTTCGGAGATTGAATGGCATTAAGGGACACCTTTGCAAGTTTTTGCATTATATTAGCAGCTAATCTTCTGGGATGAACTACATTCTAGCATGCAGCCTGTATCTAGTGCCTTTGAAGCTTCTGTAACTGCTTAATTTTCTATTAATATGGATTCTGATGTGGTTTATTCCTTTCCGTTTCCAATTGCTCCTTCTCTTTGATGCTCAATGATTTGTGTAATTCTGCATCTGGATACTTTATGCAAATATCCCGTTTTTGGCAGTATTTAACTAGCACATGTTTTTCTTCCACAGGCTGTTTCAAAAAAGTATCCTATTGCGGATAGATATTTTCTGGTTTTCCTTGGCTTAGATATGCAGTTATGCAACAGAAATAATCTTCTGTTTCAATAGCCTCGATTCACCTTAATGAAGCATGAAAATGTCGTGTGCATCCTTAATTGTTACTGTAATATTTGTGGGGGAGGCATGTGTGCACATCATTTTTCAATTACCCCTCTTGAAAAAATAATTTATTTTCATCTGAAAATTCTCACAAACGTTGTCATGTTTGGGTCAGCAATTTCGTGCCATAAGTAAGGTGACTCACAGTAATATCAGAAAGTGTTCAGGACATCACCGTTTAAAGAAATAGAAAACAAGCTTAACATTTATGTTTCCATGATTATCTATAGTAAACGTTCATGTATTTAAAGTAGGGTCCTTCTGTATGAAACTATGGGGGGCACATCATTCCTACTGGAAACCCCGAGTTTAGCGACAAGCACAATTTATTCTACCGTTCTCCTCTCTCTTACTTGGGGCTGCTGAGGGTCAGTTCTGGTCACCATGCGTGGTGAAATCATAAAATGTAAATAACCAGGTGAACAACCTGGTCTCTTAATTAATTTTAGATTAGTTCCTTACAAAACCGTCCCAGCCTGGGGTACCAATCGTGTTTCCCACCAAACTTGTCCTTTTACTTCCATAATTTGATGTATTTGATTGAACTTTGAGCAAGAGCAGAAGGGTTGGCTTTTGGTATTTCATTTCTATTTCCAGAAGCAGATTACATAAATGTATCTGTTGCAGCGGCAATTGTGGAGGAACTTTTTCACTAACATATGGATGGCTCGATTTGAAAGTGCATTAACATAAAATAGTCCCATTAAAATTACATCTCAATAAAATAAATCCATCACTTATATACATTAGATAAAATCCATACAAAAAACAATTTAAAATCAAGGGCTCACTGATACACAAGGATTTTTTTTTACATGGATAAAAATGGCCACATTCTAACACACAGAGGGTTTGTTTAGTGCAATCAAGTATTTCATAGCAGTTTTAAATGATCTAATGTTATGTCCAACAAAGATGGGTTTTAGATAAAAACTCTTAAAATTCTGATAAAATTTACAAAATAATAAAAAGTGCATCATGCTTTGCTTACTTTGTCCATCACATGGACATGGGATCGGAACAGGAGGACACGTCTTCCTGATTGGGAAAGTCACTAAGTGATGCACAATACCACATCTCAGTGTTACTAAAAATAAAACGGTGTTGCGTACTTGTTACACCAGATAGATAGTTATGACCACCCTCCTCTATCTCATATATGACTCATTTTTGTCATTTTTGCTCTCATATGTTAGTGCATTAAATGTTTTTCTGCACTTGCCAGGTCATGCAAACTTTTGCACAAGGGAATCGACGCGATCACAAAATTCTGGGTGCAGAGGTGCTAAGGCACCTGCCTTACATGCTGTAGTGTGTGTTTTCTTTAAATTCAATAAGATGGATTTATTTTAGAGTGACAAATGGTACAAACCCTAACACTACATCTTCTCAAATATGTTTGCAACATTTCTGTTAAATTTCGTCAGCTTTGAAATGAATGTAGCGGACAGAACGTTTTTTTCAAATATGAGAGCATTAAAGGGGCTTAGGGTGTGTCAGCAGGAATGATCCCCCTGTTGTTAGCTTTCATAAGTACGATGCCCTGCAGCTGCCTACTGTCTGGCTGCCAGGGCCACCACATTTCTCCTATCACCCACTGCCAGAAATGTCAGATTGGAACTTCCAGCAGCAGGGAATAAGCTGATTACCCACTGGCAATCTTCATTATCCTTCCTTTCCCTAGTACCTACAATTTGAGACTTGTCAATCACAACAGAGGCACCACAAGACCTAGCCAAACCAACAAACTCCTCCCATAGAAGCCTCCCAAAACCTCCATTATGCCAATATTAATGTCTCTATCTCCACAATCAAAAGGTAGTGTCCCCAAGCACCAGTGGTCAAGGTTGCGAACAGGAGCTGGAGGGTGATTTGTGTAGGTACTGAGACAAGGAAGGGAAGTTGGAGCAATGAGGATTACTAGCAGGTAATTTGCAAATTATCTCCTCAAATCTACTATTTCACATTCCTCACAATATAAGAATATACCAGAGCAGTATAAATCTGTTCACAAAATACACTAACTCTTAATAATTAAACACATATATTTATTTGCACAGTCTTATTACAGAATGATATAGTCGAAAATACAGCTGTAACGACCATATTTGCACAATCTAATTCTCTCTAATCTACATCCTGTCGATAGTGAGAACTAAATGAGTCAGGAGTTGCCAAGTAGCTGCTCGACAGATGTCCTGGACAGAAGCCCTGCCCCCAGCCTCCGTCCACGGGGCTGCCATTACTCCTAGATCAACTATCTACTGGACTAGAAAATATAACAACCTGAACTTCAAAAGCCACAGCAATTGTACTTTTAATCCAGTAGAATAAAGAAGGAAAGGAAGCCTTGTTTCCTTTTGATTTTTTTTCAAAATTGCGCATTTGAACTGCTCTAGTTATATCCAGGAGATGCACATTTTCCTCTTCATTCCAGGATGCATTAGGAACAAGCATTTGCAATGCAATAGGTCTCGCATTATTAAAGTTTGAGCTATTGGTGTTGCATTATTTAGCAATGCCAATAGCTCAAACTTTAATAATGCGAGACCTATTGCATTGCAAATGCTTGTTAATCCAAGCGCCCTTAATTACATTGACCAAGCCCCTTTGAGAGACCCCCCAGTTTTTTCATCCCATTTAAAGCCCTGGCTGTGGACTTAAACAAGAAGCAGTGTCACTCGAAAACAAACAAAGAAAATTCAGGCTATGGACTTAACCTCTTCAGCGCTGCGCGGATTCCCGTGCAGTGCTGAAAGATCTGAGCGCGGGCGGGGCCATGACGAAACGGTTCCGTCATAAGCACAGCCCAACCGGCGTGCATGACGGAACCGTTCCGTCATCGGCATCGAAGAGGTTAAACAAGAAGCAGGGTCACTCGAAAACAAACAAAGAAAATTCAGCAAGAAAATAAATGGAAAGAAAGATCGAAAACGAAAGCAACGTTATCTCAACCACCCAGAAATAAGTGAAAGAATGTTAATTGCTCTTTAGTGCTGTTCCTTAGTCGCACGATGTAAACACAGATCAGACCACAACAATCGTGTGATGATCAGGAGTCTTCCCACCCACCCAGCCAAGTAAAAACAAAACCGAAAGTTCTAAATAAAGACAAGATTTATGAGCCCATGTGCCGGGATCTGACTGGGGCTGTTAAGCCCTGGAGAAAAACAAGCCCGGCGAAGCGTGGCGCGCACGCGCTTGGGGGCGGGGGAGCGGACCCTTTGAAGTGCTCCCAAAAGGCGGATTGCATGGCGGCACGATGCGCGTGATTGTGCGCGTGCCCAGCAATGCAATCCGCTTTTTGGGAGCACTTTTCAAACCCGCTTTCTATAGTCTCGCTTTGCCATCGCTTACGCGATAGCAAGGTCGAGACCTAAAAAGGGAGGGTAGCATCATTTCCTGCTCATTATGAAAGGATGACGCTACTTTAGGAATGAAACTAGGTCCTAAATATAGAACATTTCTGTCTGGAAAAACAGGCAAATAAGGGGCTTTCATTGACTAAGTCAGTTCTCCAAGCCTGTGAGGTGATGTAATGCCTACTAAAACGGTCTTTAAAGTCAGAAGTATAAGGTCCACTTGCCCTAAAGGTTTAAACGATGGAAGTTGAAGGGCTTTAAGCACTAAGGGCAAGTCCCGGGATGATACCACCTATTTAAAAGAAGACTCCTAAAAGATGGGAGCCAAACTCAGTCATATCAAAACACGTCTCCTAGGGGCGCAAACAGCTTTAACTGCTGCTCGCTGAACTCTAAAGGGTAGACACTGCTAGGCCTAAAGGAAACCCACCCACGAGGAACTGCAATGCTCAATGGGACTCACAAGTACATCGATTTAAAGAGCGAGCCTAGCGTAGAGAATGTCAAAAATATCCAGTGTTCATTATAAAACCTACAAGTAGGACGCCAGCAAGATTTCTAAGCTGAGTGTGCCAAAAAATGGAAACGCTTCTGTTTTGGCGATCCTCTTTTCAGCCTCCAAACAGTAAGATTAGGCCTGTGACATGACAGAAGAGACAGGAGCAGACTCAGTAATAAACAATAATCCACTCTGGGGACTGAGGTACAAGTCTCAGAAGGGTAAACTAAACAACCATGGCCAAAAGAGAATCACTTTAAAAAAAAAATTCTCAGACATTTTAGGAATATGGCTATCATAGAAAAAGAAATATACGGGATAAAGTAGCCACGCTCTGCGACAACCCTGCCTGATAATTACCGTACTGTGAAGACCTGTGGGTGCCCCATGGTGAATTGACCCCCGGTGCACACGAAGAGTGTACGAAGAATCACAGGGCCTGGTGCAGTTGAAGATCTTGCTGTTCCACACCTGACCATCGCTTTCCCCCCGAGGCTGCTCTGGACTAATAAAACTACCCTCGTTGAGCTCAACCTGCCGTATAAATTAGCCAACACCCTGAAGACTGGTGGAGAGTGTCTCTTGCTTCCCCACCCCTTACCCCCTCTCCGTCAGCAGTACTCCGAGAAGGTACGGCCTGAATCCAGTGGTAGCACTATCATTCGCGTAGTCGGACCTGAGCGCCTGTACGGACCTCACTATGTCTGGCACGAAGGGCGTAAAGTCAACCCAGCAGAGTAGGCTGGACCGCTACACTTGCCCGAAAGTGGACTTACCCGAGCGTAAGGTGGCAGGGGACAAACAGCAAGGAGGGGCGGAACATTACTCTTCAGACGTCACACTCAAAGACGTAATGAAGGCCATAAATGGGGTGCGCACCTCCATGGAGCAGCAGATGGATACTCTTTCTTCGGAAATGATGCTTATCAGAGCTGACCTTACCAAACACAGGGAAAAAGTTAAACAACTGGAACTTACCACGACCAGCCTTGTGGAAGATACATCGCAGTTGCAGACTGAAATTCGTGAACTACAAGTGTTCCGTAAGTTCACGGAAGACAAGCTGGATGACTATGAGGGGCACACAAGGTGCAATAATGTACGCATCCTTGGCGTGCCGGAGAAAACGGAAGGACCCGCCACAGACTTATTTGTGGAAACCCTAATCACTACACATCTGCAACCAAAGGGCCTGTCCAACCTGTTTGTGATTGAAAGAGCTCACAGGGTGCCCGGGAGTCTCGCCAGACCTGGCCCCCCCACCTGATACTGGCCAGATTGCTAAATTACAGGGACAGGGACGTAATCCTACAAGCCGCCAGAGTCGCCCCTCCAATCAAACTAGACAACTCGGAAATCACTTTCTTTCCTGACTTTACTCAAGTTGTGGAAAGACAACGACGCTCATTTCTAGACGTCAAAAGAAGACTACGCGACAAGGGCCTCAAATACGCCATGCTTTTCCTGGCTCATCTTCGAGTTGAGGCTGAGGGAAAGACTTGATTCTTTGATCTACCAGAGGCTGCATTCGACTGGCTGGACGGGTGAAGGACATCGGCAGAGGGGGGCTCCAGTGACCTTTGAGGCTGACAGCCAGACTCATCAGTAAGACTCCAAGTGGCTCCTAACGACCTGCGTACCCTGTGGTTTGATTGTCACTGGCAGGTTAATGGTGCATGTAAAATTAGTCTACAGTATTGCGCACTAGCGTACTTTGAAGTAAAATGCATAATGTAATTTTGGCCCATATGGGCCCGGAGCACCTGGAATTTGAAACGGTAGGGAGGTGAGATGATGAAGCGCTTAAGCCTCCCCCCAGTATCTTCGTTTAGTAAGTTGTTGGGCAACAGGCACTCTGCATTTGGTAAATATGGGCAGTTCCGAGCACAGAGTGCAGGGGAGCAGGGAGGGGGGTTGTTGGGAGGGGATGTTTTCATTTGTTTGCCGTTATTTGGTTGGTTTCAACAGTACAGTCAGTAATTATTGTAGACGATATTACACCCTATTTTGCCGTCAATATGTGCACAGTGGAACAAGGATATTCAAATCTTAAGTTGGAAGGTCAACAGGCTTGGGGACAAAATTAAGCAATGTGTCATTTTGCAATATTTCAAGAGACTGGCACCAGACATTGTGCTACTCCAAGAAACTCATCTGGTCGGTAACACATGCAGGGCAATGCATAGGTGGGGTTACTCGATGGTCGCACACACAGGTTTCACGACTAACTCTAGGGGTGTGGCATCATGCAAAAAAGATAATTTCCCCTGTCGCTCATGTCCACGTGGACTGATGACCGGGGCAGGTATGTCGGGAACACAGGCACATGTGAAGGTCGAACCATCACATTCTTGTCCATATATGCACCGCCAGGCCTACAATCCACAACGTTTACCGATCTAAGCGCCATACTACTAGCATTGCCAGCTGGTGCTTGGTGGAGCTGGCTCATTGGACAGGCCCCCCCT
This sequence comes from Triturus cristatus, assembly GCF_964204655.1. NCBI lineage: Eukaryota > Metazoa > Chordata > Amphibia > Caudata > Salamandridae > Triturus > Triturus cristatus. The sequence goes on along the minus strand of NC_140587.1, from coordinate 476,006,573 downwards.
TCGTGCACTGCCTCACTCTTCACACTCTTTCTCCAGCTTCCTGGAGGCCATGGGGCTTGTGGATGGGTGGAGAACATACAACCCGGACAAAATCCGACACACCTTTCATTCCGGGGCACATAATAGCCTCTCCCGCCTGGATTACATAATAGTTCCCGCCCCACAGGTCACGAATATTCACGAGATCAGACATCTAGCCAGGGGCATTTCTGACCACTCACCACTATGGGTTCACATAGTTCTGGATTGAACACAAGTGGGAAGAGTTGCCCCCATCAACCCGTGGTACCTAAGAAACCCAAAAATACGCAAAGACCTAGTCAAGTCCATACACAACTACTTTTTGGAAAACATAGATTCCGTGAACTCACCATAAACTCTGTGGGAGGCCTTTAAAACGGTTCTCCGAGGTCAGGCCCTCTCCTTGATAGTGGGATTCAAAAAGACAAACTCAAAGACATCTCTGACGCAGACCAAGAGGTGTATCGTCTTGAACAGGACATGGGTTCAGATATCACACCTCAAACCCTTCTCACACTCCGTCTCTGCCAAGACAAGTACAGGGCATTAGTGAGTGACCAGGCCAAGACACTGGGGCAGGACAGGATGGGTCGGAATTATGACTGGGGGGACAAGACTGGTAAGCTGATCGCTTGGCTTGATAAAAAGGAGTATGCTAGCAGACTTGTCCCAGAGGTTAAAGACGCTGACATGTCCCCCATACCAGACCCCCAAGACATAGTCAATCATTTTTCAGATCATTTCCGCACTGTATACGCTTCAGAGGCACCGCACACCGAAGGCGAATCCTCAGACATCCTCCGGGACATCTCCCTCCCCACACTCTCAGGCGAGGACCGAGCATTCATGGACAGCGACCTCTCCATTGACGAAATAGCGCTCGCGATACGAGCGCTACATCCTGGCAAGGCCCTGGGACCAAACGGCATCCCTATAGAACTCTACAAGCTCCGACCAGATAAACTGGCCCCGCATTTAAAGGTTTTGTACGAAGAAAGCCTTGAAATAGGGTTGCTGCCTAAGAACCAGAGAATCTCAACTATTGTCACAATCCATAAGGAAGGGAAAACCAAGACAGACTGTGCCTCCTATCGCCCTATTTCACTGTTGAATGCACAACCCAAAATCCTTGCTAAATTACTCGCTAATAGATTGATCAAAGTCATAGGGGATCTAGTACACCCTGACCAATCAGGATTCATGCCACGTAGGAATACTGCGTTAAACCTGCGCAGGGTCCACGGGGTTCTGGGTAGGGCACCTACCATACGAGAACAGGTGATCATAGTTTCCCTGGATGCCACAATGGCTTTCGATACATTGAGTGGCCTTACCTAATTGCCGTACTCACAAAGTTGGGATTTGGGCCAGGATTTATTCAATGGGTGCGTTTGCTATATTGCGAACCTATGGATCAAGTAGTCGTAAAAAATCGGAGGCCTTCACACTCAGCCGAGGGACCAGACAGGGATGTCCCCTGTCCCCCTTACTGTTCGCACTGGCCCTGGAACCCCTTGCAGCATGGATCCAGAGAGACCCAGTCATTCGTGGAATGCGATGGTCCCCGGACTGGGGGGACAGTATTTCTTTATATGCTGACGATGTCCTACTCTATCTCACATCCCCCAAGAAATCCCTTATCACTGTTTTCGACATCCTAGCCATTTTTGGCAGATATTCCGGGTTTGGTATCAAGTGGCAGAAATCTCTCCTGTGGGGGTCCTCCTCCGCTATCGCCAAATTGCCTGATACAAATAGTCACGGAGAGGTTTCATATACCTGAGAATATTCGTCTCTCTCGATCACTCACTCCGATATGCCCGTAACCTCGTCCCCCCATTGCAAAGGCTTAGACGACACATCACGAACTGGAAGTCACTCCCACTTTCCCTGTTGGGCAAGGCGGCCCTTTTTAAAATTATGTCCTTACCCCGTTTCTTGTATGCATTACAAAACTCGGCTGACCCTGTCCCAAACCTGTACTTCAAAGAAATAGAAGGGCTCCAACGGGAACTTCTATGGGATGGGAAATCACGTATCACCCTACACAAACTCACGCTTAACTGGTATGATGGAGGGATCGGATTGCCGGATATTAAAAAATACTACTGGGCTGCACACCTTGCAGCCATAAATCATGGTACCTACGGCCGCTTTGACGACCCGAGGTTCATCGCATATCAAAGATCTCTGGGATGCAGGTGACGTGAAACCCTTTGACGCTCTCCAGCGCCAATATGAGTTGGCAGATTCAGAACAATTCCAATATCTGCAGGTCCGACATGCGATGCGATCAGTCTTGCCCTGAGACTCCTCCCTTCCCGACTCATCCCCACTAGAGGACAGAATACTAGATGGACATTTGCCTGAGAAAACCATTTCCCTCATATATAGAAACCTCATAAACAATATGGAGGATCCTTTGCACCCACTGTGGGGAAAATGGGTAAGAGATGGTATCGAAATTGATAACGAAGATTGGCAGTTGGCGGTCTCCTCCCCCAAAACTGTCACAATCCCAGCACGTCGCCGTTTAGTTCAACTGAAGATACTGCACAGAATCTACATTACGGGTCTCCAATTGCTACACATGGGAGGGCCAACTGATGGGTCTTGCAGGCGGGGATGTAACCAACTGGGCACGTTCATGCACATAATATGGCACTGTGAACCTATCCAAGAACATTGGCAGAAGATACACAAGGTGATGGGTGAAGCTTTGGGGGTTCTTCTTCGCCCGGAGGCACATAGATGCCTCCTTAATATCTGGGAGCCTACTGACCTCACCACTCACACTACACAATGGGTCACACATGGTCTCATGGTTACCAAAAGGAACATTGCTCAGCTCTGTGGAGCCTCACATGCACCTAAAGTCACAGACTGGAAGAAAGATCTCGACTGGTGTATGTTTAGGGAAAAGACGGTGTACATGGCCCGTGGCTGCTCCCGGAAATGGTCCAAGATCTGGGACCCCTGGCATGTCTATCGTGGTAATATTTGTGTTCCACCCCATAATATTGATTGCGAGGATGCCCCTTCTCCGTGATCTCCAATGAATTATCCTACTGTATCTCTATAGGTAATTATCTCCACTGTAACTTCAATTGTCACGTTTGCTGTACTGTTTTTTATGTCGATTTTTGTTAATAAAAAGATATTTTTAAAAAAAAGACTGATATCCTGAAACTGGTCATTTTGCCCAAGGTCTGTAACCTTAGGCTGAACAAGAGTCAGGGGTTAGTTCTTCCTCCCCCTTGCCTCTCCATCTGCATTTATGTACAATCCATTTGGGAGTGGTACCTCCAGAAAACTGAACTGTCAGGGCACCTGTAGTGGGCACCCCTCCCAGTTCTACAGACACTGGGCCAACTCATTTCCCAGGATGGAGTCTATGGGCATCGGGGGACTAATTATTTGCCTCCTTTGCACCCCCACCACACTTTAGGGATACCAGGGCCATAGAGCAGTGGGTCATTTCTTTGGACAGACAGAGTCCCCCTGCTTGTGTTCTAGTTGAAAACAATCAAAGCAGCAGGGTTGAAGATGGGGCGCCCTGGGCTACTGCCCACCAGAACCTCCCTCTTTCTTCTATGAAGGGACATGGGAACCCTTTTCTTCCCCCTTACTTTGAGACTTTTCTGGGTCTCTCTGGACCACCCCGTCACTCCGTTGGGGATAACCTGAGCCACCCTTCTTGGAGTCACCCCCAGGTTCCTTCTTGGACACTCTGGTGCAGACCTGTATGTCCACTCCTCAGCAAGCTTCCTCAGGTAACTCAACTTGCCATCAACCAGGTGTTGGTGCAGCACTATAAAACAAATATCCAGCATTTGCTCCCTCAAAATGAGGTTGCATAGCCCAGTAAAATTGCCTACCTTGCTGCCCCTCACCCAGCCCTTCCGTGCCTTGCTGGAATAGTCAAGGAAGTCTACCCATGTCTGTGAGCGATCTTGTGGCTGTCCCTAAACCTCTGCCTATATTGCTCAGGAGTCAGACCAAATTTACTGACTAAAATGGCTTCATTGCAGTGTAGTGTGTCTGTTCCTCTACCCCCAGTCTTAACAGTGTGTCCCACTCTACTGATGCATGTACTTCCACAAGCTACCCCCCAGGACTCCTCCGTGACCTTGGGTATCCTTAAGGCCACTTCATATGCTGCAAACCACCTATCTATGTCATATCCCACCACATAACTTGGCCACAAGTCCTTTGGTATGCGGACCCTTAACAGTGTTAGGTACGCTACAACAATTACTGCTGGACTCCACTTGCTTGGCTGTAATGTACAGCTCTCTGAGGGTTAGCTCATGGGCCATCTTCCTCTCCTTAGTGGCGAGCCTTCCTTTCTCTAGAGCTTGCTCCTTCTTCAATTTTGCAAGCTCCAGTTTAAATTTCCCCTCCTTTGTCCTATCCTCCAGCTCCTCTGGGGACAAGATCCTGCATGATACACTGCTCCAAGCACTGGCTGTAACCACTGCTACCGGTAGGATGTTGGCCACCTGTCCCACAGGCAGTCCCAGACTCTCAAGTGAGCCCTGGTCCTGCTCTTCATCATCCAATTCCTCATCATTCTCCTCTGGCATTACAATTACTCCATCATGAGCTTCTGCCCAGGACCTCAGCACCTATTGCAGCTCCATCTTTTTGGTGAAGACCTTAGTAGAAAGCTCAAGCCCTTTGCAGAAATCCTTGAGCTGGGCCACAGTGTAAGCTGATCAGCTCAAAATCAATTTTTGCAGGTGCAGGTATCACCCCTCCAGTCAGAGACATGATTTTGGGAAAAAATTAAAAATTACAATCAGGAAGAATTGAAAAGGGGTACAGTTACATACACCTCCATAAGCAGCTTTTACGCAATAGAACCCCTACCATACTATCTAGCGCCACCAAATGAAATGCAAGTAAACCGAATTACCCTACAGGGGAAGACAAGTAAAGAACACATAATACTTGTAAACCTCTATCTGCACCCACGCGATAAAAACAAAGGGAGTCAACAACTAAAGGAGGAGTTGGTGAAAATAATAACAGAAGAGAAGACAAATAATTGGATAATCACAGGAGATTTCAACTTAAACATGCTGAGGAGACGAGCTAATGATATCAACTTAGAGGAGGATCCATTTGCTTGGGAGGAAATGCCCCAAGACATTAGTACAGACGGAAGACTCACAAACATCACGAAAAAACTATTTTCGTTCTTAGAGCAACTGGGCGTACGTGCATTAAACGGCAGATTCCCGGGAGATCGCCCGCAAACAGCAACATTTAATAACACTGTAACAAGGTCAACAATTGACTACACATTCTGCTCTCGCTGCATGTTCACAAAAGTAAAAAACTATTGCATTGGGAGCGAAGATTTTAGTGACCATTTACCCCAGGAAATCACGGTAGAAGAGCCATCATTATATAAACTGCCCCCAGCAAATACATTCTGCTCAGAATATACCAACGAGAGAAGAGTAAAATGCAGCACCAACGATCCTGAAGGACTACTCTCTCGAGCAAAACAACTCTTGGAAGCAGGGAAAGCAGCTATCCTCGTCACAATTGGAGGCTGGGAGGCATTCACAAACGCCCTACGTAACAGCTATGGAGATATAAAGGGCAACTCTCTAAACGGGAGAATAAAGTATCAGCAAAATCCACGGCCAGGCTCCAATATACGGAATAACACCAAATTAAAAAAGCTAAAAACACGGATAAACCTCACACTGCGGAGGCTGAAGAAAGATCCGTCGGCATTGCAAGAGCTGAGGCAGTTAAAAGCTACTCACAAAAAACGTATCTGGTAAAACAAAAAGGAAGCCGAAGAAACTCTTTGGGCCAGACTCCTGTACGATTTCAAGAACAACAATAGCGCACAATTTTGGAAGAAAATTAATGCCCTATCTAACCCTCAAGGTCAGCGCATCAGCTCCAATGTCACAGAAGAAGCATGGATAACTTACCTTGAACCTCTCTTTAACAAAGATCAGACCCCCCAATTTGGCCTAAATACTCCTTCGCCCAGTATGGAAATTCAACCGCTCCAGCTGAATTTGAATGCAGAAAATGGACAGAATTTTACAATTACAATCACAAATACACAAGTTCACAAAAGAATCTTGAAAGGTAGACACGAAGGAGCTCCTGGCCCAAATGGGATTCCGCCCATATTATTCAAACAAGACCCTGAATTTTGGGCTACAGCCCTAAAACTGGCCTTTGACAGAATCCTGCAGACGTCAATATTACCATCATCGTGGAGAGGCTCAATAATCTCTCCCATTTACAAAAAAGGCAACAGGAACGATCCAAAGCGCTATCGATTGGTAGCTCTTTTGGACAACTTTTTCACTAACATATGGATGGCTCGATTTGAAAGTGCATTAACATAAAATAGTCCCATTAAAATTACATCTCAATAAAATTAATCCATCACTTATATACATTAGATAAAATCCATACAAAAAACAATTTAAAATCAAGGGCTCACTGATACACAAGGATTTTTTTTTACATGGATAAAAATGGCCACATTCTAACACACAGAGGGTTTGTTTAGTGCAATCAAGTATTTCATAGCAGTTTTAAATGATCTAATGTTATGTCCAACAAAGATGGGTTTTAGATAAAAACTCTTAAAATCCTGATAAAATTTACAAAATAATAAAAAGTGCATCATGCTTTGCTTACTTTGTCCATCACATGGACATGGGATCGGAACAGGAGGACACGTCTTCCTGATTGGGAAAGTCACTAAGTGATGCACAATACCACATCTCAGTGTTACTAAAATAAAACGGTGTTGCGTACTTGTTACACCAGATAGATAGTTATGACCACCCTCCTCTATCTCATATATGACTCATTTTTGTCATTTTTGCTCTCATATGTTAGTGCATTAAATGTTTTTCTGCACTTGCCAGGTCATGCAAACTTTTGCACAAGGGAATCGACGCGATCACAAAATTCTGGGTGCAGAGGTGCTAAGGCACCTGCCTTACATGCTGTAGTGTGTGTTTTCTTTAAATTCAATAAGATGGATTTATTTTAGAGTGACAAATGGTACAAACCCTAACACTACATCTTCTCAAATATGTTTGCAACATTTCTGTTAAATTTCGTCAGCTTTGAAATGAATGTAGCGGACAGAACGTTTTTTTCAAATATGAGAGCATTAAAGGGGCTTAGGGTGTGTCAGCAGGAATGATCCCCCTGTTGTTAGCTTTCATAAGCACGATGCCCTGCAGCTGCCTACTGTCTGGCTGCCAGGGCCACCACATTTCTCCTATCACCCACTGCCAGAAATGTCAGATTGGAACTTCCAGCAGCAGGGAATAAGCTGATTACCCACTGGCAATCTTCATTATCCTTCCTTTCCCTAGTACCTACAATTTGAGACATGTCAATCACAACAGAGGCACCACAAGACCTAGCCAAACCAACAAACTCCTCCCATAGAAGCCTCCCAAAACCTCCATTATGCCAATATTAATGTCTCTATCTCCACAATCAAAAGGTAGTGTCCCCAAGCACCAGTGGTCAAGGTTGCGAACAGGAGCTGGAGGGTGATTTGTGTAGGTACTGAGACAAGGAAGGGAAGTTGGAGCAATGAGGATTACTAGCAGGTAATTTGCAAATTATCTCCTCAAATCTACTATTTCACATTCCTCACAATATAAGAATATACCAGAGCAGTATAAATCTGTTCACAAAATACACTAACTCTTAATAATTAAACACGTATATTTATTTGCACAGTCTTATTACAGAATGATATAGTCGAAAATACAGCTGTAACGACCATATTTGCACAATCTAATTCTCTCTAATCTCCTACATCCTGTCGATAGTGAGAACTAAATGAGTCAGGAGTTGCCAAGTAGCTGCTCGACAGATGTCCTGGACAGAAGCCCTGCCCCCAGCCTCCGTCCACGGGGCTGCCATTACTCCTAGATCAACTATCTACTGGACTAGAAAATATAACAACCTGAACTTCAAAAGCCACAGCAATTGTACTTTTAATCCAGTAGAATAAAGAAGGAAAGGAAGCCTTGTTTCCTTTTGATTTTTTTTCAAAATTGCGCATTTGAACTGCTCTAGTTATATCCAGGAGATGCACATTTTCCTCTTCATTCCAGGATGCATTAGGAACAAGCATTTGCAATGCAATAGGTCTCGCATTATTAAAGTTTGAGCTATTGGTGTTGCATTATTTAGCAATGCCAATAGCTCAAACTTTAATAATGCGAGACCTATTGCATTGCAAATGCTTGTTAATCCAAGCGCCCTTAATTACATTGACCACGCCCCTTTGAGAGACCCCCCAGTTTTTTCATCCCATTTAAAGCCCTGGCTGTGGACTTAAACAAGAAGCAGTGTCACTCGAAAACAAACAAAGAAAATTCAGGCTATGGACTTAAACAAGAAGCAGGGTCACTCGAAAACAAACGAAGAAAATTCAGCAAGAAAATAAATGGAAAGAAAGATCGAAAACGAAAGCAACGTTATCTCAACCACCCAGAAATAAGTGAAAGAATGTTAATTGCTCTTTAGTGCTGTTCCTTAGTCGCACGATGTAAACACAGATCAGACCACAACAATCGTGTGATGATCAGGAGTCTTCCCACCCACCCAGCCAAGTAAAAACAAAACCGAAAGTTCTAAATAAAGACAAGATTTATGAGCCCATGTGCCGGGATCTGACTGGGGCTGTTAAGCCCTGGAGAAAAACAAGCCCGGTGAAGCGTGGCGCGCGCGCGCTTGGGGGCGGGGGAGCGGACCCTTTGAAGTGCTCCCAAAAGGCGGATTGCATGGCGGCACGATGCGCGTGATTGTGCGAGTGCCCAGCAATGCAATCCGCTTTTTGGGAGCACTTTTCAAACCCGCTTTCTATAGTCTCGCTTTGCGATCGCTTACGCGATAGCAAGATCGAGACCTAAAAAGGGAGGGTAGCATCATTTCCTGCTCATTATGAAAGGATGACGCTACTTTAGGAATGAAACTAGGTCCTAAATATAGAACATTTCTGTCTGGAAAAACAGGCAAATAAGGGGCTTCCATTGACTAAGTCAGTTCTCCAAGCCTGTGAGGTGATGTAATGCCTACTAAAAAGGTCTTTAAAGTCAAAGGTATAAGGTCCACTTGCCCTAAAGGTTTAAACGATGGAAGTTGAAGGGCTTTAAGCACTAAGGGCAAGTCCCGGGATGATACCACCTATTTAAAAGAAGACTCCTAAAAGATGGGAGCCAAACTCAGTCATATCAAAACACGTCTCCTAGGGGCGCAAACAGCTTTAACTGCTGCTCGCTGAACTCTAAAGGGTAGACACTGCTAGGCCTAAAGGAAACCCACCCACGAGGAACTGCAATGCTCAATGGGACTCACAAGTACATTGATTTAAAGAGCGAGCCTAGCGTAGAGAATGTCAAAAATATCCAGTGTTCATTATAAAACCTACAAGTAGGACGCCAGCAAGATTTCTAAGCTGAGTGTGCCAAAAAATGGAAACGCTTCTGTTTTGGCGATCCTCTTTTCAGCCTCCAAACAGTAAGATTAGGCCTGTGACATGACAGAAGAGACAGGAGCAGACTCAGTAATAAACAATAATCCACTCTGGGGACTGAGGTACAAGTCTCAGAGGGGTAAACTAAACAACCATGGCCAAAAGAGAATCACTTTTAAAAAAAAATTCTCAGACATTTTAGGAATATGGCTATCATAGAAAAAGAAATATACGGGATAAAGTAGCCACGCTCTGCGACAACCCTGCCTGATAATTACTGTGCTGTGAAGACCTGTGGGTGCCCCATGGTGAATTGACCCCCGGTGCACACGAAGAGTGCACGAAGAATCACAGGGCCTGGTGCAGTTGAAGATCTTGCTGTTCCACACCTGACCATCGCTTTCCCCCCGAGGCTGCTCTGGACTAATAAAACTACCCTCGTTGAGCTCAACCTGCCGTATAAATTAGCCAACACCCTGAAGACTGGTGGAGAGTGTCTCTTGCTTCCCCACCCCTTACCCCCTCTCCGTCAGCAGTACTCCGAGAAGGTACGGCCTGAATCCAGTCGTAGCACTATCATTCGCGTAGTCGGACCTGAGCGCCTGTACGGACCTCACTATGTCTGGCACGAAGGGCGTAAAGTCAACCCAGCAGAGTAGGCTGGACCGCTACACTTGCCCGAAAGTGGACTTACCCGAGCGTAAGGTGGCAGGGGACAAACAGCAAGGAGGGGCGGAACATTACTCTTCAGACGTCACACTCAAAGACGTAATGAAGGCCATAAATGGGGTGCGCACCTCCATGGAGCAGCAGATGGATACTCTTTCTTCGGAAATGATGCTTATCAGAGCTGACCTTACCAAACACAGGGAAAAAGTTAAACAACTGGAACTTACCACGACCAGCCTTGTGGAAGATACATCGCAGTTGCAGACTGAAATTCGTGAACTACAAGTGTTCCGTAAGTTCACGGAAGACAAGCTGGATGACTATGAGGGGCACACAAGGTGCAATAATGTACGCATCCTTGGGGTGCCGGAGAAAACGGAAGGACCCGCCACAGACTTATTTGTGGAAACCATAATCACTACACATCTGCAACCAAAGGGCCTGTCCAACCTGTTTGTGATTGAAAGAGCTCACAGGGTGCCCGGGAGTCTCCCCAGACCTGGCCCCCCCCACCTGATACTGGCCAGATTGCTAAATTACAGGGACAGGGACGTAATCCTACAAGCCGCCAGAGTCGCCCCTCCAATCAAACTAGACAACTCGGAAATCACTTTCTTTCCTGCTCAAGTTGTGCAAAGACAACGACGCTCATTTCTAGACGTCAAAAGAAGACTACACGACAAGGGCCTCAAATACGCCATGCTTTTCCTGGCTCATCTTCGAGTTGAGGCTGAGGGAAAGACTTGATTCTTTGATCTACCAGAGGCTGCATTCGACTGGCTGGACGGGTGAAGGACATCGGCAGAGGGGGGCTCCAGTGACCTTTGAGGCTGACAGCCAGACTCATCAGTAAGACTCCAAGTGGCTCCTAACGACCTGCGTACCCTGTGGTTTGATTGTCACTGGCAGGTTAATGGTGCATGTAAAATTAGTCTACAGTATTGCGCACTAGCGTACTTTGAAGTAAAATGCATAATGTAATTTTGGCCCATATGGGCCCGGAGCACCTGGAATTTGAAACGGTAGGGAGGTGAGATGATGAAGCGCTTAAGCCTCCCCCCAGTATCTTCGTTTAGTAAGTTGTTGGGCAACAGGCACTCTGCATTTGGTAAATATGGGCAGTTCCGAGCCCAGAGTGCAGGGGAGCAGGGAGGGGGGTTGTTGGGAGGGGATGTTTTCATTTGTTTGCCGTTATTTGGTTGGTTTCAACAGTACAGTCAGTAATTATTGTAGACGATATTACACCCTATTTTGCCGTCAATATGTGCACAGTGGAACAAGGATATTCAAATCTTAAGTTGGAAGGTCAACAGGCTTGGGGACAAAATTAAGCAATGTGTCATTTTGCAATATATCAAGAGACTGGCACCAGACATTGTGCTACTCCAAGAAACTCATCTGGTCGGTAACACATGCAGGGCAATGCGTAGGTGGGGTTACTCGATGGTCGCACACACAGGTTTCACGACTAACTCTAGGGGTGTGGCATCATGCAAAAAAGATAATTTCCCCTGTCGCTCATGTCCACGTGGACTGATGACCGGGGCAGGTATGTCGGGAACAAAGGCACATGTGAAGGTCGAACCATCACATTCTTGTCCATATATGCACCGCCAGGCCTACAATCCACAACGTTTACCGATCTAAGCGCCATACTACTAGCATTGCCAGCTGGTGCTTGGTGGAGCTGGCTCATTGGACAGGCACCCCCTTCGTACACTGCCTCACTATTCACACTCTTTCTCCAGCTTCCTGGAGGCCATGGGGCTTGTGGATGGGTGGAGAACATACAACCCGGACAAAATCCAACACACCTTTCATTCCGGGGCACATAATAGCCTCTCCCGCCTGGATTACATAATAGTTCCCGCCCCACAGGTCACGAATATTCACGAGATCAGACATCTAGCCAGGGGCATTTCTGACCACTCACCACTATGGGTTCACATAGTTCTGGATTGAACACAAGTGGGAAGAGTTGCCCCCATCAACCCGTGGTACCTAAGAAACCCAAAAATACGCAAAGACCTAGTCAAGTCCATACACAACTACTTTTTGGAAAACATAGATTCTGTGAACTCTCCATAAACTCTGTGGGAGGCCTTTAAAACGGTTCTCCGAGGTCAGGCCCTCTCCTTGATAGTGGGATTCAAAAAGACAAACTCAAAGACATCTCTGACGCAGACCAAGAGGTGTATCGTCTTGAACAGGACATGGGTTCAGATATCACACCTGAAACCCTTCACACACTCCGTCTCTGCCAAGACAAGTACAGGGCATTAGTGAGTGACCAAGCCAAGACACTGGGGCAGGACAGGATGGGTCGGAATTATGACTGGGGGGACAAGACTGGTAAGCTGATCGCTTTGCTTGATAAAAAGGAGTATGCTAGCAGACTTGTCCCAGAGGTTAAAGACGCTGACATGTCCCCCATACCAGACCCCCAAGACATAGTCAATCATTTTTCAGATCATTTCCGCACTGTATACGCTTCAGTGGCACCGCACACCGAAGGCGAATCCTCAGACATCCTCCGGGACATCTCCCTCCCCACACTCTCAGGCGAGGACCGAGCATTCATGGACAGCGACCTCTCCATTGACGAAATAGCGCTCGCGATACGAGCGCTACATCCTGGCAAGGCCCTGGGACCAAACGGCATCCCTATAGAACTCTACAAGCTCCGACCAGATAAACTGGCCCCGCATTTAAAGGTTTTGTACGAAGAAAGCCTTGAAATAGGGTTGCTGCCTAAGAACCAGAGAATCTCAACTATTGTCACAATCCATAAGGAAGGGAAAACCAAGACAGACTGTGCCTCCTATCGCCCTATTTCACTGTTGAATGCACAACCCAAAATCCTTGCTAAATTACTCGCTAATAGATTGATCAAAGTCATAGGGGATCTAGTACACCCTGACCAATCAGGATTCATGCCACGTAGGAATACTGCGTTAAACCTGCGCAGGGTCCACGGGGTTCTGGGTAGGGCACCTACCATACGAGAACAGGTGATCATAGTTTCCCTGGATGCCACAATGGCTTTCGATACATTGAGTGGCCTTACCTAATTGCCGTACTCACAAAGTTGGGATTTGGGCCAGGATTTATTCGATGGGTGCGTTTGCTATATTGCGAACCTATGGATCAAGTAGTCGTAAAAAATCGGAGGCCTTCACACTCAGCCGAGGGACCAGACAGGGATGTCCCCTGTCCCCCTTACTGTTCGCACTGGCCCTGGAACCCCTTGCAGCATGGATCCAGAGAGACCCAGTCATTCGTGGAATGCGATGGTCCCCGGACTGGGGGGACAGTATTTCTTTATATGCTGACGATGTCCTACTCTATCTCACATCCCCCAAGAAATCCCTTATCACTGTTTTCGACATCCTAGCCATTTTTGGCAGATATTCCGGGTTTGGTATCAAGTGGCAGAAATCTCTCCTGTGGGGGTCCTCCTCCGCTTTCGCCAAATTGCCTGATACAAATAGTCACGGAGAGGTTTCATATACCTGAGAATATTCGTCTCTCTCGATCACTCACTCCGATATGCCCGTAACCTCGTCCCCCCATTGCAAAGGCTTAGACGACACATCACGAACTGGAAGTCACTCCCACTTTCCCTGTTGGGCAAGGCGGCCCTTTTTAAAATTATGTCCTTACCCCATTTCTTGTATGCATTACAAAACTCGGCTGACCCTGTCCCAAACCTGTAATTCAAAGAAATAGAAGGGCTCCAACGGGAACTTCTATGGGATGGGAAATCACGTATCACCCTACACAAACTCACGCTTAACTGGTATGATGGAGGGATCGGATTGCCGGATATTAAAAAATACTACTGGGCTGCACACCTTGCAGCCATAAATCATGGTACCTACGGCCGCTTTGACGACCCGGGGTTCATCGCATATCAAAGATCTCTGGGATGCAGGTGACGTGAAACCCTTTGACGCTCTCCAGCACCAATATGAGTTGGCAGATTCAGAACAATTCCAATATCTGCAGGTCCGACATGCGATGCGATCAGTCTTGCCCTGAGACTCCTCCCTTCCCGACTCATCCCCACTAGAGGACAGAATACTAGATGGACATTTGCCTGAGAAAACCATTTCCCTCATATATAGAAACCTCATAAACAATATGGAGGATCCTTTGCACCCACTGTGGGGAAAATGGGTAAGAGATGGTATCGAAATTGATAACGAAGATTGGCAGTTGGCGGTCTCCTCCCCAAAACTGTCACAATCCCAGCACGTCGCCGTTTAGTTCAACTGAAGATACTGCACAGAATCTACATTACGGGTCTCCAATTGCTACACATGTGAGGGCCAACTGATGGGTCTTGCAGGCGGGGATGTAACCAACTGGGCACATTCATGCACATAATATGGCACTGTGAACCTATCCAAGAACATTGGCAGAAGATACACAAGGTGATGGGTGAAGCTTTGGGGGTTCTTCTTCGCCCGGAGGCACATAGATGCCTCCTTAATATCTGGGAGCCTACTGACCTCACCACTCACACTACACAATGGGTCACACATGGTCTCATGGTTGCCAAAAGGAACATTGCTCAGCTCTGTGGAGCCTCACATGCACCTAAAGTCACAGACTGGAAGAAAGATCTCGACTGGTGTATGTTTAGGGAAAAGACGGTGTACATGGCCCGTGGCTGCTCCCGGAAATGGTCCAAGTTCTGGGACCCCTGGAATGTCTATCGTGGTAATATTTGTGTTCCACCCCATAATATTGATTGCGAGGATGCCCCTTCTCCGTGATCTCCAATGAATTATCCTACTGTATCTCTATAGGTAATTATCTCCACTGTAACTTCAATTGTCACGTTTGCTGTACTGTACTTTTATGTCGATTTTTGTTAATAAAAAGATATTTTTTAAAAAAAAGACTGATATCCTGAAACTGGTCATTTTGCCCAAGGTCTGTAACCTTAGGCTGAACAAGAGTCAGGGGTTAGTTCTTCCTCCCCCTTGCCTCTCCATCTGCATTTATGTACAATCCATTTGGGAGTGGTACCTCCAGAAAACTGAACTGTCAGGGCACCTGTAGTGGGCACCCCTCCCAGTTCTACAGACACTGGGCCAACTCATTTCCCAGGATGGAGTTTATGGGCATCGGGGGACTAATTATTTGCCTCCTTTGCACCCCCACCACACTTTAGGGATACCAGGGCCATAGAGCAGTGGGTCATTTCTTTGGACAGACAGAGTCCCCCTGCTTGTGTTCTAGTTGAAAACAATCAAAGCAGCAGGGTTGAAGATGGGGCGCCCAGGGCTACTGCCCACCAGAACCTCCCTCTTTCTTCTATGAAGGGACATGGGAACCCTTTTCTTCCCCCTTACTTTGAGACTTTTCTGGGTCTCCCTGGACCACCCCTTCACTCCGTTGGGGATAACCTGAGCCACCCTTCTTGGAGTCACCCCCAGGTTCCTTCTTGGACACTCTGGTGCAGACCTGTATGTCCACTCCTCAGCAAGCTTCCTCAGGTCACTCAACTTGCCATCAACCAGGTGTTGGTGCAGCACTATAAAACAAATATCCAGCATTTGCTCCCTCAAAATGAGGTTGCATAGCCCAGTAAAATTGCCTACCTTGCTGCCCCTCACCCAGCCCTTCCGTGCCTTGCTGGAATAGTCAAGGAAGTCTACCCATGTCTGTGAGCGATCTTGTGGCTGTCCCTAAACCTCTGCCTATATTGCTCAGGAGTCAGACCAAATTTACTGACTAAAATGGCTTCATTGCAGTGTAGTGTGTCTGTTCCTCTACCCCCAGTCTTAACAGTGTGTCCCACTCCACTGATGCATGTACTTCCACAAGCTACCCCCCAGGACTCCTCCGTGACCTTGGGTATCCTTAAGGCCACTTCATATGCTGCAAGCCACCTATCTATGTCATCTCCCACCACATAACTTGGCCACAAGTCCTTTGGTATGCGGACCCTTAACAGTGTTAGGTACGCTACAACAATTACTGCTGGACTCCACTTGCTTGGCTGTAATGTACAGCTCTCTGAGGGTTAGCTCATGGGCCATCTTCCTCTCCTTAGTGGCGAGCCTTCCTTTCTCTAGAGCTTGCTCCTTCTTCAATTTTGCAAGCTCCAGTTTAAATTTCCCCTCCTTTGTCCTATCCTCCAGCTCCTCTGGGGACAAGATCCTGCATGATACACTGCTCCAAGCACTGGCTGTAACCACTGCTACCGGTAGGATGTTGGCCACCTGTCCCACAGGCAGTCCCAGACTCTCAAGTGAGCCCTGGTCCTGCTCCTCATCATCCAATTCCTCATCATTCAACTCTGGCATTACAATTACTCCATCATGAGCTTCTGCCCAGGACCTCAGCACCTATTGCAGCTCCATCTTTTTGGTGAAGACCTTAGTAGAAAGCTCAAGCCCTTTGCAGAAATCCTTGAGCTGGGCCACAGTGTAAGCTGATCAGCTCAAAATCAATTTTTGCAGGTGCAGGTATCACCCCTCCAGTCAGAGACATGATTTTGGGAAAAAATTAAAAATTACAATCAGGAAGAATTGAAAAGGGGTACTGTTACATACACCTCCATAAGCAGCTTTTACGCAATAGAACCCCTACCATACTATCTAGCGCCACCAAATGAAATGCAAGTAAACCGAATTACCCTACAGGGGAAGACAAGTAAAGAATACATAATACTTGTAAACCTCTATCTGCACCCACGCGATAAAAACAAAGGGAGTCAACAACTAAAGGAGGAGTTGGTGAAAATAATAACAGAAGAGAAGACAAATAATTGGATAATCACAGGAGATTTCAACTTAAACATGCTGAGGAGACGAGCTAATGATATCAACTTAGAGGAGGATCCAGTTGCTTGGGAGGAAATGCCCCAAGACATTAGTACAGACGGAAGACTCACAAACATCACGAAAAAACTATTTTCGTTCTTAGAGCAACTGGGCGTACGTGCATTAAACGGCAGATTCCCGGGAGATCGCCCGCAAACAGCAACATTTAATAACACTGTAACAAGGTCAACAATTGACTACACATTCTGCTCTCGCTGCATGTTCACAAAAGTAAAAAACTATTGCATTGGGAGCGAAGATTTTAGTGACCATTTACCCCAGGAAATCACGGTAGAAGAGCCATCATTATATAAACTGCCCCCAGCAAATACATTCTGCTCAGAATATACCAACGAGAGAAGAGTAAAATGCAGCACCAACGATCCTGAAGGACTACTCTCTCGAGCAAAACAACTCTTGGAAGCAGGGAAAGCAGCTATCCTCGTCACAATTGGAGGCTGGGAGGCATTCACAAACGCCCTACGTAACAGCTATGGAGATATAAAGGGCAACTCTCTAAACGGGAGAATAAAGTATCAGCAAAATCCACGGCCAGGCTCCAATATACGGAATAACACCAAATTAAAAAAGCTAAAAACACGGATAAACCTCACACTGCGGAGGCTGAAGAAAGATCCGTCGGCATTGCAAGAGCTGAGGCAGTTAAAAGCTACTCACAAAAAACGTATCTGGTAAAACAAAAAGGAAGCCGAAGAAACTCTTTGGGCCAGACTCCTGTACGATTTCAAGAACAACAATAGCGCACAATTTTGGAAGAAAATTAATGCCCTATCTAACCCTCAAGGTCAGCGCATCAGCTCCAATGTCACAGAAGAAGCATGGATAACTTACCTTGAACCTCTCTTTAACAAAGATCAGACCCCCCAATTTGGCCTAAATACTCCTTCGCCCAGTATGGAAATTCAACCGCTCCAGCTGAATTTGAATGCAGAAAATGGACAGAATTTTACAATTACAATCACAAATACACAAGTTCACAAAAGAATCTTGAAAGGTAGACGCGAAGGAGCTCCTGGCCCAAATGGGATTCCGCCCATATTATTCAAACAAGACCCTGAATTTTGGGCTACAGCCCTAAAACCGGCCTTTGACAGAATCCTGCAGACGTCAATATTACCATCATCGTGGAGAGGCTCAATAATCTCTCCCATTTACAAAAAAGGCAACAGGAACGATCCAAAGCGCTATCGATTGGTAGCTCTTTTGGACAACTTTTTCACTAACATATGGATGGCTCGATTTGAAAGTGCATTAACATAAAATAGTCCCATTAAAAATACATCTCAATAAAATAAATCCATCACTTATATACATTAGATAAAATCCATACAAAAAACAATTTAAAATCAAGGGCTCACTGATACACAAGGATTTTTTTTTACATGGATAAAAATGGCCACATTCTAACACACAGAGGGTTTGTTTAGTGCAATCAAGTATTTCATAGCAGTTTTAAATGATCTAATGTTATGTCCAACAAAGATGGGTTTTAGATAAAAACTCTTAAAATTCTGATAAAATTTACAAAATAATAAAAAGTGCATCATGCTTTGCTTACTTTGTCCATCACATGGACATGGGATCGGAACAGGAGGACACGTCTTCCTGATTGGGAAAGTCACTAAGTGATGCACAATACCACATCTCAGTGTTACTAAAATAAAACGGTGTTGCGTACTTGTTACACCAGATAGATAGTTATGACCACCCTCCTCTATCTCATATATGACTCATTTTTGTCATTTTTGCTCTCATATGTTAGTGCATTAAATGTTTTTCTGCACTTGCCAGGTCATGCAAACTTTTGCACAAGGGAATCGACGCGATCACAAAATTCTGGGTGCAGAGGTGCTAAGGCACCTGCCTTACATGCTGTAGTGTGTGTTTTCTTTAAATTCAATAAGATGGATTTATTTTAGAGTGACAAATGGTACAAACCCTAACACTACATCTTCTCAAATATGTTTGCAACATTTCTGTTAAATTTCGTCAGCTTTGAAATGAATGTAGCGGACAGAACGTTTTTTTCAAATATGAGAGCATTAAAGGGGCTTAGGGTGTGTCAGCAGGAATGATCCCCCTGTTGTTAGCTTTCATAAGTACGATGCCCTGCAGCTGCCTACTGTCTGGCTGCCAGGGCCACCACATTTCTCCTATCACCCACTGCCAGAAATGTCAGATTGGAACTTCCAGCAGCAGGGAATACGCTGATTACCCACTGGCAATCTTCATTATCCTTCCTTTCCCTAGTACCTACAATTTGAGACATGTCAATCACAACAGAGGCACCACAAGACCTAGCCAAACCAACAAACTCCTCCCATAGAAGCCTCCCAAAACCTCCATTATGCCAATATTAATGTCTCTATCTCCACAATCAAAAGGTAGTGTCCCCAAGCACCAGTGGTCAAGGTTGCGAACAGGAGCTGGAGGGTGATTTGTGTAGGTACTGAGACAAGGAAGGGAAGTTGGAGCAATGAGGATTACTAGCAGGTAATTTGCAAATTATCTCCTCAAATCTACTATTTCACATTCCTCACAATATAAGAATATACCAGAGCAGTATAAATCTGTTCACAAAATACACTAACTCTTAATAATTAAACACGTATATTTATTTGCACAGTCTTATTACAGAATGATATAGTCGAAAATACAGCTGTAACGACCATATTTGCACAATCTAATTCTCTCTAATCTACATCCTGTCGATAGTGAGAACTAAATGAGTCAGGAGTTGCCAAGTAGCTGCTCGACAGATGTCCTGGACAGAAGCCCTGCCCCCAGCCTCCGTCCACGGGGCTGCCATTACTCCTAGATCAATTATCTACTGGACTAGAAAATATAACAACCTGAACTTCAAAAGCCAAAGCAATTGTACTTTTAATCCAGTAGAATAAAGAAGGAAAGGAAGCCTTGTTTCCTTTTGATTTTTTTTCAAAATTGCGCATTTGAACTGCTCTAGTTATATCCAGGAGATGCACATTTTCCTCTTCATTCCAGGATGCATTAGGAACAAGCATTTGCAATGCAATAGGTCTCGCATTATTAAAGTTTGAGCTATTGGTGTTGCATTATTTAGCAATGCCAATAGCTCAAACTTTAATAATGCGAGACCTATTGCATTGCAAATGCTTGTTAATCCAAGCGCCCTTAATTACATTGACCACGCCCCTTTGAGAGACCCCCCAGTTTTTTCATCCCATTTAAAGCCCTGGCTGTGGACTTAAACAAGAAGCAGTGTCACTCGAAAACAAACAAAGAAAATTCGGGCTATGGACTTAAACAAGAAGCAGGGTCACTCGAAAACAAACGAAGAAAATTCAGCAAGAAAATAAATGGAAAGAAAGATCGAAAACGAAAGCAACGTTATCTCAACCACCCAGAAATAAGTGAAAGAATGTTAATTGCTCTTTAGTGCTGTTCCTTAGTCGCACGATGTAAACACAGATCAGACCACAACAATCGTGTGATGATCAGGAGTCTTCCCACCCACCCAGCCAAGTAAAAACAAAACCGAAAGTTCTAAATAAAGACAAGATTTATGAGCCCATGTGCCGGGATCTGACTGGGGCTGTTAAGCCCTGGAGAAAAACAAGCCCGGCGAAGCGTGGCGCGCGCGCGCTTGGGGGCGGGGGAGCGGACCCTTTGAAGTGCTCCCAAAAGGCGGATTGCATGGCGGCACGATGCGCGTGATTGTGCGCGTGCCCAGCAATGCAATCCGCTTTTTGGGAGCACTTTTCAAACCCGCTTTCTATAGTCTCGCTTTGCGATCGCTTACGCGATAGCAAGGTCGAGACCTAAAAAGGGAGGTTAGCATCATTTCCTGCTCATTATGAAAGGATGACGCTACTTTAGGAATGAAACTAGGTCCTAAATATAGAACATTTCTGTCTGGAAAAACAGGCAAATAAGGGGCTTTCATTGACTAAGTCAGTTCTCCAAGCCTGTGAGGTGATGTAATGCCTACTAAAAAGGTCTTTAAAGTCAGAAGTATAAGGTCCACTTGCCCTAAAGGTTTAAACGATGGAAGTTGAAGGGCTTTAAGCACTAAGGGCAAGTCCCGGGATGATACCACCTATTTAAAAGAAGACTCCTAAAAGATGGGAGCCAAACTCAGTCATATCAAAACACGTCTCCTAGGGGCGCAAACAGCTTTAACTGCTGCTCGCTGAACTCTAAAGGGTAGACACTGCTAGGCCTAAAGGAAACCCACCCACGAGGAACTGCAATGCTCAATGGGACTCACAAGTACATCGATTTAAAGAGCAAGCCTAGCGTAGAGAATGTCAAAAATATCCAGTGTTCATTATAAAACCTACAAGTAGGACGCCAGCAAGATTTCTAAGCTGAGTGTGCCAAAAAATGGAAACGCTTCTGTTTTGGCGATCCTCTTTTCAGCCTCCAAACAGTAAGATTAGGCCTGTGACATGACAGAAGAGACAGGAGCAGACTCAGTAATAAACAATAATCCACTCTGGGGACTGAGGTACAAGTCTCAGAAGGGTAAACTAAACAACCATGGCCAAAAGAGAATCACTTTTAAAAAAAAATTCTCAGACATTTTAGGAATATGGCTATCATAGAAAAAGAAATATACGGGATAAAGTAGCCACGCTCTGCGACAACCCTGCCTGATAATTACTGTGCTGTGAAGACCTGTGGGTGCCCCATGGTGAATTGACCCCCGGTGCACACGAAGAGTGCACGAAGAATCACAGGGCCTGGTGCAGTTGAAGATCTTGCTGTTCCACACCTGACCATCGCTTTCCCCCCGAGGCTGCTCTGGACTAATAAAACTACCCTCGTTGAGCTCAACCTGCCGTATAAATTAGCCAACACCCTGAAGACTGGTGGAGAGTGTCTCTTGCTTCCCCACCCCTTACCCCCTCTCCGTCAGCAGTACTCCGAGAAGGTACGGCCTGAATCCAGTGGTAGCACTATCATTCGCGTAGTCGGAACTGAGCGCCTGTACGGACCTCACTATGTCTGGCACGAAGGGCGTAAAGTCAACCCAGCAGAGTAGGCTGGACCGCTACACTTGCCCGAAAGTGGACTTACCCGAGCGTAAGGTGGCAGGGGACAAACAGCAAGGAGGGGCGGAACATTACTCTTCAGACGTCACACTCAAAGACGTAATGAAGGCCATAAATGGGGTGCGCACCTCCATGGAGCAGCAGATGGATACTCTTTCTTCGGAAATGATGCTTATCAGAGCTGACCTTACCAAACACAGGGAAAAAGTTAAACAACTGGAACTTACCACGACCAGCCTTGTGGAAGATACATCGCAGTTGCAGACTGAAATTCGTGAACTACAAGTGTTCCGTAAGTTCACGGAAGACAAGCTGGATGACTATGAGGGGCACACAAGGTGCAATAATGTACGCATCCTTGGGGTGCCGGAGAAAACGGAAGGACCCGCCACAGACTTATTTGTGGAAACCATAATCACTACACATCTGCAACCAAAGGGCCTGTCCAACCTGTTTGTGATTGAAAGAGCTCACAGGGTGCCCGGGAGTCTCCCCAGACCTGGCCCCCCCCACCTGATACTGGCCAGATTGCTAAATTACAGGGACAGGGACGTAATCCTACAAGCCGCCAGAGTCGCCCCTCCAATCAAACTAGACAACTCGGAAATCACTTTCTTTCCTGACTTTACTCAAGTTGTGCAAAGACAACGACGCTCATTTCTAGACGTCAAAAGAAGACTACGCGACAAGGGCCTCAAATACGCCATGCTTTTCCTGGCTCATCTTCGAGTTGAGGCTGAGGGAAAGACTTGATTCTTTGATCTACCAGAGGCTGCATTCAACTGGCTGGACGGGTGAAGGACATCGGCAGAGGGGGGCTCCAGTGACCTTTGAGGCTGACAGCCAGACTCATCAGTAAGACTCCAAGTGGCTCCTAACGACCTGCGTACCCTGTGGTTTGATTGTCACTGGCAGGTTAATGGTGCATGTAAAATTAGTCTACAGTATTGCGCACTAGCGTACTTTGAAGTAAAATGCATAATGTAATTTTGGCCCATATGGGCCCGGAGCACCTGGAATTTGAAACGGTAGGGAGGTGAGATGATGAAGCGCTTAAGCCTCCCCCCAGTATCTTCGTTTAGTAAGTTGTTGGGCAACAGGCACTCTGCATTTGGTAAATATGGGCAGTTCCGAGCCCAGAGTGCAGGGGAGCAGGGAGGGGGGTTGTTGGGAGGGGATGTTTTCATTTGTTTGCTGTTATTTGGTTGGTTTCAACAGTACAGTCAGTAAT
This sequence comes from Triturus cristatus, assembly GCF_964204655.1. Lineage (NCBI taxonomy): Eukaryota > Metazoa > Chordata > Amphibia > Caudata > Salamandridae > Triturus > Triturus cristatus. Next base: position 475,983,260 of record NC_140587.1, on the reverse strand, counting down.
TATTGTAGACGATATTACACCCTATTTTGCCGTCAATATGTGCACAGTGGAACAAGGATATTCAAATCTTAAGTTGGAAGGTCAACAGGCTTGGGGACAAAATTAAGCAATGTGTCATTTTGCAATATATCAAGAGACTGGCACCAGACATTGTGCTACTCCAAGAAACTCATCTGGTCGGTAACACATGCAGGGCAATGCGTAGGTGGGGTTACTCGATGGTCGCACACACAGGTTTCACGACTAACTCTAGGTGTGTGGCATCATGCAAAAAAGATAATTTCCCCTGTCGCTCATGTCCACGTGGACTGATGACCGGGGCAGGTATGTCGGGAACAAAGGCACATGTGAAGGTCGAACCATCACATTCTTGTCCATATATGCACCGCCAGGCCTACAATCCACAACGTTTACCGATCTAAGCGCCATACTACTAGCATTGCCAGCTGGTGCTTGGTGGAGCTGGCTCATTGGACAGGCACCCCCTTCGTGCACTGCCTCACTCTTCACACTCTTTCTCCAGCTTCCTGGAGGCCATGGGGCTTGTGGATGGGTGGAGAACATACAACCCGGACAAAATCCAACACACCTTTCATTCCGGGGCACATAATAGCCTCTCCCGCCTGGATTACATAATAGTTCCCGCCCCACAGGTCACGAATATTCACGAGATCAGACATCTAGCCAGGGGCATTTCTGGCCACTCACCACTATGGGTTCACATAGTTCTGGATTGAACACAAGTGGGAAGAGTTGCCCCCATCAACCCGTGGTACCTAAGAAACCCAAAAATACGCAAAGACCTAGTCAAGTCCATACACAACTACTTTTTGGAAAACATAGATTCCGTGAACTCTCCATAAACTCTGTGGGAGGCCTTTAAAACGGTTCTCCGAGGTCAGGCCCTCTCCTTGATAGTGGGATTCAAAAAGACAAACTCAAAGACATCTCTGACGCAGACCAAGAGGTGTATCGTCTTGAACAGGACATGGGTTCAGATATCACACCTGAAACCCTTCACACACTCCGTCTCTGCCAAGACAAGTACAGGGCATTAGTGAGTGACCAAGCCAAGACACTGGGGCAGGACAGGATGGGTCGGAATTATGACTGGGGGGACAAGACTGGTAAGCTGATCGCTTGGCTTGATAAAAAGGAGTATGCTAGCAGACTTGTCCCAGAGGTTAAAGACGCTGACATGTCCCCCATACCAGACCCCCAAGACATAGTCAATCATTTTTCAGATCATTTCCGCACTGTATACGCTTCAGTGGCACCGCACACCGAAGGCGAATCCTCAGACATCCTCCGGGACATCTCCCTCCCCACACTCTCAGGCGAGGACCGAGCATTCATGGACAGCGACCTCTCCATTGACGAAATAGCGCTCGCGATACGAGCGCTACATCCTGGCAAGGCCCTTGGACCAAACGGCATCCCTATAGAACTCTACAAGCTCCGACCAGATAAACTGGCCCCGCATTTAAAGGTTTTGTACGAAGAAAGCCTTGAAATAGGGTTGCTGCCTAAGAACCAGAGAATCTCAACTATTGTCACAATCCATAAGGAAGGGAAAACCAAGACAGACTGTGGCTCCTATCGCCCTATTTCACTGTTGAATGCACAACCCAAAATCCTTGCTAAATTACTCGCTAATAGATTGATCAAAGTCATAGGGGATCTAGTACACCCTGACCAATCAGGATTCATGCCACGTAGGAATACTGTGTTAAACCTGCGCAGGGTCCACGGGGTTCTGGGTAGGGCACCTACCATACGAGAACAGGTGATCATAGTTTCCCTGGATGCCACAATGGCTTTCGATACATTGAGTGGCCTTACCTAATTGCCGTACTCACAAAGTTGGGATTTGGGCCAGGATTTATTCGATGGGTGCGTTTGCTATATTGCGAACCTATGGATCAAGTAGTCGTAAAAAATCGGAGGCCTTCACACTCAGCCGAGGGACCAGACAGGGATGTCCCCTGTCCCCCTTACTGTTCGCACTGGCCCTGGAACCCCTTGCAGCATGGATCCAGAGAGACCCAGTCATTCGTGGAATGCGATGGTCACCGGACTGGGGGGACAGTATTTCTTTATATGCTGACGATGTCCTACTCTATCTCACATCCCCCAAGAAATCCCTTATCACTGTTTTCGACATCCTAGCCATTTTTGGCAGATATTCCGGGTTTGGTATCAAGTGGCAGAAATCTCTCCTGTGGGGGTCCTCCTCCGCTATCGCCAAATTGCCTGATACAAATAGTCACGGAGAGGTTTCATATACCTGAGAATATTTGTCTCTCTCGATCACTCACTCCGATATGCCCATAACCTCGTCCCCCCATTGCAAAGGCTTAGACGACACATCACGAACTGGAAGTCACTCCCACTTTCCCTGTTGGGCAAGGCGGCCCTTTTTAAAATTATGTCCTTACCCCATTTCTTGTATGCATTACAAAACTCGGCTGACCCTGTCCCAAACCTGTAATTCAAAGAAATAGAAGGGCTCCAACGGGAACTTCTATGGGATGGGAAATCACGTATCACCCTACACAAACTCACGCTTAACTGGTATGATGGAGGGATCGGATTGCCGGATATTAAAAAATACTACTGGGCTGCACACCTTGCAGCCATAAATCATGGTACCTACGGCCGCTTTGACGACCCGGGGTTCATCGCATATCAAAGATCTCTGGGATGCAGGTGACGTGAAACCCTTTGACGCTCTCCAGCACCAATATGAGTTGGCAGATTCAGAACAATTCCAATATCTGCAGGTCCGACATGCGATGCGATCAGTCTTGCCCTGAGACTCCTCCCTTCCCGACTCATCCCCACTAGAGGACAGAATACTAGATGGACATTTGCCTGAGAAAACCATTTCCCTCATATATAGAAACCTCATAAACAATATGGAGGATCCTTTGCACCCACTGTGGGGAAAATGGGTAAGAGATGGTATCGAAATTGATAACGAAGATTGGCAGTTGGCGGTCTCCTCCCCCAAAACTGTCACAATCCCAGCACGTCGCCGTTTAGTTCAACTGAAGATACTGCACAGAATCTACATTACGGGTCTCCAATTGCTACACATGGGAGGGCCAACTGATGGGTCTTGCAGGCGGGGATGTAACCAACTGGCCACATTCATGCACATAATATGGCACTGTGAACCTATCCAAGAACATTGGCAGAAGATACACAAGGTGATGGGTGAAGCTTTGGGGGTTCTTCTTCGCCCGGAGGCACATAGATGCCTCCTTAATATCTGGGAGCCTACTGACCTCACCACTCACACTACACAATGGGTCACACATGGTCTCATGGTTGCCAAAAGGAACATTGCTCAGCTCTGTGGAGCCTCACATGCACCTAAAGTCACAGACTGGAAGAAAGATCTCGACTGGTGTATGTTTAGGGAAAAGACGGTGTACATGGCCCGTGGCTGCTCCCGGAAATGGTCCAAGATCTGGGACCCCTGGAATGTCTATCGTGGTAATATTTGTGTTCCACCCCATAATATTGATTGCGAGGATGCCCCTTCTCGGTGATCTCCAATGAATTATCCTACTGTATCTCTATAGGTAATTATCTCCACTGTAACTTCAATTGTCACGTTTGCTGTACTGTACTTTTATGTCGATTTTTGTTAATAAAAAGATATTTTTAAAAAAAAGACTGATATCCTGAAACTGGTCATTTTGCCCAAGGTCTGTAACCTTAGGCTGAACAAGAGTCAGGGGTTAGTTCTTCCTCCCCCTTGCCTCTCCATCTGCATTTATGTACAATCCATTTGGGAGTGGTACCTCCAGAAAACTGAACTGTCAGGGCACCTGTAGTGGGCACCCCTCCCAGTTCTACAGACACTGGGCCAACTCATTTCCCAGGATGGAGTTTATGGGCATCGGGGGACTAATTATTTGCCTCCTTTGCACCCCCACCACACTTTAGGGATACCAGGGCCATAGAGCAGTGGGTCATTTCTTTGGACAGACAGAGTCCCCCTGCTTGTGTTCTAGTTGAAAACAATCAAAGCAGCAGGGTTGAAGATGGGGCGCCCTGGGCTACTGCCCACCAGAACCTCCCTCTTTCTTCTATGAAGGGACATGGGAACCCTTTTCTTCCCCCTTACTTTGAGACTTTTCTGGGTCTCCCTGGACCACCCCTTCACTCCGTTGGGGATAACCTGAGCCACCCTTCTTGGAGTCACCCCCAGGTTCCTTCTTGGACACTCTGGTGCAGACCTGTATGTCCACTCCTCAGCAAGCTTCCTCAGGTCACTCAACTTGCCATCAACCAGGTGTTGGTGCAGCACTATAAAACAAATATCCAGCATTTGCTCCCTCAAAATGAGGTTGCATAGCCCAGTAAAATTGCCTACCTTGCTGCCCCTCACCCAGCCCTTCCGTGCCTTGCTGGAATAGTCAAGGAAGTCTACCCATGTCTGTGAGCGATCTTGTGGCTGTCCCTAAACCTCTGCCTATATTGCTCAGGAGTCAGACCAAATTTACTGATTAAATGGCTTCATTGCAGTGTAGTGTGTCTGTTCCTCTACCCCCAGTCTTAACAGTGTGTCCCACTCCACTGATGCATGTACTTCCACAAGCTACCCCCCAGGACTCCTCCGTGACCTTGGGTATCCTTAAGGCCACTTCATATGCTGCAAACCACCTATCTATGTCATCTCCCACCACATAACTTGGCCACAAGTCCTTTGGTATGCGGACCCTTAACAGTGTTAGGTACGCTACAACAATTACTGCTGGACTCCACTTGCTTGGCTGTAATGTACAGCTCTCTGAGGGTTAGCTCATGGGCCATCTTCCTCTCCTTAGTGGCGAGCCTTCCTGTCTCTAGAGCTTGCTCCTTCTTCAATTTTGCAAGCTCCAGTTTAAATTTCCCCTCCTTTTTCCTATCCTCCAGCTCCTCTGGGGACAAGATCCTGCACGATACACTGCTCCAAGCACTGGCTGTAACCACTGCTACCGGTAGGATGTTGGTCACCTGTCCCACAGGCAGTCCCAGACTCTCAAGTGAGCCCTGGTCCTGCTCCTCATCATCCAATTCCTCATCATTCTCCTCTAGCATTACAATTACTCCATCATGAGCTTCTGCCCAGGACCTCAGCACCTATTGCAGCTCCATCTTTTTGGTGAAGACCTTAGTAGAAAGCTCAAGCCCTTTGCAGAAATCCTTGAGCTGGGCCACAGTGTAAGCTGATCAGCTCAAAATCAATTTTTGCAGGTGCAGGTATCACCCCTCCAGTCAGAGACATGATTTTGGGGAAAAATTAAAAATTACAATCAGGAAGAATTGAAAAGGGGTACAGTTACATACACCTCCATAAGCAGCTTTTACGCAATAGAACCCCTACCATACTATCTAGCGCCACCAAATGAAATGCAAGTAAACCGAATTACCCTACAGGGGAAGACAAGTAAAGAACACATAATACTTGTAAACCTCTATCTGCACCCACGCGATAAAAACAAAGGGAGTCAACAACTAAAGGAGGAGTTGGTGAAAATAATAACAGAAGAGAAGACAAATAATTGGATAATCACAGGAGATTTCAACTTAAACATGCTGAGGAGACGAGCTAATGATATCAACTTAGAGGAGGATCCATTTGCTTGGGGGGAAATGCCCCAAGACATTAGTACAGACGGAAGACTCACAAACATCACGAAAAAACTATTTTCGTTCTTAGAGCAACTGGGCGTACGTGCATTAAACGGCAGATTCCCGGGAGATCGCCCGCAAACAGCAACATTTAATAACACTGTAACAAGGTCAACAATTGACTACACATTCTGCTCTCGCTGCATGTTCACAAAAGTAAAAAACTATTGCATTGGGAGCGAAGATTTTAGTGACCATTTACCCCAGGAAATCACGGTAGAAGAGCCATCATTATATAAACTGCCCCCAGCAAATACATTCTGCTCAGAATATACCAACGAGAGAAGAGTAAAATGCAGCACCAACGATCCTGAAGGACTACTCTCTCGAGCAAAACAACTCTTGGAAGAAGGGAAAGCAGCTATCCTCGTCACAATTGGAGGCTGGGAGGCATTCACAAACGCCCTACGTAACAGCTATGGAGATATAAAGGGCAACTCTCTAAACGGGAGAATAAAGTATCAGCAAAATCCACGGCCAGGCTCCAATATACGGAATAACACCAAATTAAAAAAGCTAAAAACACGGATAAACCTCACACTGCGGAGACTGAAGAAAGATCCCTCGGCATTGCAAGAGCTGAGGCAGTTAAAAGCTACTCACAAAAAACGTATCTGGTAAAACAAAAAGGAAGCCAAAGAAACTCTTTGGGCCAGACTCCTGTACGATTTCAAGAACAACAATAGCGCGCAATTTTGGAAGAAAATTAATGCCCTATCTAACCCTCAAGGTCAGCGCATCAGCTCCAATGTCATAGAAGAAGCATGGATAACTTACCTTGAACCTCTCTTTAACAAAGATCAGACCCCCCAATTTGGCCTAAATACTCCTGCGCCCAGTATGGAAATTCAACCGCTCCAGCTGAATTTGAATGCAGAAAATGGACAGAATTTTACAATTACAATCACAAATACACAAGTTCACAAAAGAATCTTGAAAGGTAGACGCGAAGGAGCTCCTGGCCCAAATGGGATTCCGCCCATATTATTCAAACAAGACCCTGAATTTTGGGCTACAGCCCTAAAACCAGCCTTTGACAATATCCTGCAGACGTCAATATTACCATCATCGTGGAGAGGCTCAATAATCTCTCCCATTTACAAAAAAGGCAACAGGAACGATCCAAAGAGCTATCGATTGGTAGCTCTTTTGGACAACGACGCCAAATATTATGCCGGGGTACTCCTTCAAGAATTAACAACATGGGCTACAGAAATCAAAGCAAAACCCTATAATCAAACCGGCTTCTGTAGAGACATGGGTACTGCCACTAACATCTCCGCCCTCTCACTAATGATAGATGCTGCACTCTTAATCAAACAGCCTTTGTACATCTGCTTTATCGACTACAGTTCAGCATTTGACCACATAAACAGAAATATTCTGTGGCAAAAACTAAAAAAGCTAGGTATTCCACCACTGCTCTTAAGACAACTAATCCTTCTGCACAGTAACACCTGGGTACAAGTAAAGTTGGGGGCAGGAGACCATCTATCGAAAAAGATGAATACAACCTCAGGATTAAAACAAGGGTGTGTATTAGCCCCGACACTATTCAATTTATTTATGGCCGAGCTCTCAGTCCAACTTAATGGAAGCAATGCGCATGCCCCGAAGCTGGGAGGTCGCCAGCTATCTAACCTCCTATACGCAGACGATTTAGTACTCATCAGTCGGACATCCATAGGATTACAACGCCTGCTGGACATCACATCTCAATACTCAGAAAGCAACAAACTAAGTATCAACCAAGACAAAACAAAAGTCATGTGTGTAAATTACCGGAAAATAAAAACAAAATACAACTGGCACCTGGCAAAATACAAGCTTGAAGTCGTACAAGACTACAAATATCTGGGGGTTATGATCGACAGCAAAGGCAGTTACAAAGCACAGTTTGAGGCAATAAAAAAGAGGGGGTTAACAACAGAAGTAGCTTTTAAGAAACCTGAAGAATATAACCACTGGCCCAAGCTATCTCCCTCTGACCAAGGTGATTCAGGCCAAACTGATACCATCAATCACCTATGGAAGTGAAGCCATGAGAGGGAGGGATGCGGAAATATTAAATGGCACCATCACAAGAGCGCTGAGAATAATTTATGGGTTGCCTGGATATACATCTCCGGCGCAAATGAGGCTGGAATTTGGGATACAAGGACAGGAGCTAGCCAGAAAAGGAGCCTTTGTTAAAACCTGGTTCAAGATAAAAAAAGGGCAGCCAGAAACGTTGAACTTCTACTTGTGGAGAGAAGTAGAAACAATAGACACATGCCCAGCCAGATATATCTTGGACACTGCACTGGACCAGTTGGGGTTACGGCAACTCTGGGCAATGTCAGGGACCATGGCAAGCTTCAAGATAATCGTAAACAACATTGTCTAAAAAGAGTCTATTTTACAAGACAAAGCAGCCTTGATAAAACGTTCACATGGCTGGCTCACGATACAAACCTACAGAAAAGCGACTCCTCAAGGTTACCTCCTTTCTAACTTCTCCAGAACCATTAAAGAAAAGTTCTTGAAATTTCGATTAGGTCTATTACCGACGGTATGCCATCTGCCCCCTTGGCTGCGCCCTCCAAAGCCAGCAATGTGCCGTCTTTGCGGGGAAGGAGAGGAGGACATAGTCCACATCATAACTATGTGCCGTGAGCTGACGCAAGAGCGCCGGTTACTACTTAGACCTACTTTTAACAAAAAACAAATATGGTCGTGTAGACAAGCGGTGCTTGCAAGCTTCTGTGGCGAAGACACTCAACTAAGCTGTTGTCTAGTAAAGGTTTTATCTGCAGCTGACCTTCGTTTTAAAAATAAGTGCACATAACTTCAACAGTGTTTTAAGCACATAACTTCAAGCGTTTTTTGCACATGTAAATGCCCCAAGGAAATCATTAATAGGCTAACTATATGGCCATCTTTGTTTTTTTGAGGTGGCACTATGCACTTTAAATCTGCACCCCTCGGCCTGATATCACTCTGCAGTCAAGCCTCTGATCGGGGGGTAATTCTACCTCACGAACTGCCGCTAATATTTGCCAACAGAAATGAAGAAACAAGATTATGGGTCACCAAGGCCGGGGGAGTGGATATTCTCCGCAATTTTAAACGTGTGCTTTTAACTATGGCTATCAGTATTATTATTTTTTTAAAATTGAGTTTTTATTGCTAATAAGAGATGGTCAATTTTTGTAATGGTTTTAATTAACTGCACAATCAACATATTTACTTACTTAGTCAGGGTAAGTCAGATCCACACCACAAATTAACCTGTGCTTACCCTCTGGTAGCTTGACACATAGTAGGCAGGGTTAACTTAAGGGGCAATGTGTTAAGTATTTTACAATACAACAAATAGTAAAACAGTAAAGACACTGCAGAAAGACTCCACACCATTTTTGAAAAATTGATTATGATTTTAGAAATAAAACAAGACCAAAATGACAAAAATACAATACGTAGATGTTGAGATATACATTTTTAAAGATTGAATGCAAAAATAGTGCTCAGAAGCAAATAGCGCTTAAACAGTTATTTGGTCATGCTGGACCAGGACAAAGTCAAAAGCTCAGGCTGACCGCGATGGGGTGTGGGCCGGATACAGGACCCATGCAGGGCATGCTGAGCAAAGTTCCTTAATCCTGGTTGCAACACAAGGTGCGTTGATTTTCCTAACACAAGGATGGAGATGTCTTGGTTCAGAAGACGAATTGCCAGGTCAGAGATGCATTGGTTTTATATCTGATGCATCAGGTTTCCCGACACAGACTAAGGAATGCATTGATCGTTCTACAGCAGTGGTGGCAGTTCCAATGGCGATGAGCTGGTTTCAAGCGTGATGCACTGGTTCTGTTACTGTAACAGCCACAATGATCTGGTTCTGCTCATTGCAGCAGAAGATGCATCGTTTCGACTGGAGCAAGCACCTAGGTTCACTTCAAATGAACTGGGCTCAGGAGCAGGGTTAAGGACTTTGAAGTTTCTCAGTCTTTGAAGAACAGGAGGCTAGTCAATTATCCCTGGAGTCACTCAGGGTCAGGTGATATGGGTCCAGTCAGAGGGAGCAGCAGGCAGCAGAGAGTACAGCAAGGCAGCAGTCTTAAAGAGCAGCAGTCCAGCAGTGTAGCAGTCTTCAGCAAAGTCATCCATCTTCTTGGCAACCTGGTTTCAGATCCAGAAGTGCACTGAGTTGGTAGGGTCAGAGGTCCAGTACTTATACCCTGTTTTGCCTTTGAAGTGGGGGTGATTTCAAAGAGGGGCTTTGAAGTGCACAGAGGTTCCCCCTTCCCAGACTTGGCTCCAGACTCACCACTGGGGTGTAATTGACCCTTTGTGTGGAGAATGGACGCAGCCTTTTCAGGTGTAAGTCTCAGCTCTTCCCTCTCATCCTACCCAGAATGACCCATCAGGATGCAGATGGCCACTCCTAACCTTCCTTTGTGTGTGGCTGTCTAGATGGAACGCACAAAGCCCAGCTGTCACCCACATCTGACCTGTAATGGAGACAGGCTGCAGGCACAAAGAGCTTAAAGCGCAGAGAAAAGTGATCTTTCCAAAAGTGAAATTTCTAAAATAGTAATGTTAAATCCAACATTGCCAGCAAAGAAGATTTATCATTACCATTCCAATGATATAAAACATGACAGAACTACTACTTCTCAATCAGGAATTACAGCTTAAGGGTGAAGTAAGGAATTCCTAATGACCTTATGACAGGGGAATACCTCACAGTAGTAAAAACAAATTTAGGTGCTTTTCACAACTAGGATAAGCACAACTTAAAAGTACATGTCCTACCTTTAATTTACACAGCACATTGCCCTTTGGGCTACCCAAGGCCTACCTTAGGGGTGACTTATTTGTCATGAAAGGGGAGTTTAACGCTTGGCAACTGTTTTTAAATGGCAAGTTGACATGGCAGTGTAAACTGCATGCACAGGTTCTGCACTAGCTGGCGTGAGACATGGTTAAAGGGATACTTAAGGGGGTGGCACAGTCAGTGCTGCGGGATCATTAGTAGCATTTAATTTAGAGGCCCTAGCAATTCACTAGGCACTTAGTACATAAGTTATGCCAATTGGGTGTGAAACAATGTTACCTTGTTTAGAGGAGACAGCACATGCACTTTAGCACTGGATAGCAGTGGTAACGTGCTTAGAGTCTTAAAGCCAACAAAAATGAGGTCAGAAAAAAAAAGAAAGAGTAGGAGGCAGGCAAAAGGTTTGGGGTGACCTTTCAGAGAAGGCTATTTTACAACAGTATGGAACGCAGATTCTGGTTATGGAAAGAATCCCTTACAAGCACATATGAGGGTAGAGTCTAGTAGGATTGTAAGGGAGGAGGAGAAACTTTGCTTTCTTGATTCATGTAGTAACTGTGTGGAGGAGTAACATATGTCCAATTCAAAGCTTTGGGACAAGATAAAATTACGAAGTTAATGAGAGATATGCAGATCTAGTATATTAGCTATTGTGTTTGCCAATGTTACTCTGTTATATGTGAGAGCAAAGAAACATATTTCTTAGCATCCTGAAGTCCCACCTATATTGTAAGGATACATTGTTGCAGAGTCAGGGCGGGTGAAGCAAAATGTTGCCTTAGCAAAGTTGGGATTCTGTAACCTTTCTTGTGAACGGTCAAATGACCCACCTTGACCTAGCTAATTGGGAGAAGGTCTTCACTTTGCTTATTATTTGTACATTTCAATTGATTTTAGATATGTATGTCCTTATTACCAAACCAGACACATGATCCCTTCCTCTTCAATTGTACACCTTCATTAGTAGCATCAGAAACCAGCAAGACCATGCATCAAATAATATAAAAATGCACTCTCTTCAGGACAGGCACAATGTATTTTGTGACAGTTAAACTACCTGCACTTTGAGGAGCTTATGAGTACCTACTGTTGGAAGTTGCTTCTACTTTCCTGAATCCTCAGTGTCACTTCTGATTGGATGCCCTCTGTGGGCTTACTAACTGTGCACAACTCCCTATGGCACACTACGTGCCTCTGATGAGCATACTTGCACAGGCACATTAGCAAAATGGTTGTGATACATATTCAAAGGCCTTCTTCATTAACATTGGATAGTAATCCAAGACATTGAGGCAATGCCCTCTTGACATGTCTACCCACACATTTTTACAGAAGGGGCAGCACAAACATTGATCACCCTTTCTGTAATTCATAAGTGGAGGAAGATGGCTCTCTATATGATATATAAAAATGGGGTATATTGTGCATAGAGTCCAGATTTTCCTCACGAGTGAACAAGGCTTGTTCTAGCAATCCCAAAGTGCTCTTTTAGGGGGTAGTGTGGTCGAGCAGCCTTAGGCTTATTAGAGAGGAGTGTTATACATCTGCAAAATACACACACCACAAATAAATGATGCACATGACTCAATAAGGAGATCCACACCACTTTATATCTTTATATAAATATATTTAGGCACCAGAATCAATGCAAAAAGGTAAGTACGTTTTGCAAGAGAAATACTTTTGGTTTTAAAAAGTCAACACAGGGCAATTTTCAGCGGCTTCAATGTTATCCTATGGGAGGAAAAACAAGTACAGAACACTGGTAGAGTACAGTGACTTACAAGATCAATCTCCTGGACTTAAGGTGAGTTGGGGCAAGGTCCAAGGCAGCATCAGCAGGTTACCTCTAGCAGCACTAGGGCAGCTTTGTGTCGTGGTGGAATACAGCGTCGGGTGTCCAATGTAAGTCTGTGGGGATCGGTCAGAGGGAAAGGAGGCTGCAGGTTTGGGCTGAGAGGCCAATCAGGCTGAACCAGCAGGAGGGTTCAGGCCACACTACACTATGCTCAGGGACATGGAGACACCTTTTGTCACCTTTTCCACAGTCCAGGGGCGATGGGTGCCGAGGTGTTCTTAGGCATCAGGTTTTTGTCACCCGGAGCGGTCAATGTAGAGAGGGTCTGCAAACAGAGGCTGATAGTGGTGGCATGACGTCCTCAGCAGGGAAACCCAAGATGAGCTTCAGGTCTGGGGGTCTCTGGACCATGTTGGCACCACTGGCGAATTTCATCTCAGGTTAGGCAGCAGTTGCGCTTTCTGGCATCAAGTTTTCATGGTCTTGGATCCCCTCAGTTCTTTCTTGGTACCTATAAGGTGCAGGGAAGCAGCTCCGCTCCTCCATGGGAGTTGTTGGTTTCTGCGAGAAATGCTGGCACATCTCCCAGGCTTTGGAGACACAGCAGCTGCAGGAGACGTTGTCTTTTGGTGCAATTTTCAAAGTCAGCAGACAGTCCGGCAGGGCTGGCACTAAGTCAGTTGCTGGTTCTTCTGCTCTTTTTTTTTTTATATAAAACAATTTTTATTGAACATTTTGCATAGTATTCAGTTGACAGTGTATTTTGCATGGCATACAGACACAAATCCAGTGTCATTCTTACGTGTCTCAAAGACAAGGCCCCGCATTTCCATTCCCTGTGCCCATGTGCATCTCAAAAATACGTGTTATATTAAGGAACTATTCATCATAGATTGTTCATGTACTAGTATCAGATTCAGATTTCTCCAGTTGGGGGGTTCACATATATTGCCCCGATAGGTGTTCCAGCCTCCCCAGACCTTCCCCAACTTTTTCAGACACCCTCGATGTATATATACTGACTTTTCTGCCATCATCGCCATGTCCATGTCTTTGCACCATTGATTGAGAGTGGGGCTAACCCTGGATCCCCAGCATTGTGCAATGTTTCTTTTTGCTACCGTCATGCCGAAAGTACCCCAGTCCTGAGCAATCGTATTTAAATCTGTTGGTTCCCATATATTGAGTAGGCAGCACCTCGGGTCTGGCAGTATGGTAACATGTGTGACCTGGGAGAGTGTTCGCATCACCGCCATAGTAGTGTACTATCTTGGGGAATAGCCAAATTGTATGGTAGAAAGTGCCTGTCCCTCCGCATTGTCTGAGACAGAGCGGTGTGTCTGCACGATGTATTTTATGCAGGAGTGACCTAGTGTAGTACGTGCGGTCTAAAATTTTTAATTGCACTTATCTAAGTCTTGATGGAATTGAGGCCTCCCTGGGGGACGCGAGCACCTCCTGCCAGTCAGCCTCGTCAATGTCTCCCAACTCACGCTCCCACGTGGCCTTCAGTGTCACTGTGGGGTCTGAGCAATTATTAACTATTTTCCGGTAGGTCAGTGAGATTGCCTTTTTGTGTAGGTGGTCCGTTAAAAGCCTATCTTCCAACGGGGAGGATTCTTCGGGTCTTGTATCTGGTGGTAGTAGGGACTGAAGTGCATGTCTGACCTGCATGTACCGAAACAGCTGTCTGGGCTAGGCCATAAGTGGCCTGTAGATGGGCAAAGGTAACCACTCCTCCCTTCTGCCACAAATCCCCAACTTTTGATATACCTATTAAGTCCCAACTGTGAAAGCCCTTGGTATTGCGCAGCATCCCAAGTTGCTTTGCATCCCATAGAGGCATTGCTTGTGTGACCACCCCTTCCCAGCCTAGTGTTCATTGTGCCTCAAACCAGATGCGTATCGCGTGCAGCGTTGGACCTGTAATATTGTGTCGTTTCTTTTTGTTGTATAGGGCACCTATGATCCCTGATGGGGCTAGGAGGTGCCTATCTAACCGGAATGCTGGGTCCTCTTGGGGAACATGAAGCCATTGGTTAATAGCCACTAGCTGGGAAGCCCAATAGTATACTTTGATGTCGGGAAGAGCGATCCCTCCATCATACCAGCTTCTGGCGAGTTTGTGCAGTGCTATACGGGGTGTTTTCCCATCCCAAAGCAATGTCGTCACTTCTGCATTGACCACTGTGAAGTATGTAGAGGGGACAGGGAATGGTGTGTTCTGTAACGCGTTTAGAAACCTGGGGAGTGCCATCATTTTAAAGAGGGCAGCTTCCCAGGAGCGTCAAAGGTAGCGTGTACCAATGTTTGACGTCTTTTTTTAATCTTGTCAGGGGTTGGGTCATGTTTTTGTCGGTGAATTGTGCATGATCATGTGTTACGAATATCCCAAGGTACTTAAATCTGTCCGTGACTATTTGAAGTGTGCACCCACGTGGAAGCCGCGGTGGGGGGCCATGTAGGACATAGAGTAGAGATTTTCCCAATTGATGGTGTATCCTGACATCCGCCTATAGGCTGCACAGATATCTAAGAGACAATTGATGGATCGTGCTGGTGACGTTAAATATAATAAAATATCATCCGCATAAAGTGAAATACGATCCTCCAAGCCACCGGCCCATCTCAGCCCCTGTATCGTAAGGTCTTGCCTAATCCATGCCGCCAGAGGCTCAAGCACTATTGCAAATAGAAGTGGCGATAACGGATAGCCTTTCTTGTCCCTCTACCCAGCGGGAATTCAACCAATAAATGGCCGTTTACTACTACCTATGCCATTGGTCGTGTATACAGTAGTTGGATCCATATTCAGAATTTTGGTCCAAATCCCATATGTTTAAGGACTGCGAAAAGGAAAGGCCACTCCACTAAGTCGAACGTCATTCGCGCATCTAGCGAGAGTATGACTGCGTCATCTGCTATAGTCGATCTACGCTTCATTACGCCATGCAGTCTTCTAAGATTAAGTGCTGTGTTGCGGTGTGGCATAAATCCGGACTAATCCGGATGGATTACCGCTGATAGGTGTGGTTGCAGCCTAGTTGCCAACGTCTTGGCAAGTATTTTTGCCTCTGCATTGAGGAGGGAGATCGGTCTGTAGGATGTACACTCTTGTGCCAGCTTACCGGGCTTATGTATTGCAACTATGATGGCAAGACGTTGGTCTCTGGGTAGGATCCCTTTGTCTAGACTCTCAGCGTACATGGCCAAGAGGTGTGGTACTAGTTGAGGGGCTGCTTGTTTAAAAAATTCAACAAGAATCCCATTTGGCCCTAACGCCTTTTCCGTGTGCAGCGCCCTAATTGCTTGTGTAAGTTCCTCTGGTGTGATGTCCTCATCTAGGGCTGTTATGGCATCTTTACCAAGAGTAGGTATGTGTATATCGTGTATGAATGCGAGGTTCTCTTCCACCGCTGCAGTGGCAACTGGTGTATATATTGTCATGTAATGTTGCGCTAGCGCTTCAGTGATTTGCTGCGGCGTAGTGACTAAGTCTCCGTCGTTTGACCTTATCTGAGTTATCCAGTTATTCGCTCTTTCTTTCTTTCCCAACCAGGCCAACAATCGGCCTGCTTTATCTCCCTGTTCATAGATCATGTGTTGTGTCTTGGTCAGTCTACTGGAGGTCTCTTCACGCGTGAATGCTCTATATTCCTGTTGTGTCAAGTGTGTCTGTGTGTCATCTCTTCAGTAGCATCTGCTGCCTGGGTTGCCTCCGCTAATGCGATTGCAAATTCTAGTCAACCAATGTGTTTTTGGCGTTCTCTCTTGTGCCCCGCAATTAGGGAGATGGCGTGCCCACGGAGTACTGTCTTATATGCCTCCCAGAGGGTTGTAGGAGAGGGAACTGAGTGCTGATTTTCTTCCAAATAGCATTTTGTCACCTTAATGAGGTCTTTTCTTATTTCACGATTGGTAAGATACCCTGGTCGGATTGGGAACAGTCTTCGGTTTTGTGGGGTAAATTGTGAATAAGCAACAAGGACTGGAGAGTGGTCCGATATACCTCTGGGTAGTTGTCTAATCTCTGTCATGCCTAGCATTCCTGTGGCTAAGGTAAAGATGTAGTCAAGCCTGGAGAGGCTTTTATGTACCCCAGAATAGAATGTGTATTGTCTTCCCTCCGGATATCTGCTCCTCCACACATCTAGCAGTCCAAGCACGTCTACAAATTCATGCAACCTATGGGTAGGTCCACATGGGTCTCTAGGGGGCTGTCGGTCTACAGTTGCATTCATGGTGGCATTGAAGTCTCCACCAATAATTAGCTCTCCACAGGGAAGTGTGAGCAGGAATTTCCCAAGGTCTGAAAAGGCGATCTGGTGTAACGCCGGAGGTATGTACACTGACACAATATTGTATAGTCTGCCATCCCATTGGCCTGTGATTGACGCAAATCTCCTCCGATCGTCTTGGTGTGTCCTGGTTACTATCAAAGGAAAGCGCTTGTTTATGAGGATCCCAACCCCTCTGGACCCAGAGGTAAATTCTGAGTAGACTTCCATTCGAAAGCCCCACCGGTCCAGGGCTTTAACAGTCGTCCCCTGTAGGTGTGACTCCTGGAGGAGCGCTACCACCGGATTCTTCAGTCTAAGGTAGTGCAACACCAACCCACATTTAATTTTGTCCCCTAACCCATTCACGTTCCACGAGATCACAGTCAGTGGGAGGCCTTGCCGCTGGGTGTCTTGTGTTGTAGTGAAGACTGCTATTTATATACGTACAATGCTAAGGTAGCACAACAGCGTTAGATGTTAGAATGCCATCTTGCCACTTTTGCTGCTTTTGCACGCGACACTGTAGTTACATGTTATTAATTGAGAAATGCTTGCTCGCCTTTGCTTCACATGAGAACTGTCTGTTGTTCACATCTGTAACAGTGAGCAGCGACCTTGGTCTGAACATTGTGTAAAGAAACAGTCTGGGTCGCTAGACAGTGCATGTTGTTGGGTTTAGGTTGATCGGCCCACTATTTAGCCATAACACGCACGCAGCTGCAAATACCTGAAAATCGAGTGCTTTTAATATTGCAGGCTGCATGCTTTAGACACATTCGGAAGAAGAGCTTTCCCAGGAGCAGAGTCTAGCTGATCCTGTGATGTGATTCCACTAAGCTGATCTTTACGGTATGGGGTTCCCCATTCAAGCCTAGAGACCTTTTAGTAGTCTAATAATAATAATATTAGTTTACTAGCGAAAGGAAGGTGGTTGTCATCCACTGTCATTTTATTATGATTACTCCTTTCACTTTCTATGGTAACTATGATGATGGTTTTGATCTTAATCATTTGTCTGCTTATGTTAGCCAAAGTACTGCATCTTAGGACACAAGGTTTATAAAATAAACTCTTTAAACTTTATCGTGTCTCTGTTTATTCTGTTGTGGACTGATATGAGAATAATTACGAACAGGTATTTCTGATTCCCACCATTCCTGAGAATACCCTAAGTCGCTTGTTCTGGGTTGTCTATACATTGGGACCGCCGAGATAAAACTCGGATAACGAATGGGACACTGATGCTGGTCGGATAAGGGGTTCTGGGTTCTGAGGTGAGTTTTTGGTACACCACGATTCACTGAGGTCCTGGTTTCCTGTGCATAGTTCTGTGCATAAGTAGAATCCATGCAACATGGCGCACCTAACGTTTGGTCGATTGATTTGAAACGCCTTAGTAGTGCTTATATTAGTCCACAACACCCTCACTCTTGTTTCCGGTTAACGGGAGTGACGGGTTTAACCTACCTGCGTTTCGACTAATAGGTTCTTTCAAGCTTGATCATTAAAAATGTTATTTTTACTGAACCCTTGTGCTACAGTTGATATCGTTGATACTCTTTAGTGTGTCCTTATGGTTGACATAGCCGCACATAGTCGTGCACCTATGCACCGTCATTTGATGACGTATGGGGTGCCGGATGATGGGATGGCTGTTATTTTTGTGGTGAGCGCTGATGCTTCTTACCCATGTGAGTTGTTTTACTCTTGGGTGACTTTTCCGGCGGTGGATGCAGACGATGATACGTTTCATTCCTATACTCCCACGCAGCTACCTGCGATCTATACGCCGTAAAGGACACAAGAAATTCCTATTTTTGCCTGGCAGCATACCATTTGGTTTAATGGCGCCCTTCCTCATGCGGTTGCACCAGCTAGAATGGGCCCGTTTTCTATTGCAGGGGCTACATGGTCGGTGCCAGACGGATTTATGCCTCATCCCCGCTATCTCACGGTGGCGGTGGCTGAGTTGCGGGTACTACACACAGCCCTGATTACAGTTCATAGGGCTTTAGTGCAGTACGCGTCACGCAACGTGCAGGTGGGGGCACCTGCTGTTGCGGGACAACCAACGGACCACCACGCGGTGGTTATTAGTCCTGTTATGGTTAATTCGGTAATGGGCAAGCGCCCCCAAAATAAGGATGATTTACCTTATTGGCGTGCTGAGAAATTTGACCAACCGGAGGCGTTTTTTCCGCATACCTCTCCTGTGGAGAAACACAGGATTCTCACCATTAGTTTGCCGAAAGACTTGGTCCCAGATATGGCCGATTGTACAAACTGGGGCAAGGTCTTTGCCGCGACCTACTCGAAGTGCTTCGGCACTCCGTCTATGTCTGTACTACCCTCCTTCATTAAACGTGTTCAAGAGAATCACGGGGTGGAGGCTGCTGTTGAATTGGGAATGAGGCTTGTCGGAGTGTTCGATGTGGTTGCTTCCATGGTAATGGGCAACCTCAAAGGCGATGCCATGCAGTTCCAAGTAGCTAATAAGCTGGCCCACTTGGACGAACTCGACAGGCCTAAGGAGTTCGCTAAAATAATTGCGGAAGTCTATAGGACCATAGGCCGCAGTACCTTAGCTGTTAAACCTACTGTGATAATTCCTGATATAGTACAGCAAACTAAGGTGAGCTCCTCTACTAAAGACGAACGCCCTAATTTTCCTAAACAAAATTGGCGAGCAAAGAAACAGGGGAAGCAGAAACAGGGGTCTCGTCCTGCCTCACCCGTACAGTCGTCTAGTGAACGCACATATGATCTGCGCGATCGATCTAGTATTAAGTCACCTGATAGGTTTCAGGTTTCTGAACAACGCTCTCCTCGTTCTTCACAGGAAACATCGGCTTCACAATCCGGTGGCGGAGACCGTGGGAAAGGACGGGGTGCCCAAAGTAGTGAGCAACCCAGTCAGACTGACGGCAAAGGCAAGCAGGATGAGTCTGCATGTCAATGACCCCTGTTTCAGAAGAAGAAAGTTGATGCGCTAACAGCGAGGTATGCCACAGATAGTGCGGACGCAGCTTCAGAACCTGACATGGGCACTAACGCTGCTCGAGAGCGCGGCGGAAGTTACAGTAGTGCGACAAGCACTGCGTCCATATCTGGTGGCGACAGCAACTGATACGTTCATAACTGTAGAAACTGCTGACACTAGAGTGGCTCCCCCTGACAGACTGTATAATATTAATATTGTCCTCTTGATTGAAGGGGACACACAACGCATGATTCAAGGGATAGTTTGGCATAATCTAACCTCTTCGTATGATATTCTATTGGCAGAGGCAGATTGGCCCCCGGCTTTCATTTTAAATGCTCCTAGAGGGGAGGAGATGATCCTCTCGTCCTTTGCGCACACAGTGCCAAAGGACCAAGCTAAGAAGTTCGCAGAGGAGTGGGCTCTGGTGCTTGCACCTGCTTTGTATCGTAATCAGGTAGGCTGGGATAAATTGTCCCCCAGCCATGAGAATCCGTTACGGTCCACGCCCCAGCCACAACCCCAATATCCCATGCGTCGCGAAGCAAGACCTCACGTCGCGGCTATCCTTGAACAATTGGAATATCAAGGTGTAATTGAAACATGTGTGTCACCTATGAATAATCCTTTATTCACTGTGACGAAGCCTGATGGGTCGTACCGCCCGGTTTTGGATTACCGGCATTTAAACTCTCATTGCCGGACATGCGCAGTACAGAATACCCACAGTTCGGCTCTCGTCGATAGTCTCGTGAGAAAACGGTTTAAAACCACACTTGACATTTCCAACGGCTTTTACGGCCATAACCTGTGCTCTCTTAGTAGTGAATGGACAGCATTTACCTCGGGCGGCAAACAAAAACATTTCAAAAGATTACCGATGGGCTATAAGAACAGCCCTGGTGTCTTTGCCGCTCGTGTAGTCTCTCTGTTAGAGAGCATAGACCCTGATGCGTACTCGTATGTGGATGATATTTATCTCACAGATGACGAGTTGTGGCCGCATCTGTGTCACTTTGTTTTGTTTGCAGACTTCGGTTACAAATTCAACTTTGCGAAGTCTCACATTGCGGAATATACAGTGTTGTTTTTGGGATACGAACTCAACAATGAAGGTCGAGGTTTGGCTCCGCACTTCCTAGAGAAATGCGCATGCCTGCGTGCTCCTACGACACTGAAGAAATTACAATCTTTGCTGGGCTTTCTGAATTTCGGTCGAACGTACATTCCTGATTATACCCAGCGTATCAAGTCGCTTTATGCCTTGGTACAACCTACTTTTTCCAAATCATGCTGGCTGCCGTAGCATTCAGCTATATTGTAATCTTTGCAAGCTGACCTTCTTGCTTCAAAATACTTACTGACGCGTGATAACCACACTAACCTGGTCATAAGAATAGTGCCGGGCGCAGTGGATTTCACGTACTTAACGTTCAATGAGGACGACACCGTCCCCATTGCCTATAAATCACACCTGTACACTTCAGCTGAATTGCGATTTTTCGCTGTCAAGAAAGTTCTGACGGCAGTATAGATGGCGATTCTGAAAGAACGAGCGCTATCGCAAGGTAAACGCATGTTGGTGTTAACACCATATACTGCCCGTGAGGCGGTGACGAAAGCAAGTGTACCAAATTCTAAGGCTTTGGATCCACGGTGGATACTATGGGCCACTTCCTTGACATCGCCCGACGTCACATATATCTTTGACGCGGCTCTACAGACCCAGGAGTTCTTACAGTATGAATTCATTCATCCAGCTTCTCTGTCCTTGCGCCCGCTCGAGGATTACCATTGTGTCATTTACACTTACGGTTCTGCGCAACCGGCTACTGGATCGAAGCATGCCTATTCAGCGACCTGCGCAATTGTGGTCGGTACTTTCGTGAATGGTGAATTCCAATCCGATGTCGTGCATACGCAGTCATTGGGTGATTTACCGCACAGTTGGCGGAGCTTCGTGCTCTGGTGCTTGCACTGGAGTTTGCTGATCCTCGAGTCACTACACTTATAGTGAGTGACTCGTTCTATTGTGTTCAATCTTACAATGACAATCTACATTTTTGGTCTCAAAATGACAACCGTGATTCCAAAGGTAGCACAATTAAGCATAAAACGCTTTGGGTTCGAGTGGCAGAACTTAAAGAACATCTGCCTCTCGTGAATGTTATTCACACTCTTGGTCACCAACGAGTTGGTGTCCATGCTGTCGGCAACAGCCTAGCTGACGAGGCAGCAAACACAGCAGTGGCGACCTACTTAGTAGCAGCAGTTACAAGATCACAAAGTAAGATCGATGATGACATTTTGGCAGCTATTGCTGCTACGGAGAAGGGAACAAAATATCCGAGAGGTTTCCCTTCTCGTTACCATTATCGCTTAAGTCCTGATAACGTCCCGTTAGTGAGGATTAACGACGTTGGTGACAGATTGATTTCCAACACAGACTGCAGACCATCTTTAATATTAGCGGCTCACGAGGGCATGGTGTCTGCTCATGCCGGCGTTGCAGCTACTGTATCTCTGTTACAACAACGTTACTGGTGGTGCGGTTTATATAAACAAGCTCGTGCTTATGTTCTTAATTGTGACATTTGCCAGCAGATAAAAACTTCAACTGCGGCGCACCCACCACAAACTCAGTTGTACATATCTAATAAACCACTGGGTTGTGTTTATTTAGATCATTGCGGTCCATTCACCTCTGATACTGCGTACAAATACATCTTGGTTGCAGTGGATTCGTGCACACGTTTTCTGTGGGTGTGGCACAAAGGAGTGCTGATGCCCATACTGTCATCAAGGATTTGCGTGTCTTTGTTGGAAGTTTTGCATGTGGTACCTTTCATTCTGATCAGGGCCCTGCGTTCACCTCTAAGGCGTACAAAGAAGCCATGAGAAATTTGGGGATCCAAGTAAAAATTTCGTCTCCATACCGACCTGAGGGTAATAGTGTGGTGGAGCAAATGAACCGTGACTTAAAGCAATCTTTGACAGCCAGGGTTTTAGGTACTGGACGGAACTGGCTAGCCCACTTGTATGACGTAGAACGTGCACTTAATAATCTCCCTAGAAGGTCTCTGGGTGGGCGGACCCCATACATGATGCTCTTTGGCATACAAATGTTTGTCCCGGACCTTGATGGTCTAGATATGGCGGCGTCGGCCGCACTCTTTGACGTAGATGATCACTGTGCTGTATTGCAGAATCTACAAGAAGCCAGAGACAGTCTAGCGAAGGAACATGTGCGCTCCACATCTGATGCTGCGCTTCAGATTCCGGTAGTCGGCTGGCTACCTCGAGTTGGTGACCTGGTCCGTGAGAAGGTGGAGAACAAGAAGGAGTTCGGCCCCTCTTATCGTGCACCAGTTCCGGTGCTTGGAGTACAGGGTACACGTACAGTCATTTTACCTCCACTTCCTGGTCGCAAGGATAACAGGTACATCTCTATTGACAATGTCAAGCTACAGCGAGTGGCCGATTCTTCTTAGTATGACTCCAGCGGTTTCTTGCCCTGTGATGCTGAAAAATTCTGTTGCGGCCCCTGCTTCTAACACCTTGCCTGATGTTGCCGTCGAGATGCATACAGTTACTGGTCCTTTATTGCCACCGACACCTGGTGGTCTACCTGAAGATATTGAATATGCTTATCCTGCGGATGTCCCGTTGCCTGTTTTACAATCCACCACAGTTACCCAGTTGCGCTACTCCTTTGACACTAATTCAATGACTTCCATTGCTCCATCAAAAGTTTCAATTTTTGTTGCCTGGTTTAAAAGACATTTTTTAATTCCCCCTTGGACTTACATTTGGCTGGTGCTCATATGTATTTTTCTGTTTATGTCCATTGGATTTGTGGTAGTGTTTTTTAGACTTATAAATGGACACTACCTGAAATAGAGATCTACAATTAGACTAATTGATGGAACTTTGGCCCCCCACTCCTCATCACATATCATGAAAAAGGACCAGACTTTTGTGAACATTACTGCCTGGCCTGTACTGGATGGGATCGCGTGGGATGCTGTTAAATTTCAAATTCATGGTCCCACTGAAGTAATCAATGTGCCAAATGTATTTCGTGTTTCTATGGGTGATGTAGTTAAGCAAAACATCCACTCGGATGATTGGGATGTACAAGCAATAGAAGCACTGTTTTCTGATTTGAAATATTATGCTGCATTTGATGATAAGGATTTGTATTTAGATACTGCTAATTATGATGAGCAATTCTGCTATCAACATTATGGCACGCATTTCCTACACAAAGCAAATACGTTTAGAAATTTAGTAAATTATACGCAATGGGAACACTGTCCAGCCCCTAGGCTGGGCAGCTCCACCACGTTAGTGGACAAATTCGCATATTTTTCTGATTTCAGTGTGTCGAATCCGGCCTCCTTTTATTTTAAGGTTGCGGCTGAGTCTGCTTCTAAAGTTAGACTGACACACACCAAATTGTTGTATTCCAAGTCCTTTATGGACGAGTTGGCAATCGGAGGCTATGATCTGTGGAAAGCTACTATCGATCTTAAATCGGTTTGGGGTTCTAAACCGTGGCAGGTACAGGGAACAGAAGCTTTGCATCGTGCCTGCCTCATCCCGAACCACATGTTATTTTTGAATTCGTCAATTTTTCAGACCACCTGTTTTGGATTGGCTACTTCTAAAAAATTAAATTCGCCCTCCACTCCGGGTCTGGGTGCTTATCCTAATTGGGATAATCATACGGATCTGTCCCTTGCTATGCTGCAGTCATACGTTTCCAACACATCCTTCAATATTTCTGAATTTAATCCGGAAGGGTGGTTAATATGGCAAACGAGCTCAGATTCCTGTCAACATCGGTTTCTGGATTTGGCACCGGGGTATACACAAGTTCGTGTAGACCCCCGTTTTGAATCTTCTCACACTGTAACTACCTACTCAGTAGGGAAGTTATGCCAGTCTTGGCTGCAACATTCCACCTTAGCATCCGTTAAACTTCATTTATCACGATTAAACGACAAAATAGATTTGAATGATTTTGTTAAGGGTCCTGCGGTTGGCAGGTCCAAACGATGGGTATATGCTGTTTACAACGAAGTTTGGAAGCTATCACAGATGGAAGCTGCATCCAGATTACGAGCTATTGATCAAGCCAATATGGAGAAAGTATTGGCTGTAATAGATAATAGCATTAACACCCTGTCTTCCAGAATGTATAACTTAGATAATATTGTGTCATCTGTGGTAGATATTGTGCAGGATGATTTGTCTGTTTTGTATCATGGTCAAAATCAATTGCGTTCCATTATGCAGTTTGCATGGACGTTGCAAACGTTAAAGGCTGGGAAAGTCCCTTGGGATTACATGAATACTTCATCTTTGTTCCTCCCTTTTTAATTTAACTGCGAAACAACAGTTCATGTCCATGAAAGATGCAACATACTCATTGCTGCACATTGAAAAGTTAGAACCTTTACCTTTCTCTGTTGCTGAATTAAACTCCGCTGTGTGGCTTATCCACGGTTTGATCACATTACCATTCCCCCTGTTTAAGTTCAGTTCGTGCATGAAGCATTATGCCCTTGGCAGATATGAAAAACTGGGTACTGCCTTCCTGCACGAAGTTTGGTCACTCCCATTCACGTACAGATGCGTGAGGGATGGAAAAGAGGTTTACTTAAAAGTTGAAGAGTGCACTTCCACTCCAGATCATTCTGTAGTGTGTAGGCACATTCAATTGCATGGTGCATGTAATGTGCACGCTCCTAATTTAGCTTGTGTCCTGAAAGGGATCCCGGTGCCAGTTATAACACCGTCTTTTATGCTGCTTGCTAACGGTAGTTATTTGCTATTAAATAATGAAGCTTGCTGTGGGATGTTAGTGGGAATTCCCTACATAGTGACTGTATCACAGAGAGTAGTCTGCTGTAATAATGTCCTTTTCCCACCCCCGCATGGACTGCTCGATGTATCCATCTGGCCTTCCATTCTAACCTTGAAAGCAGAGTTCAACAAGATGAGCAGAATAAGGGCTCTATTGTCTCAAAAAGAAGTCGCGTTGACTTCATCCCGGGAAACATTTGTCCTTCACGTAGCAAACACGCGCACAGAGGTGCAAGTGCTTTTGAATACTGATCTCCCACTTCATTTTGGGGCCCTGATTCAGACTATCTTTAATGCCTCGTCAACAAGTGGCCTGGCACATTTTTTCAAAATTGTGGGCTCCGGCCTCGTGACCTCCTTTCAAACTATTTTTGGTGTGATCCCGGCATTTCTTCATTCTATTTTTTCCAGCGTCTTCGGAGGTCTCCCTTTGATTCTCGCCCTCGTAGCTGGGGTACTTTTGTTGATCTGCGTACTACGCTATGGATGCACAACTTGCGTCACACGACAGCATGTCCCGGCTGCTCCGTCTTCGTAACCGGATGCTTGAATACTATGGAACTTTACCACTGGCAACTCTAAGCATAGCCTATGGATTGTCCTTCCGGTTTCCCTACTTTACTTGCGTGCAGCCTGTCTTTCATTGCCTAGAGTGTCCATTCCAATGGGCTCTGGATTTGTGCTTGTCGACCTCGGTGTCTCCTGCCCCGGATTATGATCGGCTAATGAGCCCCTTAGTGGCTCATGAGTTGGACTGTTCTGGCGTCAGGATTATGGCCTGTGGAGCAGCACATGGAGTCCTAGGGAATTGGGACATTGGAACGGCTGCAGCTGAACTCTTAGAGAGAAGTTATCTTGAAGAACACACCAGTTGTCCTCTGATGGTACTAGAGGCTCCGGTTGTCGAGGAACATGTGTGTTCCTTCCCCTGCTGAATTGGATGGCAGATAATTTTGCAGAACGTTCCAATGATTTCCTCTTGGAAGCTGTTGCAACTTATTGTGCTTATACCTTGATGGATTAACTTGGAGGTCATCCAGAATTCCTGTGGAATGCCTTTTTTTTTCTATCTCTTTCTTCCCCCTTCATTTCGTTGAACTTCCATCGATGATATTTTTTTTCCCCTTTAAATGGTTTTTTTTCTCTCTTTTTTCTCCTTCGAACTTTTCACTTACCTTATATGGACTCACAATTTATGCCCTTGGTTCCGTTATATCGAACTTGAACTCTGCGTTCTTGAAAATGCGCCCCTACTGGTTAGTGGTCCAATCAAGGGGGGGTGTAATGAAGACTGCTATTTATATACATACAATGCTAAGTTAGCACAACCGCGTTAGATGTTAGAATGCCATCTTGCCACTTTTGCTGCTTTTGCACGCAACACTGTAGCTACATGTTATAAATTGAGAAATGCTTGCTCGCCTTTGCTTCACGTGAGAACTGTCTGTTGTTCACATCTCTAACAGTGAGCAGCGACCTTGGTCTGAACATTGTGTAAAGAAACAGTCTGGGTCGCTAGACGGTGCATGTTGTTGGGTTTAGGTTGAACGGCCCACTATTTAGCCATAACACGCACGCAGCTGCAAATACCTGAAAATCGAGTGCTTTTAATATTGCAGGCTGCATGCTTTAGACACATTCGGAAGAGCTTTCCCAGGAGAAGAGTCTATCTGATCCTGTGATGTGATTCCACTAAGCTGATCTTTACGGTATGGGGTTCCCCATTCAAGCCTAGAGACCTTTTATTAGTCTAATAATAATTATATTAGTTTACTAGCGAAAGGAAGGTGGCTGTCATCCACTGTCATTTTATTATGATTACTTCTTTCATTCTCTATGGAATTGTAACTATGCTGATGGTTTTGATCTTAATCATTTGTCTGCTTATGTTAGCCAAAGTACTGCATCTTAGGACACGAGGTTTATAAAATAAACTCTTTAAACTTTACCGTGTCTCTGTTTATTCTGTTGTGGACTGATATGAGAATAATTACGAACAGGTATTTCTGATTCCCACCATTCCTGAGAATACCCTAAGTCGCTTGTTCTGGGTTGTCTATACATTGGGACCGCCGAGATAAAACTCAGATAACGAATGGGACACTGATGCTGGTCGGATAAGGGGTTCTAGGTTCTGAGGTGAGTTTTTGGTACACCACAATTCATTGAGGTCCTGGTTTCCGGTGCATAGTTCTGTGCATAAGCAGAATCCCTGCAACAGTGTCTGTGAGACACTAACCTTATCGTCTTGGTTTGTGTGTGTCATAGTTATTTTTAATAGTCAATCTGCCCTGGCCTGCTCCAAATCTGTCTGCCATGTAGTGTTCTATGATGTTCTTTGCTGTAACTTTACAAAAAAAGGCTTCAGTCAGAACTGAGAAACCTAACATTAACTGATCCCATCCCTTCACCCCCCTTCCTGCCTCCCTGCCTATCGGATTTAAAACTACCCGCTTCCCCAACTCAGCAGAGTGCTTAAGTCCCATAACTGTGTACTTGCGTGTGGGGGGGAGAGTCGCTCCATGACCCCCGCGCACCCCGAAAGCGTCTTTGCAGTCTGAGATGTGCGATCCACACCTAGGTTCCTTCCCATCTGGGATGCAGTGTTTATACGTCGCCACACAAAATCTATTGCAATCTTCGTCTTGCAACCTGTAGGTGCAGCGATCCTTCCACCGCTTAGCTGTCTGCCTGTAGGTCGGTAGTTGGGCCCTGACAAGATGCAGGGGTGTATCCGAGTGTAGCAGCATTGCTCAGGTCACGTCTCATGTCCTTGAAGTAGTTCTTTCACATTGTCATTCTATGTCACTCTCGTTCACTGCACCCGCATTCAGACCTGGCGTTCCTTCCATCCCGGCATGCCTGGCAGTTTGCGAGGGTTGTCGCCGTCCTCTCGCTGCCTGCCTGTTGCTTCCTTTAGCTGGTCGCAAGCCCTCCAGCCAGTCTTGCGTCTCTTCCGGCAACGCTAAGAACCAGCTTCTGCCTGCTGCTTTGACTCTTAGCTTTGCTGAATAGAGCATTGTATAATTAAGTTTTCTGTTACGGAGCTCTCATTTAAAATCTGTAAAATTCTGCCGTTGTTTAGTGACTGCAGCTGTGTAGTCCGGGTAGAGGGTTACCTCGCTGTTGTCAATCCAGAGGGGTGGTCCTACTTGAGCCACTTGCAGGATCGCATCTCTATCTCTGAAGTTAAATATTCGTGCTAAGGTAGGACGCGGGGGGGCTCCCGGTGTGGGTCGTCCGCCCGGTACTCGGTGGGCTCTTTCCACCAAAAAGAATTTGGAGAGTCCACGAGGTTGTAATTGTGTTTGGACCAACTCCTCCACAAAGAGATCCAGCGCTGGCCCCTTGACACTTTCCGGCACACCTACCAAGCGGACTTTATTGCGCCATGAGTGCCCTTCCTGATCGTCCAGTTTCTCCGCCATCTGCTTGGTCATGAGTTCTAGGTGGCGTTCCTGCTGCTGCAGGGTTGCTGTGTCTGTTGAGAGGGCTGTCGTGGTGGCTTCGACCTCCGCCATTTTCATGCTCATTTTGGGAATGTCCGCTCTGAGCAGCGTTATGTCACAAGAGATAGTACCAATGGAAGTTTGCATTTGCTGAAGAGTAGTCATCACGTCATGTAGGGTAATCTCTTTTAGTTGTTCTGCCTGTTGACTGTTTGTAGCTCTTGGCGTCGTGGTGGGCGCTTCTTGTTGTTCTTTAGCGATTACATATTTGTCTATGCAATTGCTCTGCACCGATCTTGGTCCCCTGACACTCATGGTGCTTCAAGTTTGAGGCGAGTGATCCTGTTCAGACGTGTAGGACAGGCGGCGCCAGTCAATTACAGTTAGTACTGGACCAGTATTGGGGGTAGGTGCCTGTAGCTTCTCGTCAGTGGTACCTGGCTGTGGTCCTGGATAGATGGGATTTGGCGTTGCGGTTATATAGCGTGGTGTTCCATAGTCCAGAGTTTGCTTCTGTCTTGCTGGGGAGCAATCCGCATGGGCTAAAGGGGAGTTATTCGTTTTAGGCGGGCTGGTGCTGAGTGGTATCGCAGCGTCTAATTTCTCCCCAACCAGGTGGTTGTCACTCACCGCCAGTGATTATCTTTTGTGGCAACTGATGGCCCCACCGCTGCTTCCTCTGGCGATTGTTGTGTAGCCGGGGCGTCTACGCCGCACCTCTGTCTTATATCGCTGCCACTTCTGCTCCACTTCACCGCCTATGCGGCGCCTCAACTACACCATGCATTAGTTTTTCCTGGTCAGCGTGATTCCCATCAGTCGTCTTTCCTGTGTGGAGTGTCGGTCATATGGGGCTGCTTCCCTCCGCTATTCTCCGCTAATGCCCCGCTTTGTCCGAGTAAGGTAGGCCCTCACAGGGCACTCCTGCTATTTTGCTGCACCACAGTTCTTGTCACGGGCCTGTCCTGACGTGGGCCCTTGCCTACGTCTCACCTTTGCTCTGTTGGTGGTCCGGTCGGTCCCGCTTTTAATCTAGCTGCCGTCTGGATTGTGTGTGCATAGTCCGCCCTGGACCGGCTCGCGAGCTGCTGATTGCATTCTTGCTGTGGGTGGCTCCAGTGATCACTTTAGTCCCCGGCTTCACCGCAGGGTCTAGGCCGCAGCTCTGCCCCTCGATCTCCGGTGGCTTCGGTAGCGCGTTTTCTTCCCAAACTTCGGCAGTGGCTGCCGGAGGTGCTACGGAGTCTCCGTCTACTATTTTGATGGTACAGATAGCAGGATAAATGCCAGGATTGTCGGGGCACACTCAGTGGTCTCTGGAGCTCTCTTAGGCTGCGGCTATCTTCATCGGTCGCAAGCCACGCCCCCGGTTCTTCTGTTCTTGCAACTCTGCACATCTGTCTTCTTCTTTCAGGTTGGCAGGATCTGAATTCATGGTGCCAGGGGCTCCCCTAAATACTGAGTTTATTGGCGTTAGGGTAGGGTAGGGTAGTAGCCAACGGGCTACCTACCCCTGAGGTCACTACTCTCCCTATATGACCCCTTCCTGTGGGAAGTAGACATTACCCTATCTTGGAGTTTCTAAATTTGCCGTCACAAATGTGACAGACTCTGAAATTTCATCTACACTTTAGGTAGCCCATCTTAGGGGTGGAACTAGCTTGAATGTGAACATGTCTATCTGACTACTAATTTTCCCACCTTGTCCAGGCACCAGATGGGCCCTGGTCAAGGGGGGATCGGCATCCATTCCTGTGATGGAAGCCAGAATCGCATACTAAAAGCGGTGTTTTTTTTTAAGCACCCTGCCTTAGTATGTTAATTTGCTGGTCATCCTATGAGAGGAAGTGCCCAAGCAGGCTTTGTTCCTGGCCTCCTGAGAGCAAAGGCCCTCACCCTTGTGGGTATGAAATGCAGGAGACCAGTTAAAGAACACACTAGTAGCTGGTAGGTTTTCAGGGGACACATCTAAGATGCCCTCTGAGTGCACCATGCAATGTGGTACATGCGTGACATAAACCTCTAAGTCAGGTTTATGAAGCCATACAAAGCCACTCTGCTCGGCTTAAAATGGCTTCATAAATCTGGAGTAAGGCAATGCAGTGCAGATCGCTGTGTTGCTTTGCTCTGTGCCACGGTAGCATTCCATGTGTGCTGCGTTGATGTTCCCACGCAACTCTCATGGCTTTTGACACATTTCCAGACTTAACAAACTTTGCAAACCTAGGAATGCACCAAAAAGATATGCCTCCCCAGCAGACACGCAACGAGGTGAAATATGTTTATGTCTCCTCATTATTTCCTCCTTTTATGAGTGCTGCATTCTGCAGCACACAGGTGTAAAGCACTCCAATATATTAGGGTAAAGTTTACACTATATAAAACTGCAAAAGTGGTCATTACAAGTTAGGAACAATAACCGCATTTTGAATGTCACCATTATACCAATTAAATCAATAATATTATTTAAATGCAATTATTATCATTAGTAAAAACATTGCAATTTTTGTCAATAGTCACTGTTAACCCCTTCGCCGCGGCACGAATTTTGCCGCGGCGCTGGGGGGGTTCGGTGTGAGCGCGGCGCCGCCATGCTCGTGACGGAACCACTCCGTCGTGAGCCACGGGCGCGCTGTGCTCATGACGGATGGGTTCCGTCATGACTCCGCCCACTTGCATTGTTTGCCCGCACCGGCGGGGAAACAGCGCCGCGTGGGGGCGGAGCGGCCGCAATGGCCGCAGCATGACGGAACCACTCCGTCATGAGCACACGGCGCCCGTGGCTCATGACGGAGTGGTTCCGTCATGAGTAGGCAAGGGGTTAAGGAAACATTTCGAAAACGTTCACTAACGTGTAAAAGATTTTCTTCATCACTTCAGATCACATAAGGTAGCCACAGGACTAACCTCTAGGGGTCCCAGCACGTCAAAGCTAAATCTCCAGCCATAGACTGCTTCAAAATGATGTAAACACCTCCTAGGGTCAGGCTTTCTAAGCCCCAGGAGTGTTAGGATTATAAGACATTAAATGATCCAGAGGGGCTGTTTCGATTAGAGCAGCCACTCACAAGAGGTTGCTTTAACATTGTTGTTGCCCCTGTCTATGTTGTGGCCCCACATATACAAGAATAATATTCAAATGAGCACGAGCAGGTCATTTGGGGCACTCCTCAACCCGACTTTATGAAAATATTATGAGCGGGCAAGCTACTTCGATCTCCGGGTTATCGTGGCCTCGTGATGAGGACTCTTTTGGTTTTGGGCTCCCCAGTCCCACCAGGGGCACCCACAGTCTTTGCTTTCACTAGGTTCCTTTTTATGTTATGGGTTTTGTTTGGTTAGATCAGCATGGGGGCCCATACCTACATTGCCTGGCCAGTCTCTTTCCTACACATACTCCTCCTCAGCTGGCAAGGTCAACCTGGATCTCTCTAACCTGCCCAGGTGGAGCATCAGTGGGGCACGGTTTGCTCCTGACCCTCCACACCCCCAGAAATAGGAAAAGGGAGGTCGAAGAGGTCTACACATCACTGCCAGGCTCTGGCAACCCCAGGAGCAGAATGGCGTGACTGCACTCCAATTGAGAGCCTTCTTTATCCTAGGGAATGAGGTCTCCAGGGCAAAAATACTTGTGCTGGGCCAGGGTGATTGGGTTCCTTGGACAAAAGTGAGTCTGGGGAGAGGTCCACATGCACGCCCCCTCCCTGGGAAAATAAAATTACAGGATTATGGTGTATTGCTGACCCCCAGATCCTGCCCCACCCTGGGAGTATTTTTGAAATTAGTGGCTGAGCCCTGACTGTTTTGCGTGCCATGGCAGGGGTCAAAGTTCAAATCTTTACCCTAGCATAACTCAAGCCCCCTTGGGCTGATTTTTGTGGTCATTAGCTCACTTTGCTCCTGGTGGCAAGGTCTAGCCAACAGAAGCTTTTTCTATGGGCCTCCTGGCTTCTAGTTGAGCACACTTTGCAGGGTTTTACTGGCTCCCTCCTTCAGCCTTCTGCTCGTCTGGCTTCTGGTGCTCCTCACCACATGGTTGGGGCCTTTTGCCCCTCTGCTACCAGCCAGTGAAGCCCGCTCTTGGCCGCACTCCAAACTCCAGAGCCTCGTGGCTGTCTGGCAGTGCACTTGGGGTGGCAGTGGAGACCAGATATTCCCTCAAATGGTCCTCAGAGGGCATAATGGGGACAGAGTCACTGGTCCTAGGGAAACCAATCTGGTCCCAGGGGTTAGCTGGAGAAGAGTCCTTAGCAGGGCACCAGGTGGCTTCTCCTTCCAGCTCTCCATGATTCGGATGTTGTCCATGGTCTTGCTCACAGTCTCTCCCTTCTGCAGGGTTGTTTAGGTGTGTGTGGAAAATTCTAGATGCCAGGCGCCCAGTGGCGGCTGGTGAAGTTGAAAAGTGGAGAGGTGTAAGACCAATAAATGGAATTCGGTGAGTGAGCATAGCAAACGAGCTGGGCTTGTCCACTGGGGTTTTGGGAGGTTCTCTTCTTGAGAAAGTTTTATACATTTGTGTGCAATGGTGCATTTTCCAGCGCAATGTTTAAAAATATCTATCTAGTAGCTGAATAAGATAGCATTAAAGGAAAAATTCTGTCATCAATCCTGTCCTTCCCTGACCAAATTTGTGTGATCCTAGGCAATTGCCATATTTCACTATGACTATGTGTCCTTTATCATAACACTGTGTGATCCTAGGCAATTAACTTACTTACCAAATGTGATGAAAAAGGACAAAGAGGCAAAGTGAAATAAAGGAAATTGCCTAGAATCACACAATTTGGTAAAGTGGGAAGCCAGGACTGATAGAGCATCTTAAAACACTTCAGGATGGGTTCGATGCTGAAACCTAATAGACTTGTTCCATCTAGCATCGCAACCTAGGCCACATGTAGCTTGCACATGATAACTAACTTGTCTTTACATATTTATTGGCAGGTTCATCAGGTTGGTGGGGTTAGGGGCAAAAATGGTTCATGTTTGGTGTCTACCAGTTCTAATAAATGCCCCTTAAAGTATACAATCTAATGCACTAAACTGAAATGCTTTTCATAATTAAGAAATGCAGTATATCTTTATCATGAAGACATGTTTCATTTTAGTGCAATATCTTGTTACTTGGAAGCGGCAGCATCCACACATCTTTGGTATGATAAAGAAATACTGCATTCCTTTAAAATGCAAACGTGTTCCGAGTTCATGCATTAAATTGTTAAGCTGGCAGGGGCATCAGTGTAATAATTTAATGAACTAAAATGAAACAATACCACATGTTAAAGAAGGAAGGGCTTACCTTTGGACAGGGTGCACACATAAGCCCGGTGCTCACATCCATGCTGTATCATGTGCAGTGAGGCAAAGTTAACTGCACGTGACTACGACGTCAGAGGCAGCGATGATTGGCATGCAGCCCCGGCAGGGTCAGGGCTTTAGCCCATAGCGACTGGGGCTGCCTTTTAAAACCACACTTCTGTGCGTCATAACGGGGAGGCTCTGAAGATCCTCCAAGACGGCAGGCCTGGGCCGGAAGAATGTAAGCCCTTATACCACTGTAAATGCTGCACTTGTAAACAAGCATATGCTCACTTGCATATGTGCTTCATAAACAGTGCCTGGCTACCTGGCCCTCGCTTAAGCGAGGGTCAGAGAATGATAGCCAGGAAATATTCAATTGCTTCATTGTATTGCCAACTTTAATATTAATTTTACAAATAATAATTTTACACAATTAGAGATTGAAATGGCCATACAATACATTGTGCGATAATTCAGAAAAAAACAAGGGTGGAGCCCCAACACTTAAAGAAGTAGCTGCTAATGCAGGCACCTGCGCCCAATCCTACGATGCCACTTGCTCCCTCTACCCATTTCCCAACCAACCTGCACAGCATTCTGGACAATACAAAATGGCGCCATCACTTTTCCTCTGTGAAGACCTTTTCTGAACGCCTTAGCACTACCCATAACTGACATAACTACCAGATAGTTTCCCACCAAAACTTCAAAGGGCAACCCCTCCTGTGTTGGCTTCAGATGTCTGGGCCTCCTCCTTTGTTCAGTGGGCATGGGCTGGCCCAGCCCAGGTGCAGTTAAATAACAGTGTGGGGAGGCCTTTGTTCGCTCTACTGGGAAGAGTAGTAAATAACTTGGCCCAGCAGGGGAACGGAAGGCCTGAAATCTGATTATAAGCTAAGCCAAAGAAATATGACAATTCTTGGCTACCCATTATATGTGCACATATGTTATTGAGACCGGCATATTCAAACTCAGCATGCATGTTTTATCCCAGTTTAATACCTCACTGGACTGGTAGGCCTATGTGGAGCAGAACTGCATGCTAAGGCAGATTTCATTCATGTGTTTAATTTAGTGAAGCATTACCCTGCTGACCTATCTTTAAATCCCTTCTAATATTATAAGGCCTACCCCAGAACAGCGCCAATCTTGGCAGAGTTTCTGCTGCTCCAGGCTACCTGTGAGCTATTACCGGGCTGTGCTCATCAGTAGTCTCACTGGCGCAGCCCACTCATGTGTGCATATACATGTGCACATGTGTTCACATGTAACCAGCTTTGGGCTCCTTACCTTAGGTGTGCCACAGCAGCGCTATCTTATACGGCGGACACTGGTGGTAAACACGTTCAGTCCAATTATTGTGAAATTAGTATGAGTGAGACTCATATAGTGACACTTACCCACAGAAAGGGTCCACAAACTGGGTGATCAAAAGCAAAAAAAAATCAGTGTGAGCTAAAATTGGGAGAACCCATTTTGCTACAGCAAAATTGAAAAGTTGTGAAATAAAAAAAATTAAAAAGCAGTTTCTGTTGCCCTTGCTGTAGTGGGAGACTGTTCCCCTAGCCGCAAAGTGTTCTGCAGTGTAGCTGGTAAACTATCCAGCCCCGTGTTCTAGATGCCTTCTTTCAGGAAAAGGCATGGGTTCTTATATCTTGAACTGTCTCTTTGTGATAGCATATGCTTACCTTCCGACCAAGTAAGAAACCTTCACACGCCATCACGAGTAAAAGGATCCCAACGTTGCCTTACTTCAATGATGCAGATAAAATCCAACTTCATTCTTGGCATCCATGTGTTCTCTTAAACAGTACCAGTCTGGCCCTTGGGATGAGACCTGGTTACTTAGCAGCCCGTCTTTCTTACTAAAGTGAGAGCAGCAGGTTCTCATTGCTAAAATATACTATTGCTGTAAACGTTTTAAACCCAACCATTAATGTTTTAAAAATTACCATATTATCAATTTACTTGAAGGTGTGCATTATAACCCTGGGGCGGAGGCCCGCTTCACAATTAGGGAGCCTTTTAAAGCCCCCTGCTGTGCTCTAATGTTTCTGCTGAGTTTTCAAACAACTATTTAAAGTGTACTTCCTGCAAATTAGCACTAGCAAAGACAATTTTGATTTTAAGGCCCCACCCATTAGGTTTGTTGATGTTTGTGTGCTCCTAAGGAAGCCTCAGGGTGTTCCTAACAGTAACAGTAGCTTGGCAGTGGGGTAGGAGAGATGCTGAGTGTGCTTAAAGAATCAGCCACAACCCGATGCAGGTGAGAAAAACTACCAGGGACAATCATGGTATGAGCATCATTTAGTGAAATAGAAAAAATAAATACCCGCAGGGATTAAAGCCAAGCCACTTGTGTACATAAAGAGAAGAGCAGACTGGTGTCAGAGGAAAGGACCATTAAATATTGGCTGTGTGAACAGCAACAGTATTTTTTAGAGAAATTATTGAAGGTGATGATTGGCCACACCTTTCAGATGGAAAATAGTCCCTCGTGTGTTCACATTGGGGTTGAAGAATACTGCTAAACAGCTATTATAAAGAGGGTGAGACAAAAATAGTCCTGTAGGCTGATGCAATATGTGATTGACAATGACTGACTAGCACTTAAGAAAATAAACCTTTGGCTGAAGGAGCCTGACCCAAAGCACAGTACATGAGGCTATTATGTATATGTCACATAAACATAATGTCTTGGCTTAAGCCAGACCTAATAAATAAGAAAGATGTATCTATTCCAAGTTAAGTCCTGTTGGAGAAGATGCTTTCAGAAGCACAAAAACATTTGTGCATGAGAGCAAAAACACAGGACCCGAGATGTTTCATAGACAGGCAATTCAGAATATAGTAGCTAATTTATATGACAAGTATAAAAATGCAGTTGTTTCTTTTGATTTGCAAGCAACAGTGTATTACCACAATACAACACATGAATGCATCACACTATTTACAGTGTCTGTTGTTGACAACCATCCCAGGAATCACAGGGTAACAGCTTGACAATACATATTTGATGGCATAAAGACTTGTATATTTTATATTTTATTTTATTCCTGACCAGTTCTCTCTAAAGTGTGTCATGTGTTCCAGATTGGTGTAAATCACAATAAATCTCAATTTTTAGAGGTATAGTGCCTCCTCCATTTTCAGTTTGGCCATCTTCAGCCTGAACTCCCTTTCTGCTTTCCTCTCATCTAGCTCCTCTGGTGACAGGTTGTGGAAAGATATTCTGCTGCTTGCTCTGTTCTGACAGGGGATCTCTCAACTGTAGGCCTTCCTTTCTCCTCTTTGGCCACAATCGAGGGGTTATCTTCCACCTATTCCATTTGCACCTCCTGCTCCTCCTGAAGGCCCATCTCCTCATCCTCCTGCGCAGTAAACTGTAACTGTAGGTCCTTGTCCCAGGCCAGCCAACTGAGCCATGGAGCCACTCTGGCTGTCCTGGGTTCAAGGAGATGGCCTCCCTCTCCTTCAATCAGCAAAGCAGGCCTCATGCGGCATGGCAGTCCTCTGACAAACAAGACAGGCCTCAAGCAGCAGGACAGTTCTCTGAGAAACAAGGTAGTCCCCTGAAGTAAAAGGCAGTGCTTCTAAAGACTTCCACAGTTCTGTAAGTGTACTGGTGAGTGGCTCAGAAGTTCAATATTTATACATGGCGACATCCTTGAGACAAACGTCTTTTCCACCACTAAATCAGGTTCTGGAAACTTCCTTTCTTACCCTTGCTTCCCCTGTCCATGCTACAAAGTGCCTGTGGTGACAAAAGATTGGTATCAAGTTTATTTGTGAGTATGCTGGAGGCAGCCCTTTGAAAGGTAAGTGGAGCAGGGATCAACTCCACCCCTCCCATCCTGGCCGGATGCCCCTATCCCAAGTATACCCGGATCCAATTGTTTACTGTCTGGGCCTAATAGGCATTCCTGATGTGGACGCAATTAACAGTCCCTTGGTAGGTGGAAGTTCCTGGAAGTCCTAAGACTACTACTGTCTAAAATTGGCATTTTCAAATATGTAATCTAAAATCCACCTTTACCATTAAAGAGGATTTTAAATTACAATTTGTTAAAGTCCAAACATGGCATTCCTACCTGCTCCCAATCAAAAGTTAGCTGAGGCTTATTTTGCAGATATATGGTTGTATTGCACTCTTTCACTCAGTATTTAAACAATATAAAGACTTTACTAAATATTTAACATATTCAAAAACTGTGCGTGCATGCCATAAGTGGTCTCAGCTCCAGCCCTGTGACAAATGATATGAGAATAGCTAGAACAAATGATGTCAACATTTGTGAACTATTTTTGGAAACTCATCTGGACTTTTATTTAAGACTGAGTACCTTTGAATAGTGGAAACCTGTGGGCACAGCAGTGCATGCCAGCTGTAGGACATTTGTTCTAGCCATTATAGTATCATAAGGTTTCTTTTGCCAGGTCAAATTGGCAGTTTAAGGCTGCTCTATGGACTGCAATGGAATGCCTGAGACATGTTTTAAAGTGCTAATTTAGTGGGTGGCACAATGAGTACTGCAGGCCTACCAGTAGCATTTCATATACAAGCCCTTGCTACATGTAGTACCACTTTACTATGAACTTTTAAGTAAATGAAATGTGATAATTGGATATGTCATTTTTACCTTATTTAAAATAGAGAGTACAAGCACTTAAGCGCTGGTTAGCAGTGGTAAAGGGACAAAGTCCTAAAAGCCAACCAAATTGGGTTCAGAAAACAGGAGGGGTTAAGGCAGAAAGTTTGGTGGTGCCACTGCAGAGAGGGCCAAGTCCAGCACATGGTGAGCAAAATATCGATGGACTGGCATTCTTCCCAAGTAATTACCAGTCTCTTGGATTACTTCAAGCATTCCATCCATCACTTTATTATATAGCTTAGTATGTCACCTTAAGTGGGACGGGTATGTCTAGACGTGAGTCCTATGCACACTATGTCATTGGCGCCAAGCCATACTTGTCTCAAGAGCCCTAATTAGGTTAAAACGGTCCTGAATTGCTTATGTTCTGGTTTGGAGAAGTCCTGGCCTGGCAGTTGAGGCTGGACTGCTCCCAATGGAGCAAGGTCAAGACAAATTTGCATATGGCTGAGTCCAAACTGAGGTGACTTGGTGTGCAAACTAATGATGGACTGGAATGTGTCCTGAGAAATTTCCAGTGCCTGAGATTAATTTAACCATTCAATAATCACTTTTTTGAATACCTTAGTGTGTCTTTCTAATAGGGACAGGCATGCTCATCCTGTGTACACTGTATCACCGACGCCAAGGTACACCTGGCTGATGAGCCCTAACAAAAGTGAAACATGTACTGGATTGCTTGAGTTCTGGTTCAGAGAGAACCTGGCCTGGCAGTTCACTCTGCACTGTTCCCGTTGAAGCAGGGTCATGATTGATTTGCATATGTCTTGGTCCAAAGTGGGGTGACATGGTGTGCAAAATAACTATCGCCAGGAATGCAGCCCAGAGTAATTACCAGTGACTGAGATTAATTCAAGTATTTCATCCATCTCTTTTCTTTTTTTCATACCACTGAGGGTTCAGAGTCACGTTAAAAGCAATGAACGTGGATGCCATTGCGAAACAGGTAAAGCCAAATGTCAAAAGAAACAGCGTGTGAGGAATTAGATACATGCTGTTAGCCTGATCGCATGTGTGCATTGGAGGAGGACTTGTTATTTGTGCTTTTTTGTCTATTTTTTCTTGTCTTATTTGGCAATGCAGTGATGGCATATTATTATTGCATTGTTTCTTTTGACAGCTATTATGCCTGACAAGAGGTCAGAGAGACCAAAAATGTATTGGGGACAAAACATAATCCTTATACTGAAATGAATTGCTCTGCTTTAAATGAAATATATTGGATTTGCAATGTTGACTTTTCTTGGCTCTTCACATATTATTGTGTATACATGAATTTCCTCTATCATGTTATTTGAACATGTTCTAGCCTCATAAAGAATGAATTATAAATCATTTATGTTGGAATAAAGTTTTGAGTGCTATGATTGAAATATTTCAAGCCTTGTGTAGCTCTCATAATTCACTGTGTGCATCAGGACTATTTTTACGGGTGTGGGAGTAGCAATACAGTTCTTCAAACATTGTGTTGCACAACTGAGAACACCATGGCAGCATTTACATATTTGCATCAAAACCTTTGTTATTTCAGATTAAGATTGGAGTGCAAATAAGGAACCATTTATAATGTTTTGACAAATCTATTTTTCTAGAACAATATAGAAGTTTGTGGAAAACATTGTGAAGACCATAATTGTACCTTGGAATTGGTTCTGGGGAGGTTGATGGATGCTAGTCTCACGTTAAGGAAAGAAAAATAAAAAATTTGTATGAATGCTGTGACCTATTTAGGTCATACCATCTCTGTGGAGTGCATAAATTGAAAATTAGAATTGTTTAGGTCTATAATGAACGCTCCAGTACCTTGTGATAAGAATTAAGTGAGATTGTTCCTTAGACTACTGGAGCTTTACTCAAAGTTCATGTGTTTAAGAAAGGAGTGAAGTTTGAGAGGAATGATGAGTGTGATGTTGATTTTTTGTCTTTTAAAACAAGTATAAATAACATGTCAACTCTTTATCATGTCATCCTTCTTAAGAAGACTTACTGGAAGTAGATGCCAGTCTTAGAGGAATGGGTGCTGTCTTGTCATAGTTCGTTAATGGACAAGAGAAAGTTGATGCATGTGCTTCCCACTCCCTCAAAGGGCCTTAAAGAACTGTATTCAATCATAGAGAAAGGGAGGTCTTAGCATGTGACTGGGTTATGTAAAATTTCAATTTTTATTTGTGGGATGGCTCTTGTTGCAAGAATAGGCCATAGACCTCTGATCCAAATCTTTTCCACTAGAAGTAATGAATACATTGTTTCAAGATTGGGGAGAGGAGGCAGCCTTACGGCTAGAGCGGTTGGCCTCGAAGTTGGGGAACCGGGTTTTAATCTCGGCAACGACGCTCAAAAACCTGTGATTCTGGGCAGATCACTTTATCACCCCGCGCCTAACAAAAAAAAATGAATGTATCCATCTGTAACAAAACTGGTGCTCATGTAATATGCTCTGATACCCGATGTCTTGGGTCTAGTTCGCGTTATATAAAACAAAAAATCAAAAACAGGATAAAAAGGTGAATAGGAGGATTAAGTGAATTCAATTTACAAGTGTAAAACTTTCAAGTGCTAGCAATAAAGTAACTGACATCGCCATATTTGTCAGTTGATTGCAGTTCTGATGTGCTTGAATCATGTTAAATAAATTGGATGTGACAATTGCATTGATATATGATGGAGACAAGCAAAAAATAATGCTGGGACTGCACAGTATCGGAGATTTTGTAATCAAGAGATGGCCAGATTTCAAGGACATTCCTGAGACAATGAAGGGCTTGTGGAATGTACGTGAGAAATTGATCTGGTCAAGAAGTGAATATTTGACGGGCTCAAAGATTGCGCCTCTAGCTGGCCAAAAGGAGAAGGTAATCAGCTTGGCTTATCAAGGACTGTAGAAGGGAATCTCGCCACAACCTGAAAGAGATTACATCGTTTGTGCTAGAAATAATACGATCAAAGTGGCAAAAAATGCTTTATTATCTCCTATAGACATTCCCAAGGAACCATGGAAGAATTTGGGTCTTGATTTTATGGGTTCTTTTGGATTATTCACTCCAAGTGAACACTATGTGATGTTATTAATGAATTATTGTTCAACGTTAGTGATGAAGTAGTGGAGTAGTGTGGCTCACTGGTTAGAGGCGGCAGACCCAGAAGCAGAGGACGGCCTGGGACCAGGGTTCAATTCCCGACGCGGCAGGGTTGTGGACCAGGGCCAGCGGACTCGATAATTCTCACCTTGGTGCCCACTCTAACCAGGGATCACACTCGGCAGCTCTGGGCATTAGCTTGCCTCATCTCCACAACAGCCCCCCACATTTGCCGGGGATGCCTGGTTTCACCTTGGAGATACCCTGGAGGGACCATCTCACAGGGATAGCCAGGACGGGTTCCCCAGCGGTCTACAGCACCACGATGCCTTGGCAGCAGTGCGCTTTACAAAAACACATACATTTACATGAATTCAATTAACACTAAAGTATTGATAGAGGTCTTATTGAATGAATTTGCTCCAGAAGGTATTCCCAGTTATTTAGTTACAGACAAGAGAGTTACATTGATTTCCTTAGAAATGCAAGAGTTCCTGAAGAATTTGTTTGTAATCCATCTGAAACCTTTTCTTTATATCCTCAAGCTGATGGCCTTTGTGAATGAATTCATGGAGATGTAAAGACATGTTAATAGAGATGTTAATGAACATCATAACACAGTGTGACTCTGAAATCCCCATTCCTTTACTTAAGGGGAATGATTGGTAATGCAAAAAAATGAATCCTGCTTGTTTGGATGCATATGTGTGTGAAGAGAGAAGTTGTGCTGGAGGAAAATGAACTTAAAGAGGGAGAATTACCAGAGAAAATATGAGCTATGTTATCTTAACAATTGTGTTAAATACATGCACTGGAACATACAGGGTGTTGTGCTGGTGCATAGATCTGATTTAGTGAGTAAAGGAAAATCAAGATTCTCTAGGCCTAATATTATTCATGAGGTAAGGAAGAATATGGGTGTACTTGACACCAGTGCAGTGTGGAGTATGTCCAGACTTATGAAGTGGGACTATAGCATGAATTCTGATGAGACCACTGTCTTGCAGGGATCCTATGTTTGATTGCATGCAGTGGAGGTCAAAAATAGGTTAAGATCCTGACTGTATGGGAATTTTTCTGGCTTATTATTCTGGTGTGATATTAAATAGCCCCCACCACGGGTTGTATGATCCTTTGTTTGTTCATGAAGAGAGTCTAAAAGGAGCAATCATTTACATCAATCCTTCATTTTCAACAATTTCTTCAACATTTGTAAAGTCAATAAAGAGAATTTGTGTAAGTTAAAGGGTTTTATTAATAATTCTAATAAATGTAAAATATTTTATTCAGAAAGTAATACTCTTCAGTCATTGTTATTACAAATTCAAATAGTCTATTAGTCGGTATTTGAAAACAAGGTAAAACACAATAGTAGTATAAATTATAGTCAAAATAGAGGCAATGCAACAAGCATGTGCCATAAAGGAATTTCCCTAATCGAAATTAAATTAAGAATGGAATAAGTTGTCTGTTCAGAAACCTAATAAAGAGTTCTACTTCACAGCAAACTACACATAGTTAGGTTGCCCTTAACCCGGACGACATATGCCCCCAGCATAACAGTCAACAGCAACCTACTACTGCCGCTGTTCATAAAGCAACTGTTCTATTGCACATTTACCTCTCCACTGAGAACTGTGTATCTGTTTTATCAAATTTTAATCTTCTAGATTTTTACTTTCCTCCTAAAAATGCTCAGGAACTGAAAAAGGACAGTATTAACAAATCACTTGGCAATCCGTCAACATACTGAGAAGTTAAACCACTTATCAATGTACTGTATTAGACAACAATTATTGATAACTGCATCATTGATGTTAGTATAATGAACGGATATTTTATGAAATGTTATTTATTAATTAGTCCTAAACCATAAACTTTGCTGCTGTAACTTTTGTTCCTTCTTTTTTAATGAGAAATTGTAAAGGTTTTAATTGACCGGACAATAAACTATTACTTACCATTACTTAATAAAGAGTTCTGGTGAAAGCAGAAACATAAATTCACAGCACTTCACATGATAGAGAAATTATTAAGTTGGAAAGTATTCTCAGCTGTAAATCTGCAGGCATTTGTTGCAAAATCTTAGAGTTCAAAGGA
This sequence comes from Triturus cristatus, assembly GCF_964204655.1. NCBI lineage: Eukaryota > Metazoa > Chordata > Amphibia > Caudata > Salamandridae > Triturus > Triturus cristatus. The sequence goes on along the minus strand of NC_140587.1, from coordinate 475,939,248 downwards.
AAGTCTCTAATGAAGAGAGATATGGTATCAAGAAACCCAGGTAAGGATCTCCAGAATGCGTCGACCTACTCTAGAAACACATGCTAATATAAATATACAAAAATACACAATGAAACATCTGTTACATTCACCATTCTTGATGTCCAAAAGAATTTCAGAAAACCTTGAGAGCAGGTAAACTCCCTAGTTTCTCAAGGTTCCCCAATAGACAACAGAAATAAGTCTTTAAAAAGCCACTTAGTCTACATATTGCAGTTCAGACAGTGCTTCCCATGAGTTATGCTTCCTGTCATCTCCACTCCTCCTGGTAAGAACAACACTATCAGTTAACTAATATAAAACAAATGCCTTTTTACTAGCCAACAGATGGCTTCTGTAACATTATAGCATCTGCAGTGAATGAGAAAAAACATCTTTACAAAACAACAGTTCAACACAACAAACAGTCCTTTCAATGCAAATGTACACATTTCTGTTACTATGGCAAAAGAAGTCAAGCTGACTTAAATAAATCTTTGCGTTATTCCACTTATGTGTTTACAATGAAAGTACGACTACCAACTTCAAATTTGCATAATTTTATTTGTGCATTACTTTGCATGAACATTTGTACTTTTCAGTGAAATTCATTTTTATTTTCAGAATGAGGAAATTTACTTCAGCAATACCCATGTGATGGAAAAACTATGTAATGTCTTAATTTGTATATACATATGTTCACCCATAGCTTAGACTGTTGTGTATCTTGTTTTATCCTTTTTTATAAAGTACTTTGTTCTTCTCCTGTTTTTCTACTTTTGTTGTCTATGTTCCTGTTGTGAATAGTTTAGCCACTTTAATTCCAGAGACAGGAGGGTGTGATGTGGTTATCCCTTCTCTCTTTAAGTGGAACTTGGAGAATCAGTGCTTCCAGAAGCAGCTTTAAAATGTTTGGGATCTCATCTAGAAATGCTGTGGGGTGGAGATTTCACTGAGTCCCATCTGGACTTGGGAGCTTCCCGGTGCTTGTTCATGGTTGTAGTTGTCTTAATAAGCATTAATGGTACCTATCTGAAATTGCTGCATCAGCTTTCAAGAGTAGATGTAACAGTGCTCTTCCTTTCTATGTTCTTCTATCCTATATGAGGTGCTGTTCTCATCTCCTCAGGAGCTTTATAGATCAGGGCAACTGACTTGCTGCAGATTTCTCTCATGCTCCACAGCATGACTGCCTCAAATTGTATGGGCTCAAACCAGGGAGGGCTCTGATCAGAGACTTTGATTTGAAATACCTGCCCTTGCATCACCAAAATCCTACTTTGTACAGAGGAGACCCCCTTCAAAGGTCTATGATGTTTTCCCTTATACGCATCATAATTGTGCTGAGCTCTTCCTGGAAGATATGCAACTAACTCCACATGCCTCAATTCAATTGGTCTTGATTCTTTATCCCCGAAGCATGTACTGGAGGATATATATTTAAAATAATTACTTTGGTGCAAGTTTTTCTAGCCCATGCCAGCCGCATTGACTCTTGAAATGTGCCTTCGACTGGCAGTGGAAGCCATGACCTCTTATTATTCTGTTAGGTCTCTGGGTGTTTGTGCTGAACTCCCATTGGGCAACAGCAGAACCTGCTTCTGCAGCAGAAGATTACTGACAGAGAATGCCATTCAGCATAATTTGCTTTGAAGCTTTGCAACACGTGGTTGTTGGGCTTCAGAGCAGAATTTCCAGTCCTGGCGCTTCATTTGGCTTTCTGGATAATTGTTCACTTTTTAACTGTGTCCTTTGTAAAGAAGAGGCATTTTGTCATTCCTCTAATGAGTCTTATTGCCAGATGCTGCCTGTCTGGATCTTACAGCCCCTGTAGGCTTTGTGGCCAGGTGCATTTGAAAGTAGGAGGCAGTGTTGGTGGCGCTGGGCAGCCAACTGCGGTTGTACAGATCTCCTGAAGGTATATGATTTCTCATAGTAACTGTTTGAGATGTTTATACACTGGTTGTTAGAAAGTTGCTCTGTATTTGCCTTAAGTGTGCAGATATGATTGATGCTTCTCTTTTTAGCAGGTGCCTCCATATTTGAGATTGCCTGTCTTTAGATAGATGTTGTGGTTGCAGGAATATTCCCTTCTTGTGTGGTTTACTTTTATGATTTGGTTATGAGATGCAACTGTTTATGCAGGAGGGGACCTCAAGATTGTGTTCACATGAATTGCAATGAATGTGCAGTGGACCTCCCACATAGGTGTTGTCTTCTGCATCATGCTGGAGGTGACATCGAGATTGTGTTCACATGAATTGCAATGAATGCGCAGTGGAAATTCCACCTAGGTGCTGCCTGATGCATTGGGAGAGAAAACGCATAGAGTGGATGATTCTGCACTTCAGTTGTGGCAGTTAGAATATTTTCTTATCATAGTACTTTGTCCTGATAGTAGGTCTGGATTCTGCAGTGGTCAGGGTGTTTTTTTTTTTCATAGAGCTTATGTTGCACTTCAGGGCATCATTGATGATTCACAGGAGAGTGACAATTGTTATTAATAACACCTTGCAGTGGGACTGTAAGGTATATACCTGAAGTGTGTATTGATTTGTCTAGATGGTGGTGGTAAATGTGTGCTTCTTACTTCCCCACCAATATGTTTGCATGTATCTTCTTGGTGGTTGTGTTTCCTTTGCCATGTAAGTTTCTGTACCTTGTCAGTCAGTTCTGTTCAATTTGTAAACTTTATTTGGTTGCAGAAAGGATACAACCATAAAATTACATAGCTAAAACGCATATAAATACAAAAGATAAAATCCACAGTACTTCATCCAAACCTCCTGGTTATTAGTATATAAAACACAGTGAATACAATAAAATATCCAGCCCAGATTCTAATATAGCGATATTGTATAAAAGAGTACGGTTAAAACACGTCTAAAAATAATATGTATATTTAATCTTACAGTTCGATACTACAGTCAGTAATGTAAATATATCAACGTCTGGTAGTTTGAAAAATGATCAAATATATGGTACTTAATCTATTAACTGTTCTGATATGCTTCCCTTATTTTGATAGCATTCATTATAAATAATGCATCATTGTAGCACACATAGGGACTACCTAGTGACACCAAAAAGTGCAGTGCGCTTTATGGGTTCGGATATTCTGGATAACAAACGTAGGTTTCAAATAAAGAAGCCTCAGATTCTAGTACAGTTTACAGAAGAATAGAAAGTGCAGGGTGCTTGATTTGCTATGACCATCACAGAAACACAGAATTGCATCAGAGGGGCAGGACCTCATATGAGACAAAGCAACTAGGTGGTGCACAATACCACATCTCAGCTTTGTCAGAACAAAACAGTGTTGCATAATGTTTACATATGTCTCATAATGGTTATCCCCCTCTTCCTTATCCAAGGACTTATAGAATATTACTAACAATCTTTTCCCCTCATCCAACTCGCGTTTGTACAACTTGGCTTGGAATTTCTTTATTATCCTATTCTTGGTGAGTGATGTCAACTGGGTGATATCAGACCAGACAGTCAGATTGAACAATTTACCAAGAAGAGAGTTGATGTATAATAGCCAAGGTATATTTAAGGCTTTATCCAAGGTTAAACAGTCAAGAATTATTTTTCTAGTAAAGCTGGTTTCTTCCTTGGCCCAAAGTGATGTCCATAATAACAAGGGTCTCACCAGAAGGAGATCTTCTAAAAATTGCATATCAACATCATTGTGAACTATCATGTTTGCTGCACACGGTGGCAAACATAGAAGCCATTTTAGAAAAGTATCCATGAGCCATTGCCCGCAAACAGTATCCCCAGATAGCAGAAATTGAGACAATTGAGGTACTATCAATAAAAAAGCTTCTGCAGGGATTCCGTGTTTGGCCGCAGACCATGGTGAATGTTTTGGTTTTGTTAATAGCCATTTTGTTGGAAGCCATATATTCACCAAATGCATTCATAAGTCTCTGCAGACCCCCCGGTGTTCTATCTAGGAGTACAGCGTCATCTGCATAAAGCAGAACTGGTATTGGATATCCTGCAGCCTTTTGGGCAGCGGTCTGCAAGGACCTAAGATGGCTTTCCACCCCATCAATAGAAAGTTTAAAAAGTAATGGTGCCAATGCACACCCTTGACGAATACCACACCCTACTTTAAATGTTGGCGAGCATTCTGCTTGAGGGCCGAACAATACTTTATCAGATAGCTTCTCATAGAGACATGAGAGGAACCCCACAATTGGTCTGGGTGCGCCTAGGGAGATCAGCAATACCCATAATAGGTTATGGTCGACTAAATCAAAAGCGTTGCTCAGATCTGCATTTGGCCCTGGTATATTTTCTGATTAAGAGCTCCAGGTTAATGCTTTGTTCAAAACCATACTGCTTCCTAAAATCATACTGAACCAGGGACAGGATCAATTGTTCATGTGCCCATTGTTCCAACCTAACCATTAGTACTCTACTTATGACTTTCATTGAGGAGTCTAGAAGTGAAATCGGCAATAGTTTTTGGTGTCTGCTTTATCCCCCTTCTTGTAAATAGGTTTGATGATCGATGTCTCCCAGGAGGATGGAATGCTATTCGTCGATGCTGCATTAAAGACCTTGATCAAAATAGGCCCCCAAAGGTCAGGAGCAGATATAAATACACCCCATCTGGACCAGGAGCTCGTCCCCTGCACTAGTTTTAATGGCCAGCTTGACTTCTTCAAGGGAAATTTCTAAGTTTGCTGATCCCCATTCCCATCCAGACCTCCATGTAGGCCTTACTACATCCTCGGTGTTCTCTTTAGAGACATCGAAAGAATGTTCCACCCAACTATCACAGGACACAAAGTAGCTGAACTTGGGAGTGTCATCATTTTCTGAGAATGGTGCATTCACGGTGTCCCAGAATAACATACTCTTTTTATTCTCTGCCGCAAGGGTAAGAATATCCCATGCTTCATTCTGAAGTGTTTTTATCCTTATATCCTGTGCCTCTTTGTATTGGATGCACAGGACCTTAATAGTCAAATTATCCTGCGGTGATTTACTCAAGGCACGTTTCAGTGACCGAAGTGCTTTAGTGCAGGCGGTGTCAAACCATCCTCTATTGTTATTCCCTGCTCTGGTGGGATAGCGTGTAAGTGGTAGCTATATGGAGCTAATGATTTGTCTAAAATGTTTAACTATTAAATTTGGTACAATATCCTCCTGAAGACAGTAATCAATTTCCATGATATTTTCCTCAACCATTATTTGCAGCATTATGGTAGGGTCGACGCCTTCCCATTTAATTCATACACCTTTTGGACTACTTACAGTGATGTTATTTGTTACAGGGAATTTGTGATGCCTCTAACCCCAAAAATAAAATGGCAATGAAATCTGATTGTGGCCGCTTAGGGCTGCCATTACTGTGGTGGGTGTGCCACACAAAACATTTGCTGATGCTGATATGGAATGGTCAATGATAGAGATTGAATTCCTACCGGTAAATGTTGGGACTTGCTCACCATTGATATCACAGTCACACCTCAAGAGCTCAAGATCGTATTTGGCAATAATGAGACTCAAAACTTCACCATAATTGTCATAGCAGAAATGGCAATTTCCCATCACATCCTAGTTAGTACAGCCACATCACCTAAAGCAGAGGCTTGTATGTTAAAATCTCCAGCCCATAATAAAATATAGTGTATAACACTTAGGAAGGATTCCAAATAATGATATAATGCTGTTGCTACCTTACTGCGTTTTAGATCAAAAACATTATTATAATAGCTTATTATAACAAAGTCTTTCTCTCCATTTTCTTCAGCCACAGTAGTTGAAAGTGTGGGTCTGGGGTTAGGATTTTCTTGACATTAAATAGATTTTATTAGAAATAAGGGGCAAAAGCCCCCCTTTTGCCCTCCCTGCATATGATGCTATTGCATCTAGGGAGTATGAAGATTACCCATCCACATATGTAGTTAACACCTTGTTTCTTGCAAACAGATTATTTCATATTTAGATATAAAATGATGCCAGTTAGGGTTCCCTATTTTATTTATGAGCCTGTTCACATTCCATGTAGCAAAACGATATTTTCAACCCACCGATCCTAAATTGGATTCATGGTTGTAGTTGTAGTTGCAGTTGCTGCTATACTGGGGTGAAACTATTGGCATGGTTAATTTTTTCAGGTGTAGTCAGCTCCCTTCTCTGATTAATGGCCATATCATGGCCACAATTATTAACATTGAGGGACAAATTACACTCCTGTACCTTAAAAACCTCCTCACTATGATACGTACTTTGTCATCTACCCCATATTCATTGCAACTTAGTCAATCATTGCCTTCCATGGTACTTGGGAACAGGGATAAGCCGACCTTGGTGCTTGTACACTTTGAAGGTAAGCATGGGGTGGTTATGGTTTATTAGGTGACAATAGAAAAACCCTAGTGGTAAAACGGCCATGCTGCGACCGGCCGGAGATGATAATGCTGCCTTCGAATAGATATCACCAGCTATGCTGGGATTTTGAAAATTAATGATAATGCAATCCCTCTCAAAGCTTTTCGTTTGTGGGCTAATCCATCTTCCCCTTTGTGTGAATAGAATCTGTCCTCTGTTCGTTGGTGAAAACAGGCATTTAGTAGTAAGCCAGTGAACCACTTTGTTCTTTAGGCCTTCTGCAGTTTCTCTGGTACCATTTTTTAATGAGGGAACATTTACCAAAATTGCCACATATGGGTAGCATGCTAGGGGGAGGTTGATGGGTACTTGCTCTTTGGAGTTTTTATGGGGGTAATTACAGTTATTGGGTGTATAATTTACAATCTAGGTTACATGACCTTGGTTTTCTATAGATGTCTGACTATGAATTGTTTTAATGGGCCCTATCCCTAGGTTGGCAATAGGGTATGGCCGGGAATGACTAGGGGTTGAACTCGTGCCAGGTTGATCACCAGTCCCCGCCATTGTATCGGCATTGCTTATTTTAGGGTTTTTAGCTCGCACCTCCTTGTCCCCAGAGACTGTATACTCGAAATACAGGGCAAGTTATTACAGCAGGTGATACCAGTTTCCAATCCTCCCTATAGTTTATCCATTTTCTTTTTAAGTGGTAACTCATTCACAGTAGCTGTTATTTTATCCCAGAGCGGTTTCCAGATGGGATTATCAATATCATTAAAGGGATCAATAAGATCCTGAACCTTTATCGGGTCCATTTGTAGGTAGAATGTTCTTTGACTTTCTTTTGCATTTTGCTGCAGGCATAGTGGTTGGTTTCAGCGGTGTTGAATGTATTGCTGGCAGAAGCTCCATTCCCCCGTGATTGGACTGTGGCTGAATAGCAGGCAAGACCCCTCGGCCCTCTACAGGTTTATCACTCTGACACTCCTTGTCTTTTGGTGACCCCAGAGCTTGGTCCACAATAGGTACCATCACTTCACCTTCCCCCATTGATCCAGGTGCACACAGTGATAAGCACCATTCAGCCTGGTCTATCTCCTTAGTTAGATCACCCACCGCTCCAAAAAGGAGTCTATGGTAGTCCCCCTGGTCCACTTGGTCTCAACCCTTGGCTCAGCAGAAGCCTTAGTACCACCAGCCTTGTGTTTAACCATTTTCACCCCAGATCCACCAGCACCTGGGACTAGGTCAGTAGCAATGTCAATTAATTAAATGCAGAGAAGCTACTCCGTGATCAGCGACGCTCAGCTCCTCAGTTAAATTTAAAACCAAGAGGGTAGGCCCAGCCCAGCCTCTTTCTGCCGCTGACAGTCGCAGACAGGCCCACTCTTTGCCCACTCTTCACTTAGGCACATGTCCCGCACTGCCAGAGCCCTGCTCTGGTTTTAAGAGAGCCTCTGGGGGTGAGAATGGCCACGTTGCAGGGTGGGGATTGTGGTCTGCCCCACTGTTGTCTGTGATGGACCCTGCACTGTAGGAGCCCTGCTCTGGTCTTAAAAGCATCTCTGGGTGTGAGAATGGCAGTGTTGCATTGTGGGGCTTGTGGTCTACCCGCTTGTCTGTGATGGAATCCCATGCTGCGGGAGCCCTGCTCCTGTTTTAAGAGTGTCTCTGGGTGTGATAAATGCCGCGTTGCAGGGTGGGGCTTGTGGTCTGCCCCCATGTTGTCTGTGATGTACTCCCACGCTGAAGCTGCGTCGCGCTGGCGAGCGACTCCAGCAATGCGTCACCTTTACGGCAGCAGATGCATCACGCATCTGTCTATTCTTGCCCCATGGTGCGCCGCATTGTGAATGCTGCGCATCCATGGTGGCGCAAGAGGTGTCTGCCGTGATGCAAAATAACTGGCGCATCCCTGCTGATATGCAGGGATGCAGCAGGTATTGTAAATCTGCCCCACAATATTTTCGAGGGACTATAATTATGCCACAATATTCTGATTCCATTACTTCTCAGGAGAAAAACTCCTACCATTTCCAAGGTGGAAAGGGGTTGAAGAGGATTTGGAGATTATCCAGAGTTGTAAACTTTTCTAAGGAAACCCCTTCTTCGAAAACCCATTCCCCACTCCTTAAGTGTAATTTACTACTGAACAATATTACTCCATTGTATGGTACTACTGTGAGTGAGAAAAAAAGAGTTCCAAAAAAACTAATATTTTGCGTGCTCTGCGCCCTTAAATTTAAATATTTGGTCGCATAAGCCTGACACACATAAGGTTTTGTAAACTAGACCTATTGTTTTCTTTACATTATGTTATGTTATGTTATGTTAACGGGTCTTGTAAAGCGCCTGGTTACACTAGAACAGTGTGTCCCCGCGCTGCGGTGGGGCTGCAAGGGCAGAACCCGGTAGATTAGTGGGGGAACAGGAGAGTCTTGAGCTTCTTCCTGAAAATACCTTCAGCTGGGTCAAGTCGGAGACACACAGGTAGTTTGTTCCAGGACTGAGCTGCCAAGAGACGGAAAGAGCGGCCCCCCATCCTGGCTCTTTTTATCATAGGGACACAAAGTAGGCCCAGTCCCTCAGACCTGAGGCTACGGGTGGGAGTGTAGGGAGTGATGAGGTTACGCAGGTAGGTGGGAGCGGTCCCCTGCATAATGCGGTGACACACACATAGTGCCTTAAAACGGGCTCGTTCCCGGATAGGGAGCCAATGTAAAGAGGCTAGAGCCGGTTTAGAAGGAGCTCTCCTAGGGTGCTTTAGGATGAGACGAGCCGCTGCGTTCTGGACGCATTGGAGTCTCTGAGTACACCTATCAGTAGCCCCTAGAAGGAGGACGTTCCCATAATCAAGGCGGGAAGTTACAAGTGCGTGGACCATAGTCTTTCTGGCCGCAGTGGGCAAAATGTCAAGGGTTTTCCTAAGTCTTTTTAGAACCCCGTAGCATGTGCCAGCAACCCGCCTGGTATGATAATCATACGAGAGGTGGGTGTCGATCCAGATTCCGAGGTTCTTCGCTTGGTCACAGGGTATAGGGGTAGGGCCCAAATCTTACGGCCACCACGCAGATGACCATACAGAAGGGGCTTTCCCCACTATAAGTACCTCAGTCTTATTACCGTTGAGTTTTAGGCAGTTTACATCCATCCAGGCTGCAAGTTCTCGGAGGCATGCCACCAGGTTCGGTGCTGCTGAGAATTGGTCTTGAGACAGGGACACCACCAACTGGGTGTCATCGGCATAGGACACCACACCGATCCCAAAGCCTTCAGCAATCTCGGCCAAGGGAGCCACGTAAAGATTAAACAAGGTGGGGCTCAAGATTGAGCCCTGGGGTACTCCCTGCTGCAGTGCCATCACTTTGGAGTAGAATTTCCCCTGCCTCACCTGGAAGCTACGGTTGTTCAAAAAAGAGATGAGATTATAGTTCATTTTTAGGTCTGCTTCCAGCCAGCCTTGTTTGTCTGGATTACATCATGTTACCAAGTCTTACAAACAGTCCAATTAGAAGACACAAATGAGACAGGGTGTGGGTGTGTGTTCTACTTCCTTCAGACACTGGCTTTCATGTGTTTTTCATGGTTTGCTGTGGCCCAGTTGGGCTGTCCACCAAGACCATGGCTTTTCGATTATGGTTAGAGTGGTCTGTTAGTTTTACGTTTTGGTAGTCTGTAGTCACTCAAAATGTTGGGACTTTCTCAAGTAAGTGACAAAGACTGTCATTGGCAGTTTGCTCAATTTCGATTGGAGGATTCCTTTGCCACACTCAAAGCAGAAAACTGCGGAAAAATGTATACAAATACAAATTTGCAATACCTAATCGTTTTTCGCATGATTTATTTCCTGAAGTTTATGAAGTGTTTTATAAGGTTTTTTGTGTGAGAATAAGAGCGGTGTATCTATGTAGGGATTCGAATTTTGAATAGGATCTCCACAGGACCAGCCACGTATGTCAAGTAAAATGAGAACAGCTACACAACCACATTTCCTCTGAAATTATTTTGTCAGCTGGGAATACACAGATTCTTTTCCTTCCATATGACATTTTGTCCTGCTATGGGCGCTTTTATTTTACTTTATCTCCTCTTCCTTTAACACAGATACCTGAACACAGATACTTACATGGGGCGTTGAGAACAGTGAACTATAAACATGTAAATACAAATCCGTACACTTCAGTAAAAACAGCAATATCTATTTTTGATGTATTACTTTGGGCATTTTCATTTAATTCTAAATACATTTAAGCACACAATGTACTGTGATTTCCAAGAATTCAAACGTTTCAAGCTTTGGCAAGGGAAGCAAAATGCCATCTGTGCTGAAGTGCATGTAGGAATTAAAAAATCAGCAATACACGGAGAACAGCTGCTGATAATGTACGTGATATTCATGACATGCAAAATGCGACATTTCAAAAGTTGTGAAGGGTGTAGTGATGATATAAGACAAATGAGACTTGGCTCGGTAATTTAGTAAATTACTTTTGTTAATTTTAGCTTTCAAGGCTTACCTTTACAATTCTGATGATATGATGTAATTGGAAAATACGGGTGTGTATTGATTGAATTCGAGTAAGTTTATTGTGAATACACTTGGTTGTCTCTGCCCTGGTTAAATCTGATGGCCTCATTTACAGGGCAGTGGTAGTGTTTAAAGGGACAGACAACACAGTAGGTTCGGGCAAAGGGGGGCGGGAGAGACGGATGACCGAATGACTCTACCTAAGCTAAGTTTGAGGCCCAGTTATAGAAGGGGGGTTACTCCAACAGTCTCAGCGGGGACTGAAACATAAAGAAACTTTGTGGGATATTCTCAAGAACGTGTGATAATCATTGCAAAATTAGCTTAACGCAACTTTGCATATCGCACTCTATCGCAGGAAAACAACGCCGTGTTAACGTAGTATTCTCAACCTGGCAGCACCATGCAATAGTCCCATGATAATGCGGAAAATGACAGCATTAAAATCGACGCGATGCCGCAAAAATGCGAAACACAAATGCGAAAAAAGTTGCAATGAGGCCAATCGTGATACAAAAATCAGTGATAACCAGCAACAGGCCTGCAATTCCCACGCATCATGCAGGAAAATGGACTATAAAAGCAGAATAAGAAAAACACACCAAAAACAAAATAAACAGCGTAGCAACATGGATGCACCCGGACCAAGTGCCCAGGTCAACGCGAACCCCACAAGCCCCACAGACCACCAGCAAGGAACCTCGGGGTCGGGGAAGGCCAAGGAGAAGAGGAAGAAGCGGTTGAGTCCGCAAGACAACCGGATAGTCGTCACGGAGGTGACAGAACACCATCTACAACTGTCAGTCACTTCCACCGTGTCATTGGCAACACAGACGAAAAAATGGCATTCCATCGTGAATGCATACGGAGTGTCGAGGAGACCAAGATGCACTGGCATGATTTGAAAAGCCAAACTAAGCAGAAACCCGCTGCCAACAGGAAGGCAGCAATGGCGAATGGAGGTGGGAGTCCTGCGCCACAGGAGGAGCTGGAGCAAATGGTGGCCACAGTCATCAGTGGGTAGACGGTGCAAGGAGTCGGGAGTCCAGACACTGCTTGACATGACCTGACACAACATCAACAGGGTGAGTAGGGGGAGCCCTTGTTTTTGAAACCTAAACTGCTACTTTCGCCCAGGTCCCTGACAGCCGACCCTGTGGGAGGAGCCACGAGCGCAGGAGCGGTTCAAAAGACGCGGGTGTTCCCGCTGTGCGGGACACGCGTGGGGATGCCGAGCGGGTGAAGACCGGGCCAAGACGGGCCCGTCTGAGCCCGTCCAAGGCCGTTGGAGGACGGGCCGGGCCCACCCTCTATGAATGTTAAGCTTCCTCAGGATTGTATTCCCTTGAGTCCGCTAGTCGCTGCTCATTGCTGCTCATTGCGGGCTTGTTGAGGGCGGGCTTTATCTTGAGCCCCACACAGAGCCCTCCGTGGTGTCTTGCGGCTGTTTTCCGCCTTGGAGAGGCATGCGGAGCCGTATAGGCTAAGCAGCGGGAGTGAGAGCGGGAGGAGGAGCATGAGCAAGTCGGAGCGAGTTGGAGGTGAGAGGTGAGAGGGGTGTTCGGCATTGGAGGATCGATCTCAGCTGCCTTCTGGCGGCTCCGTACTTTGGCTTTTGCCGACTTTTGCGACGCAGTCTGAGCTGCAGTGTGGGAGACCTTTGTCAGCTTTGAGGAGGTAGCTTGAATAGACAGATCAGGTGGAGTCTATGATCTCGTGTGCCCGCCTCTCTTGCCTTCTCTGCTGCATTGCCTTGCCTGTCACTTCCTCCTACCATCAGTTGCTGCCAGCAATTTGTCTGTAACTCTCCGGCGATTTTCTGGCCGGACAAGTCACTCATCTTTGAGGGGAGTCCTTCTATTGTATTCTATTCTGAGTGCTGAGCCTTACCTGCCTTACCTGCCCACTGCCATCAGAGTTGGTGGGGGAAATTTGTTGTGCTGGTTCCGACGGTTCCGGGCTTGAGCAGGATTACAGCTCCTAGCACCCTAGCGGCGAGGCAGGAGGCCCTCCCAGCGTGAGGCGCTTTAAAAAGAAAAAACACCGCAGGGTTCCCGCAGCGCAGCCTGACGCAGATTGCAGAAGGCCGGGCCCACCCCCTGAATATTGGTGCTCGGTGTTCTGGACATCTTAGTAATATTTATTAACAGTTTGGGTTATCTCATCTTAAGTGTATATACTTGTTATACCTGCTATACCTGTTATTGTTTTGGATACATGTTTACATAGTGTAAGATTGGGGCACTTTAAGTACATGTAGTTAGAGAAGATGACGTCACGTGCTGGGAAAGGGAGGAAAATAGCCAAAATAGCGAAAGGTGGGGGGGTTACTGGGACTTTGGACCAGTTCATAACTAGGGCCGCAACTGTATTGGAACATGAAATAGCCATTGCTGAACGCCGCCTGTCATTAGAACCTCTTTTCGATAAACGCTCTTCCCTGGGCCCCACAGCGACAGCTATTAGTCCAGTAATACTTGGAAAAGAAATATCTCATGCTGACGCAAATAGGGGGAATAGTAATGACCGATCATTAGAGGTGTTGTCCAATATAAACGTAATAAGGGAGGTCAGTAGTATTATTGACACAAGTATTGAATCAGTCTTAGATCCTACATCTAACAAGCCTACACCGCATCCTCCTACAAGGTCTATAGCTAAAAATAATTTGTCAAAAACAGATTATGGGCAAGGTCCCGTACTAAAAAGAAAATGCAGAGGGAGTAAACAGAGGGGAACATGTCCTAAGACCGTCAAAATAGCAAAAACATCTAAAACAGTTGTTACAGAGATGCAACCTGTACCAACCATAACATCTGCATTGACCAATACACCCTCACCAGCTGCAACAGCGTTAAGTCAGGCAGAGTCCCCATCTTTTTCACCCCAATTTATGGAAGGATTTATGGAAAAAGTAGTACATCTAATGAAATCTATGATGACCCCACTTTCGGAAAGGGTTAAACGGATCAGTGAAAAATTAGAGGCTTTAGAACAAGTAACAACATCTAGTTCTGATACATTAAGGCAACTAGTAGACAGTATACAAAACCTGACCATAGTAATACAAAATCTAGAGACCCAACTAGGGATCATAACGCTACGATCGCATTATCCTTACCCTCCAAGATCCCAACTGTCCCATTATTAAATGGCCAGGCTGATACATTTTCTAGGTATGGGACTATGATGGCTGAAAAGGGGGGTATGTATGCTGGGGAGAGTGAGGTGGATAAGGTGGATAAGGTTCCGGGACATGTGGGACAGATCAACAAGGCTGTTTACCCAGTTAAGGAATAATTTACATCTGTAAAACCTAAGAGAATGTTCACACATATTGACTTACCCCCAGAATCATCCCATATACAGTAGTGTTCTCTGGTGTCCGGGAGTTAAATCTCGCAAAAACAGAATCTTATTCTGAATTAAAAAATAAGGCTACATACTGGCTGAATAGGAATAGACCCCTCCCGTTAAACATGTACGGAGAAATCTTATTTGTCAAAAGATTAAGCTGGGTGGGGTCTAGAGTAAGGGATATACAGGGGGACTGTATTATTGTTAACTTCAGTGATAGAAGGGTGGTTAGTCACATCTGTGATTGGTTTCACCAGAATGGTGAAGGTGGTATATATACCCGTGATCTAAGTTATTTTTATCCCCCATCTCCCTCTCTGCTATTAAACAAGCATCAAGCGGGGTCCCTGCACAAAGGTATGATGGAGGGGCATAGAACCAGATTTAATTTTCCTACGTTTAATCAATTTGATAGGCTTTCAGAGTTAGAGGGGGTGGATTGACTCGGTACTGAGGGCACAATTGATAGTGTGATCCCTAATCTGGTGATTGTGATTTCTTCCCCTAAACGGCCTAAAACTGTCACCACCAATACTCCTGAAACTTACACTTCGATTGAGAATTCTCAAAATCTATTAGTTATTTCGGGTTCAGCCGACAGAAACAACCGAGTAATTCCGGTCAGTAAAATCCAGCGTAATCTTTTAGAGGAGAATCCAAGTACAGGCCAAGTTCATGCTAGCTCTTGGGGCAACTCTAACATGAGTATACTTTACTGGAACACTGCAGGTCTGCGTTCAAAAGTGGCAAATGATATTTGGCTTAGTTTTGTCCACAAGTTTAGTATACAAGAAACAGGGGCTAAATCTGAGATACATTTAGAGGGCTATAAAACATATTTTTCCCCAGCATTACCATCACCCTCTGGTAGAGCAAAAGGTGGTCTGATTATATTTGTTTCTAATCTTGTGCAGATGAAGAAAATAGTCCCAATTAAATTGGAATCGAATTTCCAAATATTAATCGTGTACTTGAATAAAATTGACATTTTTATATTGGTCAATTTTTATAACAATCTTCACCCAGGAGAGTTAATAAGAGTGATAAAAGAAATTTTTCTTTCTCTCCAGGATATAATTAACAAGGCCACCAAAGATGTGGTAATTATTTGGGGCGGCGATTTTAACCAAACGTTGTGTAGGATTAGTGATTATTCACTTTGCGGTATTAAGGATGAGAACGAAAACCCGATAACTCACTTTCCCCATACTACAATAGGGGATTGCCTGAATGAAATCTTATGTGGCTTAGATATAGCATTGGCAAATGACATGGTGAATCCCTCAATTCCGCTTACTCCTACTTTTAACGGTAGAGGAAGGTTAAGCATAATAGATTTTATTGTTATTTCCTCCAAATCTGGATTTCGAGTCCTGAATTTTAAGACCATGATATCACTATTAGTGATCATTATCCAAACAGCATTACCCTAAATCTTCTGCAGAAGCTAGATAGGCACAACACTATGAGGACCCTTGGGCAAAACACCTTGATTCTAGATAGGCTTAACGGCTATTCACTTAAGTGGGAAAAAGTGGACCCATTGGACATCACCACGAGTGTGGTTAAAAATTCATGAAAAGCGATCGAAAAATGTCTTGATCTTGCCACCTCTAATGAGGATGTTATGACCAACTTCGCGATCGTAACAAAATCAATAAAAGAAGCCCTTCAAGTTTAATTGAAAAACAGCAAGCCTAAAACCACAGGATGGTTTGATAGCAGTTGTACCAATGCATATAGAAAATTAAAAGCAGCATTACATAAAACAAAAAGGGATACTCAGGAAATTGTCACTCTTAGAAGGGAATACAATCAGGTTATAAAACTTAGGAAAATAGAACTGAAAAAGGGTCTATGGGCTCAACTCCATAAATCTTGAACCTTAAGAGATAGTGCAGCTTTTTGGGCAGTTATAAAGTCACGGTTTTTGTCAGATTCTAGAGACAAGCCCAAAATTGATATCGCAATAGATGAACAACTATGGGTTGAGCATTTTCAGCTGACTTTTGGCACCCCCCATAATGGTCAAGAAACACATAACGTACAGGTCCCAACCATTACTGAGTTTAAAATAACTCCATTTCCGATTGCTCTTGATATAACGCATGAAGAAGTGGAGCTTGCAGTGATGGCTAGCAAAAATGGAAAGGCCCCAGGTCCCGATGGGGTCCCAATAGATCTTTTTAAATTCAACATGGACTTTGAACTCATCGAGATATTTAAAGCTAAATGCGTAGCCATTGCAACATACGGGGCCGGCGTGTGGGGGTACAGGAAGGTTGAAGCCCTAAAAAAGGTTGAAAACAGTTTTTTAAGGTTTCTTCTCGCTGTCCTACAGGGTACTGCGATCTATTCGTCCCATTTGGAACTGGGTCTCTCCTATTTGACAGACCTAGTTAAAATCCTTACCTCTTCTCTTATGGCACCGTATTTGGTCATCAGATAAAACTATCTTCTGCCAAGGGTTTATTCAGGACTGTATTTCCCTAGAGAATGCTCATAAGATTGGATGGATAGCCTACATTAAAAACTTTTTGTTTGATTTGGATATGGCGCATTATTATCATACTCCTAGCCTAATCTCAGAACTCTCTAGAAAAGCCTTCAAAAAACACTGCTTGACGCACTTAGAAAACTGCGGCTGACCAATGAGGCCAGCAAAATAACAGTCCAACATATGTTATTAATTCAAAGAACCTTGTCCATCCAACCTTATTTAAATTTTAATCTTTCCAGCTATGAAAGATTTTTGTTAACTCGGTTTAGGTTGGATATTTTCCACCATCTGGTCACTTTTCCAATGACTAACGACTGGGGAAAGAATTTACAAACATGTCCCTGTGACGATGTCTCTGCCCAATCTACAATCCACACAATCTTAATTTGTAAATCTTACTGTGAATCAAGGAAACGTTGGCTTATACCAATCTTAAAAACTATGGGTCTTCGAAGGTGTCGCATCGCATTTCTCTTCCTCCAATATTTGGATAAAGAATGTTCTGCTAAAGCCATAGCTAAATTTTTGAAGTCTGTCATCAGACAAAGGCCAAATTTAGACTAAGCTGAGAAATTTATTCGTCAGTATTATACTTACTTTTACAAGCTGTATAGCTTAAGATGTTTTTTAATCGGTTTTATTTTTGTACTCTATTAATTGTGAAAATCGTGATAGCTGTAGATGAATTTTTTCATGTGTGTTTTACTAGAACATATTTTTACATTTCAAATTATTTCATTTGTGTAAATTCTTTCTTTTAAATGTACTTTTATGTTTTTTTTTTCAGATATATAAAAACCGAATAAAGGACAAATTGAATTGAATTGAGTAACGAACAGGGACTGGGGGGACGGGGGTTGATGGGCACAATGGCACACATGCACAACGACGTGTAGCACACCGCACACCCACAATGACCCAGGGTCATGTCCCTGATCCCTGTGGCACACTGCAGCACACATACAAACATCAAGTAGGCCCCTGTCCACCATGTGCCCAAAGGGGTTCGACCCCACACATCGCTAATTCCACAACACACACATGCACCACTGCGAAACACAGCAAAGATGCGTATTTGTGAGCCACACTGACAATGCAAGTGACATTACATGACGAGCAGCATGGCTGGAGTACAATCACCATGACATTGTGCATGCCACGACACTGAGGTGGCTGAGTGTGGACCACATCCGTAAAGGAGCAGGTCACACTCTGACACATCCACGTGCACAATGAACTACTGATGTCAACAATACATCTGCAGACAAACAATGCACAAGAGTACAAAGACCGTCCAAAAGCACTAATGATCCAAGTCGCCAACATCACAGCACCTTGAAAGCGGAAAAGTCAAAGGCACACCGCCTCCAAGGGATAAAGGGCAGAAAATCATAGCTGCAGGAGCGACTTTCCCACAATGCAACACACACACATAGCAATCATAGCACATCCACATGGACGACAATGATGTACACAGTGCAACACTTACACTGCATAACAGAGGACACAACTGGGTCTGCTTGTGTGTTTAAAATGGCCAATCACATCTGACATAGCAGGAAACTGTGAGATGAAAATGTACGTGTACAACCTCACCTGTGACATGTAGACCAAATGTCCACTGTCCCACATCAAATAGTCCGCTCCTCCTAAACAGTCACAATGTACATTGTCATGCAGTCTATATGTAAACTTGAACAATGCGTCAGCATACATGCCAACACAATGTCAACAAGCATCTCCCCATCACAATGCAGAGGGACAAACAACACCTCCAGCAGAGCAGACCAGACAACTCTACAGTGATGCTGACGAGGTCCTCCATGCTTTCGACACAGACGCCCCACAACAGTTCATGGACATCTTAGGCAATCGACCTCCAGGAACAGGGCAGCCCAGCTGCATCGAGGATACCCCACCCCCTGCACAGACCACACAGGTGGATGCACCCATCACCACGGCTGGCTCCCAGCAGCCCACCGGAGCACACATCGCATTTCAAGGCCAGGTGTCAGACAGCCTGAAGGGGGTGGCCAAACAGGTGCGGGTGGGGTTCTACCTCATGGAAGCCAAACTAGATCACATAAATAGATGTCTAAGTACCATCAGGGACCACCTACACTCCCCAACGGGGGCCACATTGCGACAGAGACACATGCCTTTGCACATTTCCAGCACTGAACCACACCCAGAGCCATGGGATAATCATCCACACCCCCACGCTGGACTGGTGTACGCCGGCCCAGTTTACTCCTCTGACGTATTGAGTGTGGGACGACAAAGCTACATGTGCAAGGTCTCACCTGCTGCCTGCGGTGACATAGCTGTGTCCGCTGTACACGGCACAAGGTAATGTTGTAGGCTCAGGGCCCTAATGCATACATCATGAGCACACGGACACACTCAGATAGTTCATTGAACTGGCTACGGGCACCTGCGCTTGACACCATTAGTGCCAGGGTCACATGTACAGTGATGCCTCTGCTGGATGTGTGTGGGGTGAGTGTAAGCCAGCCCTCATGGAGTCGTTGGCGCTGGCATCAACTTGAACAGTGATCACAATTAAAGAGGAAACAGAAAACACAAGAGAAACATCAACAACTGTGAAACATCATGGTGGTAGCCGGAGAAAGTACAGTGTTTACCCAATATGCAACCAGAATGGTCCATGAGTTAAGGTGCACTGAGTTAGTGATGATGGCGCCCACGACAGATGTGAGCAACGCTGATAGACTGGCAGTAAGACACCTCCGACTCTGGCACCTGTTGTTTGGAGTTGATCCTGGCGGTGGTGGCGTGTGCATTCTGTGGTGACGCGACGTCCGGGCAGGTCAGGACTCGATTTGATGTGTGAGCCCAGGTGGACTGCTGTTGAGGGCGGAGGCAGCAGACAGCGCAGGGCCACAGACACATGGCGTTGATGACCCCCAGTCCATCAAGCCAGAGCCCATCCAATATTCTATCAGACAGGGTCCATGACTTGAACTGCACAGAGTTAGTGGCCCCAGATGCACTGCGGCCGGCACAGGTACACCGCCACGGGACTGTGACTTGCGGTGCAGTGAGATAGGGCCACGCGAGCTGAGCGGTTCCTCGTCGATGTCGAAGGTGAATGTAGCGGAGGGTTGCGGGGGACAGTGGAAAGTGTCCTCCAGGGCATGATGCAGAGGGAAGAAGCCGTACGGAAGCGGCAAATGGAGGAGTGGAATGCTACAGCCTTGTTTTTGCCACAAATTCAGTATCAGCGACATGATGATGAAGACAATCCCCAGTCCATAGACTCAGTGGCCACCAAAGTTCAAACAGAAAGTGTCCATAGATGTCGGGGAACAGACTTAGTGGCACCGGAGCTGAAAGGGGATGCAGTCTGTGATGAGGCCTGTACAATGATATAAAATATGTCATAAATAAATCAAGACTGAGTTCCCAATGTGTGATCTACTCAACCGCCGTGTAGGCCCGAGGCAGCGGTCAGCAGGGGCCCACAGCCATGTGTCATTGGCTTGCGATGCACAGAGTTAGTGACACGAGAGCAGTTGTTGGCAGTGTTCGATCACCTCCGTAATGATGATCCTTTTTTCCTCCAGACCCAAACTCGTCTTCCACTTACACTTCTCCTTGCGTGCAATAATATGAACTCTGCCACACACAAATCAAGACTCAGTTCCACATGTGTGACATACTTGACCGCTGTGTAGGCCGGAGGCAGCAGTCAGCGCGGGCCAACTGCTGTTCAGCAAGCTCCTCCTGGAACTCTAACACACGACGTTGAAATGCCATGTGTGGTTGACGGAGGTAGAAGCACCAGACCTGAGCGGGTGTTCAACCAGCGACGATGACGTGTCCTGCCTGGTACGGACTGGATTGGATTGGTGTGAGGCCTGCTGGACCGCAGTGTAGGCTGAAGGCATAGTCATCAAGGGCCCACAGACACGTGTGGTTGGGATTCTATGCACAGACTTGGTGTCACCACATCAATGGGAGTATAGTGATTTAAGCTCTGCATTGATATGTGTACTCGACCATTGTATAATCAAGACTCAGTTCCAAATGTGTGACCTACTTGACCGTAGTGGAGGCCGGAGGCAGCGGTAGAGTACGTCAACTAGAAAGGAGTACAGCGGGCCTGTGTCGCGGAGGCCGGGATGGTCTGAGGAAGCTGCCAAGGTCATGGGCCTCAGGCTTGGAGCTTGCGCCGGCACGTGGTGGGCCCTCTTTGACACTCGCCAGTGTCGGCAGGTGAGCAGTGAGGCCTGGCTGCGCAGGGGCGGGCAAGACGGGTTCGGGGACCAGTGGCCCGGGGTGTAGCAGGCACACAGGATCACAGGCAACACTGCTCATGGCATCGGCCTCGTGGTGGGGTGGGAGGTTCCACCCTGGGAGACACGTTGGGCATTCTGGAAGAGAACCATGCCCAGAGCTACGTGCTTTTCATTCACACCCCTATGCTGGCCTGGCGTACGCCGGGCCAGCCCACTCCACACACACTTACACTCACAAGCTATATTTCCACGATCTTCCCCACTGGCTGGGGTGACATGGTTGATTCCACTGTCCACAACACTACCACCACCAGCAGTATATGTCGCCATGGATATGTCTGTGGTCTGCATACTGCAGTCTGTCCAGCACATCTCCGCCACACTTGGCATTGTGTACATTCTCATTCATGTGTCACTTGTCTCCTTCGCACATGCCTGCTTCCCACCTCTCCCCACATTCCGCTATTGTGTGGCTGAGGTGCCATGCTGTTGAAGGCTCATGTGCATGGCTAGCCCAGGTTGCGACAGTAAGTTGTGCTGTCGTGTCTGTTGGGTGGGCATGTTGTTTGGCATGTTGTATGTGATTTTGTAACATGTGCATTGCCAGAGTTGTGAGTTGCAGGATTGTGGAGTTGAGGTGTGTGGTGTGTTCAGTTGGTACTTACCAAGGCGCAGTGCATTCCCATAGGTGCCATCCTGGAAGCGCTGGTTGTTGATGGACTGTCAGAAGATGAAGGAATCATGCACACTGCCTGGGTAGTTGGCGACGATATGGGTGAAGAGTCCCCGGTGGTCCACTATTGTCTACACATTGATGGAATGCGTGTGCTTTCTGTTGTGGTGACTGTGTGCAGTGTCTCTCCAGGGGGCACAAGACGAACATGTGTGCTGTTGATTGCCCCCAACACGTGCAGGAATCCAGCTATGGCGTATAGTCCTTGCATGGTCTCCAGCTGTTCCTGCGCATTGTGGGGGACGTATAGGTACTGGGGTACCAAGCTGATCATGGAATCCAGGACAGGTGTGAGGAACTTGGATGGGACTGGCTGTGAGACTTATCCGACTCTGGCGGTTGTTGATTGGGAGGTACCTGAGGCCAACAGGTGCATCACAGCCAGCAGCTTTATCTAAGGTGGGATGTTGGTTGTCCACTGTGTTGGTACCGTCAGCCTGTGGGCAATGATGGTCAGGATGCGTAGGATGGTTGTCCTTTTGAGCCTGTAGTGGGCAATGACATTGTCTGGTGTTAGGTCTGCGATGCTGGTGCGTTTCCTGAAGGTCCACTGTCTTTGTCCGCGATGCCTCTGTGCTGGTCCGGGGGGGTGTCGGTGGGGTCCGGGGGGGGCGGTCCTGGAGGTGGTGGTGGTGAGTGTGTTGTGGCCCTGTTGGGGCTCCGAGCTGCATGATCGTTGGCTCCATGGCATATGTTGTTCTTCAGGTGTGGCTCTTGGCTGGGCTCCCTTTTCTGGTGCCGGTTGTCGTCCGACTTTGCACCAGGTCAGAGCAGGTGTTAATTTCCTGCTGCTAATGCACCTTATCAGAAGTTTTGTGGTCTTATCGCCGATCTGGCTGGTCGTTGAGAATGCTGAGGTGTGGTGTTGTCACGGCTTTTTGCTCAGGAACACCTACTCTGCATCTCATTAGCGATAGTTGCCGGGGTCATCTGTGGCGATGTTTTGTGCAGATGCTATAGCAGGTAAACTGGTGATATGGGCTGTTAGCACCAGCTTGTGAATGGGGAGATACATTTATTGCGAATTTGGCTGTGATAAAGTGCCGATAACTCGGTGATGGATCCTTGAGAATATGCCTCTTTATGTATAGGCTCTGTGCGCGTGCATGCACATGCCGTCACTAAAAACACAATAGTCATTCTAGCACCTACCCCATGGCATGGTCAAACATGCCTCTCAAGGATAACATTAAGCACTTCCTGCAACACCTCCAGTCTTTCACCTTGCACTACTAACACTATGTCCATCTCCAGCCAAGTGTTTTTCACCCCCTTCTACAGTTCCGTACTTCCGCGCTGATTTCTCTCTCTGGTCCCTTTTTATCACTAGCTTTGATTAATAGTACAGAGAATTTGTTATTTATTTTTTTAATGAATCGGTTTTTATTGATTTTATATTAAACATCGAAGCATACAGTGCAATAACAGGTATCATAGAAATCATTAGCTGAGTACATCTCAGTAGAACAGGATTGCACAATTAAAAGGAAACAGGAGTTGTCCTCGTAATTTAAATAAAGGAGGAGAGAAGCCCCAAACAGAGTATGTCATGTGGTGTGTATGCGCATGTATACCCACATGTAAACCCATCTAACAACAAGCAAACAAGTGGCAAACTGGGCAAAAGAGGGACAGGCAGGGCCTGGAGGCACCCCGGGGGACACATCAGAGCTCGTGAAGCGCTCTAATAGTGCTTAATGTGGTAAATAATCAGCACAAAAATATAAGTATCAGCTATGTCCCTTTTTTGCTGGAAAATGAAATACTAGTTCGAAAATCTCAGCAAAATGTTGTGTAAATGTTATTTGCACCCATTAGTACAAGGCAAACGGGCTTCTGTTCCCCAATAGACAGTAAAAAGAGCCATAATTCGGCTACGGGGTCACACAATGATCCTGTGTCCTGGTGCCAATGCATTTATTTAACCAGACAAGAACCCTAGCACAAAAATAAAAAAAATCATGCGAGGACTGTGCAATTCAGGTGGCTAATGCAGCTGATTTTTGCCCAAAGATCTTGCAGTTAGATGATCTTATTGGTCACTAAAATGATTATTATATTGGTTCTTACTCAGGGCCAAAATGCAGTCCCTGTTAAAGCTGTTGTGGGCTGCAGTTTTGAATGAAGTGCGTTACAGTACATTGGAAAGTCATACATCCTTGCCATCAATAGCTTGAAATTCGAAAGGATCAAGGACCGAAATGTGTATTTAATGAGTCTACATTGTACACAAAGTGAAAGATCTATCAAGGTAGATATGAATTGATTGATTTACATAGGTGTAACTCTCCACTGTTTTGCTGTTTTGCAACCCCTCCAATGACAGGGTGAAGCCCCATAAAACAGAATTTATGAGTGAGCAGTTACTCTGAGTAACTTTTCACTTGTAGGGAGAACAGGTCCGCTATCGAGGTGAAGAGTAGTGTAGTAGTAGAGAGGTGTGGCTCACTGGTTAGAGGCGGCAGACCCGTAAGCAGAGAATTGGCCAGGGACCAGGGTTCAATTCCCGACGCGGCTCGATAATTCTCGCCTCGGTACCTGCTCTAACCAGGAACACACTCAGCAACTCTGGGCATTAAGCTTGCCTCATCTCTACAACGGCCCCCCACAGACGCTGGGGATGCCTGGTTTCACCTTGGAGATACCCAGTAAGGGACCATCTCACAGGGATAGCCAGGACGGGTTCCCCAGCGGTCTATAGCGCTGGGACACCTCCTCGTGAGGTAGCTGTTCGCGCTTTACAAATATCAGTATTATTATTATTATTATAAGATCGCACTATGGGAAATCATAGGGAAATGTACTGTTTTTTTTTTTTTTTAAAGCCAATTAAGAAAGTATTTTAAAGTCAAATATAAATGTAAAATATTACAAATTCAACTCGTCAAATAAATGTATCAAATAAAGAAATATTTAAATATATTATTTTAATATATAAACACTATTTTCGAAACTATTATTTATAAATAGAGCAACCCTCCAAACATTTGTATTTTTATTCATTTTTAATAACCTTGTTGAAATCATCAGATACATAATTTATTTTAAAGTCTTGGATTCAAAAATGCAAATAACGTTTTTTTAAATATTATTTAATGTTTTAATGAATGAAAAACGAAATACTCATTCAGAAGGATTTAGCATTGAAATATAGGTAGATAGATAGATAGATAGATAGATAGATAGATAGATAGATAGACAGACAGACAGATAGATAGATAGATAGATAGATAGATAGATAGATAGATAGATAGATAGATAGATAGATAGATAGATAGATAGATAGATAGATAGATAGATAGATAGATAGATAGATAGATAGATAGATAGATAGATAGATAGATAGATATTACACTGTGGTGGTTACAGTTAGGACCGAGCTAGGATTGACGGGAGGTTAGGAGCTTGCAGGGGTTGGCTACAGGGTCTGGCCACAACCCAGGATTTCGTTTTGGTCGGGCTGAAACCCATGGCAAAATACTTTGTGAAATTGGCTTTAAGGCCCAAACTGTACATAAATGAGATACACATGCCTAGCAAGTGCTGCAGACCATTGGCCATGCATTCAATGAGGACAGTATCATCAGCATGGCTGATATATTTCTGTCCACCACCCTCAGGACTTCCTTACATAAATCTGCAAGGAATGAGTCAAGCTGATAAGTATAAAAAAAAAAAGCATGGGAGCTAAACTGCAACCCTGACATACCCCCCTGGCTTGCTAAAAGTGCATTCTCTGTTGTGGCCGAATCGTACAGACACATCAAGGCTGGGGCTTGTCATGTTTGGGCCCACTAGACCACCAGGGATTTGTTTGTGGGGAGTGGCCCCTTGGGCAAGGGTCGCTCCCCTTTATGGGAGGATGATTGTGGCCATTTCTGTCCTCTTTGGGTGACAGATCAGCATTATGTTTTTAGGCCCATCTGACCACAAGGGGGGCAGAAGCCACTAGACAACAGGGTTTTATTAAATTTTTGAATTGGGGAGTGGCCTCAAGGACAAGGGTTGCTCCCCTTTTACAATATTTTATTTATACTCTTAGGCCCACCTACCCCTTAGCTTAGCTGGTGGATTGTGTGTGGACTGGTGCATTATTTGAATATGTGATTGTAATGGTTTAGTTGCTCCTTTTTATTCTAGTGTAAAGCTTTTGATTCCTGTTTGCGGTTTCGGCAGTGGTTGTTCTGCAGTTTTGCGTAATTGCATTTATTTGGTAAGAAAAACATTTTTGTTGTGTTTACTCCAAATGAGTATTATTGTCATGCCTGAATGAATTTTTTTGTAAGTGGTGTCATAATGCTAGCATATTTGTTAGTGTTCAGAGCATGACATTCTTTGTGATGTGTTTTGCATTGTCTTATATGTAATTTTTCTTTTTCTTTTTTAGTGGAATATTGTTGATCCTTACTGTGTCTGTGCAGAGTAGGTGGTGGTGAGTCTAGCTGCTTCTGTCAAGTGAGTGGTATAGTGTTGGAGTATATAGGTCTTTGTGATAAAGCTACATTTTGTTTATTTCTTTTTTTACAAAGGGTTTGTTGTTGTTGACTTGTTTGACAACTTACCTTTATTAGGAAGTATTATGGCTAGCCGTAGAATGACTGCTCAGCAGGTGGTTGGTATGCTTCTTGAATCTTCCTCTGAGCAGGATTATGAGACAGTGCGTCTGATGGAGAGGAGGGAGGGGAAGATTCAGGCAGTGAGTTTTCTCTCCACATGGAATCATCGGATGATGAAGGTACTCTCGGTGTGGATGAAGCTACTCTCAGTGCAGATGAAGTGCCTGTCTTAGAGGAGGACACTGCTGTGCCGATGTTGGAAGAGGCATCTGGATTGCAGCCCGAGGCTGCTAGGCTTCCTACTGGAAGTGCTGGACTCTGGGTTGATCCAAACACGGTGCAGCCTGTGTTGCCTGCCTTTAGTGGTGATGCAGGGTGTAGAGTGGATTGTGAAATTTTTTTGCCTATACAGTTTTTTCAGTTGTTTATGGATGATGTATTTTTGGGTGAGATTGTTGAGCAGACTAATTTGTACGCTGAACAGTTTTTGAGGGACACCAATGCCAGACTTACGCCCCACTCTAGAGCTACCCAGTAGACTCCCAAAAATCTGGAAAAGTTGAAGAAGTTTTTGGGTTTGACTTTATTGATGGATTTGATAAGGAAGCCATCCATGGCTTCATATTGGTATACCAGTCCCTTGATGGCAATGGCCATATTTCCTGCAATTATGACTCGTGATTTGTATTTACTTTTGCTTCGGATGCTGCATTTTGTTGATAATGCTTTGGCGTTGCCACAAGATCACCCTGACTGTGACCGTCTTTTAAAGATTTGGCCTGTTCTTGATCACTTTGTAGATCAATTTTCAGAGATCTATACTCCAGGGAAAGAAATATCTATTGATGAGTCTTTGGTCCTGTTCAAGTTTTTAGGCAGTACATTCCTAGCAAGAGGGCAAGTTATGGAAATAAGCTGTATATGTTGTCTGAGAGTAGGACAGGATATGTTTTTAATTTCCGTGTGTACACTGGTAGGGATTCCGCTATTGACCCCCCTGGTTGTCCGTCCACTTTTGGAGTTTCAGAGAAAATTGTGTGGGATCTTGCTAGAGGACTGTTTAACAGAGGCCACCATTTGTACCTTGATAACATCTACACTGCTGTGCAATTGTTTAAGGAATTGTTCAAAGTGGACACTTTTGCTTGTGGCACAATCTGCTCTAACCGTAAAGGTTATCCAAAAGAGATTGTTTGCAAAAAACTTCAGAGGGGACAGTGCAGTGCCTTGCGTGCCTTGCGTAGTGAGGAATGGCAAGCTGTGAAATACGTGGACAGGAGGGATGTGTACATACTGACTACCATTCATGATGAGAGTACTTCAGATGTGGCTGTTTGGGGTCAGATTGCTGAAGTGCACAAACCTGTGTGCATTTTAGACTACAATAAGCACATGGGTGGTGTTGATAGAGTAGATCAGAGGTTGGAACCTTACACTGCTATTCGTAAGGCTTACATTTGGTATAAGAAGTTGGCCATCCATCTCTTCAATTTAGCAACTTTCAATGCTTTTGTTGTGTTCAAGGAGTGTTCTCCCGCATCAAATTTGACTTTTGTTCAGTTTCAGGAGTCTGTGATAGGCAGCCTTGTTGTTGTGGAACAGGCAAGTGTTCCTAAAGTTGGAGTGGTGGAGGATGTGGCTAGATTGAAAGATCGCCACTTTCCTGATTTAATTCCTCCCACGCCCCAAAAAAACAATCCCTGTAAGAGATGTAGAGTCTTCTTGCGAAGATGTGTGCGAAAGGAGAGTCGTACGCACTGTGCCGATTGTCCTTCTAATCCTGGGCTGTGTGTGCCCACATGCTTCAGATTGTATCACACTCAAAAGAGTTTTTGGGAGCAACCATGAGTCTAATAGTGTACTGCCTGGTCTGTATGGTTTTATATAGTTGTTCAGTTTAACGTTTGGCAATAGAATGATGTCTTTAGTTACTGCTGTTGTTTTTGTAGTTATAGTTTTGTATTTAGTTGCAATTTGTTTGTGTTTTCTTTCTTGTTTTAAAAAAAATTTATGACGGAGTGCGTGGACTGGTGCTTGGCTGGCACTGTGCGTGGACTGGAGCTTGGCTGGTGGTATGAGTGGACCATCAGTTGACTGGTGGTGAGTGGACTGGAGCTTGGCTGGTGGTGAGTGGACTGGCGCTTGGCTGGCGGTGTGCGTGGATTGGCGCTTGGCGGGCGGTGTGCGTGGATTGGCTCTTGACTGGTGGTGCGCTTGGCTGGCAGTGTGCGTGGATTGGCGCTTGGCGGGCAGTGTGCGTGGATTGGCTCTTGACTGGTGGTGTGCATGGATTGGCGCTTGGCTGGTGGTGTGCATGGACTGGTGCTTGGCTAGCGGTGAGTGGACTGGTGCTTGGCTGGCGGTGTGCGTGGATTGGCGCTTGGCTGGTGTTGTGTGTGGATTGGTGGTGTGCATGGACGGGCGCTTAGCTGGCGGTGTGTGTGGACGGGCGCTTGGCTGGTGGTGTGCGTGGACTGGCACTTGGCTGGCGGTGTGTGAGTAGTAACTTGTCGCTGGTCCCTACAACACTGTTAGCTAAACACCACTCCACGCAATCTTTGATCTGGTGTGGTTGCTGTGTCAGGAATGTGGGCGTGTGAAAGTGATGGGCCCTTGAATGGCGCTGTCTGCTAGTGTGAGTGTTGTAATGTGCTTGGCACGCGGCTGGCGGTGTGAATAGTTTTGTATGTGTCATACGTATGAAAGGTGTATGAATGGCCTGTAAAGCGGTTGGTGCATGGTCATGGCTTTACAGCTCACAAGCTGTGAGTCAATGGATCCGTTTCTCGTCCTTTCAATTATTAACAGTGCATTTCATTTTTGTGAATTCTCTGGTTAATACAACTGTAGATACTGAACCATCACTCACCCTCGTGCCAAATCCAACCAGTATGTCTGCGCGCTTGAAGAATAGGTGGTTGTGCAGAAGTATTTGTCTTTTCTGTCTTTCTCAAGCAGGGTGTACCTTGTCCCTTTTTGTGAGTGTTGTAATGTGTTGGTTTCGTGCCTGGAGGTGTGAATGGTCTTGTGTGTATCACATATTAAAGGTGTGTGAATGGCCTGTAAAGCGGTTGGTGCCTTGCAGTGGCTTTACATGTCACGTGCTGCGAGTATCTGGTTCAGTTTTTTGTCCTTTTAATTATTGACAGTGCATTTCATTTTTGTGAACTCTCTTGTTAATAAAATTTTATATACTGAACCATCACTATATACTGGCCCTCGTGCCAAATCCAACCAGTATGTGTGTGTGCTTGAGGAATAGATGGCTTTGCAGTAATCTTTGTCTTTTTAGTCTCTCTGCCAAGGTGTACATTCCATCTAAGAATAACCTGCCAACTGTAGATATTGACGTAAATTAAACACCCATGGAAGTACATCGTGCTGTCTCTCTTGTGGATACCAACTCGTTATCTTACTCACAATGTCTGCAAACCTCAAAATGTCTGTCACATTTTCCTTGAATTATTGTGCCAAAATGTTCACGCTGCAGAAAGAAACAAAAAATGTCCTACCCCCGCCTTTCTCCAAGTATCCCAATAGAAATGGTACCTCACTCGCATGGGAGGCCCAAGTACCCGCAATATGCAAGGGCCCAAAACGTAGGCGACATCAAAATTGCCCATCACAAAACAACCTGGTTTTGCAAGGGGCGGGGTCACCTGGGTTTTGGCCCCGTGCTCGGCAGCCAGCTAGGGAAACCTACCAAACCCACACATTTCTGAAACCTAGACACCCCGGGAATTTCAGGGAGGTGTGGCTTTGTGGATCCCCCAACATTTTCTTACACAGAATCCCCTGCAAATCTCAAATTTAGCAGAAAAAAATCACTTTTTCCACACATTTTTGTGACATCACCAGGCTGACACAAATTTCCTACCACCCAGCGTTCCCCCAGATCTCCCAATAAAAATGGTGCCTCATTGGTGTGGGAGGCCCAAGTACCCGTGATAGGCAAGGGCCCAAAACGAATAGAGGCAACATCAAAGTTGCTTATCACAAAATGTTTTGGGGCCTCCCACACTAGTAAGGCACCATTTTTATCGGGAGACCCGGGGGAATGCTGGGTGGTAGGAAATTTGTGTCAGACCAGTGATGCCACAACTTTCCCACACAAAAGTGTGTGAAAAAAAGTGATTTTTTCAGCTAAAATTGAGGTTTGCATGGTATCCTGGGTAAGGAAACGTTGGGGATCCACGCAAGCCATACCTCCCTAGAATCCTCCAGGTGTCTAGTTTTCAGAAATGTGTGGGTTTGGTAGGTTTCCCTAGATGGCCGCCGAGCAGGAGGCCAAAAACCCAGGTGACCCCCCTTGCGAAACCAGGTTGTTTTGTGATAGGCAATTTTGATGTCGCCTCAATACGTTTTGGGCCCTTGCCTGTCGCGGGTACTTTGGCCTCCCACACAAGTGAGGCACCATTTTTATCAGAAGATCCGGGGGAACACTGGGTGGTAGGAAATTTGTGTCAGCCCAGTGATGCCATAACATTCCCACACAAAACATGTGTGAAAAAAAGTGATTTTTTCAGCTAAAGTTGAGGTTTGCAGGGGATTCTGGGTAAGGAAATGTTGGGGGATCCACGCAAGTCATACCTCCCTGGAGTCCCCCGGGTGTCGGGATTTAAAAAATGTATAGGTTTGCTAGGTTTGCCTAGGTGCCTGCAGAGCTAGGGATAAAAAAAATGACAGCTAGGCACTTTGCCAAAAAAGGGTCATTTTTCACTGTGAAATTGTGGTTGTGCCCTGAATCGAACAAAGACACAGATAGTTGTTAATAAAATGATAACCTGGGTAGATGAAAGAATTACTAAGAAAGCAAAAAATCTTGGGGTTGATATTGTTTCAGACCTGGACACTTTAGTGAATGAAAACTTGACCCCTCTGGCCACTAATATGAGAAAATCACTCAGGAAAATTGACAATTTACATTTAACTATACTTGGAAGATGCAACGTTTTAAAAAGGACTTATTTTCCAAAATTACTTTATTTTTTTCGTACAACTCCGCTTATTTTTAATAGACGTATACTTCTAGTTTTTGAACAAATTTTCTCTCAATTTATCTGGTCATACACGAGACCGAGAAGGGCTTTTAACCTTCTCTCTTTATCTAGCGAGAGGGGAGGCTTGGCTCTTCCTAATTTAAAATTATATTACTGGGCTGCTTCTTTACAACAATGCTGTGAATTGATGCATGAGGAATATATTTTTTCTCCTTCAGGCCTGCCCTCTCCCTATGTTTTGCTGATGGGGGAAAATGTAAAGGGGTGTCTCTGGCGCCAGTTGGAATATAGCTACTACAAGCGAGTGAAATTTAAGACAATGATCTGTGCCTACCAGATCTTTCGTAACATCCGTAAAATATTTGGAATTAACAGGCTAAGCTACTACACTCCGATTAGAAATAATGATAACCTCCCACTAATATTTAAAAATACATATCTCCGGCAATGGCACCGCGCTGGTGATTGTAGATTAGGAGATTTATATAGGGCTGGTCGCTTTCTGTCATTTGAGGAATTGGAAAATAGTTTCAATTTAAGCAATGACCAGATATTTCAGTATCACGCAATTATAAATTACCTAGTAAAGAATATTGAGGGGTCTGTTAGGCTTGTAGCTCTAGATTTTATAGACAAATTACTTGGCTTTAAAATACCCAGGATTGGAGATATCTATCGCACTTTGAATGAACAAAGACCAGATGATTTGAGTAAAATAGAGGCTAAATGGCAGTTGAAGCTGAATATCTCTTCTAATGTTTTTTGCTCTGCATTCAGCCTAGCACGAACATACCTCTTATCCCCTAAACTGCAAGTACAATTCTATAATACCGGATACTTTATGTATATAACTCCTAATAAGGTTGCGAAATGGGCAATTGGTTCTGGAACTACCTGTCCTCGTTGTACAGAGTATGGTGCGGATTCTGTGCATATGTTCGCTACATGCCCAAAACTCGCGCCACTTTTGAAAGAGGTACAATTGTTTTTTAACAGAATCCTTTCTCTAGATATTCAACTTATGCCAATTACCATTATGCTAGGGTTATAAGATTTGCTTAATGTTAAAGAAGGTGGTGCTTTGTTGTTCGTTGCTATGACTATTTTGCGGATATGTATTGCTATGCAGTGGAAAGATCTGAACCCCCCTTCTTTTGGCCAATGGCAAGCTAGATTTCTTGCTACGTATAGGCTGGCAAGAGCTGTCTATGCTAAGAAGGGAAGAAGAGCAAGAGAAAAGGGTCTAGTGGTTTGGGACCCTTTGACTAGATGGCTTGATACTCTGAGCCCCCATAATGCATAATATATATGTAGAATATTTTTCTGTATATTTGTGATTCATTTTTCCCTCCCTGTCTCTCTTTACCGATCCCCTGCTCTTATTCGGACCTATTTTTCTTTTTCAAGCTTGCTCTCTTTTCTGTTTTTCTGGCGTAGACAGCTACTTTTTGTTTTTGCATATATTTCCAATGACTGTGTCTTAGTTTCGATAAGTATATATTGTCCCTTTTTTTTGTTCCTTCTCTGTTTTTTCTGTATTTTTTTATTTTTATTGCTTTCATCCTTGGTTACTTCTTGGACCCGGGGTGGGGGGGTGGGAAGGCACGATGTCGTTAAAGATGATTTAACTTGATTTGTATATGTTGGTAAGGAACAATAAAAAAAATTATTAAAAAAAAAAAAAAGAAATTGTGGTGTGTCCGCGTTGCGTTTCGCACTGTTTCCTGTTGCGGGCACTAGGCCTACCCACACAAGTGAGGTACCATTTTTCTCAGAAGACTTTGGCGAACGTGGGGTGGGTGGAAATTTGTGGATCCATGCAAATTCCAGAACTTTCCACCACAGAAATGTGAGGAAAATTTATTTTTTTGGACAATTTTTAAGGTTTCAAGGGATTCTGGGTAACAGAACCTTGTGAGAGGCAGTCGAGTCACCCCGTCCTGGATTCCCCTGGGTGTCTAGTTTTCCATAATGTGTAGGTTTGCTAGGTTTCCCTAGGTGCCGGCAGAGCTAGGTGTAAAAAGCTACAGCTTGGCACTTTGCCAAAAAAGGGTCATTTTTCACTGTGAAATTGTGGTGTGTCCACGTTGCGTTTCGCACTGTTTTCTGCTGCGGGCACTAGGCCTACTCACACAAGTGAGGTACCATTTTTCTCGGAAGACTTTGGGGAACGCGGGGTGGGTGGAAATTTGTGGATCCACGCAGATTCCAGAACTTTCCCCCACAGAAATGTGAGGAAAATGTGGGTTTTTTTACAACTATTTAGGTTTGCATGGGATTCTGGGTAACAGAACCTGGTGAGAGGCCATCAAGTCACCCCATCCTGGATTCCCTTGGGTGTCTAGTTTTCAAAAATGTATAGGTTTGCTAGGTTTTCCTAGGTGCCGGCAGAGCTAGGGTTCAAAACTACAGCTAGGCAGTTTGCCAAAAAAGGGTAATTTTTCACTGTGAAATTGTGGTGTGTCCACGTTGCGTTTCGCACTGTTTTCTGCTGCGGGCACTAGGCCTACTCACACAAGTGAGGTACCATTTTTCTCGGAAGACTTTGGGGAATGCGGGGTTGGTGGAAATTTGTGGATCCACGCAGATTCCAGAACTTTGCACCACAGAAATGTGAGGAAAATGTGTTTTTTGACAATTATTTGGGTTTGCAAGGGATTCTGGGTAACAGAACCTGGTGAGAGGCAGTCGAGTCACCCCATCCTGGATCCCCCTGGGTGTCTAGTTTTCCAAAATGTATAGGTTTGCTAGGTTTCCCTAGGTGCCGACAGAGTTAGGGGGTGGGGGCTGGGGCATGGGCATGCCTGTTTTGGGCAGCCCCCACCCTAATTCAAATATGCACCAAAAAAATCCCTGGCGACTAGTAGGCTTTCTGCCCCCCGGGGGTGCAAAAAGGCTGTAATGGGGGTGGGGGTGGGGGTGGGGGCATTGGCGTGCCCATTTCGGGGAGTCCCCACTCTAATTCTAATTTGCCCCAAAAAATCCCTGGTGTAAAGTGGGTTTTCTGCCCCCTGAAGGGGCAGATTAGGGGCCGATGCCCCCATCTGCCCCCCAGTGTTGGCAAAAAGGCTGTAATGGGGGTGGGGGCATTGGCGTGCCCATTTCGGGCAGCCCCCACCCTAAAAATAATTGCACAAAAAAAAAATCCTGGCGTCAAGTCGGCTTTCTGCCCCCCAGGGGGGCGGAAAGGCTGTAATGGTGGTGGGGGTGGGGGCATTGGCGTGGCCATTTTGGGCAGCCCCCACCCTAAAGAAAATTGTGCAAAAAAATCCCTGGCGTTTAGTGGGCTTTTTTCACCTCCGGGGGGCAGATTGGGGGCTACTGCCCCCATCTGCCCCCAGGGGGGGCAGAAAGGCTTTAAGGGTGGAAGGGGGGTGGGGGCATTGATGTGCCCATTTCGGGCAGCCCCACCCTAAAACAATGCACCAAAAAAAATCCCTGGTGTTTAGTGGGCTTTCTGCCCCCCGGGGGGGCAGACAAACTGAACTGTGCCCATTAATTTATGGGGGGAGTGAATGCCCTTGCCCAAGGGGCCGCTCCGCCCGCCCTGGTATCTAGGGGGTGGATCCCTGCTTGGGAATCGCCCTCCTGGGGCGATCCCCAAGCAGGGATCCAGTGGGGATTCAATGTCATGAATGAAGTAATATGTGACATCATCAGCAGTGCATTGCGGGGGCGCAAATTATAGTTAGCTGAACTAACTATAACGGGGGAATTTCTATGGTTTTGTACAAGTGAAATGTCCAACTAACTATAACGTGCCTGAAGCCCATGTTTTTTTCAGTGAATTTCTAAGGTTTTTTAAATGCTATTTTGTAACTATAATGTGCCTGAAACCTATGTTTTTTTCTGTGAATTTCAATAGTTTTTTAGAATACAGTGAAAACACCTACATACACTAGGGAATACTATGTGTTGGGCTACCCCTGTGATTAGCATGACCTCCTCTGTATTTGGCATGAGTTAGTGCCTGGGTCATTGCATGAGTACATGGGTACTGAGTGGATGATTAGAGTACTGCAAGGAGAGTGCATGGGGAATTTATAAGTGCTTGTGTTTTGGCAGAGTGATTGGATAAGTACATGGTGTGCGCAGGGTGACTGAAGGAGTGCATGGGTAGTGACAGGGCCATGGCTGGACTGCATGGGCACTGATCAGGTTATTGTAGCAGTGCATGAGTTAGTGCATGGGTCATTGCATGATTGCATGGGTAGTGACTGGATGATTAGAGTGCTACAAGGAGAATGCATGGTGAATGTATAGGTTCTTGAGTTTTGGCAGAGTGATTGCATAAGTACACACATGTCACATCAGGCCCCTCCCTTCACCACTGTTCAAACATGCCCCCTGGCAGGTTTTAAGTTGGGGATTAATTCCCCTTGAATCGTGAGGGTCCCTGGGGCCAACTAGCCCACCATGTACCTCCAGCAAGCGCCACAGAGCTGCGTTGCAGAGAGGTGGTCCGAGGCCATGCCTCTTTTTTACACCTCTCTGCAACGCAACTCTATAGCGTTTACTGGAGGTAGCTGGTGGGCTAGTTGGCCCTCAGGGACCCTCAGGATTCAAGGGGACTTAATTCCCCAACTTAAAATGCCCCACAGGGCGCGTTTGCACACTTGTCACATCAGGCCACGCCCCCTCCCTGCACCACTGTGCAAATACACCCCCTGAAGCATTGTAAATTGGGGGATTAAATCTCCTTCAATCAATCAATCAATCAGAGTACTTGTAAAGCGTGCTACATACCTGTGAGGGTCTCAAGGTGCTGAGGGGGTGTGCCGCTACTGCTCATAGAGCCAGGACTTGAGGAGTCTTCTGAAGGCGAGTAGGTCTTGGTTCTGCCGTAGGTGGGTAGGGAGGGTGTTCCAGGTTTTGGCGGCGAGGCAGGAGAAGGATCTGCTGCTAGAGGTTGTTCGTTGGATGCGGGGTACAGCGGCGAGGGCGAGGCTGGCAGAGCGGAGCTGGCGGGTGGGGGTGTAGAAGCTGAGTCTGGTGTTCAGGTAGGCTGGTCCGGTATTGTTGTTCAGGTAGGCTGGTCCGGTACAGTGGAGTCTGGTTTGGTTGGGGCGGTCGTGGTGTTGAAGCTGTTGTGGATGTCAGCGATCTTGCGGTGGAAGAAGATTGCGAGTGAGTCACACAGTTCTTGTGAGGACGGGATGCTGTTGGCGTTGGCGCTGGGGTTGGAGAGTTCCTTTACAATGCTGAAGAGCTCTTTGCTGTCATGTGCGTTGAAAGAGGATCTCTTGGCTAATCTGATGAGGTGGTGATGTCTGCGGGTGGCGTCCTTGTGGGCTGCGTGGTTTTCCGGTGTGCGTTCGTGGAGCCGTATCTTCTCCAGTTTCCGGCATGTGCGTATGGAGGTCTGGAGCTCATCGGTGAACCAGGTGGCTCTCTTGCTGGCGTGGCTGTTGGAGGGCTTCTTGAACAGGGCGAGGGTGTTGGCGCAGTCGTCGATCCACTGTCTGAGGTTGCAGGCTGCGGGGTCTGGGTTGGTGGGGTCGGTGGGTGGGTTCTGGGTGAGGGTGGCGATCAGCTGGTCTTCGGTGACTTTGCTCCAGCAGCGGCGAGCCAGATGTTGGGTGCGGTGGTGTGCGGTTGGTTTCTTGAAGGTGAAATGGATGCAGCGGTGGTCGGTCCAGTGGAGTTTGGTGGTGTGGTCGAGGTGACGTGGGTGCCTGTGGAGAAGACGGGGTCCAGC
Source organism: Triturus cristatus (assembly GCF_964204655.1). Lineage (NCBI taxonomy): Eukaryota > Metazoa > Chordata > Amphibia > Caudata > Salamandridae > Triturus > Triturus cristatus. Next base: position 475,902,239 of record NC_140587.1, on the reverse strand, counting down.
GTGTGGCCGGCGGAATGGGTGGGTGCGGTGACGAGATGTCTGAGGCTGGCGAGGTTGTCGATCAGGGTGGCGGAGTTGGCGTCGTTGTTGTTCTCGAGGTGGAAGTTCAGGTCCCCGAGGAGGATATAGTCCATGGAGGTGAGTGCGTGGGAGCTGGTGAGGTCGGCGATGGAGTCGCTGAAATGAGCCTAGGGTCCGGGGGGTCTGTAGATGAGTGTTCCTCTGAGGGTGGTGTTGGGGTCGGTGTGGATCTGGAAGTGCAGGTGTTCAGCGGTGTTGAGGGTGTCGTCTGCATGGGGGGCGACCTTGAGGGTGGACTTGTGGACGATGGCTATTCCTCCTCCGATTCCGTTGGTGCGATCCCTGTGGGTGATCTTGTAGCCGTCCAGAATGGCTATGGCGATGTCGGGTGCCGAGGAGTTGTTCCACCAGGTCTCGGTCAAGAAGGCCATGTCTGGGGCAGAGGTGTCGAGCAGGTCCCAGAGCACGACGGCATGTTTGTGTGTGGAGCAGGTGTTGAGAAGTATGCAGCGGAGGTGGTTGTGTCCAGTCCTTGGAGGTTTGGTGGCTCTGTCGCAGGTGAAGCTGCAGGTGCGGCAGGAGAAGGGTCCATGGGTCCGTTTCGGTGCGGCCTGGAAGCAGGTGTGGTTTCGGCCGGCATTGAGTGCGTGGAGAGTGCTGGCATCGTAGCGGAGTCTGGTGTTGTGGCGTTTGCGGGGTCCAGGGGTTCTGGCGCTGGGTGTGCTCCAGGTGCGGACGGGCGCAGCCGGGCGCAGACAGGCTTGCCTTAGGCGTGCCTGTGGTGCGGCCGCGCAGTATCTGGCATATATGGGGAGGCGGGAGGGAGGAGCAGCTGGGAGGCGGGATCAGCGAGAGGGAAACGGTGGTACAGAAGGCAAAAGTGGGCGGAGAGAAAAGGGGGAAACGAGAGGTACAGAAGCGAAATGGGGCACACAAAAAAGGGGGAGAACGAGTGGCACAGAGCAGGAGCGGGGCCCAAGGAGGGGGAACAGAGCACAGAGGCAACGGAGGGCACTTATCAGCGGCAGTGGCTGCGGCAGCAGGGGCACACAGTCGGCGCTGCGTAGAGGGGGAGCGACCTACCAGGAGGGTCAGGGGTCACTCACCTCACCGAACAGCGTCCAGCAGATATGGGGAGGTGGGAGGGAGGAGCAGCTGGGAGGCGGGATCAGCGAGTGGGCAGCAGGGTGCGGGCCGCGGGGGCACATCGGCGGGGAAATGGTGGTACAGAAGGCAAAGTGGGTGGAGAGAAAAGGGGGGAAACGAGTGGTACAGAAGCGAAATGGGGCACAAAAAAGGGGGGAGAACGAGTGGCACAGAGCAGGAGCGGGGCCCAGCATCTGGCATATATGGGGAGGCGGGAGGGAGGAGCAGCTGGGAGGCGGGATCAGCGAGAAGGGGAGCGACCTACCAGGAGGGTCAGGGGTCGCTCCTTGTGTCCTGAGGGTCTCTAGGGGCCAACTAGCCCACCAGCTACCTCCAGTAAGCGCCACAGAGCTGCGTTGGGATCCAATAAACTGACCATGAGGGCATAGACATTCTATAATTGGAGCCAATTTCGTATTGTTTGAATTTCATGGGGAACTCAAGCACACTACATGGACACCTAAGCCTGACACAGGGTCCCTGTAACATATGTGTCAGTCCTGACCCTATTTCTCTGCCTTGTATAAGGAGGAATGAAAAGTCCTAATTTTTAGTCTTTTCTTTGTGAAAAATTCAAATTCCCTAGACTTCCTGAAATATATTGGTATGCTTGAAGCACCTTTTCATAGAGATGCACCAATATTATCTATTTGAAGTAGGTGTGTGCTTAGAAGTGACATTTTTGAGAATACTAACAAATTTCGACTTTGTGGCTTATCGACATATCTACAATGTAAACTTCTGCGGAAATCCTTAGGATCAATTCCCTGTCACCCTTATTCTTACAACAATAGAGCAATTGGCAACACAGCACATTTTCCACAGCCAGATGCATCACTTGTGAATGTGATTGGAAAATGCAGCAGATCATGATCTTCTCAATCAGGAGCTATGATTTCCAGGCTCAGAAGCCATGCTTTGTGAAAGTAAGGATGGTTTACATGGGCTAACTATTTTGTGAATATTTCATTGTACAACCACCTTCCTTCCCCCAGGACCTTCGACCATGAAACATGTAATGACTTTGCTATGTATTATTGGATCCTGTTGCTTGGAAACAATCATACAGAAGATGAGGAAAATGTTTTAGAAAGAAAAGATTACAAATATACGCCATTTCAAATAATCACATTGAAAAACATATTCAGAGTGGCTATGCAGTTATGAACCAATGTCCAGTAAGTGATACCATTCAATACATCAATCTGCATCACTTGTGGTGCTCTATTGAAAACCATACAATTCTGTCTCTAATGAATATACATATTATTACAAAATGTAGATAAGGGATGTACCAATTTTTAATTAACAGACAAGCAAGCGTTATATATCAAAGGCCTCTTTTGGGGGCTGCATAACTGTGATATCTATGAAAAAAGGCAGTGGTAGTAAACCACGAGCAACATGGCAGCTAAATTTAGTTGCATTTCTGCAGCATGTTTGTTGAAGTTGTTTCATACACTACATAGGTAACAGTATAGTGATGTAAACCTCTACACCTAAAAACAAACAAACAAGCAGATAGGCGGAATTGTTGATAGGACAGACTTTTCAGTGTCAGAGCATTTCTTGTTATACCAATAACTTTGGCTCCTTTTAATGAATTTAATGAATTTTCACGAAACTTCACAACAAAAAGTTCATCAACCTCAGCTTCTTCCTGGAAATTTAGTGGTAATACAAGAAAATAGAGGGTGGGTCCCAAAATGCAATGCTCCGGGCAATTTGCATACAGAATTGTGAAGAGTGCTATGGCCCAAACAACTGAACAGAAGTACACCATATTTTTCAGAAAGCTAGATCTTAATGTAATTATATTCAGTAGTTGTTGGACCTAGCCCTTTTTAGAGGGTATTCCCAGAACTTTTTGCCTTCCCCCTGTATTTTTTCGGACCTGTTTTTGTTGGTTTTATGACTCCGGGCACTTTACCACTGCTGATTAGTGCTAAGGGGCATGTGCACTCTCTTGTAAACTTGGTAAGATTTGTTTACACCTGTTTGGCATATTTAATTTTCCTGTAAGTCCCTTGGACAGTGGTATCTCAAATACCTAGGGCCTTTAAATTAAATGTTACTAGTGGGTTTGCAGCGCTGCTTACATCCCCACCGAAGTAGCCTTTCAAACCTGTCTCAGCCGTTTGCCGCTGCAAGGCCTGCATGTGCAGTCCTGCGGCAGTGACGTGGCACTTAAAGTGGTTGCCACATCTGAAACTCCCCTTTTACTAAATATAAGACCCCCTTATGGTAGGCCCTAGCTAGTCCTTTGGGCACAGTGCCGTGTAGGTAAAAGGTAGGACATGAGCCTAAGCTGTGAGGCATGTCCTGGTAGTGACAAACTGCCTATTTGGTTTCTCACTGCTGTGAGCCTGCCCTCTCATAGGTTTGCATTTGGAATTCACTGATATGTGTTGCAGTGGTAATTTCTTATATGAAAGAGGTAGCCTGGCCATGTTTGGTATGTTTGGAATAGTAGTAATAAAGCATGCTTATTAGTGAAAGCAGATTTGTTATTACTATTTTAGAAATGGCACTTTTAGAAGTAGGAATTTCTGTGTGTTTATGACTCCTTATGCCCTGCCTGGATGTGTATTCATGGTCTGGTTTAGATTGACAGGAGATGTGCATTCACTCTAGACAGTCACAAGGGGAGGTGAGGTGTGTCCTGAGTTCCCTGAGTGACTCAACACTGGGCTGAATAGACCTTGGCTGAATTTAGAGTGGTAGGAGGAGTTTCCCTTGTACCTGAATAGGACTGGTCAGAATCTAGAGTGGTGGGAGGAGTTGCTCCTGAACCTGAATAGGGCTTTGACTGACTTTCACAATGCTGTCTCTGCCCGCCTGTAGTGGGTCTAGGGCCTGGGCTTGGGATGTGAATAGGGGTGTTGTGCACTTTTGAAAAGTGTTTGAAGTGCCCCCAGAACAAAGGGTTTTGCACTATAATTAAAGGGGCTGTGACCCTATGATTTTAGACACCGCGTGGACTTTAAACCAGATGCTGCTGGCTCTACAGACTGCACCTTGCCAGAAGAAACTGTTCTGCTGTCAGGAGGAACCACAATTGAACTCCCTTGTCTGTTTTGCTGACCTGTGCCCTGCTACAAGAAGGACTGTCTGCTTCCCTACAAGGACTCTCTGTGCTGGCCTTCTGCACTCGTTCCTGCTCTGGGCCCCCAGTGATCTCCCAGGGCTTTGTGGCTTGCCCTGTGTGTTTTGAAATATCAAGTTGTGTCCTTCATCCTGTTATTTTGAAGTGTGTGTGTGGAGCGCTGTTCAGGATTGGGAGAGCTCTTTGCCCTTAAGTCACCTTGTGCAAGTAGGTAAGCGTGTGGTGAGCACTTTGGGTATTGGAGCCTGAGAGGTTCACTGAATTTGCATGTGGCTGCTTGCAAGCTGAGTAAGCGCTGGAGGAGAACCAAGAGTTGCCTGGCAACCAACACTGAAACCACCAAGTTTCGAGAAGCACCAGGCAGAGGAACCTAAGCTTAATGCGGCCCCATCCTGAGCGAAACGCAGCATCAATTGTCCCAACCGCCTCTTCAGCAGAGGTAACACTGCAAGATAAAGCGTGACACTGCCAACGAAAAGGGGAGCCGGAGCCTCGCAGTCGCACCGGGTCAGTGTGCTGCAGTCCCGTGTAAGGGAAATCCCTCTTGTCTCTCACCCTGCACAGTCAGCACTGAAAGTTGCCAGTTGGTCCCTACCGGGGACAAAGAGAGAATGCATGAGGTCTTTCTTGTTCCCTCACCTCTGGGAAAGCATTGGAGTGCTGCCCCTTCCATTCCCTGACACGCGCCCTCATGTTGGTGCCTACCTTGGGGGGGATGCACTTGGTTGCCGTGGTGAAGGCGGCACCGAATCTTGAGAGTAAGGATGGGATGAGACCTCGCAGAGGCCCCCAATTCATGAATTGGAAGGATTCCCCAGATATTACTGCATTCTCTGTTGTAGGCGGGCAGGTAGCCCAGAAGCCTACCAGAAGGGAAAAGAGTACTGTCTAACCTATAATAAAGGCGCAGGAGCCACTCTTGGTGCTGTTTATTGTTATGCATGGTAATGTGACTATACGGGGAGAAAGTCTTATGTGTTATGCCTCACTCTAACTGCTTCATATTCCTGCCTGATGTGATATGCATTGCTTATGCCATAATATATCAGGATACCGAGTATTACTCCGGGAATTTGCCTTTATATGCACAGTGATGATATTTTTTGTGATGAGTGCAATCTACTAGTATTTACTGAATTGTACTGCCTTGTAATGTTATGTCAATTGCCCTGTGGAAAAGTGATTTTATGGTCTAAGTGGTGTCATGACAAGTGCCTAGTGGCGCAGCAATTTATGTGATTGTTGTCTAATGTATTGTTATGTATAATACAAAGGATATTTTATATAACCTTGTATGGAGTCTCTTTTTGTGGTGCATCTAGTGTGTCACTGATGTGTGTGTTGTGCGACCGCTTTACACATTGCCTCTGCGATAAGCCAATTGCTCTGCCAAGCTACCAATGGTGTGTGCAGGGGTTATCTTGGATGTGTAACTCCCTGGGCATACCCTAGCCAACTAGAAACCCAATTTTTGAGAAATAAAGGTTCAAACTTTATAGATCTCTAGATGATTTTTTTGGGCAGTAGTTTTATATAGTGCAAACTCGACTCAAAGGTATCAGAGCTCTTTACATGACCACCAGTTGCGTTACAGACAGACATGTTCCTTTTTGTTAGTCACGAGGATGTTGAGTGTCCCTGTTGAAACTCAAACCCGGTTCCCCAACTTCAAGGTCAACTGCTCTAGCTGTTAGGCCACATTGGGTCTGCGTGACGTCTGTTGGAGTCCATTGGCATGCAACTTTAAACAATAGAGTGATCTAATTGCCCGATTGGGCTTTTTTTCCCATCAACAGCCTTGCTCCCTCCTCTTGGAACTCAGGTTCAGATTGGCTAGCTGCAGCATGTTGACAAATGTTGCGTCCACCATTACAGAACTCTGGGACTTGTCACCCATGTTCTAAAAATAGAAGTAAATGCAGGTATTGGGGGTACAGCATGAACCCCCCAGCCCTTGTGTGGGGGCCCCACAGTGACACCTCCCTCTCCCCTGGGGTATAAAAAAAGAATTGGAGTAGGTATTTGCGATCCCGCAGGGCACTCAAGGGAGCCAGTGTGAGACATTTGCTACTGCGGGCAATGGCTTAATGATACCTTTAAGGGGCCCTCTCCAAGGCACTGGGGGGAGAACTAAACATAAAACCATTGGTGAAAAGCTATTGTTTGTAAGAAAATTCATTATTTTCCTTTCACTTTGATATGACCTTTGCTGTGAATTTTAAGACAACATTGTAAATGTTTACGGGGACCCTTTTGTATGCTGCTTCTTAGATAAACAAGCATTTACAATGCAATAGGTCTCGCATTTGCAAGAGTTTAAGCTATTGGCATTGAAAATGACAATGCCTTTTATATATGTTTTAAACAACAAAACATAAATAAAATGAATTGTCATTTACAATGCCAATAGCTCAAACTCGCAAAACGCGAGACCTATTGCATTGCAAATGCTTGTTTAAGTAATCTGAGCACGGGCTTTAACAATCCTGTCTTGGTGTGGACATTTACTTTTAGCCAGACACCTTTTTCAGGACCACACAGATAGAGAAAGCTTCACAAGGTGAACATGGGGGGTGGGAGGGGAGGGCTCATCTGTAGCTGTCCAAACTGTAAAAGTGCTGATTCTACGCAAATTACCTAATCTCCAAAAATGAACGTGTTCTTGTATAATGTAACTGGTGCTCATGTAAAGCACTTCAATATCTTTGGGTCGAGTTGGCGCTACATAAAACTGCAAAAAAAAGAAAAATATTCTATGGGTAGGTCCAAAGATATATACCATGACCCAATGGGAAATGTAAGTACTACATATAAAAAAATATATAAAAGAACCCTATTTGTACCTCATATGTAGGAATAAATAAATTTTTAAACAGAAAACAATATACTGTGCTGGCAATTATTTTTTCTGCAGAATCAGTCTGTTACAGAGCTGATCACCGAGCCTCACGTGCAATCATTAACCTCAGTTACATGAATGAATGTATGTGGCACAAAACTGGTCACTCAATGGCTGACAAGGCAGAGAAGCCACTGTACTATTCTTGGAACTCTCTCCCCGTTGAAATGCGGAGTCCTGAAATGTTTCCGCAGCCCACTCGGAAGGCGGTCAAGAGGTTTTGATCTGTAAACATGGGATTACACTTGACAGAGAACAGTGATGTTGCTGCTCAAACTGTGGTAACATGGAAAGCTGCTCAGATGCATAGCCCAGGGTAAGAGGATCTACAGGTAAACAACGTCAAGTACAGAGGGCATTGTTTCTCAAGAGCGAATCACACTGTCCCTGCTAGGGCCCCTTTAAAAACACCATTGCATGCATGTCTCACAAATACATTTATACACCGCCAGTATTTTGTATAGCGCCGACATGTTGTCTTGCCGCTAGCTCTTGGTTACAAGGGCGATTCTATCCCGCAGATGACGTCATCGGTGATAATGAAGAATTGCGGGCACCGTGGCGTGTTAAAAAAAAAGACGAATGCATGTTTTTTTAGTAATCTGAGCACAGGCTTTAACAATCCTGTCTGCGCTCGTCACCTATGACAACGCACACCATGAAGCGGGCGCCGTGGCGATAAACAAAAAAATATGGGAAGCATCTGTTTTTAAAAGCGCCACGGCCCATGAAGCGGGTGCCATGGCAATAAAAAAAAACAAGTGTTAGCACTCCGCCTGGTGGTACTAGTTTAGTGTACTTCATGAGTATACAGGCAGTGTGTGCCTTATGGAAAGTCGAGTCTGTGACGTTGGCCCCGAGTTTTCTAAGTGAGCCGTCTAACTTGTTAATAAATGTATTTAGGACGTTACAAAGTTTCAAACGAGCCTCGCCATTGAACCACATTAGGGAAACAAACGTATGATCGAGACCATCCTGCTTTCGCCAGACATGTAATAGAAAGCAATCACCCTGAAAGTGCTTAGTGAGGGGGCGGAAGTGTCGGTTAGAGCTGGTGATTCTTTGAATGGCTTGTGAGGGGGCGCGTGAATTGTGTCCGGGGCTCAAGCCGAGCTGCACCTTTTAATATGCAAATGTGCGCAGCTGTCAGAAGCAGCGTGATTCCTCCCACACTCTCCTGCGACTTCCCACTCGGCGGCGAATGCCTCATGATAAACATTAACTGGGTAAAGCAGTTCTACATTACAGACTTTCAAGGTTGTATTTCATTGCGTTTAAAAGAAGAAGAAAAAAGCGGCGAAAGTGAAAGTAATCAAGCAGAGCATCAAAGGGCTGGGTGAGAAGGGAGGGGGGAATGCAAGGGTCAAAGCGGCTAAAGTGAAAGTAATCGAGCAGAGCATCAAAGGGCTGGGTGAGAAGGGAGGGGGGAATGCAAGGAGCAGCTGTGCACGTGCACGCCATTGTGCACTCAAGCCCTAGGCCAGCAAAACCATGTAGGTAGCACTTTTGAAAGCCCACTTACAAAATGTTTCAAAGAGACAGCTTTCGCTGTCTCAGCGAGACCTAAAAAGGACAATGCAGTTGTGGTAAATATGTAAGTGGCTCCATAAAGTTCTTAGCTAAGAGCATGCTCAGAATGTGGAGTTTAAACTTATAATGTTTAAAATAAAACTTCAAAATAACCCCATGATGCATGTTAGTGCTGACAAAAGCAGCAGGAGTTGCTGGATATTGCACATAGCATGTGGCAACTTGGCAGCACTGTTACAGAAGTGAATGTGGTTTTCATTTTTGATAATGCTAACAAAATATAAATTATTTATTTATTTTTTCCTATAACATCAAAGTCTGTGGTTTACTAGTGCTACAAAAAATACAAACCCAGCCGTAAGTGATCTGTACCTCTGTCTCCCAAAATTAAGCTAAATGAAAATAGTGAAGCAGCTCTTTCTTCAACCAAATCACTGGCTGCAGTATGCCATTACATTTCTGACCTGAGCTCCACTGAGTGGACTTAAGCAGACCCCCTACAGCCCAAACAGAATGTAGATTTTGATTCTGCAGGTCTGCTGCCATGATCCATCACCAGGTTTGTGATGATGTGGACATAGGAAACAAATGCATTCATATAACATGTAGGTCCTTTGATCTGGGCATAGCGCTGATTACTAGCGACGTCTACCTGTTGTTTGTTTTAAAAATATTGAATGTTCCACTGCCTTAATGAAATGAATAGCGATCTTTGCTGCTAAAACTGAATTGCACTTTTTAAAACTACACTTAGCTGCTAACCTTCTCAGTAGTTGATCGGGGAATATGCGCTCACTACTAGCGTCGTCTGCCTATTGTTTGTTTTAGAAATACTGTATGCTTTGCTGCCTAAGGAAACGAAAAAGATCTTTGCAGCTATAACTGAATTACGCTATTTTAAAAATACTTATTGCTGCTAACCATTTAAGTTATTGAACGCTAGCACTCACTGTTGCTGCCATTGTCCCGCAAACCACGTGGCCCGACTGTTTAGAGCGGACCCGTGTAGCGGTTGCCGTTCTAGTTGTTCATTTCGCACCCCCTTCTGCCTACAAAATACCGGATGCTGCGACCGCGCAGTGGGCGCGCGAGCCGAAGGCGCGCCAAAGGTAAGCCCGTCTGTGCCCGTCGGCGCCCGGAGCGCGACCAGCGCCAGAACGCCTGTTCAAATTTCCAGGTCGGCTTACACACGTGATGAGCTTTTGTCCCTCAACCCCGGTGACTGCCCTGCTCCGAGAGTGAATATAGATCTTAACATCCTCCTCCAGATGCATTGCGGTAGGTGTAGAGCCAAGCCAAACACCCCAATCACGCTCAGGCCTAGGCCAGACTCCCAGCAGAATAATATCAGGGTGTCTAACCCTGCACAGGACGGGCCGCCCTTGTACCCCATTGCTCCAAATAATAATTCGACCACGAAACGCGCTACAACCATTAACTGCGTTCTGATCAATACCAGGTCATTAATGAAACACAAAAACAACCTTTAGTGTCTTATTCAACTTGATAACCCAGACCTGATCTTTCTAACTGAAACGTGGGCTAACGGTGCAAGCAACCCTGACTGGAATCATGTAGTGCCCTCCGACAATTAAGTCACCAATATGGACAGGACAGGGGCCAAGGGGGGGCGGGATCGCCCTAATTTAACGAGCACACCCTGGACGGCATTTTTACAAACAGTACCCACATAGAAGTAGTTAGCTCACTGCCCCTACTTTAGTCCGATCACTATGCTGTCAACTTCATCATTAATATCATCATTAATAATCGGTCCCGTAGAATAAGACCCCCTCTGAGTAAAGTTCGTGCATGGAAAAAGATATCTCAGCAAAAGCTGACCGCGGCCTTAAAAGACAATCCTACTTTCCGGGCAGATCCTAATCAGGCAGCCTTGGATTTTAGCAACTGGATTACCCAGGCCAGAAATCCATTGGCCCCTGAAGTCTCTAAGCCAGCCAAGAAAAGGCTTGTATCGTCTCCGTGGTACTCAGCAGACCTAAAAACTCTAAAAATAAAATGTAGACTCAAGGAACGCATTTGGCGTTCCTCTTATAGCCCTGCGCATAAGACAGACTATGGCGCCGCCTTAAAAGAATACAAGGGAGCAATAATTTCAGCGAAGACAGTTTATTTCACCTCTAAAATTATAGAATCTTCAAACTCTTCTAAAGAATTATTCAAAACAGTCACTGCACTTTCCTGACGGCCGAGGGACTCTGGGCCCGATTCACAGAACAAACTTAAGACTAAATCCTAAACTTACTACCATTTTCGTATTCACAGAATGCACCTACTACTACTGGTATTCACAGAGTGAACTTACTACTTTTGCTATTCACAAAATGAACTTAGGACTTTAGCTATTCACAGAATCCATTTACGACCACTAAACTTACGTCCGCACTATGGCCGGAATTTCCGCACCCGGAGCGGAATTTCCGGGCCTGGAGCGGAAAGTCCGCTCGCGGGCCGGAAAGTCCGCTCCCGGGCCGGAAAATCAGAATTGGGACCAGACTACATTAACTGTTGCCATTGATCATTTGAGCCAAGAGGAAACACCTGTTCAAGTCCCTACCATCCCCCACCATGCATCAGCTGACGCACTCCAGCCAATCCCAGCCAACAGCTCCAGTTAGCCATCATGTTGCTAGTGCCTACCATCCCCCACCATGATCCAGCTGAAGCCAATTAACACTGATTGACCAGCAGCAAAAAACATTTAAAAGCAGCACACAGTGAAGGAACAGGTTTGGCCACACACAGTTTGTATTTGCAAGCAGAGACCGGCTAAGAAAAATGGACCTCCTGAAGAGAAAGAGGAACTACACAGCAGAGGAGACCACCATGCTTGTGGAGTTCATTGTCAGGCACCACAAACGCCTCTATGGACTCCCACCCTACTGCACCAGTGGGACACAGAAGGCAGCCCTGTGGCAGCAATTATCCACTGCTGTCACAGCATTGGGGGAGGAGAGGCGCACTGTCCAGGACCTAAAAAAAAAATGGCAGGATGAGAGGCTGAGGGTAAAGGAGAAATACTCCAGGATTGAATTACAACGGATCATCCCAGCCGCATAATCTGGACCACGCATCCGCCTCACCCCACTGGAGGAGGATATCCTGACAACCATACACCCCCACTTGGTCCATGGGCTGCCTGTCAGTGACGTCCGCTACGTGGTACCAGGTAAGTGGGATGAAAAGATAAAGTGCATGAATAGAATGTCTGTGTTGCACTGTCAGTGTGAATAAGGAAGTAGTCCAAAGTGTATAAATTAATCCGTCAGTCAGAGACTCCTGTGTCACCCTCTGTATGTAGCACTACAAGTCCCACAATCCTTAGCGATGGAAATGGCAAATCCCTCCCCCACTTCAGAAAACATGGCCACTGTCCAGTTGCAGTAATACACCAGCCCGCTAAGTAGCAATTGACAAATAACAGCAGAGATGCGCCAGTAACAATGCCACACCCAATCCAACTCTTGTGCAACCGCGGATGTGTCACATTTACAATACGGTGCACTGTGGCGCTGGGATAGACAGATGGGTGTCGCAACTGATGGCATTAGGGAGATGCTCTGCTGGAGTAGTGTCGCAAGTGTGACGCAACTCCAACAATGTCCATGGACCGCCTACACCTAACGTTCAGGGCAACTCATTACATGTGCCTCAAGCTGGTTTAAGTTTTCATGGCACCACCCTATGAAAAGTGACTACGTGAAATGCCGTCGATTACAATGCATCACTTGTACGAGGCATAACCAAATAAACACACACCCTGCCTACATCACAGCTGATGCATGTTTAATGTTGCGCAGGACCGCACACCGTGAGGCATCCCCATAGATGCATAACATTGTGAATAAGTCTAAATGTGTCACCTGTATTACCCCACCGCTGTGTCACAGAAGTGACGCAACTGCGGTGTAAATGTATTACAAGGGGCGTGGAAACATGCCACTAAATCTCAAAGAAGTAAATCACCCCGTGCAAGCTTAAAGCACAAAGCAGAAGGTGAGAGAATCATCTGATCCAAAAGTCAGACACCTATTCTGTTGTAATTTTCCCACCCTGCCACGCCATTACGGCCCCAATGCACCACTGCTCCTACCTGCCCAGTCAGCGGCAGTACTGCATAACACTGTTAGCATGCAGAAGAAATGGGGAAATCACAGAAATGTTCCACAAGCACATATTCCAGATGTTTAGTTTTCTCTCTTCTCACCCATTGACACATTCAGCCAGAGCACAGACAACTGCCGCAGCAGAGGTCCCTGCATCGACTGGGAGGAATCGCCACCGTACACCCTCACCGACTGGTAAGTCAAAGTGGCCAGGAGATGGTCAAAATGCATACATTGTCAGGAAGACCGAGGGACATGTAGTGCCCACATATGAAAGTCAACCAGAGATGAACAAATAGCTGCATTACTATTGGAGTAGTCAATGGACATCCACCTTTAGCTAATTATAATTGTGAACAGCTGAAGACAATATATTACATGTCTTGGCTCATCAAACCTTCGTAATTGCGGAACATGACATGTTTTACAGCAACAGGCCCAGACCTGGGAATCCAATCCATGTTATCGAGTGCCACAACTACTCAAAAGGGTGCCCCCACTATGTTGTAATGGTGTCTGTAGACGTAATCAATCAAAGTAATTGACTGAAATATGGCAATGATGAACAAGTGAGATCCCAGGGTCATTAGTATTGACAATGCCTACACTGTCCAACTTTGAATGTTTCCAATATAGATCAAATTCCCAGTCCACACAGCTGGTCATGTACCACTTACATTGTCTGGCGTTTGTGTTGCCCATCAACAAAACACGATAGTGGACCTCACATCAGGATCCGTAGACATGTCATTGTGATATTGGTTGCATCCAGGTAGTGGGCCCATTCGAAGTCATGTGGGAGCAATCATGAAATTACGTATAACACACTTCAGCGACGCTTGTGCCCACAACTGCTTGTGCTCATCCTTTGTGCCAGAAATCTAGTGCATCACATGTGGCTGCCGGAAGGTTAAGTAGCAAAACACACTTATCATTGTAGGTACAACGAGGTCCTCCCAGAATCAAAGACACACACTGACTTCTGCTACAAGGTTGGCTGTGACATCTGTTCAGGGCCCACACACTGTTCCCGTGCTGGGCCAAGGGAGGGGAACCCAAGAATATATCAGGCTGACTGCTCATGAAATGTGCCTTTCACGTCCGCCGTATGTTGTATGTGTATTACAACACTGTTGTTCTGCATCACAATATGCTCACATATGGCATTTGAACCCATGCAAGATCAGACCCTGGTGGCTAATGAAAGGATGACACAAAATGTATGCCAAGTGAGTGCAGAATGGACATTCAATAGTACCATGAGTCATATGAAGTGACCAAAACACAACCGGCTTGCAATTCAATGATAGGAAACACCATGATGAAAATAGCATGGCTGAGGCCAACACTGATGCCAGTAGTGTACCTTTGAGATGAATGTAGGGGCTGCTAAGGTGAATCTTCATGCAGTTACACCTGCTAAATGACTAGGCAGAAGAGCAACACGCTAATCCAGTGCAGGCAGAAGGCATCAAAGCCTCTCAGCCTATCCGCAATGTGTGAGTATAAACCAAATGTTACATTCTGCTTGCCTCCTCTCCTACTGTATTCACATGTATAGGTGAGTGTTTGACAAATGAGGTTTGGATGTCTGCTGTACAAGACACCAATCGTCGTCAGCTAAGTAGTACCATGATCTGGGAAATAGAGTACGCAAAGAGAGGACACTCAAAGGATGGACAGAAGACATCTGTGTTCTCTCATACAAATATGTGTGACTTCATGCGTGGGGAAGCACAAATGAGCAACATCATGTCCATGACTATTGCAAATCTCACACATGAAACCCTTTCTGACTTGACAACAAACAACATGAGACTCTGGAAATATGTAAGTCTGAATGGCAAAGGTGATAGCAGTGTAATGGGGAGGAATCCGGGTCATTTATCCCTTCCTATCAGTAATCTTCTCATACATGTGTGTCTGTTGATGTGTCATCTCATTGATGTCACTGCTGTGTGGAAGGAACGGCTGGCAACTGCTGCATGTGAGCAGGTGCCCAAATGGAAAGTTCAGGAGCTAAACATGCTGCACATAGTTCTGGATTACCCACAAATGGTCATTGAGAATGACATGTTGGCTCAGAGCTACCATCTGTTGTTGCAAAATATAGACCTGTATAGCTTATCACAGCTGCTGACCGGATTACACCCCAGCAGCGTGCACCATCCCGGGGACTGAATGACATCCTGGCTGCAGCTGTGCAACCCTCGCGCAGCCGTCCTTCAGGTAATTCTAGCATGAGGTGTCTGTTGATGTGTCATCTGATTGATGTCACTGCTGTGTGGAGGGAACGGCTGGCAACTGCTGCATGTGAGCAGGTGCCCAAATGTAAAGTTCAGGAGCTAAACATGCTGCACATAGTTCTGGATTACCCACAAATGGTCATTGAGAATGACATGTTGGCTCAGAGCTACCATCTGTTGTTGCAAAATATAGACCTGTATGTCTTATCACAGCTGCTGACCGGATTACACCCCAGCAGCGTGCACCATCCCGGGGACTGAATGACATCCTGGCTGCAGCTGTTCAACCCTCGCGCAGCCGTCCTTCAGGTAATTCTAGCATGAGGTGTCTGTTGATGTGTCATCTGATTGATGTCACTGCTGTGTGAAGGGAACGGCTGGCAACTGCTGCATGTGAGCAGGTGCCCAAATGTAAAGTTCAGGAGCTAAACATGCTGCACATAGTTCTGGATTACCCACAAATGGTCATTGAGAATGACATGTTGGCTCAGAGCTACCATCTGTTGTTGCAAAATATAGACCTGTATGTCTTATCACAGCTGCTGACCGGATTACACCCCAGCAGCGTGCACCATCCCGGGGACTGAATGACATCCTGGCTGCAGCTGTTCAACCCTCGTGCAGCCGACCTTCAGGTAATTCTAGCATGAGGTGTCTGTTGATGTGTCATCTGATTGATGTCACTGCTGTGTGGAGGGAACGGCTGGCAACTGCTGCATGTGAGCAGGTGCCCAAATGTAAAGTTCAGGAGCTAAACATGCTGCACATAGTTCTGGAATACCCACAAATGGTCATTGAGAATGACATGTTGGCTCAGAGCTACCATCTGTTGTTGCAAAATCTAGACCTGTATGTCTTATCACAGCTGCTGACCGGATTACACCCCATCAGCGTGCACCATCCCGGGGACTGAATGACATCCTGGCTGCAGCTGTTCAACCCTCGCGCACCCATCCTTCAGGTAATTCTGGCATGAGGTGTGTCACTGGCTTCGACTCCAAAGCCATGACAGAGATCCTGATTCCCCTCTGCATGTAATCAGCAGTCGTTGTGTACTAAGTGAAATACAAATCAGGAGTGTCATGTGCCTCTCTGACAATTGGTGATGCAGATAATTGAGAATGTTGTCACTTTCCTCCACAGCTGCTGGTTCAGGGACAGCTAGGCCTACGAAAGCCGTGAGGAGACAGGTCCAGCAGGTGACACTAGGGGGGAACACCAAGGGACAGAGAGTTGTGGCTGGAGCTGGTGAGTTTGCCTGTATCTGTGTAACACCTCAGTGCTATGGTGTGAGCTGTCATTTGTGGTGGTACCCTACACAGGTCACATGATCCTCATCTGTTGATGCAAAGTACAGTTAATACAAACCCTTGTGTTGCACCACATGTTATACCAGGTCAATCCCTAATACGGTTGCAACCTCTGTTCCAGGGGATGCTGATGACGAGGATGACAGGCCTATGACCAGTGCGGGCCGACGGGGAATCAGAGGGGAGAATCCCCTGATCCTCCAAGCTGTGATGTCGGCTGCAAGCACTGCTCAGGAGGAGGAGGAGGATTTTCCTGAGGACGTCTACTTGGTGGATGATGAGGACTACATGTCTGATGACGATGAAGATGCCAATGCACGCTATCGTGCCAGATTGGCTAAATCGGTCAGGGCATCAACTCCTCTGCCAAGCAACGTCTGTCAGCCTCCTCCCAGGCATACCATGGCCTGTCCCCAGACTCGAGCAAACCAGCCACAGCACCCATGCATCACAACACAGACATCACTCCCTCACAGTCCTCACGTCCAGGACCAACATGGTGGTTCCCCTACCCACTCTTCCCTAGACAGTGTATCCCTGCCATCTTCTCCACCATCTGGGGGTGGTACCAGCCCTGTTGTGCTGCCGGAATCCCCTGGGCACCATTCACCTGCCCACAGGCTCCCACCTGCCACCCCCCCTGCTGTAGGACCTGCTCGTCCCATCCATGGCAGACAGCTGCAGAGAGGGCCTGCACCTGGCTGTGATGACCAGTGGGAGCAGGACTTCTACCAACAGCAGAGCGATGTGAGGCAGGACATTAGTGCCATAGGGGCTACCCTGTCCGACATGTCGGACTCCCTGCAGGACATGGTCCACTTCCCTCAGGCGGTGGAGAGGCTGAGCCAAGTGTTGGATAGGATGGATAGGACTTGGCAGGACATGTCCAGAAATATGCGAGATATGCTATCCATCCAGAGGGAAGAAAGTGCAAGACACCATGCCTTGGCCATGAAGATGATGGAGGGCATATTGAGAGTGAGCCAACCTTTCCCTTCACGGTCAACGCAGGGAGGGGAGCCATCATATCTGCCCACAGGACAGCACATCCCCACACCTGTACCAACTGCACACCAACACAGCAAAGGGAGACATCCACACCAGCGGCCTGAACTGGCACTCCCAACACCAACCCCTGTTCAGGCACTCCCGCCACCTGCACAACCACCACCAACCCCTGTACAGGCACTGCCCCCACCTGCACAACCACCAACAACCCCTGTACAGGCACTCCCACCACCTGCACAACCAAAACCACCCCCTGTACAGGCACTCCCACCACCTGCACAACCACCAACAACCCCTGTACAGGCACTCCCGCCACCTGCACAACCACCACCACCTGTACAGTCACTCCCGCCACCTGCCCAACCACCACCACCTGTACAGTCACTCCCGCCACCTGCACAACCACCACCACCACCTGTACAGGCACTCCCACCACGTGCACAACCACCAGCAACCCCTGTACAGGCACTCCCGCCACCTGCCCAACCAGCACCACCACCACCTGTACAGGAACTCCCACCACGTGCACAACCTGCCCTTGTCCAGGCACAACCATCAAGTGTGCATACACCATCTGCCCCAGCACATGTGGATGACCCTGGACAGTCCCTTGGACAGTACCCACCTCCACGTAGGCGGCGAGCCAGACCTGAGCACTCCGAGCGGTCATCCCCCCCCAAATTGCGGCGTCGCACTCACCAGTGACAGGAACCCAGGACAATGTGATCACGTGATTGTGTGTGCACCAAATAAACACCTACCAAAAATAAAATTCTGTTGTGTATCATGTCCTGTGTAACGATGTAGGTGGCCTCGAGATGTGAGAAGGTATGTGTGTGTGTGACACAGTTACAAGTGTAACCCATCATTGCAACCAGCCATTATGTGCATAGCAGATGACTCACCAAATATGTGTCCATATTCAGAACCAGACATTCATAATGAAGTCAAACAAGTGAAAGTTATTAGTATTCCTAATTGTATTTTAAGAAGGTACAAAAGAACAACCGTCCGTTTGGAAGGGAGAAAGGAAAACAAATGATGATCTTAATGCAGAGGGAGATGGGAACCTGGATTGGGGTGGGGCAACAAAAATATAACACGCCAGGGAGCGTCAGGGAAAACAGTCTATTTACAAGGGGAAAATGAAATAATTGTTCACGTCAAAAGTCAAGTGTCCTTCTGGTCATTCTCTAGGACCACAATGTCCAGATCCTCAGAGTCCGATGCAGGCACATGTCTGGCGGGTGCAGGAACAGGCACCACTTGGGTTCGTGCCACACGAGGAGTACGGGGGGAAACAGTGTGGGCCAACAGACAGGGGGAGACATTGACGGTGGTATGGGAAGGGATTGGGGAGACAACAGACGACATGGCTGCGGTCAGTGAATTGATGCTGGTGGTGAGGGTGGCCATTGTTCGGAGCATGTCCTCTCGCATCATGCGTACCTCAATACACACTTGTAGCATGATGCAAGCGGACATGTCTGGCTGACCCTCACACATCCACATCAAGTCCACTGGCACAGCCACAGGAGGAACAACACGGGGAGGGGCCTGGGGGGGACAGGAGGGATGTGGTGCCTGAGGCCCGGAGCCAATGATGTTGGGGAGCTGGCAGCTACGATGAGGGGGACTGGTTGCAGGGGATGCAGCTGGGTCCCCCGATGGAATGGGGAACTCTAGAGGTAGGGAGGGGCTGATGGCAGGCCCAGATTGTTTGTTGGCCTGCCCCGAGGACACCTTTTCAGGGACCACAGGTGAAGAGTCCTGAGGAGAGTAGCTCTCCAACACCTCATGGTCCGAGGTGTCGTGTTCACCCCCCCCCCATTCAATGTCTGCAGCCTCCACCCGGGATGTGGCACCAGCATCAGGGTGTCCCTTGTCAGTCCGGGTGGGCGCAATCCCCTTGGCTCGTGATGTTGAGGGTCCCTCCTCATCCTCCTCTTCCTCGCTGGTGGAAAGAGGGTGTAGCCGCCGCCGCACTGGTGGCCTCGCGCTCCGGACCTGGTCCTGCTGCTCTTCTGTTTCGCCAGCTGTGCCTGCTGAAATGTAAGCAAAATCCGAATGTTATGTTTGTGTCATGCAGGACGAGACACATTCATAGGAGCCAAGGTCAGACTTATTTTCCTCTGATCACACTCAATAGTTGTCAGTGTCTATGAGCTGACATTACGTGTATGTTCACCGTCATTTACTGGATTGAGTTTGATATGGCCATCTCACGTGGATGTGTGTGGCTTACACAACTGTATTGGCCAACCCTCAACCTGGCATTCTGGTGATCTGTGTGTCCTGCCACAGCTACATGTGCAGGTTCCAAAAGCAGTCCACCAATGGAGAACATGAAGTCCAGAATCTCAGATTATGGCCATTCATAGGGAGTCGCAGCTATTTAAGGTCTGGACAAGTGTCATGTGCTTTGTAGCATTGTATGGGACACGACAAGTGGCGAATGTGGGTCACACATGCACTGAGGCTCTGGCCTATTTCTGTAGCTAAAGTGTGAGTCTAGCCTTTGGCTGTCCCCACACATGTTCTGACAATCCAGTGGCACATATTGGCTTTGGTGACTGATATGGTAATGCATTACACCGCTGAACACTGGGGGAATTTAGTGACAGCTACCTGTACATGCGAAATGTGAAACAGGCCACTGAGGCTGAGACGTCTGTCAGTGGACACCCCTTGCAAATTTAGAAGCGCTTAAGAGTGATGCAAGGATGTCAAAGTCTGTCTTGACTCCATGGCACATGATGTTTTGTCACAATTGGAGCCCAAACTCTAAAAATGCAATGCAAGTCATAGCATCCAATACCCTTTGGCCTGCCATGCGCACACTGGACAGTGTCTGTACCATTGCTCATCCAATGCACACATGATTTCCTAGTGCCAATTGTAGTGGTGTGGGAAGAGCAGATTTCAGTACAAATGCACAATTATGGCTCATTTAGCCAGTTGTCATGACGAGACTCCAACACCCAAAATGCACTCTGCCCTGTACAGTCCATATGCCACAGTGTGCCTTTTTAAGCTTGGTGACTACTGCATGGACACGGAATCTGTGAATGGAGGCATCAGACACACAATGGTACAGCACTGTTTCACTCACATCATACTCCCAGACACATTTAGCATATGATGCACTTACCATGTCCCTGCTGCTCATGCTCCTCCAGCTGAGCATGGAGGGTCGGCCAAGCTGATCGCAGGACCCTCCTGTACAGTGGGGATAGGCGAGGATGATGCACATGGTGCTGGGAAGACTGGCCCACCAGCTCCTCAGCCTTGTGCCGGGCCCGCCGTTTTAGGTCCTCCCAGCGCTTGCGGCATGCCCTCGCACTCCTGGTGTGGACTCCTACTGCACTGCAGCGCTCGGCGATGTTGGCCCACAGCCTGGCCCAGGCTGCATTGCTCAGCTGGTGTTCAGGGTCCCCATATAGCTGAGAAAAATTGGCCAGCACCCCCTCAGCCAAGATGTTCAACTCACTTTCAGTGAAAGGGGGTGCCTTCTCTTCGTAACCCTCAGCCATTATGGGGATAATAAGAAGGATGAGAGCAGCAGGATGTCAGAGGATCTCTATCTGTGATAGAGGATGACTCAGAACGAACACAAAATGGCTGCCAACTATTTCCTGTGATGTATTTCCTGCCTCCCACTTCCTGTAAAACATTCCCTGAATGAAATTATGTGTTCCGGGTCATTTTCGTAGTTTACGGCCCGTAAGCGCAGTTTCCGGTTCCGGAGCGGGGGGTCCGCACACGGGCCGTACGCTCCGTAATCGGAGCGTCCGCACACGGGCCGTACGCTCCGTAATCGGAGCTTCCGCTTTATGGCCGTAAACTCCGAAAAAGACCCGGAACATATAATTCCATACAGGAAATGTTTGACAGGGAGTGGGAGGCAGGAAATACATCACAGGAAATAGTTGGCAGCCATTTTGTATTCATCCAGATCCATCCACAATCAGGAATCAAATCTACTGCCATCCTGCTGTTCTGTTGTGGATAAAAAAGAAAATACAGTGCATGTGAGAATTATTTAAATGTGACAAGAGGGTGAAGAGACCATTTCAAGACATTTCTGCAGTTTCAGTTTCAGTTTCTCATGCTTTGCATTATGGTACATGTAGTCCATATTAGGTGCTCATTTGCAGAGTTGTGTGATGTGTTACGGAACATTGTGTTGGAGAAGTGTGGATATATCACAGACACATGGGGGCAGATTTACGGCTTCTGGCGCATCTCTGCTAATCAGCAGAGATGCGTCAGAAGAGTTGCGATGCATCTGCCCACCTGTGCGCCAACACAGATGCGCCGCATTGACAATGCGGTGCACCGTGGTGCTCGGATGTGCAGATGCATGACGCATCCCCCGTTGGAAAGGCGGCGCATTGCTGGAGTTGCGTCGCAAGCGCAACGCAGCTCCAGCAAGGCTCGGGGGTGCCCTATCCCTATGATGCTGCGTCAATCCTTACGCCTGCTTCAAGCAGGCGCAGGGTTTTGACGCAGCATGGCCTTAAAAGTGACTGAGTGAAATATTGTAGATTTCAGCCAGCCACTTTTATGAGGCGTTCCTGCGCCGGAAGGCCCCCCCCGCGCCAGAACGCCTACATGTGGCGCAGGCCTTTACAACGTGACGCATCTCCCAGATGCGTCATATAGTACATACCCCGCAGCATGGCGCTGGCTTTGCACCGCCGCTGCATCACAAAAGTGACGCAGCGGCGGCGTGAAAGGGGCGCAAGTCCCACATTAATCTGCCCCATGGTGTCTGATTGACCCATTGCATCACTCACGTCGTGGGCGCATCATTTGTGGGGGAGTCACATCTGTTGATGGCACAGGGCCGACAATGCTATGGTTATGGCCTTTTCTGATTAAGAGACCCATCCTCATGAGGTCCGGCAAGGTCTCTCAGTACATGTATCATCTTCCATCTGCGGCTATAGATTCTTTAGGGACATCCACTACACTGATCGCTGACATGGGCACATGTGCTGAAGCAGGCTCAGCCTTTTGACTACTGTCAAGAGCTGTGATTAACATGCAGTTAGTGTGGCTTGCAAAGTTGCCTCAGGAAGGAATTTATTGACACAGTCGTGTATATCCAAGTTTCATCATTGGCAACAGACAGCAATCCACATTTAGTCCATTCCACTACAGGTTGCTCATGTGAAAAACGTGGCAACAAGCTGCTCACGGACTTGCATGCCCTGACCTCGGTTATGTGCCATGGCCTGGTTTCCCAGATTCATAGGGAGCCGAGGTTCCAGCGGTATCTGTAAGCCATGCGTTAAGGCAATGTTGTGCAAGACACAACAGGCTAAAATGATCTTGCACACTACTTCTGGGGAGTACTGCAGCACCCCCCTTGTACGGTCGAGACATCTGAATCGCGGCTTCAACAGACCAAAAGTGCGCTCTATGATGGCTCGAGTCCGTATGTGTGCCCTATTGTACCTACGCTGTGGTACAGTGTCTGCACGCCTGTAAGGGGTGAGGAGATGTGGGGTGAGTGCATACCCAGTGTCACCTGAGTAGAGGGGAAAGGGCAGTTGGTTACATTTCCCTCTTTGAATTGCACAGGACATGATCTATACTGTATTACATGCATTGTCCGGTGGGCCCTGTATCTAGCTTTATGATTCTTATAGTACAATGGTTAATGTTGGGGGGCATTCAGACATTTCAAAACCACATATTCCTCCTTTCTAACGCTTGGTACTTACCCAGTAGCCACATGTTGCCAAATTCTCCCGCAGCCATCCGCCGGGCAAGAGGTGACATGCGGAATATGAAGCTGTCATGGGTACTGCCGGGGAACACCGCATGCACATCAATGAACCTCCCTCTGGCATCACAGACAGCTTGTACGTTGATGGAATGCCATCGGTGTCTGTTGCAGAAGATGTGTGCAATGTGGCGGGGTGGCTGAAGGGCCACATGGGTACAGTCAATTGCACCCAGCACACGTGGAAATTGTGCAATGAGAAAGACATCTCGTGCTGCCCTTTGTCTCAGGGCCAGTGTCGGTGGCATATGTATGTGGTGGGGGGATCTTGCAGTGATGCATCGCAGTACCTGATGCAGGCACCGCAACTGGCTCGCCTGGGATATGCCCACATGGTCACCGGAGACCCTTTGGAATGAGCCAGTGGCAAAGAAATGGAGCGCAGATAGGATCTTTAGGTATGCTGGTATTGCATGTGAGCAGCAGGTCACGGAGTCAAGTTCCTGCTCCCACTCACATACCATATCCAAGATGATTTCTGTAGGGAAACGGTACCTGGCCCTTACATCTTGACTGGACATTCCAAATAAGTTGATCCTCTGTCTGAAGATCCTCTCTGCTCTGGCTCTCCTCCTCCTCCTCCTCAAGTCGTTTTGCCGCATGGCAAGGGGCAGTGCAACAAACACATTCAGTGACATGTTGAAAGGGTTTGTGTGTGTCTGCTCTGCAGTTATAGATGCTGCCGAGCTAGGATTGGCTGGAGTGTGTCAGCTGATGCATGGTGGGGGATGGTAGGGACTTGGACAGGTGTTCACCCTTGGCTCACATGATCAATGGCCACCAAATTGGAAATTCCGGCCCGCAATCGGAACTTCCGGCCCGTAGCCGGACTTTCCGGCCGTAGGCGGTATTTCCGGCCCGTAAGCGGGACTTCCGGCCCGTAAGCGGACTTTCAGCCCCATAAGCGGACTTTCCGCTCCGGGTGTGGAAATTCCGGCCCGGGTGCGGAAATTCCGGCCCGGGTGCGGACGTAAGTTTAGTAGTCGGAAATCCATTCTGTGAATAGCTAAAGTCCTAAGTTCATTCTGTGAATAGCAAAAGTTGTAAGTTCATTCTGTGAATACCAGAAGTACTAGGTGCATTCTGTGAATACCAGAATGGTACTAAGTTTAGGATTTAGTCTTACGTTTGTTCTGTGAATCGGGCCCTACGTCTTTCTCCCTAACCAAACCTTTGTTGATAACCTAGCGGTTTTATTTCAGACCAAGGTCAATATGGTCTATGAGGAACTTCTGAATTTACCCCAGGTCAATAGTACTAACCTCCTAGAGACTTGGGACAGACATTCCTGCCATGGTAGTCTAACCCATTTTACCAGTCTGGATGAAAAGCAAGTGGTTGATCTACTTTCTCTAACTAAGTCAGGATCCCCCTTGACCCGTGTCCCCCATACATTCTACATCTAGCCGCGAAAGAGGTTGGCGCAGCACTGACTCCTCTGCTTAATATAGTTATTGAAACAGGGACCTTTCCGGCAGGATGGAAATTGGCATGTATTAGGCCTATATTAAAAAAACCTTCTCTTGAACCTTTGGAGGTTCAAAACTATCACCCCATCTCATGTTTGCCTCTGACCTCCAAGATCCTGGCGAAAGCTATTAATCAGGGTTTGACTACCCACCTCGAGAAAAAAAACCTGCTGGATTCCACCCAGCATGGGTTCAGAGCTCAACATTCCACCGAATCTGCCCTGATCATGGCAACAGAAGAGATTCGAAGGGTGTTGGATGACGGTGGCAGGGCTGCCCTTATATTGCTAGACCTCACGGCAGCGTTTGACACTGTAAACCATGCAGTGCTACTAAAGAGGCTGCAGTCCGTGGGAGTCAGCGGTAATGCCCTGTAGCTTCTCACCTTCTTCTTCGACTCCAGGGAACAATTATTTCACTGGGAAGGTCTGAAATCGGAACGGTTCTCCCTCCCGGGCGGAGTCCCACAGGGTTCGGCACTTTCGCCCACCCTCTTTAACATCTACGTAACACCTCTGGCCAGATTGATCAAGAGTCATGGACTAGTGCTCATGTCCTATGCCGACGATACACAATTGTTGGTGTCGGTTACACAAAATGACAGTATGTCAGCCGAGCGGTTCTGTGACTGTCTTTCCTCCGTAATGTCATGGATGAGGGCCAACTTCTTAAAGCTTAACACCGAAAAAAGTGAGATCCTCGAGTATGGTGAGAAACCTTCTATCTGGAACCAATGTTGGTGGCCTCCTGAAGCCGGTACCTGTCCATCGCCGGTCACCAAGGCCAGAAATCTCAGTTTTCTTATCAATAAGGGGCTCACCTGTGCCCCCCAAATCAACCAAGTGGTCTCTGCCTGCTTTTTCACACTCAAGATATTGCGCAAAATTCTCCCATTCATCCCGCTTTCCCTCAGGAAAACAGTGGTTGGTGCCCTTATTCTGTCATGGATAGACTATTGCAACGTACTCTATTTGGGCGCGGGGGTGAAACAGCTTAACAAACTCCAGTCACTTCAAAATGCTGCAGCCCGAGTTTTGTATGGTCTACCTAAACATCACCCCACCTCAGCCAGCATTAAACTACTTCACTGGCTTCCAGTGAGATGACGGGTGGAGTTCAAGGCCCTTTGCCTTGTACACAAAGCCCTCTACGGAGGCGGGGCTGAAGATGTTCAATCATTATTCCCCCGCTACATCCCGTCGGGCTGTCTACGGTCTTTTGACGCCGGGCTGGTCCTTCCTCCCAAGACGAAGAGGGTTAGTTGGGGAGGCAAACGCTTTTCTTTCTTGGCGGCTAAACTATGAAACTCCCTTCCTGTCTCGCTCCGACTTCTGCCATCACAATCCATCTTCAGGAAGGCTATAAAAACCAGGCTCTACACACAAGGCTAACCTCGGTGCAACCCCCAGATCTTGCAACCTAGCACCAAGACGCCTTGGCATAAGTGCGCTCTACAAATACCCTCAGTCAGTCAGTCAGTCAGTCCGGTCATGCACTTGTCACATCGGGGGCCCTATAACTCATAAGGCACCCTTTCCTAGTTTGCACCATGGCGTACCTTAAAGCAGGTGCACCAGGCTCAAACAGAGAATGTGTGCCCTAATATGGCAAATTCTCTGGCCTCAGGGCAGCTGCACACTTGTGTTGCTCTGAAATTTAGAGCGCCTGCTTCAAAGTCACTCCATGTTTCACAGTGCTGGAGACAACCCACCTCCACATCAGGAGAGTAGAGATATCCCCTTGCAGGTGGGTGTAGTGAGTGAAGGTGAACTAAAAGCATGTTTTCTTCTGGGCCCACATCCATAATATGGCGATGGTGCTGAGGCAAATGAGGGAACACCCTCTAATGATAGTGCTCCAGCACTATCTGTATTACAGAAGGGGCTGCACGAGCATCTGTAGCCGCTTCTGTAATACCAAAGTACCCCATGTAGCACACAAAAGGGGCAGTCAGCCAGCAGGGTGTGTGGGGGGCCCAATGAAATGTGATGTTTGGAGGCCCACCACACTACAGGGACTGTGGGGCCTTCCATTATGACCCGGCTAGCGGAAGTCCTTTGTGAGTTAGAATGGATACCCATGTGCGCCTGGGAGAGTCCCGTGGGATTGAAAGATTGAAAAATAATGTGGCAAGTGTGACTCTGGGGGTTACCAATCTTCAAGGATGAGTGCATGGCATGGGTGCTGGCTTGGACCTACGGCCAATCCCACATTGCTCATGGTAAAAGCCCATGTGCTGCAGGGGTGTTGGCCACCCCTTCGGGTTCTATGCAGCCAGACCTTACAGCCTTATCCAGGCCACGACTGACTGAAAGCTGTGCATGGCAGGAGGCTAGCCACCCATGGAGGCGGTGATTGAAAATGGGGTTGATAAATATAGTGATCTGGATGGTCCCTCTGGACTCCAGCAGGAGTCATGCGGTACTGAAAAATTAAAATATCAGGTTCTTTGGTTGGTCAAGATACCTTGGTCTCCTGCTGGTCTTTTTGTACCACCTGATCTTCTTGTACATTCGCTACTTGGAATAAATTGTTATAGGGGCCATTACAGGGTTCTGGGACTCAGTCACCTTTTCCTGTAATTTCTTGCGTATTTCAGGCTGCAGCTACCCTGATACTTGTGCAGGACCCACCGTGGCCCTCTTATGAAGTACCACAGTACTCCCATGGGAGCAGCCGCACAAGCTTTACTTGGTGACACTTCCATAGTACCAAGGTGAAGCTTGTGGGCCGGTAGTGTGGGAGTACCACACTACTGGTAAAAAAAATGAAGAAAATATACCAAATGTGTGTTGGGTGTCGGCATGGAGATGGGCGCCTATGGTAGCATAGCTCACAGGGACTATCCTTTAGCTGTACACAGCAAGGTGTAGGCCCTCAGTGTAGTTTTGGGAGCAGGGCCTGGTTGGAGTCCAGATCCTACATCCAACCACCCCATGCACATGAGTGAAGGCTGTGTGCAGTGAGGGTTTTGCCATTCAGGCCAGGCCCGTTGATCAACTCCCCGCTGTTCAATTGTGTATACAGTGGGTAGTTGGTTTAGTATTAAAAAACTCTAGACATTTACCGAAAATAAAAAGTTTTTAAAGAGATGCTATAATTAGGTATAGTAATATGATCTTACTTTAAAAAAAAAATTTAAATTGTTGAAAAAATCTAAGTTTAAAGTGACATTATATTTGGTTATGGTAATAGAATTTAAGCGTACGTTAAAAAAAACATTGAAATTGACAAAAAAAAAGTTGATGTAACTCTATAGTCATGAGTTAAAATGACCAAATGAAGCTTGCATGGTATCCGAGTAACATAGGGGTGGCCTTTGTGCATTGGTACCTCTGGAGTACCCCAGTAACTGTGAAAAATGAAAAAATAATTTAAACCAAATGTGAGTTGGCTGTTAATGGGGAATGGACTGCCACAGTGGGGAAACTGCAGGTCTTGGTCGGATTCCATGCGCAGAAAGCTGTTGGCCACCCATGGTGAGCATGAGTGCAGGGCCTGGCAGGAGTCCAGTTCCTGCGACCAACCCTGCACTGCACTCTGATCAAGACTGTACGCAGCACATGTCCTTGGCAGAGGCCGGCTCTGCACCGACCCCCAACTGTGCATGCCAAAGGTTGTGCACAACAGAGTATTTTGCTTAGCATGATCAAAAGACCTCTGAAATTCACTGTAAAAAACACAAAGGTGAAAGATACTTTATAGTTAGGTGCCATAATAATAGCTTCCCTAACATAAAAAAACTGATATTTTCTAAAAACTACATAGGTTAAAGTGACGTTATAGTTAGGTTATGGTAATAAGATCCAAGCTTACGTTTAAAAAAAAGTAGAAATTCACAAAAAAAACAAAGGTTAAATTCACATGCTGTAATGAGATAAAAACTAGTATTTAAAAAAATGTGAAATTCAACAGTTATAGTTTACTGAACTAACCATAACTTGTTCCCTCTCATGCACTGCTAAGACCTCACATATTACATCACTCGTGACATTTTAAAGGACATCTTTGATAGTAACACTAATGACATGTTACATAACATCATTGATGACATTATTGATGGAATCTCAAATGTCAGAATATTTTACTGAAACAGATGAGGAAGATATTTGAGAAATCATATAAAATATGACCTTTTGCACCGAGTCAGGAGCATTGTAGTACCTCAAATGCATGTATGTAGAACACGCTGTCTGGTGAATCAGCACAGTAGCTAAAACACCAACACAACAAGCGGCCACCTTTGCCTAAACGCCTTTGCCTGAAAGTAATTTTATGTGCACAGTATCAATGTTTTGTACTTTGTCATCATGTAACAATTTACATTTCTGTAGTATTTTTGGAAAATAACAGGGCATATTGTCAAGACAGGCGATAAAATTTTTGCCGCTTTAGCCGCAGAAAACTGCCGCTAAAACGGCGATAATGGGCTTGATAATATGCTCTATGGAATTCCAATTGAAGCGCAGGTTAGATGTCCTTCACATCTAACATGGGCTTCAATTGGAATTCCATAGAGCATATTATCAAGCCCATTATAGCTGTTTTAGCGGCAGTTTTCTGCCGCTAAAGCGGTGATAATTTTATCGCCTGTCTTGATAATATGCCCCAACATTGGTAACATTGAAGAGTAAAAAACTTGCTGCGCGAGTGAGAACTAAAACTAATAAATATGTTAATCCATTTCTTCGGCATATAAGCATTACATGTTCTATTCAATTCCTATAATATTTTAGTGCATTGTGTATTTTGTATATCCCGGTTTCCAAAAGTAAATTTGAAGGACATGCTAAACAAATCTATTTGTTGTGTTTTGTGTATAATTGTAATATTTATTCGGAGTTCAACTTATATGGATTATTGGTTGCCGTAAACTTATTGACACTGGAAAGATGTTAACATCGTTTTAGACAATTTGATGACATTGAATGGTTATTGAGATTTTGGAATGAGCAACATTTATTAAAGTCCTCAAGTCGAGGTGACAGGGTAATGGCATCAGGACATCATATTTCACTACAGCCACTATTAAGGAAATTGGACTATAATAGATGCACCAGTTTTAAAGTCTGTTTAGAGAAATGCTTCGGTCAGCACTAAGGTGTGACATTTTAGATGAGCTATTCTGCAATAAATAAGATGCTTGCATCTCGCTTCCGCACCTGTGTACCAGCTCTATGCAGTCTCTGTTCAGCATTGTGGTACAACCCCTGCAAAGCTCTCACAGGTACCATTCTGGAGGTCACGTGTGTCCTCTTCCCATAATTAGCCTGCCAAGATTTCTTAGGAATGGCTCTCAAAATGCCTGGCACTACTTTAGCCCGGTGATGAGGAAATTGGGTTCATCAAACTAAATACGCCATTATAAAAATGATAGGAACTAGTACCGAGATTTGGAAAGTGCACTTTACAATGTTTCAATCCAGATGTCATCGCCGTTTGGATTTTGATACCAGTATGAAACAGCCTGAGCTACTGCAGGCCAAGAGGGACAATGGTTCCTTTTGAAAACCGCGTGTGTTTCCAGTCCACTTGACTGCACAGTTTGCATTTGTGTTGACAAGTCTGTTGCAATGATGGATACAAGCATTTAGAGCCCAATGGAGCAAAGCCGTAATCGCAAAAATTGTGATTGCCGAATTGCCGCTCTAGAAACTGTTCCAAAATCCAGGGTAATTGCACATGTAAGTCACAAACATTTGAGCAAACAGAACCATTGCTGAGTGCACAATCTTCACCAAGGAAAGCTAATATTAACAAGAAAAGCATATGTAATGAAAGTGAAAAATGCGTCCAGACTTTGACAAAATATGTATATCACAGTAATAGCATGTTTTACAAACGGGCCCACTAAAGAAGTAATTCTTGCTCCGTGATTCACAATTAAAAGAGGCCAACAGACACAGTAATACATGTAGAGTAAAAATTATTATGATCAGAATTCTAAATAGGGCATGAGTAAACACTTTAAGCAAGGGAGCACGCCCATCATGAGATGAATATGTGCATTAATGCTTACACTTTTAAATATAACACCCATCACCGGCTACATTACGGACTCAAACACCTCTAAAAATACAACTGCAGGCCCTTTAGATGGACAGACGGATGTGAACCGTCTCGACTCCCGCTCCACGCTGGCGACTTGAGTGCGTGTTGATCTGCTAGAATTCGCCAAGCTCGCTTCTACCATGCTATATTGACTCCAGAGCTAATAGCAGCACCGCATTTAAGCTACGGTGAGCCTGTTTAGAGTCCGCCGGCCCGGACTGCAAGATTCCTCAAAATGGGGGCCGCCTGAAGAAGCCAGCAGCAGCGTCGAGCCGCGAGTGCTCCACCGCGGGAGACCAGCGATTGACCAACACCCCCCCGTCCGCGAGTCTGGGGACATCTTGCGCCCTCCATTTTTGGCAGCGGCGAGATCACACTGAGGGAATTAACCGCTAACGATGCCTGGTGAGCCCCGCAAGCGCCGCTGGGGGGAAGCACTGCCGCAGCGCCAGTGTACGCCAGTGCCTAAGCGCCGCAGCAGAGGGACAGAAAGGGAAGCCCCAGGGACGATACCCACAGGGGCAGTGACTTCTGAAGCCCCAAGGTGACATATTACTGCTCACCAGCCCCACGCCGGATCCCGCCTCACTTTAAGATGACGTCCCATCTCTGACCAGGCAGCTCAGAAACGGAGGGTGCAATTGACTGATGGTTCCTTGCAGCAAATCCAAATAGGCTGTGTCCACCAAGAGCAGGGACTCATACCTGCTGACACCCTCTGGGAACATAGGCAGAGGCAGACTGCGAGGAGCGGAGGTCGGATTCAGACCGGAAGGTGAGGCGAGGCACCCCGCTACGAGACCTGGGACCGCATCTGTCAGCCGCCTTGCATAGAGCTCTGAGCTCTGTGGGTGGGGTCCGGATGAGCGACGCGAGAACAGAGGTGAGCCCCTGCAGGGATACCTACTTGATGGGCCCCCTGCATTGAAAAGGAGGCACCGGGGGCACATGTGATATCTGCGAGGCGGTGAGGAGACTACCTCCAGCCACGCCTGACTCTAAAATGACAGCGATCGAGCCCCAGTTTGCATTAGTCTAAGAGGGGGCTTGCATGGTCAGTGGTGGTGACATAAAAAGAGCTGGTGCGGTGCCTAACAAGCATACAGAAAGACATGGTCACTGAAAACAGTCCATATCACTGACAGCAGGAGCATCAAACAATTGCCTGACCCTAAGATGGCCGCCAATAAGATAATTTATTATGAGGAGCCTGTCAAGCTACCTAGGTGAAGGGCCCATCAAATACCAGCAGAGTCATAGAGACTCCCAAGCAGTAAAGCTTAGAGGCGGGGCTGGAGTACAGTAGATTGGGGCTTTGGTACACAGACAAGGCGAAGAAGCGTGAGCCTGCTGCTGTTACCCCTGACCGGAGCAGTCCAAAGAACTGTAGTGCCTTACTTGAGTGGCTGTTGACGACCGGGGCACCTTGGGAGATCCCGAGTAGCCTTTGGAGTGAACACTGATTCCCCCCACCTGGAGTAAGCACCAATCCCAAGACCAGGGTAGTGACCAAGGTACCTTGACTGACCTTGACGATCAGCAATTCTATGTGGCCTCATGACGACTGAGGAGATTTGAGTCTACAATGCCTGACTTTACAAAAAGGAGCCAAACCGCGCATTATTGCGATTATCCTCTCTCGACTACTGGAATCTGTACCCCCTTCTTCCTCTTACACCGCTCTTTCTTTAGTCCTATCTTGTTGAATCAGTCCTGTTCTGAAGTAACAACCTGTTCCTAATCGCCGCACTTCCCTGTCTGCACATTAATTCGGGTATCTTCACCCGACTTCTGGAATATCTGCCCCCAACTTGTCCTTATACTTCTCCTCACCCCCGCTACCCTAGTAACACTCTTCTCTTATCCCCACCACCTTCCTCCTCCTCATTTTCCCAACATGGCCACCACTCGAGTTAAATCTGGAATTAATTGCTACAAAATCATTTATCCTCCTAACCTGACTAAAGCTTCAGCAAAACGATTCAAGCATAACACCATTGAATGTTTCCCTGATTCCCCTTTTGTTGATCAATTCTACAAACGGCTCCCTCACTATCTCACTCTATAACAATGGTACTGTCATGATCCAAGCCAAAGACTCCTGTCTCTCTCTCTTTGACCACCTCTTCCCTTCCCTACTTCGCTCCTCTACGACAGGTTCTCCCTTGACTCTTCATCTAGCTCCACCCATTACTCACTATCTCCTCCCCTGACCCCCCCACACTCCAATAGGCTGCACCCTCGGGAGGCACAGGTCAACCCTCTTCCCCCCTCCCCTGTGCCTTCCTCTCCCATTCTTCCCCCGTCACAGTATGCCCCTCTTCATCACTTTAGCCTTACCTCTAGCTAATACGCTCCTCATCCAATCTGCACCGTCCCGGTACTCCAATCTTATCTCCTCCCCCCTATCCTTATCTGCCACCCCCCTATTTAGTCCACCTCTCCTCCAACCTTCTCCCCTAGTTAACTTTCCTTACGTTCCCCCTATTCCCTCCTCGTCTCCTCTTTTCTACCCCTCCTCCCCTCGCTATGTACCCCGATTTCTTCACAAACCCATTGCATCTCTCTTCTTCCCCCCACTCCTCCAGTAATGCTGTGCTACCCCCTTTCCCCCCTTGGTAACCCTTTCCCTCCCTCGGGCCTAGCAGAAACACTTTATCTCTTCAACTTCCCTATCTCCCAGCCCCCCTCACTCTGCCAGGTGCCCGTTCTTGCACATCCACCTCACCTAGCTGACAGGACCTCTCCAACCCCCTCTCATCTCTTCCACCCAAACCTCCTTCCTTCCTGTGACTCCACACATTCTCCCCTCTCTTTCCTCCCCACCGCCTCGCTCCTCACCCATCTCCCCCTTATTTTGTCATTAATTCCTATCCTTCTTGCAACGTCAACAAAGGCAACTCTCCTTTCACCTCTGATGCACCAATGCCCGCTCTCAACCACCACCTTTCCCCACCTCTGAACCCTGTACCCCAACTTCCCTCCCGTACCCCCACCTCTCCCTGCCTTCCACTGCCAATTGCACCCCCTCCTGTTTCCATCGAGCCACCCAACATGCCGTGATCTGCCCTACTCTCTCTGGAAAATAAGCTAGGTTCTCTCATCACCTCCATCTCCCAACTTGAAGCTACCATTTCACTTTTAAGCTCCAAGATTTCCACCTTTCCATACACCGCAATTCCTTTGGAAAACACTCACCATCCCACGAGATGCACCTCGCCCCCCACACCCCAAAATAGCCAAACATCACTTGTCGGCTGCAAACATCGCGAACTCAAACAAGTCCTCGAACGCCATCCTTCTTTCACTTTCCTCTCCAAGTAACCCTACTATCTACACTATTCTGACCATCTCTTCTGTCAGAACCACTCGTCCACATAAACCCTCCCGAGCACCCTCGTATAAGTACAATATCCCTATCACCCCTCATAGCCGAAGTGCCCTCGTCACCAAAACAGTCTCGACAGAGCTGCGCTTTCTGCTCCACAACTGCAGATCTGCAATAAAACACAAACTTGAAATCTACGATACCATCATCCTTTACAATATTGACATGCTCTTCCTCACAGAGACCTGGTTCAATGATACCTCTCACTCTATGTTTGATCTCCTAATACCCACAGGCTACTCTATATTTAGAAATTACAGAATAGACAAAGTTGGGGAAGGTGTTGCAGTCATCTTTAGAAACTCCCTTCAACTTAAGGCTTTTCCTAACAGCTCCTTCCGCACTTTTGAATGCCTATCTCTTGAGCTTCAATTGCCCCACCGCTCAGATTCCATGCCATTTACCGCCCGCCTGGTAGCGGCCCTTCGTTTATGGAGGAACTCACTGACTTCATCAGCGACCAATACTCGCAAAGTGAAAATCAGATCTTTGTGGGTAACTTCAATCTCCACTGGGGCTCGCTTCAAGACTCTTCTGCGAATTTGCAGGCCACCTTCCTCTGCAAATGATCTTATCCAACACTGCACAGTAACAACACACTCTAAGGGCTCAATCCTGGACCTTGTTATTTCAAATGCAGGCATGCTTACTATCGCTATCCCTATTCATGTAGACTGGTCTGACCACCTCCTCATCCCCTTCTCTCTTCACCTATCACACTCTATAACTCTCGGCCAACCTAAGAGGGCTACTTCCTGGTTCTGGGACACTAAAAATATTGACCTCGGTACCCTCTGTGATTCAGCTTTCCTATCACTTCCAAGACTAGACCCGAACCTGGATGTTAACGAACTTACCTCCCAATGCCTCACAGTCCTTGCAGTCAAAATCAATAACTTCGCTCCTCTTCAAAGCAAAAAGAAAATGCCTACTCCCTCAGCACCTTGGTTCAACAAATCCCTTTATGAAGAAAGGAAGTACCTAAGAATCCTGGAGAAACAATGGAGACAAGCGCCCTCCACCGATAATTTGGCCACACTTCGTTCAGCAAGATCCAAGTACCACAAGCACATCTTCCTTGGAAAAGCATTGCACTTCAGAACCCTCCTCGACTCAGCCAAAAATAGACCCAAAAAACTATTCAATCTCATCAAGAATCCAAACTGCTCTCCCCAACTTCCAAGTTGGAGGATTCTACAAAGAAAGCAGCGTAATTCGCTATATTCTTTAACGAAAAAGTGAAATCACTTGTGGATCAAGCCATTCATCCTACCCCTCCAGAGGAGCGCAAATCCTTAGCCATTTGGCAGAACTGTGAAGATGCCCTCCTCAAATGCATCCTCGAAACAAAGCCCTCCAACCATTCTCTTGACGCCATCCCTAGCGCCATTGCCATCGACTTCTATACCTATTCTCTTTCCTATTGGACCACTCTGGTTAACCTCTCCCTCTGTCAAGGCTCCCTTCCTGTTTCCTTCAAAACTGGGCAGGTTACCCCTCTGCTTAAAAAACCCACCACTGATGCGAACGACCTCAACAACTTCCGCCCCATCACTAATCTACCTTTTCTTGTGAAAATCACAGAAAGATGTGTAAAGAAAACAACTCTCCCGTCATATCAAGGACAATAATCTTCTTGACAATTTCCAGTCTGGCTTCATTCTAAACTGCAGCACTGAAACAGCCCTGCTGCAAGTGATTGATGTCGCGT
Source organism: Triturus cristatus (assembly GCF_964204655.1). Lineage (NCBI taxonomy): Eukaryota > Metazoa > Chordata > Amphibia > Caudata > Salamandridae > Triturus > Triturus cristatus. The sequence continues at coordinate 475,866,433 of NC_140587.1, read as the reverse complement.
TGCGGATACTCGATTCGGGGGAGTCTTGTCTTATAATTCTCCTTGACCTTTCTGCAGCCTTTGACACTGTCAATCACAACACTCTCCTTAACACTCTTCAGCAGAGAATGGGCATGGAGGGCACTTGGCTTAAATGGTTTGCTTCCTTCCTCTCTGATAGATCCCAAATGATCAAAATAGCGAACAGTCTTTCATCTCCTTTGACGGTAGGTCAAGGTGTTCCTCAAGGCTCTATACTTTCACCCACTCTGTTCAACCTTTATCTGGAACCATTGGGAAATCTCCTAAGTAAATCCGGGATCCTCTATCATCTCTATGCGGATGACGCTCAAATCTACCTCAAGGAGGCCTCCACTCACGATCTCTCCATCCTAAACTCTACTCTCGACTCCATTCAAAACTAGATGTTAACTCATCAACTAATTCTGAATCCCTCTAAAACTGAATTCCTCCTCCTCTCCTCCTCACTTTCTCCTTCTCCGGTTCAATCATGGATGAATCAGATGAATCTACTTAACAATAAACCCATCATTGTCGACAGCGCAAAATCCCTTGGTGTCCTTCTCGACAAAAAACTCAATCTACTCTCCCACATCAATTCCATTGCAAAGTCTGCTCGATACCAACTGCGCCTTCTTTGGGGGATTCGTCGCTTCTTCCCGGAGCAAGACCTTAAAATCCTGGTCCAATCGCTGGTTCTCTCTAGATTGGACTACTGCAATTCTCTTCTTACTGGCCTCCCCAAATCTCACCTGTCCCCCCTTAAATCTGTTCTCCATTCAGCAGCTCGTTTCATATATGGGGCCAAAAGAAGCGACCACATCACACCCATTTTATCCACCCTTCGTTGGCTTCCCATCGAGGCAAGATCTATCTACAAGACTGCCTGCATCATCCACAAAGCCTTGCCCTCCTCCTCTCCTCACTACCTGCAATTAAACTGAAACTCTCTGGAGGCTCTAGACCATCACGTAATGCGGAAAATGTATTGCTTGAACCTCCCACTTTCAAAAAGGAAAGATCCATGGCCCAATCCTTTTCAGGCAACGCGTGAGAATCTGGAACTCACTTCCGCCTCAGCTCCTGACCACCACCTCTTCCCGGTCCTTCAAAACTGATCTCAAAGTTCTCCTTCAAAGACACTTCCAAATCTAATTCACGCCCTCTCTATTCCCTGAAGGAAGTTCTTCCACTATAGAAAAGTATGCACTCCATGCCTATAGAAGTGCCTTCCCAGTGTGTTCTTGTGTTTTGAGTGTCTGCCATTTATTGCAGTTTTATACCTCAACTTGTATCTTGTACGCTTATGTAACTTGCACACATGTCACTTTTTCCTCTTGTAATGTATTGTTTGCTACCTCTTCTTGTATTTTGTTTGCTTTTGATACATGCATAATTGTAACTTTTGCCTCATGTAATGTAACGTTTGCTTTTGTAACATGCCCACTTGTAATTTTCTCCTCATGTAACGCTGCTGTTCCTATTGTGAAGTGCTCTGACACCTTCGGGTAAAGTCCGCGCTGTATAAAAACGCATAAAATAAATTAAAAAATATAAAGACACTAAAAACACATACTTGCATCACCAACCTCCACCCCATAAGCTATAACCTTTATCGATGATGAGCAAGTTTCAACATTCATTGACAAAGCTAATAGGTCTTGGCCTTGAAACCTTTTGGTTTTGAATTCAAAAGTGGCTGCCATGGATGCACGTTCAACCATAGTAGCCATCTTTGAAAGCATCTTATTTTTACAAATCACATTCAAAGATGGCCGCCATGGAAGCACGCACAACATCAATAGCCATCTTTGCAGTACAATTGTAAGATTAGGAAAAAAATAGAATGCTACCAGCTGTGCACAAGTGTGCATGCCTTCAAGTGGGCAGACATCTTGAACCCGTTATAAAGTATTTTAAAGATGTCCGCATGCCAATAGCACAGCATGGAGACAATAATTAGAACGGGGTCTGAGAGGACAGGGAAATAGGGTGATGGGTAAGGGGTAGGAAATGGTAGCGGGGTCTATAAGAGAGTGAAGGGGGAGAAGGGAGAGATTAAGGGAAAAGATAGTCCCTCACATACACTGCAAATCAATGCCTAAGTCAGCAGTGGATGGACACATCAATTGATCAAAACACTGAGGGGCATATTCTCAAGGACTTAGCGCTGAATTAGAGGCACTTAATCGCACCAAAGTGATGATAAATGTATTGCCCTATTCACAAGCTGGTGTTAACAGCAGTTTTCCTGCGATAGCAGCCGCAAAAAACATCGCCACGGATGACACCGGCAACTAATGCTAATGAGAGGCAGAGTAGGCGTTCCTGCGCAAAAAGCCGCGAAAACACCACTGTGCAGCATTCTCAACGACCAGCCAGATCGGCGATAAGATCACAAAACATGCGATAAGGCACATTAGCAGCAGGGATTTAACACTTGCTCCTACCTGGTGTTAAGTCGGACGACTACCTGCAGTATGAAAGGGAGCCCAGCCCAGAGTCACACCTGAAGAACAACAGATGCCATGGAGTACTGATCATGCAGCTCGGACACCCAAGAGGGCCACAACACCCACCGCCACCCCCCCCAGAGACCCCCCCCGGTCCCCCCAGGACAAAGACATTACACCTCAAATCTACGAAATCATGAACAAAATAATTCGCCTCATGTCGCACAATTACAACAATTAACATTCATGTGTGGTCAGAAAAGGGAGAATCGTTCATTCATCTTTGAATTTCCAAACAAATCTTTATTCAAATTAAACTCAAACCAACTACTTGGAAGAGTCATGGCGGGTCTTCTCTGGACAATCTGTAAGTCACAGCCTGCAAGACAAAATTCAAGGTAAAAAGGTGTGTCATGTGCTCAATAAAGGGCAGAGAGAGAGAGAGAGAGAGAGAGAGAAAGAGAAAGAAAGGGAGAGAGAGAGAGAGAGAGAGAAAGGAAGAGAGGGAGAGAGAGAGAGAGAGAGAGAGGGAGAGAGAGACAGTGAAAGGAAGAGAGGAAGAGAGAGAGAGAAAGAGAGGGAGGGAGAGAGTGAGACAGGGAAAGGAAGAGCGGGGGAGAAAGGAAGAGAGGGAGAGAGAGGCGGAGAGAGAGGGAGAGAGAGAGGGAGAGAGAGGGAGAGAGAGAGAGGGAGAGAGAGAGAGAGAGAGACAGTGAAAGGAAGAGATGGGAAGGGAGAGGGAGAGAGAGTTCCGAAACTGCGCACCCAGGCCTCACTGCTCACCTGCTACCACCGATGTGTCTCCAACCACGTGCCGGTATACACTACAGTCCACCAGGTTCCTTATCTGAAACAGAGTCCAGATTTATGAATGGCAGAGTTTATATCATTGCACACGCCATCATCACTTGCGCGCCCATGCGCACACAGGCTGCTGCACCCCAGCCCCTCCCGCCGCCCAGCAGTGATTGCCCGCCCCTGCGCACCCAGGCCTCACTGCTCACATTCCACCACCGGCGTGTCTCCAAGAGGGCCCACCACGGTCCGGTGCAAGCTCCAAGCCCAGGGCCGTGACCTTGGCTGCCTCAACATCCTGCAGCCCCGCACCGCGGGCCACAAGGTCACACACGTGATTCTGGGTCTTGATTTCGCAATGGCAGAGATCATATCAGTGCACACGGCATCATCGCAGGCTGCACACCTGCCCAGCTCTTTAGGTGCCACTAACTCTGTGGACCCAGAGGCAACGCCACGGGTGGTAGGCCCACGCTGCCTGCTGCCTCAGGCCTACACTGCGGTCCAGCAGGGCTCACACAAATCCTCACCATTCCGGGCCGCCCGGACGGCGCATCATCGAAGGCTGCACACCAGCTCATCACTCAAGGTGCCCATACCTCAGTGCACCGAAAGTCACCATCCCGTGGCGGTAGGCCCGTGATGGCCGCAGTGTACCCAGTGCCACCAAGTCTGTGCAACGAAAGTCATGGACCCTCTATGATTGAGTCTCGTGATATGCCAGGCAGACGCTGCCAGCTCCGGCAGCAGGGAAGAACTGGGATACGTGGTGTCGCCGTCCCCCCTTTTATACTTAAGCCAAGTGGGCTGGCTCGGCGTATGCCAGGTCAGCGTAGGGGTGTGACTGATTATCCCTCGGCCATGGGCTTGGTTCATTTCTGGGCTGGACAGGAAACCAACTGATGGGTATGTCCCTTTCGCAGTGTCAGCGCCACATGGCCCGCAATCGACAATGTTGCAATGTTGCATGCAAACGGAGGGTGGCCGAGTACGAAGGGACTGTACAAGGAGCGCAAGACTGCTCAGACTCTTGCTCATACATGTCAACTGTTGTGTGTTTATCGCTATTGGTGCGCCATAAGCCTAAGACCTAGCCTCAGTTGCAGATCGAAAGCCACATCACATTTCCAGAAGGCAAGCAGTAGTCAGACTAACATTAGGGATTAAAGCACCTTTGTCTCAATACACAAGGCGGAAGGACATCTGCACCTCCGACCTTGGTCTTGCATGCGGCAGGCCCCCCCTGAGAGAGATACAATGGCAGATGATGACGACTCCCACACTATGCACAGTGCTAATGAAAGGCCAACGTATCCACACCCCACACACAGATGTCCTTGCTCGAGACACTCTTGCATGGAATGCCGTTGACACTTATGTACACAACAACCCATATGTACAGACGTTGCACACTCATACGACACATTGCGCCGAGCTGTGGCATATTATCCACATAACTGCCGCAGGTCAGAAGAACGCCGGTTCTACGTGACCTACCAATATAAGGGCAGAACATCCCAGGCACATGCACAACGTCTGTCACGTGGAACTGTACCATGTCCAAATGCTGCCAGTCAGTGTCTGATGCATTGGTCTGCATGTTGTGGCCCTTGTCTTGCCCGTACCGATACGCACATGCTAATTATGTCTACGCAGCTTCACTAGTGTTCAACTGTGATGAGTGTTAATTAGAATGACAAATTGTGTGCCACAATGAGCATTGTCCGTACACAGTGAGGGACTGACTGACGCATGTCACTTAGGGGTGAGTCCCTATTACCACCTCCCTCCACCTCTGTGAGCCTGACATTGTGGTTGGGATAATTGTTGATTGACCTGTGCTCTTACGTGTCTTCAGCAATGTGAGTATGGTGTCCAACTTCTTTCCATGTGGATCAATGTGATCCATCACTACAGGCTTTGTCCACCTAGTTGAGTGTGAGTAGGTATGCGAAGAGATGTTCTGTTGTCAAATGTGATGGGGGGCACGACTGTAGGCCTGCCAACTACTTTGATATTTCATACACAGCACTATTTCTAACATTGCGTGGGGCAAAGTTGTGAAATGGCGCGATTGTTGTATCAGAGCAATGAGGCCACAGCTAGTGCACACATTCCGAGTCATCTCACTGCCACTGTGTGTCACGCTCACACATGCGCACTGCTTTCATTTCCCAGGGTGTACCTTTTTTTGCAACAAATGTCCTTACATTCAACTTTACTTTCATACTTGATCGATTATGGACATGACACATCTGGGTGATTTTGAATGATACACATTCGGTGGTGTGTCGAAGCTGTAGCAGTACATGGCCTTGCAAACCCCACATTACATTGTAGCCCAGTGGAGGGCCAGCCAGAGTCATTTAGGGATTGACAGGTACATCTGAAGAGGAGGAGTACAGTCCGCAGTCTGATTGCTGTGTCATTGTTAAGCAGACAAAATATGGCAATCCATGTCTAGGTCCAAGGTGAGTGTCGCAAAGTGTTTCGGGGGACAGTGGGAGGTGTTGTTACAGGGCATCCGCAGATGTGTTGTTGCCGCCAGAGGTTGTTTGTGCACGTGGATGTGACAGAGTGTGACCTACTCCTTTCCAGATGAGTTCCATGCTCAGCCACCTCAGTGTAGTGGCATGCACCATGTCATGATAATTGGACTGCAGCCATGCTATTCATCATGCAGTGTCACTTGCATTGTCAGTGTGGCTCACAGACACGCAGCTTTGCAGGATTTAACACGTGTGCATGGGTTGGTTGTGAGATTAGTGCTGTGTAGGGTGGGACCTCTTTGGGCCCATGGTGGATGGGGGCCTACTTGCTGTTTGCACGTGTGCTGCAGTGTGCTAAGGGGATGAGGGACATGATCCAGAGTCATTGTGGGTGTGCGGTGTGCTCTACTTGATTGTGCATGTGTGCCATTGTGCCCCTCTCCCCCTGTGCCCCCAGGCCCTGTTCGGTACTCACCCTGGTGCTGTTGTGTCAGGTCATGTCGAGCAGTGTCTGGACCCACAACTCCTGCCACCGTCTCCCCACTGATGACTGTGGACACCATTTCCTACATCTCATCCAGCTCCTGGTGTTCCGCTGGACTGCCACCTCCAGTCTGCATTGCTGCCTGATGGTTCTCAGCTAGTTTCTTCTTGATTTTGCGCTTCCTGTCATTCCAGTGCCTCTTTACCTCTCCAATTGTCCTCCTCCTCACTCTGACTGCATTTACCTTGTCCAGGATGTCCTGCCATGTTGCATTTTTATATGCCAATGACACATTGGATGTGACAAATGGTTATTGGTGGTGTTCTATCACCTCCGTGATGATGATACTGTTTTCCTGCAGACTGAACCTCGTCTTCTTCTCCTAGCCCTTCCGTGACCCCGAGGTCCCAGGGTGCTCCTCCTGGGGGCTTGTGGGTTTCTGGTCGTCCTCTGTACTTGCTCTGGCTTCCTCCATTGTGCCAGGCAGTTTAAATTATTTTGTTTGTGTTTTTCGGTGCTTTTATAGTGCATTTTCCCGCATGACGTGTGGGAATTGCAGGCCTGTTGCTGGTTATCGCTGATTTTTGTATCACGATTGGCCACATTGCAAGTTTTTTCGCGTTCGTGTTTCGCTTTTTTGGCCTCGCGTTAATTTTAACGCAGTGATTTGACTCGTTATCACACATTCTTCAGAATATCCCCCTGAGAGTTCAAAACACCCTTCGGTAGGACAAGCAAATGAATACCCTTGGGTAGGACAAGCAAATGAATACAGAGGGCAGCTATCGAATCAGGAGCATGAAAGACAAATAGACAACAAAGCCATCCAATCATAAGCAAGGGGCTAACCCAAAATCCACTCTACCTATAAGTAATGTACTGCAACAATACGTCTGGACAAGAGACAGCTAAAGCCATCTGTAGACTTCAGAAGAGCGTTACCTCATAAACATGTATTTGCATTTGGCAAACATTTGCATGCAAAACCTTGGGAGAAGAGGGAAAGCACAAAAGAAAAGAAGATTCCTGCAAAGGTCAAGGGACTGAGACCACACTGCCTCAAATATCTATTGAGATTCAGACTCTGTAAGTACATCTTCAACATCTTCCACCCTCATTATTGCACCTCACACAGTATGAGAAGTTATTGGAGTATGCACTACAGTTTTATAATACGTGTTCTCTGAATTACCACTGACTAATATTAAATGGGAAAGGATGAACAGTTTTCTAATGAGCTTAAAGTAATTATGAAGCAATTAAGATTTCTCATAATTATCTGGCAGAAACACCTGTCCTCTACTAATTAAGAATCTCAAAAAGAATTACAGGCAACTGCATAAACAAATCATCTTGTAGAAGAAAAAGGTTCTATGAATTGGACATTGCGGATGCAAGCAACTCTACAAGAGAAATCTTGAAGACCATAAAACTGCTAGCAAAACCCAGGAATTCCAATGCCATCAGAATTTTAACCTACAATTGTACTAACACCCAAAAACACTTCAGAAGCAAGGTAGTTAATGTCAGAGTAACAGAGTAAAAGTTCAGTGTTCTAGCTATTTTCCACTCAACTGTTTTAGGGGTTCCCATCAGTAGAATGTTGACTTTTTCAGTCATTCTCCTCCAGGAATTGGGGAAGGGAACTTACCTGGTTTTTCTGTAATGCTTGAGTTGTCTTATTTTACACAATATTTTCTCTGCTTTCTTCTTCTTCTTCCCTTCTTGGAACCTGGTGCCACAATGTTTGAACTGGTGGTTTGGCAGAGGGAATATTAATTGATTGACTGATTTGAAGGCCTGTATTTTTTAGGTCTAGATCATGGAAAGGCTGGTCTGGTTATGTTGTTGGACTTGTCGGAAGCGTTAATCACTCTTGACCATGCTACTTTTTTTTAGAGATTAGAAAGGTGGTTGGTAAATTTGAGAAAACATAAAGGTAATTTAAATTGTTTCTTCCGGGTGATGCTGCGTCTACTCTGAAAGGGTTACTTGCGGGGTGATTCAAGGATCATGTTTTTTACTGATGTTTTTTTAACATCAGTATAGAATTCCTGCAAGGCTTATAGTTGCAACAGGTATGGAATTCTAGAACTATTTTGATGAGGTCTAGGTGGTGTTTGCACTTTTTGAGAAAGAAGAATCTGCGGACGTAGAATTTGAAAATAGGAAAACAATGTATTCAGGTTTCTCAAAACATGTATTAAGTGAAAAGGACTTCATCCTTAAATGCAACATCTGCCGGCAGATGAAGGGTTCCACTGTGGCGCATCCACCAGAGACAGCTCTACTAATTTCAAACAAGCCTCTGGCTTATGTTTATTTGGACCACTGTGGTCCTTTGCCATCAGATGAGGATTACAAATACATCTTGGTAGCAGTGGATTCCTGCTCTCATTTCCTATGTGTGTGGCCACAGCGGGTGGTTGATGATCCAGCACCAATCAGGGATCGATAATCGATATCAATACACAGGCCCATACAACACTTACCCAACAGACATCTGCTGAAATGATGCTGGGATGAGTTTCAATGACAAATGAACACTCAATTCAGTTGTTCATTATACAGACTGATATCTCAATCTAATTGCATAACAGAGTCTGCATATCAACTTCTTTCCTCTGGTCGATGGACCTAAAGTTGAGAAGATGATGGTAATAATGATATCTATCTATCTATCTATCTATCTATCTATCTATCTATCTATCTATCTATCTATCTATCTATCTATCTATCTATCTATCTATCTATCTATCTATCTATCTATCTATCTATCTATCTATCTATCTATCTATCTATCTATCTATCTATCTATCTATCTATCTATCTATCTATCTTTCTATCCCTATTACTAAATAACCACAAACTCGATGTAAAGTTAATAAAGTTTATCACAAAATAATGCAGTAAATAAAAGCTCAACATGTACAGATTCACAAGGCAAACACCGCATTAATCACAGAGTGAGAGAGAGAGAGAGAGAAACATTTATCAAAATGCAAACAGTGTCAATCTCACATTAAATGAACAAAAATGCATATGAAGGAGTGGATAGGCGTAGAGACAAAGGTTTTAGAAAAAAAATACATTTGCAAATATTTATGCAAAGTACAGATCATTTAGCTAATACTAACCTAAGGAAATAGGAAATACCATCCCCTGCCCACAGAGATAGTAGGAGGTCCCCTGAGATAGAGTCAGGGAGCAAATGTTACAGGATAATGATGCAGGACAGGAACAGGTAACAAGTAGGCCTCAGCAAACCGACGGACAGCAACGATCTCCCTCTAAGCTTTTCCCAACGCTTCCTCACCACACCCCCCAAAGCACCTCAATTAAACGCAAAAAACCTACATGTCCAACCCACAATAGTTGAAACATTTGCGAAAACTCAGTCTCTCATTGGCTGATTCAGGGGGTGTTCTACCATAGTCACGATCATATTTTCTTAACATTCTTTGTTATTCACTCCACTAGCCACGTCTAATGACTTCATATTTCCTCTAGAAAATAACATATTTCAAAATACTACACATTCATTGTTATTTGCAGTCCCTTTCTGCAGAAGAAGTTTGTACATTCTCTTGCTTCTCATGACCATCCTTCCGTAACTTGGCAGACATACAAAAAGCCTCATGAAGGTTATTTCCTTCAGCCACTGCGACTTCTCTCTCAGAGCTCGATTTTCAATCTATTAAATGTTTTCTCCTCGTTTAACTCGTTATGGACATGCAGAAATGTAGACCCATGCGTTTCTCTATACTGAATAGAACACAGACTGAGCGCAGTGAGACCCTCACGAGTGATTAGTGCGCTCTACAAATAAGGGATTGATTGAATTTCATTAAATCTATTTCTCACTGTTACCACCCACCGTTGCACTATCCCATGTTAAGTCCCTAGCAAAAGCATTCATGTGCAAAAGCAACATTATTTTATTTTACTTTAGAAGCAGAAAGCAAAATGCGGCCTAGTCTGGCATGCATTAGTCTCGTATTATTGTACGCATACGCAAAGCATTGTCCCATTGTGTTCGTGTTGGTGCACATTAATGACACAGCACACTATTAGCAAATGTTACTGGGGCGTTAATTCGAGCAGGTTTAATTTTCTCAAAACCCTGCTCCATCACTGACACATGAGCTGTTATAAAGGATCTGCGAGGCTTCATCAGAGCATGCGCAGTAGGCACATTATATTTCAAACAGAGTCCAGCGTTTAGCTCTTAAGGCTTACAAAGAAGCCATGGTTAGTTTGGTTGTGACCCTGTATTTCTCCTCACCATACCATCCTGAGTGAAATTCAGTTGTGGAGATGAAAAACCTTGACTTAAAGCAGTATCTAACAGCGAAGGTATTCGGCTCAGGTCATAGTTGGGTCCATCACTTATATGGGGTCCAGAGGGCACTCAACAACATGCCTAGAAAATCACTGGGTGGTCGGGCTCCCTTTGAATTCCTGTTTGGGGTAAAGATGTGGGTCCCAAACCTCAATAATTCCAGCACAGTGGTGGCAGAAATACCATTAGCTATCACTGAACATTAAGCTGTTTTACATGAACGAAATGACTTCCAAGGCGAACTTAGCAGTGTCCAAGTAAAACACACCACCAAGGAGGAATTGAAGGAAATGCCGGCAAGACCTGGCTGGGTTCTGAATGTTGGGGATCTGGCTATTGTGGACAAAAATAGTTTGGTCCATCCTACCTGTACCTGTAACTGTACTTGTCCTGGCTGTAGAAGGTACCAGAACTGTACTTCTTCCACATCTTGCTAGCTGCAAAGGTAAAAGATGCATCTTTATTTTTCTAATCAAACCACACTATGCAGCTGATTCTCAACAGTGAGCCACATGGGCTCTTGGTTAGCTACCTGCCTCCTCTTGCTACCGTACAAGTTCAGATGGAGGTTTTAATAACTATTGAAGCATCCTTTATTCAATGAGAGACAACAATGAACAACAACAAAGTATGCCTTCTACCTGTTGCTACAACCACAACAACTGTACAGTCAAATAGTACAAAAACACAGATTTCAATTTGGAAACCTGAAAAGAACACAGTCTACGTCAATGTACCACAGATCTAGTCATCTCTTAGTTCTACAAAACCTGCTGAGCTGCCAAAAAAAGATTTAACTGCCTCTGGCTACTTCATCAACTTTGACGACTTCTCTTCAGATTCGTCTGACCCACCACCAACACCGCCACCTCTACCATTCAAGCTAGAATTGATTGCATGTCTTCTATCTTTGGCTGCAAAGGACATGTTTTTTTTCTCCATGGCTACATGTTGGATCACAATTTTGCTAATTTTCCTGATCCTTTGGATTGGTTTTGTGACAGTCTTTTTCCTACTTCTGAATGGACACTATCTACCAGAATGCTCTGTAGTACAACTGGTGAAATTGGTTCTTAAACCATATTTGTAATCACACAGAGAACAAAGAGACCCTTCCCCTGTGAGCATTTTAGCTGTTCCTAATAGGATTGTTTTGGATAGGGTATTTGATGATGTGTAAGGCCCCACTGAACATTTACAAACTCCATTAACACTAGTACTGTTCCTGATGACTGGGACATTGATACAGTGCATGAAATGATAGAAGATCTAGAGCGTTCTACTGTGTTTTCTTCAAATTAATTGTATGATGGTACATCTAATTATGATGAAATGTTTTGTTTTCAACATTGCGGGCATGTTTATCTGCATAAAGCAAATATTCCACATGTTGTTTACAATTACACTTAACAAGATTAATGGGAACATTACCATACACCACCAAGAGTTTGTTCAAAAACATTTGCACACAAGTTTGCTTATTTTTATTGGCATGATACATCTGACACTGCCTCTTATTACTATAGGATTGCACCATCACCTGCAAAGAAAAATATGCTTACAGACACCAAGCCCATATACTCTGCTTCTTTTTTTTCCCAGCTATCTGAACAGAGTTTTTACTTTGGGAGGGACACTTTTGATGTAAAATCAATTTGTGGGGACAGAAGAATGGCAGGTTCAGGGAACTGAGGCCTTGTTCAGAGCATGCCTAATACCACAATAAATGATTTTCCTGCACAAAACTGTGCAACAAACAACAGGGCATATTTACAAGCCCCTATCGCCAAAGGAATATCACTTTTTATGATGTTCCTGTGGTGATAGGGGCTTCGCCTTATTTACAAGGCAGTGTTAAGCCACTTAACGTGGCTTAACACTACCTTGTAAATAAGGCCCCCTTTCACGCTATGATTAGCGTGAAAGGGGAGGGCAATAGGTGTTGCTGTGGCCATTCCACCGCAACACCCATTGATTCTGATGCTGCCCCTTATTTACCAGGGAGACATAAATAGGAGGCAGCACAAGTATTGAGACCAGAGAAAACCTGGTCCTACCCTTGCGCAGAGAGGAGAAATGTTTCATTTCTCCTCGTTTTTGCTGTTTTTGTGTGTGCTGCATTGTGCAGCACACATGGAAACAGCAAAAGGCCAATGATTATTTATGTACAGGAAGGTCCCCCTTCCTGCACATAAACAATCGTTTGCAAAAAAAAATGCAGTTTTGTAATTTCTATGTGTGCTGCATTAAGCAGCACACATAGAAGTTACAAAAAGGCATTGAAAGATTGTTTATGTGGAGAAAGGAGGATCTTCCTGCACATAAACAATCTTCCCCTGCACGTAGACACCCTTGCACTATGGTGCAAGGGGCCTGCATTGCTGCTAGACTGCTAAAGGTAACACCAGTGCAGGGGGAAATGCAGGGCTGCACCATATTCTTGTAAATATGGTGCAGCCCTGTGTTTTTGAAGTGGAGGAGTGAGGCATTAAGCCAGGAAGGCTAACGCCTCACTCCATCACTTATCTTGTAACTATGCCCCAACATGTCTTGATTAGCTAAGTTGAAAGATTTGAACACACCGCAAATTCCCACGTTCACACGTTTTAAAAACTGGCAGCAGTTTACAAAATACAGTGAGGATAAATTGAATACCATGCTACTTAATGGAACAGAAAATTCATCAGACCCCAATAGGAAAGGACGGTTCATTTGGACACTAGACATGAATGGATGTCAGGCATGATTTTTAAATGGCATCGAGGGATTTAAGACAAGCAGGACTGACGTGGTACGCTCAGCCTGAAAACTAGTGGGTGGTGACAACTTACAGAGTTGGGAAGTTGTGCCTTGATTGACTAAGAACTCAATGCTGTCTCAGGTGAAACAAAACATGTCCCTTTTATCTGATGACCTGAAACTCAGGGACCTTTCATTAGATCCTCAAAAACCACATCAAAAACGCTTCTTGTATGCAATATACATTGAGATATGGAAAGTTTCTCAGCAGGAAGCAGCTGAAAGACTGCATGAAATTGACAGGACCTATTTAGAAAAGGCTCTAACATTCATTGACAATGGTATGACCACCTTGCCCTCTAGAAAATACTGTTCGGGAAACATAATGTGCAGATACGAAACGTTGGGGGGAAGGGTTTGTACTTGAGTATTGGGAGCTACATTTCGGATTTCAGCATCAAAATGGGAAAACAAAAGTTTTTCTCAGTGTTTCACACTGTGAGACTACTTTAAGTGGATCCTTAGTGTGCAACAATGTTTCACTCCACGGGGCCTGTAATGCTTCAATGGAAAACTTATCTTGCTACTTGAAAGGTTCGCCAGTGGCCTTGAATTGTGTGGCTTTCAGATTGCTCTTTAATGGGAATTTCCTGATGCTGGACAGTCAAGGTTGCTGTGGAATGAAGCCAGGGGTTGCCTATCTGGTGATGGTTTTCTTCCATTGTCACTTGTTGTACACAAGTACTGTTTCTACCTGCCCATACAGTTAGGAAGGCAATGCTTTGGCCTTCTGTAAATCTTACCAAAGTGCACTTTGATAACCTGAGCAAACTGAAAGCTGTGCTATTTCTGAAAGATGTGGCCTTAATATCTGCAAAGCAGGCGTTTGAACTTCAAGTTGCAGGGTCCTCTTTAAAAATACAAGTGCTACTCTGCACTAACTTCCCATGACATTTTGGAGATCTGGTGCACCATATTTGCAACAAGTCTAGTACACCAGTAAAAGCACACATTTTTAAAATTATAGGCTCTTGGTTTTTTAGCACTGTAAGGATGGGCAAGGAGAGATGGACACAGGAGAATGATGTAGAGCTGGTATTATTTTTCTATACGCTCTTTTAGTACAGCACGCCAGGCTACGTTTACAGGGAAATGCCTTTTATCCTTCTTTCCCTTTCTTTTGTATGCGAAAGTGTAGCAGCCCAGTCCAGATAATACTTCTTATACCGTCTTCTTGGGACCAACACAATCGGTATCTCCTTTCTTGTCCTTGGTTCTTCTAGGTCATCTACTCTTAAGGGCTCCGCGTGTGTGGAGAGAAGAGATAAGGAGACTGTCAGTCTATTGTTTTACAGTGCTCCGAGTGAAAGGGAAGGGAGTGGGGGGACCACCGGTGCTCAATCTCGCAACTAGTGAACGTTAAGTGAAGGGGACTCAAGACCCATGCGGAGTATTGGGAGCTGCTTATTTAACAGGCTTCCTCCCCACCCAGCCCGTGACCCGGTCCCGTACCTTGTATAACCACGCTCCTCCGGGAACGTGGCTGGGTGTAGCACCGTCTCGGAGACCACCTGCTCGGTACCACGTTCGCGGTTTTACTCAACAGCAGGCTCTCTTCTGTCGGTTCCTCCGGCTCCTCCGGCTCCTTCGGCTCCTCCAGTTCCTCGCATCTCCAAACGCTTCTTTTGCTTCCGGCTTCCCCCTTGTTGGTGTTCCGCGCTCCTCTAATGGCCAGCTGCAGTACACGTCATCATGACGTTCCGCGTCTCCCAGCCCTCTGTTCTGTTTAAAGGGACCGCTCCTCGTACCTGTCTCCTGTGGGAATCTGCCGCATTCGCTGTAGTCTCCAGGCTGAGGAAAGAAAAGGGGGCGGGTTGGGTGAGAGACACCTTCCACAGTTTGCTGCTCCCTCTGAGGGTCCCAAGGGGAGGCGAAATCATTACACACCCTCACCCCAGGATTCTCCAGTTCGGGGAGAGGCAGGACTCACGACAAAAAGTCTGCATTGCCATTGGAGATACCCCTTCTATGTTTCACCACAAAGACATAAGGCTGAAGGGATAAGAACCACCGCAATATGCGAGGGTTGTGTCCTTTGTTACGGCACATCCACTGGAGAGGGGTATGGTCCGTGAAAAGAGTGAAGGGGCTACCATCCAAGTAATATTTCAGTTTTTCGATGGCCCATTTTATCACCAGGCACTCCTTTTCTATAGTCGGTATTTCTCTTCTCGGGGAAAAAGCCTTCTACTGATAAAGAGCAGGGGGTGTTCTATCCCTGTTGGGGAGAGTTGTGAAAGGACTGCTCCTATCCCTAAGTCTGAGGCATCGGTATGTAGGAGAAAGGGCTTATCAAAATCAGGGGAGGCGAGAACGGGACTAGTGGTGATAGCTTCTTTTAGTAGAGAAAAGGCCTTTTTTATCTCTCTGGATGGCTGCAACAGGGTCTGGGATTTCACATTTTCACGGAGTGCATCCGTAAGGGGGGGCCGCTATTTCGGAGTAGTGGTGTATAAACCACCAATAATACCCTAATAGCCCCAGAAACGCTCTGACCTCCCTCTTGCTGGTGGGAAAAAGGGTGTCCTGGATGGCTCTGATCTTTTCTCTCTGAGGTGCAATAACCCCCTCACCCAAGACATACCCAAGGTAGTTGACAGAGTGAAACCCCACCCAGGACTAACAATTGGGGTTCGCTATATTTATCGGCATTTCGATATAACAGGTCCTTATGTGTGATAAATTGAGGAAACGGCCTACTGGATGCACCATCGTTTCCCTGAGTGGATTGCCAAGCCTGTTGGAGGGTCGAATCGTTGACCTGCGCAAATTTGAATTTCTGGTCCGAGAGCCAAGGTTCGGCTGTTATAAGGGCAGGAATTTGGGTCCCTGAGGGTCTGTTCTCTTCTAACTTCCCCTTGGTTTGTACTGTTGTTAGAAACATGCCAAGAAAATCGGGGTTATCTGTACCAATAATAAGCTCCTCCAGCAGATTCGGCAAAACCCCCACCCTGACTTGGTGTGAAATGCCCCCGTCTGGAGTGATGGTGACTGTGGCAATGTGGTAAGGTTTTACATCCCCGTGTACACATCGTATGTGGACCAGTTTATCCCTATGTATGTGGAGGGGATCTGCCATGTCCTGTTGTATAACTGATTGCCTACAGCCAGAATCGAGTAATGCTTTCACTCGTTTCCCATCCACCACCACACTTATGTAGAAGGCTGTCCCCATCTCTGCCGTAAAAAGAACTGACCGTGGAATGTACCCAACTTCCATGGGCTCTTCCTGGGGCCTTTTCCGGGGGCACACCCTGGCGATATGGCCCCACTCCCGCACTCAAAGCACTGTGGGCCCTTAGAGGCCAGAGTCTCGGATTTTGTGACCCGGGGTCTATGGAACTCAGATGTGGTCTTGTTGGCTTTTTCCATCTTTCCTGCTGGGTGGCGCTGTGGCCCTTCAGGTTCCCATAGCAACATCCGTGGCTGTGCGTGAGAAAGAGTGGTGGCCATCTCGACGGCTTGGCTGGTGGTTAGATGCGAATGTTGCGTCAGCCATCTTTGAGTGTTATAGGGGAGTGCTTCCAGATACTGTTCTAAATAAATTTTGTCCAGCCATGATCTCCTCTTTGCTGCTTTCGTGGGGTCTCAACCATTTGTCAGCAGCAGCCTTTAACCGAAAGAAAAGGGTCTTCGGGTTCTCACCGGGGTGCCCCTTCTCCTTCCGGAAACGAACTCTGAAAGCCTCTGCATCGAGTCCCAAGTGGTCGAGTATTATGGCTTTAATTTCATCATAGAGGGTGTTTCCACTCCTGTTTGCCACTTGATAGGCCGCCTGGGCCTACCCTGTGAGCAAAGGGGCCAAAAAGAAAGGCCATTTTTCTATGGGCCATGCACAGGCCCTGGCTGCCCGTTCAAAGTTAAGCAGGAAAGCGTCTGGATCCTCCCCCGTACATACTTCTGCAGAGCTACCCCCGAGGGGTTAGTCGTGACAGGAGACCTCACCTCCTTCGCTCTGAGTCAGGACTGCTCAGCGGCCAATCTCTGTACTTCCTCCAACTGGGCAGCCATATTCTCCTTAAACAGGTCTCTGTCGGCCTGGGCCGACTTCATCTGCCGTTCTACGGCCCATCCTAATTTATCCTGTCCGGATATCAGGTGTTGTATTAGGTTCTCCATTACTCCTGTTTCAATGGAGGGGTTGCCTGCATTCTCCACCAACTGTAAGGATGGGCAAGGAGAGACGGACACAGGAGAATGATGTAGAGCGGGATTTATTTTTCTATACGCTCTTTTAGTATAGCACGCCAGGCTACGTTTCCAGGGAAATGCCTTTTATCCTTTTTTCCCTTTGTTTTGTATGCGAAAGTGTAGCAGCCCAGTCCGGATAATACTTCTTATACCGTCTTCTTGGGACCAACACAATCGGTATCTCCTTTCTCGTTCTTGGTTCTTCTAGGTCGTCACCTCTTAAGGGCTAGTGAACGTTAAGTGAAGGGGACTCGAGACCCATGCGGGGCGATGGGAGCTGCTTATTTAACAGGCTTCCTCTCCACCCAGCCTATGACCCAGTCCCGTACCCTGTATAGCCACGCTCCTCCGGGAACGTGGTTGGGCGTAGCACCGTCTCGGAGACCTCCTGGCTCACTGCTCGGTACTACGTTCGCGGGTTTACTCAACAGCAGACTCTCTTCCGTCGGTTCCTCCGGCTCCTTTGACTCCTCCGGTTCCTCGCATCTCCAAACGCTTCTTTCGCTTCCGGCTTCCCCCTGGTTGGTGTTCCGCGCTCCCTCTAATGGCCAGCTGCAGTATACGTCATCATGACGTTCCGCGTCTCCCAGCCCTCTGTTCTGTTTAAAGGGACCACTCCTCGTACCTGTCTCCTGTGGGAATCTGCCACATTCGCTGTAGTCTCCAGGCTGAGGGAAAAAGGGGGCGGGTTGGGTGAGAGACACGTTCCACAGCTTGCTGCTCCCTCTGAGGGCCCCAAGGGGAGGAGAATTCGTGACAAGCACCTTCCAGACAGTTTTCTGAGTCATTCCATCCTTCATGCACTCTGTGCACTGAAGCATTTTTGGAAGTCTTCCACTGGTTATTTTCCTGATTGTCGAGACTGTGATTTTAACTTTTCTGCTCTACAATTGTTGTCCCATTTCAAGAACAAATGGAGCAGGCACTACCTCGTGTGCTACTGTGCCATGAATGCATGGTACATTGCTTTGGTGCACCTTTGCTTCAGAACTAAATGAGAATTGGTTCTTATCATTTCAGCATGTTTGGCTTCACTGCATGCAGTCCGTATTTCACTGTCTGCTGTGCACTTTTAAGTGTGCATTGAGTTTGTGCTTGGGAATGCAGTTGGTTGAGCTTTCGAACATAAATGTACTGGTGGACCCCTTAAAGGTCCATTTGTATCTCTGTCCGCTGCACATTCCATTGCTCCTGGCTGCATTCTACGAGCCTTCCTGGGATGCTTCTGCTCTTGGTGAGTTGTATGTTGGCTCTAGTTTGGTGGAACCTCCATTCCCTCAGCAGCTGCTGTGGGGCCTGGATGGGAATACATTTGCTACATAGACCTGCTCCGAGGTGTGCTTCTGGGATCATCGTCTGCGGTTGCAGGAAACAAATGTTTTGTCTACCATTCATTGCGCATAAACATTTGGCTATTTCATTTGGTGGGAACATTTAATTCGGCCTGTTTTTACCATCTTAAATTGTTTTTCAATGTTTTATTTTGCTTTTCCATTTTTAATGGCTTTCTTTGTGCTTTGGCTTTCAAATTGTATGATTGCCTTTTTATATATATATTTTTAAATAGATTTTTAAATCATTTTTATATACCCATGCTGTAGAATTAATAGACAGCGCATTCTTCCTATTTAGATAGCTTATTAGTCGATTTATGTTCGCGGAGTGGGTTTTATGTGTCTCAGTTAGGTCCAGTGAGAAACACTGTCATTTTACAAGAACAGATTTTACTAAGATGCCTTCTTTCTCACCCGATGACTTCTAACTCACCTTTGCATGCATGACCGTGTAGGATTAGTGTCCACGAAACTACATTTGCTTACAAATTCCTCTTTATAAGAACACTATCATCATGGCACCTTGAAAATTCCGTACAGGGTCTGAACATAGATTGTGGAGAAGATGCAGCTATCTAGAGATCATAAACAATGGCGACCTGACTAAGGTCTCGGCTCAGAGCAAAGATGCTTTTTGCTTTATATAAACAAGCATTTCAAGGTTTAGTCAGGGGAGCACTTGCTGTTATTCCGAGGTCACTACACGCTGAAACCTCAGCCCACTGTTTGCTGATCCCTCTGCGAGGAGGGATATCCAACTTGTGACCAAGATGGGGACCTACATTCTTTTCCTTCAAAAGGGGATTCTTGGCAGAACACACACCCTAGACACCTAGGTTAGGGAACGCATAGCAGGAGTACGCAATCTATATACTGTTTTGTGTGCTCGCATGTATATATAAATACATTGTTTAGCAAGATGGTGGGACTGTTCGTTCTGTTCACTATCCTTATACTGCTAATAACGCTTATCTGCTTCTGTCTATTGATCATTGCAGTGTATATATTCTATATAAGAATCACGATGGTTCAAAAAATATTCAAAATACCCCCCTGTGTATTCTCTGTATATTCTTTTGAGAGAAAGAGAGCATGAGTGACTCTTCAAAAGGATTCTAGATCTGTTACCATGATTTCTGGGAGGAAAAAGAGTTGTCATGTTCTCTGGTTGCCAAAACCAGTTGCTATCTGTCTAGGTTTAGGGGTGCTGATGGTGGCACTGTGAGCTAGCTGGCCTCTAGGACAACATATCCTGAGTGGGTGCTTGGAATCGGTCGGGCACAATCCCAAAGTTTATGGTACCCAAAAAACGCACAGTTACTACTGGAAAGGGGAAACTACATGACATAGCGCCAAGAAACTGCCTGGTGTATGTGCGCTTAACAAATCAATTTTGACATAACATTTTTAACATAACACAGCCAATAGGTTTCAGCTCAAATGCAGTAGCTATTGACTTTGCCAATGCTTTTTTCATTGACCTATGAACACGTGCGTCAAGGCACATGCACATTAAACACACATATTTGTCAATCTTAGAATGGATTTCATGCTAAAGAACACACATTTCACAATGGATACCGCGCATTACGATGCATGTGCATTAATATGTCATGTTGCATGCATGCTTATGAGTTATGACATGTGGTTATGTGAGCATAAGCGTGGTGCATGTAAACCCATGTGTCATGAAGCATGTTTTTTCATGCATCATGATGAGACTCCGTTTTTTTAATTACCTTTCCAAGAAGGAAGATGCCCATATAAAAGCAATAAATAAAAAAAATTAAAAATTAACATTTTAAGAAAGTAGTACCAGGCAGCAATTTACAGCTTCTGGGCCCACTAATCGACTAATTTAAAAAATAAATAAATAAACACAACAGGTGCATTGTGGTACGGGGAGGAGCAGGGAAGCACTGGCAGAACTGATGGGGGAATTTGAGGAAGTAAGCAACATACAGGAGAGAGAAAGAAAACACACAAATTCTCATGGACAGCTGAAAGGAAAATAAAAGGAGTCCCCCGAACGAATCATTCGGAAGAATATAACCCATCAAATCAAAACAGTGTGATACTGCAATGTTCCAGGATATGACAAATACAATAATATGGAGGAAAGCCATTGAATAAGGAGCAGGGAAGTGAGATTGACAATAAAGCCATCCAATCATGAACAAGGGCCAGAGCCCACTCTACGTATATTCGAAACAATAGGTCTGGCCAGCACAGAGCTAATGCTGTCTGTAGCTGAGACCTAATAAAAGCAGCATTATCATGATTTTCAAGACATATGTGAGGTAAAGATGCAAGGTAAGCATTATGGAAGATGCAAACCCTAAAAAGAGGACGGATGGCATGAGCAACAAAAGTGAATCTACACAGTTAGCAGAACATCCTAGTTTGCAAAAATCTTTCTCTTCCTAAGTACAGCTAGCAAATTAGAAATATCTACTTCTTTGATCTTGTCCAATCAAATTTTACAATTTACAGAATAGAAATGTATCATAGTTGAGGCTGAGCATGACTAAGAGTGATTGTTGCCTTTATATTTGGTACATGCACACACTGGCTTCCAAGATCTGTTACAGTTATGCTCTAAGAATCCTTTGTTTACTAGGTACACTTATTAATTAGGTTCACCCATTGGTTATCTCTGTTACTACTGCATTTAGGCATAATAGTAGAAGTTTGCGGTTTTCTGGCCTGAGCTTGCACGTGCCAAAACAAAACCTTTAAAGGAAATTCCCTTTACTCCCATAATCCTTTTTTTCTCTGAACAAGGTGGTTTTTTTTCAAGTAATACCTATAGAAATCTGCATTCATTTATTTGCATTTTCCAGGTAAAAGTCTCAATTTACACCAGCTTAGACCAGGAGTTCTTAACTAATTAGTAATGCAACATTAAGTATTGTGATTTTGTTTGTCAAGGGCTTCCCACATGACTCATCATGCTCTCTCCATACATAGACGACCCAACACTATATAATGCCTGCTCGATACCAAACTCTGTGTCAGGTCTTAATTTCTGTCATATCTACAGCCTGGTTTCTCCTCCAACTTCAATGTCTTGCCCCAAATTTAGTCATATCTTCTCACAGTACTCCCACAGGAAACATCACTTGTATGCAGGAAACATGCATCACCAAGTGGAGACAGTCTGCTTGTTCCTTCATTATATTACCATCTGTCCATCTGACAGTCACCATAGTTAGCACTAATGGTCCTACTTGCCACATTTACCATGTTCACCTACTATATTTCATGTATGAGTTGCCATAAGCAAAACACCTAACAAACCAATATATATCTTTTACCTACTGTGACTGGCAGGACAAGAAGAAACATTGGGGGATATTCTCAAGAACGGGTGATAATTACCGCCAACCTAGGTTAACGCAACTTTACATAATGCCATCTAGCGTGGGAAACTAACACTGTGTTAACAGCGTACTCTCAACATGCCAGCAACAGGCGATAGTTCCCCAATAACGCGTCAAATGGCTGCGTTAAAATTACCGGACGCTGATAAAAAAGGAAACCCGAACGTGAAAAAAGTTGTGATGGGCCCAACCGCGATAAAAATATCAGCGATAAGCAGCACCAGGCTTGCTATTCCCACGTCAGGTGGGAAAATTCACCATAAAAGCTGCAAAGAACAAGAAATAAAAACAAAACCCAAACAACTGGGAAGCACCATGGAGGAAGCTGGAGCATCTACAGAGGACAACCAGAACCCCCAAAACCCCCCGGAGGACCAGCCAGGGACCTCAGGGAAAGAGAAGGGCAAGGAGAAGAAGAAGAGGAACCCGCGATTCAGTCCGTAGGAAAACAAGAACCTGATTATGGAGGTGATAGAACACCACCAACAACTGTTCATCACCTCCACTGTGTCACTGGCAACTAAAAATGCAATATGGCAATCCATCTTGTCCAAGATGAATGCAGTCGGAGTGAAGTGCCAAGAAGTGCTGGAATGATGTGAAGCGCAAAACCAAGCTGAAACTCGCTAACAACCGGAAAGCAGCAATGCAGACTGGAGGTGGGAGTCCAGCACCAGAGCAGGAGCTGGATGAGATGGAGGAAATGGTGTCCACAGTCATCAGTGGGGAGACGGTGGCAGGAGTTGAGGGACCGGACACTGCTCAACATGACCTGACCCAACAGCAACAGGGTGAGTAACGACCAGGGACTGGGGTGACCAGGGGAAATGGGCACAATGGCACACATGCACAATTAAGTATAGCACAGTGCACACCCACAATGACTCTGGACCATGTCCCGGATCTGCTTGCCATACTGTGGCACACATAGAAACAGCAAGATGAGCCCCGTCGACAATGTGCATAGAGGGGCCCCTCCTCACACATCACTAATCTCACAACAAACCCATGCACATGTGCTGAACCCAGCAGAGCTGCGGGTCCATAGGCCACACTGACAATGCAAGTGACACTGCATGACGACTAGCATGGCTGCAGTCCAATATCATGACATGGTGCACGCCACGACACTGAGGTGACTGAGTGTGGACCACATCCGTAAAGGAGCAGGTCACACTCTGACAAATCCACGTGCACAAACAACCCCTGACATCATCACCCTTACTTCCATGTTGCTCATGTTGTGGGACTTGAGTCACAGGGTGCATCACTGCATCAGGGTGGTTCATATTTGACCCCAAATGACACCCGAAATTTCATATCTGACCCCCAAATGACACCCTGTTGTCTTTTTTTGCACACCAATGACAGCCTTCATGTCATGGTTTTGTACACATGTGATACGCTGATGAGTGGGATTACCTACTCCATTTGACACCCCGAAATGGCATTTAGAATATGTGACACCCTAAACATTATTGAACCGCTATTGAATTGAGGGAGGTCACGCTGACACCCATTGCCTGCTTGCCTACCTGACAACCTTGAAGCGGAGCAGCCTAAGTGTCCTGCAGCTGTGGTCGCACCCGCCGCCGTACCCTTTCATCGCGCAGCCGCGGTGGTGCGGACTACGAATCCCAGTTTGCCCAGTGACTCCGCCCACTGCCTGCTTCCCGCGCCGGAGGAGGTGAAAAGAGGACAGCCCCCACCGGGGAGCGGGGGAGCATTATTGAACCGCTATTGAATTGAGGGAGGTCACGCTGACACCCATTGCCTGCTCGCCTACCTGACAACCTTGAAGCGGAGCAGCCTAAGTGTCCTGCAGCTGTGGTCGCACCCGCCGCCGTACCCTTTCATCGCGCGGCCGCGGTGGTGCGGACTACGAATCCCAGTTTGCCCAGTGACTCCGCCCACTGCCTGCTTCCCGCGCCGGAGGAGGTGAAAAGAGGACAGCCCCCACCGGGGAGCGGGGGAGCATTATTGAACCGCTATTGAATTGAGGGAGGTCACGCTGACACCCATTGCCTGCTCGCCTACCTGACAACCTTGAAGCGGAGCAGCCTAAGTGTCCTGCAGCTGTGGTCGCACCCGCCGCCGTACCCTTTCATCGCGCGGCCGCGGTGGTGCGGACTATGAATCCCAGTTTGCCCAGTGACTCCGCCCACTGCCTGCTTCCCGCGCCGGAGGAGGTGAAAAGAGGACAGCCCCCACCGGGGAGCGGGGGAGCATTATTGAACCGCTATTGAATTGAGGGAGGTCACGCTGACACCCATTGCCTGCTCGCCTACCTGACAACCTTGAAGCGGAGCTGCCTAAGTGTCCTGCAGCTGTGGTCACACCCGCCGCCGTACCCTTTCATCGCGCGGCCGTGGTGGTGCGGACTACGAATCCCAGTTTGCCCAGTGACTCCGCCCACTGCCTGCTTCCCGCGCCGGAGGAGGTGAAAAGAGGACAGTCCCCTCCGCCTCGCGGACGCGCGCGGGCGACGCCGGGCTGAGCCCGGGCAGAGGGCGGGCCGTCTGTGGCCGGAGGAGGCCGGGCAGGGCTACCCCCCTAAGTTGTCAATATCCGGACATCGCTAAAGACACCGAAGTAATCAGGGTGACTTTTATTTCCGTGGCCTAACGACACCTTGCTGTATGCTGTGGATTTTGAGGTGTTGTTCTACGCCATTCAGGTCTGTGCCCGCGTATGTTATATACGTGTTCCTGTGGTGTCTAGTTGGCCTTCGTACCCTGCACATAAAGGTCTTAGGAATATAGTATCAGCTAATAAGCATTTAAATCTAAGGTGTTTTTACTATGGTATATAACAATTTTTAATTTGTATCCAATGTCTATATTGGTGGTATCATTTCATAGTAAGTGCTATTTTAAACGGTAGTTATTGTTTTATAAAGTTTATTTTATTACTTTGATTTTTATCTTAGGGCAGCATGTCTAAAATGACTGGGACCCCTCGTTCAACTGTGTCTACACTTGATAATTATTTAGTCAAAGTTGTAGACAAAATCAACAAGGAACGCAGACTATCCCTAGGTCTGACTAGCAACTGTGGCCCTGAGATTACAAGCCAATTAGTTTCCGTTGAGATCCATTCATCTGATGATAGCCAAGCATCGGCTTCTACAGTTTCCCCAGCGAGGGTGGGTGTCTGTGTAACTGAGTCCACTCCGGTTCCCCTGCCCGATACTGATTTGCTTATGGATTCTGATATTAGCAAGTCTCCCAATGTTACTGTAGTTTCAACCCCTGTACTCCCCAAAACACATAGAGTGCTAAGATCAGGTTTACACCTTAACAGATATGTTCCACCCAAAAAGGGGGGCCGCAAAAGCAAAAAGAATACGGTCTCTAATGCTGGCTCCCCTGAGCATACCTGCCTAAATAATGGAGATAACCCTACCCAAATGATATTAGCACCAGATCAGCTCGACATGTTAATCGGTATGATTGATAGCAAGTTAGATAAAATTATCATACCGCTCTTAGATAAACTTGAGGCTGTATCCAGGGAAGTGAACAGACTGGGTGAACTGGTGCAATCTGGACTTAAATCCCATAATAGCTCCCTACCGATTGCTGTGGTGGGGGAGACTGGGGATTTATTGGGCCAACATGTGCTACAACCCAAAGACTTATTAATTACTGGACAAACATGCGTGGGCTCTATTTCTCCCTCTCAGCCAACTAGAAGGATTAATCCTACTAACGACCGGCGGGGGTTCACTGGTAACTTAACACAACGCGCTCTTGGGGATATATCTAGTGCTACTCCAGCAAATGGTACCCCTACTAATATAGTTACTCATGACACGGGGAACATTAATAGGACTTCAAGAAGAGGGAGGTTTAATGATAGTCGCCTCCCCAACCTAATCTGCCACCTGATTGCGCACCTTATGTGGCAGTTTTGCCCAACGTGCCAGCTATTAGAGAGGACGGGCCCAATCGTTTTGTGGAATCACATGATTCCCTCAAAAATAAAACCGTGGCATGGCTCAACCGTGAATGCGGCTTTCCTGTGGCTATGGCGGACCAGATTCTGGTTACCACCAGAACCAATTGGATTGGAATGTCCCCCAAAAACATTCCCGGTGATTGTGTTATTATTAATTTTAGTAACCCCCACCTAGCAACGACAGCTCTGATTCGTGCTACGTCCCGTCCCAGCACTGACCAGGGTATCGTACTCCGTCCCCTTGGCTTTTTCTATAGGCAACATATTGAGCACCTTCCATTGCATCGGGGGGGGAGGGAGAATGCGGGGAGACGAGGGGTCTAGTTTGACAAACACCGAGGTAGCTACTGTTAATCGTTATCAATGCCTGAGTGGGTTAGACCAAAATGATTGACAGGAGATGGGTGCCGTCTTAGGTCCAACAGAAGATCCCATATCAATGGTTAGGACGGGCTCCCCCGTCGTCAGTACGGAACCCTCTGGGAACCAAGACTTGTTGTCAAGTGGCCTTAATATTTGCGTACCAGGGTTGGAGGCGGAAATCCCTGTAGTCTGTCTGCCCCCAGCTGAGGTGGTAGATACATCGGGTAACCCCGTGTTAGATGAGGAGACTTTAAATGTTGTCCCTTCTCAACAGGGTAGAAATGGTATAAATTTGGGGACAGGTACCCACGCCTCATTTGATTGTTACATTGTAAGTTGGAATATTGCTGGGATTCGATCAAAAACAGATAGTCTGGGGTGGTTGGAATTCTTGGATCTTTTTGACATTATTTGTTTACCGGAAACTTGGTGTACTGATTTTAAAGGCTACAGTGGTTTTAACTCATACCAGCTTCCTGCTATTGGCTCCGTATCAGGTAGAGCCAAGGGAGGTCTACTTGTTTTGATCTCAGTTAAAGCCCCTTTATCAGTTATTAAATATGTACAAGTTGGGGCTTACTCCCAGATTTTATGGCTGCATATAAGAGGAGGTAGGAACATTCTTTTAATTAATTTTTACAATAATCGTTTTATTGACTTCAGGGATCAGCCGGTTAAAGATCTTTCTAAAGCACTGGAAGAGTTTTTCAAGGACTCTAATGAAGTCTTTGATATGATCTTTGCAGGGGATTTTAATATTACCACTTGCCCTTTCCCTGAGGCCAACGTTTGCGGATTGGTGGACGCTCACGAGGACGGGATTCTCCATTTCCAACACAATTATTATGGAGATGCCCTAAATAAATTCCTCGCCTCATATAATATGTATATCATGGATAATGAGAAAAACGCCAAGGGGGATACTTGTCCTACCTTTGTAGGCCGGGGAACGAATTCTGTAATAGATTTTATTTGCATTTCCCCGGGCCTTGAGGTTTTGCTTACGGCTCCAAAAGTAATAGATATTCAACTAAGTGACCATAACTGCCTGGTAGTAAAGGCTAAGTTGTGGGAAAAGGATGATGTTAGTATCCCGGGCCGTACTATTAATAGTATAGAGGCTGAGCGCCCCAACGGTACTAGACTCAGATGGAAGGGGGATAAGGCAGATATCACGTCTGATTCTATCATAACTAGTTCCCTGGTACATATTACCGCGATTCTTGAAGATAATTTAGGTACTTCTTGCTCTATTGAACATTTTATTAGTATTAATGCGGCCATTAACCTAAAACTCACAGGTACCTGCAAACATAAAGAGGATCAACCGCGGGGTTGGTTTAACTCAGCTTGCACCTCGGCCCTGAGGGAGCTGAAATCTGCTCTATCAGTTAAACCCAGAGATAAGGGACTGGTCATAGATCTAAGAGCCAGATACAACGAAACCCTTAAAAATAGGAAAATGGAACTTCGGCAAGAGGCCTGGGACAACTTGACCAAGGCAGCTGAATTGAATAATGGTTCCTTGTTCTGGAAAACTGTCAACTCCCCATTTCTTAAAGATGACAAAATTCCAGAACTAACTTCCTATGTCATGCAGGCAGAATGGATCACGCATTTTTCTAAAATTTTCCAGTCAGATGGTGGACCACAAGTTTCAGGGAAACAATGGCCGCACATCCCATTAAATTTTTTGGTTCAAGAGGTTTTAGACAGTATACGGGACAGTAAAGGGGGGAAAGCACAAGGCCCAGATGGGGTCCCAATTGATGTGTATAAATTGGTCCCAGAAATTTGGGGGCATCTGCTTACTAATATTTTTTAATGCAGCTGTCAGAAATGAGATGCCCCCGACATGGGAAGAATCCATTTTAATTACAATATTCAAGAAAGGCAATCGTGGGGAAGCCAAGAATTATCGACCAATCTCCCTGTTGGACTCTTCTGTTAAAGTTATGAGTCGAGTGCTCTTGGTGAGATTGGAGGAATGGGCTGAAGAAAATGGCATCTTAGCCGAGAGCCAGTTTGGCTTTAGGAAGGGTCGTGGAACGATAGAGCAATGTTTAAATTTAGAACTGCTCGTTGGTAAATATACTCTGGCAAAGACTGGCACTATTTACCTCTGCTTTGCGGATCTAAGTAGTGCCTTTGATCTGGTGGACCACGGCATTCTCTGGGAAAAGTTGTTAGAAATGGGGGCCCCAGAGGGCATCGTCTTCTTTTTAGCCCGCCTATACACTAAATTAAGAGCTTGTGTCCGTTTTGGGTCACAAGGCGAATGTACACCCGTGTTTAAGATTGGGCGTGGAATACGTCAGGGTTGTGTGCTAGCCCCATTGCTTTTTATTCTTTTCATCAATGAGATTGAATCCTTTCTTAAATCTTTGGCAGTGGATGCTCCCAAAATCAATAATGAATATGTTCCCGTGTTACTTTACGCGGATGATGCGGTTTTAATCTCACGTACACCATACGGTCTTCAACAGCTGCTGGATGGTTTTATGCAATTCATTAAAAGCAGAAAGCTAGTTTTAAATAAATCCAAAACCTATGTTATGGAAAGTGGCCAAAGGATTGGAAAGAAACAACCCTCCTTTTTTATAGAGGGTCAAAAGGTTCAGGTTGTTGATAACTTTTCATATTTGGGGGTTACTTTTTCAAATAAAAACACCTGGGCAAATGAACTCAAGAATGTACGGTCTAAAATGGCCAGGAGTGCCTTTGGTATTTTTACTATGGCTACCAAATTGGGAGACAGGCGGATAAGCGACATGCTGAAAATTTATCAGTCACGGTGTGTCTCAATTGCTCTGTACGGAGCTGGTATATGGGGCTACGCCCCGGCAGGTTCTCTTCAGGTTAAGGAGAACGTATTTTTGAAAAAACTTCTGTGCCTGCCAAGCTCTGTCTCCAATACCTTAGTGCATAATGAATTGGGTATTTACCATCTCTCCGATTTGATTCTCCTTAGACCCTTGCTCCTATGGCGCTCCATTTGGATTAAAGAAGAGACTTCTTTGTGTAGAGCTATCATTTCTGACTGTCTTACTATGGACCACTTTACAAGGATCCCATGGTTGAAGTACGTTATTGATAACTTTCGGGTGGTCTTTAACATCGACATCCTAGTGGATCATCACGGGGCAGATATGTTGTCTAAATCTGATTTTAAGCAGTGTTTTTTTTACAACAGGCTGCCATTGAGAGACATCAGAATAGCTCCAATCTTTCATCTTATACCTTTTATCATGACTTAAATGAAGTTGGGGGCTTTCAATCTTATCTGTCTCAAGTAACTTGGAAGGCACATCGGTTTGTGTTGACTAGATTTAGAATGGGAGTTGTCCACAACCTTGTTGCCTTCCCCTCTCTGAATTTACATCCTGTTGGTCCATGTCCATGTGATAACTCTACTTCTCAAAGCACTGTGCACTTTCTTCTGCTTTGTCAATTGTATAAACATCTCCGGATAGCTTATCTGAAACCCCTGTTTTTAAAATTTGAAGTCAGAACAATACGTGACTGTATGTGTTTACTTTTTAATTTACATCATCCGGTAGTATGTTTTTATACGGCTACTTTTCTTCTTAAATCCATTAATGCTAGGAAAAGTATGCTTTTTAAAATGTTTTATCTTGATGAATTTTTCTGCCTCTGTATTTATAACAAATTTTGTTGTATTGTGTGCTTTTATGAACTTGCTTAATGTTCGAATAAAGCCTTATGAAAGGAAATGAAATGACACCCTAAACAGCCTCTCTGCACAGAGGCGACATCCCACCATCTATTTGCTATTTGTGAGATTGTTAGCACTTAATGTTGCACTTACACTTGTCAGAGTGATGTGCTAATGCAGAGGACTGACATGCACACAGGGAATGTGTGCTGCAATGAATTTACTAGCACATGCTGTTCATGTGGTCATTTTGTACTGTTCACTGATTGCTAAGGAGAGTCACAATGTGACGTGCTCATGCAAAGAAATTGTTAATGATTATGTTCCTTTGGGCTATTCCTGCTGCAGCTGCAGTGGGGTGTGGTCCACGCCTCATCCTCCTCATCAACGTCCGGTGCATCTGGCACTTTGATCCATGGAGCATTGGTGCGTACACATATGTTGTGCAATACACAACATGCAATAACGATCATCTTGCACACTATTTCTGGGCTGTACAGGAGTCTTCCACCTGTGATGTCCAGGCACCTGAAACATGACTTTAACACGCCAAATGTGTGCTCAACAATGGCCCTGGTGCGTTTATGAGCCACATTGTACTGTCTCTGGGCCATGGTGTTCGGGGCTCAGAGGGGTGTCATCATCCATGAGCAGAGTGCATATCCTTGAGCACCTGTGAGAGGTAAGTGAGATTAGTGTAAATTGGTGGTTCTGCCTGCTGTGTAGGCAGACTCACAAGTTGTGTGGCGTGTGATTTGTGTGACTTTGGGATTCATGTTTGCCATGTATTGCTCCTGGCAAATGTGCGGGATCAAGGTGTATTATGTAGCCTCACAGCTGCTCCTCCCTCCCCCGAGCCTATTTACTTGTGTACACTGTGCGGTTGCATCACTTGCACTCCTACGGCACACCATTGTCATGCCTGTCTGCGGATGTCGCAAGCCTGACAACAACACTGTAATGTGGACCGTTGAAGGTGGGCAGCCACGTGTGTAGGCCTATGGTCAGGATATGGCGGACACAGAGACACACGCAGTAGTTACTTTGGTGGCCGTCCCGAAAATGAACCACACCCAGAGTCCTGGGCTATTTATTCACACTCCTATGCTGGACTGGCGTACGCCGACCCAGCCCACTATGTTTACACTTACAGGGGGGGGTGACATAGCTACATGTCCAAGGTCTTCCCCTCTGCCTGTGGTAACAAGGTTGCGTCCACTGTCCACAACACTATAAACACCAGCGGTATATGTCCACATGGACATGTCTGTGCTCTGCATACTCAAGACTGTCCAGCACATCGCCGCCACACTTGGCATTGTGTACATTCTTTTTCATGGGTCACTTGCCTCCTTCGCACATTCGTGGTTCCCATCTCTCCCTACATTCTGCAATTGTGTGTCAGAGGGGCTATGCCTTTGTGGATGATTTGTCTACATGTCTGGCCCCTGCTATCACAGTTACTTGTGTTGTCGTGTCTGATAGGTGGGCATGTTATATGTGATTTTGTTACGTGTGGATTCCCACAGTTGTGAGTTGTATGATTGTGGAGTTGAGGTGTGTTGTGTGTTCCGTTGGTACTTACCAATGAGCAGTCCATTTCCATAGGTGCCATCCTGGAAGCGCTGGTTGATGATGGACCGACGGAAGATGTAGGAATCATGCACCCTGCCTGGGAAGTTGGAGACGATATTGGTGAATAGTCCCCGGTGCTCCACTTTTGACCTGCACATTGAAGGAATGCATGTGTTTTCTGTTGCGGTAATTGTGTGCAGTGTCGGCAGGGGGCACAAGTAGGACATGTGTGCAGTCAATTGCCCCCAACAAGTGCGGGAAGCCAGCTATGGCGTAGAAGCCTTGCTTTGTCTCCAGCTGTTCCTGCGCAGTGTGGGGGAAGAGAAGGTGCTGGGGTATCAAGCTGATGATGGCATCCAAGACAGGTGTGAGGAACTTTGACAGGGCTGGATATGAGACTCCTCCGACTCTGGCAGTTGTTGGTTAGAAGGTACAAGAGACCAACAAGTGCAGCACAGCCAGCAGCTTTGTCTGCTGAGGCATGTTGGTTGTCTGCTGTGTTGGTACTGTCAGCCTGTGGGAAATGTGAGTCAGGATGTGGAGGATGGTTGTCCTTTTGAGCCTGTAGTGGGCAATGACATCCTCTGGCATTAAGTCTCTGAGGCTGGTGCATTTTCGGAAAGTCCGCTGTCTTGTTCTGCGCTGCCTAGGTGGTAGTCCGGGGGAAGGGTGGTCCTGGGGGTGGTGGCGGTGGGTGTTGCGGCCCTCTTGGGTTTCTGAGCTGCATGATTAGTAGATTCATGGCATCTGTTGGTCTTCAGATGTGGCTCTGGGCTGGGCTCCCTTTCTACTGCAGGTTTTCGTCCTACTTAAGACCAGAAAAAAGCAGGTCTTAAGTTCCTGCTGCTAACGTGCCTTATTGGCCCGATCTGGCTGGTCGTTGAGAATATCGCAAAGTGGTGTTATCATGAGTTTTTGAACGGGAACGCCTACTCTGCATATGATTAGCGTTAGTTGTCGCTGTCAGTCTTCGCGATGTTTTTAGCAGCAGCTATCGCAGTTAAGCTGACGATGTCGGCTGTTAGCGCAGGCTTGTGAATAGGGCGATAAATCTATTGCCACTTTCGTAGCGGAAAAGTGCAACTAAATTGTCAATGAGTCCTTGAGAATATGCCCCATATTTTACCAAAACAAGCACACCATAAGAGCTGCTACCCAAAGAGACTGTTCTTAGGGTCATCTTACAACTGAAGGTTCAAACTAACAGAACTCTCTTTGAAATGCAACTCTCAGTCACTGAATTATTTGTTTGAACAGCACCTCCATCGTGTTCCTACTGACTGGAATTATAGGCTTGTGTAGCAATGGAAGGTTTCAAATGCAAATTCATTATTACATATGAACCTGATGGACTTTCTTTTGTTCAAAGGGGGCCAAGAATGAAGAATAAGCTTCAATCACATAACTTGAACGTAAGATTCACTTGCAAGGGATGACATCAAAGAGTATTTGTATTACAGTAATGGTAACTTTAAAACTTTCTTGTGAATGAGGTTCCGTATACTTGATTTACTATGTTAACAGAAGAAGGGAACTTGTTCAGATAAAATATTCACAATATATGAAATATGAAAAGAATTTGGTTTCCATACATTCTGGTCCAGACACAAAAGCGAAACATTAAAATACTGAGAGACAGAATGCGAGCATATAGCACACTTTTGACATCGGAGAAGAGATAAAGAAACTCAAATCTTATATCTGTTACCAAGAATCAAACTTTTCAGCCTAAAAAATACAAATTGATTTTGATTGACTCAATTTATTATCTGAATAAACAGGCTGTCTTTTGAGTACTACAAATATTACAAAGTTGTGAGGGTGGCCAGAAGTGACTCCAGTATCGACATGTTTAATACCCCTAATTCTCTTATTCTTCTGGTCAAATAATAGAAGGTTTTGTTGTTAAGGTAACTGCAAGGCCCATCATAGAGATTTGCAGTGTGAGAGCCCAGTCTGCGAATTGATACATGTGACACATATAGGAACACAATAGCGCAATTCGTGTTTTCATATGAAATCATGAACTGTTAGAAATAGATGTTAATCTTTATAACTGGAAAGAACTGGAAGAATTCTCTCTTCCAGTGCCATGTTATTGTTGTCACCAAGGCATGATTTAGAAAGATTCCAAGGAAACAGTAACGTAAAGTCAGGTGCTCCCCCTATTTATTATTAAATGCAGCTCGCCCACTCTTAGGTGTACTTGGGTGCAGCACTCATGAGGTGGAAAGAAGATGTGTGGAAACTCAGACATGGGCGGTTAACAGAGCATCCAAAAGACACAAGCAGCTTAAAAACAGTCTTCAGAGAGCTCTAAAGGCCCCATTTAGTGACATAGTATCCTACCACTGGCGCAGCTTGCATTTGTGAGAGTAGGCATGTCTGGCTATGCTCCGGCTCTGGCTCATCCGTTGTGCCATGGACCTCTTTTCACAGATGACTATGCAGAGCAGTATAAGATTTCCTAAACCTGCATGCCTACCTTGGAGCTCTTTCCTTTCCTCAATGACAGACCACCTGATGTTCAGGCGAGGGCTGGCCTTAACTATCATTGAAGCTGTATATACGGCTATGAGCATTTAAAAAAGAACACGTGTTAATACAACACATATGACAACACACAAAGCGTATAAAATATGACATATTTCACAGAACACATAAGACAACACACCACACATAGGATAAGAGTCCCAAGATATAAGCGTCACGCCTATCACCAGAAGCAAGTATGGCCAAATGTCAAACACACTGTTTTATCTATGTTATCTGGACCGATGCAGTAAAAACTTCGCCCTGCTCAGGAGCAATTTATTTATTCCACCCCAGAGCATTTGATGCAAGCCTGCTTCTTAGTTACAGACTGACGAAGTTTCCTCCGATTTTTCAAAGTCAACCTGAGGTGTTAGGAATACATGCATAATGACACACTATGTTTTGAGCGTAGTTTGAATGACAGTACATTGTCAAAAATATTTTTTCGGGAAATACTTTTCACCCGAAAATCAGACTGCTTCTCAGAACTTTCGAGCATGAATTTATTATTAACATAGAGATCATTGTCAATGACAAGCTGGCTGTACCTGAACGGTTCATCTTGAACACTCTTAATATCTTGCTCCAGGCATTGGCTGATTAGGTTTAATTAAAATTGCATTAAGACGCACAATTATGCTCTTAAGAACATCATGAATACGGGATCAAATCACTGTAAGTACTTATCACAGTAAGTGCTGCATCTAATATTAGGGCTCATGAAGTGTTGACAGATGTTATTTTTTCTTTTGTAGTTATTCTTACTGACACAAAATATCACTGTAGCGCGATGAAAGGCGAACCTCCAAGACGGAAGTGGAAGGAAACTAATGTATTGCGGTGCAAAATCCCACAACTGAAGAGCAGGGCCACCGACCACCAGAAGTCAACCAAACAACTAATGTGAGCAGAATATTGTTACAAGACTCTAGGATAGTGGGCAAGGGCCGCGCCCCCAATGTGTGGGAAACAAGTCAATAAAAGTAATAGAAAGTACAGAGTGTACGCAGAAATACCAGTTTGGCATATTAAGCCATTTTCCCCTTTAGCAAAAAAAAAAACAGAAACCAAACCAAAACCATTCAATATGATTGAAAATACTTAAGTCTTGAAGGCACTCTGGAAGTCCAAATACTCCATGTTCTCACAACACTAGGGGTGGCAGATATCGGAGACTGTGCTTCGACGACATACACAGCAGCATTTTCAAGAACTAAAGAATGAGGGGGCATATTATCAAGGACGGCGTTAAAAATTATCGCCGGTTTAGCAGCAGAAAACTGCAGCTAAAGCCGCTATAATGGGCTTGATAATATGCCCTTGAGAATTCCAATAGAAGTTCATGTTCTGGTGTCAACATGGGCTTCTATTGGAGTTTTCAAGGGCATATTATCAGCCCATTATCGCCGCTTTAGCAGCAGTTTTCTGCCGCTAAACCAGCGATAATTTTAACGCTGTCCTTGACAATATGCCCCATGGTACTGCTACATTCCTAGCCAGTAGCTCCTTTGCAGAACCATCAGCAGAGTTAGGGAGATATGCAGTCACAACTAGAACCACATCCTTAAGATGCCTAGCCCAAATCCAAGCCATCACCATGAGCAACATATGATCTCTGCCTGGTCTTGAGTCCAACGTACCACGCTCCTCCTGTTCCTCCAAACTCTACCTTGTAAGAATACCTTAGCATTGGTTGCCTTGAGCACCGTAACCAGGGCAGTGAATGTAGATTCAGCTGTGTGCGCTCTGAGGCTTTTTTTATCAAAACCCAATCAACCCCATGCAAATCCACCATTTTTGCACCAGTCCTAGTATCAAAGCAGCTCTTAGACACTGTTCTTTAGTCACTCTTTAACAGTCTTTTCATCCATCCATCTGGCACTGCTGGTCCCTGATACATACTGTAACCATTTGGGATTCTGCCTAGGCCTCGGTTCTCTGCCTCTTAATAGCATAAAGGGAACACATCTGTAGTGCTACGTGGTTAGTGATGTAACACAACAACTTTTGCTTTAAATAGATTTCAACATCCAGGACAGCTGTCAGTACTGTTGCAAAACAGTGTACCCTTTACACAGCCAAGTTAAGGAAGGACTAAACAATAGAATCAGAATTAAATTTAGTACCAGTATCAGTGACAATGTTTCTTGGCAAATCCTCGGTGGCAGAAATAAAACCCACAAACGTAATAGCGTCTGTGTTGGCTGATTCCACAGATTTAAAATACATACATTTAGAGAAGTAATCTATAAACACTATCATTTATCTAGTATGTAACGGAAGAAGCTTAAAAAGTCCAGAAAGCTCTACTGCCAACATATCCCATGGTCCACCTTGACACAGTTCAGGCTACAATGGCTTCTGAGTGGTGTTCCAATGCCTATCAGACAACAAGCATGTCAATCATTTGCTACCCAACCTTTCCCATCCATAGATAGCCACCAGTCGTATTCTTTTAGTCTTCTGGTGGTTGCAATTATACCCAAAGGGACTTCATGTGCTAAACTGAGCAGCTCGTGTCAGAATCTGACAGATAGATGATACAATCATGCCTCCTGGCCATACCATATGCCAATGTTAGTTCTGAATTCCCCTTAGCATACCCTCATAGTACTGCAGTTCTCTGTCTCTGGTCCAGCCATTAACTATTATTGTGTTTAACTTGTTACAACATAGGATCCTCTTTACATGCAGCACTCCATTCATCCTCTATAAACACACAATTGCACTCCTCCACAGCATCCAGAGCGGTTACAACACATTCATGTCCCTCCAGTGCTTCTCCTTTTGACTCAGTGTCTGACAAAGCCATGGGGAACATACAGTCTGCCATAATAATGCTCCACCTGGCATATATCAAAATTGTATTCCTCTAATCGTTGAAGAAGCCTTACTTCATCTGCTCCCATTAACCATAAAGAACAGAAGCCACCAGCCTGTATACACTCCAAGTTGTAAACTCTAATTGTAAGTCTTACATTTTTAGACTGCTCAAAAACAAGCCAGTGCCCTGCCTTTGAATGTACTACAGTGAATTTAAGTCACTGTCAATGCTCTAGAAGTAAATTTGACTGTTCGTTCGTTGCAACGCATCCACTCAACAAGAACCGCGCCCAACCCTCACAAACTGGCATCAACTGTTGTTAGACCTGTCAGCCCTTTGGGTGGTCCCTCCTCATCATTATTTATTTTGTCCCACTTTTGCCTCAAACCCTGTTTGAATTTTTCCTTTTTGGGAACCATCAGACTTTTTAGTGTTGCTGCAGATTCAGGGAGCCATTTTAGCTACCCCTGAAACTTCTGTCTGAGGGCCTGGAGCACAAAATGGTGGCCACCTGTGACATCACCAGCATCCACTGGAACCTGCTAGCACCTTCCAGAACATTCCAGAACCCTGTGACAGTTGGAGGCGGTTTAGAATGTTGGGAAGCTAAGACAGAGAGTTGGCAGTTGGAGCTGGCAGTTGGCACCTGACTGGTGAAGAGAGAGCAGCAAAAACTTGAAGGAGGAAGGAGTGAAGCAGCAGGGGTGGAAACTTGTGCCTGGAGTGGGGTCCATAAACCCACCCTTGATACTAGTCCCTACTGACTGAGCCCAGCCTGGAGCCCTGTGTGGGAAGAAGCAAGAAAAACCATCCTAAGGACCTGGACAGCAGGAACAGGCCTTAGAAACAGAGAACAGCAAGATCCTGACCTGGAAACTGGTTTCCCTGGAGTCCGAAGTCGAGTAGCCTGAGACCGGGAGCCCGAGGTGGAGAAGCGGCGCCGACTGGAAAGCGGACGTCGTACCCGGAGCCGCCAGAGGTCGAGAGAGGGCGCCGTCAGAGGTCGTGAGGAGTACCAGAGGTCGAGGAGGAAGTCACCCGAGGTCGAGTGAGCGGCGTCATCGGAGGAGTGAAGTCCGCCCTCCGGAGTCGTCGGAGACCGAGGTGAGGTGTGCCGGAGGTCGGGAGTGAGGATCGCACTCCGGAGTCGCCGGAACCTGTGAGAATCGTGCCGGAGGTCGGGAGTGGAGGTCGCACTCCGGAGTCGCCGGAAACCTAAGGAGAGGAGCACCGGAGGTCGGGAGTGAGGATCGCACTCCGGAGCCGCCGGAAGTCGACATCGAGTCAAGGCCGGCCGACGTCATCGAAGTTGAGGTCGCCATCGGACCGGAGCCGCCCGAAGTCGACATCGAGTAAAGACTGCCCGACGCCATCGAATCGGAGGTCGAGATCGAGCCGAGACCGCCGACATCGAACCGGAACCGCCTACCGGCGTCGTCAGGAACTGACATTGTGCCGAGGCCGCCGACATCGAACCGGAACCGCCTCACGGCGTCGACACGACTCCAGCGGCGTCGGAGCATCAGAAAAAGGGCAGTAAGTGGAGTAGAGGGCGCCTAAGGCCCTGTGGAGACCTGAGAGACTGCTCTAAGGGGCTAGGGAGGTGCTGGAACCAACCTGACTGTGCCAGGGGGTGAGCTGAGACTAATTTAGAGGGGTTGTGTGGAGGGAGAGAGCCAGGTCTCTGGTATTCCCCCCTTGATCTACCTCAGTTTAGGCCTCAGCCTTGTCGAAGCCAGGGAGTAGACACCCTCAAGCCTTCCACATCCCCACAAGCTGTGCCTGGGCCAAATCAGCCCTTAGGAATTCAAATGTGATCTGATTCTATGAGTGTCACTGTCAGCTTTTAAGTATTTATTAGGGGCACTGTATTTATTGTATTTAACCTATGTATTGCTTCACTGTATTTATTGGTCCACAGTATTTATTGATGCACAATATTTATTGGTTTACAGTATTTATTGCCTCAGAATATTTAATTGCCTGTATGTATTGCACTTATATTTATGCCTTCATTATTTATGATCACCCCTATTTATTGAATCATTAAGCCAGTATTTATTTGACCTGCACTATTTAAAAAGTTTGTATATTGTGATTGTTATTTATTTATCCAATCAGCAACTAAGAGAAAAAGAAGATAAAGAAAGATATTTTCATAATTTTTACGGTGTAGAGTCGTTTTTGGAACGGATGCACGCATGGTTATTGTTTGGGTATGTCGTATGCTTAGCACGGAGCCTGATTCCTGACCACTCGAGCCAAGCTACCACAGTGTGTCTGGGAGAACACCACCACCCTTCCAGTGTGGGAGTGGTTTTCCAACATAATTGGTGTTCAGTGGTGGGATAGAGCTGTGCCTACGTATACTCAACAATAACTGTGGGTAGTCCATAGGCCTACACCGGGAGTTTTCTCAAAGCGGCCTTCCTAATTGTGGGTTTTTGTTTTTTCCAAATTTACTCTGGTGGTGGGAGGAGGTATTATTAAAGGTACCCCCCTGCATAGTTGCTGCACAAAACCTGTCCTCTAACCTGAGTGGGCGAGATGGAGTTTGTACTAGAAAATCTAGAAACGTACACTGTGGCCCAACTCAAGGAGTTTTGCCAGCGGGAGGGGGTGTACTGTCCCCCAGGAGCAAAGAAGGGTGCACTCCAAACCAGCTTAAGGGCTTGGGGGGAGGCACGACGGGAAAGCAAGGCTGAGGAGGAAGACAGGGATGGAGAGCCTGACCCCGAGGGGGCTGAGATGTACCAACCTGAGGTGGGGAACCTGTCAGCGGGGCCCAGAACCATTTCCAGGAAGGGCAGCAGTGCCTCTAGCGGTGGCTTGTCCGAAGTGGAGTTAACAGACCGGAGGGAGAAAAGACAGCTCACATGGGACTTAGCAAGGCTGGAGAAGGAGAAGGAGGAGCAGAGGATGGCCCATGAATTACGACTGAAAGAAATAGATCTTCAGATCCTGAGAATCGGGGCACAACCTGTTCCTAATGGTGGCAGCCAAACCCAAGAAAGAGAGTTCACCAGGGAACCCAAACCCTACCTGCCAAAGCACATAGTAGCTAGCTATGGGGCGGGTGACGATATCGCCAAGTGGCTAGCGGCCTATGAGGTCTCATTGAGGGCCCATGGGGTTCCAGAGAAGTACTGGGGAGGGGGATTGTACAAGTACATGCCTCCAGCTGGTAGGGATGCTTTATTGGCCCTCGAAGAGGATGAGCAGACCCACTACCCCACCATGAAACTGGCGCTCATAAGGAAGTTTGGACTAACACCCGAAAAGTACAGACAGAAGTTCAGGGGTAGTCACAAACTGGGCACACAGAATTGGGTGGACTTCCTGGACTATGCAAAGAAGGCACTGGAGGGTTGGATTCAGGGCAGTGAAGTGAGGAACTACGAGGGGTTGTTTGACCTAGTACTGAAGGAACACCTGCTCGAGAAATGTTTCCCTGAACTGCGGCAACACCTGGTGGATAGCAAGCTGACCAGTCCCCGGAAGCTTGCTGAGGAGGCGGACATTTGGGCTAGTACCCGGGTGTCCACAAGGGGGACTGGAGGGGATACTCAAAAGGCCGGACAGGGCGCCCCCCAGAAGAAAGAGGGAGGGGAAAAGAAGAAGGAGTTCTCCAAAGGCCCCCAAAATAACTTCCAAGGGAAGGGAACAGGATTCACCCCTAGGGCTAACCCACCCAGAAACCCTAATCCTGGCCAGAGTCAGCAGCCAAGGGTTGTCCATTGCTACGAGTGCGGTGGCGTTGGACACTATAAAGGAGATCCGAAGTGTCTGAAACGACCACCCCCTCCCATTGGAGGAAAGACCCCCGGAGTAGCTAGTGTAGTGCTCGGGGAGGAGATGCCCTTAACTAAGGGAAGGGAGTGGGCGGGTGTCACTTTAGTGTCCCTGGGAGAACGGGAGATGGTGCCTAAGATCCAGGTGCCCGCAAATACCGCAAAGTATGGGCAGTGGGTCACCATCAACGGCCAAAGAGGGGAGGCTCTGAGAGACACAGGAGCCAGTATGACTATGGTGCGTAGCCAACTGGTGTCTCCAGAGCAGGTAATTCCCGATGTACTCCACCCAGCCGCGATGGCTGACGGCAGAACAGGCCACTATCCAGTGGCCGAGGTTCCCTTTGAATGGGGGGGTTGCAGGTTCACTTCGAGTTGCCGTAAGCCCTGCCGTGCCAGTCGATTGTCTGCTGGGGAATGACATGGAGCACAACGCTTGGAAGGAGGTGGAATACCGGACTCACACCGAGATGCTGGGTACACCTGACTGGGCCTGTGTTAGCACGAGGTCCACGACTACCCGAAGAGGGAGTTCATTTCGGCTGGAGCCTGGAACAAAGGCCCAGCCAGCTGCCAGTCAAGGGAAGAACCGAGGACAGGAGGAGCCTGCCTCAGCGTCCCCACCCCGTAGGACGGATAGGCCACCGGAGGTGGTGGACCAGGAGTCTGCGGTGGGGGACGTTACCAAACTGGAGGACCTACCCATCCCGGCCGAGTGGCACGTGGAGGGAGGCCCGTCCAGGGAGGAATTCTGCCAGGGCCAGAGGGAGTGCCCTACCCTTGAGGGGCTGAGGCGACAGGCCGAAGCCCAGGCAGCAGGGAAGGTTGAAGGGAACTACAGTGTTTACTGGGAGGATGGCCTCCTCTACAGTGAACCCAAGGCACCCCTACACGGATCGTCACGAGCCTTGGTAGTCCCTCAACGTTATCGAGCCTTCCTTCTGGAGTTGGCTCACGAGATACCATTGGCAGGACACCTGGGGCAAGACAAGACCTTCGCCCGTCTTGTCCCACACTTTTATTGGCCTCAGATGAAAGTGTCGTCCGATACCTACTGCCGGACATGTGTGTCTTGCCAAGCCAGTGGGAAAACAGGGGTGAAGCTGAAAGCTCCCCTGGAACCACTTCCTGTCGTTAGCACCCCCTTTGAAAGGGTGGGCATCGACATTGTGGGTCCGTTAGATCCGCCAACGACAGCTGGTCACAGGTTTATCCTGGTCCTGGTGGATCATGCCACACGGTACCCAGAGGCAATACCTCTGAGGACCATAACAGCACCTGTTGTGGCTAGGGCCCTGATGGGAATCTTTACCCGAGTGGGTTTTCCCAAGGAAGTTGTGTCCGACAGGGGGACCAACTTCATGTCAGCGTACATGCGGGCCATGTGGAAGGAGTGTGGAGTGACATACCGGTTCACCACTCCTTACCACCCCCAGACAAATGGTCTGGTGGAGAGGTTTAACAAAACCTTGAAGGGCATGATCAGAAGTCTGCCTGAAAGCCTGCGGAGGAAATGGGACGTCCTCCTACCCTGTTTACTCTTTTCCTACAGGGAAGTGCCACAGAAGGGAGTGGGCTTCAGCCCCTTCGAGCTTCTGTATGGGCACCCTGTACGTGGACCTCTCAACCTGGTGAGAGACAGATGGGAAAGAACTCCCAGAAAGCTTCCCCAGGACGTGGTGAGCTACATGCTGGCCTTCCGGAGCCAAATGGCTAAGTTGTGGAAGCAAGCTTCTGACAACTTGGAAGCCAGCCAAGCAGTGATGAAGGCGTGGTATGACCACAACGCTCACCCAGTGGAGTTGGAGCCTGGCCAGAAGGTGTGGG
This sequence comes from Triturus cristatus, assembly GCF_964204655.1. NCBI lineage: Eukaryota > Metazoa > Chordata > Amphibia > Caudata > Salamandridae > Triturus > Triturus cristatus. The sequence continues at coordinate 475,823,612 of NC_140587.1, read as the reverse complement.
TGATCGAACCAGGAGAGCTTAGTGCCCTCCAGGATCGCTGGTCAGGACCCTTTGAGGTGTTGGAGAAGAAGGGTAAGGCTACCTACTTGGTGGACCTGAAGACCCCTCGTCAGCCCCTACGGGTGCTGCACGCCAACCGCCTCAAACCCCACCACGAGAGGCCCGAAGTCATCTTGATGATGGTGACTGACGGAGCAGAGGACGCGGAAAGCGAGCCTCTCCCCGATTTGTTTGCGTCTCAAGAGAAGGATGGGTCGGTGGAGGGAGTGATTCTCTCCCCATCTCTAACTCCTGAACAGCAGGAGGACTGCCGCCAGGTCCTGGGGCAGTACTCTTCGTTGTTCTCCCTTGTCCCGGGTAGGACTCACCTGTGCGTCCATGACGTGGACACAGGAGACAGCCCACCTGTGAAGTCCAAGATCTACCGGATGTCAGACAAGGTGAAGGCCAGCATTCATAGTGAAGTCACTAAGATGCTGGAGCTAGGAGTGATCGAACCTTCTAGCAGCCCCTGGTCCAGTCCGGTGGTACTAGTACCAAAAGCTGCACCACCGGGTGCCCAACCAGAACTGAGGTTCTGTGTGGACTATCGGGGACTGAATTCAGTGACCAAAACTGATGCTCATCCGATCCCTAGGGCGGATGAATTGATTGACCGGCTGGGAGCTGCCCAATATCTAAGTACCTTTGACCTTACTTCAGGGTACTGGCAGATCTCTTTGACTGATGGAGCAAGGGAAAGGTCAGCCTTCTCCACGCCCAATGGCCACTACCAGTTCTGTGTGATGCCCTTTGGGCTCAAGAACGCACCTGCCACGTTTCAGCGCCTGGTAAACCAGATCCTCACCGGAATGGAGAGTTTCTCTGCTGCTTATCTGGATGACATAGCCGTCTTCAGTAACAGCTGGGAGGATCACTTGCGTCACCTGCAGGCTGTTCTCCAGGCCCTGAGACAAGCTGGATTGACGATCAAGGCCAGCAAGTGCCAGATCGGGCAGGGGTCGGTAGTGTACCTTGGACACTTGGTGGGTAGGGGAGCGGTGCAACCCCTCCAGGCGAAGATCGAGGCCATCATGGCCTGGGAACCCCCCAAGACACAGACTGAGGTCCGAGCTTTTTTGGGCCTCACGGGATACTACCGCCGCTTCGTGAAGGGATACGGTACCATCGTAGCCCCCCTCACGGAGCTCACGTCCAAGAAACAACCTCGACGGGTAGTCTGGACGGAGGCTTGTCAGCAAGCCTTTGAGAGATTGAAGAAAGCCATGTGCGAGGCCCCGGTCTTAAGGGCCCCAGACTTTTCCAAGGAGTTCATTGTCCAGACAGATGCATCAGAACATGGCATTGGGGCAGTGTTATCGCAACTCAACGAAGAGGGTCTGGATCAACCCGTGGTCTTCCTATCCCGGAGACTACTTCCCAGGGAACAGAAGTGGAGTGCAATAGAGCGTGAAGCCTTTGCAGTGGTATGGGCTCTGAAGAAGTTGCGGCCATACCTGTTTGGCTTGCACTTCCTGGTTCAGACCGACCACAGACCCCTTCGTTGGCTGATGCAAATGAAGGGGGAGAATCCCAAGTTGTTGAGGTGGTCTATTTCCCTACAGGGAATGGACTTTCAGGTGGAACATCGGCCTGGAGTGGACCACGCCAATGCAGACGGTCTCTCAAGGTATTTCCGCCTTAGTGATGAGAACTCCCAAGGGGTTGGGTAGCTCTCCCCACTTTCAGCTGGGGGGGACGCGTGTTAGACCTGTCAGCCCTTTGGGTGGTCCCTCCTCATCATTATTTATTTTGTCCCACTTTTGCCTCAAACCCTGTTTGAATTTTTCCTTTTTGGGAACCATCAGACTTTTTAGTGTTGCTGCAGATTCAGGGAGCCATTTTAGCTACCCCTGAAACTTCTGTCTGAGGGCCTGGAGCACAAAATGGTGGCCACCTGTGACATCACCAGCATCCACTGGAACCTGCTAGCACCTTCCAGAACATTCCAGAACCCTGTGACAGTTGGAGGCGGTTTAGAATGTTGGGAAGCTAAGACAGAGAGTTGGCAGTTGGAGCTGGCAGTTGGCACCTGACTGGTGAAGAGAGAGCAGCAAAAACTTGAAGGAGGAAGGAGTGAAGCAGCAGGGGTGGAAACTTGTGCCTGGAGTGGGGTCCATAAACCCACCCTTGATACTAGTCCCTACTGACTGAGCCCAGCCTGGAGCCCTGTGTGGGAAGAAGCAAGAAAAACCATCCTAAGGACCTGGACAGCAGGAACAGGCCTTAGAAACAGAGAACAGCAAGATCCTGACCTGGAAACTGGTTTCCCTGGAGTCCGACGTCAAGTAGCCTGAGACCGGGAGCCCGGGGTGGAGAAGCGGCGCTGACTGGAAAGCGGACGTCGTACCCGGAGCCGCCAGAGGTCGAGAGAGGGCGCCGTCAGAGGTCGTGAGGAGTACCAGAGGTCGAGGAGGAAGTCACCCGAGGTCGAGTGAGCGGCGTCATCGGAGGAGTGAAGTCCGCCCTCCGGAGTCGTCGGAGACCGAGGTGAGGTGTGCCGGAGGTCGGGAGTGAGGATCGCACTCCGGAGTCGCCGGAACCTGTGAGAATCGTGCCGGAGGTCGGGAGTGGAGGTCGCACTCCGGAGTCGCCGGAAACCTAAGGAGAGGAGCACCGGAGGTCGGGAGTGAGGATCGCACTCCGGAGCCGCCGGAAGTCGACATCGAGTCAAGGCCGGCCGACGTCATCGAAGTTGAGGTCAGCATCGGACCGGAGCCGCCCGAAGTCGACATCGAGTAAAGACTGCCCGACGCCATCGAATAGGTGGTCGAGATCGAGCCGAGGCCGCCGACATCGAACCGGAACCGCCTACCGGCGTCGTCAGGAACTGACATTGTGCCGAGGCCGCCGACATCGAACCGGAACCGCCTCACGGCGTCGACACGACTCCAGCGGCATCGGAGCATCAGAAAAAGGGCAGTAAGTGGAGTAGAGGGCGCCTAAGGCCCTGTGGAGACCTGAGAGACTGCTCTAAGGGGCTAGGGAGGTGCTGGAACCAACCTGACTGCGCCAGGGGGTGAGCTGAGACTAATTTAGAGGGGTTGTGTGGAGGGAGAGAGCCAGGTCTCTGGTATTCCCCCCCTTGATCTACCTCAGTTTAGGCCTCAGCCTTGTCCAAGCCAGGGAGTAGACACCCTCAAGCCTTCCACATCCCCACAAGCTGTGCCTGGGCCAAATCAGCCCTTAGGAATTCAAATGTGATCTGATTCTATGAGTGTCACTGTCAGCTTTTAAGTATTTATTAGGGGCACTGTATTTATTGTATTTAACCTATGTATTGCTTCACTGTATTTATTGGTCCACAGTATTTATTGATGCACAATATTTATTGGTTTACAGTATTTATTGCCTCAGAATATTTAATTGCCTGTATGTATTGCACTTATATTTATGCCTTCATTATTTATGATCACCCCTATTTATTGAATCATTAAGCCAGTATTTATTTGACCTGCACTATTTAAAAAGTTTGTATATTGTGATTGTTATTTATTTATCCAATCAGCAACTAAGAGAAAAAGAAGATCAAGAAAGATATTTTCATAATTTTTACGGTGTAGAGTCGTTTTTGGAACGGATGCACGCATGGTTATTGTTTGGGTATGTCGTATGCTTAGCACGGAGCCTGATTCCTGACCACTCGAGCCAAGCTACCACAGTGTGTCTGGGAGAACACCACCATCCTTCCAGTGTGGGAGTGGTTTTCCAACAACTGTAATGAAAACATTTCTCACCAGACACAAACAGTTTCAGAGCAAGTATATTCAAGATTAATTCCTTGACAGTCTCACAACATTGATTGATTGCATCTGTCCACTCAAACCTTGTATTCTTTATCAAAAATTGCACCAAAGGCTGTGCCGCCAAAGTTTATCCTCTATGACGCAGAGTGAGTGTTCACTCTATTCCAAGAAAGAACACAAGGCCTTATAAACATGTTTCAGTGCTATCTTTACAGCTTGTACAAGACTAAACTTTGGCCTGATATTTGAGGCAGCGATGGTGTTTCCCATGTTGTCCACAATCTTAGAAAAATATTTACACCTTTTGCAGCTCTCATTCTCATGTCCCTTAAGATGAATAAAACCTAATTGAGAATGGCATTATGGTCAACAGATGTCTCCGCATAGATCAGGGTATCAGCTCAAAATGTCTTGTCAAATAAAATGCACACCATCTTCTGAAAAACGCTAAAATCCGAAGCAAGACCAAAGGGAAGATATAAATACTGACACACACCAAATCACGTCACAAAGGTCATCAGGTCTTGAGAATTCTCTGACGGTGGTATCTGGTGGTAAGCTGACCATACATCAATGATGGAAACCACTTTGCCTTACCTAGTTTAACTAACATGCCATGTATGCTAGCTACATGGTGGCCTTCCACCATGCTACATAGGGAGCGCTGCTAGCAAAGGAGTTGTTTTGGGCTTAATGATGCAACAATCCTCAACAATATGTAGTGTGATGAAAGGAGGCACCACTGAGACATGAAGTAATAAATAAATAAAACATGAAAAAATATGAGGGAAATGTAAATGTTCCCAGCGTTCATTACCATAAACACGAGTGTTCCTCCATTAATCAGAACTGTACAGAATATAAAGTTACACGCGTTAATTATATTATTTCTAGGCCCTTCCTCCCTTTGAGCTGAAGCTGCTATTATTACATCAGGGGCCTTTGCATCCCAATTATGGCTACCCAGCATGGACAGGATATCATTTTTAATGTGTTCATGATGGCCCTTGGCCCCCCTCCTACGCCACTGTACGGCCTGGTCTGGCCTGGCCTTTGAGTCAGCATGCAAGATGACAATAAATAGATTACCATACTCGCTAAAAAGAGTTGCCATTGTTCGTGTACCCGAGGTGTGGTCTTCCACATTTAAAGTATTCACCTACTAAATTAGCATTCTCCTGACAGTTGCCCCAAGCAAACAAATATGTATCATTTATCTGCAAAACTTGGGAGGACACAAAGAAACATGTTTTAAAATGTTTGATTTTTTTGAGATGTGGAATAGAAGTTTCTTCTTATGTGTCTCTTTGATCTTGTTTTGCTCTATTGCAAGCCACGTATGGTTTTTCTGGCACAAACTGAGCATATCTAGTCCCCACTAAAAAGACATGAATCCAACTATTATTAAGTGCACATTCTTTCAAACTGAATTTCATAAGGTTTGGTCTTATATAGTTTCTTATAAACATAAATGCCTTCCATTGAACAGAAACGGTTGTTTTTATGTTCTCCCAGTCCGTTCTTACTAAATATTTTAGTCCTACTAAGTGGTTGTAGTCGCCAGAGGCACTAAGCTGGCACGTGGGAGCGGTCGAGGTGGTGAGACTGGAACACTAGAGTAGGAGGTGAGAAGGGCAGGGATATGAAACAGGGTAGATGTGAAGTGAGGAGTCAAAGATACGTGCAAACAGAGTTTTACATAACATAAAACAAGTGTTTAAGTATATCGTCTATGTAAACCATGCCTACACTCCTGGGACAAAATAACAGTCTGATTTGAAAATTAGAAATTCCTAGCAGAACAACCTATGCCATACTTCATCATTTTTGGAGAAATACAATATTATGGTAACTAATTTACCAGCTATAAATATTTTCTGAACTAAACAGTCCAATGAATTTAATTGAAGGATGGTTCCTGTTATACCTATACATCGAGTTGCTGGGCCAAATGCTTCATTGTCAATAGGGCTATAATTTACTTTGAAAAAACATATCATCATGACCATGTGAAAAGAGCAGATGATCAAGGGCCAGATGTACAATTATTTATGTCGCATAAACCTGGTGCAATTCGCAACCAATATTTTTGCAACCATTGTCGAATTTTGTAAGCTGATCTATGTAGTAATAGATCAGTTTATAATATTCTGAATTTGAGTGAGTCGCAATATGACCTATTTTATTAATATTTATGTGTTAAGTTGCAAATTGTGACTCATTATGATTGGCCACAATCAAAGGGATGGCGGCCTGCAAAAGTCAGCAGACCACAATGTCTGTGATTTCAATAAAGTATGCTTTTCAAGCAGCCCGCTTTGCTTGAGGGAATAGGCCTGCTTTTGAAGAAAAAAATACATAATTTATTTTTTACATATTGTTTGAGCAGGCAGTGGTCCCTTGGAGCATTACATACTTCCCATGAAACTTCTAAATTTTCAAAGGTGAAGTGGTCCAACTTTGAGGGTCTGTAACTTGTCAATAGTTTGCGGCCACAATTGCAGCCACAAGCCATTGATACATTAGAAACTAATTCAGTATTTGGAAGGGTTGTCCAGAACACGCCCTTCCAAATACTAAGTCGGTATCCATTCATAATCACATTTTAGGAGTCCATAAAACTTTACTAACTCCTAAATTGAGATTTGTACATAGGAAAAGCCTCTTGTGCGGTCGGAAGTGCCCTTATTTTGTGACTACAAAACAGGTTGTTGCATTTGCCTCATGTAGGGGCTTTCTGAGATGTAGTAAGATTTGTAATAGACTTGATTTATTGCCCTCTAGGTTGTAATGATAATTGTTCCAGACAGCCCCATTCTTGTCTTAAACAGATGACCTCACTTTCTCTTCCAGGTCTCTGCCACTACCAAATTCCCTAGTAGTTGGCATCTGCTACTTCACATCAGCCCACACCAAGAGAATCCCCAGCTTCTTGAGAAAGGCATAGGTAAGTGTTACTAAGAAAGAATGGAGTGAAAGTTTGAAATAACATTTACCTTCTCTCATTTTCAAACATATTATGGATTACCTCTTGGCCCACTAGAAATTCCATATTTAACCTCTCATGAGGTTTTGGTATACTTCTTCCCATTTCTGGCATGTAACCTTATAAAATAGTTCCTCTCTGTCACTGGTTTTAACAAATTCCCTGGTTTATTTGGAGTAAACTTTTCACATTGTGTCCATAGTCCTCGTGAAGCACTTTAAACATAATTAAGCTTTTTTTATGGGTGAGATTTTCAGAATAGCTTTCAATCTTTCACAAACAAAACAAAACAATGCCATCCAAAATGATCAATTTCTTTTGGAAAACTGCTCTCCAGATTCACCTAAGGCTTTAAGGCATGTCTCCAGTGTCTTTCTTCACTTTCTTCTCTTTTCTGGCTCACAATTGTTGACATTTAGTTCTGCCTTCTCTCTGGACTTTCACTCACTGGTTCTTTATCTTCTTAGTCCCTAATACTTGCCAATCCTGTGAGCCTACTCGCTGGTTGTGATCTTGGCTGGGTTAGCATTCATCTGACCTGCTGTGTAGGGGTCCTTCTCCTCATCCGCTCCATCTTCATCTCTATCCTAGTCTAAAGTTCCCTCAGCACTGTGGCCTGAGACAACCTGCTCCCTAGGTTCCTCTTCGTCCACCCGCTGGGTTTTCTCTCTGTTCTAGGATATACCTTCAGGCCAGACTGTGTCTTTGTTATTGCAGACATCCATTGGCTGGCTCTTCTCTTCTCTCAGCATCAGTCTCCATAGCAGCAGTAAGTTTGAAGCCTGAACTCCCTTCTCTTGCACATGGACTTGGGTTGAAGCTTCTAGGTGGAGTATCTGGGCAACTTCCACTTCTAGGTGGTGCCCTTTTTGACGACTCCTCTCAATGGGCCTAAAGATGTCTTCCTCACTTCTTTTTTAAGTCAGCAAGGGTAAGTGAGTAATCCATTCACACACCTAAGTGAGTTACCAATTCACATACTCTTTTCTTATAATTCTGCCAGTTTGACAGAGCAGAAGAGGTGAATACAGAATTGAATGCATTTCCTTGGGATCTTTCAACTTTATGCAGTTTCATAGAATGCAGTTTGTTCCTATGTGTTGAGATGAACGGGTTAATGATGCATGATCAGTGAATAGCATAAATGAGCAGTCTTCTAGATAACACTGATGAGTTGCCAATAATTGCATTTCCATGGTGGAATATTGTGTTTCCATTGGGTATAGTCCTCTGTTTTTGTAGTAGACTGGCTGATCTATTGCCTGAACATTGTGGTGCAAGAGTCCTGCTCCTTATCATATTTGTGAACCATTCGTTTTGCGATGAAACATTTTTAAGAACTCTGGACATTCCAATGCAGGTTCACGGTTATGGACTAAATAGATGAGTGATCACAGGGCTGTGCTAGTATAAAAAGTTCCTTTGGACCAGGACTGACAGGACTGACAGGTTGGCTCCAAGGGAAAGGTTGGCATCAACCAGTATGGGGAGTTCTATAACCGGACTCCGTGGGTTGTTCTACCAACCGCCAGAGGGATTCTTATATTTCCGATGATTGCACAGCACCTGAGAGCTCAAGTACATAAGCCTAGCATTGGAACAGCCTGTATGTCACTGCGGGAATCAACCAGCTCCCGAGCTGTGTGACCCATTGAGAGCTTCTTTGATGCATCTTTGCATGAGGTTGATGTATCTGCCAAATTTCTCCAGTTCCTTCGGTTCTTTTAGTTTAAACACCAAGCTTTTGACCTCATTACATGTTCTTATTCCATTGGCAAGAAAGAATAAGTGGTTTTAGTACTGTGCGGCATGGATTCTAGATAGCCAAGCAGCAGCATAAAATGTGGTTAAAGATTCGTACTTGTAGGCACAAAGTCTGCATTTGGAGGATTTGGCAAAAGAGTGCCACTTGGGGTTTGCTTCTCTTGTTTGTAGTCCCATATGTCTTGCTACCATTATTTGTTTCTGGCACACTTTTGGAATGGCACAACTGAGGTAGGGTTGTGGTCTTAGACCAACTGCTTGAGCATTAGCATACAATTGCCCCATTGCTTTGAGGTTATCCATGTCACTTGCCTTGGACAATTAATGTTATTAATTCATTTAATTTGCAGAGTTTTATATAGCGCGAACATGACCCTTCAGAGTGTCAGAGCGCTGTACAACTAGCAGTCAGGTCATATATATAAGAGAAAACACAAGAGGGACAAAGCAGGGTACAAACCCCATATACATACAGAGCATTATTTAAAGCAGTACCCATCCCAGCATTGTAGAAATTGAAGAGCAGGGGCATTAACATGCAACCCTGCTTGAAGCCATTATCTGTCTGAATTTTCCTGATCATTGCTGTGGGTGTTCGCTTGACCTGTACCCTAGTAGAGGTGTAAACAGAAATGATGGCCTGGGGCAAGTTGTTGGGTATGCCACAGTCTCTGAGCTTTCTCCACAGGGTGTTTCTGTCAACCAGGTCGAAGGTAGATGAGTAGTCCACAAAACAGACAAAAAGAGGGAGTTGTTTCTTGCGTGTTGCCCAGTGGATTAGGTAAAATAGGGCAAATACATTGCCTAGAGTAGAGGAATTAGCTCTAAATCCTGTTTGACTAAGTGGTATTATTGCATTACATTCTGCCCAGCGTTCCAGATCTTGCAGTAGGACTGAGGCATAACCCTTAGCTTCAATGTCCAGGAGATCAATGAGGCAATAGTTGGATTGCTTCTGACACCCTTCTTATAAATTGGGTTTGGGACAGAGCCAGTCCATTTCTCCAGGACTTGCTTGGTCACTAGACATCGTTGAGAAAGCGAGGTTAGGATGGCAGACCACAGGCTGCCCTTGAAGACCTTGGTGGGTATCCCATTTGGGACTAACGCTCCTGTTGCTCTTGTCTTCTCCAGGATTTTAGCGATAGAATTGTTTGTGATCTCCACTCCTAAATGTTGTACCTCCTGGGAGGTGTTTGGGGCCTCCAATTCTGTATAGGGGAAGGTTTTTGGTGCATATAGATTGTGCACATGCAGATCCTACTGCTGTTTAGTGGTAGCATTGATTCTGGCAGTTGATGCAGTCATTTTATCCATGAAGTACCTCCATAACTTGACTTGCTCCATCAGTGTGTGTAATCGGATTAATTATGTTTCAAGCTGCTTGAATTTTGCTGCCCATACCATTTGTTTGTGCGGTTTGTTCAGGGTCCGCAATTGAGCTTTAAGTTCTTCCTTTGTTGTTTTTTCCCGTTCTTTTTGACAGGCTTTTCATAAGTCTGTGTCTCTTCAGTTTACTGACAATTATATGTAGATGTTATATGATCTTTGAAGAGTTGGCAGGCGTTCTGTGAGAGACAGCATTATTTCCAAGCACTTTATGTATTTTATTGAGTATTAGAGCCCACTCTGGCAATAGGAGTTCGCCATTCAGGGTCTTGATATGAGGGTCTCTGGAGAATTGACAACATTAATGATAGAATGCACACCAAAATAACATTTATCATAAATTTGACAATGCCCAAATTTAATATGTAAAGCATGCCACGCTGAGACATGTTCCGCCCATGCACGTATGTATGAATGCCAATAGCAACTGGAGCATCGTCAGGTTCCCCAGATCAGGGTGCACAGCTGAATGAATACAAATCATCCCAACCAATTTCAGACGTTAAACCCACATATTTTAATCCAATGTTTTCACAGCTAATCCAGTTTTAAACCGTACATCATTATCTCTCAGTTTCTCCACAGTTCAACAATGCCCATAGACTTTACTCCAATACGCTGCAGGTTCTTGATCCCATATAGTAAAATATTTGGATGGCACTCCCAATGCATTTCGGGCAAGTGTGCCCTTCTTCAGAGGCTACTATAATTTGAGGAGAATCACATAAGTGCCATATAACGTCTAGTTGAAGACAAATGACAACCCCTCCAAGGGTGTGTTTAGGGAAATGAGCAGCCCCCTTCTCCCCAACTGTACCAAACTGGTACTGGGACCAGCTCCCCCTCCCACTGAGCTGATTCCCATTCAGCTACAGAGGGTCTAAAGATCAAAGGGTTCATCCCCCCAGACTTCCCTGTACACTTGACTATGAATGGCCAGATCTCACCCTTATCCCTTTGAGGTAAATTAATATCCTGAACCCTCCCAGCTGCTCATCCTCCACATATAGGTGTCAAATACCCCCCCCCCCCTTTCAATCCTATCACCAGGCCTAAGCCATTGTCTCTGCTCTGGGTGCAGTTTTCAAACCGCATTAAGGTCATACACTGGCAGTGACAACTGTTGGCAGCCTATTTCAAATTAGCCTCCAGGACATTCAGGCAGAGAAAAGATAACTTTATAAAATGTATTTTTCCTAAATATTTCTCAAGATTGAACCAAATCGGATTAGGCAATATTATTATATTAATCTGCATTATAGTTTTCTTCATAGGACAGCTAGAGCCTTCTACAGTAAAATAGCTTTAGGGGTCGTGTCACTATAGGGACATGCTAATATAAAATTTCTACATATCCCACTTTTAAATACTAGACATCCTACCTTGTGGCCATCAGGCCAACTTAGGGCTTTCATTATTATTTAAAAGAAAGGTTTTTCCCCTTTCAAAAGGTTTATTTTGTCATGTCAGACCTCAGATTTAAACTGCAGTGGTCAGCCCATATTGATATGCTTGAAGCCACGTTTTCCTTGCTATATACTATGGCTTTACAGGGACAGTTAAATATGCCAATCGGGGATTAGTCAGGTTGCACACGTTTTAGGGTTCAAAGCTTCTACAGTGTTCAAAGTCTAAAACCAGGAATAAAATGCAGCGAAAAAGTCGGGTTTATCAAAAGAAAAGAGTCATGTTCTCCACTGGTTTAATTATAATTTGAAGTGGAATTGGGGTAGTGCAGTTGGCACTTCCACAAAGAAACAGGGAAAGGCTTATAACATACTATTTATGTCATCATTCTTTTCTTGAGTCAGATCAGCTCCTCTTGAGATTGGAGTTGCAGGATTTCTAACACGTTTATTCAGGTCTGATGAATTCTAAACCATGCTTTGCTGCTGTGAAGAAGTATCTTGCCAATATTTCAACCAAAGTACATTGTGGATTTCTGTGTGTTTTTCTAACAATTCTGTTTGGTATGCTACATCATTTTAATAGTTTCTTGTGGCCCTGCATTTTCCTTCCCATGGTTGGTAACAACAATAATGCCCAATTATCAAGTTGGAAAACTTTCAATTTAATTCCCTGATCATAATAGCATTTTTGTTTATTTTGGGCTTTTCCAAATATGTAAGATTTATTTGAATGGTTTTATTATATATGTTCATCTAATTGATACGCATACTCTAAAAGGGAGTTTTCGGTTTTATACTGCTCCTCGCATTGTTCCCTTGCAATATCTAATAGGGTTTGCAACCAAATAATAATTTAAAAGCAAAATATCCTATGGAGGCCTGTACTTGACATCTTAAAGTAAATACAGGCTGAGGAAGTATTCTATGCACATTTAACCACCTTCATTTACAGGTAGTACCATTGCATTGCGTTCTACCAACCCATCCATCTGATGGTGTTAGGCTGAAGTTCTGTGTTTGTGTATTCTCAGTTGTTTACATATGTGCTTCATTAGTGTTGAATAAAATTGGGCACTCCAACCTGTCAGGCTTTCTGTGGAAAATCTTGTACAGAAAAAAGATCCATCACAGGTAGAGGTAGTGCTGGAGCGGGTAGTACAAAATGTTGTATACCCCCCCATTCTGCATGTTTATATTAATCTGAATAATCTATTAATTGTAATATTATTAATTTGTTTGAAGTGATAACTCACCAATTATATTAACAAAAGAATTACACGTGGGATTTGCATTTTGCATGGCTAAACTAATTGTATACTAATATATGTACGCATACTAATGGTAGAAAATTAGAATATTGCATGATATATGTTGCTTTGGTGACGTAATTGTAAATTGCACCAGATGACATCACTGGGTGAATATAAACGCTTTAAATGTTGCTATTATGCTAGATAATTACTTACACATAGGGGAATTAGTGAGGGTTTAACATTTTATTAGTCATTTCAATGTTTTAATTACGTTTTGTGTTTGTTTTACTTAAGTTGACCATTTGGGCCTAAGAAAAGACTGAGACACACAACGTGACTGTTATCGTTTCACGAGGTTTTGGGTGAAGTGCGCCTGCGCCACCGCCAGCAACAGTGGCCTCGTCATGACCCCAGGCAAGATGTACCAACCAAGGTCGTACTGGGAGAGTTGCCAGGACCACAAAACAATGGACTGTCTTGAAAACTGGAACCAGCAAGTGTGATGACTTAATCTAACAGACTATGTGAGAACTTTACCGAATGACCCCAAACCAGCCAATCAGGGCTGTCTAAAACTGATTTTTGTTACATTTTGATGTTAGTTTCATTATAAAAGTGGGTAGACAAAGCGAATTAGAGAGTCCTTCTTTTGAGCGAACTTTCCTTTTCCTGACGTTATGCTGACGGAGAGGACGGTGATACTGCTGGACAGCTGTTATCCTGAATCTTTGAGAGACTGAATTGCGGCCTGACTTTGATAAATTTAAAGATTTTTTTTCCACGACTTGACTGACTTAGAGGACGACTAATAGCCAGATTAGGCAAATATGATGTTCTGCAATTTGGTTGATGATTTTCAAAAATATGCAATTAATTAGATTAACGATGCTTTGATTAATAGACAAATGTGTTGAGTTGTTTTTTTGAAGAAATTAGATTAACCCCTTCAGCGCTGCGCGGATTCCCCCGCGGTGCTGAAGGGTTCGAGCGCGGGCGGGGCCATGACGGAACGGTTCCGTCATGAGCACAGCTCAACCGATGCTCATGACGGAACCGTTCCGTCATGAGCATGGAAGGGGTTAAGAGAAGAGCATAAATAAAATAATTGAATTACCAAATTACAATCCAACTAACTGATTCATCGCCAAATGAGGGGAATATCACTAGGTTTGAAGTTAATAAAGGTATCCAATGTATATTAGGGTTTAGTGAAAAGATATTCCTTTCATGTCAGCGTATGGAAACTTATCTCTCCCGGGAAAGCAGATCAATGAAGTGTGAGTGTTGGTGTTATGGGCCCCACCAATGAATGTATTGAGTGAATGTGTTATTGCGATATTTGGTCTGTGACGAAGGGAGGATTTGACATTCCACGCTGCATCAGTTTTTCTGGTAGCAGAATGATGGTTGTTATTGTTTTGGTTTGGTGATTATTGCTTGTACATTGCTTATCGATTATTGATGATTGATTGATATTGGTTTATGTATTAACACTCTATGTTGAGTTGCGTCGAGTTCTATGTTGTTTGCACGGCTTCTGGGATGTAGGAAGTCGGAAGTTTGTAACGGTTCCGTAGTAGAGCAGAGGTAAGCGCTGCTCTCGGGAAAGACGGAATTGTTGTTGCCCTGTAGGTACACAGGGAGAAACGTGTAACGATTGAAGTTGCACAGCGCATTTTCTGGGTTCAATTCGGTGACATCGTCGTGTGTTGCCATTAGAGACGTTTTCTGTGTGAGAGAAGTGTGTATGATAGCGAAGGTCACCTGTGAAAATTTGGTCTTAGGTACCAGGATTCCAAATGGCATTTGGATAACGCTTATCACTGGAAAGGTAACAGGTGTTCTCTGAGCTTGCTAGAAGGATAAAGTAGAGGGAAGTGCTACTTTGTTAATGTAAGTCATAATTCTGTAATAGGACAGACTGTTCGCTGTTCTCGGGAAAGACAGGATTCTGTGTGAATGTACTTCATTTTCTTGTGTGAAAGTGCGTGAATGTGAAGGCATTCTGGTTAATTGTGAAACTCTAGTTTTATTTCTCAGGAACATTGGGTCTCCAACCATGTGTCTTAACTCTGGAGAAACGGTTAGCTAATGCTTGTTAGAAGGGTAAGGTAGAGGGATGTGCTACTTTATCAACGGAAGTAACGATTCCATAGTAGGGCAGAGGTAAGCGCTGCTCTCGGGAAAGACGGAATTCTCGTGAGAAAGGTCTATTGCTAATCCTTGGTTAGCGAAGCGGACAATGGTGGTGTTTTTGTGTTGTTACTAACAGAATTGTAAATTTGAAACAAAACTTACCGAGTGGACTTTGTAAAGGAGGGGTAGACAGGAGTAGGAACTGCGGCAGCGGCTGCTGACGTCAGATCGACCGCGCTGGGATTGGCCAGTCAGTCGGAAATGTAGAACGCTCCGGATTGGTGTGTTAGTGTACGCCGCGCTAGGAGTGGAGAAGCACAGGGTGACGTAGACACTCCGGATTGGTGCGTTAGTGTGAGTCGCACTGGGGTTGGAGAATTGCAAAGGTGACGTAAACGCTCCGGATTGGTGCGTTAGTGTGAGTTGCGCTACGATTGGACAGAATAGCGGTACAGTTGTAAGGAGAGACTAGCGATACACGGAAGACAGGAAAATGTATTACGATCCACCAGAAAAGGAGAAAAAGTCCTGGTTCGGTAGAATTAAAAAGTGGTTTAAGAAGGACAAACCGATTGTAACTAGGGAAGGACAATTACTTCCTCCACCGAAAACCGCCGCATCCTTTATGGTTGCGAAATATGGATATCACACCTGTATTTGGTTAGACAATTGGGTCAAGTATACTGAGAATGACGGAGTTTTGGCTTTTCCAGAATATGGTTCATTTAATTTGACAGTTTTGAGAAATTTAAGAAAGAAAATGATGAATTTAGAACCAAGACCTAGACCGACACAATTTGACGCATTGTCAGAATGGGAAGATGAGATGCACAACCGAGAAAGACAGAGAAGTGGCGGTAGGTATAGGTACATGTTTGGTAGGTCATACGGACATGAGAATCATGATGATCGAATACGAACAGGTTATTGCGTTTCTGAAAAACAAAGTACCTCCCAAAGAGACAGATTGGGTAAAAATTGACAGTACACATCAGGAAAGCAAAGAGTCAGTACATGCATATTATGAGAGGTTAATTTTGGCCTTTAAACAATTTAGTGGAGACGAATATCTGAGTGAAAAGGATCTAAGTCATTTTGTATACAGGTTTGTATATGGTCTTGGTCCAGAAATTAGTGAGATGATAAAACAGCATACTGTAGACTGGCAAAATAAGAAAATAGACAAAGTACTGAGACATGCTAAATATTTCAGTGATGAGATTGAAGCAAAACAGCGAAAATTGAAAGAAAAGGCTATGTGGGCACAAGTAAAGGTAGCTGAGAGACAGGAAGCTCAGTTACCAGAACAAGCAAATAATACAGGATCAAGACAAAAATTTAGTCCTGGGAAAGGTAAAGGAAATATAGAGGAAGCTAAGAAGAAATTTCCGTGTCATAATTGCGGTAGGATAGGGCATTGGAAATCCCAGTGTAAATTTCCCCCGAGTACTAACGATGAAAATGCATCATTGAATCCACAGGTGCAGAATGAGGTGAGTGGTCAACCGCAGCAACAGCAGCAGGTTGTAACACAACAGAATCAGGTGCCAAAACCACCTTTTCCACAGAGCAAAAATTCCCAGAAGTATAGTAATGAAACGGGATTCTACAACGGAGAACAGGTAAATAAACCGCCGCGCGCTAGCGCTGCTTCGCAGTATTGGCTGCAACGCGATGAGAGTGATTCAGAAGAGGGTTATTGATGGTGCCGAAGGGAGGAAGAAGAGTGCGTACTTGGCGCAACTTTAGAAGTAGACCAGACAGGCCCATTTGTAGATGGAAAAGTTAATAATGAAAATATTACTTTCCTAGTTGATACTGGTGCTACTCGATCAACTGTTAGATCAGCTGACACCAGTCCTGTGAATTTTTTAGGTAGAGATTTGTTGTGCAAGATGAACTGCACTATATTTTGTACCCCAGATGGAATAGCATTTGAAACCCCAGATGATGATGTGTTGTATAAAATGACAATGGCAAACGGGGAGAAGGAGGTTACTGAAACCTATGCTGTATTTAACCCTGACAAATTACCTAAAGGATTAAAACAATCTGTTAAAGCAGAAGTTTGGGATTTCACCGGAGAAGACGTAGGATTAATGAGAAATGTAGATCCAGTAAAAATAACAGTAAAAGAAGGAGTAAGTTATCCAAATGTCCCTCAATATAAATTGACACCTGAAATAATCGAAGGAGTGACTCCTGTGATTGAAAACATGATAAAACAAGGTATTTTGAGAGGAATAATGAGTAGTCCATGGAATTCACCAATAATGGGACTGAAAAAGCCTAGTGGGAAGTTCAGGATAGTACAAGATCTGAGAAAGATAAACAAAATTGTTGTGTCATGCTGTCCCATTGTACCGAATCCATCTGTGATTTTATATCAGATTCCCCATGATGCAGAATGGTGTACAGTGATTGATCTATGCCATGCTTTCTTTTCCATCCCATTGCACCATGACAGTCAGCAAATCTTTGCATTTCGTTTCGGTGAGCGTATTTTGGCTTGGTGCCGAATTCCACAGGGGTATACAGAAAGCCCCTCAATATTTAATCAGCTATCGAAGAAGTCCTTGGAAAGTCTACAAATGCCAGAAAATTCAATGTTAGTTCAATACATCGATGACCTACTTGTGGCATTGAAAACCCGTGAAGCTTGTGAGGTAGACACAATAGCCTTGCTAAATCATTTGGCAGATGGAGGACTAAAATTGTAACCATCGAAATTACAATTTTGTAAGAAGGAAGTACAATATTTCGGACATAACATTGAAAAAGGACTGAGAAGAATAACAATAGACAGAATCAGGATCATAAAAAGAATGAGTCCACCTATGACCCAAAGAGAAGTGAGAATGTTTCTGGGAATGGTTGGATATTGTCGTCAATGGATCAGCAATTTTTCGTTGATCGCAAAACCTTTGGTACGACTGACAAGAAGCGATGTGAAAGATCCCATTGATTTGAACAAAGAGGAATTGGCAGCATTCAAAAGATTGAGAGATGGGTTGTGTGAAGCACCTACATTGGGTATGCCTGACTACGAGAAAGAGTTTGAGTTGTATTGCAGTGAAAGAAATGGATGTGCACTCTCTGTTCTAATACAGAAGCATGGAAACTGAGGAGACCAATTGCATATTTTTCATCAATGTTAGACCCAGTGTTTGAAAGCAGTAGCTGCTACATGCTGGAGTTTGGAACAGAGTGAGGGAATTGTGATGGGATATCCTGTGAAAGTGTTTGTACCTCATGATGTGGCGATCCTTTTAACAAGGAGTCGTACTCAGTATATGACACATAGTCGGCTGACTAAGTATGAAAAGGTCATATTAGGTGCAACAAATGTAAGTCTTGTGAGATGCTTGAATGTGAATCCTTCAACATTGTTGCCTGATGCTGAGAATGTGGAAGTAAGAGATGAAGTAGATCATTACTGTCTGGATGTACTTGATTTCTGTACAAAACAACGACCTGACATAAAAGATGAACCTTTACCAGAAAGTGATTTTGTTATGTTTGTTGATGGGTCTTGTTTGAGGACAGATGATGGAGTGTTAAGTGCAGCATATGCGGTATGTACAGTTGCAGCAGTAGTGGAAGCATCCTATTTGAAAGGAGTAAAATCAGCCCAAGTAGCTGAACTTGTTGCTTTGACGAGAGCATGCAAGATTGGGAAAAGTGTGAGAGTGACTGTGATAACTGATAGCCAGTATGGCTATGGAGTTGTCCACAACTTCGGCCAGATATGACTGCAGAGAGGATTCTTAACATCAAGTGGAACTCCCATTAAGAATGCTGAAGTGGTTGGAAAGTTGCTTGAGGCTTGTTGACTGGTATAAACACGTGGCGCATGGCTCGTCCCATGATGATTTCATGGGGGCTTAGCCCTGTAGTTCTGTCTGGAATTGATCTAATAGTCATGAGTACTAGATCTAGGAATAAATTCCCTCAAAAGTAATTTTGCCACTGTCATCCCATCATTTCTTCTTGTTGGAAATGCCTCTACCCATCTGGAAAACAGACAGACCATAACCAAAACATACCTCAGCCTGTTACAGGGAGGCATCATAATGAAATCTACTTGCATTCTGGTAAAAAGCCCTCCTTCTCGACCTATTGTCCCTAGACTCACTACTGCCTTTCTTCCTGGATTGTATTGCTGACATATTAGGCATCTCTGACAAAGACTTTCTGTTACAAGTCTGAATTTTGCATTATACCAGGTTTGTTTAAAGGACCTGACCATAGCATCTCTCCCTATGTGTCCCTGTCCATTATACATCCGTGCCATGGCAGACATCATGCTATCAGGCATGACTGGTCTTCCATCTCGATAGACCCACACATGATCTTTCTCTCTGGGTGCACATCCTGCTTTTACCCACTGCTTCATTTCCTCCTCTCCTGCTTCTTCCTGCAATTGTCTTACTTCTTCCCATGTTCCCACAGACTTAGTAAACATCAAAGACCAAGAAATCACCTATTTTTCCTTAGCCCTGATTTCGTGCACAGAATTGTGCCATGTCATTCGCAAATTTATTTCCAGTGGCGATATAATCACCACTGCGACTATGGGCAGCACACTTTACAACAGCCAATTGCCTGGGCAGCTGTACCGCCTCAATTATATCTGCTTTTATAGATGTTTCTACTTCCATCAATGTATCCCCAAGACCTGTTAATGAGAGTGTTTCTTTAAATAACAGCCTTCTGAGTCAGGCCTCTTCTTCCTAAATTGGCTTGTTTTAAGTATATATGAAAGTTAGTCGCTGCTGGGTTGGCTACCGGGTAGGCAGCAAGTGTTTTTTTTCTGCAAATAAGGGTGAAATGCATTTTCCCCATCTTTCAGTTGGTCAGGCTGCCTCCTATGCAACGCTTTCAAAGTTAGTGGAGAAATAAGTGGGATCTTACACCCATGTACGTTTTACAATTCTGCATCCAGTCTGTCAGAGATGTCATTTGGACGATGCCAGGAGTCAAGCTGCAACCTCTGGACTTAAGCTTGTGACCCCTGGTTTGTTGCTTTTGACCTCTGTCTTCATGATGAAAAAAATAGTTTTTTGTTGGGTGACACATTTTAGAAAGGTACCACATTTGTGGCACGTGCTACGTTAATTGAAAGATTAGTATATATCAGGGCTGCCAACACAGGCCCAGGAAGGCTGCATTCATATACGATTTTTAATATAGCCACTTAAAATACATTTATTTTTTTGTTTGATCTGTTTATTAAAAGTTTTGTACATAAAAAACATTCAACAAACATATATATTACCATTTGGAACCAGTAGGCAATCTGCGTGGTAGAGTATGTGAATCAGCATCACAGTGGCTTTAAGATATCACTGTTGTTAGTTCTACCTGGTTAACAACAAATGGCATATCCCCTCTGTGAGAAGTTGGCCTGGTATATGATGTCCATTAATTAAAGTGGGCACCTTGCACCAGTCCCAACAACCCTTATGGTGATTTAAGAGGTCAAAGATTACCTTAGAAAGCTATCCAAGTGGTAGTTGTGGCGAGCAGCCTTCAGGCTTAGTCTTGAAGGAATGTTAAGCAGCTTCTTTTACCAGAATGCAATCTTATTTTGTTGGTTAAATGAAATGAGAATCACACAGTAGTTATAAAAATATGCATTTATTATTATAACACTCCTTAAATACCTCACAGTATCTGCTACACGTAGTTAAACACAAAGCACACAATACTATAGCACAGAAACATACTTAAGTAGCACTAATACACAGTGGGCTCCAGGGGGAATGAATGAATGAATATCTTTATTTGCGTGGTTACTCAAAACCATTGCAATAAAAAAAGAAAAGAGGAAAGCACTACATTTAAAGAAAACAGTAGAATTAAAATCTAGAAGTCTGAAATCCAAAGTCTAAAAAGTAACTAGATCTATGTATACAGCATTTGGTAAAAGTTTTACATGCTTCAATTAAGCGAGTCAGGTAATAAGAGATGATAGGCAGCCTCCACGCGAGTGCCTGCCTGATTGCTTAATTGGGAGTGTCCATCAACTTTGTACGGATATGTTGTACAAATTTGCCAAACGTAGCCATATGCTTCACTGTGCTCTATGTGTAAAGGCGATTAACTGCCTCCTTTGCAGTACGAGTGCCAAATTGTAGTAAAATAGGCCTGAGGTAGATTCTGCGGGCTAAGCGCAGAGCCGGGCAGCAAAGTAAGATATGGACCAAAGACTCATGTTTATATTTGCAAAGCCGGCACTCCATAATCACTGCTCTTGCTGACCCCATAGGGTATAATTCTTTAAGGGGGAGAGGATGTAATCTGGCTGCTAAGATCCTGTGTAGGGCTTGTCTCCCCACAGCCTGCGTGAGATGAGGTTTGAGGTTATGCTCTGTATGTGGGAGGCTTTGAGACTCGTGGAATCCTCTTGTTGACAGGGATTCCATGTCCAAGGTACGAGAGCATAAGCGAACTTGTTTTTTTATTGTGCTTTTGATAGCAGCATACTTGACTATCCTGGGGTCCCAGTTATCTATTGCAAGTTGCAAATGATGTTTGGCGGATGTGAGACCGACTGGCCAGGGATTGCCGGATTCTAAGAAAATACTTTTTATAGCCGCCTTCATTGTGTTCTCCGGTGCCGCCGTTGTTAGGTAGAAGTATTTGCTTAGAGAAGCCATCTCTTCCAGTTTTTGTTGGTTGAGGTTGAATTCCAGCCGAATCAAATTATTCCTGGTGCAAGCAGGTAGATGAAATAACTTTTTTTACGCTGAACAATGGATTTTTTCTAGATCTTTTGCAAATTTCCGTGGGAATGCCTGTTGTGCATAATTAAGAGATGGTATTAATTTCGCCCTCAGAACTCTTTGAATGGCCGTTGTTGTGGGACTGTGTAAAGTAGCATATAGTTTACAGAGGGCGTAGATAATGCTTTTCCCTTTCATCTGTATTTTGTTGAGATGGACTCCTGGGCGGCCTGTTGTACTAAACCAAACCCCCAGATAGTTATAGTGATGTATGCAGTCCAAAGTCAGCTGACCCAGCCTCCATTTTGCCAGTTTGTTTTAGGGTAGTGCCCAAAAATCACTGTTTTGGACTTTGTTGGGTTGGCAACCAGCTTGTTTTTAGCATTATAAGTTGCGAGGGCCGTATGTGCTTTTTGTAAGCCAATTTTGGTGTGATCTAAGAGCACCAGGTCGTCAGCATATTGCATGAGTTGGATCTTGGTACACCCAATCCTGGGTGTGGCTAGTGTTGCTCCAGTCAAGGCTTGGTCCATGTCTGCGGTGTATAAGTTAAAAAGCATCGGGGCGAGGACACAGCCTTGCTTTAGCCCGCGGTCCGTGTCAATTTTCTCTGTAGCAAATTCGCTCGAGAGTTTGATTCTTACCCAAGTTCTTGAGTACAACGAACGGATTGCTTGTAGTAAGGATGGATCGATATTCCAGCGTGCCAGCTTCTGCCAAAGGATGGTGCGGTCTACCCCGTCAAAAGCTGCAGAGTAGTTGATAAAACAGGCGAAGAGCGGCAGGCTTTGGTGAGTCACGGCTTGTTGGGCTAGATATGAGAGGGCAATTATGTTGTCCACCGTCAATGCCCCAGGTCTGAACCCTGTTTGAAAAAAGGGCAGAAGGCCCTCGATGTTAGCCCAGTCTGATAGTTCCGCCAGAAGGGTGCTTGCATAGGCCTTGCATTCAGCATATAGCTGGGTCAAGTTGTCCGTCCAGAAGTCTGTGTCTGCCCTGAAAAGGGAGCCAGGCCGGCCATTGGGACCCGGTGCACTATTATGTCGAATCTTTTTTAAGATTGTGCGAACTAAGGTTTTACCTGGAGGAGCCGGGTCTTCCGATGTTTTTGATGCGGCTGTAGTTCTGTCTGTTCCTTCCCTTGCAATAAGGGACTTATTTAAAGAAATTGTACTTTGATCATCTTTATACAAAGTTTTCACGTGGGCAACCCAGGTGCCTGCATCGAGTGAGTTCTCTCTGATAGTAACGCCTTGGGTTAAATTGTTTAAGTATCGCCAGAACTCTTGGGATTTGCATTGACTCAGCAAATTGAAGATCTTCAGCCATTTCGCCTCTATGCATTCGCGTTTTGCGGACCAGATCTGCTTCGAATGGCTTTTTGCAGCTTCTTTGAGTAGCCTTTTGGCAGATGCTGATCCAGTTTTCCGATGAGCCCTGCGTTTGGCATTCAATTGTTTGGCACTTTCCCTGATTGCTGGGACAAGTCCTATTGCATATGATGGAATTAAGGGGGTTCTACGTGTTGTATTCCCCCGAAGCAGTGAGGCTAATTTGTTGGCAAACTGATCCCATTCATCTATTGCACCCCTGTTGTTTGCACCGAATTGCCAACCTGCCCATGTTTTTTTCCATTTATCGAACTTGTTAATTGGCGGTGGCCCCCATTTAATTCTTCTTAATAGTTTATACAGTTCTTCTCCGTTGGATGCCCCAATGCAGCGTAGAAAGTGGGGTATATCTGCTGTGAGATTTAACTGAATCAATAGAGCAGCGTGGTCGCTTTCGCTTCGTGGGTGCACTGTATAATTTATCATGAGTTTTTATATTCTCTTGTTTAATAGAATGTAGTCTATTGTCGTTTGATTGTTGTATGTAGGAGCGAAGAATGCCCCTGGCTTGTTCCTTAAAAATAGGGATTGTGCTGTTGTCAGATTATAAGCCAGCATTAGGGCGTTAAAAATTCCTGTGGGGCCGGAGCGGTGGCTCTTTGGTGCAATATCCCCTATATTGTGTGTATTAATATCCCCAAGGATAATATGTTCCATAGATGCAAACTGTAAGAGCAGAGTTTCTATCTGATTTATCAGCTCAGTCAATTTATCATTCGCACCCGGCCCATGGGAATTATAGTAAACGTTGATTAGGAGGATTGAGAGTGGGCCATCAACCGTGGAAAGGCCTTTCAAGGTACCCGCCAGAAACATATTTGATGGGCTTTTTATTTCTGTAAAGTGTATTTTCAGAGAGTGCTTAATGGATATGGAGATACCACCTGAAGGTCTTCCAAATATGTTGCTTCTGATGGCTGGCTTACAGTATTCCACGTATCTTCTTATTGATACAGGTTTAGTTGCCCATGTCTCCTGAGTGCAGATTAAGTCGGCGCCTTCAATGGATTTTGCGCGAGCTTTGAAATCCCTGCGACATTCCAGGACATAATATTTAATCTTTGAGTGTTGTCCAAAGGGTCTCTGTACTTGGCTAAGCCGTTTTTCAGAGGGTGCCGAACCTTAGGTGACACGGTCTCCTTGCTTATGGGGGAGCTGGTATTAGGGGCTAGGATTTAAGGCCCGTGGGAGCCAAGACCAGTCCTTGCTGATATTCCCCCTAATCAAACAGGTGCGGGTGCCCCCTCCCAGACACGTTGTTATTTTAATTAGGCTATCATTGGTAAAATTTATTTTTGGGCCACTTTTGGTACCAAGGAGGATGGACTCGGCTGGAAGTGCTGAGCGAATCGAGTCAGTCATAGGTGGCTTTTTCTGGTTAGTCTGTTTTTGGGGGCCTGGCAGTTCCTTCAGGTCTCTATTTTTCAGGATCGTGGGATACTTTATCTCAGGCTGGGTCATGATTTTTATGCCCCAGTTCTCCAGCTGCTTGTTGTTTCCTTTCAGGGCCTCGTCCATGGCCAGATTAGTGAAGATTAGCTCTGTTGTCTCATTGATCTCATTTAATCCAGGGGCCAGAAAGGAAACACTCTCAATGTTGGTTGTTTTTATCTTTTCTAAACCCGGAATATTTGCACAGAGTTTCAGGAGATTACTGCGATTGAGAATATCCCATTTCCCCAGTGAGATGTATTCAGGATACAGCAGTATTTTTAGTTCATCATGGTCTTTAAATGGCAGATTTTGTTGGAGGATTGCCTCCTGTGTATCGTGGGCCTCTATAGCGTTTGAAGATGACGTTGCCTGGGTGTCTGAAAAGTCCCCTGCCGAATTTAAATTAGCCACTGTCTGCTCAGCTTTGCTCTTGATCGTTGGTCGAGTTTGAATAGGTTTTGTCTCTTTATTATCGGTAGATTCGGTTTTGCCTTGGGATGCCCTGTTGCCTAGTGCTAGCGTGGTGGTGTATTTACTTGTTTCGAGTGTTCCTTGGTTCATGCTGTTCAAGGTTTTATTAGCCGGTGTGGTTAGTGGGGGACTCTTTAGGTTGGATTCCAGATCTTTATATAGTTCATAGTTTCCTTCCCCAGTTTGTTGTCCTTGTGAGTTGTTAAGACAACAGCTTTGTTTTTGTTCCCTCATAACCGCGGGCTTTAACAAATTGTCTGTAGGGTATTCCGCGATATTGTCGGGGATAGTTTCAGTATTGATTTTATTTTGTGCTTGTGAGCCTGCAGTGTTTTTATTTGGGCTCTGACTGTGGGGCGAGATATTAATCTCATATTGATCTTTAATATGGACCTCAGTGTCCTGTTTTTCGGGCAGCAACCACTGCCGAATGGAGCCTTTATTATTAGATTTGGTTTTTTTCAGTTTATTTAATTTTTTTAATTTTTTCTTGTTTTTTCGAGATAGATAATGGAGGTCTGAAGTTGCCAGCCTTGGCTTATTTTCCATTCCGTGTTGTCTGGGTCGTGGGTTGATCTTATTACAATTTCTTCTGTCCTATTCTGATAGTCAGCCATGGCCCCTGTCATTTCTTGCGGAAATTCTTTGTCATTGGTTTGTGAGTCTTTCGTGTTTGTGAACTCCTTTGTATTTTGTAGGGAGTGTGAGATGTTCGGTTGCCTACTGACTTCTTTCTTAAGATCCTCGACTAGCGTGTTCATTATCTCTGGAAGCTTTTCTAGGTTGTGCAATATTGGGCTACAACCGCAGGCCTCTTGTTTGACTGTTAAAGCTGTGTTAGCCTGGGCTCTGTGTATCAGTGAATTCAAATGTTCCAGTTTAGAGTCTATCCCCGAAATCAAACCGGCAACTGTTTGTAGTATATTTATTTGAGTGTCCAATGTATCTGCATGCATTATTGCAGCGTTTGCCCTTGAAATCAGAGTATCATTGATCAGTGCTAAATGGTTTTCAAATGTAGGGGGCTTCTGGTCTTTTTCCGCACCCCTTCTGGGGGGACTAAGAATCCAAAGATAGTTTTCTTGTAGGGAACAGCTAGAGTTTAAAGGATTAAGGTGCCTTTTAAGTATAGGGTGTTGGCTCATAGACTAGGCTGATGCTGAAAGTGAATCAGTTATCTCTGAAATGGATTTTGTCGGAGTTCTAAGTGGCCCCATGTTCTGTCTTAATGCTGAAGAAGAGGCCCCATACAAATCCAGGTTTAGGGGACAGAAAGGCGCGTTTGGTTGATTATATAGTGCTCTACTATCACTGCTGACTCCCATTTGGTTGTTATCCGATACTCTGTCGGGTCGGCAGGCGTCAGGGGGAGTACGGCCATCATGTTATGTCTCTGTTAGGTAAACCAAATGGGCCTGATTGATTTCGTTTGTGGCCTCGTTTTTACAATTTGTCCGTGTTGTCGTGGCAGTTCGTCTGGTTTGTCCTAGCAGTGAATCACAGTTACGCACCAAGGGAGCTGACATAGTTGGATGGTCAATTAATTGACTATTTATTATTAGACCCCCTTGGGCTAACGGGGGAGTCGGGTTTGGAAGGTGGCGTTCGATTTGTCCGCTAGTAATGTCCTCCTTAGGTTCTGATGTTTCGCTTATTATGAAAGCATTGGCCCCATTAACTCCATTGGCCACGTAGCCCGTTTTTGTGTTTCCTAAGTTTCGACTTGCTGGGTTGTTGGGGCTCTTGAAGCTAGGCACGCCAGATGTCGTTTTTGTTTCCAATGCTCTGCCCCCCCAAGTGATAATTGTTTCTGGTGAGAGTGGAATAGCTATATGCTTCAGTGAATGGGGTCTTAACCTTCTGTCCACATAATCACTAGCATCACTGGCATCTCCTAGAGTTCTGGCAGTTCTGGCAGTTTTTCCAGAGCATGGTGAATACGCTGCTCCTCCAGAGTCGCCAGGTTCACCAAGTTTGTCGTCTGGAATTGTATGGTACAGGAACGCTCTTATGTCTCAGTTGCCGTTTGTGATGGTCGTTTTCTTTGTGGTACTGAGGCTATTCCTGGTAGCTGTGGGCTTATTTGGGTTTAGGGCCCTTCCCAATGAAGTTGCAGACACTGTTAATAACTCAGCTGTTTGCGGCCCCTCCCTGGGACTTGATCTCAATTTAAAACTGCCTGGACGGTAAAGCAGCTTTGACTTTTGCCGCCTTGCTGATTTATGGGGACGATGTTTTTCTTGGTGTTGGACCAGGTTTGAATTTCTTGTCCTCATTTTTTTTTTTTTCCTTTACGCTAAGTTAAGGAGAGTAAATGTCCTAAGGGGATTGAATAGGAACCCTCCTATTAAACTGTTGGACTGTTAAACTGCTGAGCTGTTGAGCTGTTGAGCTATCAGGCTGTTGCAATTGTGGTTAAGTTAGGCTATTGAGCTATGAGCTGTAGGGCTACTGGACAGCTGCGCTGGTCAGATATCTCGGTATCACACTCGGTATCACTACTGGCTTAAGTTGGGCTGTTAGAGGTTCGTTGCGGCTTCTTTATGATTTACAGGCCTCAAGCTTTCCGTAGTGATAAGAGTGTTATTGAAGAAGCTGCAGTATTTTAAAATGCATTTAAAACCTTTAAGATGAAAAACTGCGATATTCGTTGCTGCTCACACCACGCGCCTTAGCTACTGAGTTGTTGCTCTGGGCGCCTCTGATGTCTATATGGATCAAGCAGCCAATCCGCCCGACCACTGCAGAGCTGAATGATTAGGGGGACACAACACTTTTTCTCTGTGCAAAGGGGCGCCAGTTTGCAGTTTGCAGTTTTCTTTTTCACACTCACACCATTGGGCACCACTGTGTGCTCCTGCTGCCCCCAACTGCCTTTCAGTGCCCCCCCCCCCGTCGCTCACCTCTGGATGCGTGAAGAGGGATGAGGAGCAAAGTAAGGGGCTGCACCGCCGCTGTCACTGGAGTGGTCACTAGGGCTGATGCTACAGTTTGTAGCCGCAGTTTGTAGTTGTAGAGTGCCGGTGCTGGCCGTCTTGGAACCCGTAGCTTCAAACTGGAGGGATGAGGGTGAAAAACAAAAAAACAAAAAAAAACGAACCTTGGTGCCGCTGGTGCAGCTGATGCCGCTACCGCTGGTCCCCCTGATGGTCCCGATGTGGTGGCGGCAACAGGATTCAAATGCGGCTTCTTTTTTTGCGGTTCTTGTGGCGGCCGGCCAGCGGCTCTCCCGAAAGTGCCAAAAAATGCTAAATGCCGGCAAAAGAAACGGAGAAGAGAGCTGCTTGGAGAACGGCGGGAAGGACGGCTGTGCAACCACCGCCACCGCCGCGTCTTCTCCGTTTGCTGCCTGTTTCCGGCCTTGCGAAATCACAGACTGGAACACGGACTCTCACGGACCATCAATCCTCCTGAAAAGGGCTCCAGGTGGAGACCGAGCCATATACTAAAATAGTGGTATAAGAACCACGACTCAAGTCAAGACAGTGTCTAGGGGGTGCAGAATCAGTAGGACCCCAAGGAACCACCCAAGGTGAGTAAGGAGGGACCCCACGGAGGATGGGTGCAGTGTGAGAATACGACAACGTGCTATGTACAATTCAATGGGATAGTCGCGGGTGCAGTTTTAGTGTTTAAGGACCCTTCCCAGTGGATTACGAGGAAACCCTTTGGAACATAGAAGGTTGGAGCGCCACCCCACCCGTGGATACTGAAGTATAAGAGTTACCTATCCCAGGGAATCCGGGTGCATAGAGCTGAAGTGGCCTCGGAAACCGTAGTTGATCTCAATGGAAGTCTTCAAAGAAATGCCACTGCTGGAAAGAAGAGAAGTGTCCTGTGAAACCCACAGGTGGATTCTTGAAGGAAGGAACTTGAAAGCAGAGGGTACAGAGACTGGGTCACTCAGAAGTGACCGGGGGCTCCGTAGATGAATGCCCACCGATGTCGGTTGCTTCAGGTGTGAAGATGGAGACTTGACTCTGCAGCCACGGGGACCAGGAGGCGTTGAGGATGACCAGGAGCTGGATGTGAGTTGTCCCACAAAGGATGTCGACTGCTGAGAAGGTCGGTGTCCGGCGGGAGCACCAACAAGCCTTTGCAATGGCAACCCAAGAAGAAGGTCGAGGTAGGTCACGGTCTGGCCCAGCAAGGACCTGGAGACTTACCGCATCAAGGGGAGTCAGGGCAGGCCTGGAGCAACCGGGGAGCCCAAGAAAATCAGTTTTGTCCCTCAAATAGAGCCACAGGCTGACGGCACAGGAGTCGCTAGGGGACCTCTAGCATTTCACAAAACAACAGCTTCCAGGGCACAGAGTGAGAGGAGGCCAAAGTCCTTCATACAAAATGTGCGCACAGGTTGGGGCTATCAAGAGCCTAATACACTTAGTTGGAGAACGCCAACAAGCTTATGCACTTGCAAATGTAAGTGGTGCACAGGGGTTAAGGTTATGCAGTCCCCATGAGGGATACTGGCTTCAAACTCAGTGAGAGGGCACCTCGACTTCAAGGAACGTAGGAACCCACCTCCGGTGTTGCTGGAGCCTTCAGAGTCTGCAAGAGCTCAGGATCAGCAGACCGGTAAGTTGTGTTACGGTGCCTGCGAATGCAAGGGAGTTACTCTTTCACCCCAAGGGAGATACTTCAGTTGTCCTTGAAGCCTGTATGGTGCATGGGCACAGACAATGCTTCGGACGGAGGGGGAGACAAAGTCGGGCCCAGTCAAAGTCCAGCAAAGTCCAGAGTGTCCAGATGGTCGAAGGTCAGTGGTTTCTTGATCAGAATCTTGTCCACATCAAATATAGGGTCCTACAGCCAGGTAAGCCCTTTTGTACCCAGGGAGAGGGTTGGACAGATTCAGGGGACCCTCCTGGAGGAGGGTCAGGACAGTGGGGAGGATGCTCCCATGTCCTTTGTCCAGTTTCATGCCAGAGCAGGAGCCAACGGCTCCCAGGACTGGTTTGAACTGGACTATGCACAGGGACACCAAGTGTGCCCCAGAAGCAGACTTTCAGGCACTTTAAAAGTGCACCCACCCAGCCCCAATACACTAAATCCTGTCTGGGAGATGGTCAGACCTCCCTGTGATAGGATGCCTATTGTCCTGCCTTCCCCTGCTCGAGCTTGGCTCAGCAGCAGGAGTGCAGAAATGCATCTCTGGTCGGAAGCAACCATTTTGTGCTGCCCGGGTCGAGAAGGCTGGTACCGGGAAGACCAGTGATCCCACGAAGCTTGCCTCAGAAGGGTGGAATCATACGGAGGTATGCTTCCAAGGTGTTTGACACCAAACACAACATGTTTTGTTGCAGCCATTTTCGAGATAGCATTTTACTCGAGCATATAATGCACCTCTACCTATATGTCTGGCTGCGTCACCGACAACCCGGGAGAATGATCTCCGAAGGCTGCAGAGGGGCTCTGCTCATGCAGGCACTCCCTCTCACATAAAACCCAGCACCCTGCCTTCAGGATTGTCAAGGCCTGCTAGAGGGGTTACCGATAGGTTTTAAGTGTAGTGACCTATAGATATAGTAAACCTATATCTAAAGTAAGGGATGCATGCACCATCTTACACAGGCTGCAATGGCAGGCCTGTAGTTCCATTTTGCATGGCCTCTCATGGGTGGCATAATACATGCTTCAGCCCATGGGAGGCCTCTGGGGTACCTATGCCCTGGGTACATGAGTACCATTTACTAGGAACTGACAAGGGTACCGCAGTATCCAATCTGGAGTGTACCCAAGTACATGAATAACATTTTCTAAGGAGAAAGCAGATAGACTGGGGTCCTGATTAGCAGGATCCCAGTCAGACTAATCAAAACAGTGTAACATCAAGCAAAAAGTGGGGGCAACCAAAAGAAGCAGATCCTACTTTCCTACACCCTCTTTCACGTAACCTTAAAGCTCCATCAGCTTGGCTGTCCCTCCATGTTATGATACAGTATGACTATACTTTACGTATACATATTAATTACATATATACAAATCTATGTGTAGATTGATAAGGAGAGCCTGCACACATGTACCTATGAAGGTCAGCCTCCGTTTAATGATTATCATCTTCTGGAACAGCACTGATGATATGGGTTTATGCCTGAGAATATATAGGTTTTACCTTCATATGTGGCGATTTTGCTGGATCTTCTGAGGCTGTGCTTGATCATTTGATGCGGTCTGGGTATGTTGTGCCAGACAAATTATGGTTATGGATAGAAGATGATGACTATGCCTGTACATTTGAGACTGTGACATTTAAAATGATGTTTAGAAACACGATGACAGTTGTTGGCCAATTATGTATTTTCCTCTGGTCTATGATGCCTGTGCTCCTGGTTAAACCCCTGGCATATAATGAAATCCACATTTAAAATGTATGTGTGCATCCAGGAAGGTTTCCTTGCCACTCCTGTATTTACACCTCTACCCGAAGGACGGTGGAATGTACTCTGAGCTGTATAAAAAGCCAATGGCCCGGAACTCCTTACTGAGCTTTACCAGTTTTCATCCTCATGCACTCAGACATAACCTTCCGGTATGTCAGTCTCTGCGGTTGCGGAGGCACTGCACAGAGGTCATGAAATTTAAAGAACATGAAAACAAACTAAGCTCAGACTTTCTCTATCGTCGATACCCTACTGAATTAGTACAAAGAGCATGCAAAAGGGCAAGGAATAGCAACCGAGAATCTTGACTTGACACATACACATGGAGCTCTATGGATAGCTTTGTTTGCATAAGCACTTACAGTCACCTAACTGATATAGTGAAGAAGTCTATCAATAGGAATTGGGTGATCTTGAACATTGATACATTGATGAGAACCATTTACCTAGACCTCTCTTTGCCTTGAAGTGCAGTAGGAGTATTAGGGATATGTTGTTCCATACCCGTCCATTTATTCCAACAACTCGGACAGATCAAAACACCTTGTGGTCCTTGACACGAGCCAAGGGGCATCACCCCTGCGGAACATGCTCTGTCTGCCCTTTCACCTCAGCCTCAAAATCTATTGAGTTAGGTGTTAATACACCCTGGAAAATACAAAATCTGATTAATTACAACACGGAAGGAGTTATCTACATGCTACGCTGCCCGTGTGATCTGGATAGTCGAACATCGGAGTTCCATACGATGTGAGAAAGACAACCCTAAACCTACACGGCACTTCCTTAATATGGGTCACACAGAGAATGACATCCCATGGATTGTCATTGATGAGCCACACTATGTGAGAACAATAGGCTCTTTGCAATCAGTACTGTTTCAACAAGAGCAGATGTGGATTTTCAGACTCTGCTGCGACACCCAAGGACTTAATGATGACATTCCTTGGACCAGCCTGGGCAGATCATTTGACTATGGGTGGCTCTATTTAAGCTCACGAATGACACCATCCCAGCCTTCCATCTTTCTTGTCTTGTCTGTATATACATTCTTCCTCTATACAGTCACTCCCTTTTCAACATTCCTGGCTTTTAGTAGACAGTAGATTGTTTTGATTTTCACTACTAAGACAGTAATGCTGTTATGATATGGGCCTTTGGCAAATCTGTTGCCAGAGCGACACAGTAAGGAGGCTGTTATTTTGGTGCGAAACGCCTTCTGTGCTTTTGCGATTTTGTTCTACAAGAGTGGTATTCATAACATAAGGATTTTGCACTAGAATCCTCATTTGACATCTCCATTATGGTGATGAGTACACACCAATGACCTGTCTTGATTCCCGCATAATAGTCTGAGAATGCTACATGAGGGCAGAGAGAGGGAGACTTGGTATGCTCATACGTGTGCAGGAGAGAAAACTACATTTCCCATGTTTCCCAACTGCACGTTACGCAAAACATCGAAGTCACTTCCTAAATTTTCCATTTTCAGGGGTGAGTGTCTGTGTTCCACTGCCTCTCACCGGGACCCTGCCAATTTGAAGGCCGGACCACTGCTCTGGTGAGTTATAAAGAATTGTTAAATACACGCCTTCCTGTTTCTGCCTCTTTGACATTTTAAAATTTTTGGGGGGATTATCCCTAGGGGTGCCCGCACAGTCTGGCATATAGCGAAAAAAGATTGGAGCTTATGTAGTCTGTTGGAATGTTTGGATACTACGCTTGTTTGGTGATTCACGATACGGCCCTGTCAAACTAGAGCCTGGGCTGCTATCCAAGTTACTTAGATTAATTTAACACATGCATCCTTATTTCTGCCTCTTGAAGACTATCTGGAACATTTTCTAGTGGTGTCCACGCATTCTGAAGCATGGTGTAAAAGATTGAAGACTCACATAGTCTGTCGGATTGTCTGGGCACTACGCTTTCTCGGCGCTGTTAGTGACATACTTTAGGGCCTCTGTGATCTTTAGGCTGGCTTGGCGGTTGGACGCGTAGGTGTAAGAGTGCAGGCACCTGCTATCTACACAACCTGACACGATGCGGGCGTCTAATCGCCAACAGCCACTGAAGCGAGTTTTGCTCATTGAGAGATCATGTTCAGGAGCAGTACAATTGGCCCGCCCTGACATATATTGTGGGTATTTATATATATTTGTTTAAATTTTAAATTTACGTACACACTCATGTGCATTTCACCACTTTCTGCACTTTTTTGGTCCTGATGAAGCGCCAACGACTTTAGCGGCGATAGAGGCGCGAAACATGTTGACCGTTTTAATGCCACCGAGGCACAGTGTGTCTTTGGGGACCATACTCTAAATTAGAGTTTTTTATTGTTGGCAGGAGGGTTCCTAAATCAATATAACCCCAACCATCTTTTAATTCACTTTGCACACATTCTAGCTACCCTCATTGAAAACCCACACACCCTCATACACCATCCGCATTCCTCAAAAAGATCTCTGAGAAAGTGACCCTTCGGGGGACCCGTTGGGAATTGCAGCGCCGGCCCAACGAGGAGCATAGCCCGATGATGAAGCATGACACCCCTTGGGGTGTGTGAGGGAAACAAGAGGCAAGACTTGTGCTTTCCCCCTTGTGGTGGGTCCATTTAACCTGGGATTTTGTTTCCCCTCCTTTTTCTTTTGTCTTTCTATAAAGACATATGGGTCAATCTCTGGACCCTATCTTTGGAACAGTGCCCATCCTTTTTTGTGGTAATCTTTAGACTATGGCCACACAGTGAATTTTGTCCTCTGAACCCGTGGTGGGGTAACAATGACTGTCACATGGACACATCCTGAGGTGATATGAACTTACTAGCTACATCCCTGTTTCTAACCCTAAGCACAGGAAACATTCACGTGAGTGATATAGTAAAGTGCGTATTTAGAGTAATTGCACTTAGTGTTATGAAGGTGGGTGAGCTACCCCAATGATTGTGATCAATGAGAGAGTAACATGAGGATGAGGTACATGGATTTGTGATACACTGACTGTTTTTAAATTATGCTGTCACTGCCATGTTTCTTTAGACTCTCTCTTTTAGCCGAGCACTTATGGGGTACCCTTTGGCGGAAGAGAGGTAATCAAACACCTTACCGGGGAATCTCTAAAATAATTTTTTTCAGACACCTGGGATTACTGGTGTTTGGGGATCTTTCTCCTTTTCTCATTTTCCTGATATTTCAAGATTGTTTGTGCATACGGCTACCAATCTTTGACGGCCAGTATAAACGTCTGTTTCCTGTGTACACAATATTTATGTTCTTTATGTAGAGTGACTAATTGCTATTCTGGTCCTGACAAATGCCCATTGAACCCCATTGGGGGTCAAACAGAGGGCAGGAACATGTTGACCCAATAATATTGGTATTTTTGTTGCTAATCCCTAGTCCTCTTAGTTTTTAATCCTGCCCCAGGACAACACACAATAAATTCATTTGCTTTCCTGGAGACAGTTTTAACATTTTTCACACAGTTACTTTTTCATTTTTGCACTCTGCCCCTCACTCACCATTTTTTGACCCCCTCTTACAAAGAAACAAATAAAAACACCTGAGTTCCTCTTTCATCCTTTTGGAACCCTATGATGAAGCATGTCACCTTCGGGTGAGTGAGGGTTCTCGTCCTTAAAAAAGGATCCCCCTACTTTGCACAACACTCTGGGGTCATATTCTCAAGGACCTATCGCCAAGTTAGTGGTACTTGATCGCAGCCAAAGTGGTGATAAATTCATCGCATCATTCACAAGCTGGTGCTAACAGATGATATCACCAATTTACCTGCGATAGTAGCCACAAAAAACAACGCCACGGATGACACCGACAACTAACGCTAATGAGATGCAGAGTAGGCGTTCCCATACAAAAAGGCGCGACAACACCACTTCGCAATATTCTCAACGACCAGCCAGATTGGTGATAAGATCACAAGACATGAGATAAGGCGCGTTAGCAGCAGGAATTTAACACCTGCTCTTACCTGGTGTTAAGTCGGA
Organism: Triturus cristatus; assembly: GCF_964204655.1. NCBI lineage: Eukaryota > Metazoa > Chordata > Amphibia > Caudata > Salamandridae > Triturus > Triturus cristatus. Next base: position 475,788,480 of record NC_140587.1, on the reverse strand, counting down.
CGACAACCTGCACCATGAGAGGGAGCCCAGCACACAGCCATACCTGAAGAACAACAGATACAATGGAGCCACTGATCAGGCTGCTCGGACACCCAAGAGGGCCACAACACCCACCGCCACCACCCCCAGGAACCTCCCCCCTCCCTGGGCCCTACTCCGCCCCCCCAGAAGAAGATAGTTCACATCAGCAATTCCCACCTGCCTTTCCATGGCAAAAGCCTGAACCACCAGGCATCATAATATGTATGTGCCTCATGGGAACAGTCTAGACCGAACTGCCAGGCCATGTCCTCCCTGGACCGGAAACATGCATTAAGTCCCGTGCTTTCCATGCCACTGGAATCAACCTATCCTGGCTGAAGAGGGGTGAAACCCCGAAACCGGTCCTAGGATGCTTGTTTCCAGTCCAGAGAGGACCTGGCTTGGCAGTTCGGGCTGGACTGTTCCCATGAGGCACAGGGTCAAGACTGATTTGCATATGGCTGGGTTCAAACTGGAATGGCATGGTGAGCAAAAAAACGATGGATTCAGGCCCAGATCTCTGTACTGGGGTGAATGTATGACATTGTTCTGCATTCTGTCCATCAACCGTTTTTGCATTTGTCACCCAGAGTGGAACGGGTATGCCCAGACGTGGGTCCTGTGCTCTCCATGCCACTGGAATCAAGTTATCCTGGCTGAAGAGGGGTGAAACCCTGAAATCAAGGTATCCTGGCTGAAGAGGGTTGAAACCCTGAAACCGGCTCAAGGATGCTCGTTTGGTGGTGTTCCTAGAAAGTGATTAAGTCAGGCATATGTTTTGTGGCTTGACAAATAGTAGGTGCAGTCTGTTCAGCTGAAATACAATCTGCTACAAATGTCTGCCACTCCAACCTCCTTCACCCATCTTATTCTCCCTGCTGTGAGAGGACCTAAAGTCCCACATCACTTCACCAATCTGCCATGTTCATTATCCATTACGATCTTGTGGTCTCCCCCAGTAAATATCTTTCTGTCTGATGTCTGGAGGATGTACATAACTGCTTGAGTTAGAAAAGTGTCTTATCCTGTGTTGGGGTGTATGAGTAAGATACAGTAAAGCCCTCACCTCCCACTCTAAAGCCAAGCACCAAGACTCTCCCTCAATGCTCATGTATATTAGCCACCATCTCTCCAGCAAATATGTTGGAGATTAGTATTCGGGAAACAATGTTTACATTGCGGATTTTACACCACGTGCAAACACAACGCGGTCGTTACAACGACCGCGTTGTTACAACGCACTGCCATTACTACGCAAGTCGTTACAACGACTTGCGCTAGATGGCACTCTAGACCAAGGAATAGTATTATTTACTATTCCAACACTTTCCCTAGTGTTGCACACACTGGAGTTGGAATAGTAAATCATACTATTCTTAAGTCCAGCGCGCCATCGACCGCAAGTCGTTGTAACAACTTGCATTGTAATGGCAGTGGGTTGTGATAACGCGGTCGTTGTAATGACCACGTTGTGAATGCATCACGGAGTCAAATCCATGATGTAAAGAGTCATATTCTTAGTATTCCCACCCCTTCCTTTTTCATGGGTCCTCAGGAGAGGTATTGCCTGTGAATACTTTTGGATCTGAGTCTTTACCCGTCCTTGACTAGTGGATGTGTCACATAGAAAGTACTGCTAGGTGTTTCCTAAGGTTGTTTAGCCCTCTAGCATTAAAGTTGAATATTTTGATGTGCACCATGATCAACAACGTTGGTGATTGACATGTATTTGAATAGTATGCTGCAACCAGAGTGTACAACCCTGTATGGTCCTGAGTCTCATCAGAATATTGTGTTTATGTGCCCTTCTGTGATTTTCCCTGTGCTCCAAAGTATTGAGCAATAAAACAAAAATGCTAAATTAAATGTAAACCACTTTTAGCATGGAGTACAGTGCCAGAAGATAGTGGCAGCATCCCTGGAAAATAGAGATCTTGAAAGGAGGCTTTGCGGTTGTGTTTTTACACTCTTTTCCCAGTCCCTCTCCTTTCTTGGCAGTTCTTCAGCAACAAGTTCTTGTCTCAATTTCTCAGCTCTCTTCAAGTTGACATTCAAGTATCTGGTAGGGTATGTTGTAGCAGTAAGCTTTCTAGAACAGCTTTCCTTTCTTGGGCCATAGCAGAGGGATAGAGCTTCATAATTATTGGAGGCTGGCTTATCCTTGGACAATTGAAGCTCTGCCAGCTTTGAGACTCAGTTTGTGAGTGCAGCTGTTGTGAGGAATCCTCCTCTGAAAGGTCTATAATTGTACTTGCTTCTGAAAGTGAATACAGTTAATACAGGCGATCCATCTAGCTGAAGACTATCTGAAAAAGGGTGCCCCATCCAAATTTGACATTTTGTGTTTTAAGAACCCTGCATCTTTGATATTGTCGAAAGATTTTGGCAGAGGGAAATCTTGTATGCTAGTAATTTGATGGGTCACGTCTCTTGTGCCACCCGAAGGATGTTTTCGATTTCAATGAAGTGATGTACACTTACTAGGATGTCCGAAACTCTAGCCCCGATGATGGGGCTTTCCCAACTCTGTGTACTATATCAATCTCAATCTTCTTGTTATCTGAAGACTGGATATGCAGGAAGACTTTTTACAAATAATGTAGGCTGTTTGGGCCTTTTGCGTATTTTGCAACCCCTTGTATTCTTCTGTTTTACCTCCTTGAGCAATTTTCCAGGTCCTGAGCATGGGCTTTGAGATCCAGGTGCTGAGCTTTATGGAGGAGTATCTCTTGCTTCAGCTTTTCTACTTCTTCTTCCCATGATGTTCCAGTGTCCTCTAGTGTCGAGACAAGGTGCCTATATCTATAATGTCCTGTTTCACCGCTCTGAGCTCCTGAGCAACTTTGTGGTATCTTGCTTCACCACATCTAGGATTCCATCAGGATCCCATAAACTTTTTTGTGAGGGGTTCCATGTTCCCCAAGGGTTGTGGAGGGTGCATCTCATTTTGTGCATTGTGTTGGAGGCTGTCCTTGGAGACAGTGTCCAATTTTGGTTACGCCGACCTGGTCAGCCTGTCTCTGACCTTGGTGTCATTCTTGCTTTTTTCAGATGCTCCTGCTCTTCTGCCTTTCTGCATTTTTTATTTTGCATGGGCACACAGCATCCATTTAGCCCCATGGCAGCTACAAAGGGCCTGATGTAGAACCATTTTTCGAGGTCTCAAATGAGAAACCAGCCTGTTTGAAACAGCTAAAAAGGGTTGTAGCATGTACCAAACCTATTTTGCGAGTTGGTAACCTGTTATCAACTTGCAAAATAGATTTACGTGTTACTATTAGGAAGGGGCGTGTTTAGGGCGTCCCCACCTAATAGCGAGTCGCAGGTGGATGTAAGATTGTTTTGTAACTGCAAATGTGGTCGCAAAACAATTGCATTTAACACCAATGTCAAATTGGTTGTAAGACAGTCACAAATGTAAAGGGGTCCCCCCTTTGTTAATGGTAGCGAAAATATTTTTTTAACAGCAGGCAGTAGCCCCACGGACCACTGCATACCCTTAAAAAAGGAATAATAAATGTTTCATTGTTCTTTTCTAAATGCATCCTGTTTTCCTTTAAGGCAAATGGGCCACATTTATTTAAAAAGTTGCTTTATTTGAAAGCAAACACAGACACGTTGGTCGGATTTCCCCAGCAGGTGTCCATCCCTGTGTTATTATCCATTCCCAGTGAGTCGCAAATTGCGACCTGACTCATGAATATTGATGAGGCAGGTCAATTGAGATCCCATTGGGAATCGCTAATGTGTCTGAGACTTTTCATTTTGCGAGTTTCTAATTGCCAGTCGCAAATCATCACAATTAGAGACTTACAAAATGAAATGATTGTACATCTGGCCCCAAGACTCCTGCAGGTCTCAGTATGACCAGCAATATGGGGGATGGGGTCCCTTTTTCAGCTGTTACGCCAGAGTGGGGTTCAAAAGGATTTTGCTTACTCTGCTCTGCTATGGCCCACTCATTCCTCCTCAGGAGATGTTGCTGAAGAGCCTTTGACAGGTTCATAGACCAGAGCCCTACCTCTCATTCTGTTTTCCCATGTGAAGCAGACAGAGATGCCCCTACTTCAGTTTCTCTATTTTGGCGCATGGGCAGTTCCCTGGCTATTGGGCACTTTTGAAGAGATTGCTTTTGCTCTGCGCTCACTCAGTACACCCTCTGTCACGTGCTTGCATGCATCTACAGTGCAGAGCTCAGGCTCACTTGGCTGCCACCCTCTTGTGTGCCTGGGCAACCACTTCCCCGTAGCTTCCATGTTCAGTCTGAAGTCACCAGTCCTAGCTCTGCATACTGGGTACTTGCTATCCCCTTCTGCTGCCTAGATCTCTGTTTTGGTGGCTACTCTGTTTCGATAGCAGTGACGGGCAGTAGCGCTGGAAGCTACCCGTCTGCAGTCCTGCCAAGTACCAAGCATCAAGCGTTAGACTAACGCATTTCAGTGTGGTACTCTGCATTACCGCACTGGAATGCATTATCATGCATATCTGTTGTGCCTCTGTCACTGAGTGAAAGCGCCTCAAGAGAGCAGCTGGCAGTGCGCTGCCGGTGGCGTGAACTGCGCGTGCTGTGCTCCCGCAGGCTCTGGGGCTCGCACTGTGAGTTAAGGCAGTGCTGGCAGGCTCACACTCAACTGCAGATCAGTGCTATAAGTGTATCATTCATAATTGTGATCATTCTTCGCGCCGCACTCTGACTGACAGCCTGTCGGTGACATCATCATCGGGTAGTGTTTAATGACTAATACCGAGATAGCCGGTCCAATCAGATGCCCGGCGCTGCGGGGGATGTAACATCCTGCTGCCCGGGGCGGAGAGGTCAGTTTGAGGCATACATCTCTGGGATGGCTGGTTAACGGGCGTCGCCACCGTGTAGCTCACTCAGCTGTTATTAATTTTATTCCTCGCGGCTCCTGAATTATTAAAGCCGACTCGAGTGAGACCAACTAAGTAAGAGACCCGGGTTGCAGGGCCGAGTGGCTGCCAGGGCAGTCTCACTGGACGGCCCACCCGGGAACTGGAGTCAGCCAGGACAACGCAATCATTAGGCACCAGAGGAGTATGTTTTTGGGACCTCACTCATCATGTTTGGGTCGTGTTCCACATGGCAGAGAGGCCCTGGATGGGGTGATGCTCTAAGCAGCATTATTAATTATGAGGGAGGATCTAGGGGGCCCAGTTCAAGTCGCCAAAAGCTGAAAGGCAGGATTCTGCCAGCTTGCCCAGCAACACAGATGTCCAGGCAGGTCCATGATGATTTCCTGCCTCAGTTGGGCCTCACACATCCTGTTTGGGATGGGTCCCATGTTATTTATATGTTTACCTCGTCTTCATTCCTTGATTTTGCTCGTGAGAAAGTGTCACTCATAGTCGTTGAAATGTCACTCATAATTACACTGAAATTATGAAAATGTCACACAGCAATTTGAAACCTTGGCAGCTATGCGTCCGCAGTCTTGGTCACACCTCATCACATGACACTTTATGGTGGGCTCATGCTCAACCACTACATGTTGGAAATTACAGAATTGATGCTCGCTGCGCCCCTTAAGGTGAAGTGTGTTTGCAGTTTCTATGCATGACACTCACGCTTAATATGTGTTAAACTTTAAAAGGGCATCAGACCGGAGCATTTAAACTGCTCGCTGCAGAGAGGATCTGTTGAGGCTGGCCGTGTACTATCATTTATCTTCCCCTCCGCTCTTGAGTCTCATTAATTTACTGCTAAAGCAAATTCACATCCAAATTAATTTAGATTTAGAGAAGGCCCTTGATTCCAGCTTTGAGAGTGCCAAACCCAACTCAGCTCATGATAGGGTTTAATCAATTAATTGAAAGTCACAAGATATACCAGCTAAGTATTTGGGGGGCTTAATGAATGAGTCTATTAACTTGAGACGATTTAGTAATTAGACCTTCCCTAACATTGATTTCCACTAAATCCTACCTTGGAAAAAATAAATTGTTATTAAAGCCCTTTTTTATCTCCAGTGCCACAGTTTAAGTTCATTCATTGTTTGCATGGTTGTTTAGAAGTTATCTAAAAGTACCAGATGGAAATGTGAAATACATTATGTTTAAAAAGTTATTCATGTGTTGATAGGAAGGATGTCATGGAGGCTAAACTTCGCTTTACAGTCAATCTTTTATTTTCTATGCGAATACGCATAGGTTACAACCTGACGCTATGTCAAAATCGATGTCTGTATTTTGTGTTTTCCATAGTTAAAATACTAAAATACTTTTGTTGCCGCCTAAAAATCTGACAACTGGAAAAAATGTACCAATGGAAATGCAATACCTGAACATGTACTATAGAGATAAATTGGAAATAAGAAATTTATGTCGTTTTGCTCCATGTTTTATTTATTTTTTGCCAGGAAGATAGCTCATCCAGGTAAGCACTGACATTAAGTGTGACCTACGTGATTCAAAAACAAACCCAGGCAAAGCCCAGTGCCCACGGCGTTTTTCAGCCCTCCGATGATAATTAGTGAACTATTACATTAGGTAGGAGTAAGTCTTGATATCTACAGCTCCCAGAAACGACTAACACGCTGAATTAGTTGCTATGAAAAAGAAACCTTATTAATTACATACTACATTTTAGGAGTTGTAGTCTTTGTACACTTAAGTTGAACTCATTGGGCAAGAATATTCATTTACAATGTTTATAATCAGATGCCCTGCGGATTGCTTACTAAAGAATGTTTAAATTCATTTTTGTGTGATGACAGGTCATTTAGCATTACTCAGCAGGTTACAGATGGATGATTCCCAACTGTCCAATGACGTTGCTTCTTAGCTAGGTCCACACTGTAGAAATGTAAAAACAAATGTAGATACGCCCATACATGCGTGAATTACCAGATGAAGGACCAGAGATCTGATGATGTTCAACACTGACCCTTCGACAATCGTAGTGAATTCAGCATTTGCGCCTGATTTATAGATTGGCAGATGGGATACTCTGTCGCAAACCTGACAAAGATCTCAGCCACCATACTACAAGTGCAATAGGATATAATGCACATGTAATACGGTAGATGGAGTAGCCGTCATGTTTTTTCAATGTATTCCATCCACCAAACTATAAATCAGGCCTTAGAATCACTCAGGACAGTAGTGTAGCCAGTGTCATGGGCTCTAGTGCCAGGGAAAAACGGACCCAGACACTGGTTGAACCAAAAATACAGCAATAATCAGGGTTCAGTAGGACCATCAGACCTCTGAGCCTAGGGGCCACTGCACCTGCTGCGCCAATGGAACTAGCAGTAAAGGAATTAGAACATGTGCGTAAATGCACAGGAGCCCTTACAGTTTGGCGATCCTTGAATACAGCCCATACACAACTTTGCCGACTAGATCAAGACAGAGCCGAGTATGTACTAGTTCAATTGAAAAATCAATACTACTTGGGTGGAAACAAAGCAGGAAGGCTCATAGCACAAAAAACCAGAGGGAAGATAAACAAAGATAGAGTTAAACCCTTTAAAAATTCAATAAAAACTGAGCATACCTTTGGAGAAGGTTACTCAGTAGCAGCAGTATTCAAAGAATTCTGTAAAAATATCTATTCAGCACAAGACTTACCAAGCAACCACATAAGCCCCTATCTCGCTCAGGCCAATCTACCTAAACAAATGGTTTCCCAAGCCGAAATCCTAGACACACCCATTACAATAGAACAAGTTACATCTGCATTACGAAATTAAAACACAATAAGACACCTGGACCAGGCGGCTGCTCTCCATATTTCTACAAACTATTTTGTCACACATTAGCGCCCATTCTCACTGATCTTTTTAAGTTCTTTCTAGATGGAGGTTCCCTGGCCATCTTTATACTTCAAGCTGCATTAGCTCTACTTTCCAAAACATGTAAAGATACCTGCCACCGTGGCTCCTACAAACCCATTTCACAAACCAGCATAGATGCCAGACTGTTCACTAGCATCCTAGCAACATGACTCAGCCCCTACATGCAAGGTGTGATTTACCCAGATCAATCGGGCTTCATCCTTGAAAGACGGTGCTCAGACAATACCGCTAAAATCCTTTGTCTAATAGATAAGGTCTACAGATCTGAAACTAATGCTCTCCTATTAGCCAGTGACTCTGAAAACGCATTTGATAGGGTCCACTGGCCATATCTCATGGCAACCCTCCAGGAATTTGGATTTGGAGACAGGTTTTACAATGGGTTCAGTGTGGGTACTCCTCCCCAGAAGTCAAATAAGGGTAAACAGAGGTCTATCAGCCCCTTTCTGTCTTCAACAAGGTACGTGCAAGAGGTGCCCTTTGTCACCCCTCCATTGTGCCTTATGTATGGAGACACTATCTAAAAGAGTCAGTGCGCACAATTCATTCAGAATCCTCCCATTTGGACAAGAGATGCATAAGATTAGTCTCTACGCCGATTACATAATCATCACGCAGGATGGTCCCGATTGTTTGCTCCAGAATGTGGTAGAGGAGATGTGGAGCTTTGGTGAGATTTCTGACATTAAATAAATTATCAGAAATCCCAGATATTAAACCTCAAGATTCTGTACAAACAAGAAGGGACCCTTCATATCCTTTATCCAATTCTATGGGCCCCCAAATACATTAAAAACTTGGGGATGCAATTGGTCAGCACCTACAAGCCACAGTGGTTAATTATTACGAATGGCTCAGACAAGTTCTGGGAGCCCTGAGTCATGGGCGACACTGGGAATCTCTTGGATATGCCAAATGCCTTCAAGATAATGGCCCTCAATAGCTATTGTTCCAAACACTTCTATTGCAACCTTCTCATTATGGGCTCCAAGCACTGCAACAAGTAAAAAATACATTTGTTTCGTCAGGTAAATGCTTTGCATGCTGCTGGTGCTGTCATATCAGCACCGGAGGAAGAGAGGCCTGGGAATCGTCAACATTACACACTACTACAGGGCAGTTTGTCTCTGCCCCACAATGGAATGGGTCAGAGAATAAAGAGAATAGAGAACAAATGAAGTACAAATAGAAAAGAGAACAAATGGAGAAGCATTGGTGCTTCATGGACCAGAGACTAGCGGGGATCCACATCTGCAGGCCTGCAAGCCCCAGTGGTTACACAGACATTACAGGCCATGGAGCCTTTACTCCTCACCATATACAAGATTCACAATGCTGGCGTGGTACTCTGTAGCAGCAAAACATGGCTTACACCCATTCCTTCCCCACTCATACTGATTAATAACCCAGGTTTCCAACAGACAATGACAGGAAACAATTTCAGAGAGTGGCAGCTAGTGGGGTCTAAACACATAGGGGACCTGGTGGATGAGGAGGGTATGAACACATTCGAGCAACTCAACACAGACTGGGGCCTCTCGGAATCGGAAAGCTTACACTATGCACAAATCAGATATTGGGTATCCAACAGAGTCCTAAAAGAGGTGGTGGTGAGCAGGCCTCTAACATATTTTAAGAGGAGTCTATTAGCTAAAACCAACAACAAACATATGCTCTCAGAGTTATATTCCCTTTTACAGGTGACCTCCCCAAGGATTTAAACCACAAACCAAAGAAGATGGTTAATGGAACTGGGATGCATGCTAACAGACAAAGAATGGGACTATTTCATAGGATGGTACACTCCATGGACAGTAGGGGAAACAATGACAAAGATAGTATCATATTGGTATTACACTCTCATCAGAATACACAAGTGGGCCTCCCAAAGATCAGATCTTTGTTGTAGGAAATGTGGGAACTCAGGCATGCTCATTCATTTGCTTTGGCACTGCCCCAAACTGACATGATACTGGGGTGAAGTACCAGATGACCTGCATGAAATCGCAGGTTTAGATTTCCCAGCATAAATTATACTCTGGGCCTAATTAGGAGGTTGGTTGGAGTTTCCTCTGAACGACATCCCTGCAGTTTCAAGATCTACTGACCTCGGGTCAGTGGTATGAAACCACAATTACAATGCGACCACACATGGTGAAGTTGCAGAGTCCCAAATCCCTATGGGAGCTTGTACAGCGGTGGGAAACTGGGCGCAGCACAAGCTCCCATTGAGAAATGGGGGTCAATGTAAATCCCTGCAACGTGTGGCAGGCACCTCACGCTGCCCCCTCACCCCCTAACTGGAGGCCGTAGAGAGGGGAGGGCCTGCTAGGGGCCACCAAAGGTGCTTTCCGACAGACTTTCCATGTCAGAAATCCCAACATGGAAAGCCTGTTCAAAACTGACATCATAATCCTGACTGCGGAAATGCAGTCCACATGGGATTATGTGTGGTTTACGGCTGGCCGACGGGCTCCATGAGCCCATTGGAAGCCAGCCGGAATGAACGACCAGTTTAAATTCTGACCACCGTAATCCTAATACAGGGTTTGGAATTCAAACTATGGACATCGGTCAGAAAGCCTATGACCTGCAGTCGGAGGCTTTCCGACCGACATCCTAATTAGCCCCTAGGTCTCCCAAAAAACAGTCATATCGACTTCACTCTCTTAAATGTAGGCAATTTGTACTAGCACTATGGCATACACATCAAGTCATTTTAAAACACTAGGGGGCATATTCTCAAGGAACTATCGTAGAGTTATCGGCACTTTTACGCAGCCAATTCTGCGATGAAAGTATCGCCCCATTCACAAGTTGGTGCTAACAGCCAATACCACCAGTTTACCTGTGAAAGCGTCCGCAAGAAACATCATCACAGATGACCCCGGCAACTATCGCTAATGAGATGCAGAGTAGGCGTTCCCGAGAAAAAAGCTGTGACAACACCACACCGCAACATTCTCAACGACCAGCCAGATCAGTGATAATACCACCAAATAGGCGATAAGGCGCGTTAGCAGCAGGAAATTAACACCTGCTCTGACCTGGTGCAATGTCGGACTACAACCGGCACCAGAAAAGGGAGCCCAGCCCAGAGCCACACCTGAAGACCAACAGATGCCATGGAGCCACTGATCATGCAGCTCGGAGCCCCAACAGGGCCACAACACCCACCGCCACCACACTTAGGACCGGCACCCCCCCCCCTTCCCCGGACACCCTCCCCCGGACCACCACAGAGGCAGCGCAGACAAAGACAGCAGACCCTCAGGAAACGCACCAGCCTCACAGACCTAACACCAGACAATGGCATTGCCCACTACAGGCTCAAAAGGGCAACCATCATACGCATCCTGACCATCATCGCACAACAGGCTGACGGCACCAACACAGCGGCCGATCAACTTCCCACCGCACACAAAGCTTCTGGCTGTGCTGCACCTGTTACCTCTGGTACCTCCCAACCAACAACCACCAGAGTCGGAGGAGTCTCACAGCCAGCCACATCCAAGTCCCTCACACCTGTCGTGGATGCCATCATCTGCCTGATACCCTGCTCAGCACTCCAGGTGCCACTAACTCAGTGTACCACGACTCATGGACCATTTCTGAATGAGTTGTGTGCTGTGGAGAGCTAACTAAGCAATGTCACCACAGGCAGTGTGGGGGACCTGGGACGATGATGAGGAAAATGATGCAGGAGTAACACACCCCACTGCAGCTGCAGCAGGTATTTTCCGAAGGGACACAATCCTAGACACTTTCTTCACATGAGCACGCTCAGCTCTAGTGCCTCAACCTCGGTGCACTGCAACTCACGGACAGTTCTGTTTGCATATTGGGTGACCTCTGTACTTGCTCCGGCTACCAACATGATGCTCCGCAGTTGTCTCTTTAATGCTGGGGTTTTCTCTTTCCGTTTTCATAGTGTTCACTATTCAAGTTGTTGCCAGCACCAGCCACTCCGTGCGGGCTGGCTTACACTCAGCCATCCAGCACAGGTGTCACTGTACATGTGGCCCTTCCAATAAAGGGTCTGGGCGCACGTGCCCGTAGCCAGTTCCACAAACTATCTCAGTGTGTCCGTGTTGTCATGATCTATGCCTGAGGGTCCCTGGGCCTACAACATTACATTGTGATGTGTACAGCGGAAGCAAACCATGTCACCGCTGGCAGCGGGGAAGACCTTGGACATGTAGCTTTGTTGTCAGCCACTCAATACGTGAGAGGAGTGGACTGGACTGTCGTACGGAGGTCCAGCGTGGGGGTGTGGATGATGATTCCTGGGCTGTGGTTCATTGCAGGAAGTGTGCATATGCATGTGTCTCTGTTGAGGTGTGGGTCTCCTTTGTGGGGTGTGGGTGGTCCCTGGTGGGACTTGAACACCCATGTATGTGATCTAGTTTGGCTTCCATGAGCTCTGCTCCACCCGCACATGTTTGGCCACTTCCTTTTGGCATTCTGACACCTGGAGTTGGAATACGATGTGTGCCGAGGTGGAGTGTTGGGAGCCAGCCGTGGAGGCGGGTGCTTCCTGCTGTGTGGTCTGTGCAGGGGCTGGGGTCTCCTCTATGTGGCTTGGCTGCCCTGCTCCTGGGGGTGGGTAGCCTAAGATGTCCATGGGCTGTTGTAGGGTGTCGGTGTCGTAGGTGTGGTGGTCCTCTCCAGCATCACTAATGAGTAGTCTGGTCTGCTCTACTGGAGATGTTGTTGTAATGTGAAGGTGAGATGCATGTTGACATTGTGTTGACATGTGTGTTATCGCATTGTTCTAGTTTACATGCAGATTGTATGACGATGTACATTGTGACTGTATGGGAGGTGCTGTATTTTTGATGCCGGACAGTGGACATTTGGACTACATGACGGATGTGAGGTTGTACACGTACAGTTCCATCTCGCAGTTTCCTGCTATGTTAGATGTGATTGGCCTGTTTCTGGGCATGAGCGGACCCAGTTGTGTCTTCTGTTCTGCAGTGTCGGTGTTGCGCTTTGTACCACATTGTCGTCGGATGTGCTGTTATTGCTATGTGTGTGTGCTGCAGTGTGCCACGGGTATCAGGGACATGATCCAGGGTCATTGTGGTTGTGCCGTGTGGTACACATTGTCGTGCATGTGTGCCATTGTGCCCATCTCCCCCCGTCCCCCCAGTCTCTGGTCGTTACTCACCCAGTTGATGTTGTGTCAGGTCCTATTGAGCTGTGTCCAGACTCCCAACTCCTTGCACCGTCTCCACCCTGATGACTGTGGCCTCTATTTTCTCCAGCTCCTCCTGTGGCACAGGACTCCCACCTCCTGTCGGCGTTGCTGCCTTCCTGTTGTCAGCGGGTTTGTGCTTGTCTTGGCTCTTCACATCATGTCAGCGCCTCTTGTCCTCCTCCATAGACCTCAGATTGCATTCACGTTTGTCACATTGACGTTCAGTGGATGGTAGTGTTCTGTCACCTCCGTGATCTGGATCTGGTTTTCCTGCAGACTGCGCCCCGTCTGCCTCTTCCTCTTCTCCTTGGCCTTCCCCGACCATGAGGTTCCTTGGTGGGGGTCTGTTGGGCTTGTGGGGTTCGCATTGGCCTCTGCATTTGGTCCGGGAGCATCCATGGTGCTACGCAGTTTCTTTTTTTCTCCCTTATTTTTTTGGGTGCTTTTATGGTGCATTTTCAATCGCACGATGCGTGGGAATTGCAGGCCTGTCGCTGGTTATCGCTGATTTTTGTATCGTGTTTGGCCTCATCGCAACTTTATTCGCATTTGTGTTTCGCATATTTGCGGCGTCGCGTTGATTTTAATGCTGTTATTTGAGGTGTTATCGCGTGACTATCGCATGGTGCCGCCAGGTTGAGAATCCTACGTTAACACGGCGTTGTTTTCCCGTGATAGACTGCGATATGCAAAGTTGCGTTAAGCTAATCTTGCGGTAGTTATCACACGTTCTTGAGAATATACCCCTAGGGGTCCGACAAATTCGCAAAGCATAGACAATGGCTCCACAGTCTATAGAAATAGAGGGGCATGGAGAAGCTGACAATGATGGTAAAAATAGATAAGTAATTCCGAGAGATTTGGGCACCCCTTGCTTAAACTTTTCTCTACAAAGTTGAGAGATCTCATCTCACCCAGGCGTTCAAAAGTACTGAATATCCTAAAGCCTTCATTAACAAACACCCTCCAGCATAAATCACCAATGGTTTTGGCACATGGCTGATCATGACACGAGTGACACCGTGTCACACTAGAGTGGCAACTGATAATCATAAATTTGCATCGGACTATGCATCCTCCTGGAATTTTTGTTTATGAGTGACTTAATGGAGTGGGGGTGGATTTAGGGATGGATTGAAAGTTAGTTAAAGTTTAATATCTTTAGCCAGCCTCCAAGCTGTAGGCTACAAAGCTTTGTATGTGATGTATTTTTGTGTGATATCCAAATAAAGGAAATTAAACCTTAAAGTACCATGTGACTTGCCTTTTTGCTATTTATGGAAATTAATCTTATCATAACCAATATGGAAAAACACAAAATGATTGCATAGTGACTGTGATTTATCCTGGACTAACCAAATTAGATATGCACTCGAGTTTTCTCCATCAGCGGGAATAACACAGGGTCTACAGACTGAAGACCCATGTTAGGAATCTGAATAATGATATCATTTGGATCATCCTGATGTGAAAGATGTCGCATTTCTCCAGTCGATGAGTCTGTTTATGGCAAGATTTGTATGTCAGAGGCATTCTCTTTCTTGCTTCACCCTTGCACCATTCTCCAGTACTACGCATGAAAATAGCACCTTTTACGCGTATAAGTAAAAGTTAAGGGAACAGAGATGATGCATTTCGTATTATTAAAAGGTCTTTTAAATCCACTGCTTGAACATCCACCCTTAGCACTACATTATGTCGGCCTTCAGAAGGAGCCGCCAAGAGGAACTCTTCCCGTTCTAGCTTTTCCCCGGATCTCACCATCCACTCGAATGCCAATAGATCTGGATGGAATGCCAATTGCAGGAGCCTGTCTACTTTTCCCTGTCAAAAAAAATCTTATATCAGTACCCTACACCTCATTGCGGGTTTCCCTGTGAAGACCCTTGCCAGGCCAAGATCTCATTACTGCGTTCTCCTCCATGTGAAAAGTATTTCGGCTGTGAGATAGGTCAACATATTATTGAGTGAGAGGTTGAAACCTCTCTCAGATCACTCCAGGAGCATATGGGAATAAAGCTTCCCACTACACAGTACCTTCTAGGCCTCTGTAATTCAACCAGATAGTGGTATTCCAAACACCTTGGAAGAGACTTAAGAAATTGGAAATTGAGCATGAGTATGTTTCACACTCTCCTGCTTTCCAGGCTCACTAAACCTGTATCTCTTTGCTTCTCACCTCACTTGTCAGTTCCTGATCTTTCTGAGTTGGTGCCTGGATTCAGAGGTTTGGGTAACAGATGACTTCATTCTTGACTGGTCTTGGTTTTCTTTAATCTTTTCTTTACCTCCTTTTGCTTTGCTTTCCTTTCCTTTCCAGGGTGCTTCTCTTTGCAAACCGCTTTCATTTTGAGATGGTACTGATAACCCATGTTTAGCCACCTTAAGGCAGGTTCACTGTAGCTCTTAGAACTGGCCAAAGATTTTTCTCACCTCTTTCTTTTGTTTCAACTCTTTGTTCTAGTTCCAGAAGGCTGACCACATGACTTAATGTTCCAGGGCTATTGTAATCTTCTTGCATGGGGAACCTGCAGGGAACCTTGCAATGGCCAGATCTTTCAGCACTCGCTGAAAACCTGGCACCATCTTCTGGGCATGCCTATAGCTCAGCCTGGGCAGGTGGTCATCTTTGGAGCATGGGACGAAGTTTAGGTCCCTTACTTCCTCTCCTTCCACACACAACACATATCTCTTGTTACTTTTCTGTAAAGGTCTGTCATACATAATTATTTTGTTCTGCAGTTCAGTAATTGGACTTTGCAACTCTATCCCTTTGGGTAAAGATTCTTGTATACTGTCTCATTCATGGAATCCACCTCAGAGGGCCTCCTCTACCTCATTACACATATTCCTGGAAGTCTCCCAGATATGAACTCCTCCATCTCACTTAAAGACATCTTTTTAAAGCATTTTTTTTACCTGTAGTATAGTATGGTCAGTTGCACTGCTTTCTCTCTCTGTTCTATACTTTTCCCATGACTCTGCAATATTTAGCATTTCTGCACACACCACAACAGCATCTCAGTCCATTCTCTATCTTTATTTTACATTCTCTCCTTCCCTCTGTGTTGTCATATGTCTTCAAGAAAACATCTTTCACACTTTCTCTCTTTGTTCTCAATATTTGACAAGACAAGCTTCTTCTCGCCTTTAAGAATCCTTACAAGCCAGCCTATTGCACTACCCTGGCCCATTGGGTGAAGATAACAACAGGGCTGGACTGGGAAATGAAACTGACCCTGGAAAACTGCTCGGCCGCGACCCCTGGGTGGAGGGGGGTGGTACGGCTGAGCTGTTTGTAAGGGGCCGGTTTCGGACGATTTTGTTACAGAGGGCCGATAGTGCCGGGCTCCGGTAACAAAAACGACCCCCAGGGACCCAAAACTAGCCGCCACTCTGGCTGCCCACCGGGGTAATGCCCGGTGCCCTCTACGGCCAGTCCAGCCCTGGATAACAATGGAGGCTGGCAGAGTTGACAAGTCCTCTTTAAGCCACCTTTAGCACCATTCCGAAAATATACCGGACTGAGACCTTTCTGGACTTTATACTTTTGTATTTGTTCTGCCTCATAGTCTCGTGTTAAAATTAGGCTTTTCATAGATTAAGTGAAAATGGAAATCAAAGATTTTATTAAAGACAAAGAGGCAAGTATAATATCTCTCCTACCATTCCCTGGGGTGCCTACCTATGTTTGTTATGTACTTGTGAGATCATCAGTCCTTATAAATCATGAGTTAACAGGTCATATGTGCATTTAGTTGACTATTAATTTTTATTGCTTTCTATTTGATTTCTTGAGACCTTGGCACACCCTCATATTCCTTTCATTCTTGCAGGTTCTTTGTAACTAGAGTGGACCACTATTAGACCTGACATCCTTGGTTTCGTATTCCTCCAAACATGTTTCCTTCTTCACCCCACCACATTGTTGCTGAATTCATTTATGTTGGCTTTAGGGGTTGCTGTATTTGCCCTGCTGACCAGAGGTAAAGCGCTTGGGCTCTATCCCCTAAATATGTTAAAATTGGCATACAACTAATTGCACATTCAATTTACTTATACGTTTCTAGTAAATAGTATTACAGGTAGCCAGGACCCATAAATTAAAAGCTAATTGTGGGTAGCAGCACTAATTATGCCACTCACTAAAGTAACACTATTATAAGCCTGTAGCAGAGTTTTAAACTGCCATTTTGCCCTGCCAAAATAAACCTTTTGCCAGGCCTAAGCCATCTCAGCTAAATTGTCATTTAGTCAAATTCTAGTTGAAGGTGGAGGGTAGGCTGCATCATAAACCCCCGATGCTTCCCAAGGTAAAATCAACCAAAGGAACAGAACTGAGCTATCCTTTTCAAATCCCCGATGCATAGCAATCTAGCATAACATTGGTGTGCTCTTAGCACTTGCACTTTTTCACATTGCCCTGCTTAGGAAATTCTAACCTTCTTGTGGGACAAGTGAGACTGATGTGGTCCATGAAATGTTCCACAAGCTTTAAATTATTCATAATTGTCAATCTTAACTCCTCCCGCACACAGCTTCCACTACGATTTCAAAATAATATCTTTAAAAAATGTTGTAATATGGAAATTTTAACACAGGTTTTAGTATAATGTCTTAGATGATTTTAAAATGCAATAACATGTAATATGTAAACTGTCATTTATTGCTATAGTTTTAAGTAATCTAGCAATTAATCAATAAACTAAACTAAACCTAATGTAGGCCATAAAAGGTCTTAGGGCAGGGTGCATGGTATTTAAAAAGGAGAACATATGTACTTTAGTTTTACGTGTCTTGGTAGTGCAAAACTCCTAAGCTTGTTTTACACTGCAGTAAGGCTATTTATCCCATAGTCTAGGTTACCTTATTACACTTACTAAGTGATAGTTTCAGGTTGGGAACAAATAGAGAGTACTTCTTCAACTTATTTGAATTGTAGTTTGAAATCCTTTTTAATGGCAAAGCTGGATTTTAAGTTACCACTGCCGGTGTCCAGGGTCAGATGACTGAATTGCTCTCTTGTGGGGTGATTTCTTTAAGACATGTGGACAAAAAGGGGTCTAGCTGTGAAGGGAGGGTGTCTTCTGGACAGGATGACTGGGGAGGAGTTGTGCCCTGCCCTGATTACACTTTAAAGTACCATTGCTGCACCCAGGCTTTCCCTTACCTTTTGGAGCCAAACCCAGAGGAAGAGGACGAACTGACGAAAACTAGTTTGGGGATAAGCCAAAGACTTCCCCTTCACACAAAAGCTGGCACTAGGTATAAATGTTGCACTTTCGGAACCTCTCTGCTGAACACTCCTGGACCTGTGAAAGATTCAGAAGTAGAACTGCCCTGCTGTCCGAAAAAGAAAGACTGGGCCTGCTTGCCTTAAACCCAAGATACCCAGGTGTGAAACCAAGGGTGTATTGGATGACCTCCGGTTTGAGCTGCAGGGATACAACAAGCTTCCAGAGGCCTTCCCAAAACTGCCAAGCAGATAAGCACCACCTGGACCTGCCTGAACCCTGCTTCTGGCCTCTGCTGGAGTGAGCGTCCAAGTGATTTTTCCTCCTGCCTCAAAACCAAGCTAAAGTTGAAAACCTATAAGTATGGGGGACTGCAGGCAGATTCCTTGTCTCCACAATGGTCATCGGGTTTCCTGCTAACACGAAGGTCTGATGGCAACCTGCTCTTTGTGCCAATCAGTGACTTCCCTCGTCTCTCATCAACATGAAGCTCAAGCTAAGACTCCCTGAGTGTGTTCATTCTGAAAAGTTTAAACTCTCCACGGACACAAACCTTGTCCCTGTATCGACCTGTGCTGGATTACAGTCAGCCAGAACTTGTGAATTTGGCCCGGTCCAGTATGACAGGATACCCACGAGCATATTGTTTTGTGCTTTTTTGGCACTATTTTCAGCTGAATGTTTAACAAATCATAACTTTGGTCCTACTTATTAAAGTTTTGTTGTTTTGGTGGCATTCTATTCATTAATAGTTACTCTATTAGGATACATTGGTTTGTGAGTTTTCTTGTGTTATCTTTTTACTTTATTACTGTTTGAGTGCTCCATACATTTTA
The DNA here is from genome assembly GCF_964204655.1 of Triturus cristatus. NCBI lineage: Eukaryota > Metazoa > Chordata > Amphibia > Caudata > Salamandridae > Triturus > Triturus cristatus. The sequence continues at coordinate 475,769,369 of NC_140587.1, read as the reverse complement.
CACATTGCATCTAAGTTAAGCCTTACTGTTTTTGTAACAAAACTACCAGAGGGTTTGGCAGAGGTTTGTTTAATGACTTTTCTGGATCACCCTGACAAACACTGTATTTATTATTTGAGTGGATTTTCCACTCCTCTCAGCTAATAATTTATTACAACCGTTGACCAAAGCCGGAGGTATCTCCTGGCTCCTTGTCCTGTGTACTGCTTAAGATTGGATACATTTCTTCAGACCTTCTTTCCCAGCCTCCCTCCTCCGTTACCTATTTTCAGCTGGCTCTTTCCAACTTTGATCTTTTAGATGCCTTTCCGTCAAGCTGATCTTCCTGCTGACCACCTCAATTGTAGTGTTCCTATACTGTCAATAACAGAAGAGATTTGGTGGTGTGGCTGCTGCTTTATATCAGTGGTTTTATCTTAATGTATTTGCTATTATCATCTCTCTATTGCTGCTATGAGAACATTAATGAAAAACATTTGTTTACTATACTCGCCTCATTGTTTTTAGTAAAATCTTAGATTTTATGTTCATTGAAGTTTGAAAAATACCCATTAAAAATGGTTATTTTCTAGCATTCCAAAACATTTACGGAGACACACATTCATTGTTACGTCCAAATAATGCCCTTTCAGACATGGAGCGCTGAATAAATAATTTTTAAAAAGGAAAGCTCGGTAGTCCCGACATTTTACATGGAGAACAGCTGCTGTACATGAAACACTTCACAACACTAATGTCAAATGTCTGATTTATGGCTGAATATTTAAGCATAGTATAAACCCAATGCCATCCATGGTGAGCTATAAAAATTACAATGCCTTTTGTCATTTTTTGGCAATGTCCTTAAACACAGGGGGCCTGATTCACAAAAGTAATCTGAGACAAAATCCTAACTTTACGACTTTCGGTATTCACAAAGAGCATTTAGGAGTAGTAAAGTTAGGAACCCTAACTTTACTACTCCTAAATGCCGTTTCTGAATACTTAATGTCGTAAAGTTAGAATTTTGTCTCAGATTACTTTTGTGAATCGGGCCCAGGATTAGCAAATGCAAACCACGATGAGCCAAAATATTATAAAGGTATTTTACCAATAGCATTATAGTTTTGGATTGATAAAATCTCATCCAAGCTGACCTGAAATAAGTAAAAAAATGCAACAGTGCTCATGCAGTGCAAAGGTGATATATAAGCTATAAATTAGAACAATAAATTAGGACAATCTTCTATCTGCTCACAGGTGCTACTGAACGCGATGGGGCAAACCGATCCTAAACAGCGCCAATTATCTTTTGATGCTGCGAAGACTCCCCGACGTGAGGGGGCAGAGGGCCCATCTGAAGCTGAGGCCCCACAGATGGACGGCGCCGCCGCCATAATGGCGGAATTGAGGGCTGGTTTCCAGGCTATTGACGCCCGACTAGACTCCCTTACCACTTGATTGGGTGACATCCATGGGCGTCTTGAGGGTCACAGTACCCGCATCGGAGAGCAGGTGTCGACCATGGAGGACTCGCAACCTCATGCTTGCAAGAGACTAGAGAAGACTGAACGTTTGCTCAAAATATTGGCTACCAAGACTGAAGATCTGGAGGCACACTTGCGCCGCAACAATGCCGCATCACTGAGGTGGCCGAATCCACGAATACCGGCCCAATGGCTAAGTTTGTGGAATCTGTCCTGATGGACATCTTTGTCAGGGAGGCTTTTTCCAATGCTTTTGCTGTTGAGAGAGCGCACCGCACTTTAGGACCACGCCCGGTGCCAGGTGCACCCCCAAGACTAATAATCGCTAGACTCCTGAACTATCAGGATCGTGATACAACATTAAGACAGGCCCGGGAGCGGGGCTCCCTTTCTTTTCAGGGGTTTGACCAGGCGCTCTTCCCAAATTTTACACGTGTGGTGCAAGAAGCACGGCGTAAGGATGCTGACATCAAGCGCACCTTGCAAAAAGCGAATATCAAGTATGCGATGCTGTATCCAGCTCGGCTTTGTATCCAAATTGGCAGCAAATTCCAAGTTTTTGACACCCCCAACGACGCGACAAAGTTCTCGAGACACCATCAGAGCACGATGAAAAGCCAAACCCATGGCAACAAAGAGGAACCTGGCTCTTAACGGCACCTAGTAGCCCTTATGTCGAATATCGCCATTGCTGCCTCTGGACTCAGTTGCCAACCATCATGAAGATGTGCAGTAGATGTTGCCGGGTCGATGTAGCGGCGACGCCAATTTGTAAGTTATAATAATGTCACAAATGCCAAGCAGTAGGGAACATTATTAACCGCGTAACTGATTTGTATGAGGCGGTATAAAACTCATTTATCATATATCTTTTTCAAAGACGGCTTCTTGCCTAGCCCCCTTGGAAGGTTTTTCCTGTTGTCTAATGTTTTTTGGGGTTTCTTAATGGGATTCGCCCATGCCTTGTTGCATGTATCCGATGTGGGTGGGGAGTTGCGGGCAATATGTTTGTAGAATGTTTAGATTCCGATACAGAGTGTTACTTCTCTGATTAGTTGATTGCTGGTATGGTACACATCTACAGTGCACTTCTAATCATAGCACCCCAAAATTATGACTCCTCCAAATACACATAGCTAGGGCTTACGTTTAAAGTGTTTATCCTGGAACATTAGAGGGCTCTCGAACCCCAGAAAGGGACGCTAAGTTCTAGGCTACATGAACAGACATGCCATCCAAATAGCTTTCTTACAGGAAACACACTACGCACCACTCCCAACACATCAATTTGCATCGACCTGGGGCACTAACCGCTTTTTCAGCAATTATAGTACATACTCCAATGGTGTGTGCATTCTAGTAACCGTTCACTCCCCTTGCAGGTGAAGGAAGTCATGGTAGATGAGGCAGGCAGATATATTTTGGGATCGGGCACACTGGGCAGTGAACCGCTCCTGTAGGTTAACGTATATGCTCCGAATTTCGATACTACAGATTTCTTGCCCAAACTTGCCACACATATCACAAGACTGGATGCTGAGAACATAATAAAGAGGTAAGATTTCAAGCTAACCCTGGACCCCACAATCGACACAGCAGTACCGGGTCACATTACTAAGCTGCACGCTGTGCAGGATCTTACCTCACGGCTGAGTTCCTCCGTACTGACGGATTCCTGGAGGGCTCATCACCCAGTGGGTTGTGACTACTCCTTTCATTCAGCCCCTCATGGTTCATGGCCGCGAATAGAACATTGGTACATTACTCCCGACTTTTGTTAGCGGTCCAGGCAATTGACTACCTGTCTCGCACATTATCGGACCACTCCCCGGTCCTTCTCACGGTGGAACTGCAATTTTTATGGAGATTTCCTGTGGAAGCATTGCTAGATTCGGTTTTTCATGCTGAAGTTGGAGAGGCCATTCGCGAATATTTTCAACTAAATGAAGGTACGGTGGCACTGCAGTCCACGTTGTGTGATGCTTTTAAAGCCTATATCAGAGGTGTGTGCGTTTCCGAACAGGCAGGAGTGCTGCGTTCAATACAGAGAGAAATAGAGGTGGTAGAGGGAAAGCTCAGAGATCTCGATGCAGCTGCACGTGCGGCTAACCCCCCTGTCACTCCTTGATCGAGCGACACTGCTAACGGAATTAACTGACCTCGCGGCACGCGAAGTAAAATATCTGGAAAATATGCTAGAGCTCGAACATACAGTGAGGTTAAGAGGCCCGGCAGAACACTCGCTAGACTACTTCGCCCCCAGCACCTATCCGCATATATTACGCAACTAGACTTGGGAAACAATGTGACGCTGCAGAAGGGGAATGAAATTACTGCCACCTTTCTAACATATTATACTACACTATACACAACCTGCGAACCCCCACTGGGGCAGGCCCTCATAGACTATCTAGAAGAAATTGTCATGATGTGGTTAGATGGGGACAGCGCGAATTCCTAGCTGTCCCTATTGATGAGGATGAAATCAAATTAGCAATTATAGATCTCACTGTCAACCGAGCCCCCGGCTCGGATGGTTAATGGGTGAATTCTACAAAACCTACCGAAACGTACTTGCCCCCGTTTGTTGGAGGTATTGTTATGTTCCGTATAGGCACCCAATATAGGCTCAGGTAGTTCCCTAACCTTTCACCTATTTTCTCCCTATCATTAGACTACATAACGGTTCTTAGTACTGAACGTTTACCTAGTTACGGTAATGTCCAAAGATGACATGGGGTTTTCTCCGAAAAGCTTAAGCCTCATTCATTATGTATGAGGATTCTTGGAATCACAGCAGGACAGCAGGCCTACCATCTCCTGCATAATAACTATGTATAAGGGTAATTCCTTCCGTCATCCCAGTCCGACATGACACAGCAAGGTATTGTCCCAGGGGGTACCACTTTTGGTATATATACACCATACCTTGTTGAAGTAGAGAGAGGAGTAAGGACTTCCATGCTGACACACTGACACAAGACACTGAGGCTCTTACACACAGATACTCTGGCTCGCAGTGGTCTGACATCCCTTGCGGGGTGTCCATCTTGAGGCCAAGACAGGGTACCACAGTCTCTCACTTCAGATAATGGGGTTGACTTTATCTTAGAGGGATTCTTGGCTTTACACCCACATACATGCTAGGTACACTTAGTAACGTCTAGTTAGGGTTGCATTGTAAGAGTACGCATTTTTACTGTCATGTATTTTATATACTTGCCTGTATTCATTGTTTTAGCACAATGGTAGAAATCTACTATCCTTTTACTCTGTTAGTGCTTATAATCATTTATATCTGTTAATGTCTAATGGTTGTTTCAGCACACCTATTTTAAAATAGCACGACGCTGGTTCAATAAATGCTCATTGAAAAACGTCCCCAACATTTATTCTGTGTATCTCTCTGAGGCGAAGTGAGCACGAGTGACTAAGCGAAAAGTTTCCATGACCCCTGATGGGACAGGGTTGTCATGTTTGATAGTTGCCAAGAACTATTCTCTCCTTGGTAAGAGGGGTTTCTAGTGTCACTGTGAGCTAGCTGTTATACAGGCTAACATACCCCATAGGGGTGTATAGAATCAGTATGACACCAATCCTACAGTGTATGTCTGAACACATGCACTAAAACATTTGCAGTACAGGATGCACATAGTGCCGCATTGATGAATAACATTGTGTGGAAAAAATACAAAACAACACTAGATATCTCAAATGGATTCTTCTGGCAAAATATAGCACCTGAAAGCACGTATTTAATCACATTTTCCGCACTAGGTTTACAGCGTCAATTTTGCAGACTCTCCCAAGGGTATAGAATAGCCCCGGGTTGTTTTCCGCTAGGCTGAAAGGATTAGGTCAAAATTTGGATGTAGAGGCATTGTCCTATGTAGATGATATTTATCTGACGGATGATGATTTACAGGATCAATTGACCAAGGTGAGCACAATGATTTTGGGGTTTGCCTCTGAGGGCTACAAATTAAACTTTAAAAAATCTAAAATAGCCCACCTCAATGTCCTATTTTTAGGATATGAGCTATCAAGTGAAGGAAAAAGCCTGGCAGCTTTCTTTTTAGAAAAGTGCGCGCTGCTATAACCTCCTGAATCTCTGAAAAACTTACAATCCATATTGGGGTTTTTAAACTTTGGCAGAACATACATTTGGGATTACGCAGAAAGAATAAAACCTTTCTACGACTTAATCAGACCTGATTTCTTGGTTAGACATTGGACACAGGAACATACAGATATCCTTCATTAACTACAAGCTGACATGATAGCTTCAAAACACTTGCAGACACGCCTAATATAGTGATCCACGTTATAGCAGGTCAATCTCGGTACACTTACCTAACATTCAATGAAGGAGAAACGGTACCCATAGCAAAGAAATCACATTTGTACACAAACGCTGAAATGTGCTTTGCTTCTACAGAGAAAATCCTGACAGCAGTACAGACTGCTGTCGTGAGAGAAAGAGCACTGACTCAGGGGAAACGAATAATAGTAGTAACTCCGGTACCAGCCTTATAGGCTGCTGCAAAGGCAAGCATTCTAAATGCTAAGGCCTTACATCCAAGATGGATATAATGGGCTGATTCTCTCACTGCAACAGATGTAGAGTATAGATATGACCCAAGGCTAAAAACACAAGCATTCCTGCAATATGAACAAGAATATCGTCTCCCTAATGAAATAATGCCTCTAGATCATTATTTACACTGACGGTTCTGCTCAGCCGCCCATAGGGAGTAAACAGCAATACAGCGCTACATGTGCGATTGTAAAAGGTTGTATGTGGGATTGCATGTTCCATTCAAGCGATACGAAGACACAACCTCTAGGAGACTGCACGGCTCAGCTGGCAGAACTAAAAGCACTTTTACTGGCACTAATAAATATGGATCGGGGGTTCCCCACACTGATTGTGTGCAATTTGTTTTATTTTGTCGAGTCATACAACGAATATCTTACCTACTGGGGTCAAAATGGGTTTAAGGACTCAAAAGGTGGCACAATTAAGCACAAAATGCTATGGGAACAGGTAGATGAGTTGACAAATGAACTACCAAGAGCTCTTGTGATACACACGCTGAGTAATCAACGTGATGGCATTCACGTTGAAGGGAATTCATTGGCTGATGAAGCTGCAAAGGGGGAAGCATGAACTGCTGCCAGAGCTGCAATCACACGTTCAAAAAACAAGAATAGACAGACAGATAATGGTAGCTGTCATTGCTTCAAACAAAAATCAGCACAGCCTTACCGAAATGTTTCTGGATGGGGCTTACAAGTATATCATGGTGGCAGTGGATTCATGGTCCAGATTCCTATGGGTATGGCCTCAGCGCTAGGCTGACGCTCAAACTGTTATAAAAGACTTGCGAGTCTTTATAGGGATATACGCAGTTGGCACATTACATTCTGACCATGGATGTAGCATTGCAGTACTCCTCTCCGTATCATCCCGAGGGAAATTTGGTCGTGGAGAGCAAAAACCTGGACTTAAAGCAATCTTTAACAGCTAGGGTATTAGGTTCGGGTGGTAGTTGGGTCAATCACTTATATGGGATACAGCGAGCCCTTAATAATTTGCCAAGAAGTCGTCTGGGGAGGTTACTCTTTATGAGGTCCTTTTTGGGCCGAGAATGTGGGTACCTGATCTTGATTGTGTAAGCACAGTGGCGGATGAAAAACCATTTCATATCAATAAACGTTTGACTGTTTTACAGGATCTGAACGAATCCAGAGCACTACTAAGCAGCGTGCAAGTAAAACGCACCACCACTAGGGAAGTCAAATCAGTGATAGTAAGACATGTCTGGATCCCTAAAGTCGGGGATCTGGTCAGAGAAAAGATCAAGGACAAAAAAGAATGTAGGCCATCCTATAGAAAGTCTCTACCTGTCCTGGCTGTCGAAAGAACAAGAACAGTACTTCTTCTGCCTCTTGCGGGCAAAAAAGAAAAGAGATTCGCCTTCATTCATCTGATCAAACCACACTATGTGGCTGATACTGAATAGCAGGCCTTGTGGATTCCTGGGTAGCTGACGCTCTCCTCTCGCTACCATACAGGAATTTCAGACAGAAAGACTCATAAAATTAGAAGACTCACCAATTCGAAGTGATGGAATTTCCAACAATGAAATGGAACTCGTTTGGCTGGAAACACAACTTCAAACTACAAATGAAAGACAAATATCAATTCGGTCTACCACCGATGTCTACATCAATAACCCTCAACAAGAGACACCTACCAGTTCAACACAACCTGCTGAGCTACCAAAGATTGATCGAAGTGCATCTGGCTACTTCATCGATTTTGATACTTTCACTCTTGATCCCAGTGAACCTGAGACATCGCCAGCTCCCGTTTCCCAGAAGCAACAAATTTGTCAATTCTGCACTTTTCTGAAAAAGACTTACTTAGTGTCACCTTGGCTCCAGGTCTGGATCATAACTGGGATATTGTTTTTTATGTTTTGGATTGGCCGAGTAACTGTCTTTTGCTAACTGTTAAATGGAAAATATCTCCCACAACGATCTGCAGTATCAAATGGGAACTTGGTCTTGAAACATTATACATCATCTCATCGTAAACAAAGAGACTTGTTTTCCATGAACATTACAACTTTTCCATTTCCTGATGGTATAGTTTAGGACAAGGCTGATTATGATGTATTTGGCTGTACTAAACTTTTGAAAATACCACATCTATTTAAAATATCTCTAAATGATAACATTACCTCCAGTGCATTTTCTGATGATTGGGACTTTGAAACTGTAAATAATATGTTGTCTGATTTAGAAAAACCTGCTGCATTTTCAAACAATGAAATGTTAGAGGACATATCTGACTTTGATAGCATGAACTGTTACCATCATTATGGTCATCACTTTTACACAAATCCAGTTTCCCACGTAATGTTTCACATACCACCAATGGGAACATTTCCCTACACCACCGAAAGTTAGCTCAAAAACCTTTGCACAGAATTTTCATATTTTTCAGGGTTTAACACTTCTGACCCAACCTCATATTAATATAAGGTTGCACCTACACCTGCACAGAAAATATGCTAACCAACACTAAACAGATTTATTATGCATCCTTTATTGCCCAAAATTCTGAACAGGGTTTTGACTTATGTAAGGACAATATAGACTAAACCTGGGCGTAGTTTGCGTAGTTGCGCTACGCGCAGCTACGCGAAGTGCACTTCGCACTACACGAGATACGTGTAGTGCTACGCAAACTGCTTATTGTGCTGTTCGGGATGATTGCACAGTGCCGGATGCTTGTCCGCACTATGCAGTCATTGAAAACGTCTTCTCGCACAGTGCAAGCTATCATTTTCTGCCGCTCGAGTAGATTTTTACTCGAGCGGCAGCTTTCTCAACGCGGACTGGTAGTTTCTCATCGCGAGCGGTCGCAAGCATACGCGACCACTCGCAATGAGAAACCTGACCTCCCCGCGTTGAAAATCTCGCCGGGAGGTTTATTTTCCACGCTCGCGATCGCCAACTTGATGTTGCTGATCGCGAACATGAAAAAAGTCTCAACGGGATGTCATTTTGCTCGCTCGCGGTCGCCAACTTGACGTTGAGGACCGCGAGTGAGCAATAAATGCCTACTACGTTACGCTACGCGTTTTTGCACTGTGCTACGTGCAATTCGCGTAGCGTGCAGTAGCACAAACTGCGCAAACTACATGAGCATAGCGTAGTTGGCTGCCCAGGGTTATTATAGACACAAAATCAGTCTGGGCTTCTAAGAAATGGCAAGTTCAGGTAACAGAAGCACTATTTACAGCAAATCATTGTTTTGAATGAAACTGTGCAACAGACTACTTGTCTTGGATTAGCCAAGAACAAGGATTTGAACACACCTCATATTCCCACACCTTCACACATCAATTTTACATTTTACATCACGTGGAGGGAATACAATAGATGACATCATGCAGTACAATACATCAGACCCCAGTTGGAAAAGAAGGTTAATTTGGCCCACAGACACAAACAGATGTCAATCAAGATTCAGGGGTACAACCGAGGGGTTTAGTATCCATAGGCCAGATCCACAATATGTACAGAGAGAACATCCGGGGGTGGTGACATCAGTGTTGGGAAGTTGTTCCTCGATTGGCTAAAAACCTCGACACTGTCTCAAGTGAAACAGCACTTATCCTTACTCTCAGAAGAGGTGGATCTAAGGGATTTTTTATTAGGTCCCCGAAAGCCACGTCAGAAACACTTCTATTACGCCATCTATAATAAACTCTGGATATTCTCTCAACTAGAAACTGCGGAGAGACTTCATGAAATAGATAGAATTAACCTTGAAAAGACGTTAGCTGTAGCTGACAATGTTACCACTACATTAACATCCAGGATTTATTCACTGGGCAACATTGTATCTTCTGCTATTGATATACTAGAACTGGACTTGTCCATTCTACAACACGGACAGGCCTACCATCTCCTGCATAAAAACTATGTATAAGGGTCATTCCTTCTGTAATCCTCGTCCGACATGACACAGCAAGGTATATCCCCAGGGGGTACCACTTTTGGTATCTATACACCATATCTTGCTGAAGTAGAGAGAGGAGAAAAGGACTTTCATTCTGATACACTGTTGCGAGATGCTGAGGCTCCTGCACGCAGACACGCCAGCTCGCAGTGGTCTGACATCCCTTGTGGGGTTTCCATCTCGAGACCAAGACGTGGTCCCACAGTCTTTCACTTCAGGTAATGGGGTTGACGTTATCCTAGAGGGATTCTTGGCTTCACACCCACATATATGCTAGGTACGTCTAGTTAGGGGCACATCGTAGGAGTACGCATTTTTACTGTCATGTATTTTATATACTTGCCTGTATTCATTGTAGGGGTGGATAGAATCAGTCTGACACCAATCCTACTATGTATGTTGTCTAAACACGCAGATCCTATATAGGTTTATAGGAACTACACAACAGTATATGCTGAAGCTCTACAGATGGGAGTGCTGTCTCCCACTATGCGTGAAGCTTTCATCACGCTCCTACTCAAACCTGGCAAAACAGCCCGTAACTGGACCTCCTATAGACCATTGTCACTTTTAAACCAAGACTTCGAAATCCTAGCGACCTGCCTCTCTTTATTAATCCACAAGATCATATGCCCTTTTCAGGCAGGGTTCGTCCCTAGCCGCTTCACCGCAGTCAATCTGTGGGCTATGTTTGCAGTCATAAATTAATTAGAACCTACCCTTCCTGCGGCAGTGATCTTACTCAATGCCAAGAAGGTTTTCGACTCCCTAGAATGGCCTTTTCTATAAGCAGTGTTACAAAAAATGGGGGTCCCAGTTGAATTTGTCACTCTCATTCGGCTTCTATATGCGGCCCCTGCTACTCGCCTCAAATTAAATGGTGAAATAACTCCCCAGTTCCTTCACACGTGAGGCACCAGACAGGGTTTCACCCTCTCACCTCTGCCATTCATTATAGCCATGGACCCCCTGGCACATTATATCCAAGAGAGACATGTTCATCGTGGGCTGAGGTTTCATAGGAGCCCGCTAGTGGCCTCGTTTTATGCTGATGACGTGATGCTATTTGTGCATGACCCAAGTCCTAACCTATCACCATTGCTGCACGAGGTAGTGCGATTTGGAGTATGTTCGGGTCTAACTTTCAACTGGGCCAAATCAGTGGCCTTCTCGCTGACCCCGGCCACTACTCAGGTCGATATTGAATTCTCGCTGCAGTGGTGTACAGATCCCCCAAAATATCTGGGCATCGTTCTGCATTGCAGTGCACCTGAAGGGATTTGACTAAACTATGGGCCTGCAATAGACAAACTTACAACGCAAGTTGAACTATGGATCAAGCTCCCTCCATAGCTGGCAGGATTGCCATCATGAAAATGGTGGTACTTCCACGTTTTTTATATCTCTTTTTAAGCATGTCCATTGCATTCACCACAAAATATGTTGCTACACTCCTAACCTAACTTACATGACTTATATGGCAGGTAAACAACCGCGCATAGGGTGGAATACTCTAACCATGCCTTATAACCAAGGGTGCTTTAGGGTCCCTGATTTTTACTTAGACTATCTAATCACACAAATTCACTTTATATATTATTGGTACTATATGCACGCTGTCTCCAATATCTAAAGCCAGAATGCTCTCAGAGGTATGCCAACTCATTATCGACCATATTGCCAGATGGCCTTCCACATACTCCCATGGAAATTCAGACATTACCTACTACCTGTTGAGCATGGTCTACGTTACGACGATACCTACAGGTAGATTTCTTGTACTCCGCACACATACCGCGTGCCGATAATCCCTGGATACCCCCCACAACAGAAAATCTCACTAAACACACCATAACCAGATATGGATTAGTACTGTGGGGGATTTTTGTAAAGATTCGCAATTACGCACCATAGAGGAGCTTACTTTGCACAGAGATGCACCGTATATGGATAGATTACTTTTGCATAGGGTTCGTTGTTCCTTGAAGAAGGTGCTCCCAACTGCGACAACAGAACCATCCGATTTCCCCCCACTTACATTAATTATCACTGCCTCCGATGGGGCACACTTGGTATCATGGCTATATCATTCATCCTTGGCTCTTCGCCCGGCTGTCGGTGCTAAAGCACGCCTAGCCTGGGAACAAGACCTAGGCCTCCCATTGACTGACAAAGTGTTGTCTTATCGTTGTGAGCAAATGCGCTTTGGATCAAACAAACACCATCATAAACTGCTACATTTTATATATTTGCATTGGGCATATGTCACACCATATCTGTTAGCTAAAATGGATTCTAGCGCGCCACATACGTGCGCCAGATTTGCTGGGGATTGAGCTGGTTTTACACATCTAGCTTGGAATTGTGGGCCCATACTGGCATGTTGGGGGGAGGTTTTCTGACAACTGGCCCAGATGATTGAACATACATTGCACCCCGTGCCACTAATGGCGTTGCTGGGATATGTCCAACCCTTGCAGAAGGGAGTGCGGTGGTTTACTGCAATTGCCCTACTTATTGCAAAACCGCAGGTCTCCCTACATTGGGGTAGTGGCTAAACCCAAACTTTGAATGCCTGGCATTCCGAGATCTGGTGTATTGTGACACCACAAGTGAAATATACGCCACACTACAACTAGCGGTTTCACGCCCAAAGGACATCTGGCAACTACTGAAGGCTTATTTGCAGGCACGTCCCCTAGAGACTGAATAAAATCTGTACATGGGTATTGCGGTACGGGAGTACTACATCCACCGGAGAGTGAGATGTCGCAGTTCCATAATTTATCCTTTGCTGTTATTGGTGTTAACTGTTGATGAAGAGGGAGGGGGGGTGCATGCATGCCAGTACAAAGTCTACTATTGATTTATGAAGTGGATCTCATGGGAGGGATGTTAGATACCTAGACACACCTTGCAAAACCCATTTTAGGCTGTGTTAATTGCTATATAGAACTGTGCATGAGATGTATATCAAGCATGAGGAGGATGAACGACGAGCAATTTAGACAAGATGCTTTTGCTGAGATAAATCATCATTGACATTGATGGAAGCACTCTGTATCATGTTTTGTTGCTTTTGGTTATTTCATTTTTCTTGATGCACAATTTGAGAATTTTGTAACAGTGTTTCCTGATGTCTATTACACCATACCTATGTGCGTTGCAAAATCTCAATAAAGAAAAGTAAAAAAAAACACAATCAGGACAATTGAAAGCAGAAAGCCACAATCATTTTATATGAAAGCCTGATCAAAATAACATTGTCTATGAGGACACCACACTGTGGTTAAAGTTGTTAGATTTATAAAGACTGAGCCCAATTCTGTCCTATTTGGTCAAGGCAGAAATGGCAAGTGAGTCGAAATTTCGACTGACATGTAAATTGTGTCTGTTGTACAGCAATATGTGCTCTACTTCAGGACAATAAGAAAGAACACCCTGTATTGTAAACAAATCAGTAAGTCAATCTTGTATTTGTGTGTGTATGGATAAAGCCCAGAGATGCAATAAAAATGAGGGAGAAGGGACTCCTGAGGTTAGGTAACTGGCCATAAAGAAATTTAAAATTGTTGTTTTCATCAGGCTTTCATATAAAATGATTTTATGTAAGGACACGGAGGCTAACATTATGCAAATCTCCGTTATTGTCCGCTCACTGCAGCAGCAACTGAAGAATATAGAACTTCAGAAACATTCTAGCAAGGTATTAATCCCATCGAAGGGCTGCCATCTTCATTCTTTGTTAGTACTGCTCACAAGATAAGTACTCTCTGTTTTACTTTCTTATGTTAACTTTATGTCGTACCTTATAAGGCCCCTTCTGTGAAGGGAACACTACTTTGTATTCATTTCACTGTATTATATGTTGCCTGTAGGTTTTTAGGTTGCCTGTAGATTTTTTCAGTTTTGTCTAACTTGTGTACTTCTCGCTCTCTGCCTTGATTTACTCCGCATCCCCAGTAGACAGCGTACCTTTAGAGGCTCCCACCACCTCGTTTTGGGACGCAAATTGTCCCAGTATTCGTCATTGGCTTTCTTTTAAAACCTGTCCTTACCGCCGTTGCCTTGGTAGCGGACACACTGGGTGCCATGTGCTCTCTGCCAGCTCAGCCAAGCTTTGCCATTGCCTTGGTATTGGATGCGCTGGCCCTGTCTTGGCCACCATGCACTCTCTGCCCGCTCGGTCAAGTGTTCACCTCCAGTCAGGGGACTGGAGTAGCGTGTTGCTTTACACGTTAGCCCTGTCGATCCCCCTGCTTCCTGACTTCCCCGGTGCGGCACGCCCATGCGTCCGCACCAACATTTTCTCTTCTCCTCACTATGCACGAAGGGTATTAGCATTAAAAAAAAAAAGAAAAACAAAAGGACTGAAGAGGAAAGTACTTTGGCGGCCGACTATGAATAGAATATGCCTGTCAGTTGCCATTTTAGTAAATTGGGAATACAGTGTAATGGGGTGCCAATTTATGCTATTGGCACCTTTGTGTGTCGCATTCCCGCAGTTGTAGTCCATTTCTTGATGCAGCACAACTGTTTCTCAGCTGCCTCATCCCTTTACCAATTCTAACCACACTAACAGGTTTTGACCTTGTTTCTCAGTACTGCTTGCCGAGCCCCTTGTTAATTTTGGTTTTCCTGACTATTCTGCGCTGTCAGCTTGTCTGAAGAACACTTGAGTGACAGGATGGAGTGTAGGTTAGAGGATATTGGTCAATAGGACCCTCAAGAAAATGATGGGGTTACTAGACAGCCCAATCAACAAGTAAGTTGAAGCCTTCTCTAAGAAGGGTAACATTTTAAAGGGCACATACCAGCCTGAAGGCTCAGAAAGGGCAGCTAACGCCCAAAGAAAAAGGGTGTCAGGTGATAGCCACCTTTAAATCTACCTGTGAAGATTTATTATGTGAAATTGGCGTGGGAAGATCAGTGCCTTGGGCACTATGGACGGAAAGGAGAAAGGCCTAGAAGTTCCCATTTGCATCTAAAGTGATGAGGTTTTTGATCCAAAAATTGCCCTCTCCTGTTCTTTGGATTTTGACTCTAACCACAACGAGATCGAGGTCAGGAGGAAGGGAATGTCAGAGGAGCATCTTAAGCCACAGGATCCAAGATGGGCATTGTTGACCCTTGTGGGGAAGATATATTTGACCCTCTCCTAATTAACCACCCCTTAACCCCCGAATGGACGCCATCTCAGCATGTTCCTCAATACATCGCTTTCTGGCTTAGAAGTTAGATCCCTATGTAGATAAAGTCTCACCTGAGATCTGAATGCCCCCGCCCTTTCTTCCCTGACAAGGTTGCAATGGCCTCGGATCTGATTGCCAAGGTGGTGTTTATTTGTAAAAGTGGCAAAGATCCAAGAAAGGTGCTAGACAAGGGCTTGAAGTTCTGCCAGGATCGTCTGCTCTGACCAAGATGTTTGAGATGGCCGAGGTAGCCTATCTCAATTACACACTAATGACCCCAAGGAGCTGCGCCAGTGGTCCCAAAGGGCCGTATGTCTCTTGGGGAATGTGAACTTTGCTCTTTCCAGTGATAGAAGGAAGAACATTCTCCTTAAAATCGTTCTGAAGCTAATCAAACTCACCAGCAAGGGGGGGGCCCTTCTTATTAGGGACACCTCTGCGCTGGCAACCTTATTAAGGACATGGCCAAATATGTGGGAGTTTTAGCTCTATTCAAAATTCCCAGAAGGACATCAAGAGGGTTTTCCAGGTCAATGTTTTTGGTAGGGCCAGGAGAACGAGATGTCGGTTCCTCTGCCGAGGTCAGGCTTCATCCCGACCCTTCTTGGGGCATGCCAGCAGATTCACCCAGATGAGTTTTGGTACCCACCTGGGCTTCTACCTCCAGAGACAAAGGTTAAGTAAAAGGTCCTCCAGAGGAGATCAAAGGCAGAAAGGATTTTTTTTGCAGGTAAGAGTTCTGAAAGACCATTCAGGTACCCCTATACACGTGGAAGGCAGATTGGCCCAATTTTATGGGAGTTGGAAATTGGTAACTCAGGATCCTGGGTTCTGGACACTGCTGAGGGATACAAGCTTGAGTTTGTAGCCCCCTCCCCAGTTCAAGCAAAGGTACCTCAGGAACTTGTCCTCTCAAGACTGGTGACACAACAGGTAGAAAACGTATTGGCCAAAGGAGCTATTCGGGAAGCATCAGACCCCAAGTTAGGTTTTGTCAGCAATATTTCCCCATAAACATGAAGGATCTAAACAAGTGGGTTGTCCATCACCACTTCAGAATGGAAGAGATTTACCTATTTAGGGATCACCTGAGGAAAGGGGACTGGTTATCGAGCCTAGAACTTAAAGATGCGTATTTGACTATTCCAATTTGGCCTCCCTAACAGAAATGTCTTCAGTTTACCTGGAAGGGCAAGCTGTGGCAGTTTTGCAGTCTTCCGTTTGGCCTCTCTTCAGCAACTTTGTGCTCTACCAAAGTCCTTCATCCAGTAACAGCTTGGCTGAGACAAGAGGAGTAAGGCTAATTATTTACCTGCACTATATTTGAATCATGGATCAGTCCAGAGAGGTGGTCTCCTATCATACAGAACTAACCAATTACTGGAGCACCTGGGCTTTGTAATACACCAAAAGAATTATTGCCAGGTCCCAAGTCAGGTGACAGAGTTTTTAGACTCTATGATTACCACACTTCAGGCGGAATTGAAGCTACCTGGATAGACACTAAGGAAGCTATGCAGGGAGCTAAGAAAGGTGCTAGGAAAAATGGAATTTCATCTAAGGGTTTTGGCAAGGATTTTGGGCCTGTGGTCCTCTACAATCCAGGCAATATTCCCAGGCCCCTTGTATTACTTGGCCCTTCAAAGACTCAAAACGAAAAGCTTACGAACCGTATTCGCAAATGTGGTCCTTTGACTAGGAGTCAAGGAAGGAGCTGATGTGGTTGCTCAGGAATGCCAAAGCATGGAATGGCAGGACCATTTTCGGGGAGGAACTGGCAGTGGTAATATAGTCAGATGCGAGTTTAGAAGGATGGGAGCGAGAAGTGGGAACTCATCAATGGGGGGATATTGGACAGATCAAGAGAGGAAATTGCACATTAACTGCTTGAAACTGTTGGCAGTTTCATTTGCAATTCATTGCTTTACCCAAGGGTTGATTAGATGTTGTGTGATGTTACGTTACATATGGGCAATATGTCGGCTGTGAGGTACATCAACAAGATGAGAGGTCCTCATTCCAGGGCTCATGCAGATTTAGCAAAGGCTTTTTGGAGGTACTGCTTGAGCAAGGGAATTTCTGTTGTGGTGGAACATATTCCTGGATTAAGCAATAGTGTGGCGGACTGGTGTTCTTGGAATTTCAAGGATTCCAGAAACTGGAGGTTGGACAGGAAAATATTCTTGAGTTTTCATGTGAGATGGGGTCCCTTCTGTGTGGATCTCTTTGCGGACAGACTGAACATGCAGCTGACGAGATTCTTCAGCTGGAGTCTGTACCCTCAGGCTTGGGGGGTGGATGCTTTCCTCCAGGACTGGAGGAGTTTGGTGTCCTATGCTTTCCCTGCATTTGCCATGCTGTCTAGACTCCTCTTGCATAGACGCAGGTGCATGAAAACCGCAGTGGTGGTAACACCCCTTTGGATGTCACAGGCCTGGTTTCCAATAATGCTGGAAATGATTGTCGACTTCCCTATCCTAGTACTGACATTCAGGGATGCTATTGTAGATCCAGAAAGAGAGTTTCATGGGATCTATTAGTTCTGATGACCTGGACTCTGTCTGACTCATATCTGAGTCGTGGACATCCGGGACAAGTAAAGCATATTGACTGGCTTTGAAGAAATTGGTTTGTTGGTGTGTTCGGCAGGGTTATGATCCAGTTTCAGCTAATCTAGTGCACTTGATTAACTATTTGTCAGACTTAATTGTCGTAATGTATATCTCACACTGAAGTCTATTGTACACACTACTGAGATCTCTGTATTGTTTTTTTCTTTCAAACATAAATAAAGTGTAAAAAGAAAAAAAACTATTTGTCAGACTTGTTCACCTCAGGTTTGTCTTACAGGACAGTCAATGTCTACAGATTGGCTATAGCAGCGGGTCATTGCTTGGTGGATGGCGTTTCTGTTGGCCAGATGAAGGAAGTCATGTAGAGCATGTGGGTACTGAACATGCCTACAGCAAAATACACCTCCTTATGAGACATCATGGATGTCTTACAAGTCTTAACTGGCTGGGACGAGAAGTCCAGCCTGTCGTTAAAGCATATCTCTTATAAACTTGCAGTTTTACTCTGTCTGGTGTCATTTAGACGGACTTCGAACGTGAGAGCCCTAGATACTAGCAAGGCCTATTTGTCTGAGGGAGTCTCTTTATATATTAAAAGAACAGAGACTCTGTCAACCTCTATTTTTTCTCCTTACTTTGAGTCATGTGGTGAATTGCTTGAAAGAGTTCAAGAAAAGAACAGAAAGTTTGAGACAGAATGTGGCACAGTTGTTGATTTCATACAGGTGGCCTCCTAGGTCTATTTCTGCCGCCACCTTATCGAGATGGGTGAAAGAGATTATGAGTGAAGCTGGTGTGGATATCTCTCATTTTGGGCCTCACTACCTTAGGGGTGCATCAGCTTCAAAAGGTTTTATCTCAGGGGTGGTCTTCAGGATATGCAGATTGGTCCAATGAGAATATGTTCAAAAGTTGCTACTTTAGACCTATTAGAGATGCAATTGATAATGTGTTAACAGCACTTTAAACTTGCATGATGTTAGCCTTTGTGTCCTGACATAAAATGCAGATTTTCACAGCCTGGTGGACAGAAAATCTGAATTTTATTTATGACACGGAGGCTAAGATTATCCCACCATATTTATAACCTTCCTAGTGGAGGAAAGGAATGTTGTCTCAATTTTTCTTTCTCTTTCCCATTGAAAAGATGTCTCTGGTTGTGATTCCGTTTGTAAAGTATTCATTGTTGAAGTTTAGTTCTCTCTTGGAGTTATCTTTTTCTTAGCGTTTGAAGAAGGAAGATGGATGCGTGTTGATGGGCTTTGTACATCACTAGAATATTCTTGAAGTTCTATATTCTTCAGTTGTTGCAGTTGTGAGCGGGCAATAAAGGAAATTTGCATAATGTTATCCGCAGTGTCATTAATAAAATCCAGATTTTCTATCCACCAGGCTTTGAAAACTCTACATTCTGGCTTTTTACTTCGAATTGTCCTGATTTATTGTTCTAATTCATAGTTTATATATCACATTTGCACTGCACGGTAATGTTGCACTTTTTCACAGAGCACCTCAGTCGTAATTATTGTAAAATAATTGGTGCAATGTTTTTTAAAATTGTTATTTGCCCTTCCATTTCTGTGTGTGTGTTTTTGAAGAACTTCCTCTCTGTGAACAACTTTTCTTCTCATTCATATCAAGTGAATCACTATTTGTGATACAGTATTTATGACCCAGGTTATGGGGAATACAGGGTGCCTTCATACTTGGCAGCAGATTAAATAAATTAATGCAAATCCTGACACATGTATTCCAAACTAATTAGAGAGTGTCAGAGAAGAATATTTGTCTCCAGACACAAGGAAACACTCAGTAGAGGTTCATACAGTGCCCTTTCACTGTGTCACTTTTCTAGCATAATCATGTGATTTATGTCTGCCTGTTACTACCTATTCAATTGAGGAAAAGATATCATATTGATTACTGTCAACCAGACTGTTTCCCTGCCTGTGTTTCCCCTGGAGGAGGAGAGAAAACACGCCACAGTCTTTGCAGGGGGGACTATGTTTCCCGTTTCAAAAGGGTGTTGGGACAAATGTTGATTTTTTGTGGATAGTTGTGGAGAAAATTCCAGAGACAGCAGTTGCGATTTTCACATGAAAAAAAGTTTTTAATTGCAATTGCATGAGGTATTGTGACTTTTTTGTGGGCAAGCAACAATAGAAGTGCAGCCAACACGTGTTTCACCCCATTTAGTTGGCCATCCGGCCTGGGGCTTCCTCAGGGCTGTGGTGATACGTGACGAAAGCATGCAAATTCAAAAGTGGTGCATTTGGAGAGAAATACATTTGAGGGGTTGGGCGTGCAGTATAGTACAGTGTAAAACACAGGAATGTATAGCATCATATGTACATATTATACAACAAGAATGGCCCGTCAGAGGTCAAGAACGGTGCAGGAGGTAAAAACAAGAAAGATTAATTATGTGTGGCAGCAGGATATAATAGTTAAGAAAAAATAGAGGTTTTGAAAGAACATTTGAGCAGTAGAGGAGAGGTAGAAATTCAGTAATAAAGTAAAATGGAATAGAAAGGTGGGAAGGCCAGAAAAGGTTGTAGAGCGGTGGGGTTGAGAGCCCCGAACAGATGAAGAGCGAGGAAAACAATTAGAGAAAATAGTAAGAGAGACATCATAATAAAACCCGAAATATCACGTATTTATATGGACATTCGAAAGTATAGGTTTGCATATCACGCATGTTTGGTCAAAGAAAAACATAACAATAGTGAAGACATAATATGATGGAGCAATGTAGTGGAGAAGAAACGTGTATCAAAATACAAAAGGTCAAGTAACATCATATACAGGAAATGGTGTATCGAGAAGTGGTAGAACGTCATGAAGAAATCCGAAATGTGGCGCATAGAGATCAATAATTGAAATGTACCACGTTGTCATATTACGCACGTTAAGTCAAGGTGAACAATTAGAGATAAAGAAGTGATAATTGATGGAGCATGGTGGAAGTTAAGAGGAGTATCAAATGACCATGATTCGTCTCCCGACATACACAGCATTTCAATGTAAATGGCAAGCAAGGGTGTTACAGGAAAGGTAATGCAGCATGCACATATTGTTATGAAAAATACATTATGGGGAAAAAACGTTATCCATTGAATTGTTTTGGGAAAAATTAACGTAATGGATGGATCAGATTCCTGGGTCAGAAAAAGCAGGGAGAAATGACAAAAGATAAGGGAAATTAGAATTCAGAAAAAATCGCCGTTCGGTGATCAAAGTGTCGGGAGGGACCCAGGCGTATAGCCATATCCGAGACTAACTGCTGGGTCTCGAGTGCTATGGGTGACAGTAAGAACGAACTGATGCTAATGGGGCTGCGCTGGAGAGAAGAAGCCGTGGGTGGTTTTATTAGAAAAACAAAATATGTGTAAGGGGATCAATAAGAGGAGCAGAGAGGGTAAAGAGGTCGCGGTAGCGTAACCGGTAAGTAATGCGCTTACCGTATGTGAATGCGTATGGACTCTTAGGTCCTGTCAAGTTATAAGTATGTAAAGAAATCATCCTTAGTATCTGTGGGAAGAAACAGAAGAGAAGGTATCGGTTGGGTTAGGAACCGGGATCGAGAAAGGGGCCTCGGTATGAGGAAAGGAGAGTAACGAGCGCGACCGTATGGATGGCTTACCTATTGAGGCGCGTCGCCTTTGCAGTCAGTCCGGGTCAGTTGGTATTCACTGATGGGCTGTGGCGTGGGGGATATTTAAATTGAAGCATGTGTCGAGCACTTCCTGGTAAGTCCAGGGAAGGGGGTGTGTTTGCCAAACACTTCCGGGTTATGCCAGAAAATGGGGTGTGTTTACCCGGAGAGAATCTAAAAGAGCCGGTATGGTGGTAGATAGCCGGCGCCATCTTGGAAAGGGTTATTAATGGCAGGACAGTGGGCAGTGAAAGAGAATAGCAAGCAAAGGTGAATGCTTGGGCGGAAAAAGGGAGGAAAAGAGGGGGGGGTTGTGGGAAAAGAGCCAAGAAAAGACATATTGAAAAGAAGACAGGTAGTGATGTTGGGATGACGAATAGGAAGCACATGGGGTGTATCAAAATGTCATGGAAAGTGCCCGGTGAAGGTTGAAAAATAAATAAAGTGAGGGGGAAAGAAGATGATAAAAAGATGGAAGGGAAAACAGACCCAGGTGTAAACAACATGGAGGATATGGATTTGGTTATTAATGTAAAAAGGGTTATAAACCACGCTGGTTGGTCATGGTGTCATACTTTCATAGAATGTGGACAAGATGGGGGGTTGAGGTTGGGTACATAGTAATGAGAGACAGTGGAGGAAAGGTGATCATCGTTCATTCACCTAGCCATACATGCATCTCAGCATCTATATTCAGACCAAGTTTCACCATGTAGAAGTGGAGTATAAGTTCACTTTCTCTACTCCTAAGTTTTAGTTCATGGTTACTTCCTCTTTTGGCTGGTCGTACCAGTTCTACACCAAAGAAGGTATAATCTTTTTTGTGTGGATGTTTATTGTGGAAGTGTTCAGTCAGCGGGTGGCCAGAGTTATATTTATGAATGTTCCTGTAATGTTCTTGGATCCGAGTACGTAAGGGTCTGATATTACTCCCAATGTTTTTCTGTTGCAGGGACAAATGATCACACAGATGACAAATTGGCTGGTGCAATCAATCCATTCTTTGATATAAAGTTTTTTACCCTGTGGCATCGGTACTTCAGTTGTTTTGTTGACGCTGAGTTTGCAAATATTGCAATTGCGGCAAATGTGAAAGCCAGCAGGTCTATCCAGAAAGGTTGTTACTTTTTTCCGTCTGTCATTGAATTCAGAGCGGCACGGCATACTTTTGAGGTTAGGTGCTCTGCGGAAAGTCATTTCCGGGTGGTCCTTGAGATGGTCATTCAGACTGGGATTGTGTCTGAGTAAGTGCCAATGTCGTTTCAAGATTTTATGAATGTGTTGATGCCCATTGTGGAAATTGGTGATGAAGCAGATAACTGGGTCTTCCTCTTTTTTATGTTTGGCTTTCAAGGTGCTTGTCCGTTCAATTTTTGAGGCTGTTTTAAGTGTGTTTTCCAAGGTATTATGGTTGTATCCGCGTTGTTCAAGTCTGGATACTATTTCTTTGCCTTTGTCCATGAATACCTCTTCCTTACTACAATTTCTGCGAGTTCGTAGAAGCTCTCCTTTGGGAATGTTCCTGATGTTGTGCATAGGGGGACAGCTATCTGCCGTCAGTATAGAATTGGCCGCTGTTTCCTTTCTATGGAGTTTGCTATGAAGGAAATTGTTTTTGACATATTGTGTTAGGTCTAGGAAATTGATTTCTGTTTTGGAGAAATTAGCAGTGGTTTTGATCTCCCAAGGATTATTGTCCAATTTGTTCAGGAATTCCTGAAGAAGGAGTGTGTCTCCTTGCCAGATACAGAGGATATCATCTATGTATCTACGCCACATAATGAAATGGGCGGTGTAGTTTGAGTATTTGGAATCCCATAGCCAGTATCTTTCCACTTGGCTCATGAAGATGCAGGCATACGGAGGAGCAAATTTGGCTCCCATGGCATTTCCCGTCACCCCCTGCAAGAGGAGAATCGCTCTAAAGTGTGTTGCTTCCTCTTGGCATGGGAAGCGCATGGGGACTCGCCCGGGCCAAGGGTAGGCCCGTCCATGCCCGTCATTGCCCTGGGGAAGAGGCTGGGCTGGTCTTAGCCCCTCCTCTAAATTTTAATCCCTGGAAGGATTGCGACCCAGAAGACAACTGAGTGGCAACTACTGAAATGGGTAAGCACAAAGGGCCATCTCAACAGGCAGGAGACGTAATAGTGAATGCCCTCGACTCTTTCCAGATGATTGCAGTAAATGTCCTGTTGCAGGAGATCGAGCTGACAGAACACCGTTTCTCATTGGAGGAGTGTAGGAGACACACAGATAGCCCCACAGCTGTGACTGAGGTTTCACAAGCAACAGAGGAAAGGGAGGACTTCTGTGGTTTTACAAGCTGCCACTCTGCCAACACACATGATGCTGGCTCTCTGCTGTCATCTGACTCCATAATAGAGCCAGTGGTCAAGAGGAAAATAGGGGGTTGTCAATCAAACTTGAAAGATCCCGAAGGTCCCGAGAACAACTAGATCTATGAAAGAGACAAAGACAATGCCCCTTAGGATGCCTGTTAAAACAATGTCCCTGACGACAAATGATGACCTACATTGTAGATTAGAAAATAAGTTTTCCTAGCTCCTTCAGCTAATAGTGCATAGGCAAGGATTGAAGAAAGAATAGATAGCTTTATAAAAAGTGGGCAATTAGGTGAAATGGGTTCAAGCGCCCACATATACCCTGCACCTGCTCTACTAATTTCCCACAAATTCAAGGGCACCCTGTAGGGGGGAGACTGCCCCCGTTGTACTAATTTCACCTGGATCTCAGCTGGTATTTCCAGCCGTCAGTCAAATCTCCCAAATTCCTTATTCCGCCCCGTGCACTGTTTATCCAGAAATGGCAGTTGCTAGGGGTGGCACAAGGGGCCAGCAGGAGTCTCCTGGCATTGCAAAAACTACTGCAAGTAAGGTGGAAAGGGAGAAGGGGAATGTATTGATGCTAGCAAAAGGAGTGGTAGGGCTTAGCATGAAACCACCTCAAATGTTAGATCTCCCACCAGCTGTCTCCCCATTAGTTGTGGTTCTGGTAAATGTCCCAGAGTTGACTGATAGTCAAAGGGAATTAACAGAACAACTCATGACTAAAATACTCCACTGGTTGTCCACCCATATAAGAGGCCAAGTAATAAGGGGTAGCGATTTGGATAGACACATCATTACGGCTAGAAGGGTGGGTCATTCCACAAAAGAGGAAGCGGGTGACTGTGTAGAAGTGAATTTTAATGATCACAATGTTGTAAAGAATTTATTAAGGGTGTTAACAAATGCTTTTTTATACGATACTCAGATTTTAGTGTCACCATTAGATTACTTTTACAGATTGATTCCCCCCCTCTATTTTAAACTATGAAGGCCGCAATGGTAGGGTCCGTTAGCCACCTTTTTTCAACTTAGGCAACCTAGGCTTGGGCATACCTGCAAATGGAGGAATAAGGCTAGAATACCGTTTCACCCCTTTGACAGATCTGGAGTCTTGCGACGGACTACCCCCAGGGAATCCAAACCATAATTTATGGAATAGTAATGAAAGTGTCTAAAGGGGATAGTGAATCAGGGATAAAACTTGCCACTTGGAATAACGTGGATTTGGGGCGTAGGATAGAACACCCCCTGTGGATGTCCATCTGGCAGGGACTGGATATCCTATGTCTACAGGAGACTTGGACAGTAGACCTGATATTTGTAGACAGGTTTTGATCTTTTCATACTGAAACAATCCCATCCCCGTCATGTAGAGCGAGTGGTGCTCTATTAACTTTAATACCAAACACATACCCCATTAAACTTAAGAAATTTGTAAACCCTTATCCCCACTTTCAACCTTTGCTATTTGAGGGAGTAAATGATCGAGGCTCGCTTCTGATAAACTTTTCTAATAACAATTTTGGTGGAAATATGCAATCAGTGGTAACTACTCTGGAAATAGACATTGGTAAAATAAGTGGATTATCCCCCCAATTTTCTTTAATGCTCTGTGGGTAGGAGACTTTAATGCCCAGCCATGCAAATACTCAATGGATGTAGTATGTGGCCTAGTGGACCCGGTTGGTGATCTAACTTACCATTTTACTCACCATGGTTATGGTAATATTCTAAATAGGATACTAGCCTCTTGGAACATGGAAATTATTAATGAGGTTGATCCAACTTCAGGTTATTTTACACAAACCTTTGTCCGTAGCAAATGCGAGTCCGCTATTGATTTTGTAGTAGCCTCTACTCCCCTCCGTAGTGAATAAAATGTTCCTCTCAACAGAATCTTAACACTTTATCCCAAGTTCACATATGATTTATGTTGATAACATTCTTATTACTGTTCAAATGATTAAGGAACATATTAAAAAACTTAGCTATGCTTTTTCCCAACTTAAAAAGGATGGGCTGTAATGTCCCTCTAGAAGGTTCAGTGGATGAAGAAAAATGTGCAAATGTTTGGATGCACTGGACTCACCATCTCACCAGAAGGGTTTAATCCAAAGATGCAAAAGGTTGAGGAAACTAAATGATTGTAGGAACAAGAAATGCTTTTGGGTTAACTGATTTTCTTGGAAATATACTGAGAATTAGAATGAGGACACTCTTTCTTTGAACAACGTACTAAGGAAACATCAGCGATGGGAATAAGAGGAAGACCAAATAGCTGCTGATAGAAAGTTAAACTGAATATGCCCTAAGCATAGCTTACCCTTAAAAGGTTAATAATTTTTGCATGTAGAAAATGGGAGGAATGCTTAATGCTCCTGAAATGTTTAGTTCCTGTGAGTTAGCATTATAAGCTTATATTTAGGCTTTACAATGATTGAGAAGTAATATTCAGAGAAAGAACAGATTTTTTTTATCTCTTAGCCAACTCTAAATGTTTTCAAATTATATCAGGTCGTTTATCCAATAAGCAAACTGTATCTTAGTTAAGGTTGAATCATTCGTACACCAATGAAGTTTGATATTGTCAGGATAAGACAGATACATTAGCTCACTATCTTTCTCACTCAATGGACTGTACAGAATAACACTCACCTGATAGATGCTAAAGACCCAGATAATAGTGAAGCATGTGAAATCCCCATCCAGTATGCCTATGATAATGAAATTTGTTGAGGGTTGCCCACAGGGTATTTGGACAGATGTTCCTGTCATGAAAAAGAGGTGATGAACACTGCAATCCAACACAGTGTAATATAGTTTGTCAATAATATTTTATTCAGAGCATGCTATATTAAGCCTTTTAGAATATTTGCCAAGTTTGAATTAAAACAATGTGAGGACTTGCAATAAAAAAGCTTCTAATACATTGGGCATTATATATATTACTACTATTTAAGCTTGTAATGGCATAGCTGCACACAGCTGTACATTGGAAGAAAAACGAATGTGATAGAAAAATAGATGACAAGGAAAAAATGGGAGCTTTTGGAATAGACACAATGTCACATTTCTCCTGTGTTAGTATCAACCAGCAGTCATTCATCAATAGCAGGAAAAGTAGGAGGTCAAACAAACAAACAGGTAATGGGGTTTTGATGCTCCAGAGATGGACTTAATTTAAGCATAAACACAAGATCCTATTATAGATTGATAAATTTATTGGAGATGCTGTAAAGAATTCTCTTACAGGTTGGGGAGAATTAGGAAATTAAACCATTGGGATGTTTTTCAGATCAAACAAGTCCCATTCATTTCAGGATTGTCTGCTGGGGAGGGAATTTAAATGTTATTGAAGATTAATAAGATTTATTGTTACATTATTTTTTAAATTTATTATAGGGTATTAAATATTCCAGAATTTAATAGCAAACCTGTAATATTTTTAACATAAATTTAAAGGTATTATATTTTTAAGTATTAAAAATAATACATTTGATGTAACATTATTTCCTATGGGGATTTCCTTTATGTGCCTACCTATTCTATGGGAGGGTGTTGCAGTAACAGTAGTTACCCATGTATGGTGCTGGACTTACTACAAAAATGTAAGTTGTGAATACCAAAAAGCAGTAAACTTGATCAAAAGTGTAAACTTACACAAAAATATATGTTGCCTTTGTGAATGAGGCCATGAGAGTCCAAAATACTTTTTACGAAAGCGTCACCCGGTTTGAGATTAAAAATGGAAAATTTAGCAATAGTTTTGCAACCAATGTTTAGGCCACAATATTAATGCATTTGTTATTGGCATTCTGACCTGTAACCTCTGTTGCAATGAAGAATTAAAATCATTAAAAGCACAGTGTAAACCAAGTGGCTCAAACATCCGAAACCAAAAGATAAGACATACTCTTAGACCCATTAAATAAGCCAAAAAGCTGCTAATCACCAGGCAAAATAGTTCACTTGGCATCTTGCATCAAAAAGGCATCTAATCATTCAAGAGTTCTTCTTAAATTAGTCTCTTTGCTTCCCAAGACTAATCCTCACTCAGCAACATCTTGAAATTATTTTTCTTAAATTGCTTACTAATTAAAAAGTTTCCAGAATCACCCTCAACTTAAATATCAATGGCCATATTCACAAAATGCATTATCATGTGTAGATTTACTGTAGATTTACTCATGTGTAAATTTAATCCTGCACCTTGGTGTAAATCTATATTTTTCCCTATACACTACACCAAAGTGTAGGCTTACATGTCTCCACCTATTAGTTCATGGAGTTTACACATCTAAGACTGAATTTAGAAGTGTGCACCACGTAGGTGGTGATCTGTGCCACCCACAATGGCTGTGATCTCCCTTTGAAAACATATAGAGACATTTAATAAAGTATATTCATTTTAATTAACAAATATACTAATGTGTAAAATGTAAATGTAAACATTTGTCATTTAACTGCATTTAACTCCTGTGGCTAACATATATTGTAGAGCACATTATCTCTTCATAATACATGTTAATTAAATAATTAAATATTTCAAATATATTATTTATTTTAATAGTATTCTTTAAAAAAAAAAACAACACTAGCAATTTTATTTGTAGGAAAATATTTACTAAATTTGATAAAAAGTTGTTTTTAATAAATGTAAATTCATATTTCTTTTTAAATACAAGGTTAAACATTTATTATATTGTTTTTGTAAATAAATGAACTATTACTTGGTAAAACAACATCATATTTAATTATTGATTTTGTATAATTTAAAGGCAAAAACTGTATAAATAAATAGAATTTAAAAGGTGAAATAAGTAATTATTTAAAATAATTTCCTATAGGGTGTAGGAAGTCTTTGCCTCCTTTATTTCTATGTGAATGTGTTGAAATGCCAGTAAGTAGTTATTTGTGGTGCTGGACTTCCTCCAAGACTGGACTGGAGTAAATCTACTACTGTTTTACTGTAGTAATTTCAGAAGGTAAGTATGTGAAAAACGATGGTCTTAATCTTTTGATGGTTGGTATATGTACTAGCTTGCCACTCCCCAAACTCCTCCTTCAATTTTTGAAAATCCCTCCCATTTAGTAGTAAGTATTCCCCATTTTCCTGCCACTCCCCAGTCCCTCTTACACTTAGAACAAAAACGTATACCTATGTGTACAGATACCTTCATCATGTTGGTGGAAAACTCTGCACAGAAAAGATAGGAGAAGCGAAGCGGAGGCCTCTGCACACAGGCTTATGAATAGCTATTGTAGTACATGAGTAGTACTACTGTAACCATACAGTGCATGTTTCAAATTGCAGTTTGTGAACACGCCTCCTAAGTCTGTATCTGATGTTATTCTTGATACTTATTTCACTTATTGTACCAGTTCCCTATATTTTTTCTCAGTAGAACCTATTGATGAGTTAATGTCTCCCAAGCTCTTATTTAACTTCAAGTCCACTGATTCAGTTTTAGACCCTCAGCCTGTTTGGAGTTTGTAAATATATACCTCTCTACTTTGCTCTCTCAAATCATTAATCTGTCCATTACCACATACTCTGTAACAAGCTGTTGGAAATAATAATTGGGTATATATTTATTAACGGGGCAGAATATAGACAGCAACATTTTGAGCTACTGTCACTCTATAACCAACTACTTATTTTAGATTAACTGGTGAAGAAAACAGAAATAGACCATCTTTAAACTCTTCTTGACCAGGATCATTGACTCTCTCCCTTCAACCAGGCTTCAGTGTGAAACACAGGGAAAGAAAACAAAAGTTGGGTTCTGGGCTGACCCCTGATATTTAGTGATGAAGGTCAGGTAGTATTGTTTGACATGTTGGTTTTATATGCAATTTTTAACACTGTTTGTCAATGCTGACTGTTCTGCTCTTAAGTTTGTTGTATCTTTTCTGGCTGGGAAGTCTCACCATGTGAAGCTAGGCTCACCTCTAACTCTGCTACAGTCACATGAGCAGTTTCTCAGGCACCACCTCTATCTCTGACTCAATTCAACATATACCTAGTCCTGTTTATTTACATTATTACTCAGTACGCCAGTTATATGTTGAAGAAACCAAATGTAACATCAGGGTTAGTCATCTAGATGAAGACTCCTATTCTTTATAGTCCTTCCATTTTGAGATCAATACATTTATTTGCAGATTAAGGGGGATAAAACAAAATATTATTATAATTCCCCCTAAAAACCTAACCTTGCCTTAGCAGAATCTAATTCTGTTGCAAGACAAGAGGATCTATTATGCAATCTCTCTTCTTGCCTTATTTTATATAGCACTTAAAAAACAATACAAGTCCCATAATCCTGCTTGCCTGGGCAAGAGGTTATTAACAAAAACAAAGGACATTCCAACTTATAAATAGCAATAGTCCATCACCATTTCCTCTTTTTGTTCTTGATTTAGGGGAATGATAGGAATATATTATATACACACACACACACAAGTATAAAAATTCCAATACATACATTTCAGGTAAGGGCTAGTTTTAAATCTATGTAAGTAGTGAACTGGCCTAGCCTAATACATGGATGAAAAGGTTAACTGCTGTGGGTTCTGCAGAAATAGGTCACAGTGCACATTAGTTTTAGGAAACAGACATAAAAGTTGCATGGTCAATTTAGCTGTGTTGAAACACATAATTAGATTATATTTGTTTGCAGACTCAAACTTGACAGGACATCAACAATTAGGATAGACATCACAAAAAAGGCCACCACACTTCTATCTGTTAAACAACGAGAGGCTGACAGTAGAAACTGTTTTGCACTGCCATTGAGTACACCGTGTTAACAAGGGTGGGTTCTGCCTTAGTGCAACCCTGTTGAGAATATATTAAAGTCAGAGAGGATGGGTTAGGCGCATTGACGTCAAGCAAAAGATTATCACTCGCTATGCAGAACAAAAATGTGTTTCTATGATCATCTCACCCTTATTCTGAGAACTAAAATAAAAACCCACAAGAATGGGCTTCTGCTAATCATGGGCATGTATATTCTTGGAAATACTTACGTGTTTAGGTTATATCTTATCTGCCCAGCTTGCTATTTGCGCATGAAGGAATTTGAAACCTGTGTTTTTGTGTGGCTTTTACAGTATATATACTACTGCTTGTAAATTTAGAACTTTAAATTTCAGACTTTGGGCTCGTTTAGGGACTGGCTGATTTTCCCAATTGATTGATCGTAAAAACAATATTATTATGTAAAATTGTTTTGTCTTATTTTATTAATAGATTTTCCCTCCAACATTCTACTAGAGATAAGTGCTTCCATAAATGCTCTTTGCAGGCATTCTATTGTGATTTACTGTAGATGTATTCATTGTTTGTTTGGAGTTTAAACTGAAGTTTTGATTTCCTTAGGTCACTTTCACACAGGTGCCTGCTTTCAAGGTTCTGTGTAAAATTGTTACTTTGGTTTGAGTCACTTCAATAGTCTTCCTATTGTTGTGAAATTGTTACTTTATGTTAGCCCACTGAATGGCTGGTTTGTTAATTTAAGGTTGGATACACCTGTTTTTTAAGGTTCATGTGTGGATAATTCCATTGTAGCAGAGTAACACGGCTGGGGAGTTTTGCCTGTATTTATTTCGTGATCAGATACATTGTATTATTTGTTGCAAGGCAGATGCTTGCTTGGAATAGTATTTATGCAAGTAGGTGCGTGGATTTATGTGAATGACATTTAAAGACAACCTATTTTCCATTATGCTTGTGTTGATATACTTGATATAACTTGTTCAAAGAAAATTTTGCGTGGGTTCAATTTGTTGTTGTGTGACCGCAGTGTAAATAGTAAGGAGGATGAGGTTTTTAAGAAAAGCCCTTGTGAGTTGTTTGGACTAGTCCGTTTCTAATTCGACTCATAAAGTAGTCTCTTCATCATTTATAAGTGTGGCCACTTATATAGGAAATTCTGTGGTGAATGTCATTACAAGCTCTTTAATTCAGGCAAATAGCAGGCTACATTCTCAGTTTGGGGAATTGTGTAGTCATAGTGGCAAAAGAATGAGGAAGAAGAATGTTGTTTACCTCATGGGTATGAGGGAGATGAATTTGGTAGTGGTTTAATTCAGCAAGGACAAATGATTTTATCCCAATGTAGCATAACTCTATTCTGGGTAATGTTGGAGGCCCAAGTTAAATGTCCTATGATGATGTATGGTCAGTGAGTTTTGATGAAAACTATGACAATGACAATTATTACAATGGTTCTAGTGATGTACTAAGTTTTGTATAAGATGAAAATTGGATAGAAGCCTCATATTTTAATTTTGGATGAGGAAGGTACACTCGTGTTTTAGATCTAAAAGGAGAGAGAAGTGACCAATGACAATAATATCTCAGAAAGCGGTCATTACTCTGGGATTTGATGCTAAAATCTAAGCAAAGTTGGAAAGAACCATTCAAAAGGTGTGGCTATGGTGTGGTCCTATTTTCAATCTAAATTGTTGGATACCATGGATCCTGTTTCCCATATTTTGTGTGCTGCTGAAGAGGCAAAGAAGTCAGGGGGTCAATCGGACACTGAAAAAAATCTGGTGGGGTTTAAAGGGCGAGCTGCTTTCTTGGCGAACCGAATGCAGGGGTTTCATTTGAGAGATGCAATGGACTATTGTTGCACGTTGATTCAAAACCTGGGGAAGCAGCAGGCTCGGACATAGGGGCAGATCCTCAAGGGTCTCTGTTTGTAGATGAATTTTTAAATAGCTTGAGTGTTATATTCAGACCTTTGCCTCTCTGGACAAAGATCAATCATCCCTGGCCTCTGCCAGGGCCCATGGATATATGGGTTGTTTTATTGGCATGGGGGACCTTCTAAAGACCCTTCCACCTCTAGCAATATGGATACTCAAGCCCATCATTCTTCCCACAAGGAAGAAGGGGTGGACAATTTGTCATCAGCAAAGGCCAAGCAAGCGGAGAGGGAATTCAGGGTAAGTGTAGTATCCTCTCTCCTTGTGGTAGTAGGAGGCAAGTTGGCATTTTTGTTTCGCCTTGGATTTAATATCAAATGACCCGTTGGTATTATAAACGGTGAGAATGTTTCAAATAGAATTCTATGCAACCCCAATACAGAGCAGGGGCCGAATTATGGAAAGTTCCCGGGGGCGCAACAGGCATGTGTGCATGCTTTGGGTGCCTCCGAGATACTTTGGTATTACAGAAAGGGTCATTGCCGCTTATACACATATAGCGCTGGCACACATACAGTGCCAGTGCTATCACCAGAGAGTGTTTCCTCATTTGCATAGAGGTGTGACCCCATGCAAATGAGGGAATCCCTTTGCCTCTGCACCTACACCATATTATAGACCCGGTCGCAGAGGCAACTAACCTGTCAGGAGGAGCGCTGTCAGTGTGCCACCTGAAAGCAGCCCTCTAGAGGGGGAAAGGGTGTTCTATGGAACCCCTTGACATCCCCTTGCAGGCAGGTGCAGTCACTCACTGCACCCGCCTGCAAGGGGATCTCTAATCCCCCTTGAAAGTGTAGGCTGGTTGCCACCTGCACAGTGTTACACAGAGCGGCTGCTTCAATGCTGCTTCATATTTCAATTGAATGCGCAGCCCCCAGGGCAGCACAACTTTGAAATGAGATTAAATGAAAAGCGATATTTATAAAGCGCTGACTGCCACTCCGAAATGAGCATCCTGGCGCTGGTATGGAGGTAAGAGTGAGCTCTGAAGTTCTTAGATGAGAGAGAGGCATAGTTCATCTGGCGATCCAAAATGCCAAGTCTTTAGTATCTTCCTATATTGTGTTTCGGATTTTAATGTTCTCAGTTGCAAGGGCAGCAGGTTCCAGGCTCTGGTACCTAATACCGCCATTGTTTTTCCTCCGTTTGTTTTGCATCTAAAGCTGGGAGGTTTGAGTAGGTTGGCTGAGGAGGACTACATGTTGGACTACTTGGAGTCTTGTTAATGTTTGTTTGTTGGCTCCTGCCAGGAGGCTGTTGCAGTAGTCTAGTCGCGAAAGTATCAGGACGACTGCTACTGATTTCCTTGCAGCGAGTGGAAGCAGATTGACAAAAAAATTCAAGGATTTTATCAGGCTGAAGCAGGTCCCTGCTACCGTCACTGCGTGTGGTTGCAGCAGCACATACAATATAATATGGCACACTCTCCTTATGGCCCCAAGTGTCCCTAAGGTAACTATAACTCAAACCCCCGCAATGCACATTTTTCTCAATTATAATTTTACTGCAAATGTTGCAGTGATATTATCAATAATGTCATAAAAGATGTCATGAGTGATGTAATATGTGGGGTAATTAGCAATGTATGATGAGGGCGCGAGTTATAGTTACAGTAGAGCACGAGTTATAGTTGCTTATAGTTATAGTTGCTTGAGCTAACCATAGCTAACATATTTCCCTGGTTTTAAGGGTTTCAAATGTTACGTTGTTACTGAACTTGTTACCTAACTATAACGTTACTTTAACCTTTGTTTTTCTCAGTGAATTTACAGGGATTTGTTTTAACGTAAAGTGATATTTTACCATGCGTAAATTCAACCCCTCGCCAGGCACTGCCTTCAGCCCTGCAGCCAGCCCCCGCATGCAGTTAACTCATGTAAAGGCAGTCTACTTCACACTGCTCAGGGCCTCGGTCGTGCATGACGGGCGGTTGGCCATACCCCGCATCCAGCCAACACCATGCTGCACACTGCCTTCAGCTGTGCGTGGTGGGGGATTGACAACAGAGCCTGGCCTGTGGCCAGGCCCTGTGGCCAACC
Organism: Triturus cristatus; assembly: GCF_964204655.1. Taxonomy (NCBI): domain Eukaryota; kingdom Metazoa; phylum Chordata; class Amphibia; order Caudata; family Salamandridae; genus Triturus; species Triturus cristatus. The sequence continues at coordinate 475,734,839 of NC_140587.1, read as the reverse complement.
CAGATAAAGGCAGACAATCCCACACAACCTACAGCCATGCACAGTGGGGGTTGGCCACAGGGCCTGGACCTGGGGACCCCATCTCCCAGGGTCTTTTCTTTAAAGGTGTAGGTGGCCATGGGACATCATCCCCAAACCATTATAGGCCCTGGGGAGCCGACCCCCAGGGCAACAACTTACAAAAAAGGAGAGGGGGCCCTACTTCCCTGAGCCTTGTTAGGGCCACACACACCCCAAGCCTCTTCAGACCCTGGGGCCCCCATTCCCCAGGGCCCTCCATATGTTTTAGGTGGAAGGGGCACATAGCCCCCCTCCACGGGCCAATATTAGCACCGAGGTCCACATCCCCCAGGGCTCAGTGTCATATGTGAGTGAACGTGGGCACATGGCACCCCTTCATGGGCCTATTATGACCCTGTGGACTCTATCCATCGGGCCCTGTACAGTGAAAGGTGTGTGCCCTGGCACCCACCATGCACTCATTGGGGCTGTGGGGGAGTCTCAAAGAGAGGTATGTAATTTGACCTTGTCACAGGATAAATAGGTGGGAGCATCGTCTAAAAGCTTCAACATAACATCACTATGGTACATCAATGCGGGTTCACTGCAAGCTACATACCAGCACATAGTAAAGAAGGCAGATCTTGACCATTCTACTACAAGCATGGCAGTCATAGACGGATTCTTGCTTAAGATCCACACACAGAAAAACTAAAATCACCTCCAAAGAGGGAGGACGGGGGACCCAACAGGGTGAGGGGAAGAAAGGAAAGGGACAATGATCCGTACATGCCTAGCCACTGAAAAAAGTAATGCCACTAAGGGTGAGGGAGCAAAGAGTGTGTCAGTGCTAGGCATGTTGGGGTGTTCCAGGGGTGGTCATGGGCATTTCCGTCTGCAGAGCAGAAGGCAGCCACCCCCACTCAAGAGGATTAGTCAAACAGGTGAAGAGTACAGAGTATGGGTGGTTGGAAGTAAAGGTGCTCCATCTGTGACAGGTAGTCAAGGAGGGGCTGCCATAGCCAGGTGAACTTTTTATCGGTGAAAGAAAGCTTATGTGACAGGTGGTCCATTGCTAGCATATGCCAAAGTCTGGTAAACCAGGAGGCAATGGTAGAGGAAACAGGAGTCTTCCAGGCCAAGGCTATTAATTGTTTGGCTTCCCCTGTCATATGACGAATTAGGTATCAGCATGGGTCATGTTTTCAAGTGGTTTGGCGGTGGCCCAGTATGATCATGCAGTAGTAGGATTGGAAACCCCAGAGTGTGTTCAAAGTGTCCTAGGATTTCATTCTAAAACAGTGTGAGTAGACTATTGGTGCAAGATACTTCTATGTGTCTTCGGGATTTCTCACCACAGCAGCTCCCATTGTTTCTGTGTGATGGCTGTTGTAGCTTCTGACTCCCATTTTGTCTGATATGGGTTGTGCGCCAGGAGACAAGACTGATAGAGGCCAATATAGGTCCGGGAGATCAGACCCATCGAGCACTCGAATTGATGAACTAATTGTGTGAGTGTTCATATCACCCCTTCAACATTGGGGTTGATAAATCACCCATTGTCGAAGCTGGAATTAATAATGCCTACATTTGTCAGGTAGGCCGAAGTCAGATTTGCATTGGTGAAATGGTTTAATCTGTTGTCCCTGAAAGAGATCCTGAAGTACTCTGTATTTGCCTCTCTCCCAAGCAAGGAAGGAGCCCAGACACAACATTGGTGTAAAATCAGGGTTATGCATGATAGAAGATTTGGGTAGGGGAATGAAGTCAAGGTGTACTCTACTGCCACCCTATCCCAGATCTCCAGCACCAATCTAGTAGTGGCCAAAAGTAAGCAAATCAGGGACGGTGGCACTTTGGTAAGCATAACAGGTCCGAAAGAGGCCTACAGGCCATGGCATGATCCATACAAAAACAATGCTTCTCTCTTTCTCTGACCACCCATTCAGAAATAAACCATAAAGGAGCTGCACAATAGTAGTCAATAAGATTGGGACATGCCAGACCCCACTGTTCCTAGGCAGCATGAGGATGGTGTTGGAGATGTGGAGCTGCTTCCCGTTACATATGAAGGCACAGAGGTCGCTTTGCCATGGTGGAGATCTTCTGTTGGAATGGAGGTCAGGAGGGCTTGAAATGGGTAGAGTAAGCGGGATAAAATATTAATTTTAACCACATTCCCAGCCAGGAAACGGTTTTGGCAGATGCAGATCTTTCTAGATGGCCTTACTATAAATTTGCCAGTTAGCACGGTTCTCTGTCTGTAAGAAAACTGTAATATTAAGCCCCAGATATCAAATAGAGTGCTTAGCCCAATGGAAAGTAGCAAGTTCATGAAAAGCTGGGAGATGCTGTGGCTGAATGGTAAGGTTAAGTGCCTGTGATTTTTACATGTTAATCTTATAGCCCGACACTAATTCAAATTCCTGCAGCTTCTGTACAAAAGCAGGGAGAGTGGTGGTTATCTCTGTCAGACTCAACTCTAGATCATCTGCTTAAAGCAAGACCTTATGTTCCCACCCCCAGAGAGAATGCCTGATGCTTGGTGAAGGTGAATAACCAGGGGATGTATGACTAGAGCAAAAACAAGAGTGGATGTTAGACATCCCTGTTGGGTGCCCTGCTGTATTGGGATGACGTCAGTAGATTGACCCAGGCAGGGGACATCGGTGCAGTATAGGAAGCCATGATCTTGCTAACCATGACCAGGCCAAGCCCTGTCTTAATGAGGACATCACACAAAAAATACCAACTGACTCTATCAAACATCTTATCTGTGTCCAAAGATTGTAGAAGAGCAGGGATATTATGCATGTGTGCTTTTTCTATCAAGGGGGCAAGATATCTTTTGTTGTCTGGACCCTGGCGATGTTGTGTAAAGCCCACTTGGTCAAGGTCTATGAGCCCCGGTAAGAGGAGCTCAAGGGTGTTGGCCAACATTTTAGTAAAAAGCTTAGTGTCAGTGTTTAATAGTGCTATGGGCCGAGGAGCAGTGGGTGGGATCGTTACCAGGCTTATGGATATGTCAGCTGTTGAAAAAGTAGGTGTAAGCCCAGTAGTGTGTGTAAACGAATTGAAGAGCTTGAACAATTGGTCCTTCAAGGAGGGGAAGAAAGTCTTAAAAAAGGAAACCGGCAGTCCATCTGGACCTGGGGTCTTTCCCTCTGACATATGTCCCAGAGCATTTTTATTTTTTACCGCAGTGAAGGGTGTCTCCATTTCCCGGTCAAGGTGTGATTCTAGGGGTGTCCATGGACAATACTGAAGATAAGCATGATTGTTTAGAGGATTTCCTCTCCCGCTTGCATAGAGGGCCTGATAATAGTCTTGAAATGCTTTTTGCTCATTCACTTCCCTGACCGCAAAGCACAAGCCTGCTGTGTGAAGTTTAGCAATATGAGAGTGAGCATACTGGTTGTGGAGTGAGTGTGCCAGAAGGGTGCCCACCTTGTACGCTCCTTCATAATATTTTTGCTTGAGGGCCAAGATAAAGCGTTCATCTTCGTTAACTCTGTGTGCACACAATTGCCCTCGAAGTATTGCAAGCTGGTATTTGTCACGGCTTGAGGAGTTGCATTTATCTAGTCCCGCCAGGGTCCTAATCTTGTCATTGAGTTTGGTTTTGAATAGGCGTGCTTCACAGACCCATGCTATTGCTATGAAGGAAATGACGCCCTGTACTGTTGCTTTAAAGCTGTCCCATAGCATATGAGGAGGGGTGTCAGGTAGAACGTTGAGTTTGAAATATTCTTGGATCAGTTCATTGATGGCAGCCTTATCTATTGGATCCCGCAATAGCTGAGGTGGGAGTCACCAGCAGCGGGGGGGGACATCCGAGGTACCCGTCCAGAAGGGCAAGGTCAGCTCTATGTATGGAAATGGAATGATGGAAATCAGTGCTGCCTCGCATCAGGAAATAGATATGGGCCACATAGTCAATACTAATGTACATGTGAATAAAAGGAGTAATCCTAGGCATCGGGGTGCAGGTAGCGCCGGGCATCAGCAAGGCCTAAGTCAGTGATTTCCCTCTTAAACTGAGCCGACATGGCTCCCATGCCTTGAAAGTGAGTGGAACTCCTTTCAAGTGTGGACTCCCACACCAAGTTAAAATCCATCCCCAACACCACCTCCCCCGGGCCTAACAGAGTTGGTTCGTAAGAATCCTGCAGAGGAAGGAGTTCTGCATCTGGTTAGGGGCATACACATTCAAAAAAGAAAGTATCTTGTGCACCCGCTCCACTATCACCCTCAGGTAGGGCCCTCCAGAGCATCTTGCTTTGTCAATGCCTCTAGTAGGTTGTCAATATATTAAAATAGGAATGAATTGTGTGACAACTGCAAGGTCTCCATATTCTTTTTCAGTATTTGATTGAAGATCATAGGGGATTTCTATATATCCCTGTGGGACTCTGCACCATGTCAGAACTTTCTTTTGGAATCAGAAAGTGAAGAGGAATTGGCTAGAAAAAAACACTTGACGCAAATCAATTACTGCAAACCACTCAGATTGATAGGGTATTTGGAAATAACACAGCAGGATTCAGTGCCATGAGACTACATGAAACAACAATAATATTGATGTTTTCGGTGGGTCCTGCATGATTCTCCACTTCTTATTTGGTTTCTACAAACTCACCATAGGTGAATTGCAGGGCTACCTAATATCCCTTAAGAGTAGGGGTGGGCAGAAATTGCGAAATTGACTTTCGCAAATTATCGCGAAATTGCATAACATCTCCACAAGCACGCGGAACTTTCGCGAAGATGCAGAAATTGCTTTTCCTGCCCGTTCACAATGTGTTTTTGCGTGCTCGCGGGGAAATATATCTCCAACTTGCCCATGCGGTCACTAATGGGTGCGGCCATCTTGCTTGCGATGCTTATTTTCTGTTCCGGGTCGAATGACGTGTTCGCGATCGCAATGATGTGTTCGCGATCGCAAACTCTCGCGGGATAGCACGACCGGCTACCAACTATCCAACATCTCGTGGCGCACGCAAACGGATAGGAAAACTCGTCGGCGAATGCAGGGACCCGGTAAGTCGCGACCGCGCACGCGAGAACGCATTTTTAAAGAAAAACACTTCCGTTTTGCGGCAGATTGTGAACGTTTTGACATTTTCGCGCTCTCTGCGGAACGCGAAAATGTCAAAATATCGCAAATTCCGCGAGCTGAACGAAATTTACCTCCCAGGCCTACTTAAGAGGCCCTGTTCTAGCATGGACTCAATTACGGACTTAATTCCAGCTACCGCTTCTGGTGATAGGTTGCAGTGGGGCTTTTGGGTATAGTCTGCAGTAGGCTTAGTTGTTATTCTACAGGATCAACTTCTTTAGTTAATCCAACTTGCTTGCCTACAAAAAACCCAGAACTTCTCCTTTATGGAATCCTTTAAGTCAGGGGTTAAGTATTCCTTTGTCAAAACCAGGAATATTCTAATATCTGACTTCTGCATACTCAGTTTAACATCTACATCCTCATTATGAGCCTTAAGCTGAACACCATCTGGTGTACAGGAGATCACACAATTGAGCTTGCAGAGTAAATCCCTGTCCAATAAATTTACCTGACTAAAATCAGATATTAGAAACTAATGGTCATCTTCAAAGGGACCTATCTTCACAGGGCCTTTAGCTAAAACAGCATTCACAATCTGTTTATTACAAATGCCTACAATGTAGACTTATGTTCCTTAGAGGGGTAGGGGTGGGACTTCTACCATTCTTACAATAGTGGGAAACGCCAGTATCAATCAAAATCAACATGATTTATACGCTTAGAGCGTCTCAAAAAACAGGAACTCTCACGCTGGTGGGATGCCACCATTCTACAAAGATATCTAGATATTAAACAGGTACCGAGAGGACTAAGAGTGGTGATATTTCCCTCCTTTGATGATCTGGGGGCGGATCTATTACAGGAATGGGAACACCTTATTACGTCCTCCTCAGTTGGAATGATAGGGATTTTAATCAGAAATACCAATATCAAACGAGAGCGACTACTGTTGGAAATCAAGGTCTTAGAGGAGGAGATCAAGTCTACTAACCTGCCTGAAGTGATAGAGAAGAACTATAAAATTCTTAAAGGGGTTTTACAAAACCACCAGTTATACATTAAAGACAAAAAGATGCGCAAATTGAAGCGCGATGATAATGATTACCGGTCTGGCCGAGTATTTACATATGCTAGCAAATTTGACAACTTGAATACAAATATCCAACAAGAGAGAACTAGTAGACCTGAGAATGAAACTTTGAACAAAGGTACATCCAGTGATACCGACCTTTCCGGTATCACGAGCATTACGAGTGAGGAGTCCAACTGCTCAGAAGGACCATCAACCAGTATGAATAAGGGTCAATCCAATTCCTTTTTTTTAGAGATGGAGAGATTCAGGAAAGGGAACAGACAGAGAGTACAAAATGTGGGCTCAAACTCAAAAAGACAAGAAGAGGGCAAAAAAGAGGACAAAGGGGGAATCAAGGGCAAAGAAAGAATGACGACAAGATCTGCGTCCAGAACAGTACAGAAATAAATGTTATACAGGATGATGGCAGTAACAATGTCAATGTGATTAACCTTTCTGATCATGTGTTAAATGACAATGAAATAAAAATCTTGAGCAGAGGTTTGGGTTTTTGTCCTGCTTCCCTACCTGATTTTACCAAATATCATATTGGTTTATATAGATTTGTTAGTAATTTGAAACTCAAAAAGTTCTTTGCTAACAAAAATGAAAATGTGATAGAACAACATCATGTCAACACACCATGTGAAATAACGGTAGGGGATGCAAAAAATATACAACTACTCCTTTCCTTAGAACAAATGGAGACACCTGACCCTACTATTAGAGAGATACTAGTGGATCTGGAGTTAAACACACAAACTGAGGTAAATAGTGGACTCAAACATAGATCACGTTTCACACCACATCTATCGCCAGACAATGTAATCGACATCTTTTCTGATAAAGTCACTCATGAACTATACAAGTTAGAAGATGATTATCAGAAAAAACTGAAAAATGTAAAACATAACATAAGTAAAGAAGAGAGGGAGGCTCTAAATGGAATCGCACAAAACTCTAATTTAGTGATTAAGGAAGCTGATAAGGGCGGAAATATAGTCCTTATGAACAGACGTGATTACATTACTGAAATTGATAGACAACTGCTTGATCATATGGCTTATGAGGAGGTCTTCTCTAATCCAATGAGCATGGTAACCAACTTGATTGAAAGTAAACTACAGTTTTGGAATACTGAGGGACAATTGTCGGACATAGAACAAAAATATCTGTTTAATCCTTCACCCACTGCAGCCTGCCTATACATACTACCCAAAGTACACAAAGGGGGAAGTTTTCCCCCAGGAAGACCCATCATAGCCGGCGTTGGGTCTCCTACGGAAAAGTTGTCGGAATTTATTGATATTTTTCTGCAGCCTCTGGTACAGAACTTACCCGCTTTCCTAAAAGATATGAAAGATTTGTTATGTAAAGTGGAGGACTTTGATTGGACAAGTGGTAATTTTTTGGTCACCTTGGATGTCAGCTCTTTATATACATGTATACCTAGAGGCAAGGGCCTAGAAGCAATCCAATATTTCCTTGATACAAGAGCTGCCACTCTATATGAGCACAACAACATGCTTATGGATTTAATATCCTTGGTTCTAGATAACAATTTTTTCTTGCACGAGACTAAATGGTACAGACAAAAGATGGGTGTGGCAATGGGTGCAAAATTTTCACCCTCTTTTGCAAATCTATATATGGGTCTTTATGAACTCATACATGTTTGGAGGGAATGCCCTAATAAGTACAGTGACAACATCATCCTTTGGACCAGATATATAGACGATGTTCTATTGTTCTGGTCTGGAACTGAAATATGTCTATTAGATTTCATTACGTATTTAAATGACAACACATTTAATATACGGTTTACGTATCATTACAATACTAAGAGTATCAATTATTTGGACACCACACTATATGTAACAGGACATAAAATCAGATCTAAGATTTTCCGAAAAGAGACAGCTTGCAATGCTGTACTGCACGCGACCAGCGCACACCCACCAGCACAGATAAAATCAATCCCCTATGGGGAGATGATTAGAACAAGAAGAAATTGTAGCATGGACAATGTTTTCTTGGATGAACTTGACAAGTTGGAAAGGAGGTTTAAAGACCGGGGTTATTCTAACCAGGTTTTGGCCGCAGCGAAGGATAAACTAGCTAAGGTTAAGAGATCCAACCTACTAGTCAACACCCAACAGAAACAACAAAAAAAGAAAAAGGAAAAATGGGGCAGAGGACCAGCATTGGTAGTCCCTTATAGTGCGGCTACACCGGATGTTTATCGCATCCTCAATAAGCACTGGCACATCCTTAAGATGGATAGTACCATAAAAGAAACTATTTCCCAAAAAGCTACCATCATTCACAGCAGGGGAAGGACATTAAAACAAACGCTTTGCCACAGCTACCTTAAACCAATAACTACCACCACTTGGTTACCAGCACCGCCCAACGGATTCCACAGATGTGGACAGTGCAGCATTTGCCACTTAGCCAAAAATAAATTGGTATCCTTTAAATACAACTCTTTAAAGACATACAAAATTCGGGACTTCATGACCTGCAATTCCAAGTATGTTGTGTATTGTATTGAATGCTGCTGCGGTAGAATTTATATAGGCAGCACCATACGCCCCTTGAAGGAACGCATTCAGGAACATGTTCGAGCGATTAGAAATAAGAACTGGGACTATCCACTGGCGGTGCATTACAATCAGACCCACACACTGGAGGGAAAAATCAATATTCAGTTTCATGGCATCGAAAGTTTAAAAACGTCAAAACGAGGTGGAAACCATACACTATTACTAAGACAGCTGGAGAGTAAATGGTTAATTAGACTAAGAGCTACTGAGTTGGGATTAAACATCGATAAGGAACTATATACCTTTCTGTAGCCAAACGAACCAAGAAGTAAGATGGCAGGGCCTTTGTCGTTTGATATATGGGAATAACATTGGAGGAGTAGTAAGGACAGTATGTTTCTCACAGCTGATCCATTCTCCACCTTTATGTAATGAGCATTGGAGATTCATGGCCAAACATGCCAACTAAACCTGACCATGTGTATAATAGGATGAGGTAAAACTTCCTTTTAGGGATTTACGTTTTAACATGCCCAGAAAATATCACCTTTATTCATTATTGGCATCAAGCACAATTCATTGAACAAATAGATCGCCATAGAGTACATACTGATGTTCGTGGATGGGGGGATAGTTTTCATTTGCTGTTCCTCTATCTATGTAAACTGATTTATGTTGTCCCTAATTAGTGCGCATTAGTGAATACTCAATAAATAGTACACATGTGGGAAATGATGTAATAACATAAACGAAATTCGAAACGAGTCCAAAGAAAAGAGGATATCTAGGTCGCATTATTGATGATTATAGACTGTGTAACCTTTCCAAAATGGCGCGACCTCTAACACTAAGTGCAGACGGTAGTGTCCGCTTTCGTCTTCCATGACTAATCACGTTACCACGCCGGTACGTGTCTCAATAAAAACAGTGGGACAGAAGTTAAGCCAAGTATCGGTACGAGCTTGAGGAAGTGCGGACGCGGTTACTGACCCCGCTGTCAGGTATGTGTATACTGCTTCAATTGTGGCAACGATTGCTGTTATATCGCAAAGTAGGGTAAAGGCTAGTTAATGTGGGTGGCTTAAACAGGTGTCAGTTGAGATTGGGCATTTTACCGAGATTGGGTGTTGAACTGGAATAAAACCAGCTTATTGAAGGAATAGAGTACCTTGTTGAAATGAGAACATATGTAACACTGATTTTAAAATGAGGGTCGATTAATTTTGGGCCAGTGCAACACTACTTTCACCTGTTAAAAGTATTGCTGTGTTAAGGGTGACATCGTAGTGTGCAAAAATATTTTGATTAATTCTAAAGAGGCCGATGTAACTATAAATAGACACAAAAGGTATCATAGTTTGGAAAATGTCACGTTATACAAATAATGAAACCACTACAAATACTAATTGTGATGACCCTCAGGGCATGCTCACTAGATATGGGACCCAAGGGGAAAAATAGAGAAAAACTTCTCAAGGTAGGATGATCAGGCTAATAACCCTGTTACTAAATGAATCATTGTTTTATGGAAGAGGTGAATAAATATTCAAGACAATTTAGATTTGGGGTAGCCTAATAAACAAAAATGTTCATATGATGATTGTTGAAGATAGGAGTTCTTGTGGACATATTTAAGGATCCATATGATTTGTACCAAAATAGCAATAGGGCTGATAATAACTTGTTGCTATGGTGGATACCAATGTGTGAGTATTTGTAACTAGATACTTCTTAGTGACCTTGATCCATTGCTTACAGCCATTAGAATTACAACATGAAAACTAGCGGAAAATGGGTAGTTGGCGTATGCAGTGACCCCATGCTTATAACCATTTAGCATTTGTACCAACAATGTTGTCTGGGCCAATTCTATGGCCATTAATAAGAGAGGGAGAGAATGTTTTTTATTCTTGTCTTACGCCATGGGTCTTTCGATACACAGGTGTATTATTACCTGCTGAAAAAGGTGATATTCTGGCCGTTAAATAATCAACTACGACTGGGAGAATTGTACAGCTTATAGGAACGATATCCATTAGAGATGGGTTGCGGACGTATCTAACAATACGAATCCACCAGTGAGAACAGAAGTGACAATACTTCGTATCAAACTAACACGTGAAGAAACACTGTTGTTTCAACAAGGTCAGTTGTGGATGTTGACCATATGAACACTTGGTGGCCCTATTTATATATGCAATATACTTGAATCCCAACAAGATCAAGATGTTTCATTTGGTGGTGGCTCTGTATTTTTTAATGCCAAAACTGGGCATCAGATATATAATCTTTTTTAAACGAATAGGATGACACTAGCCCCTCATGACAATCGAGTGTCAAGACTGAATAAATTGATTAAATATAATTTCATGTCGATCAGTCTTCTGGAAAGAGATTTTTAATGTTGTATGTTTATTTTTAATCATTAAATAATATATAATAAGTACATGTATGTGTTTTGTAATTGGTATGTTTGTATCCATTTGTTCACAGCCTTGAAAAAGTCCGGATGGACGAAACACGTGTCGGCTGTTATGTCTATGTAATGATATTTGGAAAATACAAGAAAGAAAAATAAATAATGAAAACCGAATTACATCTTGGATCTGTTTGTGGACTTTTGAGTTTATATCTACTGTGACTCTGTGAATATATGTGTAACGAATACCTATGTCTGCCTCAACCGATTTGTGATTAATGTTGTGACCTTAGATGAATACCTTCTGGTTTTCTCGACGGGTCAATTGTTCCTCCTAAAAGCAGAGGGGATACTTTGGTTTGAGAGCACTATAAGATCCTTTTCCTAAGAATTGTTAATATGTGGATGTGCATGTAATTTCTAGCCTACTGCTGCTTAGGTGCATGTGCGTAAAGATTCAATTGATCAGTTTGATAGTTTTTGCACTCCATACCCGACTGGGGATCTCACTACATTGTTAAAAAACTTTTCATTTCGTTTTTGTAGTAGTTTTTTTACTAAACTTGATAGTGAAAACAAGTCCGCAAATATGGCGAGTTTTGATGACAATAGAGATAATTTACTAGAGGAATTATTCAGTATGAAGACTGATACTAAACATGTGCAGGACAGTAGCTCAGGACAAGAAGGGCTAAAGATGAAATTTATACGCTTAGAGCGTCACAAAAAACAGGAACTCTCACGCTGGTGGGATGCCACCATTCTACAAAGATATCTAGATATTAAACAGGTACAGAGAGGACTAAGAGTGGTGATATTTCCCTCCTTTGATGATCTGGGGTCGGATCTATTACAGGAATGGGAACACCTTATTACGTCCTCCTCAGTTGGAATGATAGGGATTTTAATCAGAGATGCCAATATCAAACGAGAGCGACTACTGTTGGAAATCAAGGTCTTAGAGGAGGAGATCAAGTCTACTAACCTGCCTGAAGTGATAGAGAAGAACTATAAAATTCTTAAAGGGGTTTTACAAAACCACCAGTTATACATTAAAGACAAAAAGATGCGCAAATTGAAGCGCGATGATAATGATTACCGGTCTGGCCGAGTATTTACATATGCTAGCAAATTTGACAACTTGAATACAAATATCCAACAAGAGAGAACTAGTAGACCTGAGAATGAAACTTTGAACAAAGGTACATCCAGTGATACCGACCTTTCCAGTATCACAAGCATTACGAGTGAGGAGTCCAACTGCTCAGAAGGACCATCAACCAGTATGAATAAGGGTCAATCCAATTCCTTTTTTTTAGAGATGGAGAGATTCAGGAAAGGGAACAGACAGAGAGTACAAAATGTGGGCTCAAACTCAAAAAGACAAGAAGAGGGCAAAAAAGAGGACAAAGGGGGAATCAAGGGCAAAGAAAGAATGACGACAAGATCTGCGTCCAGAACAGTACAGAAATAAATGTTATACACGATGATGGCAGTAACAATGTCAATGTGATTAACCTTTCTGATCATGTGTTAAATGACAATGAAATAAAAATCTTGAGCAGAGGTTTGGGTTTTTGTCCTGCTTCCCTACCTGATTTTACCAAATATCATATTGGTTTATATAGATTTGTTAGAAATTTGAAACTCAAAAAGTTCTTTGCTAACAAAAATGAAAATGTGATAGAACAACATCATGTCAACACACCATGTGAAATAACGGTAGGGGATGCAAAAAATATACAACTACTCCTTTCCTTAGAACAAATGGAGACACGTGACCCTACTATTAGAGAGATACTAGTAGATCTGGAGTTAAACACACAAACTGAGGTAAATAGTGGACTCAAACATAGATCACGTTTCACACCACATCTATCGCCAGACAATGTAATCGACATCTTTTCTGATAAAGTCACACATGAACTATACAAGTTAGAAGATGATTATCAGAAAAAACTGAAAAATGTAAAACATAACATAAGTAAAGAAGAGAGGGAGGCTCTAAATGGAATCGCACAAAACTCTCAACAGAATCTTAACACTTTATCCCAAGTTCACATATGATTTATGTTGATAACATTCTTATTACTGTTCAAATGATTAAGGAACATATTAAAAAACTTAGCTATGCTTTTTCCCAACTTAAAAAGGATGGGCTGTAATGTCCCTCTAGAAGGTTCAGTGGATGAAGAAAAATGTGCAAATGTTTGGATGCACTGGACTCACCATCTCACCAGAAGGGTTTAATCCAAAGATGCAAAAGGTTGAGGAAACTAAATGATTGTAGGAACAAGAAATGCTTTTGGGTTAACTGATTTTCTTGGAAATATACTGAGAATTAGAATGAGGACACTCTTTCTTTGAACAACGTACTAAGGAAACATCAGCAATGGGAATAAGAGGAAGACCAAATAGCTGCTGATAGAAAGTTAAACTGAATATGCCCTAAGCATAGCTTACCCTTAAAAGGTTAATAATTTTTGCATGTAGAAAATGGGAGGAATGCTTAATGCTCCTGAAATGTTTAGTTCCTGTGAGTTAGCATTATAAGCTTATATTTAGGCTTTACAATGATTGAGAAGTAATATTCAGAGAAAGAACAGATTTTTTTTATCTCTTCGCCAACTCTAAATGTTTTCAAATTATATCAGGTCGTTTATCCAATAAGCAAACTGTATCTTAGTTAAGGTTGAATCATTCGTACACCAATGAAGTTTGATATTGTCAGGATAAGACAGATACATTAGCTCACTATCTTTCTCACTCAATGGACTGTACAGAATAACACTCACCTGATAGATGCTGAAGACCCAGATAATAGTGAAGCATGTGAAATCCCCATCCAGTATGCCTATTATAATGAAATTTGTTGAGGGTTGCCCACAGGGTATTTGGACAGATGTTCCTGTCATGAAAAAGAGGTGATGAACACTGCAATCCAACACAGTGTAATATAGTTTGTCAATAATATTTTATTCAGAGCATGCTATATTAAGCCTTTTAGAATATTTGCCAAGTTTGAATTAAAACAATGTGAGGACTTGCAATAAAAAAGCTTCTAATACATTGGGCATTATATATATTACTACTATTTAAGCTTGTAATGGCATAGCTGCACACAGCTGTACATTGGAAGAAAAACGAATGTGATAGAAAAATGGATGACAAGGAAAAAATGGGAGCTTTTGAAATGGACACAATGTCACATTTCTCCTGTGTTAGTATCAACCAGCAGTCATTCATCAATAGCAGGAAAAGTAGGAGGTCAAACAAACAAACAGGTAATGGGGTTTTGATGCTCCAGAGATGGACTTAATTTAAGCATAAACACAAGATCCTATTATAGATTGATAAATTTATTGGAGATGCTGTAAAGAATTCTCTTACAGGTTGGGGAGAATTAGGAAATTAAACCATTGGGATGTTTTTCAGATCAAACAAGTCCCATTCATTTCAGGATTGTCTGCTGGGGAGGGAATTTAAATGTTATTGAAGATTAATAAGATTTATTGTTACATTATTTTTTAAATTTATTATAGGGTATTAAATATTCCAGAATTTAATAGCAAACCTGTAATATTTTTAACATAAATTTAAAGGTATTATATTTTTAAGTATTAAAAATAATACATTTGATGTAACATTATTTCCTATGGGGATTTCCTTTATGTGCCTAGCTATTCTATGGGAGGGTGTTGCAGTAACAGTAGTTACCCATGTATGGTGCTGGACTTACTACAAAAATGTAAGTTGTGAATACCAAAAAGCAGTAAACTTGATCAAAAGTGTAAACTTACACAAAAATATATGTTGCCTTTGTGAATGAGGCCATGAGAGTCCAAAATACTTTTTACGAAAGCGTCACCCGGTTTGAGATTAAAAATGGAAAATTTAGCAATAGTTTTGCAACCAATGTTTAGGCCACAATATTAATGCATTTGTTATTGGCATTCTGACCTGTAACCTCTGTTGCAATGAAGAATTAAAATCATTAAAAGCACAGTGTAAACCAAGTGGCTCAAACATCCGAAACCAAAAGATAAGACATACTCTTAGACCCATTAAATAAGCCGAAAAGCTGCTAATCACCAGGCAAAATAGTTCACTTGGCATCTTGCATCAAAAAGGCATCTAATCATTCAAGAGTTCTTCTTAAATTAGTCTCTTTGCTTCCCAAGACTAATCCTCACTCAGCAACATCTTGAAATTATTTTTCTTAAATTGCTTACTAATTAAAAAGTTTCCAGAATCACCCTCAACTTAAATATCAATGGCCATATTCACAAAATGCATTATCATGTGTAGATTTACTGTAGATTTACTCATGTGTAAATTTAATCCTGCACCTTGGTGTAAATCTATATTTTTCCCTATACACTACACCAAAGTGTAGGCTTACATGTCTCCACCTATTAGTTCATGGAGTTTACACATCTAAGACTGAATTTAGAAGTGTGCACCACGTAGGTGGTGATCTGTGCCACCCACAATGGCTGTGATCTCCCTTTGAAAACATATAGAGACATTTAATAAAGTATATTCATTTTAATTAACAAATATACTAATGTGTAAAATGTAAATGTAAACATTTGTCATTTAACTGCATTTAACTCCTGTGGCTAACATATATTGTAGAGCACATTATCTCTTCATAATACATGTTAATTAAATAATTAAATATTTCAAATATATTATTTATTTTAATAGTATTCTTTAAAAAAAAAAACCAACACTAGCAATTTTATTTGTAGGAAAATATTTACTAAATTTGATAAAAAGTTGTTTTTAATAAATGTAAATTCATATTTCTTTTTAAATACAAGGTTAAACATTTATTATATTGTTTTTGTAAATAAATGAACTATTACTTGGTAAAACAACATCATATTTAATTATTGATTTTGTATAATTTAAAGGCAAACACTGTATAAATAAATAGAATTTAAAAGGTGAAATAAGTAATTATTTAAAATAATTTCCTATAGGGTGTAGGAAGTCTTTGCCTCCTTTATTTCTATGTGAATGTGTTGAAATGCCAGTAAGTAGTTATTTGTGGTGCTGGACTTCCTCCAAGACTGGACTGGAGTAAATCTACTACTGTTTTACTGTAGTAATTTCAGAAGGTAAGTATGTGAAAAACGATGGTCTTAATCTTTTGATGGTTGGTATATGTACTAGCTTGCCACTCCCCAAACTCCTCCTTCAATTTTTGAAAATCCCTCCCATTTAGTAGTAAGTATTCCCCATTTTCCTGCCACTCCCCAGTCCCTCTTACACTTAGAACAAAAACGTATACCTATGTGTACAGATACCTTCATCATGTTGGTGGAAAACTCTGCACAGAAAAGATAGGAGAAGCGAAGCGGAGGCCTCTGCACACAGGCTTATGAATAGCTATTGTAGTACATGAGTAGTACTACTGTAACCATACAGTGCATGTTTCAAATTGCAGTTTGTGAACACGCCTCCTAAGTCTGTATCTGATGTTATTCTTGATACTTATTTCACTTATTGTACCAGTTCCCTATATTTTTTCTCAGTAGAACCTATTGATGAGTTAATGTCTCCCAAGCTCTTATTTAACTTCAAGTCCACTGATTCAGTTTTAGACCCTCAGCCTGTTTGGAGTTTGTAAATATATACCTCTCTACTTTGCTCTCTCAAATCATTAATCTGTCCATTACCACATACTCTGTAACAAGCTGTTGGAAATAATAATTGGGTATATATTTATTAACGGGGCAGAATATAGACAGCAACATTTTGAGCTACTGTCACTCTATAACCAACTACTTATTTTAGATTAACTGGTGAAGAAAACAGAAATAGACCATCTTTAAACTCTTCTTGACCAGGATCATTGACTCTCTCCCTTCAACCAGGCTTCAGTGTGAAACACAGGGAAAGAAAACAAAAGTTGGGTTCTGGGCTGACCCCTGATATTTAGTGATGAAGGTCAGGTAGTATTGTTTGACATGTTGGTTTTATATGCAATTTTTAACACTGTTTGTCAATGCTGACTGTTCTGCTCTTAAGTTTGTTGTATCTTTTCTGGCTGGGAAGTCTCACCATGTGAAGCTAGGCTCACCTCTAACTCTGCTACAGTCACATGAGCAGTTTCTCAGGCACCACCTCTATCTCTGACTCAATTCAACATATACCTAGTCCTGTTTATTTACATTATTACTCAGTACGCCAGTTATATGTTGAAAAAACCAAATGTAACATCAGGGTTAGTCATCTAGATGAAGACTCCTATTCTTTATAGTCCTTCCATTTTGAGATCAATACATTTATTTGCAGATTAAGGGGGATAAAACAAAATATTATTATAATTCCCCCTAAAAACCTAACCTTGCCTTAGCAGAATCTAATTCTGTTGCAAGACAAGAGGATCTATTATGCAATCTCTCTTCTTGCCTTATTTTATATAGCACTTAAAAAACAATACAAGTCCCATAATCCTGCTTGCCTGGGCAAGAGGTTATTAACAAAAACAAAGGACATTCCAACTTATAAATAGCAATAGTCCATCACCATTTCCTCTTTTTGTTCTTGATTTAGGGGAATGATAGGAATATATTATATACACACACACACACACAAGTATAAAAATTCCAATACATACATTTCAGGTAAGGGCTAGTTTTAAATCTATGTAAGTAGTGAACTGGCCTAGCCTAATACATGGATGAAAAGGTTAACTGCTGTGGGTTCTGCAGAAATAGGTCACAGTGCACATTAGTTTTAGGAAACAGACATAAAAGTTGCATGGTCAATTTAGCTGTGTTGAAACACATAATTAGATTATATTTGTTTGCAGACTCAAACTTGACAGGACATCAACAATTAGGATAGACATCACAAAAAAGGCCACCACACTTCTATCTGTTAAACAACGAGAGGCTGACAGTAGAAACTGTTTTGCACTGCCACTGAGTACACCGTGTTAACAAGGGTGGGTTCTGCCTTAGTGCAACCCTGTTGAGAATATATTAAAGTCAGAGAGGATGGGTTAGGCGCATTGACGTCAAGCAAAAGATTATCACTCGCTATGCAGAACAAAAATGTGTTTCTATGATCATCTCACCCTTATTCTGAGAACTAAAATAAAAACCCACAAGAATGGGCTTCTGCTAATCATGGGCATGTATATTCTTGGAAATACTTACGTGTTTAGGTTATATCTTATCTGCCCAGCTTGCTATTTGCGCATGAAGGAATTTGAAACCTGTGTTTTTGTGTGGCTTTTACAGTATATATACTACTGCTTGTAAATTTAGAACTTTAAATTTCAGACTTTGGGCTCGTTTAGGGACTGGCTGATTTTCCCAATTGATTGATCGTAAAAACAATATTATTATGTAAAATTGTTTTGTCTTATTTTATTAATAGATTTTCCCTCCAACATTCTACTAGAGATAAGTGCTTCCATAAATGCTCTTTGCAGGCATTCTATTGTGATTTACTGTAGATGTATTCATTGTTTGTTTGGAGTTTAAACTGAAGTTTTGATTTCCTTAGGTCACTTTCACACAGGTGCCTGCTTTCAAGGTTCTGTGTAAAATTGTTACTTTGGTTTGAGTCACTTCAATAGTCTTCCTATTGTTGTGAAATTGTTACTTTATGTTAGCCCACTGAATGGCTGGTTTGTTAATTTAAGGTTGGATACACCTGTTTTTTAAGGTTCATGTGTGGATAATTCCATTGTAGCAGAGTAACACGGCTGGGGAGTTTTGCCTGTATTTATTTCGTGATCAGATACATTGTATTATTTGTTGCAAGGCAGATGCTTGCTTGGAATAGTATTTATGCAAGTAGGTGCGTGGATTTATGTGAATGACATTTAAAGACAACCTATTTTTCATTATGCTTGTGTTGATATACTTGATATAACTTGTTCAAAGAAAATTTTGCGTGGGTTCAATTTGTTGTTGTGTGACCGCAGTGTAAATAGTAAGGAGGATGAGGTTTTTAAGAAAAGCCCTTGTGAGTTGTTTGGACTAGTCCGTTTCTAATTCGACTCAAAGTAGTCTCTTCATCATTTATAAGTGTGGCCACTTATATAGGAAATTCTGTGGTGAATGTCATTACAAGCTCTTTAATTCAGGCAAATAGCAGGCTACATTCTCAGTTTGGGGAATTGTGTAGTCATAGTGGCAAAAGAATGAGGAAGAAGAATGTTGTTTACCTCATGGGTATGAGGGAGATGAATTTGGTAGTGGTTTAATTCAGCAAGGACAAATGATTTTATCCCAATGTAGCATAACTCTATTCTGGGTAATGTTGGAGGCCCAAGTTAAATGTCCTATGATGATGTATGGTCAGTGAGTTTTGATGAAAACTATGACAATGACAATTATTACAATGGTTCTAGTGATGTACTAAGTTTTGTATAAGATGAAAATTGGATAGAAGCCTCATATTTTAATTTTGGATGAGGAAGGTACACTCGTGTTTTAGATCTAAAAGGAGAGAGAAGTGACCAATGACAATAATATCTCAGAAAGCGGTCATTACTCTGGGATTTGATGCTAAAATCTAAGCAAAGTTGGAAAGAACCATTCAAAAGGTGTGGCTATGGTGTGGTCCTATTTTCAATCTAAATTGTTGGATACCATGGATCCTGTTTCCCATATTTTGTGTGCTGCTGAAGAGGCAAAGAAGTCAGGGGGTCAATCGGACACTGAAAAAAATCTGGTGGGGTTTAAAGGGCGAGCTGCTTTCTTGGCGAACCGAATGCAGGGGTTTCATTTGAGAGATGCAATGGACTATTGTTGCACGTTGATTCAAAACCTGGGGAAGCAGCAGGCTCGGACATAGGGGCAGATCCTCAAGGGTCTCTGTTTGTAGATGAATTTTTAAATAGCTTGAGTGTTATATTCAGACCTTTGCCTCTCTGGACAAAGATCAATCATCCCTGGCCTCTGCCAGGGCCCATGGATATATGGGTTGTTTTATTGGCATGGGGGACCTTCTAAAGACCCTTCCACCTCTATCAATATGGATACTCAAGCCCATCATTCTTCCCACAAGGAAGAAGGGGTGGACAATTTGTCATCAGCAAAGGCCAAGCAAGCGGAGAGGGAATTCAGGGTAAGTGAAGTATCCTATCTCCTTGTGGTAGTAGGAGGCAAGTTGGCATTTTTGTTTCGCCTTGGATTTAATATCAAATGACCCGTTGGTATTATAAACGGTGAGAATGTTTCAAATAGAATTCTATGCAACCCCAATACAGAGCAGGGGCCGAATTATGGAAAGTTCCCGGGGGCGCAACAGGCATGTGTGCATGCTTTGGGTGCCTCCGAGATACTTTGGTATTACAGAAAGGGTCATTGCCGCTTATACACATATAGCGCTGGCACACATACAGTGCCAGTGCTATCACCAGAGAGTGTTTCCTCATTTGCATAGAGGTGTGACCCCATGCAAATGAGGGAATCCCTTTGCCTCTGCACCTACACCATATTATAGACCCGGTCGCAGAGGCAACTAACCTGTCAGGAGGAGCGCTGTCAGTGTGCCACCTGAAAGCAGCCCTCTAGAGGGGGAAAGGGTGTTCTATGGAACCCCTTGACATCCCCTTGCAGGCAGGTGCAGTCACTCACTGCACCCGCCTGCAAGGGGATCTCTAATCCCCCTTGAAAGTGTAGGCTGGTTGCCACCTGCACAGTGTTACACAGAGCGGCTGCTTCAATGCTGCTTCATATTTCAATTGAATGCGCAGCCCCCAGGGCAGCACAACTTTGAAATGAGATTAAATGAAAAGCGATATTTATAAAGCGCTGACTGCCACTCCGAAATGAGCATCCTGGCGCTGGTATGGAGGTAAGAGTGAGCTCTGAAGTTCTTAGATGAGAGAGAGGCATAGTTCATCTGGCGATCCAAAATGCCAAGTCTTTAGTATCTTCCTATATTGTGTTTCGGATTTTAATGTTCTCAGTTGCAAGGGCAGCAGGTTCCAGGCTCTGGTACCTAATACCGCCATTGTTTTTCCTCCGTTTGTTTTGCATCTAAAGCTGGGAGGTTTGAGTAGGTTGGCTGAGGAGGACTACATGTTGGACTACTTGGAGTCTTGTTATTGTTTGTTTGTTGGCTCCTGCCAGGAGGCTGTTGCAGTAGTCTAGTCGCGAAAGTATCAGGACGACTGCTACTGATTTCCTTGCAGCGAGTGGAAGCAGATTGACAAAAAAATTCAAGGATTTTATCAGGCTGAAGCAGGTCCCTGCTACCGTCACTGCGTGTGGTTGCAGCAGCACATACAATATAATATGGCACACTCTCCTTATGGCCCCAAGTGTCCCTAAGGTAACTATAACTCAAACCCCCGCAATGCACATTTTTCTCAATTATAATTTTACTGCAAATGTTGCAGTGATATTATCAATAATGTCATAAAAGATGTCATGAGTGATGTAATATGTGGGGTAATTAGCAATGTATGATGAGGGCGCGAGTTATAGTTACAGTAGAGCACGAGTTATAGTTGCTTATAGTTATAGTTGCTTGAGCTAACCATAGCTAACATATTTCCCTGGTTTTAAGGGTTTCAAATGTTACGTTCTTACTGAACTTGTTACCTAACTATAACGTTACTTTAACCTTTGTTTTTCTCAGTGAATTTACAGGGATTTGTTTTAACGTAAAGTGATATTTTACCATGCGTAAATTCAACCCCTCGCCAGGCACTGCCTTCAGCCCTGCAGCCAGCCCCCGCATGCAGTTAACTCATGTAAAGGCAGTCTACTTCACACTGCTCAGGGCCTCGGTCATGCATGACGGGCGGTTGGCCATACCCCGCATCCAGCCAACACCATGCTGCACACTGCCTTCAGCTGTGCGTGGTGGGGGATTGACAACAGAGCCTGGCCTGTGGCCAGGCCCTGTGGCCAACCCAGATAAAGGCAGACAATCCCACACAACCTACAGCCATGCACAGTGGGGGTTGGCCACAGGGCCTGGACCTGGGGACCCCATCTCCCAGGGTCTTTTCTTTAAAGGTGTAGGTGGCCATGGGACATCATCCCCAAACCATTATAGGCCCTGGGGAGCCGACCCCCAGGGCAACAACTTACAAAAAAGGAGAGGGGGCCCTACTTCCCTGAGCCTTGTTAGGGCCACACACACCCCAAGCCTCTTCAGACCCTGGGGCCCCCATTCCCCAGGGCCCTCCATATGTTTTAGGGGGAAGGGGCACATAGCCCCCCTCCACGGGCCAATATTAGCACCGTGGTCCACATCCCCCAGGGCTCAGTGTCATATGTGAGTGAACGTGGGCACATGGCACCCCTTCATGGGCCTATTATGACCCTGTGGACTCTATCCATCGGGCCCTGTACAGTGAAAGGTGTGTGCCCTGGCACCCACCATGCACTCATTGGGGCTGTGGGGGAGTCTCAAAGAGAGGTATGTAATTTGACCTTGTCACAGGATAAATAGGCGGGAGCATCGTCTAAAAGCTTCAACATAACATCACTATGGTACATCAATGCGGGTTCACTGCAAGCTACATACCAGCACATAGTAAAGAAGGCAGATCTTGACCATTCTACTACAAGCATGGCAGTCATAGACGGATTCTTGCTTAAGATCCACACACAGAAAAACTAAAATCACCTCCAAAGAGGGAGGACGGGGGACCCAACAGGGTGAGGGGAAGAAAGGAAAGGGACAATGATCCGTACATGCCTAGCCACTGAAAAAAGTAATGCCACTAAGGGTGAGGGAGCAAAGAGTGTGTCAGTGCTAGGCATGTTGGGGTGTTCCAGGGGTGGTCATGGGCATTTCCGTCTGCAGAGCAGAAGGCAGCCACCCCCACTCAAGAGGATTAGTCAAACAGGTGAAGAGTACAGAGTATGGGTGGTTGGAAGTAAAGGTGCTCCATCTGTGACAGGTAGTCAAGGAGGGGCTGCCATAGCCGGGTGAACTTTTTATCGGTGAAAGAAAGCTTATGTGACAGGTGGTCCATTGCTAGCATATGCCAAAGTCTGGTAAACCAGGAGGCAATGGGAGAGGAAACAGGAGTCTTCCAGGCCAAGGCTATTAATTGTTTGGCTTCCCCTGTCATATGACGAATTAGGTATCAGCATGGGTCATGTTTTCAAGTGGTTTGGCGGTGGCCCAGTATGATCATGCAGTAGTAGGATTGGAAACCCCAGAGTGTGTTCAAAGTGTCCTAGGATTTCATTCTAAAACAGTGTGAGTAGACTATTGGTGCAAGATACTTCTATGTGTCTTCGGGATTTCTCGCCACAGCAGCTCCCATTGTTTCTGTGTGATGGCTGTTGTAGCTTCTGACTCCCATTTTGTCTGATATGGGTTGTGCGCCAGGAGACAAGACTGATAGAGGCCAATATAGGTCCGGGAGATCAGACCCATCGAGCACTCGAATTGATGAACTAATTGTGTGAGTGTTCATATCACCCCTTCAACATTGGGGTTGATAAATCACCCATTGTCGAAGCTGGAATTAATAATGCCTACATTTGTCAGGTAGGCCGAAGTCAGATTTGCATTGGTGAAATGGTTTAATCTGTTGTCCCTGAAAGAGATCCTGAAGTACTCTGTATTTGCCTCTCTCCCAAGCAAGGAAGGAGCCCAGACACAACATTGGTGTAAAATCAGGGTTATGCATGATAGAAGATTTGGGTAGGGGAATGAAGTCAAGGTGTACTCTACTGCCACCCTATCCCAGATCTCCAGCACCAATCTAGTAGGGGCCAAAAGTAAGCAAATCAGGGACGGTGGCACTTTGGTAAGCATAACAGGTCCGAAAGAGGCCTACAGGCCATGGCATGATCCATACAAAAACAATGCTTCTCTCTTTCTCTGACCACCCATTCAGAAATAAACCATAAAGGAGCTGCGCAATAGTAGTCAATAAGATTGGGACATGCCAGACCCCACTGTTCCTAGGCAGCATGAGGATGGTGTTGGAGATGTGGAGCTGCTTCCCGTTACATATGAAGGCACAGAGGTCGCTTTGCCATGGTGGAGATCTTCTGTTGGAATGGAGGTCAGGAGGGCTTGAAATGGGTAGAGTAAGCGGGATAAAATATTAATTTTAACCACATTCCCAGCCAGGAAACGGTTTTGGCAGATGCAGATCTTTCTAGATGGCCTTACTATAAATTTGCCAGTTAGCACGGTTCTCTGTCTGTAAGAAAACTGTAATATTAAGCCCCAGATATCAAATAGAGTGCTTAGCCCAATGGAAAGTAGCAAGTTCATGAAAAGCTGGGAGATGCTGTGGCTGAATGGTAAGGTTAAGTGCCTGTGATTTTTACATGTTAATCTTATAGCCCGACACTAATTCAAATTCCTGCAGCTTCTGTACAAAAGCAGGGAGAGTGGTGGTTATCTCTGTCAGACTCAACTCTAGATCATCTGCTTAAAGCAAGACCTTATGTTCCCACCCCCAGAGAGAATGCCTGATGCTTGGTGAAGGTGAATAACCAGGGGATGTATGACTAGAGCAAAAACAAGAGTGGATGTTAGACATCCCTGTTGGGTGCCCTGCTGTATTGGGATGACGTCAGTAGATTGACCCAGGCAGGGGACATCGGTGCAGTATAGGAAGCCATGATCTTGCTAACCATGACCAGGCCAAGCCCTGTCTTAATGAGGACATCACACAAAAAATACCAACTGACTCTATCAAACATCTTATCTGTGTCCAAAGATTGTAGAAGAGCAGGGATATTATGCATGTGTGCTTTTTCTATCAAGGGGGCAAGATATCTTTTGTTGTCTGGACCCTGGCGATGTTGTGTAAAGCCCACTTGGTCAAGGTCTATGAGCTCCGGTAAGAGGAGCTCAAGGGTGTTGGCCAACATTTTAGTAAAAAGCTTAGTGTCAGTGTTTAATAGTGCTATGGGCCGAGGAGCAGTGGGTGGGATCGTTACCAGGCTTATGGATATGTCAGCTGTTGAAAAAGTAGGTGTAAGCCCAGTAGTGTGTGTAAACGAATTGAAGAGCTTGAACAATTGGTCCTTCAAGGAGGGGAAGAAAGTCTTAAAAAAGGAAACCGGCAGTCCATCTGGACCTGGGGTCTTTCCCTCTGACATATGTCCCAGAGCATTTTTATTTTTTACCGCAGTGAAGGGTGTCTCCATTTCCCGGTCAAGGTGTGATTCTAGGGGTGTCCATGGACAATACTGAAGATAAGCATGATTGTTTAGAGGATTTCCTCTCCCGCTTGCATAGAGGGCCTGATAATAGTCTTGAAATGCTTTTTGCTCATTCACTTCCCTGACCGCAAAGCACAAGCCTGCTGTGTGAAGTTTAGCAATATGAGAGTGAGCATACTGGTTGTGGAGTGAGTGTGCCAGAAGGGTGCCCACCTTGTACGCTCCTTCATAATATTTTTGCTTGAGGGCCAAGATAAAGCGTTCATCTTCGTTAACTCTGTGTGCACACAATTGCCCTCGAAGTATTGCAAGCTGGTATTTGTCACGGCTTGAGGAGTTGCATTTATCTAGTCCCGCCAGGGTCCTAATCTTGTCATTGAGTTTGGTTTTGAATAGGCGTGCTTCACAGACCCATGCTATTGCTATGAAGGAAATGACGCCCTGTACTGTTGCTTTAAAGCTGTCCCATAGCATATGAGGAGGGGTGTCAGGTAGAACGTTGAGTTTGAAATATTCTTGGATCAGTTCATTGATGGCAGCCTTATCTATTGGATCCCGCAATAGCTGAGGTGGGAGTCACCAGCAGCGGAGGGGACATCCGAGGTACCCGTCCAGAAGGGCAAGGTCAGCTCTATGTATGGAAATGGAATGATGGAAATCAGTGCTGCCTCGCATCAGGAAATAGATATGGGCCACATAGTCAATACTAATGTACATGTGAATAAAAGGAGTAATCCTAGGCATCGGGGTGCAGGTAGCGCCGGGCATCAGCAAGGCCTAAGTCAGTGATTTCCCTCTTAAACTGAGCCGACATGGCTCCCATGCCTTGAAAGTGAGTGGAACTCCTTTCAAGTGTGGACTCCCACACCAAGTTAAAATCCATCCCCAACACCACCTCCCCCGGGCCTAACAGAGTTGGTTCTTAAGAATCCTGCAGAGGAAGGAGTTCTGCATCTGGTTAGGGGCATACACATTCAAAAAAGAAAGTATCTTGTGCACCCGCTCCACTATCACCCTTAGGTAGGGCCCTCCGGAGAATCTTGCTTTGTCAATGCCTCTAGTAGGTTGTCAATATATTAAAATAGGAATGAATTGTGTGACAACTGCAAGGTCTCCATATTCTTTTTCAGTATTTGATTGAAGATCATAGGTGATTTCTATATATCCCTGTGGGACTCTGCACCATGTCAGAACTTTCTTTTGGAATCAGAAAGTGAAGAGGAATTGGCTAGAAAAAAACACTTGACGCAAATCAATTACTGCAAACCACTCAGATTGATAGGGTATTTGGAAATAACACAGCAGGATTCAGTGCCATGAGACTACATGAAACAACAATAATATTGATGTTTCGGTGGGTCCTGCATGATTCTCCACTTCTTATTTGGTTTCTACAAACTCACCATAGGTGAATTGCAGGGCTACCTAATATCCCTTAAGAGTAGGGGTGGGCAGAAATTGCGAAATTGACTTTCGCAAATTATCGCGAAATTGCATAACATCTCCACAAGCACGCGGAACTTTCGCGAAGATGCAGAAATTGCTTTTCCTGCCCGTTCACAATGTGTTTTTGCGTGCTCGCGGGGAAATATATCTCCAACTTGCCCATGCGGTCACTAATGGGTGCGGCCATCTTGCTTGCGATGCTTATTTTCTGTTCCGGGTCGAATGACGTGTTTGCGATCGCAATGATGTGTTCGCGATCGCAAACTCTCGCGGGATAGCACGACCGGCTACCAACTATCCAACATCTCGTGGCGCACGCAAACGGATAGGAAAACTCGTCGGCGAATGCAGGGACCCGGTAAGTCGCGACCGCGCACGCGAGAACGCATTTTTAAAGCGCGAACAAGAAAAACACTTCCGTTTTGCGGCAGATTGTGAACGTTTTGACATTTTCGCGCTCTCTGCGGAACGCGAAAATGTCAAAATATCGCAAATTCCGCGAGCTGAACGAAATTTACCTCCCAGGCCTACTTAAGAGGCCCTGTTCTAGCATGGACTCAATTACGGACTTAATTCCAGCTACCGCTTCTGGTGATAGGTTGCAGTGGGGCTTTTGGGTATAGTCTGCAGTAGGCTTAGTTGTTATTCTACAGGATCAACTTCTTTAGTTAATCCAACTTGCTTGCCTACAAAAAACCCAGATCTTCTCCTTTATGGAATCCTTTAAGTCAGGGGTTAAGTATTCCTTTGTCAAAACCAGGAATATTCTAATATCTGACTTCTGCATACTCAGTTTAACATCTACATCCTCATTATGAGCCTTAAGCTGAACACCATCTGGTGTACAGGAGATCACACAATTGAGCTTGCAGAGTAAATCCCTGTCCAATAAATTTACCTGACTAAAATCAGATATTAGAAACTAATGGTCATCTTCAAAGGGACCTATCTTCACAGGGCCTTTAGCTAAAACAGCATTCACAATCTGTTTATTACAAATGCCTACAATGTAGACTTATGTTCCTTAGAGGGGTAGGGGTGGGACTTCTACCATTCTTACAATAGTGGGAAACGCCAGTATCAATCAAAATCAACATGATTTATACGCTTAGAGCGTCTCAAAAAACAGGAACTCTCACGCTGGTGGGATGCCACCATTCTACAAAGATATCTAGATATTAAACAGGTACCGAGAGGACTAAGAGTGGTGATATTTCCCTCCTTTGATGATCTGGGGGCGGATCTATTACAGGAATGGGAACACCTTATTACGTCCTCCTCAGTTGGAATGATAGGGATTTTAATCAGAGATGCCAATATCAAACGAGAGCGACTACTGTTGGAAATCAAGGTCTTAGAGGAGGAGATCAAGTCTACTAACCTGCCTGAAGTGATAGAGAAGAACTATAAAATTCTTAAAGGGGTTTTACAAAACCACCAGTTATACATTAAAGACAAAAAGATGCGCAAATTGAAGCGCGATGATAATGATTACCGGTCTGGCCGAGTATTTACATATGCTAGCAAATTTGACAACTTGAATACAAATATCCAACAAGAGAGAACTAGTAGACCTGAGAATGAAACTTTGAACAAAGGTACATCCAGTGATACCGACCTTTCCAGTATCACGAGCATTACGAGTGAGGAGTCCAACTGCTCAGACGGACCATCAACCAGTATGAATAAGGGTCAATCCAATTCCTTTTTTTTAGAGATGGAGAGATTCAGGAAAGAGAACAGACAGAGAGTACAAAATGTGGGCTCAAACTCAAAAAGACAAGAAGAGGGCAAAAAAGAGGACAAAGGGGGAATCAAGGGCAAAGAAAGAATGACGACAAGATCTGCGTCCAGAACAGTACAGAAATAAATGTTATACAGGATGATGGCAGTAACAATGTCAATGTGATTAACCTTTCTGATCATGTGTTAAATGACAATGAAATAAAAATCTTGAGCAGAGGTTTGGGTTTTTGTCCTGCTTCCCTACCTGATTTTACCAAATATCATATTGGTTTATATAGATTTGTTAGAAATTTGAAACTCAAAAAGTTCTTTGCTAACAAAAATGAAAATGTGATAGAACAACATCATGTCAACACACCATGTGAAATAACGGTAGGGGATGCAAAAAATATACAACTACTCCTTTCCTTAGAACAAATGGAGACACCTGACCCTACTATTAGAGAGATACTAGTGGATCTGGAGTTAAACACACAAACTGAGGTAAATAGTGGACTCAAACATAGATCACGTTTCACACCACATCTATCGCCAGACAATGTAATCGACATCTTTTCTGATAAAGTCACTCATGAACTATACAAGTTAGAAGATGATTATCAGAAAAAACTGAAAAATGTAAAACATAACATAAGTAAAGAAGAGAGGGAGGCTCTAAATGGAATCGCACAAAACTCTAATTTAGTGATTAAGGAAGCTGATAAGGGCGGAAATATAGTCCTTATGAACAGACGTGATTACATTACTGAAATTGATAGACAACTGCTTGATCATATGGCTTATGAGGAGGTCTTCTCTAATCCAATGAGCATGGTAACCAACTTGATTGAAAGTAAACTACAGTTTTGGAATACTGAGGGACAATTGTCGGACATAGAACAAAAATATCTGTTTAATCCTTCACCCACTGCAGCCTGCCTATACATACTACCCAAAGTACACAAAGGGGGAAGTTTTCCCCCAGGAAGACCCATCATAGCCGGCGTTGGGTCTCCTACAGAAAAGTTGTCGGAATTTATTGATATTTTTCTGCAGCCTCTGGTACAGAACTTACCCGCTTTCCTAAAAGATACGAAAGATTTGTTATGTAAAGTGGAGGACTTTGATTGGACAAGTGGTAATTTTTTGGTCACCTTGGATGTCAGCTCTTTATATACATGTATACCTAGAGGCAAGGGCCTAGAAGCAATCCAATATTTCCTTGATACAAGAGCTGCCACTCTATATGAGCACAACAACATGCTTATGGATTTAA
Source organism: Triturus cristatus (assembly GCF_964204655.1). Taxonomy (NCBI): domain Eukaryota; kingdom Metazoa; phylum Chordata; class Amphibia; order Caudata; family Salamandridae; genus Triturus; species Triturus cristatus. The sequence goes on along the minus strand of NC_140587.1, from coordinate 475,705,161 downwards.
TATCCTTGGTTCTAGATAACAATTTTTTCTTGCACGAGACTAAATGGTACAGACAAAAGATGGGTGTGGCAATGGGTGCAAAATTTTCACCCTCTTTTGCAAATCTATATATGGGTCTTTATGAACTCATACATGTTTGGAGGGAATGCCCTAATAAGTACAGTGACAACATCATCCTTTGGACCAGATATATAGACGATGTTCTATTGTTCTGGTCTGGAACTGAAATATGTCTATTAGATTTCATTACGTATTTAAATGACAACACATTTAATATACGGTTTACGTATCATTACAATACTAATAGTATCAATTATTTGGACACCACACTATATGTAACAGGACAAAAAATCAGATCTAAGATTTTCCGAAAAGAGACAGCTTGCAATGCTGTACTGCACGCGACCAGCGCACACCCACCAGCACAGATAAAATCAATCCCCTATGGGGAGATGATTAGAACAAGAAGAAATTGTAGCATGGACAATGTTTTCTTGAAAGAACTTGACAAGTTGGAAAGGAGGTTTAAAGACCGGGGTTATTCTAACCAGGTTTTGGCCGCAGCGAAAGATAAACTAGCTAAGGTTAAGAGATCCAACCTACTAGTCAACACCCAACAGAAACAACAAAAAAAGAAAAAGGAAAAATGGGGCAGAGGACCAGCATTGGTAGTCCCTTATAGTGCGGCTACACCGGATGTTTATGGCATCCTCAATAAGCACTGGCACATCCTTAAGATGGATAGTACCATAAAAGAAACTATTTCCCAAAAAGCTACCATCATTCACAGCAGGGGAAGGACATTAAAACAAACGCTTTGCCACAGCTACCTTAAACCAATAACTACCACCACTTGGTTACCAGCACCGCCCAACGGATTCCACAGATGTAGACAGTGCAGCATTTGCCACTTAGCCAAAAATAAATTGATATCCTTTAAATACAACACTTTAAAGACATACAAAATTCGGGACTTCATGACCTGCAATTCCAAGTATGTTGTGTATTGTATTGAATGCTGCTGCGGTAGAATTTATATAGGCAGCACCATACGCCCCTTGAAGGAACGCATTCAGGAACATGTTCGAGCGATTAGAAATAAGAACTGGGACTATCCACTGGCGGTACATTACAATCAGACCCACACACTGGAGGGAAAAATCAATATTCCGTTTCATGGCATCGAAAGTTTAAAAACGTCAAAACGAGGTGGAAACCATACACTATTACTAAAACAGCTGGAGAGTAAATGGTTAATTAGACTAAGAGCTACTGAGTTGGGATTAAACATCGATAAGGAACTATATACCTTTCTGTAGCCAAACGAACCTAGAAGTAAGATGGCAGGGCCTTTGTCGTTTGAGATATGAGAATAACATTGGAGGAGTAGTAAGGACAGTATGTTTCTCACAGCTGATCCATTCTCCACCTTTATGTAATGAGCATTGGAGATTCATGGCCAAACATGCCAACTAAACCTGACCATGTGTATAATAGGATGAGGTAAAACTTCCTTTTAGGGATTTACGTTTTAACATGCCCAGAAAATATCACCTTTATTCATTAATGGCATCAAGCACAATTCATTGAACAAATAGATCGCCATAGAGGACATACTGATGTTCGTGGATGGGGGGATAGTTTTCATTTGCTGTTCCTCTATCTATGTAAACTGATTTATGTTGTCCCTAATGTAATAACATAAACGAAATTCGAAACGAGTCCAAAGAAAAGAGGATATCTAGGTCGCATTATTGATGATTATAGACTGTGTAACCTTTCCAAAATGGCGCGACCTCTAACACTAAGTGCAGACGGTAGTGTCCGCTTTCGTCTTCCATGACTAATCACGTTACCACGCCAGTACGTGTCTCAATAAAAACAGTGGGACAGAAGTTAAGCCAAGTATCGGTACGAGCTTGAGGAAGTGCGGACGCGGTTACTGACCCCGCTGTCAGGTATGTGTATACTGCTTCAATTGTGGCAACAATTGCTGTTATATCGCAAAGTAGGGTAAAGGCTAGTTAATGTGGGTGGCTTAAACAGGTGTCAGTTGAGATTGGGCATTTTACAGAGATTGGGTGTTGAACTGGAATAAAACCAGCTTATTGAAGGAATAGAGTACCTTGTTGAAATGAGAACATATGTAACACTGATTTTAAAATGAGGGTCGATTAATTTTGGGCCAGTGCAACACTACTTTCACCTGTTAAAAGTATTGCTGTGTTAAGGGTGACATCGTAGTGTGCAAAAATATTTTGATTAATTCTAAAGAGGCCGATGAAACTATAAATAGACACAAAAGGTATCATAGTTTGGAAAATGTCACGTTATACAAATAATGAAACCACTACAAATACTAATTGTGATGACCCTCAGGGCATGCTCACTAGATATGGGACCCAAGGGGAAAAACAGAGAAAAACTTCTCAAGGTAGGATGATCTGGCTAATAACCCTGTTACTAAATGAATCATTGTTTTATGGAAGAGGTGAATAAATATTCAAGACAATTTAGATTTGGGGTAGCCTAATAAACAAAAATGTTCATATGATGATTGTTGAAGATAGGAGTTCTTGTGGACATATTTAAGGATCCATATGATTTGTACCAAAATAGCAATAGGGCTGATAATAACTTGTTGCTATGGTGGATACCAATGTGTGAGTATTTGTAACTAGATACTTCTTAGTGACCTTGATCCATTGCTTACAGCCATTAGAATTACAACATGAAAACTAGCGGAAAATGGGTAGTTGGCGTATGCAGTGACCCCATGCTTATAACCATTTAGCAATTGTACCAACAATGTTGTCTGGTCCAATTCTATGGCCATTAATAAGAGAGGGAGAGAATGTTTTTTATTCTTGTCTTACGCCATGGGTCTTTCGATACACAGGTGTATTATTACCTGCTGAAAACGGTGATATTCTGGCCGTTAAATAATCAACTACGACTGGGAGAATTGTACAGCTTATAGGAACGATATCCATTAGAGATGGGTTGCGGACGTATCTAACAATACGAATCCACCAGTGAGAACAGAAGTGACAATACTTCGTATCAAACTAACACGTGAAGAAACACTGTTGTTTCAACAAGGTCAGTTGTGGATGTTGACCATATGAACACTTGGTGGCCCTATTTATATATGCAATATACTTGAATCCCAACAAGATCAAGATGTTTCATTTGGTGGTGGCTCTGTATTTTTTAATGCCAAAACCGGGCATCAGAGATATAATCTTTTTTAAACGCATAGGATGACACTAGCCCCTCATGACAATCGAGTGTCAAGACTGAATAAATTGATTAAATATAATTTCATGTCGATCAGTCTTCTGGAAAGAGATTTTTAATGTTGTATGTTTATTTTTAATCATTAAATAATATATAATAAGTACATGTATGTGTTTTGTAATTGGTATGTTTGTATCCATTTGTTCACAGCCTTGAAAAAGTCCGGATGGACGAAACACGTGTCGGCTGTTATGTCTATGTAATGATATTTGGAAAATACAAGAAAGAAAAATAAATAATGAAAACCGAATTACATCTTGGATCTGTTTGTGGACTTTTGAGTTTATATCTACTGTGACTCTGTGAATATATGTGTAACGAATACCTATGTCTGCCTCAACCGATTTGTGATTAATGTTGTGACCTTAGATGAATACCTTCTGGTTTTCTCGACGGGTCAATTGTTCCTCCTAAAAGCAGAGGGGGTACTTTGGTTTGAGAGCACTATAGGATCCTTTTCCTAAGAATTGTTAATATGTGGATGTGCATGTAATTTCTAGCCTGCTGCTGCTTAGGTGCATGTGCGTAAAGATTCAATTTATCAGTTTGATAGTTTTTGCACTCCATACCCGACTGGGGATCTCACTACATTGTTAAAAAACTTTTCATTTCGTTTTTGTAGTAGTTTTTTTACTAAACTTGATAGTGAAAACAAGTCCGCAAATATGGCGAGTTTTGATGACAATAGAGATAATTTACTAGAGGAATTATTCAGTATGAAGACTGATACTAAACATGTGCAGGACAGTAGCTCAGGACAAGTAGGGCTAAAGATGAAATGTATACGCTTAGAGCGTCTCAAAAAACAGGAACTCTCACGCTGGTGGGATGCCACCATTCTACAAAGATATCTAGATATTAAACAGGTACCGAGAGGACTAAGAGTGGTGATATTTCCCTCCTTTGATGATCTGGGGGCGGATCTATTACAGGAATGGGAACACCTTATTACGTCCTCCTCAGTTGGAATGATAGGGATTTTAATCAGAGATGCCAATATCAAACGAGAGCGACTACTGTTGGAAATCAAGGTCTTAGAGGAGGAGATCAAGTCTAATAACCTGCCTGAAGTGATAGAGAAGAACTATAAAATTCTTAAAGGGGTTTACAAAACCACCAGTTATACATTAAAGACAAAAAGATGCGCAAATTGAAGCGCGATGATAATGATTACCGGTCTGGCCGAGTATTTACATATGCTAGCAAATTTGACAACTTGAATACAAATATCCAACAAGAGAGAACTAGTAGACCTGAGAATGAAACTTTGAACAAAGGTACATCCAGTGATACCGACCTTTCCAGTATCACGAGCATTACGAGTGAGGAGTCCAACTGCTCAGAAGGACCATCAACCAGTATGAATAAGGGTCAATCCAATTCCTTTTTTTTAGAGATGGAGAGATTCAGGAAAGGGAACAGACAGAGAGTACAAAATGTGGGCTCAAACTCAAAAAGACAAGAAGAGGGCAAAAAAGAGGACAAAGGGGGAATCAAGGGCAAAGAAAGAATGACGACAAGATCTGCGTCCAGAACAGTACAGAAATAAATGTTATACAGGATGATGGCAGTAACAATGTCAATGTGATTAACCTTTCTGATCATGTGTTAAATGACAATGAAATAAAAATCTTGAGCAGAGGTTTGGGTTTTTGTCCTGCTTCCCTACCTGATTTTACCAAATATCATATTGGTTTATATAGATTTGTTAGAAATTTGAAACTCAAAAAGTTCTTTGCTAACAAAAATGAAAATGTGATAGAACAACATCATGTCAACACACCATGTGAAATAACGGTAGGGGATGCAAAAAATATACAACTACTCCTTTCCTTAGAACAAATGGAGACACCTGACCCTACTATTAGAGAGATACTAGTAGATCTGGAGTTAAACACACAAACTGAGGTAAATAGTGGACTCAAACATAGATCACGTTTCACACCACATCTATCGCCAGACAATGTAATCGACATCTTTTCTGATAAAGTCACACATGAACTATACAAGTTAGAAGATGATTATCAGAAAAAACTGAAAAATGTAAAACATAACATAAGTAAAGAAGAGAGGGAGGCTCTAAATGGAATCGCACAAAACTCTAATTTAGTGATTAAGGAAGCTGATAAGGGCGGAAATATAGTCCTTATGAACAGACGTGATTACATTACTGAAATTGATAGACAACTGCTTGATCATATGGCTTATGAGGAGGTCTTCTCTAATCCAATGAGCATGGTAACCAACTTGATTGAAAGTAAACTACAGTTTTGGAATACTGAGGGACAATTGTCGGACATAGAACAAAAATATCTGTTTAATCCTTCACCCACTGCAGCCTGCCTATACATACTACCCAAAGTACACAAAGGGGGAAGTTTTCCCCCAGGAAGACCCATCATAGCCGGCATTGGGTCTCCTACAGAAAAGCTGTCGGAATTTATTGATATTTTTCTGCAGCCTCTGGTACAGAACTTACCCGCTTTCCTAAAAGATACGAAAGATTTATTATGTAAAGTGGAGGACTTTGATTGGACAAGTGGTAATTTTTTGGTCACCTTGGATGTCAGCTCTTTATATACATGTATACCTAGAGGCAAGGGCCTAGAAGCAATCCAATATTTCCTTGATACAAGAGCTGCCACTCTATATGAGCACAACAACATGCTTATGGATTTAATATCCTTGGTTCTAGATAACAATTTTTTCTTGCACGAGACTAAATGGTACAGACAAAAGATGGGTGCGGCAATGGGTGCAAAATGTTCACCCTCTTTTGCAAATCTATATATGGGTCTTTATGAACTCATACATGTTTGGAGGGAATGCCCTAATAAGCACAGTGACAACATCATCCTTTGGACCAGATATATAGACGATGTTCTATTGTTCTGGTCTGGAACTGAAATATGTCTATTAGATTTCATTACGTATTTAAATGACAACACATTTAATATACGGTTTACGTATCATTACAATACTAATAGTATCAATTATTTGGACACCACACTATATGTAACAGGACAAAAAATCAGATCTAAGATTTTCCGAAAAGAGACAGCTTGCAATGCTGTACTGCACGCGACCAGCGCACACCCACCAGCACAGATAAAATCAATCCCCTATGGGGAGATGATTAGAACAAGAAGAAATTGTAGCATGGACAATGTTTTCTTGGAGGAACTTGACAAGTTGGAAAGGAGGTTTAAAGACCGGGGTTATTCTAACCAGGTTTTGGCCGCAGCGAAGGATAAACTAGCTAAGGTTAAGAGATCCAACCTACTAGTCAACACCCAACAGAAACAACAAAAAAAGAAAAAGGAAAAATGGGGCAGAGGACCAGCATTGGTAGTCCCTTATAGTGCGGCTACACCGGATGTTTATCGCATCCTCAATAAGCACTGGCACATCCTTAAGATGGATAGTACCATAAAAGAAACTATTTCCCAAAAAGCTACCATCATTCACAGCAGGGGAAGGACATTAAAACAAACGCTTTGCCACAGCTACCTTAAATCAATAACTACCACCACTTGGTTACCAGCACCGCCCAACGGATTCCACAGATGTGGACAGTGCAGCATTTGCCACTTAGCCAAAAATAAATTGGTATCCTTTAAATACAACACTTTAAAGACATACAAAATTCGGGACTTCATGACCTGCAATTCCAAGTATGTTGTGTATTGTATTGAATGCTGCTGCGGTAGAATTTATATAGGCAGCACCATACGCCCCTTGAAGGAACGCATTCAGGAACATGTTCGAGCGATTAGAAATAAGAACTGGGACTATCCACTGGCGGTACATTACAATCAGACCCACACACTGGAGGGAAAAATCAATATTCCGTTTCATGGCATCGAAAGTTTAAAAACGTCAAAACGAGGTGGAAACCATACACTATTACTAAGACAGCTGGAGAGTAAATGGTTAATTAGACTAAGAGCTACTGAGTTGGGATTAAACATCGATAAGGAACTATATACCTTTCTGTAGCCAAACGAACCAAGAAGTAAGATGGCAGGGCCTTTGTCATTTGATATATGGGAATAACATTGGAGGAGTAGTAAGGACAGTATGTTTCTCACATCTGATCCATTCTCCACCTTTATGTAATGAGCATTGGAGATTCATGGCCAAACATGCCAACTAAACCTGACCATGTGTATAATAGGATGAGGAAAAACTTCCTTTTAGGGATTTATGTTTTAACATGCCCAGAAAATATCACCTTTATTCATTAATGGCATCAAGCACAATTCATTGAACAAATAGATCGCCATAGAGGACATACTGATGTTCGTGGATGGGGGGATAGTTTTAATTTTCTGTTCCACTATCTATGTAAACTGATATATGTTGTCCCTAATTAGTGCGCATTAGTGAATACTCAATAAATAGTACACATGTGGGAAATGATGTAATAACATAAACGAAATTCGAAACGAGTCCAAAGAAAAGAGGATATCTAGGTCGCATTATTGATGATTATAGACTGTGTAACCTTTGCAAAATGGCGCGACCTCTAACACTAAGTGCAGACGGTAGTGTCCGCTTTCGTCTTCCATGACTAATCACGTTACCACGCCGGTACGTGTCTCAATAAAAACAGTGGGACAGAAGTTAAGCCAAGTATCGGTACGAGCTTGAGGAAGTGCGGACGCGGTTACTGACCCCGCTGTCAGGTATGTGTATACTGCTTCAACTGTGGCAACGATTGCTGTTATATCGCAAAGTAGGGTAAAGGCTAGTTAATGTGGGTGGCTTAAACAGGTGTCAGTTGAGATTGGGCATTTTACCGAGATTGGGTGTTGAACTGGAATAAAATCAGCTTATTGAAGGAATAGAGTACCTTGTTGAAATGAGAACATATGTAACACTGATTTTAAAATGAGGGTCGATTAATTTTGGGCCAGTGCAACACTACTTTCACCTGTTAAAAGTATTGCTGTGTTAAGGGTGACATCGTAGTGTGCAAAAATATTTTGATTAATTCTAAAGAGGCCGATGTAACTATAAATAGACACAAAAGGTATCATAGTTTGGAAAATGTCACGTTGTACAAATAATGAAACCACTACAAATACTAATTGTGATGACCCTCAGGGCATGCTCACTAGATATGGGACCCAAGGGGAAAAATAGAGAAAAACTTCTCAAGGTAGGATGATCAGGCTAATAACCCTGTTACTAAATGAATCATTGTTTTATGGAAGAGGTGAATAAATATTCAAGACAATTTAGATTTGGGGTAGCCTAATAAACAAAAATGTTCATATGATGATTGTTGAAGATAGGAGTTCTTGTGGACATATTTAAGAATCCATATGATTTGTACCAAAATAGCAATAGGGCTGATAATAACTTGTTGCTATGGTGGATACCAATGTGTGAGTATTTGTAACTAGATACTTCTTAGTGACCTTGATCCATTGCTTACAGCCATTAGAATTACAACATGAAAACTAGCGGAAAATGGGTAGTTGGCGTATGCAGTGACCCCATGCTTATAACCATTTAGCAATTGTACCAACAATGTTGTCTGGGCCAATTCTATGGCCATTAATAAGAGAGGGAGAGAATGTTTTTTATTCTTGTCTTACGCCATGGGTCTTTCGATACACAGGTGTATTATTACCTGCTGAAAACGGTGATATTCTGGCCGTTAAATAATCAACTACGACTGGGAGAATTGTACAGCTTATAGGAACGATATCCATTAGAGATGGGTTGCGGATGTATCTAACAATACGAATCCACCAGTGAGAACAGAAGTGACAATACTTCGTATCAAACTAACACGTGAAGAAACACTGTTGTTTCAACAAGGTCAGTTGTGGATGTTGACCATATGAACACTTGGTGGCCCTATTTATATATGCAATATACTTGAATCCCAACAAGATCAAGATGTTTCATTTGGTGGTGGCTCTGTATTTTTTAATGCCAAAACTGGGCATCAGATATATAATCTTTTTTAAACGAATAGGATGACACTAGCCCCTCATGACAATCGAGTGTCAAGACTGAATAAATTGATTAAATATAATTTCATGTCGATCAGTCTTCTGGAAAGAGATTTTTAATGTTGTATGTTTATTTTTAATCATTAAATAATATATAATAAGTACATGTATGTGTTTTGTAATTGGCATGTTTGTATCCATTTGTTCACAGCCTTGAAAAAGTCCGGATGGACGAAACACGTGTCGGCTGTTATGTCTATGTAATGATATTTGGGAAATACAAGAAAGAAAAATAAATAATGAAAACCGAATTACATCTTGGATCTGTTTGTGGACTTTTGAGTTTATATCTACTGTGACTCTGTGAATATATGTGTAACGAATACCTATGTCTGCCTCAATCGATTTGTGATTAATGTTGTGACCTTAGATGAATACCTTCTGGTTTTCTCGACGGGTCAATTGTTCCTCCTAAAAGCAGAGGGGGTACTTTGGTTTGAGAGCACTATAGGATCCTTTTCCTAAGAATTGTTAATATGTGGATGTGCATGTAATTTCTAGCCTACTGCTGCTTAGGTGCATGTGCGTAAAGACTCTCCGTTCACCTCTCTCTATACATAGGGGTCACTCTGGTCTACAACCACAGTTATTGGGATTGATCAGAACCTGGATCTCCAAGACTGCTGAGTACGAGCAACTGTTGGAAACTGTCAGTGCTCAAAAGATTTTTATTGATCTTGGTGGTTCGAATTTGCAACAAACTGTAGGCCATTCATATTTTGCTGCATCATTTGGTGCATTTTGATGTCTTCCCATTTGCATATTTTGCATAAGCATAACATTCGTATTTGACATTGACCCTCATTTTACATTTGATTAGCATTCAAACTACATTCCCACTTGCAGTGACCAATCTTGTTACAATAATGACATGGGGTAGACTCTATCAGCATGGCTATGTCCATCTATAAATTTGGATCAGCTGGAATTCCTTGTCCCCTGCCCCTGTGGGACACCTTTCCCATTCTGCATCATTTGACCACCACCTTGATAGCCAACTACCTGCATTCCAGCACAAAGACTGTAACATGAATCTGTGATATACAAGCCATTCTGGAATCCTTTCTGTTGCATGTTTGTTTGGGCTCACATGAATTTCTCTTTGATTTTCCACTTTTTAACTTCTAAATGATCACTGCAATACTTGTGTACTGCAGGATTTCATCTAGAGGCTTTGACTACCAACAAATTACATTCTGCTGAATATGTGAGCTAATTTCCAGGTGCAAACCAAGAAAGAACTGAGACACAACATTTCTGAGGTGTCCTCTTTCAAGATTTTCAATGTCACTAAGCTGCCAAAAACCTGCATTAACTGCTCATAAAAGAATCTTTAGACTCTTGGGTAGTTCTTCAAATTGTCAACCAATCAATCTCCTTTTTTGGAACCTTAGTCTTCAGAAAGATAATACCTAGATATATGTATCTGTATAAGTAGAAGAAGGGGCAATAGTTTGAGCAACTCTTGGCGGTTCCTCAATCGGCCTCTTCACCAACACCTTGCACTTGGCCCACAAATCACTAGGAATGACAGTAAGGAGTTAAAATCCCCCCATAAGCACCTTTTAAATTGTCACAAACTGGTCGATTTGAATATACCAAAGGTTAGGATTTCCTCTCAGTTTTGGAAATTGATTTGTATAGTTAAATAAATTACCATGACTCCAAGGCACATGCACATTTCCATCATGCCGCTCTGTCAATGGGTAAGCTTTGACATCTGCATAGCTTTGGCTAACCTCCACATCTGGTCCTCCAGACTCATCTTTATTATTATTTCTCTTCCCCTCTGAGCCCACCGATATTTAACCTTTTGAGTATTGCTCCACTTTTGAATACTGCAGACTAACTCGTCTACGCATGTTCTTGAGAATTTCCTCACTTATGATCATCCTAAAATTCTTCTTTTGATTTGGATATTCAGGCAAATCAACCGCAAACTCGATGGTTATTCCCTTTAAAGCTTCATGAGATTTGCATGCACTCCTAGTAGCTTCTTTGCACAAGAACAAATGTTTTTCTTCTTTGTACCCATTTATGAATCCTATCTCAAGTTTTCTCTAAATAATTTCTCTGAATTCTGATTTTAGTCTTAAAAAATCTGGCGCTCTTGCTGGGGCATCCTTGTCCGGGGTATGTGACTCTGGACTGTGCTTAACCTCTACAACTGGCACACTGTCGGGACTTTGTTCATAGATCTGAAGTAGCACCAGCACCTGGTGTCTCTGGAATGCTGTAATAGTGGATGTACCAGGGACTGTGATTATGGCAGTAGTACTCGGGGCTTCTAGTGGTGGACCTGGTGATACAAGGTGTTAACCTCCCTCAGGGAGACTATGTTCAACAGGTCCTCTTGTATCTTCATCTACGGGTGGTGGTGGCCCTCTGGTTGTTCATTCCCTCCAGCCTGATGAACAGCATTAGCAAGAGATGGTCGGGAAGCTAATAGATCATCCAAACAATCATAACTGGAGTCACTATCACTTTTGCCATCTTTCTTTTCTTAAATTCCATTCCCTCTCAAAATTTATTTTTCTCCACTCTGCCTCACATTAGCCCGGAATCCATTCTTATCCCCACAATCTGCATTTATAATTGCTTCTATACAATTAAGGACCCTATTGCTTGTTCAGGTCTGATATTTCTCCTTCTTCATTGCATTTGCAGCTCGCTCCCTTGCATTCAAGGCCTTATGTTATGTAGGTCTAGGTGGGTTTTCATCTCATACAACACTCAAATTAAAGGTACTATGCAGGGGAAACTGCAAGGACCCTTCATTTGTGGTGATCTTATTCATTGTTTAATGTAGATACACATGCAAAGTGACCTTGGTTGTCATGCAGGGTGCTGGCATGCTCTCTGGAGGGGCCTCTTCGCACCTCAAATACAGGTATTATTACATCACCGCAAAACAAACCTCTTCATTTCTTGAAAAATGTCATCTTTACTCTGTGTATGGATAAAAATCAATAAAGCTTCAATTGAAAAAAACTGGCAGTTGTCAGCAAATCATGATGCAATACAATAGAGCTCAATCTCAAGGGGACACAATTTACAGCATGGCATGGCACTCGCTGACATAACGACCAATCCCAGCGTGGCACGAACTCCAACCAACTAACAGCAGCGTGGAACCTTATGAAGGAATTCACAGCACCTCACAGCAGCTCCCACTCAACAGCGATATTCAAATAAGCAAATTAATAAATCCAAAAACAAATTAATAACTCTTTTCTGTTCCACTAAAGTAAATTTAAAAATTCACCAATTATATGTATGAACTGAGATCACGACCAAAGCGAAATAACCCTGTGAGAGTGATCTACTCCTGAGTGCAAAGGATCAACCAAACACTAATCTCAGTTAATACACTCTCACAATAGAAGTTAATTAACCCCTTCGATGCTCATGACGGAACGGTTCCGTCATGAGCATCGGTTGAGCTGTGCTCATGACGGAACCGTTCCGTCATGGCCCCGCCCGCGCTAGAACCCTTCAGCACCGCGGGGGAATCCGCGCAGCGCTGAAGGGGTTAAGTCCCTATCTTAGTGCAGCTGATAGCACATTACAGTCTGCTCACAAACCTTAACTGACAAGGCACAACTTAATATAATTCAAAATCTATCCTGGCATCTTGGATTACAACAAATCCAATAACTCAATTTTGACTCTTTGCAGAGAGCACATCTCTTTTCATAATCTTAAGCAACATACAAAAAAAGCATCTCAAATAAACACAACGAGAAACACTCTAACTCATCAAATCCACAAACACCATGCCACTCAACAACAAACAATCAAAGGCACATAATCCTACCTATACTCACATTCCCAGGACAATGAAACTACTTCAGGAACACTGGAACAGCAGCAAATCTCTTATCAAGACCATGAACTGACTCTGGGTTAAATTTTAAATCAGTAAACCTCAGCGGAAACCATGTTCTACTATCAGACTTTTGTTGCGATGGGAAGGGATTTGCACCATGCAGATCGTAGTGCAAACTCAAATACAAGCCGTACTCAAGTGGATGAATGTTTAGTCCCACATTGAGGCTTACCATCAACAGTCAACAATATATCAATAACAGTGAAGCACAGTAGGCCCCATAATGATGACAGGGAGTAGTAGATTTCCAAACCATTATGGTTTAGTAGCAAATTAGCAGAGTTACAAACTCAAATAATATAAGTTTATCAAAATAAATGGTCAGTTACATAAATAGCTTTGTTATATGTTTCAAATCAATAGAAAAATAGAAGATATAAAACAAAATGCTGAGATTTTTCATAGAGACAATTGAGCAAATTCAATTTCCCATGAAGGGAATATTCCCTAATAAACTATGCTAAAGGAAATCAGGACATTTCTGAAAAACATCAAGCAGGAGGTGTCAGAAAATAAAGTCTCGAAAAGGCAGAATCAAATAAAGATTAAGGGAGAATAGGTTTGATCAGGAGCCCAGTACTGCTTCTGATCTCAAGAAAGTAGAAAGGGGCATCTGAATCTAGGTAGCACAGAAATGCACAATTAAAACATACAATTCTTGACAGTATGCAACACTCCTTACAGTTCTCAGGAAGAGGTGACAAATGAGGATCTAACATTTTACTATAAAATAGTTCAGCTCTTATTTACAGACATTGAACAATGGAAGTTATCTCCTGTGTGGTCTTCAACATATATCCCAGACCAGTTTGATACATCGTATTTAACATGTCTGAGGCATAGGTGTGAAATTCATTATTCATTCTCTATGTAACTCATACAGATAAATGATTCTCACAGACACTTGAACTACAGCAGCTTGACTCCTGAAATGAGAGAAGGGAAAAATACACAGCAAACACAGAACATTTCATTAAACATGAGTTACTCAAACTCAGGACTACATTAACTGTGCTCAACTTTAATGTGAAAGTCACACTAGTTATATGTATATGAAATACAGATTAGGCTAGACGTGATATAAAGCATAAAACACTGACAACGCGTCACCAGTGCCTACAATCTTGAGCGACAAGGCTTTTCTTCATGTACTTGCACATTTTCAGTTAATGTTGCTTCAACATGAAATAACTTGAAAAAAACAAGAGACAGAAGGCGTTTGGCAAGACAGGGACAGTTTGTTTAATTAAACAGTGTGACTGGGAGATCAGCCACAGGCATAGGGTCTGAGGACTGTCTCAATTTATAATTGGTCAAACATGTTTTTTTTTACAGTTCATTGAATGCGATAAAATAGTTACGGCGATTCATTTCTGTTAAGGAGTATGAACATCTGTCTTTCGAGTCATAAGTTGTATTGGATGAGCAATCTAGGTGGGCCTCGACCTTGCGTGGAGACAATGCGGCCAGTTGGTAACATGTCCAGATTTTCTGGCATGGGGAGCGTAAGACCACTGCGTGTACTGTGTGTGCTGTATCCTGATTGGCACAGTTTTTCTAACTTCATGTGGCATCTGACTTTTGTGTTTTGGGAACACTGGCACCCCTCCCGCCATGTGTGCTTTATTGGGGCCAATCTCCCTGGACTATTGCAGTGTCACTGCATCTATCTGTGGGTTTGATCTGGGATTTCCTGTTTACATGTTTGTCTGCCGGCTACTTGTCACCCCACCTGTGGCCTGTCAATCAGTGACCTTAGGTCTGGGTCTCAGAGCCTGCGTGACTGCGTATTCCTGAGTCAGCGTTGACGTGGAGTTCACAATAGGCGAATTCATTAATAAAGATGCAATTTCGTTTTTATACATGAATCTATGATTATTCATATTGACATTGAGGTTTTCAATATTAGCATTACAACTGCAGCTCTTGACTGTATGGGCCCGGATTCAACATTCCCGTCTTCGGCACTATAAGTCACTGAAATTGTTTAATATACAACACAACCAATATTACCTCAATCTTATTCTGGGAATTATTCCTGCGGTGTTCTTCTCAAAACATGATCTCCAAAACCCCGCTCCATCCAGCAATGGTGGTAATTTTGTCCCTCGCCCTTTATTATCCATTTTAGCCCACGGTACATAGATGGCTCCTGGCATGCTCCTCTGTAGTACAATTTTAACTTGGGTAGCTCTACCGTTTTCTCCTTAACATAGCATTCACATCTTTTTAGGCATTCCTTCATGTAGGGGAAATTCCACTCAGACTCTCCTCCCCATGCCAGATGCAGTCTTCCACTATGGCCAAGTCCTCTGGTTTGAAGGATTTCTCCTTTGGCTAAGGTGTATCATACTGGCCTTTTCCCTCGGCCCAGTGGGCTAGCAGGTGGCAAAATATAGCCACACAAAGATCTCACCTTCCTCTCTGGCTACTACCTCTGTTGGGGTCAGTCTAGCCATACCAGAGAGTCGATGCTCTCATTGTGCATGCTCAAAGGTGCCATCCTGTTTTTCCTATGTCTTGGTTGAGTCAGTACTAGGATACTTTGGTCTCTCATTTCCAGGTCAGCCCCTCTGCTACGTTGAAAATTTGGTAAGGCTTGAATCCCATCTAGAAGCCTCTCATCTAAATCTACCTCTGATTTTTTCCCGTACTGTGATTATACCCGCTCTTCTCATATGGGGGGGGGGCGCACTGCTCTACTTTCTCACTGTGCTTCCTGGGTGCGACTCTTTCTCTTTCCCTCCTTAGCTCATGCCTTTCTCCAAAATCCTGTCTGGGTTACATCCTTCGCTCTGAGCTATGCACTGTTCTTTTTGGTCAGACTTTCCCCTCAAATTCACTCTCTGTTGTTTCCTTGGCTACCTGAGCAAATCCTGTAGCTCTGCCCTCATCATCGAATCCTGGGGTACTGGGGTGCCCATTCTCACTCATGCTAGCTGTATCACTGTCTAGACCTGCTAAAACCTCCCTGTCACTCGTGTGTGTTCACCTAGACCAGCGTGTTCTTATCACTGCTGGGGTTATGTGTCAGATGCAACAGACAGGAGGTCATACTTCTGGAAGCCCTCGCACCGGACTGGGGTTATGCTGGGACTGCTGGGCCTGTTGGCCTGTTAATCTCTAATACCTGGGCCTAACTGTTCATTGTTGTTTGGCATGGGGCCTGTTAGCTTCTTCAACTGGTTGGATTGGAGTATCCTAATGCAAGAAGAGCGGGCAAGAGCACCTCTATACGTGCATATGGTCAGGGAGGTGCTGATACCTTGCTTGCTATCTGTAGTGCAGGGCTGTTGATCTGGGCTTCCTCAAAGATGGCCTATAGTTGCAACAATGCCTCTCTCTGATATTTCTTTTGACCTGTGAATTTTGTTTGTATGTGTTTTTTCATGTATTCAGTTGCATTAGTGTCAAAAGTTCCCTCCTTTGACCAAGGAATTGTGTTTGCCTTTATGTGTGCATGCCATTCTTTTCAACCCTATTAAGTTTTTTAGTGTGTGTGGAGAACCTGGTTTGCATGTGTTTTAAGGGTGTCTCCATGATAAGTTTGATAGTTTTAGAGGATGAGATCCCTAAGCTTCTATGTTTTAGGAACTCTTTGGTTTCGATCTGAATCATGGGGAACATATACATGGGGGTACTGCTTCTAATTAAGTAACTATGAACTCAGCACTATCTATAGATGCATCAACAATTCAACATGAACATTTCATAAACACAAAATTGCAACTTAGAAAAAGTGCATTTTGTCAATAGAAACAGTATCTGAACAATATCGACTCTTGGGGTCAAATAAAGTTTGTGAGAAAAAGCAGCACCTTCATATGAAACATTAGTTCATCGACAAAAACACAATACTTAAGTCAAAACACAATTTGCAGTAATTAACAGCAACACAACATCACACATATACCTTACATCAACAATCGCACCCTGTATCCCACCCAAGGGTCAAGGGTACCATCTGTATCACGCCCAGCAGTCCAAGCGACCAACACCTAAAGAACTGACAGAGCAAAAAATTATGACTTGGTCAAAAATTCCTTAACCCACTCCTGGCACATGCTGTCCAGGGAGGACCTGGCTTGGCAGTTCAGGATGGACTGTTCCCATGAGGCACAGGGTCAAGACTGATTTGCATATGGCCAGTCTAAACTCGGGTGGCATGGTGAGCAAAAAAACGATGGATTTAGGCCCAGATCTCTGTACTGGGGTGAATGTATGACATTGTTCTGCATTCTGTCCATCAATAGTTCTTTTTGCATTTGTCACCCCGGGTGGGACGGGTATGCTCAGACGTGAGTCCCGTGCTCTCTCATGCCACTGGAGTCAAGCTATCCTGGCTGAGAAGGGGTGAAACCCCGAACCCGGTCCTAGGATGCTTGTTTTCATTCCAGGGAGGACCTGGCCTGGCAGTTCGGGCTGGACTGTTCCCATTGGGCACAGGGTCAAGACTGATTTGCATATGGCTGGGTCCAAACTGGAATGGCATGGTGAGCAAAAAAACGATGGATTTAGGCCCAGATCTCTGTACTGGGGTGAATGTATGACATTGTTCTGCATTCTGTCCATCAATAGTTCTTTTTGCATGCTATCCTGTGACCAGGGGAAGCTCTGTGTGGTACACAAGACTAAGTGAGCCTGATAGTAAGTCAATACCCGCTCCAGGACAAAGATAATAACAATAGTTCACAGAAAAAACTCAAAACGCTCAGCCCCCACTTGGCCAACCACAAGTTACACCTAATCTCCCAGTTCCAATTCTTTTCCCTAAATTTGTGAATTGCACCCTGTATCACACCCAGGGGCCAAGGGTAGCATCTGTGTCACGCCCAGCGGTACAAGCATACTGGCTGTGTCACGCCCAGTGGAAAAGTGTACCATCTGTGTTATGTCCAGCAGTCCAAGTGCCCAAAACCTCTCACTCCTTTCAGATACCAATGGTGTTGGGAAACCAGTGGCACTGAGAAAACCCTTTTAGGCAAAAACATTGAGGTGCCAACTCCGACCAATCAGGATAACCTAACACAAAAATATCATCCTGGAAGCCTAAAAGGGCTATATAAATAAGTAAATATTCACCATTCCTAACATGGTGACTATCCAAAAAAGGTGACTTCAGTGGGATTGCCTCCGGTGCTGCCTTGCGACTACTCAGCTAAGACATATTAAATACGTAATATGCCAGATTTCTGTCAGTCGCAGGGCACTCAGGTTGTCTTTTTACGCTTCATCCTTGTTTGTGATACGCTACATACTTTACTAAGGTTCTGGTGTAGTCTCTTACCCTCTGTGACAGCTGCGTCAGGACGGGCCTCCATCCCACAGATTCAGCAGAACTTCCAATCAATTGCGGTGTCTGCTAACCTTCCTTGTTGCTCAAATGTGAAGGCATCCGGGCGGGGTCTGCTTCCTCTGGCTGCGGTCGGGTTCGAGGTACCAATCAGCTCTTATGGAGACTCACCAAAATGTTGCTTGAACATGAAATACCTTGAAAAAAACAAGAGACATTTGGCAAAACAGGAACAGTTTGTTTAATTAAACAGTGCAACCAGGAAATCAGCCACAGGCAAGGGGTCTGAGGACAATTTACAATCAGTCGAACATGGGGTTTTATACAGTTCATTGAATGCAATAAAATAGTTCTGGTGATCCTTTTTTGGTAAGGTATGTTAACCTCTGCTTTGGAGTCATAAATGAATGTTTTGGATGAGGAATCGAGGTGGTCCTTGACCTTGCATGGACACAATGTGGCCAGTAGGTAATGTGTCCAGATGTCCGGCATGGGGAGCTCGTGATCACGGCGTGTACTGTGTGTGCTGTGTCCTGAATGGCTATGTGTTCCTCACTTCATATGGCATCTGACTTTATGGTGTTTTGGGAATGCGCTCATTCCTCCAGCCATGTGTGCTTTATTGTAACCCCAGGCGGAGACCTCCGCTCCGCCTGCGGAGTGTGCTGAGATTTGCCTCCTCTGCATTCCATGGGGAATGCAGAGAAGGCAAATCTCCGCACACTTGCAGTGAAGCGGAGTTTGCCAGCCCCCGCCTCCACCCCCCATATATTAAAAATTACTTCTACATGACTTTAAATTTAATTAAAACAACTTACCTGGAATGTGGTGTCCCCGGGCTGTCCTCCTCCTCTTCCTCACCGTCTGGGTAATTATTTGAGAAAACTACGCATGCACGTGCCCGTGCACGCACATTTCTAGCAAGAAATGCATGAGCAGGCGGCGAGGAAGAGGAGGAGGGAAGCCCGGGGATGCCGCATGCCAAGTAAGTGATTTTAATTTAAAGTCATGTAGAAGTAATTTTTAATATAGGGGGGTGGAGGCAGTGGCATAGCGTAGCGTAGCATAGCGTAGCGTAGAGGAGGTCTACTGAGTTTTTTTGCAACTCCATGGACCTCCGCGTAGCCCCGCTACGCACACTATGCCCGGGGTTACTTTATTGGAGCTAATCTCCCTTGACCATTGTGATGTTGCTTCGCCTGTCTGTTGGATTGCTCTAGGAATTCCTGTTTGCGCGTTTGTATGCTGGCTACGTGCCACCCTATCTGTGATCTGTCAATCAGTGTCCTCTGGCCTGGGTCTCAGAGCCAGCCTGAGTACATATTTCTGAGTCTGGGTTGACGTGGAGTTCACAATGGGCGAATTTATCAATAGAGATGCAATTTGGTTTCTATACATGAATGTATCATTATTTATATTGACATCGACTTTTTCAATATTAACATTACACCTGCAGCTCTTGACTGTATGGCCCCGTATTCAACATTCCCGTCTCCGGCACTATCATTCACTGGATTTGTTGTATATACAACACAGCCAATAGTAACTCATTCTTTTTCTGGGAATAATTTTGGTGAATTTTGTGACTGTTTTTCGATAATGAAAGATCTTTTCAATTCCATTAGCAACTATGACAGTTCCAGTTTCTCTGCCTCTGATGGCTCTTGCCCTTTCAAATGAAGACTGGCCTTTCAACTTTGCTACTACTTAAACTTGTTTCTGCTGCTTTCACATCAAAAGCTGGACAACACACAGCCCATGCACCAGTTTTCTCATAACCATTTTTGAGTCTAACTTCTCACGCTGTGAACTGATGTTTGGTGAGGAATGTAACAAAGAACATGCTAATGTTTCTAGACTGAACCACTGTCAAACAGCCAGGAGTCAGATGCTTCTGGAGACCTTTCTGAAATGCGGCTAGCATCTTACCATTAATTCTGAGCATGAAATCTTCAAAGGGATACTGAGCATCACTGACCTAGAGAGAGCTATGAGGTTAACATTTCTAGAATATCAGGAGAAATTCAACTTCAAAATCTTATTAGCATTTGATAAAATGTTCATTACTAGCTATTTTCTTTGTATTTTGCCTGGGCTAATATTTTTCTGTTTTTGAGTTCTGATAGTCTTTATTTGCTTTCGAGTATGTTCTTTAAAATATAACAATCAACAAAATGACAGATTTTGCTTAGCACTTCGGGTGATCTGGGTACTTCTAAATATGGAGTTCGCTTCAGCTGGTTGTCCCTCAAGCTGAGATTCTTTTTTTAATTTTTATAAATTTTTATTTGCCTTTTTTCTCCATCATAATAATACATACAACCCAGACACTTCCTCCCCTTCCAAGCAGTAATTCATATTTTATCACGTAATCTCTCTAAACGTGTAGAGTGCATATAAATCATTTCATAAATACATACATTTTAAACTTCATCATAGAGTGGAGATATAAGTCCCAAAATCATCTTATGCATAACAGGACCACCTGCTATAGGCCCCTCATATATCTACTGGAATGTTCCCACCTATCCTCGATGCTCCTCCTCCATTTGGTAGTGACAGTATCAATTTCCTCAGAGATGCCCAAACTTGTAAGCCTTTTATCCTGGCTATTTTACCATTCCTGGCATTTAAAGCTTTTTTTATATGAAAGACAGAGAGCAATCGAGCCAGCCATTGCTGGAACAAGGGAGGCACAGGATCAAGCCAGGCTGAAGCTAAGCATAGCCTTAAAACTGCCATTGCTACAAAAATAAATGATTGAGCCTGATACATATGTTCAATTATTTTGGGGATTTTGTGAACCCCCTCTATCACTAGCTGCAGAGTCACCTCAACTTGCAAGCCCAGTTTTATGCCTAGAACCTCAGTGATAATATTCTTTAATGTCTCCAGGCCTGGACATTCATCAAATACATGTACCAAGTCTGCCCCAGTAAATTGACATTTTGGACAGCCGATACTGTGTGTCTCCCCCAGTTTGGCAATTTTCTCAGGAGTGATATAAAGACTATACCATGTTTTGAAGTGCTGTGCTTGCAAGTTAGCAGATAGTAGTAATGTCTGGGCTAGTACTAACAATTCTACCAGTTCCCCATCTTCAATCTAAAGTGCTCCCTCCCATCGTCAAACGTGTTTATCTATATCATATTGCATCAAACTATTTAACATCTTATAAAAAAAATTATATTGGAGACTTCTGTTCTATTATCAACTCTACTAGCTCCACAATCCCCTCCCCAGTTTTTTATCCAGGAAACGTCTAATCTGTTACATTAAAAGAAACTCTTTATGCCGTAAATTAAGTTTCATTCTAACATCCTTAAATGTATTCATACAATTATCTAACAAAAAGTCACGCAAAGTAAATGGCCCTTGCTCTATCCATCTTCTCACATGGGGATCCCAAGTTATGATATGATTTTCTTATATCGGCATGTAATAATTAAATTGACCGATATCCAGTTTCTTCTGTACAGCAGACCAAACTCTAAAGGCGCAAGAAAGAGCTTTAAATCAAATTATTTTATAATATAAACTCTATCTGACGCAGTATACAACCTATTGCCTCTTTCCCTATCAGTAGTTCGTAGATTGTGGGTAAATCTTCATCTACTCCTTTCTACCCATTTTTCCCATAGAATGATATGGTCATCTGTTGCAGAGCTGTGGCCCAGTAATCTAGCCCGAGGTTTGGCACTGCCACCCCTGCCCCATTCTCTCAGGAGAGTCATATATTTCAGAGCTCTTTTGGGTCGAGTGAAAGCCCACAGAAATCTCCAGATCATCCCGTCCAAGATTTTGAACCAGTAGCTTCCTACTTCCTGCAGGATGGCCCTAAAAAGATTTTTGGGAGAAACATCATCTTTACTAGATTGCTTCTTCCAACCAAGATTAGATGAAGCTTGTTCCATCTCGCAAAGTCTACTTTAATTTGCTTGATAAGGGTTCTAAATTTATTTCAACAATTTTATCTACATCTGCCATGATGTTAACCCCAAGTTAAATCGCACTCAAGACTGCCCGACGAATAGCTTGCTTAATCTCCACAACGGCCCCCACAACGCTAAGGATGCCTGGCCTTCACCTTGGGGGTGCCCAGGAGTGGACGCCTCACAGGGAAAAGCCAGGATGGGTTCCACAGCGGTATTCGTACAAGCGCCGAGAGGCCTCCGGGTAGTCGTGCGCTATACAAGTATCCATACATACATACATACATCTTCTTATTGTATGTTACTGTCGCTTAGTACCTGAGTTTGATCTTGGTTAATGTCATGTCACTAACTCCTCGGGATCGGAACGATGCTCAAAAATGATCCACCTCTCGATAGCTTCAAGTTTGATTGCTGTTATAGCACAGATCAGTGAAGTGATCAAGCAAGGGAAGGAAAAGGTGGGGACAGCGGGGAAGGAGACCTGAAACAACAAGAGACAGAAAGAGAAAACCTATAAGTAATAGAATGTATTCTATCTAGGTACCTCTATCATGATTCAGTAAACAATAACTACCTGTAAAAGAAAGCAAGGTTAACGGTTCAGATGAGCCCACAAGGAGCATCTTGTCACTGTGTAACCAGTGCGGTAGCATTACCAGGAACCTTCTTGTAAGAGCCCACTATGATTACACTGTGGGAAACACAACAGAAATATAGCCACAATTTACACACGGAAATAATTCCACTGGGACATTAACCTTGGCTCCATTTAAGTACATACTCAATTGCCTTCATCTACCGGTGTGTGAAAATTGCCTCGCTTCACAGGGTTGTAAATGGCTGCAGGGAAACTCTCTTCCACAATCCCCTCTTGAGGTCTAAGCATAGAAAATAATTATTTGTCAATAGCGTAGTGGTACTAACTGAACTTACACGAACTATCCTCGCTTTATTCTCAGTGAGGCTTTCATAAACAATAATACTCAATAGTAAGCCACCGTCAGCACACTCACCATGCCTGCGTGAGTTATAACCCCTATAGAAGTGGGTTTGATTCTCTGTGTGATTTGCCACAGAATGTAACAAAGACACCACATAAAACAAACAAACAAACAGTGTCTAAATATAGTCACACAGTACAGGTATCCACACCTTGTGATACGCAGTACTGTGTTAGTCCATGATTAAATGGTCTTCAGTACATATGCGAAATAGTGTAGCTCAATACTCCCCTTCGTATGAATCCAAGCAACGTGAATTTGCCAACGAAGGGAATATTGTGATAGCAGGTTAATGCAATAATGCACCTGCCCGATTTACATCTTCTCCGAGCCCATAGAATTCAGAAACACCGTCGATGGGCAGGGACTGCTCAATATATATATATTTCAGGGGAGCGCCGGTATCCCTTCTACCTGCACGAGACTACAGACAGGTGTCTCACCAACAGGGAGGAACACCGAGCTAAAGCAACAAGCTCTGAAAGTTATATGGCAGTTCACGATTAAACATAACTCCGTCCACAAGATATGGGTGGCCAAATCAAGGATCCAATGTAGAAAAATTGGTGGTTCCGTTGCACCCTTACCAGATCCCCAAGAAGCAATCACCAGCGTCTCCTGTAGCGATCTGCGTACTCACGGAATAATCGGCAGTGCTGCTGGCAAGTGGATGTGCTTTTGATTGTTTCCTCCCATCGACGTGACTCTGCAAAGGCTCATGAGAGTCGTAGTCCTTCACGTCGCATTGAACATGTCTTCCGAAGAGCCCGGAAGAGAGTTCGAGCTCCGGTATGCAGCAAAGAAAAAAGGCAAGACTGGGTTCACCAAGGTATGGAATATGACAATTAAGACTATTTTCAGAAAAAACCCACATCTATTCGCCTCCCTTTCAATTTCTTTTACCGCCTTCCCTGGGTCAGGAGATACAATTGCAAGATCATCAGCATACACAAGTATTTTTGTTTCCCAACCCTGCATCCACATTAATGGAATTGCTCTGTTCTTTCCTATGCTCCTAATAAGGGGATCGATATATAATGCAAATAGAAGGGGAGAGCAAGGTCACCCCTGTCTTGTACCTCTTTGGATTACTATTGTCTCCAATTGTCCTCCCATTGATAATATCTTGGCCCTAGGTTTATAATATAGGGCTTTAGCAGAATTAGTAGAGCTTGACCCTAAGCCCATCCTGGCCATGACCATCCAGAAGACCCTATTGAACGCTTTCTCCGCATCCAACATTATTCAAGCCATAGCGGCTCCTGTCATTTGGGCCGCATCAAATAACGTAATGACTCGACGGATGTTATCTGTTGTGCCACTCCCTGGGATGAACCCATGCTGCAGAGGGGAGATAATACTTTTTATCACACTGGAAAATCGTGCCTCCAGAATCTTTGAGTAGATTTTACCCTCACTTTTCATTAATCTCCTTGGGAGGTATGATCCTATTTCCTGCCGAGCTTTCCCCTTCTTTGGAAAAAACACTTGTGCCCAAGAGTCCGGTGGAGTGCCTTCCCTCTGGATCTGTGAAAAAACCTCCAACATATATGTTTTACAATCATCCCAAAAAGTTTTATAGAACTCTCCAGGTAAAAAATCCGCCCCTACTGCTTTTCCTGAGGCTAGACTTGATGTGGCCGCTATTATCTCCTCTGTCATGGGTCGTTCCAATAGTTCCTGATCCTCATCACTTACCACTTCTCCTGCCACCACATCCAGATACCTTTCCATTTCTCTCACATCTACATCCAAGCCCTCATTCTCCCTATATAGTTGTTGGCAAAACCTTTGAAAGGCAGCGCGTATTTTGATTGGATCTGTAACTATTCGATTAGTTGGATTTTTGGTTTCCCTTATATCACCTTGTGTTTTCTGATGGCTTGTATCGATTGCAAGTTGCCACCCCACCCTTTTGTTATATTCGTAGGGCCTATGCTTCCATATCAAATATTTATCTGCAGCTTTCCCTAGTGAAATGTCAGTGATAACTCCTTTGTCGACTGCCACTTTTAATTGAGCCTCCTCAATCCCATGTCCCCTTGACACTGTGTCTATTAAACTGGTTTCCTCTTGTAGCAGAGTTTCATACAGTTCCTGTAATTGTTGTTTCTCTTTTTTTTGGTGGGACCAGCTAAATCTAGAGGTCTCCCCCCCCAAAAAATTCCTGCCTTAAATGCCTCCCACACAATGCCTATTGGAGCACTTCCCACATATTTTGACATAAACCGGTAGAACCATTTCTTCATACACTTAACATATTCCTCATCCAACAGCAATGCTCTCGCAAAAGATCAACTACAGGTTAGATGTGGTACAGAATTTATATCTATCTCTAGGACTAGCGGGTTGTGGCCTGACATCACCCTTGGGTACTTAAAAATCCTACAGGTCTGCAGTAGTTTGTTTGATAAAAACAAATAGTCCAACCTCGCATGTACCTTATGGGGTGCTGAAAAGAGTGTATAACCTGGGTCCAGAGTTGCTTTCTCAGCCCATACATCAACTAACCCATGAGTCCCCACCAGGTTACTCAATGCCCTGAAAACATTTGGTTTTCGACCATTATAGAACTCCCATCCTGCCCTTAACACTTCTCTGTCCATATTTATATTAAAATCTCCACATATAACTAGCGGCAGCTGCCAATTAGTTAACTCAATATTCATCCATTCTAGTAAATCAGGATCGTCCCCATAAGATCCGTAAAGCGAACAGAGAGTAAAAGACCCATTCATGTAACAGCATTCCAAAATGGTCCTGCGGCCATACTTGACTGCCTTATGGCAAGGAAATCGACAGTTTCCCTTCCTACCTAATACTGCAACTGCCTGTGTTCGCATCCCTTCTGTTGTACAGCAAATAACCTGGTACCATTTACAATCTAACATGTTGCCTCTTCCCCCTTCAATGTGGGTTTCTTGAAGGCATATTATGTCTGCTTTTAGATATTGAATTTCCAGATTAACCCTTTGATTTTTCTGTGTGTCATTTAGGCCACATATATTAACAGTAGCTAAACGTAAGTTGCTCATCCTTCAGAATATGCTTCTCACTCTTTGCTACTGCTAGTGCTGCCCATTCTCTCTGCTTGGAAACACACCTCCTACCGCTTCCCTGTCCCTTCCCTAAACAGGCCCCTAAACAGGCCCCACACCCCCTACACCACTGCCACGGGCTATCGGGTCTACCAAGAACCTAGTGATACTACCTACCAAACACACCACTCCCCACCCCGACTCCAGACCTAATTGCCAGTGACCTCCTAAGATCTCAAAAAAACAACAGCATATCAAGTCTGTCTGCTCCTCTTATAGAGTCTGCATACCTGACCCTTTCATTTTTTTAACCTTGACCAGCCCCCCGAAATGGAAAAAAAAAAACCTTGTGCTTTAATCTCCGAAGTAAATGTCCAAATCTTCCCTTTACAAACAACTTTCAGGCAGGCAGGATTCAGCAGGTACACTTCACATTCAAGCCCCTGGAATGGGGTCAAAATCGGGCTTAATCGCCACCTTCTTTCTACAGTTGCGTGACGGAAGTCTGGTCAGGCGAGAAAAGTACAGCCATTGAATGATCTCTTTGCCTCGCGTCTGGCCTTCTCCGCTATTGCTTGTCGCAATAAAATGTTTCCAAGAAACACCAGGATCGTTCTTGGTTTTTCCGGCTGTTGTAAATGTTGATTTTACTTTAACATCAGTGGAAATCTGTGCACTTGTTGCACCTCCGCTTCCAGGTTCCATTGTGTAGGCTTGGAAAAGGTGCCTTTTAGCAGACCCATCATAAAAGCCCTGATATCATTTCACTCTGAGTCCTCTTCGACACCCAAGAACCTTAAGTTGTTTCTTCATTGCCGATTTTCAAACTCTTCTAGCTTCCACATCATGTCTGTAATTTGAGTTTCTTGAGCCACATGTTGTTTCTTCAAAGCACCCACCCCAGCCTCCAACAACTCTGTTTGTTCTTCCAAATGGGGGATCCTTTTAGATACGTCAGAGCAAGACTTATTAATTTTACCCATTGCCCCTTATAGCTTTATAGTGGCTTGGTGGGTTGTTTTATTCTCTGTGTGAGCCTCTACTTGTATTTGCTCCAGCATGGAGTATATAAGATCCATTGTGGGTGCTTCCATTTTTTCTGACCATGCTTCTGCTCCACCTTGCGCCGTACCTGTAGCCCCAGGAATAGCATCCTCCAAGCTCTCCTGTGTCGCGGAGTTGTCCCATTGTATCTGTCTAGTAACACTGATGTCTGACTCCTGGCCACCCTCACTCCCCCTTCTCTTGGCTTTATGTTTCTTTTTGTGAGTGGAGATAAACTTCTGTGTGGCAGGTCTAGCACTACTGCACTAGCACTAATGTGTCTACTTCAAACTCCTCATCCATCAGGTCTTCACTTACTGCAAATAAATCCAAGTCGTCCGTCAATCAATAAAATTTATCGGGCCCATCAGCCTACATGCAACGTCTGCTGACTAGAGGCCTCAGTGCTATTTTCCCATCTAGTTTACCTTTCAGTGCAGATCCATTGCCACTCCTTATTCCTCACCTCCATATACGCCCTGCGTCTTTTGAGCCCCTATGTCTCTTCCTCCATCAGCTTTTGCAATATAGCACATGCATCTGGGGTGCAATTCCCCTCTACATTCAGCTGAGGTAAATCATATGTACTCACAGTTTTTGCTGGGTGTCGGTCAACAATTTCTCCTTTTCCTTGAGGGGTATTGCCATAGGTTTCTTAGAGCTTTTAACAACTTGTCCTTGTGGCTTACCAGAAAATATCAAAGAAATCACCCATTCTTTTTCTTTCTTCTTAATTATATCCATCTTCGTTCTTACAGCTGTTTCTGTTGAAGGACCAGCCCTTGGTCGCTCACACCTATCCCACGACTCTATTCTCCTAACGTCAAGGTCTCGTCCATCCTCCATGCACCAATTCCTTTTTGGGGCTGCGTTACTGCATAGGGCGCCCCTGAGGCTGTGGAGTCAGCACCTTCCCGCAATGCTCTGCTGATTTTCAGCAGCATTCTCCACTGAAGACCCACTCGCAGCTGTCAGCCCAGGAAACCGAATGCTCCACCAACTACTTGCAGAAACAGCAAGACGCCTTCTCTCCAGCTGCCGACTCGGATCAGCAGCGGCTTTCCGTTCAGGTATTAAAGGTCATTTGACTTCACACTATGCAGCATCTTCATCCAAGCTGCATTCCATTCATCTTTGTTTCACTTTTTTCTCCCTTTCACTGAGGTCGGTAGTTCCCTACATTTCCGCAGGTTTAGCTCCTTCAGTCCGGAGTCAGAGAAGGGCAGCACCGCGGCGTACTAAACAGACGCCATCTTGCCCTTGATCGTGATTCTTTTTCAAAAAACTTTTTTTCACTTTTTTACAATACATCAGGAATCAGTTTTTTTACATTTGAAAATTTACAGCATTAAACAGTACGTATCCTTTATAAAAATAAACTAATGCAGTACGACTCAAAGTTTGTCTGTTAGGATATTTTTCCCAAGTCACACACTGTTCCATCGACCCTCAACATTCGCCATTTGCCTGGGCAGATATAAAAATGATGTTACAGAGAAGTGTCCCACTACATAGCCCACTTTTTACTGTATATTTGGGGCAGTCACCCAAATAGACTCTCTCCAAATGTCATTTTCTGTAGTCCAGTCTGCAATCACAGGAGCAGCCAGTGCTCTCCACATGCAAAAGTTTCCCTCTTAGCCACCCTTGGTCCTACTGCAACCAACTTCTTTTGTGCCCAACCCACATTCCAGGTTGACATTATTTGCAGCAGTGGCATTGTTGGATCAACTGTGAGTGCCCTCCCAGTCACCCACGACAGATTTGCATGAATTTTGAGCCAGTATTTGTAAACAAGCAGACACTCCCACACCATATGAAGGAAAGAGCCCATGCCGTACCCACGCCGTGATTTCCCCAGACCGGCAACTTTAATCTTCCCAAGTAAACCCGGCCATGAGCCTGCTATAGACCCGATTCCTGGAGTCAGCTTCCCTATTCCAGGTATGATTTCCTACTATATGCACACCGGCATCTCGGCCCTCCATAGCCCTCCTGCAACTGATCGACATTACCTCCCCCCACATAGATCTCCAAACACAGGATCTCGTGGACCCCTCAAGTGATTGAATCTCCCAAACCCGGATGCATCCCCACGCCGGGCTTCTTTGCTCTTAATCAGGTAACCCTTGCCACGCCTCTGACACCCTTGACGCTCTCCCTACCTTCAGGTCACTCTGGACCCTCTAGCTCTTACACCCCCTCCTCTGTCCCCCATTAGGATCGCATTGCTTCCTCTGCCCTTGACTGTCTCCTCGTGTTGGACCATCTAACGCTACCTCCCTGGCCACCATGTGTTCAGCATCCTGGTAACTATTCTACCTATGTTTTTCTGCCCTCCTAATCTTGGGACTGTTGCTCGCTCATCCCTTAACTTTTCCTTTTCCCTGTCTCCTTATACAGCACTACTTGCAAATCAAGTGACCTTTTGTCCTGATGATGACCTGAAATTGATCAGGTTGAAACGCCGTTGACTACCCAGCTCAGAACCCTGGCGCTTTTGTGGTTAAATTAACTCACTCAATTGACTTATACTGACCGTGTATATATTCTGTACTATTGACCACGTTATTATTTGTCCTATCTCGCCGTTCACGCTGTGTTTCTTCACCCTTGTGTCACTGCGCCACCCACTGTCACTTGCACGTTCAGAGCACACCTGTATGGTGTGGTCACTGTTTTATTTAACTATATTGTTGTGCTGATATAACTACTTATATAAAATAATCCTGTTCCTTTCGCCAATCCTGTTGTGGTCTCCCTTTGTTCCCTCCCTTGTGATTTTTGCTACTACCTTAAAATTGCCTTTTCTAATGTTTTCCAGTTGAGACATTATGTTTTGATATAAACTTCACCCAGTCTCACCTGGGTTAACGGGTTCACTCCTGTAATCTTTGCCGTGTCGTACCCGCAGCATGTACAAAATGGATTGGAATTTCTATCTCTTCTATGGAGGCATGTAGGTGTACAGTAAACTCTATAAAAATATTTTAATTGGATCAGATGGAGTCTCAATGATATTACACCACCTCTCGTGTAGCTTCAAACAGAGTGTAACAGGGTTGTGATCGCTCTCCACTCTCCTGTTGACTGTCATGCACTTATTCTCACCCCTCCGTATTGACTATAATGTACTCAATTAATAACTAGCTTATCCTATTATCATGAGTTGCCATAGCAGTACTGTCAGATGGGGTGAGACCGTTAATCAAGTGCAGCAGGTAACTTATAAGAAAGTCAGAGAATGCATCACTCTTTTTGGTGTAGTTAAGACTGCACAAAGCTGAATCTGGGATTTCTAGGCATTAGATCCTTGCTGTTATAATTAGCATTGGATTGTTGTGTGTTAAAATCACCACAAATCAATAGCAAGTACTTTCACCCTTAACTCTCCTCAATCACTTTACATTTGGCCACATCCTCCTTGAGGCTGCCGATATATGCAGCAAAATTCCTCCATATTGCCTGGACCTTGTGGATCTCCCCGGTGGGATGTGTACATTCAGGATGTCAACGACACAACCTTCCTGGCCCTGGAACCAGATCCTCACATGTTGCACATTGGATGACAAATCCACTAACCCCAGTTGTTCTACCCTGCATTTCAAATTTGCAAGCAACCCAAATAAACAGCCCTCCCACAGGGCGCCCCTTCTTTGGGCGAACAGCCCGAGTGCTAATGCATTGATACCCTCGGAGGCCCATGTTTCCTGGAAACAACATATAGCATATTGCTCTATAAACTTCAGCCAATCCTCAATCTACGTTTTAGTGGCAAATCTTGCAATATTCCAAGATAGAACATACAAATAATCATCACCACCGGTCCTGACTATGGCATTGGCCATGCATACCCACACTGAAGACAAATTAGCAAACACAGGAGGCAAGTTCTCCCATACTCAGTCAGCCTCTCTCTGGTAGACTCTCTGGGACAGGATGCCAAAGCTGTTGCTAACCATGACCAGTCCTTGCAATTCGTCTTAGCTTCGTTAACCCCTGGGGTTAAGAGCTTAATTGTCCTGCTGTTCTTGCGAGCAATGATGCGCAGGATCTCGGGGACTACTCCATTTATACTTGATAGGTCACTGCTCGATGCCCCCTCTGATGGTTTATGTGTTGTGAGGCACTCTTATCCAGGAGGCGCTGTGCAGGGTCAATGCTATCCTGGTAGAGCTTCTTCTTCTCGGCCGAAGCCTGAGCAAGGCAAAAACATCGACCTCCATAATATGAAAGTCATCTAAGCGATTGAGCACCAGTTTGGTGATACCAGGCAGTGCAGATTCAACCTTGGCAGCCATTTTAGCCAGCACCATATCCTCATCCTCATTGGGGCCAAGGTCTGCCTCCCATTTCTGCAAAACAGATTGTCTCAGAACAATCAGGCATGTTGACAATCAAAGCTGTATCTAAACGGAACGCAGCTTTCTTTCCTAAGAGTACAAGAACCACATTTGGACTCGAGTGGATTAAAGATCGGAACAGCAAGAACCACATTTGGACTCGAGTGGATTAAAGACCGGGACAGCAAGGAGTTTTTCCATACAGGCCTCAACTGCATGTCTATTTGAAGAATTGAGACTTGTGCAAATCAAACTGTTTGCACATTTGACCAAATGGTTTAATACAGGAGGGTCCCCTGACGTCTCACACCCTGGAGAGTCCAATAGTGTCCCATCTGGAGAAGCGAGGAAGATGCGGTGCGCCTGGCAACCAACCATCGTGTCTGTACCAGAGGGGGGTTCTCTTGTGGTCTTACCATGTCATTTCATTTCTTCTAGGCCCTGTTTCCAGCAGTCTAGGGTGATCTTAATATTTTGTCCATTTTCACTATGAACGCCTTGTATGTGCTATGATTTACGTTAGTGTTCATTTAAAAACAGGTCTGAGGTAGTTTACGTAATGGTCGATACTTGCGAACTACGCCCTCTGGAGCGTTGATGAGACCCCTGTCTCTTTTGCACCGGCGAAGATAGCTATATGGCTCTGAGCTGGGGAAGGCACATGAATGGCTTTTCCACATGATACCCACTATGTAAAAGAGTGTGAGACATTCAGAAGGTTCAGGCACCAACGTTTTCTAAGGTGAGTGTACCTATTCCGTACGGAAATATGCTTAACAAATATGATAAACACGGTGTTCAAAAATATGGTAAACTTTTCTCCTTGAAGGAAAAAAGTACTCAAGATTACCAAAATATTTTTTTCGAGATTAGAGCGTGAGATATATCCGTATTGCTTCCAGCACGGGAGACACATATGATTAATGGGCTTTCGTGCCATGCTCCCCTTACAAATCGTGGTTAAGTATACGAACAGGACATTAATGTGTGCGAAGCGCCTGTTCAGAATTGGCTGAGGCCTGCAGTCAGGAGACACTGCAGAATTTCCATGGACTGTGGAGCAGAAATCTAATGATCTCCCTCTTATCAGGCACACTTTGCAAATGAATTTGGCTCTGGTACACATGCAGTATTTCAAAATAATTTACCGCTCTTGCAGGACTCCTAATGCATTAGCAATATTGCTGTTTCTTTCGGTTGCTTGAAAAGAACATCTTTTCTCAAAGTCACATTATCCGTTTTGACACGATGCATGATAATTCGATTACATTAAAAATGCTGAGAATCCTTGGAGCGTCTGAGTTGCTGTTTAAATTCCAAACCTGAGCACATCAAACTGCTTACAAAGGCCCCTAGACCTGTAATTAATCCCGTGTCCTGTATCGTTTTCTCCCCCCACTTAAGGTCGCGCGCTGTCACCTTCACTCTGCAAAGAACCTTCAGGAACAATCAGCATTGACGCTGAGAATGTCTCGCCGGGGCTATATGAAAGGAGCTCATTTGTGCACAATTGCTTTTTAAAGTTAAAAAAAAATATACAAAACGTGGGTTCATTTTACAAAGCAATTTAAAGGGCAGTTCTACATACGTAACAAAACAGACCGCTAAAGTTGTGATTTACACAACCGAATTTAGCCATAGTGATTTGTTCTCAAGCATGTATCCTAAAAAGCCATCGGTATTATTGCACAGCACGTTCCAAATACATTAGTGCTGATGCATCACAGATCCCACCACGTGACAAGATGTGATATTATGTACCAGTTGGCCCTGATTGCAAGAAGGCTGGAGTGGGGTGAGGCATTACTGCACCTGGGAGATACTGAAAACCTGAGTCACATGTTTTACTTTGGCCATGTGCCATGCAATGGGACACAGAGCTATGCAGAACCTAGAATGACATTGGTAAATCTGTGTTACTCTGCCCCAGGAAGGCATTCCATGGGTGACGTGTGGGTGTTCCCACGCATCCTCCCATGGATTTTGGTGCATTCCCAGATTTAGCATAAGTGGTAGAACTGGGAATGTGTCAAAATGCTACGCCTTCCCATGGGAGGCGTATCGAGGAGAAATATGTTTATTTCTCTTCATTGCTTCCTCTTGCCTTCTGCAGCACACATAGAAAGAGGAAAACGCCTCAGAGGATTGTTTTTGTGCGGAAAGGCGGCCCTTCCTGCACTAAAACAATCCTGCCTGCAATGCAGGCACCGCTGCACCATGGAGTTTTGGAGGCCCCTCACCACTGGGGCACATGGGGGCCAGTTCATATGTTTTGATACATCAGTGCAGCTGGGTGTGTGATAATAGTAGCACTCAAAGTTTTGACTTCCGCGCAAACACCTTGCAGGATTAATTAAATGAATAAAAATAGAGGGGTGTAAACGTGAGTAGATGTTTGGAGTTTAAGAAATTCAGTATTTTTGTTTACTTGATATTTAACTGCTCTGCAGAGCAAATCCCATTTAAGGTGGAGAAAATTACAAAGTTTTAATGTCCATTCTAGCCCTAGCATCACCTTGAAGAAATCAGTACCATTGCGTGATGGAAGACGTCAGCCTCTAGGTCAATCTAACCCTTACTTTATTTGGAATGATCATCTGTCGGTAACGATGCAGTGCATTCTTTGTGCTCATTCCGTTCTCTGCCTCTTAGAATAAAGTGCACTCTGCAAGTCTATTCACTGCTTGGCCACTTAAATACAGACTCTGGTTCAATACAGAACCTGCAAAAATCTATGGCTAACAGACATTTAATTTAGGATTTTCAGATAGGCCCCTTTTTAGCAGGGGAACCAAAAGCAGGCCGCGTGAAAATTCTCAAGCCAGCCCGGTCCCTTCATCTCCTTGCACTCTCCATTTCCATTAACCCACTATCTCGCTCCCCTATCTCTCTTGGCTCTATCAGATCACTTTCTCTCTACCTCCCTCCCTCCTTCCCCTTCTCTCTGTCTCACTTTCTTGAAGGCCCTCCTATGCCTGCTGCAATCAATCTCAGGAAGGTGTGAAACATGGGACACCAGCAGTGGCCCTGGGCTTGCAAAAACTATTTGTGTGGGTGGACATATTGCCGGGAGCAGAAAGGCAAAAAAATGCTCTGGAAACATCACACATTTTTCAATGAACTAAGGTTAATTGTTAGAATGTGGGTAGCTGTTGTATTTGAACTTGTGGTATGCTGGCACCTCAGCCTACCACAACAGCCTAACAACTCTGAACACTTCTGAAGCAGACAAACAGGTGATTCCAGTGTGGTGCATCTTGTGTGGCTCTCACAACTTTTTTTCACCCAGAATACCTGGTAAACATCAAACATCTGGTGAAATCACATAATTAGTTCTGATATCTGCAGGATACAAGAAAGTTCTACGACCGAACATTTCCCCACTCCTGATGAAAAACAGTACCCACCATTTGTGGGTGGGCCACTCATCTGGAACAGGAAAGGCCCCCCAAAACCTGTGGAAATGTCAAGAAATTAGTTTTGAACTTACGTTGATTTTTGGAATGTGGGTGGCTGCAGAAAAAGGGGCCAGGGTCAACCATCATTTAGGGAAACCTACTAGCACCAACAATGTCTGCTATACTGATTGCCTGGGGAGTCTACGGTGGTGAGGCTTGTTCATATCCCATTGCATTTTCATGCCCAGAATTCCCTTCAAATGCAAAACGTTGGTAAATGCCACAGAATGTCTTTAGATTTCGATGAAGGAAAGTTCCAAAATCTGTGAGAAATGGTGAAATTCCTAACAGTAATTGTTCCCACTTTTCTCCTAATACAAATAGTACCCAACTTGTATGGGTTGGCCTGTGACCTGGGACAGGATAGTCCCAGGAATTAACCTTGGAAATGTGAAGAATTGTGTTACAAATTGACATACTTTTTTGGGGTGTGGTAGCTGCAGTGTATTTCGTTTAGCGTGTACAATGTGAATAATTGGACTTACATTGACCAGTTTCACTGCTGTCCAAGGACTATGTTTCTTTTGTTGTTTTGCAACACAGTGGATGAAGCATTTAAATTCTTTCAGCCTGAAGGGCTCTTGCACAGTTTTCATTAGCCTGTACTTATTTTGACTTGCTGCTGAGACAGAAATTGATTTATACAAGCACCAGACCAACGAACACATCTGTTTGCATAGGTGGAAGGTGAATTAAGAGCTACAATACATGCCTGAAGGACAACATTTTCATACCTTTCTGACTCAAGCAGTTTCAAAGCCAGGAGTTGCACTTGGTATGGAACCCAAGTGTTTGGAATATAAATTCTTCAAGCAGTATTCATAAAGTTAGAACTAGCCTTGATCTTTGCCAAATGATAGCAAACACAACTTGATCTAGAGAAACACTATGCACTCAAAATAGAAGAAAATGCCTAACAAGTTAGAAATCTGGAATATGACCTACCCTGAAAACACCCATTAAAAGATACAGTTTTAGAGGATTCCTTTCACGTACTAAATAAACGAAGAGAAAATTGAAAAGAGGAAAATTTGTCACACAACAGAGCGTCTATTGCTTAAATGGATTAAAAGGGGTGACAACATATTGCCATATTGCGAATCTACAGAAAATCTTGAGACCTCAAACGTACAAGACCTAAAAGTTAGGATGGCCTCAAGCATTACTAGGCACCCCAAGCAGATTAGAAAAACCAAAAGGATTTTTATTTAGAAATGAAATCTAATGGAAGCAAATGACAAGAAATCAAAGTCAGATGGGAGGAAAACTCCTTGAATCCCAAAAAAAATCATGCGATTAAGGAATTAGTGAACTTCATTTCAGAATTAATAGCCCTTTAAAAACATGCACCATGAGCCTCTAGAGAGCTCCGCGGGTGAGCAATGAAGTTCATCCACAATATGCATCCAGTTGATTAAAGCATCAAGTGGCCTGTAAGGAATGAACAGTCCAGCAGCTCAGCAGGTCTGGCAGCTTGTGACAGAGGGGGTGACAGCAGCAGTTACTCCCATGGAACCTTATTTATGTAAATTACGTTATCAAATTAGTTAATTTATACATAATATTTCATATTGTAATAGCGCTGTTGGCTAGAGCTGATTTGATGCACTCTTGCATACAGATTTCAGTACATATGGTAGAGCCTTTTACTCAGTGAACCTTGCAGGTTAAATGCCATTGTTTCCCTCTACACCACTTCCAGAGTGGCTGTCACTGTGAGGGTCTTATCATATTGATTGTAATTTCACTGAAAACCATCTCCACCACTTCTTGCTGGGTAGCTATTGTTTGAACTTCGTCTTCCTTCTCCGGCCCTATTCCTGCCAAATCGTTATAGGCTACACTGGAATAGGCTTTCGTGTTTTGCTGTGCAGCCGATCACACTGTTGACCTTGGCCATTCTGGTGGTAGACAGTTTTTGCACTAGCCAATGATCCAGAGCAGCCATCAACGCACTGTTGTAGTTGTTCCACCAGTAGGCTGTGCGTGGGCATAGACACATTGCAGCTGCGCACCTTGTATTTGTAGGAGGATTTCAGGGGGTTGCAGATATCTCTGAACAGTCAATAGTTCATTGACTGACTTTCGCAATTAATTTAACAGGAAGTCTGGAGGTGGTAAGAACAGGTTTACCTTCTTGAGGAGATTGTGCTGGACTGAGGCACTGGGCGTGGCTGCGCTGACATGCGCTTGCAAATTGATGTTTTTAACAAGGATTATCCCCGAGGGATTTAGTTGATTCTATAATGATGGGTTTTGCAATTGAGGGTGTCTAGGTTGTTGAGCCATTCTTGGATAGCTGAGAAGCTGTTAGGAGGGAAGAGGAGTAGAAATTCTGCAACCTGCCTCTTTATGCTCTGGTTTATATACAGTGCTCTGCTACTCTATAGTCATGTGCACATATTATAAAACTCTTTAAAAGTATAATAAATAATTGTTGATCCTGTAAGTTGCTCCAAAATGTAAATGACACTTCAAATCATCCAATTGCTTTTTGCGATATATGCATTGATTGTAATGCCATTTTTTATGTTTATATGTTGTTTTTACAAAATATCTGTCTCACAAATAAAGCTGTCTGCAGCCTGACCTAAAAGGAAGTCACAACAAATTGCTAGCTTGGAGCTACTGGTTTTTAGAAGCAGATATCTTAACCTGAATGCTAGTGAACAAATGAAAATAATACATATTCAATGTCTACATACCCACAAGGATATAGCAGTGGCTGTCAAAGGTACATTGGTCAGCTTTTCTAACCAGGAGACAATCAAAGAAAGTTAATATTCCAGATTTAAAGCCCATTTTTCAATAGATGATATTTGTAATCAAGCACCCACGGAAAAAATCAGCCAACCAAATGTGTTCCCCTATGTCTCATCAGTTTTTTTGATGTTTTTTTTTTTTTTTTAAATTTGTATCTTTTAATGGGTTATCACGACACAATGGGATAAAGGGAATATGATTTATTTTGGAAATAAGTCAACCAAAACCGCTCGCTATAAACCCATGAAATATAGGAAAATATATTGTTAAGGTCTTTCCTCTAAGGAATCATTCATCAGAAAGACAACCACCATTGACCTAAATGGCTGCCTAGCAGACACCACTAAAATTACTGATGTCTAAGTTTCGCCAGTAATTTCCAAATTATTGTATTTACTTTCAGTTTCCATTTTGCAGGCGCATGCCCATTGTGAATCTTAACCCAGGCATATGATGCCCATTAGGGTTTTGAGAGTGGAATGAAACAAGTCAAAACTATATGTTATCGGTATCTGCACACCTCAA
This sequence comes from Triturus cristatus, assembly GCF_964204655.1. Lineage (NCBI taxonomy): Eukaryota > Metazoa > Chordata > Amphibia > Caudata > Salamandridae > Triturus > Triturus cristatus. The sequence continues at coordinate 475,666,543 of NC_140587.1, read as the reverse complement.
GGAATCTATCCGTGGATGGATAGCCTCTCTCACCTTGATAAATTAAGTAATTTTCTGTGAAGTAATACCTCACAGTCCATGAAGATTTAGTATAATTTAATATAGAAGTAATTGACGGCAGGTGATGCTCCCCTTCTAGCCAGCTATCAACTGTCTGTACTGAGAACACCCACTGCAGAGCATGCAAAGAACATTGCAAAAAAGAACCATAATACAGCATACACATTAAAGGCACATAACCAGATTATAACAGTAATCCTGCAGAATATTCATATTTTTGGAGTTCCTCTTCTCAAAGGATCATATTTCTATTTTATCTCTCTTGCGAAAAAAACCATCAGTTACAAAGTTTAACCTACATTATTCTTCTTAGTATTGCAATTGCAGGGCGGCCAGCTCTGTAAAGATTTTCAGCGGTGTTGTTCTGCAGCCTAGTAGTAGTATGGATAATCTCCTATCACTCATTGATTTTATGCTGAACTTTGACTATGTAAAGTACTCTGCTGCCCTTTGCTAGGATTGCGCTATAGAAATACCACATACATAAATTGCTAGTGGCCAATTTTAAAAGGAAGTGCTGCGATATATGTTGCAAGAACGAGCTGCATTTTATTAAGCTGGAAGGATAGGTTTTTGAGCTAATGATAATCTGGTATACATATGTGGCGAGAACTCACGAGGATCAGTTAAAGGTAGCTCAGAGTCCTCTTCTGCCAGGTCAGGTAAAATGTATCGTTTTAGACTTTGGCCATATGTCACAACTTCAAGGATGTGCTGTTCTATCTCCGTGAAAAGAAAATCCTGAACAGCTGGGCTTTCCCTCTATGCCGTACCTTCACAACCAGTAAAACAAGGGGGTTTCCGCACACATGCCAGACGAAGCACAAAGTTTGTTTCACATGGCCCCTCCTACTGAAAATGTCAACGACCTGTTGGGAGCCCTCAGCTCTTCAAAGGCGGAAGTATGGTGACAACCACCTTCGAGAATGACGTGCAAGGTCTCCAAGACCATGCGCTGGCAAGACCAACGGATGGAGCTGCCTGTACCGGATAACAACTAAGTACCCACTGGGCATTTCCAGTCTTTTAACCTGGCACCTAGCCCTGTGGTCCATCACTTAGCGAACTGCCTGGCCTCCCTGGTGAGACCACCAGGAAGCTCCTTTGGCTTTCCAGTGGTGGCTGCTGCTGGCCTCGCTCAGACCTATAGTTGTATCTCTTGATCTCTTGATTGGCCCTAGAACACCCTCCCAATCTACCTCCCTCAACACAGCTGATGTGCACCATCCAGCCACCATGCTTTGTTTATTCTATTGAACGTGGTTTTGTTTTTTTCAGTGTTACTCAGCCTAGTTTTACAGTTGCTGTTCTTTCCCTTAATCAACATTTTAGGGTGCGCACAACCTTCTAGATTACATTTGGCCTGTGCACTCGGTGCCCTCAGGGGGATGAGTTTACATCACAATTGTCATGCCCTGTCCTTCATTCCTGGCCCCTACTGACAGTGAGATAATGCTTCAGGATACACATCTCTAGGCACCTGATACCAAGAGGCTTCTTTCATACTGGTTTCTGTTCTAGTTCATGAGCCTGGCCTCACCAAGACTAAAGGGGAGACCCTCTTATTTAAGTGAGGCTTCTCCATAACTATAGACCCAACACATATTGATAGGAAGGGCAAGGTAGTAGGTTTGAGAGCCATACTGGGCATCTGAGTGGTCAAGCTCTGGATTATTTATGGTCCCTATGACAACAAAGAAGAGTTTTTTGGCTCCCTACTTACATTCATTGCAAATATGACCAAGGGTAAATCCACCATTGGGAGCATTTCTTTACAGTCCTAGACTCTACACAGGACCACTCTGTGGCCAGCTACAATGCTTTCCTGGTCAAAAACTACAACTCTCCTTCTCTTCTTAGATGCAGAAAGGCCTTTGACAGGGTGGGCTGGCAGTTTCTCCAAATGGTCCTCTCAACAACTGTCCTGGGCCTCCTCATGAAGACCTATTTGCTGGCTGTTAGACCTGGCACCATTGGTGTGGGTCTCTTCTGCCTTTTTTGCCTTTGCATCCTGTGTTTTTGCTGTGTGTTAGACTCCGTTTTGCTGGTAAAGATGATTTGGGCACTTTGCCACTGCTGTTCAGTGCCCAAGTCCTCCCTCTGTAAATTGCTGTTATGGATTGGTGTTTCCATGATTAGCTGATTTGATTTAATAGTCAGTCCCTAGTACAGTGCACTGTGTGTGCCCAGGGCCTGTAAATCAAATGCTGCTAGTGGGCTGCAGCACTGATTGTGCCACCCACATACGCAGCTTGTAAATGTAACTCTGGCCTGCCATTGCGGAGCCTGTGTGCAGTCTGGTACTGCCATGTCAACCTGGCAAGTGCACCCACTTGCCAGGCCCTACCCTTCCCTTTTCTTACATGTTAGTCACCCCCAAGGTAGGCCCAAGGTACCCCTGTGGGTAGGGTGCAATGTATGTGAAAGGTAGGGCATGCCCTGGTGTGTGGCATGTCCTGATAGTGAATTACTGCCAATTTCGTTTTTCACTATTGCAAGGCTACCTGTTCCCATGGGATAGAATGGGGAGTTTGTTTATAACACTTTATCAACATAGCTACCCCTAGGAACAAGGAGGGAAATAAAGTTTAGTATGCCCGAACTTAGAATGTTAAAATGCATCTTTTAGAGAGGGTGATTTTTACATTCTGACTTTAAAAATAACACTTTTAGAAAGTAGGTATTTTCTTGCTTAGCCATCCAGTGTGCCTCTGCTAGGTTTGTGTATTGCATGTCTAGCTTTAGATGATAGGGGCTGGGGAGGAGCAGTGGCTCCAGAGAGCTTAATAAATCAGGACTGGGCTGAATAGAGTAGGGGGCGGAGATTTCCTTTCACCTGAATGGGCCTGGTCTGCCAAGGACAATGCTGTCTCCACCTCTTGCCAGGAAGCTGCACCAGAGAGGACAGAGCCAGTTTTGACCAAGCACAGGGCTTCTCTGCAGCCAGAGAACAAAGGATTTGGTAGTATAAATATTGGGGCCCAGACCCCAGGACTTTAGATCATATCTGTGAATCAATAGGAACCTTTGCTAAGGAGAAGAGCCGGAGAATCTGTGGAGGAATACTGCCCCTGTTCTGTTTGCTTTCTCGGGTTGGGCTGCAGTGGCTACTTGCTGCCAAGGAAAGTAGAAAAGTACTTTGCTGTTTGTTGTGTCCCCTGCTTGAAGAAGATATTTAAGGGCTTAAAACTGAGCTTGCCTCCTGTTCTGAAGTCTCAGGGACTCAAAGACTTCAACACCAGCTCCCCTGAAAAGCTTGCTGGGAGTTCTGACATGCAAAGAGGTGCCTGCTGTTGTTTTGGACCTCTAGAGACTGTTTTCCGCTGGGAGCTGGAAAATCAACGCAACACTGAGAAGTGTGATGCATCCGGACCTGTTTCTGATGCATCGCCAAAGGGTTCACTGATAGAATATCGACGCCCAAAATATCCCCATACACAAATATCAAGTCATAAATATTGATGTAAAAAATATCAACATCCTATATTTATAATGGTAAGTATATAAATATTGAAATATAAATATTGATGAAAAAAATATAGATGTACAAAATATAATTTTTTTTACAAATATAAAAAATGATGTTAAATATAATAAATATTACAATTAACTTAATTTATTTTGATTTAATATACATTTTAACATATATAAGAAATAAATGTAATTGTAAAACATTTAAACATACAAATATAAAATGTAATATATGTACTTTAAAGCAATTAATAAACTATTAATTTTAATTTATTTTAAAATTTATAAAATTATCCAATATATATATATATATATATATATATATATATATATATATATATATATATATATATATATATATATATATACTCACACCTATAACATAAAATCAAATACAAAAATCATTATATTATAAATTAAAACATGAAAATATTTAATAGTCTTTAAACTTACATTTTGCACTCCATTGAGTGCAACAGTAGGGAAACTGTTGGATAACAAAGGTGTAAAAATAACCATTCCCACTCCAGTGAGTGCAACAGTAGGGAAAATGTTGGATAGCGAAGGGGTGAAAAATAATATTCCCACTCCACTGAGTGCAACAGTAGGGCAAGTGTTGGATAGAGGAGGGGTAAAAATTACTATTCCCACTCCAGTGAGTGCAACAGTAGGGAAAGTGTTGGATAGCAGAGGGGTAACAATTATTATTCCCATTGGAGTCAGTTCAAAATTAAAAGCAAACAAAATATATACAACATAAAATATTTAAAAAAAGAAAATGTGTATACAAATATTGAAAATTTACAAAAGATAGAAACATATTATAATGTTAAACAGATCTAACAAATACCTGTGCGCACCGTACCCCAACACTGTAGCCCAGTCCCGTACCTGTACGCACCGTACCCCAACACCGTAGCACAGCCCTGCACCTGTACGCACCGTACCCCAACACCCTAGCACATCCCCGCACCTGTACGCACCATACCCCAACACCGTAGCATATCCCGCACCTGTACGCACCGTACCCCAACACCGTAGCACATCCCCACACCAGTAGGCACCGTACCCCAACACCGTAGCACAGCCCCGCACCTGTATGCACCGTACCCCAACACCATGGCACAGCCCCGCACCTGTACGCACCGTACCCCAACACCGTGCCCCAGCACCCTCACCCAGCATCGCGTATGTACGGACCTTACCTACGCGAAAAATACTCGTACAGAACCAGGACACTGTAAAACAGCACAAGGAGGGTCAATTTGACTCGCACAACACCACAAAACACGACAACATGACAAGATACATCTCTATTACTGACCTGGCACATCCAAACAGGCAAATAGAGGCCCCAAATCACAACCACCTCTTATAACACACCCACCACAAATTCAAACCCAGCCACACCCACAAATGGACCAATAAAAAGGGCCCACACACACAACCCATGAGCCTTTGCAACAGACCCACTGCTGACAGACCCCACAGACAAACAACTGCACCTTACTTACACCTTAACTACACCTTAACTTACACACCTTCACACAACCTCATTCACAAACATCCCCTCTTCACATTCACACACACACCGTCACATTCACACCCACACACCCACAACCATCCACACCCACACCCCACACCATGCCCACAGACAAGAATCCAAAGTTCACAAGGGCGGAGCTGGACCTCCTCGTCAATGAAGTCATCAGAGTCGAGCCACAGCTGTTTGGAACATTGGTCAGACAGACCAGCATAGCCCAAAAAACAAGCCTGTGGCAGAGGATTGTCGATAAGGTGAATGCTGTTGCGCCTACCTGAAAGACCAGGCATGAATGCCAAGCCAGGTGGTACGATCTGCGCAGGGCAGTCAAGACGAAAATGAACTAGGAATACGCCCAGAGTAACATCACTGGAGGCGGGCTGCCCCGCAGACCCGTACATTACCATCCCTGGGAGGAGAAGGTGATGGCCATGCTTCCGCCGGTGGGAGTACACGGAGTCGAAGGAGTCGCAGAGCCTGGTGAGTACACAAACAACTCACGTTACATGGGGGGAATGCCATCTACACCACAAATACACCAAATGCACGCAACTTCCCCCAAGCCCTCACCGCACACAATCACACTCAAAAACCACGCTCATGCCACTAACGTCTCCAAGCCCCATTCACAAATAAAGGCAATGCCATGTCCCAGGCCACACCAACCACAAACCCACGACTGGATGTCCGGGATGCTGGGAGGGTGGGGCTCACACAACACATTGTGCAACTCCGAAGCAGACACCAATGCCCTCAGCCCATATGGCCTAGGTACATACCCATGCACCATGCCCAATGCACAGGGACTGGCAAAGTACTGACAAGGTAGCTGACACTTGGCCCTGCTGTATGCAGCACAAGGCCCTCCTGTGACCACTGTACACTCAAACACCAACTACACAAGCTCAGATATCTAGCACAGGCACTCAAACTCACTGTCATGCCAGCATGCACCATGAGGGGACAGACACATCAACTGGAAGACCCAATGACAAATCACACTACACCCAACAGCAGGCCCGGTCACACACCCCCCCTCACACAAGCACACACCCCCGGGGCAGGCAACAGATTTACCCACTCTCACAATGGACATGTGACACAACAAGACCAATCCATCGCCAAATAAGCATCCAAGCCAAAATTCTACTGGTCAAACACTCAGGAGAACATACCAATCTGTCCCCCGCAACATACCCATCCCCAAGTGGACATTGAGAGGAATGCTAGGCACATCCAACTACCTGGAGGATCTGTGACAACTTGAATATGTATGAAACATGGATGTGGCATGAAACAGCATTAACATTGTCTCTCTCTCACACACAGGGCAACGTCATCGCCCTCCCCTCAACAATGTGGGAGAACAATCACAGTCCCAGGCTTAGCGTGAAGATTATCCCACCGGCAGCGACGACTCTCACCACTCCGTGGATGACCCCGACCAACCTGGCCCCTCTGGTGCCCAAGCCCCTGCAGCACCTGCATCAGGTACATCTATGCCAACCCCCACCTCCATTCCTGCCACATCCCAGGAGACACCCAGGAGCCCTGCTCGCACTGAACAACAGAGCCAGTCTGACCAGGAGGGACAAGGTTCTCCGGGCACCCAGGAGGAGGCAGACAACCCCGCAAATGCCATCCCTCAGGGGTCCCGTAGACCCGAAGTGCCCACAACGGCAGGCCAGGCTCGTGTGGGCAGGGGTGGTGGGAGTGGAGGCAGGTGGAGGCGCGAACCTGACCAGCCAGCTGAGGGAACCGGTAAGTCACACATACGCCACATCCTGGACACATACCGGCGTGACACGAGGGGCATCAGCCAGGTAGTGTCGAGCCTCACAGAGATGAAGGGGACCCTCGACGAGATGAAGAACCTGCAGGCCGAGTAACATGCCAGTCAACAACAACACCAAGGACGGATGGAGGTAAGACTGGCTGAGCTCCTGGCACTATAAACGGACATGAGCCATTCACTCCGTCGGATCGCCGACAACATGGGCAACCCTCCCTGTGCCACCAGGCGAAGACCACCACCAGCCACAGGGAGGGAGGTGGAGGAGGATTTGTCCGACGGAGCATCACAAGCATCGTCAAGGCCTGCATCTGAGGGTCCCCCCAGGAAGGTGGGTCATCCACGGAAAAGACCGTGAGAGTCAGCGGACCATCCACATCTCCCAGGTCACCTGGCCTGGCACCTGGCCCTCTGGCACAACAGCAGCACCTCATCCAATGACATTCTCTGCCACATGGGATTGCTGGTCACAGTCTGACCAATGATGGCCAACAGTGTGGTCTGGACTCTGATGACTCCAACTGACAAGGATGGATGCCATCTCCCCCTGTGAACTTTGGATTCTATGCATCCGGTAGAGCACCTTAGTACATCTACCAAAATAATATTTTTTTTCATGAGATGTTGCTGTCATTTGGCATTAGTCCACAACATATGTGTGTGTAAATGTTAAACTATGCCTGAGTGTTGAACTAACTCCAGCCATCCATACCCTGGGATCTGAGTCTGGTACAGGACACACATGGGTCACAATTTATCAGTCAATGCAGACATGGAGCACAATACTCACCTGTGATGGCCTCAAGCTGCTGAGGGGTTGCTTGAAATACTGTGCGGACAGATCTATTTGGAAGAGTATCATTAAGGCATAGAGGTCATGCCTCATTTGGAGGTTCCCGGGGAGGGAGTCCCAGGTATGTGTTCCCAGGTGGGAGAACTATGTCCTGCATGCTGGAGTACGGTGGATCTGAAGAATGGTGGCCAGGTCAAGGTTGGATGCACGGAGATGGCACTACGGGTTCTCTGATGACAGTGGTACAAGGTTGGTGTTAAGTTGGGGTTGTGGCCTGCCTCCTGAGTGTGGGTGGGGAGTCTGAAGGGCATCCTGCAGCACACAGTGATCCATTGCAGCTATCTCTGCTGGACGGTGATGTGGCTGGGGCACGGGATATTGCAGCTGAGGTGTGCAGATGCAGCCTGGATGTGGACAAGTGTCCTGGGAGTTTGGATGTGGCTGCCCCGTAGAGGGCAGGGCAGTATTTGACACGGATGTTGTCGTGGACCTGGGGGATGGTCCGTCTTTCCTTGGAGTGGATCTATCTGGAGATCATGTGCATAATGCAGAGGGTGTTGCAGTCTGAGGCACAGATGCTGGTGATTACCATGGCAAATGTGAGCAAGCAATCCATGATGCACACCATCTTGTGTGCATGGACACTGGGTGATTGTGCGGGGCTTCTGCGGGTGGGACACAAGCAGTTGACCCAGCTGTAAGGGGACAATCCTCAGATGTTGACCTCAGTCCTGTACAAGTCCAGCCTCAGGTGGCTGCTGTTCTGCCATTCATCAATGGATCTCATGCAATCTAGAATATTGGAACTGGCAATGTCTGCGTCCTTGGTGAGGGTGAGGAGCACCTGGCTGTCAATGACATACGAGTTGATGATGAGGTTGTGTGCGCATGTGATGGTGGAGAGGGGGGTCCTGGACACATTGTAGATTGACACGCTGAGAGATGATACCTGTGCCATGTGCCTCACAACAACAGAATACTACATGCAGAAGCCTTGAGTCCCACTCCCATGGCCTTGCCTGGGTACAGAGCCGGTGGGGAGTAGGAGGGACATGACCTGGTGGGTGTGACAGGGCCTGGAAGGCGTGGAAGCGCTGTGTAGGTAGTCGGAGTTGCACACTCATCATGCAAAGGTGTTGTGTGTGCGCTTAGTGTATGCCTGAGAGCTGGCGGCAGATGTGTGGATGGACATTGCTTGGAGGGTGGCTGCAACATCAGACTGTAGTGTGATGTGGGTCATGCAAGGACATGAGGCTCGTGCAATGTGCACGTTGCATGTACACACGGTCCAGCCTTTGGCACCGCGTGGCCGCAACTGTGGCACAGACAAGCTGATGACAGCCAAATGAATGGGTTGATGGAGGAAGGGAGGAGCATCTTTGATGTGTGTGTGTTGCCAAAGCAGGAAACTTCGTGTGCCCTTGCTGCAGTGGCTGCAACAGCAGGCGGCATGTCCTGGGAACTATGCCACAATTTCCACACAAAGACTAGGATGTCAGAAAGGACTACTGCAACAGGTGTATGTCAAGGAAGGAGTGACCGGTTTTCAATGGCACACCCAGAGACAAAGGATGCACAATCCCCAAAGATGACTGACACCGGATCATGAAACTGAAGGCTAAGCTGCGCACAGGAAACACACCCCAGAAGGTGTTGACGGCCTGTTGTGGAGACCAACATACCAAAACACATACACAGCCATGGACTTCATGCACAATAGAGAATCAAATACATGTAGAACAGCATGCAGGTTGCTAATCTACACATAGACTCATATGCACAATCCTTGACAACCATGCCAGAGATGGCACATGCACAGTGGCAAGAGACCTGCATTGACAGAGATGAGGCACCTTGGAGGCTGAGGAACACCTTTATTACTCAGGCTCACACCTATGGAAATGCATCAAGATTAACAGACTCACAGGTCTTTTGGATTAACATGTGGGACCTACACTGGACACCCCCTTCGCACCACAGATGCTGTAAATCCATGGGAGTGGCACACAAGTGAAGGGGGTGAGCCAAACATCCCCTGCTGCACACAGAGAGGCTGCAATTCCCCATTTAGCCTCTTATGGGGATGTCCCGCAATATGTCCACCCGTAGCCTCACGTATGTTACCGAGGGAAGTTGTACACACATTGATGCCTTCATCAAAATCCACAATCCCATAACAGATGACTGTCACGAAGTGTGACAATCAATTCATGTGAGTCAGGCTACATGTCATGTGCCCCATGGTGAGTCGACATATATGCATAGTAACAAAACATGCACAGGAGCAGTGCCCACACATTACAAACAACTACCACACCCAAAATGCCTTGCTGCCCAAAGGAGACTTTTCACAATGTCCGCGCATGCGTGCATGTAACGCTGATTCAGCACACGTTGCATTACTCATGAGGAATAGCAGGAGCACAACGATGCCACGAGCAGACAGCATGCGCAACTACCTGGGGATGAGAGACACACAAGAAGTCAGGAAAAACATAGTCATCCGCATGCATGGTCATGTACTCTACATGACTAAGGTTGACACCACGCTACTTGTCAATTGAGTGTGTCAGCTAAACTGTGTGGAATGACATCAGCACTCGTGTGACACATCAGAACACACCTCAAAGTCACTTAGCATACAGTCAGCTGGACACACACATTGCAACACATGCCACACAAGGCTCCAAGCGTGCACACTCAGACCCAGGGGCTCACCATTATGAGAAGAAGTTGTGTATGAGGTCCTCCTCCTCCTCCTCCTCCTCCTCACTTGCCTCGTGACCAAGGCCGTCATCCTCCACGGGTGGATGTTCCTGCTCATCGGGATCCAGGATGAGTGGCACAGCTTTCTCCACTGCCATGTTGTGCAGCATGAAGCACACGAGGAAGATTTTGCAGACCTTCACCGGTGCATATGGGAGGGACCCGCCTGTCTTGTGGAGGCAACGGAATCAGCTATTCAGGAGGCCAAACGTCCTCTCAATCACTCGGCTGGTCTGCCCATGGGCGTTGTTGTAACGGTGATCTGCAGCTGTTCTCGGGTTGCGGAGAGGCGTCACCAGCCATGGCATGTTGGGATAGCCAGAGTCCCCTACATGGAAACATCATGTAAAGAAGTGGGTCAGGAGATGCTGTCACATACTAAGATACCGCTAAATACTGGACAAACAGAGTCTACCCACCAACAAGACATGCTCGTTCGTTGTGCAGCTGCAGCATCATTTCTGGCACCCTGCTACGCCTCATGATGTAGGCTTCGTGTGCTGACCCTGGAAAACGTGCACAGACATGGGAAATCAGCATGTTAGCAAGACACACCACAAGGGCATTCATGGAGTGATAATGTTTACGGTTTCGAAAGGCTACCTCCTGTGCCTGTGGTGGTACCAAAGCCACATGTGTCCCATCAATGGACCCAATTACATGGGGCATCCCTCCCAGGGCATAGAACTCACCCTTGATACCTGTCAACTGCTCACGAGTTCGAAAATGGATGAATTCATCCAGGTGCTCCAACATGGCTTCTAAAACATCATGCAGGACACGGCTGAACATGGTCTGGGACATGCCACCCACATCAGCTATGGTCAATTGAAAAGTACCGGTGGCAAAGAAATGTAGGGCTGACATCACCTTCATCTTGGGGGTCAGCGCAGTCGGATAACTGTGTCGTGGTTGGAGGCGTGGTGCCAGCCTGTTTGTCAGGTCCACAATTAACTGTTGAGGGAATCTGTAGCGGCGTATGCAGTCACGTTCCCTCATGGCAGCCAAGTCTGGCATTGGTCGGGGGAGAGGTGGTGCCCTGCAGAAATTTGGAAGGAATAACTAAGATTGAGTACATTACTACACCAATGTTAATGAACTGAGCACATGTTCAACAGCTAATACACATATGCTACATACAGAGTCTGGTCTGTGCAATACATCCTGCACACGTATGCCAACCAGGTGATACTCCTACCAAGAGCCAGCTACAAACGTGGATTGTCAAGGTCTACATGACATGCCATGAAAGTAGCTGTGGGCCAGTGTGAGTGAACAGCCAGACACATTACAGGAGTGACATACATCCACATATGTGCATTTGAAGGATCTTATCTCATACAGACAGCTGGCGGCAAGCTAGGCGCACAGGTCACATGTCATTGAAAAAGGACAGACCACACACCTTGCCATGAAGGGGTACATATCAAAGCTGATCACACAGACATTGAGACTACGCAGATATGTCCTCAGCTCGCAAGTCCCTGTTTGATGCATACAGACACACGTTACGTGTGATTCCACATGTGGCCAGGTGTACGTAATAGTGTGACATGGGCATCTACACACAGACACATGTTGGATGCAGCTACAGCAGATGCAGTTGACGGAACACCAAAGCAAGCTCATGGGAACACATGACACACACATGACATAGTCACATCGTGGCATGCTGGTAGTTAGATGTCAGGTGTCATCATCCGTGTACCTGGCATCAGGGGACAGTTGCGGGTGTTGGTGACTGTGCCATGCCAGTGATGCAGTGCTTGACAAGTTTGTACTACATGCACACATGTAAAAGGTGTGAAGGGGAAGTGTGCCACATAGTGCCTCATCACACATGACATGTGTACACAGGTCATCACACAACTATTGGGTTAAAACATGAGGAGACATGTGCCACATCACTGCCTGACACACCTAGGCCCTACACATGAAGGACTGCACTGACAATGACTTGATGTCCATTCCTGTGCGCGTCTGACACCTCCATTCCTTTCCTGTGCGCCTCCTATCACCAGTGTAAGCTGTGAAATGCACCGTACACACGCTCTGAGGGCGTGTGTACGTTCGTATCACTATATAGGGGTTGGGCAGGAGTACGCATGTGTGTACGGACCGTACACACGTACATGTACACACTGCTCCTATCCCTATGGTAGTGTTGCCATAGGCGTACGCCATAGTGCTACGGGCCATACCCACGTGTGTAGGGGTCGTATCCCTATGGTAGTGTTGCCGTAGGTGTACGCCATAGAGATACGGGCCGTACATGCGTGTGTACGGCCCGCAGCACTATGGTAGTGTTGGCGTAGGCGTACGCCATAGTGCTATGGGTCGTACCCACGTGTGTACGGCCCGTAGCACTATGGTAGTGTTGGCGTAGGCGTACACCATAGTGCTACGGGCCATACGCACGTGGGTACGGCCCGTAGCACTATGGCGTACGCCTACGCCAACACTACCATAGTGCTACGGGCTGTACACACGCGGGTACGGGCCCTAGCACGATGGCGTACGCCTACGCCAACACTACCATAGTGCTGCTGGCCGTACACACGCGGGTACGGCCCGTAGCACTATGGCGTATGCCTACGCCAACACTACCATAGTGCTACGGGCCGTACACACGCGGGTACGGCCCGTAGCACTATGGCGTACGCCTACGCCAACACTACCATAGTGCTACGGGCCATACCCGCGTGAGTATGGCCCGTGGCCCTATGGTAGTGTTGGCGTAGGCGTACGCTATAGTGCTACGGGCCGTACCCGCGTGCGTACGGCCCGTGGCATTATGGTAGTGTTGGCGTAGGCGTACGCCATAGTGCTACGGGCCGTACACATGCGTATACGGGCCATATCACTAGAGTAGTGGTGCCCTAGGGGTATGTGTAAAACGCACCGTACCTGTGTGGGGATTTGAAAATTACAATGGGGACACATAAGGGACAAGTATTAGGGCCTACATGCATGCTGGTTGTCATGGATACCCAGTTTAAAGATCAAATTTTTCCATCATGTGGCCTGGAAAAAGCAGTTGGCCACATTATACATTGTTGCAAAGTGGTTGTTGACTTGACATGATGCTGCAAATTTGAAAAAATGCTAATGCTGTCACTGGTGTATGTTTAAAGGGATTGGAGGAAACGTAGGATGCAAATGAGTCTGACCAATCACTCTGTACTCCTGTTACTGAAATAGCCCAGCAAGGCAGATATAAGTCAGCCAGAACCCATGAGAGGGCACTTGCCTGCACAACCTTTGATTCAACACCACTGCTGCTGCTTGTGATTCCTCTGGCACCATGTCGCGGACTGTGGAGAGGGCCCAGCCATACACACAGGAAGAGAATGAGGCGTTGCTGGACGTCATCCTCCCACAGTTCCCCAGCCTGTATGGTAGACCAGGGGTGCAGGTGAGTGCTGAGTCCGCTACCTTTGACTGTGCCCCTTCTTTTTGTGACTGGCACTTCTGGCATTGTCTCCAGGTGTGACAGACATGAAATGTTGTTTAGAGTGGGTCCCAGGGGGGGGGGAATGGCTCATGTCTGTCATGCAGAGCATGATGTGGTTCATGTGTGCACTCCTCACTTCCATTGTGCTTACTGTGACATTCACTGCATGCTGCATGGCACATTCAGCATAGCTAATCCTCTTGGCCCTTCTTGTTCTATAGTCCTGAGGTGATTCAGTGTTCCCCCCGTGTGACAGGTGACTGTACCCACAGATGTGTGTGAGTTGAGTGGAGCTGTGGTGAGAGTGTCCAAATGATCTGGACATTGATGTGTGTGAATGTTCCTTGTCATGTGGGTGAGTGTCTATGTGGAGTGTTGCACCACAGCTGCATGGAGGAGGCAACAGCTCTACCCATCTGATGTGAGAAGTGATCCGTGCTGTGTGTCTGACTTGCTGGGCTAGCCCCACGCCTGTGACACCCCCCAGACAAGTGGCACATGTGCAGAGTGAGGTTTGTATCGGCTGTTGCCACTGGCAGGTGAATGATCTGTGCCAGTGTGTGTCTGTGTAGTCTGCTGATGTTGGGTCAGGGGCCTGGGGCATGTGACTGCTTGGAGGTGCTGGCCATCAGCTTTGTGTTGCTTGTGATGTACAGTGTGTGCCATGATCAGGGAGTGTGTCGCACCCCTCATGCCACCTGTGTACTTCCAATGCCATGTAGTGCATTGGGCCTTACACAGAGGCCAATGTCCCTATGACAAAGGTGCTATTATTTTGCAGCATACTATGCCCTGTTCAACAAATCAAAGATGTTCTAATGTGTGTCTCTGTGACATGGAGCAGGTGTAGTGATCTATTCTCACTTTGGCATCCTCACAGGTAACCGCCTACGAGAAGGGGAAGATATGGAAGCGGGCCATCAGGGCCGTGATCTCCGTGGAGGGTCACAATCGGCGCCTGGCACAGGTGAGGAAACGCTGGCAGGACATCCGATGGTGGACCAGGAGGATTGCCCGGGTCCTGCTGGGGGACTCACCAGAAGGCAAGAACCGCGGCCGCCGGCGCCTGACCTACCAAATGAAGCGTGTCCTGGCGGTGGTCTTCCCTGACATGGATAGGCGGTTACAGGCGAAGCAGCAGCAGCAGCAAGGAGGTAGGTACATGTGTGTTTGTTGTGTGTCACCAGCTTTGGGAAGTGCTCAGTCGCATGGATACACTGCCAGGGTTAATATGTGCATTGCATTTTCTGTTCCCCAAAGTCATCCGCTGCTGTTCTTCCTCCTTTCCCCTCCTTGACGTGTTCCCTGGTCTGTGTGTAATCACTATTGCACATGGTCATCTAGGCTGGCAGTTAATCCAAGTGCACATTGCTGTCTGCATCATGTGGGGGTGGGGTCGGAGACATGTGTTGTTACCTCGCCTGTGCCCTGTCCTGTTCAGTCATTGGGGGTCAATATCAGTTGGCACTGATGCTGAGTCTCAACATAGGAGTGTGAGTGTTCAAATGAACAGACTTGCAGCATGCATGACCGATGTTGTGGCCTCAGACATGATGTGCATGAGTGGGAGATATGCATAGTGCCGGGACGGTAGCTCATGTTACAGTCAGATAATTCCAGGACCATGGAGCAGTGTGCCCACTACAGTACCCTAAGACACCCTTGCCTCGGTATCATGTGTGTCATCCAACACTGTGCCCATTCTCAATGTGTTCAGCATAGTTTTGCCTCTGTGGCATTGTTCCCTGGCCTCATTTGTATTTATCTAAAGTGTGCTACATGTGCCCATTGTACAGGCTGACCCCATTTTGCTTCTGCATCCTCACACTGGCCAGTGCCTGTGTGTCTATGTACAACAATCTGTTGAGGTTTTTTGTCACAAATATGTGTTGGCAGCCTCACGAGGTGATGTGGAGTACATTTAGGATTTCCTGATGCACTTTTTAGTAAACCCAGATTGAGAGGTGTCACTTCTTGAACTGTCTCAATCACATTGTCTCAGGTATGGGGTGTTTTTGCGGGCAAGAACTACATGTCCAAACCTTATGTCTCCTTGCCAGGTCTGACCAGTGTGTGATGATTGTCTGGACAGGCACTCAACGTGCAGTGACCCAGGCATGTTGTGCAGGGTGTCATGTTTGTGCTTTGCAGCATGTGTCACAAGTTAAAAAACATGTTTCCTGCTCATCCATTATTGGCACGGGCTCCAGATGCTATGTGGTTTAGTCTGTGTGTGCTGACATCTGTGTGGACATTCTTCGTTCACATCAGGGTGTCTCCTCAGTGCAGGTGCTCCTTATTCCAACACAATTTCAGGGCCATTTGCTAATGCATTGTCCTGTGTCTGGACATGTGTGCCACTCCACATGACAGGTAGTGTGTCAGATGTGTTGCCAACTGTGTCATCATGGTACGGATGGCCATGTGACAGGTGGCATGTTTTAAGTTGTTATTCAAGAAGTCATGTGCCCTGGCACTCACTACACTTGCCAACATGTCCCAATAGTTTATATGCTTCACTTTGATTTTTGTGAAGGACAATGATGTGCCTGCATGACAGATGTCTCCCAAGGGAGTGCACAAGTACCACTTTTACACTTTTGTGGAACACGCTGGCACAATTAGAACATGGGCACATTTCTATCCAAAATTTGTTTAGGAATTATACATATCCATGTTCCCACAGTGTGTTAGCATTTGTGTTAGTCCTTGGTTGTTGCTGATGCCAACTTACCGGTGTCAAGTCATCCCGACCACCGTGGTGCCATGTATATGTACTTCCTGATACCACATTTCTTCTTAACATTGGATTCTTGGCATTAGGCGGGCAGCTCATAAAATGACTGTGTAAATGTAGTTTTGTGTGCACCTCCTTGTGTGACTTCTGATATTCATGCACATGTGTGTTCTGTTCCACAGGTGGGACATTCACACATTCCAAATATGTCAATTGTGTAAAGTTTTGTGCTTCCCAATGGATCAGATAGTATTACTTTTGCTTTTCTACAGTACTCACAGGTCTATGAGTGTGGGGACCCCTTCAGCATTGGCGTCTGTTATTTGGCATTGGGTGCACCAATACTATTTCGTTCACAGTGACCAGGAGGTGGCATGCCGTCATGGTCTGCCTGTGCTCCACTGTTCACAGACACTAGCTTCTCTGTATAATTGGATATCCAGTTATTTGCTGTGGTGTCCTGATTTTCATTATTTCAGGGGGCATTTTGGGTGAACCAACTGGGGAGTACAGGGCTTACATATGTGCTGGGTATTCTAGATGTTCCTCATGATGCTTTTCATGATATGCACTGTGACCTATTTAGTTTGGAATCATGTGTCAGATGTACACAGGTGACTGAATATTTCCTGTCTCTTCACCTTGCCCACAGCATCATCGGGGGACACCGAGGGAGACACCTGCACGGACGTGGAGGAGGGATCCAGCACCAGTGCCACCACTCCTGGCGAGTCGGCAGCATCAAGTGGCACGGAGGGCGAGGGGAGTGCGGTGGAGGACCTGGGTAGTACCACCACCGACTACGACGCAGACGGGTCCGAGGCTGAACTCCCTGAGGGGGCGGAGGCTGCTCCAACAGCTGGCAGCAGCACTACAACTGTCACCGCCCCCTCCATTCCCATCACCGCCCTCCCAGTTGCTCCGGTCCCTTCTGTCCGTGTAGGGCAACAACGTGTCTCCTTCGTGCCAGGCACGGCACCCCCTGCCCCTGTCTCCCCTGCTGCCCTCACTGCCGAGTCTGTGGACATTCAGCGGCAGTTGCAGGTTGGGCAGACATCGATCCTGGCTGTACTCCATGGCCACACCAGACTGCTGATACAGATGGTGTCGTACATGGAGGGCATGTCATCAGCGATGTCTGACCAACGGATGTTGCTGAGGTCCATGGACTCGTCACTGACGGCAGCAGTGAGTGTCCTGCAGCGCTTGCTCCCCTCACCTTCCCCTGCGCCATCCACACTTCCCACTCCCATTCCTGTCCCAAGCACACACCCACCTTCCCAGGCAGGCAACACACCCGATACAGGCAGCACACCAACAGGGAAGGGCAACCGCACACCTCCTGTCACGCACACTCAGGGGGAAGAAGGCACACCCACTGGGTCTAGGGCACACAGAAAGACACACAGCCACAGTCGGAGTCCGCATGCCTCACTCCCCAGTCCCTCCAAAGTCACTCCCCTCGGCTCCCCTGCCCCACATTCTGAGAAGGAGACCTACTTGGCTGTGCTGGGCCTCAGCCCCACTGTTCCACCTGCGCGCAAACGGGCAAGGCACTCCACGGGTAGGGGAGTTGAGTCCCCCCCCTGTCCACCACCTCCCCCAGTAGCGCTGCAACCCATCCCTCCGACCCCCTGCCCCTCCTTGGGGCCTGTGGTTCCTTCGGGTGCAGGGGAGTTGCTGCAAGAGCTTGCGGACGTGTGCAGCGCAATACTGACCTCCACCTTTGGTGCTGCCCCACCACCTGTGGTGGAGTCGTCCGTCCCTGCACCCCCAATACCTGCCCTACCCCCTCCTGTCCCTGCGGTGCCTGGTCCTTCCCCACATGATGCCCCCACCCCAGTCGATCAACCAGAGGTATCTAATGTGCAGGCAAGCTAGGGGAGATGCGTGGCCATGTGTCCCCCCCAGGACTTCGTGTCTGGACTGGCCTATGGCCTTTGTAAATAGTGTCCTTTTCTACTTTTTGTTTTCATGCTGAAAAAAGCATTTTGTTTTTACTTTGCACACGAGTGCTTTTCAGGTATTGATGTTGGTGCTGATGCTCCATGAGTTGGGGTGGTGATCATGTGTTGGGTATCTGGGAAATGTAGTAGTGTGCTGCTCATGGGGTGGACCCTGGTATCTGCGTGGCATCACAAGGTCTCTGCAATGATTCTTTGGTCGTGTATGCTCTTTGTGTTTTGAGACATTGTCCCAAGGAGTGTTCCTTCCTCTGTGGCACCTGACATCTTACCTGCAGGGAGTTGCACCATTGTTGTGCTGACCTGTGTCTACATTCCCTTGGTGGCTGATGGATCCCTTCAACTATGTCAATGCCTGCTCAGCAATGTGTCCGGCTGCATCGCCTGTGCCATCCTTGGTAGTCACTGTACTTGTGTAGAGAGTATGTTGCCATGCCTCCATGGGGAAATGGTCCCTTTTCTGCACTATGCGTGTGTGTACTCCCAGCCTAGCACACATATGGTACTTGTTCTGCAGGGTATTTGGTCACCTGACTGACAATTGTGGGCATTGTATCTGTGGGAAGTCCACCCTATTCCTTCCATGGGAGACAACAACTTGGTGGCTGTGCCAGCACCTGTACATTCCTATCAGTCCTGGAATGTGCGTGACAGTGTGTGTTCCCTTTGTCTCTCTTAGTTTAGTGGGTTTCACATAACTATACAGTCTTGTGACATGATCTCAGTGTGTGTATTGTGCTGCATCCGCCAGGGGTGGGTATGCATGTGTCATTTGTCATCGCACCCACATGTGGTGTGTCATGCAGTGGGGGAATGACATCCATCCTCATGGGAGTGGGACACTGCTGTCAGTGATGTGTTGATATGGCACTCTCAACATAGTCGCACATTGGGGATGCGTTCATGGACCCATGGAGTTGTGGTCATCTGAGGATGATGCACCCACCCCTCATATGTAAGGCCACTGCTGAGAGTGATATGCACCCACCCCTCATATGTCTGGGCACTGCTGGGAGTGATATGCACCCACCCCTCATATGTCTGGGCACTGCTGGGAGGCCTCTGCACCCACCCCTCATATGTCTGGGCACTGCAGAGTCTGCACCCACCCCTCATATGTCTGGGCACTGCTGGGAGTGATATGCACCCACCCCTCATATGTCTGGGCACTGCTGGGAGGCCTCTGCACCCACCCCTCATATGTCTGGGCACTGCTGGGAGTGATATGCAACCACCACTCATATGTCTGGGCACTGCTGGGAGTGATATGCACCCACCCCTCATATGTCTGGGCACTGCTGGGAGTGATATGCACCCACCCCTCATATGTCTGGGCACTGCTGGGAGGCCTCTGCACCCACCCCTCATATGTCTGGGCACTGCTGGGAGTGATATGCACCCACCCCTCATATGTCTGGGCACTGCTGGGAGGCCTCTGCACCCACCCCTCATATGTCTGGGCACTGCAGAGTCTGCACCCACCCCTCATATGTCTGGGCACTGCTGGGAGTGATATGCACCCACCCCTCATATGTCTGGGCACTGCTGGGAGGCCTCTGCACCCACCCCTCATATGTCTGGGCACTGCTGGGAGTGATATGCAACCACCACTCATATGTCTGGGCACTGCTGGGAGTGATATGCACCCACCCCTCATATGTCTGGGCACTGCTGGGAGTGATATGCACCCACCCCTCATATGTCTGGGCACTGCTGGGAGGCCTCTGCACCCACCCCTCATATGTCTGGGCACTGCTGGGAGTGATATGCACCCACCCCTCATATGTCTGGGCACTGCTGGGAGGCCTCTGCACCCACCCCTCATATGTCTGGGGACTGCTGGGAGTGATATGCACCCACCCCTCATATGTCTGGGCACTGCTGGGAGTGATATGCACCCACCCTTCATATGTCTGGGCACTGCTGGGAGTGATATAGTGATATGCACCCACCCCTCATATGTCTGGGCACTGCTGGGAAGCCTCTGCACCCACCCCTCATATGTCTGGGCACTGCTGGGAGGCCTCCGCACCCACCCCTCATATGTCTGGGCACCGCTGGGAGTGATATGCACCCACCCCTCATATGTCTGGGCACTGCTGGGAGGCCTCTGCACCCTCCCCCATGTCTCTGTCCACTGCTGGGAGTCCTGGGCACCCACCCCCATGTCTCTGTCCACTGCTGGGAGCCCTCTGCAGCCACCCACCCACCCACCCACCCGCCCCCTTGGTGCAGTACACTGCTGTCCTGTGCATACACACACACCAATATACTGCTTATATGCTGCACCAGGCCCTATGCCAACATTCGTGGCATGTGTACGCCTTGTATCCATTCTGTACTGGTGCCGTAGGGGTACAGGTGGGACGACCCTAACCCCGCGTTCATAGGGTGTACGGGCCATACCCACGCTCTGAGGGCGTGGGTACGGCGTGTACCCCTCCATCACCACTCCAATGGCGGTACGGGCTGTACCCACGCTCTGAGGGCGTGGGTATGGCACGTACCCCTCCATCACCACTCCAATGGTGGTACGAGCCGTACCCACGCTGTGGGGGCGTGGGTACGGCCCATACCACCATTGTTGTGGTGATGGAGGTGAACGCGCCGTACCCACGCTGTGGGGGCGTGGGTACGGCCCGTACCACCATTGGAGTGGTGATGGAGGTGTACGCGCCGTACCCACGCTGTGGGGGCGTGGGTACGGCCCGTACCACCATTGGAGTGGTGATGGAGGGGTACGCGCCATACCCACGCTCTGACCAGAGCCAGGAGGTCATGTATGTACAGGACAAATTTACAATTTAACTTGGGTGGGGGTTATGTTTCCTGCCCCTGCCCCCCCCCTTTGCCCCTGGGTGTTGTTCTGACCTTCTGCGGCGTCTGCGTGGGTTTCTGTGCACCAGGTCGTAGGCTAGGAGGGCCGGGATGACACGTAGGATGGGGTCCATGGCTGTCCGTCGCATACCAGTGCTCCTTCTTCGCTTCGTCCTCAATTTCCCGGCAGTTTTTGGCTGCCATAAAAAAATGGTCCGTGCGGAGTGACGTAGGCACGAATCGTACTTGCTGGTCCGTAAAACGCTGCCTGACTCCGTCCGGACGTCACGTACGCGATGTCCCCGATCGGAATTGTGGGTACTTTATTTTTTCGCCGCACGTACTTTTGTACGAATCGTACGGAAATGGCATTTCTGTACGATTCGTACTTGCTGGTTTGTAAGGAGGATTTCCCGGGTACGAGTCGTACGGAGAAAACTCTCCGTACGACCATTCGTACCCGGGTTTTACAGGACCGGAATCGGCACCTAAATGTTCTATAATTAAATTACTTCCCTCCCTATTCCCCTATAAACCCACAAAACGCTCCTAAAGAAATGACACAAACAACATAAATACCAATTAATTAATTAATAATAATTAATGACCAATTAATAAATATTTATACTAAATTTATTAACACTATAAAATGTAAATTAAATAAATATTATTAAATAAAAAATATAAATGAATGTATTATAATTAAATTACTTCCCACCCTATTCCCCTATAAACCCTAAATTCACTCCTAAAAAAATAGACAATTAGCATATTTACCAAAATATTAATTAATAATAATTAACAATAAATTAATAAATAATAAATAATAAATTAGGGACTCATTATGATGGCGGGTGGGCATGAGTCCGCCTGCCATCATAATGTAGATGGCACCGCCCGCCAGACGTGCGATGGTCCCACCAGCCCAATTAGGATGCACCTGCCATACTGCCCGGCAGTCAATCGTGATGATTGCCACTGGCAGAAAAGCGGCGAACAGACTTTGTGTCCGTCGTGATACCCACCGCCATCCTAATATGGCGGTGGGTAATTCTCATTACGATGGCGTAACGATCGCCACCGACGCCCATTACGCCATCGTATTGAGCCGCTTCATTCCTACAATTAGCACTCTGGGGCCGATTCAGATTCCGGTCGCAAAACATACCGACCAACACGGACCCGGACCGGAGACCGACAAAACACTGACCAGCGCCATACGACCTGTGCAGTACAATGCAACGCGTGTGAATTACAACCGACACGTGCGGAATACAAGCCGTACGAACGAGCCGTAGGGAAAATAGTGATCCGGCCGGAAAACCGACGAGAGTTTCACTGACCGACACAAACCCGGAATGAACCCGACCGACACGTACCCGCAATGTCCGACCTGCGCAGTACGATGCACTGCATGTAAACCCAGACCGACTCGCATGGAGCCCTAGCCGCATGACAGACACGCACAGAAAACCAGGCCCACAAGTAATAGAGATCTCTGCGACCGGCGCGTATGAAACACAGAAAATAGTCAGCGTGAACGAGGCGGAGAATCCTGCATGAGCCACCATCAGTGTCCGTCTCGGTCAGAAGAACGTCTCCTTCATGCCTAGAAAACCCAAAGGAAAAAAGACAAAAAAAGCACAAAAAAGCAATGACAAAGCCAATAAATATTTTTTTAAAACCTGGGACAAAGACACACCCACAACTCCACCTATATAAAGGACATCAATCACTACCATGATCCTTTGCATATAGGAGACACAGCCAGCAGCAAACACCATCACACAGCAACCACAGACACACTCACAACTCACCCATCACACAACTCACACACCATCAGCACCTCACCAAAAGCACTCACACATGTAGCTAGCTAAACCAACACTAGCCCACCCTCACTTGGACCCTCACACACACATCACTCACCCTCACCACCCATCACCATGCCCCAAAGAAGAATCCAAAGTTCACAGATAGTGAGTTAGAAGTGCTGGTAGACGAGATCATCAGAGTAGAGCCACATTTGTTTGGTACATCGGTCCAAAGGACCCCCATGTCACAGAAAACCAAGATGTGGGTGAGGATTGTGGACAAGGTGAATGCACAAGCACCAGCGAGGCGCACAAAGGACGATATCCAGAACAGGTGGTATGACGTGCGCAGGAGGGTCAAGAAACTCATTGAAAAATATCACGCCCTGAGTCAGTGCACCGGCAGTGGCGCTCCTGCCAAACCAGTATACTTCAGGACCTGGGAGGAGAAGGTGCGGGACATCCTACCACCAGAGAGCGTCCATGGTCTAACAGACATACCAGAGCCTGGTGAGTACCCAATATTGTGTGGGAAGGGGACAGTGAAACCATGTACCGCAAGCAAAGCCACAGTAACCAATAGATAATCATCCCAAGATGTGTATGCTAGTCAGACAAACACAATACCTGCCATCTCATAGTGACTTGGAACTGTGTCATGACATGTACCAACCTACAAACAAATAGAGCAAGGCAGTGGCACAAAGCCAAATAAACACTGCCAGACAGTTTGCCACCACAAACACACTACCTCACAGTGCAGCTGACTGACAGGAAGGAATAGTGGGGATGCAGGCGAAGTGAGTGTACCCAAAAGCATGATGGGTTTTGTAGTCACAGATAATGCTCCCCCTCAAAATTGGCCTATCAGGACCTCTCAGAAACATGCCCACATCACAGGGAGTGGAAAATGACTGATAAGATGGCTGACACTGGGTCCTGCTGTGGGGAGCACAAGGTCCTGGTAGGGCTTGTGTGCAAATCAGAAGCAGGACACCACTGACTGACATCCTGCAAGACAACTTGCACGCCCTCCAATGGAAGCACGTTTCATGGTGGGATGTCTGGCCAGGTGGGAAGGAGGACTGACAGCTCTGACCATACTTACCAGCATGTGGAGACAAACACACCCCTCAACACAAACTCCACACAACTCACCGGGTAGAATGCATTGACCCACACCTCTGTGAAATATCAGCAAAAGATAAACCGTACTGGGTGCTCCTGTGTGAAGCACAGGGGCTCTCTTTGGACTTGTAGCCAAACAAACACCAGGACTTCAGAGTCTGCCATCTTGCCATTGCTGTCACACCCCCTCACAGGGAAGCAGAGTCAAGAGGGAGGAAGTATGGGCATGCTGGGAAGGGGGTGTAGCCATGAGCATGATGGGATTTGCAGTCACAGACAATCCCCACCCACCCACATGGCCCAGCAAGCTCACACTGAAACATGCTTGCCCCACAGGGAGTGGGAAGGGACTGACAAGATGTCTGACACTGGGCCTGAGAAATGATGTGGCTGACAATCACACATATGCACTGACCAAACAAAACCCGGTCACACACACAGCCACTGCAACCATATGTTCAAAATCATTGTCTGGGGATGCAGTGTCCAGGGGTGCCCCCTGGCCGGGCAGGGGAGGTGTGTCTTGCAGATGACAAATGTGGAGAGCCATATATATGGTACATTGTACAAAACACATAGGAACTCACATATACATCATTGACAGTGGACATCTGACAGTGAATGGAATGGACACACCAATATAGCCGACACCATAGCATGGTCTCATTCACACTCAGTGCTGTTGTGAGCTGCATTCCACCCCTACATCATGCTGAAACATAGGCATCCTTCACACAACACACCACTCACTGACATAAACACTGTAGACACAAGGTCAAGTCTGGACAGCATTGGAGGAGACATGCTACTCACAGCAGCCAAACTGCAACACACACCCCAACGGCCCTCACCGTCATGAACATTGAAAAGCCAGAGTGCTACCTTGCCCAATCCATGTCAACATGGGGAACATTGACAAGTCAAATCACATATGCACGTACACAACTCAGCACCAGACTCATTAACCATGGTGACATCATCACTTGTATGAAATGAGATGGGAAATAGGAACACTGGAAGAAAACACTTCCTCCAAAGAGATCACAGGCATACCAGACTGTGACCAGGTCGTACCAATACACCAATGTGGCACACAAAGACTAGCAAACTCTGCTACCACACATGCCCCAATAGGACAACATATCCCTAGTGGAATAGCACGAATGTCCTTGTTAAAGCTCATATGTGTACAGGGATGACACACCTGTGTCAGCAACGTGACGGCCCTTGAGTAGTAATGGTCATGTACAGACAAATCTATCCATGAGCTAGGCATGCACACACTTCGACACGCACATTGACATGTTTCTTAATGGCTGGGCAATGTGCAACAACAATATCAATCTCTGTCCGTGACAAGCCGGAAAAAAGCAGTGTACAGGTAGGCATCCATTGGTACAGTAGAATATGTCATGTTTGTGAACCATTGATACCTGTAGAAACATAAGTTACATTGTGTGTCTCTTCCAAATTCAGGTGGTGCTGGGGACACAGCACCAAATGAAGAGGATTCCCAGTCCCAGACTCTGGTTTGACTCTGTCTCTGTCCTCTTCGGATGACCACGAACAACCTGGCCCCTCCGGTGTGAGTCATCATGCAGCACCAGCAGCATCAACATCTGCACCCCCTGTACCCACACCTCCAGCATCTGGAAACAGACAGGGCACCCCCGCCAACACAGACAGACCACCAGCAACACCACCCAAGGGGTCCCAGTGTCACCTGTGCGGCCCGCCGCTGCTCCTGCCCATGTGGATAGGGGTGCTGGGAGGGTTGGGAGCCAGAGGGCACGCCTTGCAGAGGGGTCTGGACTGCATGATGACCCCCAACTGGCATGCATCACAGATGCGTACCAGGATAGCACCGGAGGATTTGGCCAGGTAGTGGGGATCCTCAAGGACATACAACAGGAGCAGGCTCCCCACCATGCCCGCATGGAGGCAAAGTGGGATGCCCTTACTGCGGTGCATTGGGACATACTCTAATGCCTCTGCCAGATCACCACAAACATGTCCACACCTCCCTGTGTGGCCACAACATCTGTCGCAACACCATCTGCCAGTGCCACAGGGAGGGAGGAGGACTCTGGCGGAGAGTCCCCTGTACCGCAGAGGCTGCACCTGAGGATCCCCCCCCCAAGAAGAAGAGGGGTCGTCCAAAGAAGAACATGTGAGAGGGAGATGTCCGAGCACATCCCCCAGGGCCTCTAAACCTGTTTTGGACAATGTTCTTTGTGCGCAACCCGTTCACCTTGTCCAATCGCACACAACTCGCCCACATGACATGGAGGGTTCATGTTGGTCCAATGTAGCAGATGACTGTGGACTTTACTCTGAACATTTCATCTACCAACACTTCCAACTCAAATGTGAACTTTGGATTCAAAAACCAATGTAGAGCACCCATCATCCTGTGCACTTTCCCCACACTTGTTTGAAAATAAACTCACCAGTACACCATACTTGCCTATGTTGTGTTTCCCACTTGTCATGTGTCATGGAGATGTCGACCTGCTAAACAACACAGTGCATGCCAAATACTACAACAATGTGACCAACGTTAGGTGAGTCATGGTGATGTGACCCATGTGAGGGAGACACACCACTATGGCAACACAACACATACTCACCATGGCCATGTTGCTCATCCCACACAATGATGTTGACCTGAAACACATAGGTATGCACAGACACAACACATATCCACAGTCAGTGGCAACACGTCCAAAGGTGAGGTAAGCAAATGTCACTCAGACAGACAACACACCTAACAAAGCATAGCACAGGTTCATTACACATCAGCAACATGTTTATTCAAAAATAGTTGCAAGGCAATTGTACGTTACGGTGGACACACGATCACAGGGGTGTGTGGCAGATCACTTGATGGCAATTGACTACTCCCACACTGGTGTTGGATTCTGGGTGTTGGGGGTCAGTGTTGACCAAACAGGCAAAGTAATCTGGGAAGGACAGACACAAGACACAGTCAAAAGCATAGCAGAACAGGAGAGAAATGCAATACACATGCACAAAACATGTCACAAGAAAACTACACAGAAACAAGTTAGCAGTACTACCCTATTGTGGTGTACACACCACCTGAATGAACGCATCACTGCACGCATCCAGGCAAGTGGCACACAGACACACTCAGACAGCAACAGAGCAGCCACAACACATTCCAGGCTAACTCCATCCATTGACATAACAACCCTGTAAACTCACATTCAGGTGAAGAAGTTGTTGATGAGCTGTGAGCAGATGTCACCCTCATCTTCATCATCACTGGCATCGTGGCCCAGGCTGGGATCCTTCACAGGTGGCGGAGGTTGGTCATCGTCATCCTGGATGAGAGGCACCTTCTTCCGCCCTGCCATGTTGTGTAGCATGCAGCATACAATGATTATTTTGCACACCTTTGCAGGCTCATATGGGAGGGCCCCTCCGGTCTTGTCCAGGCAGCAAAAGCGGCTTTTCAGGAGGCCAAATGTCCGCTCAATCACCCTCCTGCTCTGACCATGTGCCTCATTGTAGCGCATATTGGCTGGTGTCACAGGGTTCCTGAGGGGTGTCAGCAACCACGGCATGTTGGGGTATCCAGAGTCACCTACACAAAAAAAATGAACAATTAGCTGAGTTTTGTAGGAGTGCAGAATACAACATTGCAAAACACACACAATGGTAAACAGTCAGTACACACCGACAAGCCAGGCGCGCTGATCTGGCATCTGTGACATCAGCGTTGCAGTGCGACTACTCCTCATTATTTAGGCATCGTGTGCAGAACCAGGGAACCGTGCACACACATGTGTAGTACACATGTCTGCAAGACAAACCACCAGAGCACTGATCGAGTGGAAATGTTTCCTGTTCCGGTATGCCTGCTCATTTGCCTGTGGTGGTATCAGGCCACATGTGTACCATCAATAGATCCGATGACGTTCGGCATCCTCCTCAGTGTATAAAAGGCATCCTTTATTTCAGGGAGTTCAGCTGGGCTAGGGAACTTGAGGTACAGGTCAAGGAAATGTAACATCCCCTCCAAGACATCGCGTAGCACACGACTAAACATAGTTTGCGACATCCCACCAGCAGTAGCCACAGTGTACTGGAAGGTACCAGTAGCAAAGAAGTGCAAGGCTGCCATCACCTTCCCCTCTGGGGTCAGTGCTTTAGGGTATGTCCGGCCAGGTAGCAGATGTGGTGCCAACTGCTCCGCCAACTCCTCAATCAGTGGCCTGGTGAAGCGGTACAGTCGGATGCAGTCGCGTTCCTGCATGGTTCCAAGGTCGGGGAACGGTCTATGGACAGCTGGTGCCCTGCAGAACAGAGATGCACAAAGGAAGATTGTCGGTTCATCCACCCATGTGGCCTTGACCAGGCTCATTATCACATGGTACATCATGACATTACACAATGTACTGAGGTGTGTGCTGTTGGCCATGGACACATATGTCACCTACATGACCATCACCTCACATCTCAATTCCACATGTCCACATAAGTCCCATGTAGTGCAACAGCCAATCATTGGGCTGTGTCACCCTACCTATGTACTACTGTGACATTACAAACACACACCACAGTGACAAGTGAGGCTTGATGTCCCCCAGGCATCACAGATCTTTGCCATGCAGATACCCAGGATCCCTGTATTGCCACATCAACACTGGCATGACATGGCGTATCACGTACACGCCACAAGGCAAGCGTGAGTCCCACAGGTAGTGGCCACTGTTGTCTCTGCAGGCCCTACATGTACATCCCTTAGACACACACACACACCATCAAGGTTGCTGCACATACCACATGGATGTGGAGACAGTCTCTCATTGGGCACATTCGATCATCCACATCTGAGACACAACATGTACACAGACTGTGGGTGCACATCAGAATTGTTGTTAAAGGTCTCACTGTGACGTACATGCCATCACCCCCAGGACTCAGGGTGTATGTGACATGTCCTAAAAATGTCCAACCTGCAACTGTGTCCATGACTCATGCCCATTACTGTACAGTTGCCCATCACAGTGATAATGTGCACAACACACAAAGGATTATGCCCCCATGAAAACGTGCACAGCCTGGGAGTGGCTGAACAAAAGTGCCACACAACAAACCAAATGTTGTCCCCCCCAACACACAGGGAATGCAGCCTCACATGCTATGGTGCACTGTGTGGCCAATGCTGTAGTGTGGAAGGTGTGCACATGTGTCCCTGGCAAGTAATTGTGTGTTGAAGCTGTCAAATAGTCACACCAATGAGGTCCGACGCGGGTGACAATGCGTACGCATTGCACGGGTCATGACCGAGTCGTACGTACGCTTTGCCTCTGACTGCAATGAGGTCCGACGCGGGTGACAATGCGTATGCATTGCACGGGTTATGACCGAGCCGTGCGTACGCTTTGCCATTGACTGCAATAAGGTCCGACACGGGTGACAATGCGTACGCATTGCATGGGTCATGACCGAGCCATGCGTACGCTTTGCCATTGACTGCAATGAGGTCCGACGCGGGTGACAATGCGTACGCATTGCACGGTTCATGACCGAGCCGTGCGTACGCTTTGCCATTGACTGCAATGAGGTCCGACACGGGTGACTATCATGCATGCGATTCGGGAAAGCATTTTCCCGAGACAGACGCACGCCTTGGCCATTGGAACGTATGGAGACTGGTGCATGTGCATTTTCAAAATACGTGTTGTACAGTCAGTTGACCA
Organism: Triturus cristatus; assembly: GCF_964204655.1. Classification (NCBI taxonomy): domain Eukaryota; kingdom Metazoa; phylum Chordata; class Amphibia; order Caudata; family Salamandridae; genus Triturus; species Triturus cristatus. The sequence goes on along the minus strand of NC_140587.1, from coordinate 475,636,472 downwards.
ATCCGTGCGCACCCATTGGCTCTGGACTGTCATGGAGAGGGATGTGGATTAAAAACTTGTACGAGTTGTGCGCTGGAAATTCAGTTGGATGCCTACAACAATGTTGCAATTCCTAGGGTTTTATGAAGGTGAAGATTTGAACGATGCGGAAGACGTATACGAGTCGTACATTTCCATGGATTGGCCAGATTCATAGAATGCAACCGTGTTGGACCTATCACTGGGGACACATGGAACAGAGTCTGCCTCTGCAGCACAGATATAAGGCTGGCTGGCCCCCAGGGAGCTCACTTGCCTGCTCTACATTGACCTGGACCACATCCCTGCTACCACTGCTGCTGTCTCTGCATCCTCTGGCTCCTGCTATGGCACGTACTCTGGAGAGGGCCCCAGCCTTCACTGAGGAGGAGAACCAGGCCCTGCTGGACGGGCTCCCTTCACAGTACAGCAAGCTGTATGGGAAACCAGGGAAGCAGGTGAGTGTGCAGTCCACTGCCTTCCTTATTATGCATGTTGTCTGACTAGCAGTACTAACAGTGTATACACCAGTGGCAAGCATTCTCACTGAGTACTTTCATCCCCCAAAGTGTGTAGGTACATGTAATGAACAGGTGTTCTGCTGCTAAAGTGCATTTGTGCTTGCTTAAACCTGCCAGGCATTGTTAACATGTCAGACATGCAGGGCATTTGTCCTTTTCCATGGGTGCACTACTTGTGTCACTCATCTCCCTTTGTGATGATGACATGTATATCCCAATGTGTGCAGCACAATTATGGAGTCTGTGTGTTAATGGACTTTTAACTTCGTCATCCTCACAGGTTGATGCCCACCAGAAGCAGGAGATATGGCTGACCATCGACCGGGCAGTTCGTTCGGTGGGGGTCTACAAGCGCCAGATTCGCAACTGCCAGAAGAGGTGGCAGGACCTTCGGGGATGGACCCGGAGGATCGCAAGAGTCCAGCTGATGCTGTCACCTCCTCGCAGGAGGGGCGGTCACCGGACCCTGACCCCCCACATACACAGGATCCTGGCAGTGGTCTTCCCAGACCTGGATAGGCAGCTGAAAGCCAGACAGCAGCAAGGAGGGGGTAAGTCCATGCCTAATCTGTGTATTATGTCTGACATGCTAATTGCAGTCTTTTGGCCTGGTCACACTTTCACATTACGTAGGTCTTGTAGTCCAATACTCAGGTCCCTCAATTGTGTGATGCACCCTCCTCATCTGTTCCACAGGTGTGGCCCCTACAGTCTGTTGCTTGTGTCACTAGGGCACTGTGTCCCTGCAGTCAGCTATGCTTCAACTTCCGGAGAGCATCTGTTCCCGTGACTCTGTTGTGTGTTTCATGGGTGGGTCAATTGTTTACCCAATGCCTGGGACCTGACATGTGATCTGTGTGTGCCCTTGATATGTGTTCCAATTGCTGGTCTGAGTCGCCACATGTGGCTGGGGTATTTCAAACAAACACTTGCAGCAGGGGACTCAAATTTGTGGGTCTCAGGGGTATGTATATCAAGTATGTCACACTTGCTTAGCCACCTGACTACTGTCCAGGGCCAAACACTGTTTCACGTAGACCTGGGCAGTCATGCCTACTCAAGGGCATTTAGAAACACTCTGTTATGTTATGTTATGTTATGTTACTGAGTTTTATAACGCGCTCAGCTACTCAAAGAGTGTCCCGGCGCGAGCTAAGAGAACAGTAGACAGAACACAGGTTAGAAGAGATGGGTCTTAAGGTGTTTCCTGAACAGGCGATCATCCTGAATAGCACGCAAAGATAAAGGCAATGCATTCCACAGCCTAGAGGCATTGAACGTAAGCGATCTGCCCCCCATGCGTTGAAGGCGGAACGTGGGGATAGAGGCCAGCTGCTGAGAAGAAGATCTCAGAACCCTAGGTGGTTGGTAAAAGGAGAAGCGCTTTTTGAGATAGGAAGGGCCTCCATCGTGGAGAGCCCGATGCGCAAGAACCAATGCTTTAAATTCAAGGCGTTTCCTGACAGGGAGCCAGTGCAGTATGCGAAGTGAGGAAGAAATAGAGGCTCTGGTGGGAAGGTTCACCACCAGCCGGGCTGCGGCATTCTGAATCACCTGCAGTTTCCTTAGCAGGTAGTCGGGCAGACCGACATAGAGACCATTGGCATAGTCGAGGCGGGAGAGAATAAGCGCCCGGACCACAGTCTCCTTAGCTGATCTAGGTAACAGAGGTAAAAATCTTTTTAAGGATCTGAGAATACCGAAGCAGCAGCCAGTGAGCTTTTTTATTTGAGTCATAAAAGACAGCTGCTCGTCGAACCAGATCCCCAAGTTTTTGACAGGTAAACCCGTACAGGAGGGGGGGGGGGAAAGCTGAGGGCCAGAGAGAGTCCCTAAAGTGAGGTGGAAAAGTGCCAAAGAGTAAAATTTCCGTCTTTTCCTCATTGCACTTCAGTTGGGCGGCAGAGAGCCAATGAAAGACGGCAGCAAGACAGCTCTGTACTCTATGGGTAGAGAAGTCAGTTCTATCCCACGTAAACAGGAGCTGAGTGTCGTCCGCGTATGCCACCACTTTGGCCCCACCTTCCTCTGCCAATTGAACTAGAGGCGTGATGTAAATATTAAAAAGCAGGGGGCTTAACGAAGAGCCTTGGGGAACTCCTGTGGAAACAGGCTGGGGGGAAGAAGCAAAAGGAGGAAGCCAAACCTGTTGTGACCGGAGGGTAAGAAAAGATTCCAGCCACTTCCAGGCCAAACCAGAAATACCAATAGCAACTAGCCGAGATAGAAGCAAAGCGTGGGGGACGGTGTCAAATGCCGCCGACAGATCTAAAAGGATAAGGGCAGCATTCCCCCCAGCATCCAAACAATGGCAGATCGCCTCCGACATCTCGACTAAGGCAGACTCAGTACTATAAGAAGCTCTGAAGCCCGATTGAACCGGATGGAGAAGACTCTCATTCTCAACAAAAGCAGACAGCTGTTTGTTTGCTACCTTTTCACATATTTTGGCCAGACAAGGCAGAAGAGAGATTGGTCTATAGTTGGCAGGATTGCCGGCATCAAGAGTAGGTTTTTTTAGGAGCGGAATGACTTTAGCTTGTTTCCATTCCTGAGGAACCAAGGCCTCAGTAAAGGACAAATTAACAAGAGTATTCACCTCCGAATTGACTGTCTCGGCCATGGAGGCCAAGAGCCTGGCCGGACAAGGGTCAGACGGAGACCCAGACTTTAAGGACTGAAGTATTTTGAGGGAATCAAGCGGAGTCACCGGCGAGAACAACGAAAATGAAGCCAACGGGGCGGAGCAGCCCACCGAAGGTCTCTCATTAGAGGTGAAAGTCGCCTGGATAGTCCGAATTTTGGAGATAAAAAAATCCGAGAGCTTATCGCACCAAGATGCAGAGACAGGAAGTTTCGTTGCCATAGCTTTTGGGGCCATAAAGCTCTGAACAATGGAAAAGATTTCTTTGGAATTGTTACTGGCGGACTCAATTCGAAAGGAATAGTAAAGGCTTTTCGCTTCCCGAATAGCCTGGTAGTAGATTTTCTGGGCATCTCTCAACAGTCCCTTAGCTATTGGACAAAAAGCCGAACGCCAGATCCGTTCGAGCTTTTTACAATGTTGTTTGAGCCGCTTCAAATCGGGAGTAAACCAAGGATGTGAAGGAGACTCCCTGTGACGACGGCGACAAGACAGGGGAGACAAACTGTCGACTGCTCGTCCAATCCAGCTCAGAAAGCATGCAAGGGCCCCTTTCAGATCCGACGGAAGGGTGACCCTAGAGTTATCTAGACAGAGCCGAAAGGCAATGGGATCAATTTTAGCTGCGGGCGGGCAGGAAATGCCATGTAAGTCAGAGGTTGCCGGACCTAAGGACCAGGTAAAACAAGAGAAAAAATGGTCAGACCATGAAACAGGCAGAGGGTCGTCCAAAGAGATAGGAAAGTTGGAGCAGATAGGGTCCAGGATGTGGCCGCCCCCATGGGTAGGAGAATTAACCCATTGGGTAAGCTGCGCCAAATCAACCGCCTCCAGGAAAGCATTGGAGTCGTTAAGATCCTGTTGATCAAGGTGAATATTACAGTCACCAAGAAAGAGGTATTGAGAGAAGCGCAATGCGTGAGAAACAAGCAGCTCTCCGAGACCATTGAGAAAAGGGCCAGCATAGCCGGGTGGTCTATAAACAAGAGTGCCAGCTAGTGTGGAGTGCGGTGAAAAGGTGATGGTAAAGTCGAGAAGTTCACACTGATCAAGCGAAGTATTATTACTAAATGTCGCCTGCCAGACATCTCTAAAGATAAAAGCGACCCCACCACCCCTGCCAAGCTGACGATCAGCACGGCAGATAGAATAGCCCGTTGGAACAGCCATTTGAACTATAGGGTCCGAAGAGTCGTTCATCCAGGTCTCAGTGACAAACAGTATATCAAGCTGAAAGTCCAAGATCAGGTCAAAGATATCTTGGTGATGTTTGACTAAAGAGCGACTATTAATCAGACCAGCTTTGATACTGGGGTGAATATTGGGGCTCACCGTCCTTCTGACAGGAGAATGTAAGCCTCTATAGTCCTGGCTCAGCTGAAAATGACAATTAGAGCATAAAAGAGGACGATTGCCACTTACATCCCATGTCAAGGAAGGCTTGCAGATAGCAGGTCTAAGTGCAAGGAGCTCGAGACGGCCGTATATCAGCGAGGTAACCACAGGTCGAGGGAAACGGACAGCATGGCTGGCGCTGGGCGCTCCAGGGACGCGGACGGGCGCAGACGGACTTGCCTTGTGCGCGCCTTCGGCGCGCACGCGGCGCGCCCGCTGCGCGCGTCCGCTGCGCGTCCGACTGGCGTGCATTAAATGGACGCCCCGTGTGCGCGAGGCTAGAACGCCTGAGCCCCAAGATGCCGGCTCTCGGCGGCCCAACGAGGGACCAGGAAGTAAGAAAACACACCAAGCAGCAAACACTTAGACTAAAAATGCAGCGTGGGGAAGAGCATGTGCTAAAAGAGAATAATTTTTAAAATGCGGGTATTAGGGCAATGTGCAAATAAGCAGTGCAAATAGGCAAAATACAATTTCCTTTTTTTAAATCAGTTATAAGCAGCGGACACATAAGAAACACCAGCCCAACTGGAAGCGATATGTCAGCTGAGATCAAAGCCAAATCCAACTCCTGTGTATCAACTTACAGGTTGTGCTTAGTGACGTGCTTTCAGGTGTCTGCCTCTGTGTCATTATGGTGTGGCTTCCTGTTACGTACAACTGGGGTGTTCATGATTTTTTGGGTCAGCATGACATCTGAGATGTGACTGTGAGAGACAAGACCTATGTGACATATAGGTGTGTGATCATTTGACAGCGCACGATGGTGTATGCAACTGTGCACTTCAGGCAGCTGTGTTGTCTGCACAGCAGACTGTGATGTGCTAATGTACAGGGAGTTGTGTTCGCAGAGACTCATATGTCTGATTTGCATGATGTGGGGTCTTCTGGGTCCTGGATATGTTGTTTGCAGGGGATGGGCAAGCGCACTTGTCATCTGCAGAGTTTGCTTTACCCCTGAGCTATGATTGTGACACAGTGCATACTGTTGTTGTCTGGATGCCCTGCCCCTGTGACAGGAGACAGTGTTAACTGACTTTCCAGGCATGCCAGTGCCATGGCATATAACTTGCTATGAGTGATCCTACATTGTGTTCAAGTGTGCTCCATGCACCCCAGTGTGGCATTGACTATTGGGACATCATATTGTGTGTTGCTGGCATGCATCACAAGCATGTGAAATGAGTTTCTGCCCATCCCTTCATCCGGACACCTGTACTGAGTCAGTGGCAAGAGATGTGCTGTGTGTATAGTGACATACTCCTACATGTTCACTTGCATGTCCAACACATTTGTGGGTGGTGCATGTCGGGCCATTGGGTATTAGTATCCAACATGCAACAGACATATGGGTGCAAGTCCAGTAGGGATATGTGTGCCATGGTTGATGGTGAGAATGACAATTCGCTTATTCTAAACAGTGTTGGCACTTTGAGCAGTGTTCAGCTGATGATGCCAGGCCTTGCCCTGTGATGTGATGTACTCACTGTGGTGTGTGCAGTCAGTGCAGGTGACTGATGTTGTTCTCTTTTTTCCTATTTCTATCCAGATACATCCACGGCCACAGGAGGGGACAGCTCCATGGAACAGGAGGAGCCACAGAGCCTGACTGGGACAGAAGGAGAGGAGTCGGGGGGACCCAGTGGCACGGAGGGCAACTGGAGCGACACCGAGGAGTCCTCAACACCATCCATCCCAGCTGAGGGCCACAGCAGCTCTGAGGATGACTCCCTTGTGGAGGCGGGTGTCAGCAGCCACCAAACCCAAGCTAGTGAGGCTGTCCCAGCCACCGCCCCCTCCACCACCATCACCACCCTCCCATCGGCTCCCATCCCAGAGGTCCGTGGAGGCTCCCGTGTTCGGGAGCATGTCTCCTTTGTGCCAGGCACCGCACCCCCTGCCCGTGTGTCCCCTGCTGCCCTGAGTGAGGAGTCTGTGGACTTACTTAGACAGATCCATGTAGGACAGACATCAATGCTGAGTGTCCTCCATGCACACACCAGTCTGTTGACCCAACTGGTGTCTTTAATGGAGTGCATTTCATCGGGCATGTCTGCCCTACAGAGGACCAATCAGTCCGTGGCCTCCTCCCTGATGGCAGCAGTGTCCCTCCTCCAACAGTCCGACACCCTTCCTACCCCTGCACCACCCATGATTCCTAGCACCCTACTTGTCCCAAGCACACACACACCTGCACATTCTCACAAAGCCACAGACACGGGCAGCACACAAACACCCAAACCAAGGTCTAGACGTGCACACAAGCAAGCTCAGGGGACGGATACCACACTCACAGGGGATGGTTTACAGACACACACACAGTCATCCACAACCACTCTGCAGTCCGCCGAAACCTCTCCCTCCCAACCCCCTTCCCTTGCCTCACCTGCAACCCCATCTCCACAGAAGCTCTTCCTCTGTGACCTTGGCCTCTTCCCCACTGACCCAGCAGATCCAGATTACAAGGGGAAGAGGAAGTCCCCACACACAGAGGGGAGTGCCCCTCACACCCGGACACCCTCCCCCAGGCGCAGTCAGACTGAGGCCCCCACCCGCAAGTTCCCCCGACCCAGAAGAGCAAGACCCCACCCCCACCACACAGCTCCACGACAAAGTCTCCGTCCTCCATCCCCCAGGCCACTACTCCAGAGGTTCCCCTGCCACACCCTGCCCCGGGTTCCCCCACCCACAGATACACCATCCCCAAAATGCTGAGGCCCTCCCCCCTACCACTTGCTTCTCCACACCCGGTCAGACGGTTAGTGCCACTGATGTGGGGCCCATGTCCCCCCCTCTGTCCTGCCGACCTCACCTGCACCCTATTCCGCTCACATGGATTTAGGCACTGCAGTGGAGTCCACTACCACCCCGTCTGACTTTGCCACTGCAGTGGGGACCCAATCCACTCCATCTGACCTGCCCACTGAAGTTGTGCCGGCACCCACCCCATCTGACTTGTGCCCGACAGTTGTGACTGCACCCACCACTTCATTCAGCCCCACTGCAGTTGCAAGTGACTCTCCCGCATCCACCACCCCTTCACTGCCTCCTTCTGCTGTGCCCTGATCCTGTCCCTGCAGTGCCTGGCCTGCCCCCATGTATGCCCCTCCAAGGGGATGTCCCCTGTCCTTAGCAGTGCAGGCAAGCAACGTGTGACAGTTGTCACTCAAGTTCACTCCTTGTCATTTGATAATGGACTGGCCATTGGCCTTTGTTTTGAAAGGATGTTCAAATTTTCATCTGCTGAATAAAGCTTTTTTCTTTTTCCTTGTGAACTTGATTTAGCTGTACATTATATTGATGATGTTTAGCATGACCTTGCACCTGTAATGTTTGATTTCCAATGTTGAATACTGAGGTGTTGATGTTAGATACTCCATGTGGTCCATGAGATATGTATCCTATTTTGGTCGGTATCCATGTCATCCTTTGCAGCTAACTGGGTGTGTCATGATTAACAATTTGTGAACATCTCTGTAAGCATGTTATTTGCATGGTCACATCTGTGGCTTGCACACATGCACACATGAGGTGCTTCCCATTGCCAATTTGTCTATTTCCCTGACTTTGGGCACATCTCCACTGGACCTACAGGTGTGGGCATCATTAGTGGGTCCTCTGTGCAACTTGCTGTACATATGTGTGGAGTATGTGCAGATGACTTAAGGGAGACTCCCATACTGAGGCTGTTGTGACCAGAGCCTTCATTGTGTGGTAACTGATGGCTGACTGACCAAGTGTTCTGCTGACATGAGTGAGACGTGCTGTGACTATGTTTGGCACAGCTGGACTTCCACAGGAGTTGGGTCCCCTCAAGTAAGTGTGTTGTTCCTTGACATAGCCTGGGCCCATGGTGTGTGTTGTGTAAGCATGTGTGTGTTGTGTGTGTGTGTCCACATCCCTTTTCAGACACAGGCAGGGTTCCCTTGATATGTTCCTGTTGTTGATGCTTGCTGAGTGCTACTGTGTTCATCCCACAACTTTGCCATGGGCTACCAGATGTGTGGGTGTATGGCACACTACTGTTAATTGGTGTTTCATCATTTGGATTTGTCAGTTCTGAGTGGTGATGATGTTGTCAGACGCAGATGGGACACAGTCAGGGGTCCCCAAGGAACTTTTTTGTTCGCAATATCATATAGTTGTCCCTAGGTGGTACCTTTCAGTGATTGAGACATGTGTATGTATGTGTGACTGCTCCCACCTGTCCGGTTCAGGGCTGCAATGTTTGCAGGTGTCAGCATGTGTGCCTTGTGGTTCGCCTTGGCTTCTGCATTGTCCTGGAACTATGGCAGGTATTCTGAAGGTTACGTGAGCTTTGGCGTCATGGCCATGTACCGCATACTGTGCAGTATGTCTGTCATTCACCAGGGTTGTGAACTGTCCTTGTGTGATGAGTCTGTGCACCTTAGTTCCTCCCAACATTCCTGTGTTTGTCATGGGTGCATGTGCAATGTCACCTGTCCATGTGGGCTTCACAGATGCACATTGGTGCAGTTCAGGGTGTGTGGTGTTGAATGTGGACTGATGTAAATGTTCGCATGGATGTGCCCCTAGCTCCCGTTTGTCCATGGATGATGGGCCATGCTGAGTGATTTGTGTTTGTGTAGATGTGATGTACGTTTGTGGCACAGGACACATGTCTGGGTTTCACAGTTTGTACGACATCTAACTTGTGTCACCCCAATGTCTGGTCCCTGGGGGTAGTGCTGTTGTGTGTCAGTCTCTTACTGTGTTACTTTGTGTTCATTCCAGCTTGTGTCACATGTGTCTGTTGTGCTCCCTCTCATCTCACAATGCCTGATTGACCACTAAGGGGTACCCAATGATGGGCTACTTTTGAATGGCACTGTGTCCACATCTGTGTCACTGTGGTTCAGCCCCCCTCATGTGTTGTGTAGTTGCCTGGGGATACTGAGACACACACACGCATGTTGTGTCACATGTGCAGTGTGAGGTTTCATGTTTGTGTTTGTGCATCTGCACCAGTGCATTGGTATTGCTGTTGTGGGCCATTGTCTGGATGCTGTTTTTGTGATTTACTCTGCTGTCCCTGTAAGTCATATCACATAATTCTGCACATTCATCCTGGTTGTTAGGTCCCATTGCTGGCATGGAATGGAAGTTTGTGACCTGACACCTACAGTCTACACAGGTTGTTTTGATTAGTGTGTCTATTTTCGAGATGTTTGTGTGCTTTGTGATGGTCACTTCTGCTTTTGTGTCATTGTACACTGTATGCATTGTCAGCCCCCATGGGTGGTGCTTGTCTGCACATGGCCGAGAGTATGTTATGTTTTCACAGCACTGTTTGCCTCACCACATCTCTGTGGGTATGGGACACAACCACTAGTTTGCCACAAAAGTGTTACATGTGTTGGGACCGGGAATCATACATGCTGTTTGGCATTTGCAGCTTTGACCATGATGACACTTACCTTTTGGTCACTGTGATGAGGGGGGGTTTAGACCCCATCACCACAATGCTCGACATTTGCTGCACTTTGGAACCCCACACTTAACTTTTGTTCTACACAGTGAGGGGGTGTTATTTTTACATTGACACAATGCTATAGTGGTGCTTTCCTTGTGTCAGCCACACTCATTTTTGGTCACACATGTGATGGTAGTTACATTGTATGTTCGAAGTCATAATCACTGTTGTGGGCATTTGTCACAGACTACACACTGTTGTCATGATGTTAGGGGGGATGTATTTTGATGACATACCTAATGTTGGAGTATGATGGATGTGTGAGGCATCACCCTTCCTATGGGTGGGGGTGGCAGGGGTGATGGGCAACAGGTACCCTATGGGTGGGGGTGGCAGTAGTGATGGGCAACAGGTCCCCTATGGGTGGGGGTGGCAGGGGTGATGGGCAACAGGTCCCCTATGGGTGGGGGTGGCAGGGGTGATGGGCAACATAAGCCCTATGGGTGGGGGTGGCAGTAGTGTTGGGCAACATAAGCCCTATGTGTGTGGGGGGGTGGCAGCAGTGATGGGCAACATGTCCCCTATGAGTGGGGTGGCAGGGGTGATGGGCAACAGGTCCCCTATGAGTGGGGGTGGCAGGGGTGATGGGCAACAGGTCCCCTATGGGTGGGGGTGGCAGGGGTGATGGGCAACAGGTCCCCTATGGGTGGGGGTGGCAGTGGTGCTCGGCAACCTAAGCCCTATTAGTGGGGGTGCCAGGAGTGCTGGGCAACAGGTCCCCTATGGGTGGGGGTGGCAGTAGTGATGGCAACAGGTCCCCTATGGGTGGGGGTGGCAGGGGTGATGGGCAACATAAGCCCTATGGGTGGGGTGGCAGGGGTGATGGGCAACAGGTCCCCTATGGGTGGGGGTGGCAGTAGTGATGGGCAACAGTTCCCCTATGGGTGGGGGTGACAGGGGTGATGGGCAACATAAGCCCTAAGGGTGGGGGTGGCAGAAGTGGTGGACAACATAAGCCCTATGGGTGGAGGTGGCAGGGGTGATGGGCAAAAGGTCCCCTATGAGTGGGAGTGGCAGGGGTGATGGGCAACAGGTCCCCTATGGGTGGGGGTGGCAGGGGTGATGGGCAACAGGTCCCCTATGGGTGGGGGTGGCAGTGGTGCTGGGCAACATAAGCCCTGTGAGTGGGGGTGGCAGGAGTGCTGGGTAACAGGCCCCTATGGGTGGGGGTGGCAGTAGTGATGGACAACAGGTCTCCTATGGGTGGGGGTGGCAGGGGTGATGGACAAAATAAGCCCTATGGGTGGGAGTGGCAGTAGTTCTGGGCAACATAAGCCCCATGGGTGGCGGTTGTAGTAGTGATGGGCAACAGATCCCCTATGAGTGGGGGTGGCAGGGGTGATGGGCAACAGGTCCCCTATGAGTGGGGGTGGCATGGGTGATGGGCAACAGGTCCCCTATGGGTGGGGGTGGCAGGGGTGATGGGCAACGGAAGCCCTATGGGTGGGGGTGGTAGTGGTGCTGGCCATATACCCCTATGGGGGCCTGTTGTTAGTGGCCAGGATGTGGATCCCCTGTGTGTGTGTGCCATTTTGCGGGTACATGTTGTTTGTTTGTGTGGTAGGTGTCTGACTTACTGTTTGCACCATTCGCGTCTGTTCCTGATCCGGTCATAGATGTAGAGTACTGGTATGACCTGCGCGATGGGATTCATGATGTGTTCGTCTCGTACACGCTGCTTTTTGCTCCATCTCGTACCAGTTGCAAGCTGGTCCATCTCGTAGCCGTGGATTGAGTTGTGGCGCGAATCGTAGCTGATATGCTTCTTTTCTGGACGCTGTGACGTGCCATACATGGTGAACCGTCCGGCGCCTAGGAAGTACGCATTGTACTTGTCAGGACGAAAACTGCTATGGATACTGCTTCCGGGCGACTCGGTTCGGTGTTAGGAGTTACGGCTCGGACGGAGAATGGAGCTTGAATCACAGCCTACGTATCGGTCGGGTTTTTGGCAGTTATACACATCGTACTTCATCAGCAGTACAGACCGGCTACGGGTATGTATCGGTCGTAAGGTAAGGCTACAAACAGCTCTCAGAGAGCTGTCCGATCCGGATCGGAATCGACCGCTTAGAAAAGTGAATCAAATACATATTAATAAATAACAAACATTAATATCTTTATTATAATTAAACTACTTCCCACCCTATTCCCCTATAAACCCTCAATCCGCTCCTAAAAAATGACACAATTAACATAACCCCCAATTAATTAATCATAATTAACAATCAATTAATAATTAATGAATAATAAATTGGTTCTCACTATTGACACTATAAAATCTATCTCAAATAAATACTAATAGATACCAAATAATTATTACTTTATTATAATTAAATAACTTCCCACCATATTCCCCTATAAACCCACAACCCGCTACAGACCTAAAAAACTTAAAATGTAATTAAAATTAAATTAATAACTACTAAAACTTTAACACATACATTAAAAAATAAAAGCAATACTTATACAAAAAATAGTTCACATACTTTTAAAATACATACTAAAATACATAACACTAATTAAAACATCAATATTTTAAACAACTATATTTTTGCAAACGATATTAATGACTTTTTTTTTTTTCAAAAAAGACATTTCTTACCTCCACTTGGTTAAAAATAAAATATAAGGATTGTGTAATGTTGGCAGCTTTGGAAGTTTTTTTTTTTTTTGCCACAATCGATCCCATTGATGAATAGAAAGCAATTGAGATAAGTCTTGTTTCCAAGATAATTCGATAGGAGATTTACTCCGAGTACTAGTATGTGAGGATAAGTTTTTATATATAAAAGAGGCGCTGGGAATTGGGTCATAAGGAATTTGAAATAGGGGTGTACTAGGCGTAAACAAAATAGGAGTAGGGTTGGAGCTAAAATTTTGTAAACATTTTTGGAGAACAGGAGGAAATTTGTTATATTGCTGGATGTAAGAGTCAGGAAGGCTAAATTTCTCTTGTAGTTGGGAAAAGGGCAAGATCGAATTGTTAACTATCAACTGATGTACATAGAAAATGCCCTTTTTCTTTCCAGTGCTTGTAGTAAAATGATTTGTGACGGAATTTAATGTGCTTATTAAACCATATTGAAGAGGATAGAAAGGATTGATAAGAGTCAAAACCTTTGAAAACAAGATGGTGAGAATATTTTAAGATAGGATATTTAGAAATGAAAGTGCAGTTGGTCTTAAACATAATCTCCTGAAAACAAAAGTCATGTAACAATGATCGTTCAACAACAACCCATGTTGGCATAGGTAAATCTTGATAATCTTTAGACATGGCATAAAATTGACGAATCAAAAAAGCATTGTGGTACAATTTAAAATCAGGAAATCGAACACCTCCCTAGATAGGGCAATGCAAGCATGTTTATTGTTCCATAAAAATTTGGTACAAATAGAATTAATCTGGGAAAAATAATAATTAGGAATTTTAAAAGGTAACATTGAGACATGAAAAGTCTGCCCCACCAAGATAAAAATAATGGGGACCAGGAAGACAGCAAATTAGTAAATTTGAGTTTTAAGGCAGGAAAATTATGAGTTAAAGTGTCAGAAATATTTGAGGAAAACCATGTTCCTAAGTATTTAATCTTTTGGGGGCAGAAAGTAAAATTGGTTGCATCAAACATGTAGTGATAACATGCTGAATTTACAGGTAAAATCTCAGTTTTAGAAAAATATAGGTTATAACCAGAGACAGTGGAAAATAAAGCAATCTCTTGTAAAAAAGGGGGAAGGGAGTTGCAAGGATTGGACATGTAAATAAGGATATCATCTGCATAAGCAGAGAGTTTAATTTGATGGGGATTAAAATTAAAGCCAGTAATATTAGGGTTATGACTAATATGTTCAAGAAAGGGTTCTAGACAGAGGAGATAAAGTAATGGAGAGAGAGGGCAACCCTGACGGGTACCTCATTGCAGATGGAAATATGAGGAAAAGAGACCATTGACAAATACAGAAGCACGTAGGGCAGTATATAGTAGTTTGATATAAGAAATAAACCTTTGACCAAATCCAAACCATTGAAGAGTATAAAGCATAAATTGCCAATTTATTCGGTCAAAAACTTTTTCAGCATCAAGTGATAGGGCAGCTAAAGGAGAAGAGAACTTCTTTCCAAGGGCAAGGATATTTGAGAACATTCTAGCATTGTCAGAGGCAAGTCGGCCTTTAACAAAGCCAGCTTGATCTGGTTTGATAAGAAGCAGGATAATCTTTTCTAAGTGGGAAGCCAAAATCTTTGTAAACATTTTACAATCATAATTAATTAGGGAGATAGGTCGAAATTTTTTACAAAAGGAAGACTCCTTGTCTGGTTTGGGGATGACAATAATAAGGGCTTCTAAAAAATAACCGCATGCTTTAGAATTGGAGAGGAATGAATTAAAAAGGTCTAATAATTTGGGTGCAAAAATTCAGGAAAAAGCTAAGAACAGTTCAACTGAAAAACCATCTGGTCCCGGTGCTTTGGCCTTTTTTAAAGATTTAAAAGCATTGGTTATTTCTTGAAGGGAGATATCATTTTCAAGAAGTAAAAAAGTATCAGGAAAAGAATGGGGTTTGGGGATACCTTGGAAAAAAGTTTTGAAATCCTTTTCAGAAGGAGTTGTATCCTCTGTGTATAAAAGTTCATAACAGGATTGGAACGTATCGACCATGTCTGAATCAGAGGAAATACGTTTATTGGTTGTTTCTGAATGGATAGGTGCAATATTTTATGTTCTGATTTGATTTTTAAATAGTTTGTTAACATTTTCCCCGCCTTATTTTGGCCACCATGAAATTTAGATGTAATCTTAAGAAAGATGTTACAAGCATAAACAGTGGCAATTGTATTCAAAGTAGATTTGGCTGCAATCAATTCTTGTAAAGTGGAAGGAGATTTAGAGGACAAATAATTATGTTCCAGGATTTAGATTTTTTGAAGAGTTTCCTGGTATTTCCTCTTCTTTGTAGAGTAAGCAATAGTAAAGGCTCTATATGATGCTTTAAAAGCATCCTAATTGTTATGAATTGAGATGTCTGAAGGTTTGTTGAATTGAAAAACATCATTAATAAAGGAGGTCGCTTCTGATATGACGGTTTGATCTGAGAGTAGGTGATTGTTAAAACGCCATCGGCCTTGTTTACAAGTAGTAAGTGACAAATCAAAAGAGGAAGATACGGGGGTCAGAAATGAAAATAGAACCAATTTCAGAGGAATGGATACAAGGGAGTAATGATTAAGAGACCAGAATATAATCAATACGGGACATAGTATGGTGGATAGGTGAAAAGAAAGTAAATTCGGAAGTGCCTGGATTACATGTTTTCCACACATCATAAAAAGGACGAGAGGTGATAGCAGATTGAAATAATTTATGAGTCTTATCAGGCTTAAATTTGCATTTAGATTTTCTATCAGAGAAGGGATCCAGCCAATTATTAAAGTCGCCACCAACAATTATATTGGGATTAGAAGTAGAAGATAGTCTCAATTTAATACAATGCCAAAAATGTGGGTTGGGTTTTCCAGGACCATAAATATTAAAGAAAGTGACCTGTGTTTTACAAATAATAGCATCAACCAAAACCTATCGTCCATTGGAATCACAT
Source organism: Triturus cristatus (assembly GCF_964204655.1). Lineage (NCBI taxonomy): Eukaryota > Metazoa > Chordata > Amphibia > Caudata > Salamandridae > Triturus > Triturus cristatus. The sequence goes on along the minus strand of NC_140587.1, from coordinate 475,620,799 downwards.
TCTGTTGAGATAATTTGTACATTAATTGATTTATGAAATAAAATAGCAACACCACCATGACAATCAAGAGCAGGAGAGAAAACAATTTGATTAACCCATTGACGTTTAAGCTTAAGAGATTCCACATCATTACAATGAGTGTCCTGTAAAAAGGCAACATGAGTATTAAGTTTGGATAAGTGAGACAATACCTTTTGACGTTTGACAGGATGACCTAAAGCACGTGCATTCCACGAGACAACGTTAAACATGTTGATGGGTGGGGGGAACATATGAAGACAGAAACAGTAAGCTGCAAGACTAATAAAAAAGAAAAAGAGACAACATTTATCAAATGATAAAAGAAAGACACTCAAAGAGATAATTAAATAGTAGTGAGGAGAAACCATGAGGGAAAGTAGCCAGGGACAAAGAGAAAAGGGAAGAGAAAAGGAGAGAGAGAGAGAGAGGGAGATAGAGAAACAGATTGAGTGAACAGATCAAGGAAAAGAATCCAGGTCTGAAGAGAAATAAGCAATCCGTATGAGAGGAACATGGTGATGTTGAAAAACAAGGATGGCGGTAGGAGAGAATGGGTAAGGAGAGGCCCCCTGAGAAATAAAGAAATATCAAAGAATAGAAAATAAGGAATGAGGAAAGAGAGCAAAAGAATAAGAGTAATTTAAGACATATGAGAGATAAAAAAAAGTAAAGATTGAGAAAGCATTAGAAAGGTAGAGAAGAGGAACAAATAGTAAAACATCAATATAGATAAACCTTTAGAACAACAATATCAATCCGTTAACTAAGAGAAAATTAAACAGTATCCATGTTATGAGAGGAGATGCTGTTTAGAAAGAGTTTGAGTTTCTCAGGATCGTCGAAAGAGCGCGAGTTTCCTTCATGGGTAGTTTTGCAAAGGCAAGGATGAAGAATGCCATACTGAATGTTCAATGTCTCATCTGAGGACGAAGAGCCAGAAATTCTTCACGTCGAGCATTCGTTGCATTGGAGACATCTTGGAATATAAAGGTATTATGTCCCAACCAAGTAAGATGTCGTTTGAGTTTGACAGCCTTCAGAACATGCATAAGTTCAGTAAATTCCAGGAAGAGCATTATAATACCACGTGGCTTGTTTAAATTAGGATGGATGCGACCCAGACGATGCGCACACTGTATTTTGAGAGGTGAAGAGGACTGAAGATCTTAGAGATCTGGAAGGAACTTCTGCAGAAAAGATAACATTTCTGGGCCCTCAATATTTTCCGGAAGACCATAAAGGAGAAGGTTGTTCTTCTGATTGCGATTTTCAAGGTTTTCAGTGTGGAGTTTCAGCTTGTGGATCTCTTGCTCCAATAAAGGAATTTTTACAGAAATATCTTGAAGGTCTCCCACACGTTGCTCGAGTTCCAACACCATTCCCTCCATGACAATCCATCGGTCCTCTATTTGTTTTGATTTTTCATTGGTACCGGACATAACCAGTTGAAGACCACGTACCTCATCTAGAATAGAGTCAAGAACCAGATTTTGTGAGGAGAAGGTGGATCATTTTTGTGCCTTTTTGGCTTTGCGCCTGAAGAGGATGGTTTAGGATTGATGTGAGAATCGCTGGCCATCTTAGATTGCTGGATAGAGCAATGAATAGTAAGTAGAATAGGGCGGATCTGGCCCATACACTAACGAAGAGGAAGGCAGGAGCAATGAACAGTCAATAGCAGGTCACCAGATTGAGGAAAAAGCAGAGTAGTATAAGTAAAATGTATTAGTCACTGGAAGGTGACTTACATTATTTACCCCATTGAGGAACAGAAACACCACCTCAGAAAGTAACCAGTACCAGCCAAAATATAGTACATTTCACCATCCAAGCCAAAAAGAAAAAAGGCTATTTAATGCGCAATAATGAAAGTAGGAGCACTCAGTAAAATAGATAGTCTAAAGTAGTTCAGGTAACCAGAACTATAGCAAATTTCCAGTATCAACAAAAAACGAGTATGTTACATCATCCAAAACATAAAGAAGATAAAACTCCTTCAGCGCACAATAATAAACTGGAAGCACACTGCAATGCAGTTCAAATGATTTAAGATATCCAAAGAAGTGAGTGAGGAAGTCCGCAAACATATTTTCCAGCCCATAAAAACATTAATAATACATCCAAAAACAGAAGACCGTGTGAAAATCATGGACCTGGTACTATAAAAAGATCATCTGGAATTACAAATCACCAAGGGAGCTCAGCTGAGGTGAAAAAACGTAGCGCGAGTACCGCGATACAAAATGGCGGGCGCTCGTGTTTTTCTGATGAGATATGAACCACCGCGGCTCCTGGGCTCAATAATACCGCTGGGAGAGTCAAAATCGGTGTAGAGACTCACCGCCACATCATGTCAGCGGGACTGCTGTCGGAGTTCGAAATACTCCGTAATATGAGGTGCTTACAGCTGCACCGCCATCTTGCTTCGGCGTCCAGGCCACGCCACCAGTATTGAAAAATTTTAATCACTGCAGATTAAGTGTGCCGAACTATATTTGGCAGCGCTATTTTCTTAACGTAAAATGCAGCCTTGCATCTATTTTTAGACGTGAGGGTGCATTTTGCGCAAAGAGTATAGCGTCAAATGCCCACTCCTTACCGTCCCAGAATTTAACTGAATCCAATGGAATTTTAATGTAATTCCACTTGATTCCACTGAATCAACTCCGCAAATTCCACTCACCCCTAGAACTACCTACCCTGACTACTCAGTGTGATGCACTCTTTCCCTCTCTGGATCCCCCATGACACTATTCAGCATGCACAAACCAGTCGCTACAATTCGTGTGGCATAATTACACATCCCAAATACCATGAGCAACACTTTACTAGAGAGGACGATGGAGGACAGGTGGTTATAATATAGAAAACTGCATTCATGCCTTCCAATTCCAATCAGCTCTTGACTGGCATAACCTCCCCTAAACTAAGCCTTGGGTGCCCTTATAATAGGGATACTCTGCTATCCCTCCATCCCATTTTATGGGGCTGAGGCCCCAAGACTGTTTTTCACCCTCACAAACCCCAATGTATACTACTTCGGCTCTCCTGAGACATTGGGATATAATTAACCATTGCCAGACAGCCACTCCATACGCTTCCCCATTCTCTCCTATTGAACACAACCAGAAATTTGTGCTGGGCACACTGGATACTCACTTTGTAGATTGGAGGGGGAGTGCCCCCACTTCTTGGGGACTTTTACCCCGAAAGGGTTATGCTGGATATACAGACTTGAAGGTAAAGCTCCCATGCGACCACTACAGATGAAATTTGTTTCAACCTACTCCAAAACTTGCTCAATCAATCAATCAAGATTTGTAGACCGTGGCCAATAACCCGTGAGGGTATCCAGGCATGGGAAACACAGCAATAGGGAAAGATAAAAGTAGTACAGCCAAAATCCACCTGAAAGTTTTGGGGAATTATTTTTCTTATTTTTATGATCATCAGCATACAAACGCCCCTCACCAGCTTTGGATGTAGGTGAGTTCTAAAACACACGTAAAACATTTTGAAATTGAAATAATAGAGAATGTTATTTTTTTCTTCAGATTTTCTGCACACTTCAAAAGAAGACAAATCCTGTCAGTATTCTTTATGCAAAATTAAATATATGTCAGTGGGTTAGTCACAAAGGCCCAGATTATGAGGAGACCAGATTTTGATGGGGATACTGTGTGGCAGGTGTTTACCCTGGTTTAGGGAATAACAGGTTCAAATCTGCATGCAGATTCCCCTTTCGCAGGATAAATCTACTTCCATCTAGCACATTCTCGCAGGAGGGTGCTAGTAAGGAATGGGAGGAGGGGGTGGTTGGGGCGGAGGCAGAAGTTAGGGCTGGAGAGTGTGAGGGGACAGGAGCACCTCTAGTCTGACAGAGGCAGTCTTCCATGTTTTCCCATGTCGTAGGAAGGGATGAGCATGAGCCAGGCCCGGGCTGGATTACACATCTTACCTGATCCACACATGAAGTTACCAGCCAGATTTTCCAGCTGGTATAGTTGGGCATGTGTTTCCGCCGGAAGGAATTCTGGATGAAAAAAGCCTGTTGTAATTGCCTGTTGTGACTGTATAGATCTTCATCCCTTTGGGGATCTCACTTTGTCTGGCTTGTAAACATACCCATTGTTTTGCAATTAGGTGGTGGAGGATTGTTTGACTTTAGTTCAGCAGGTTTTATGAAGTCTGAAAAATTAAACTATCATTTTGTGTTTAGAACACCATATTTAAATTTCTCAATAGATTGCTCCTATGGGAAATTTCTCTCGCCAGCGTTTTTTTGTGGGAAAAGATACCCTCAAGCAAATGTGTGCTAAAATGCTAAACACTGCAATTTTTATTTAGCACCACTTTTCCATCTTGAAGGTTCTGAAAGCTTTCAATACATATGGTTTGGGTACGCAGCGTTTCTGTTGGTACCATTTTCTGGGTAAGGGATGTTGAAAATGTTATTTTAAACATTACAATGTGAATCAGCACGCAAGATCATCAGGGGCTGTAAGGACGGTGTGCGATTACAAGCAAGCAAATAAACTTGATATTTAATTCAATGGCCCGTAGATGCAAAAGCTTATGTTTTGGGCTCCTGCCCTTTGGCAGACGATATTAACCACTTAGACACAGGAAAACCTATTGGAATCATCCATATTTTTTTTCTAAACTTTATTTGTCATATGGCTTACAACATTTATATGGTTATACATTGCGATCATGTAGGAAAATTAGAAATAAAGACAGACATCATTTGCAAAGCAAGATTACCAAAGTGTGCCACACACCAAGGTCTCAGAGTAGCATGTATATCATACATTGTAACATCAACATCTGACCAACCCGTGCCGCCGGGCCCTCCCTTGCCGTCTAGCCTTTACTTTCCTTCATATAATAAACAACCACCATTAAGCAGGTTAGAAAGAACATGGATCACCCCACCCCAGTGGGTACTATCCCAGCAGGCCGCTGTGAAATAGGGGTTGCGCTGATCTCCAGCAAATAGTTCTTAAGGGGCTCCCAAATGTCTATTGGTCAGGATGCCGGGGGTTGAGTTGTAGCATACAGTTCGTATTGCAAAAAGTGAGGCTGTTGAGCCAATCTTTCACTGTGGGGGAGGCTCTGCTTCCCAATTTGAGAGCTATCTTCCTCTTAGTGAGCAAGAGAGCAATGGCCGTGAATTTATGCAATTTCTTTGGAAGACCCCCCACATATCCCAACAAGGCAACCTCAGTCATAGGGGCCATCTCCAGGTGTGTCATTTGTGTTATTAACCTAAAAATGGATTTCCAGAAGTCCCCAGTCCTAGTGCAGTTCCAGGTCAAGTGGGCAAAGTCGGTTTGCAGGCCGCCACACTTAGGGCAGGTATGTGGTGTGAACCTTCGCTGAGGTCATGTAGACTTTCCATAAATATTTGAAATGTATGAGCTTGTGCTTGCTGTTAAGGGAGACCTCTTTGGTTTGTGCACAACAAAAGGACCAGTGAGAATCTTGAATTGGGTATGCAAGGTCCTGTTCCCACGCCGCCCGCATCTTGGTATCGGGACATTGGTTCGTGCCATCCCAGAACTGCATTATCTGCAAGTCAACAGGAAAAAAGGAGCGAGTTACCTCGGGCGGGACTGGTTGCATAGTATATTTTCGTGGATCCCCTTTATGGGTGTTCAAACTATCCACGTCATTATTGCCATTTCTCATTATTGTACTTCTTTTGTTTGGCTTCCTACAACTAACGGTCTCCTGCAGTAAAATATCCGTCCTCCAATTTGGTTGCATGCACAGAGCTAGGAAAAAAGTAACAGACTACAAACACACACATGCTTTTAAATAATATAACTGTCCTGACATATGAGGAGAAAAGAGTAGTTGAAGAATCAATTAGAGGGAGGAATGTTGGAATGGGTGAATACAATGTCAATGAATACCATGATATGTGAAGGCCCAACAACGAAAATACCAATAAATGCAATGTCAACGTGTGCCATAACCTGTCCCGCATGACCATGCCAATACCTGTCTATGCATTATCAATGCATGCCATAGCCTTTGCCGGCACAGCATTGTCAACACTGGAAGTAAGAATATCAATGTATTCCATAATCCATGCACAAATTACAATGTTGTTACCAGTACAATTTAGGTTATGACCTATGCAAGCATAACCATGTCAATAAGAACAATATCGATGTACGCTATGACAACTGTATGCATAATGTTTAGAATGTTGATAAAAAACTATATCATAAACTGCCATATTATTTGCTGGAGTTCTAATTAACTCTCATCATTGTTGTCAGATACACCACAGGTGACCTCCCTATCACCGATACATGGTTAGGCAGGTAATTCAATCCACACCCATGCCTATCGAATACCAGGTCTCAGGTGGACTCTCTTAACCAAAAGACAAAAGCGCACCCAGGTAAAACCCTGATCGATCCCACAGATAGTTGCACCACAAACAGGTCCAAAGCAAATAGGCCCAATAAAACATGTTTGGCCAAAGGCTCACAGTCCCCAAAAATACCACAAAGCTAGATACCACATGCAGATAGAAACACTCAGCCAATCAGAACACAAAATGCTCACCACATGTAGTGATTATGCTCTTCTCTTGACGGACATCTGGAAACATACACACTGGCCAACACTAGCTCTACCCGATGTTGAGGGCCATCTGTGTCCATATCAGATGCCCAATCTTGTTAATTTAAGACTGAGATGTTTTCTTTGGAATGTAGAAACTGTTTTATTGTACCTCATGAACTGTATATAATGATGACCAAAACAATGTACAGCAAAAGACTTTGAGCTGACTCACTCTGTCGAGGCTCTCCCGGCTGCGGTGTTTAACGAAACCAACTTGTTCCTGTTTTGCCAAACGCCTCATGTCTTTTCATTTATTTAAGGTAAATTCATATCCGAGCAACAACCTAAACTTGTAATGAGGGCCACAGCCTGATATTTGACCTCTGTCTAAGAAGCGCTGCAACTATGACAAAATAAATACAGAATTTAAAGGCATCATGTTTTATTTCTTGGACTCACCAAACATCAACTTGTGACGCACGAGTGGGTTGTGAACCACAGTTTGGAGAACACTGACCTAGCTATTCGCTGCAAAGAATATTTGGTGGTCTGGGCATGTGATTTCAATTGCTGCCTAAGGGGCATATTATCAAGAATGGCATTAAAATTATCGCTGCTTTAGCAGCAGGAAACTGCCACTAAAGCGGCGATAATGGGCTTGATAATATGCCCTTGAGAATTCCAATTGAAGCCAAGGTTCACACCAGAACATGAGCTTCTATTATAATTCTCAAGGGCATATTATCAAGCCGATAATTGTAACGCCGTTCTTGATAATATGCCCCTAAGTTCCTTAAAGTCCATGGAGGTGTGTGGTCTAGAGGATAACTGGGGAATAGCGAATCCCATTTTGCACACATGTGGAAGCTTTGAACACATTTTTTATGAGTGATAATAAAAAGATTCTGCAGGTAATATGAAGGCAACAAGGAAAAAGGGTAGCCCCATTAAATGGTTGGAAGTGGATCCCTCCAAGTTTATTTTCTGAATTATACTCCTCTACCTTACCAGACATCATAGTCTGTCCAGATGATGATGCTAGTCTCCTTGATATTAGATTATATTTTGGAAAATATCTCCACAAAGCTATGCTTACAAAAGATAAAATAGCTATAACGTCCAATTAAAGGGGTGGTTGGCTTGACTTGTTGGCAGAGACATAAGAAGCTGTTACCCTACATTACCCTGGGAGATAGAGAGCTGATCAAAACAGGTAGATCAAGCACTAATAGGCATTACAAGACAGAATGAGCAAATTGAGGGAAGAAGCATGGAAGAATCATGCGAGGGTGAGGAACACCAAAGGTACTATACAATTTAGGTGAGATATAAACTCCCCGTTCTGCAGAGAACATGAAGCATGTGTTTCAGATGCAGATTGAATCAAACATTTTGCTAATATTTTTAACTCAGAAATAGGGTCTACTAACCTTTTGGAATATGCCACTGTAACAAAGTATGTTTCTCCGAATCACTGTCAGTGTGAATGAGGTCAAGGCACATATATGCAAGAGCTGATTAGGTAAAGCAGCAGTCTCAGACAGGGCTCTAACAGATAGTCCAGACTTCTGGACTCCAGTATTAATCAATTTTGCTATCTGTAGGGTAAAGGGTTTTACCCAATACCTGGTAGGATTTGATAAGTGTACCTATTTTTAAGAAGAGCAACAAAATGGACCCCATCTGCTATCATCTTTCTTTAATTTATTTTGTTTATTGGTTTTGTCACTCAAAATATTTGGCAAAGTAATTCTGAAGAAATTGGAATCATTGGCATATAATAACTTTACCTTATTTAGCTTACAAATGTGGTTTAGAAAGGGTTTCGGCACTGTGGAGCAGAGTCTGAATTTTGAACTCTTTATTGGCAAGTACACCAGAGCCAGAAATGGCCTTCTATATTTGGCCTTTTCACCCTTACCAGTGCTTTTTATTGTGTCAACTATGCCAAATTATGGAACATAATGAGCTCTTTCGGCTTTGAAGAAGTGAGTATACTTAGTTAATCTGCTTCTGCTGTGTTCTGATGTGGCCCAAACATGGAATGAACCAAACCCTTTAAGGTCAGGAAGTGCATCAGACAAGGCTGCATTCTGGCCCCCGTCCTTTGCTCTGTATTTACGTGGTCTTGAGCAGGAACTGATAAAAGATAGTTTGAACCTACCTAAACTGGGTACTCACCAATTCCCTACGTTATTGTTTGTGGAAAATGTGTTCTTATGGCCAGAACACCAGATGACCTCCAACAGTTGTTAGATTCTTTTATTCATTGTATGGGTGGACTAGATCTTAATGTAAATGTAAATAAATATTTTATTATGATATGTGCTCAAGGTGTACCAATTTTTTTTTAAAAAGTCTCTGTAAAAGGTCTACACATTCCCAGAGTTAACAGCTTCTCATATCTGAGCATTCAGTTTGATCACCTCAATATTTGGAATCAACTTAAATAGATGAAGACAAAACGATTTAATAAAACCACAGAGACAGTGCTTTGCTACTTGGATGATGTTACAGAAAGGGTCCCTTTCTCACTGCACCACTGGATTCAAGCTAGCCTGGCTGAAGAAGGGTGACATACCCTGAGACTGCTCCCAGGATTCTTGTTTCTGGTCCAGAGAGGACCTAGCCTGGCAGTTCGGTCTGGACTGTTCCCATGGGGCACAGGGTCAAGACTGATTTGCATATGGCTGGGTCCAAACAGGGGTGGCATAGTGGGCAAAAGAACGCTGGATTTCACCCAGATCTTTTGACTGGGGGAGAATGTTTGCATTGTCAGCATTCCGTCCATCATTTATTTTTTGCTACTTGGATGGGTCACCTCTCGATCCGGGATATGTTAACCATATATATCAGCAAGTGTATCACATCTGCTCCTTATGGTGCAGGAATAAGGGGACATAACTGAAGAGAGCGGAGATTTCTAATTTTTTAACGTTACTCGCAGTCCTCCAAAGTACCTACTCTTTTTTTTGTCACACTGAATTGAGGGCACCTTTTATCGAAGAAAGTATTAGATTGGCCCCATGCATCTTTGGCACTCTATTTAGTCTAAATCAAAATTTTAATAGAGCACTTAATGTTTATCCCTTGATCTTTTTTTTTAACATTCCTGGTTTCTTGCACTCCGAACATGCATAGGTTGCTAGGCCTACCAATGGATTATGGGGAATCGCATTATACTTCTAGTCTGTCGAAAATAGAAGTGAAGGGACAACCGAAACAAGTAATTACAGAAAATAAGGCCAAAGGGAGCTAACCAGACCTACAGATGTTGCTCATACGTTGGTTCCCGCTATGGAGGGCAATACCTTTTGCTGGTCCCAGGTTTAGAAAATTTTAATCACTGGAAGCCAGCACTCATTTTAGGGACATTGTCACTGTTCACAGCCATATTGGGCTATATCAGGAGGGTGGTTTGAATTAGAACATTTTAAGAGAGCAGAAGCTAATCCGATTACAAATTGGTTATTATGATGATGTATTGCCCATTTGTTTTTTATATCATAATTGGTTCGAATTGAGATTGCAATTGACATTTAAGGTGTCAATTTAATTGTTTTTAATATTGTACCTTTTATGTTTTTCATCACTAACTGAATAAAGATTAATGGAATTGATTAGAATTCTTACCATTGTCTCATTATATTAGCGTTAAAATGGTGAATGGGGATAGGGTTAGATCCAAAGGCAATGGCTCTTAACTGATTTCTTAATAAAGGATCCAGTAATGGCCTACAATTTTACGCAGGGAATAATGGATTACTTGAGTTTTAATTATTACCTACACTTAGCAAAGGGGACAATCTGAAAATCCTTGAAGGCAGTTATAAGGAGGGGAATCGGGTGTCTATGGCATTACTCTGTAGTGTGTTGCGTTGTGTGCTTTACTGTAGACTAAAGTACTTGTCTAATGTTATTACGCTGCTGGTTGTATTGTTGAGGGCTGAGCTTGTGTAACCTCACATCAACCTCTCTGTGAAGACTGGGCTGCTCACCACCGCTACCCCTGCGAATCAATTGCTAAACTGATTGTACTAGGCCCAGTTTGCACATTGCAGGTCAGATGGGCCCACAGGCAGTAAAGGCAAATAATCTCAATCCACCATGCCTGATGCCCAGTAGCCTGCTTCATGGCTCCACAAAGGAGTTTGACATATGCTGTTCTGAATACGTATCACCCCTGTGTAGAAAGTGGTTTATTATATGGTGTAATAAAGACACTAATCGATATTGGGTCCAGTCAGATTTGTTTGAAAAACCTTAGTTCAACCTTGGGTATCAGATTCTCAGGGCAGTCAGGCAAAGGAACAAGTGTATAACATTAAGAAGTACATATACAGTTGAGTAAGAAAAAATGCAACACAATTAAAATCCATCACCATTTTATAAAAATAGATTTTGGTTTACCTTTAGATAGACACCTCAATGAGAAAAATCCACTGGAGGGATCCGTAGATTCAAATATTTATAGGAACACAGATTTCCCCTTAGCACAAAAAATCATTGTCATTTACTGGGACTCGCTGTTTAGGGTTAGCCACAACAATGTCACTTGAAAACGGCTATAAGGGCACTCTTATGGGGATCAACTCCAGCAGGGAGCAGGTCACAGGGACCAACAAGGTCCAACAGAACAGTTACATCACAAGAAAAGCAGTCTACAGCCCTGTTACAGGATCTCTGGGTGAACAGCCATGATCTTCAAGGGAGTGGTCCTGATTTAAGGGATACAGGATGCTAAAGATGCTCAAAGATTCTGGGGATGCTGAGCCACTGTCGTGGGTGTTCCTTGGTCAACCAACACAGTGGAGCGACTTTGGACACAGGGGTCGATGTCCCTCAAATTACAGATTAAATCCAGCCAAAATCCAGTTGCCACTGGTCTTCTGGTCCCCAGTCACAACCAGCTTCCTTTAACTTGAGGTAACCCAAACTGCACGCTTATGACTCTAGTGCATCCAGCAGACTTGGGTGCAACGTTTGTGGGTTAAGTCTTGGTCTTTCATGCTGCTGACAGTCAGCAGCAATCAGGTATTCTTGGCTACCAACTTACCAATGCAGGTCTTTCCAGCTTTTGTGGCCCTGTAGCTATAACAATAAGACAGCCACCTGACTCTTTGGGTCACTTTTTCTGTTTGGGGCTTGGGGATGACTTTTCCTGGAGGAGAGCACATCAGGCTAGCCCAAAGAGCAGCAGGAGCAGTTCCATCTATGGTGCAGCTTCTTTTTGCTGGGTCTACGGAACAGCAGGGCAATCTTTCTCTGGTCCTCTATCCAGTTCAGACATGATCTTAGGTTTGAGTGCCAGGGGTGCCACTTTTATGCTTGTTAGTTGCCCTCAGGGATGCAGCAACAACTATCCAGTGGGCTACCATGTCCCCTTCGACCTAGTGAAGACTTCCTATAAATTGTGGCATCTAGCTAGCCCAGAATTCACCATTCTGCCCACTCCCAACATGGCAAAACCCTTCTCTTGCTGTGTAAAGCTCACTAACCCATCCCAGAGGTGTGGCTACATGCCAATGGAAGAAACGGTTTGGCAACGCTCCCCCCCTCTGTTCACAATGTCAGCGTGTAAGCAAATGAGCAGCCCCTCTCATGTGTGCCTACCATTCCCCCTTAAAAAGTGTTTTCTCCTTTGAAGAGCGCCTTTAAGGCTCACACCCATACAGTCTCAATGCAGTTTGGCTTTCCTCCCTCGAGAAGATCAGGACTCTTTAAGCGGCAGGCCTTTTGTGTTTCTTCCTGAGAGTCATTCATACTACCCCCCCAGGAGGGCAGTAGAATGTGACAAGAAAAGCACCTTGTTTGCAATCGGAAAAAGTCACTGGAAACATTTGCTCAACAAAGTTGCAACTTTCTAAAGTTGCCATTTATGCTAAAGTTACCTTAAATTTAACTTGAAAATTAAGTTGAGTTTAATGCAACAATTCTTTTGATACCGTGAAGTATCAAATTTAGTAGTCCCATTCAGAAGTAAGCTCTGCTGAGTTATCAGCTGGTATCTCTGTACTTGCCAATAGGGCTTCTAGCCTTTCCACAGAAAAAACGCAATGCAGTCTTTTTATTGTCAGGATATGTAAAGTTAGAAAACTCATTTTGGAATATAATACACCAGGGGCCCGATTCACAGAACTAACTTAAGACAAAATCCTAAACTTACTACCATTTTCGTATTCACAGAAGACACTTACTCACTTCGGTATTCACAGAAGTTAGGAGTCCTAACTTTAGGACTCCTAAATGCCTTCTGTGAATACCGAAAGACTTAAAATTTGGATTTTTCTCAGTTTAGGAGTCCTAAAGTTAGGACTCCTAACTTTACTACTACTAAACCGAGAAAAATCCTAATTTTAAGACTTTCGGTATTCACAGAAGGCATTTAGGAGTCCTAAAGTTAGGACTCCTAACTTCTGTGAATACCGAAATGAGTAAGTGCCTTCTGTGAATACCAAAATGGAGTAAGTGCCTTCTGTGAATACCAAAATGGTAGTAAGTTTAGGATTTTGTCTTAAGTTAGTTCTGTGAATCAGGCCCCATGCCTTTAGGGCTCAGTAGGCATGCCTTGGGGGTGACATAAATATAAAAAAATATGATTTGGGCTTTCCTATCACTTTAAATGGTAGAGACGTTTTGTCAGTATAAAAACTACTCCACCAGCTGGCAATGGATGACTGGGAGACGTACTTTGCTTTCTAACACTCTTAGTGGGAAAATAAGTGCTATTGTCCACAAGAGACACATTAACCTAGAGTCCCTGTATACCCCTGGTACCATATACTAGTAATTTATACGTTTACTGATGCCAATCGAGGGTGAACCAATCAGACATATCCCTTTTAAGGTTCTGAGCGCTTGCACTATGGCCTGTTTGGCAGGACTCAATGTATCTTTAGAGACGAAAAACCAGCAGCAAAACTTCGGAGTGATCATGTAAAAAGAGGCATTTCCTTACAACCCCCCAACAGAAATACAAATATCAGAAACAGTGAGAACAAACAATTTGCATTACTCAGGATCATAAACAAAGGGGAGAGGTTTTTACCTGAGTAAATAATTTTGCAAAGATGCAATATCTACGAAATGCTGTTTAGATAGCATCACACCCTAGTTAGAATCAAAACATTTACCAACATCAAATCTCAAAATTATTGGAGGCATTTTAGAGATAAAAGTCAATAACTCATTTATTATGGTCCTGTCCTAAATCTGTGCACTTTTGGGAAGAAGTATTGATTCCTGAATTTCAGGCAGCAACATAGCGAGGATTCCTGACACAATTCTATTGGGTAGGTGGACTGAGGGGCTTTACACCCCTCCATTCCAGGACGGGAAAATAATATCTAAGTTACTTGTGGTGGAAAAACAGATGATACTTCCCCGTTAAAGTCAACAGACCCCCTCCCCGCCCAAAATGTAACAACTAGCTCTACAGTCTTTGGTCCTTGTTAAGCCATGAACAATTGGCATACAAAATACTAGACAAACCAGATATGTTTATTCAGTGATGGAAGCCAGTTATAGATTATCCTAACAGTGATTGTAGGGATCATTATTGCACTCAGAGAATGAAGGTCATGTAGATGATATTCAATATCAGAAATGTGGGTAAACAAGCAGAGAAAAACCCATGAATAAAGCAGAGATGATGTGAAGAGTAGGAGTTCAGAAGTAATGGGTGGTCTTTTTTTGAGTTGTAGGAAAGTGAAAACTTCAGCAAACATTGATTGAAACGTTCACTTTAATGGGATCTAATAAGTTCTGAGTAAATTCATTAGCTGCTCTAATCATTGTCATAGGAAGGATGTTGCAACTGCTGTTGCTCATTTAAAACTCCCCCCCCCCCCCTTTATCATTTGTCATTTATCCACACAAGGGAGGCTATTCCTAAGAAAATTAGTTCTGAGAAACGAAGATGAGGAGGCTGCTAGCCTTGATAAGTCTATCCAGCTCAATGTTAGGGATATACCAGTGATGGTACCTAGGCTGGGGTGTGGCAGAGAGGGTAGAGTAGAGAGTGTAGCTGTTGCCCTGTATCACTGAGGAAGTTGGGCTTTGGGATAGATCAATTTGATGTAATCCTTGCCTGAGCTGTTGCGATATGCCCTGTACCTTGCTCAATTTTGGAAGAAGGGGGACAGCAGCATGCCCAGATCTCTGAGCAACATCCTGCCAATTCCAAAAACAGCAAACACATTATGCAATCCACAGAAAAGCATTTTACTAGAGAAGAGTTAGGTGGCTGAGATGGGAGTGTGCTAGGGTCTACATGGATCTCTATACAGCCGTGGAAGCTTTTCAATGTACATTATGTAAATTAACTTAAAAAGCATGCTAAGTTCCTTTTTTGGTGAGCTAAAGATTTTAGCATGAACTTTCAACATAATCAGGTCTGTGCATGAATAACTAATCCAGTCCAGGTTTCTGCTTTGCATTCTGAGGCATACAGTCCAGTTAATCCGAATACAAAATCAGAACTATAAGCCGCAGAATGCAAAGCAAAAACCTAGACTGAGTGCCCTACTTATGCATGCTTCCAGGGCACCTTAAAACTCTGCACTTGTGTGCAAAGTAAATACCTTGCAATTAATATGTTATCCTTTTTGGAACTGTCAGGCAGCTGTTTCAAACGTCTCATATCAAAATGGCATAGTCTTATGGTCATATATTCACAGGGACGGCACCTACGCTAAGGCGGAGGTGTGTCGCCCACTGCTTTAAGAGCAGTGCAGAGGAAAAATAAAATGATGATAACTAAACGTTATTATCATTTTATTTTTCCAATCCTCAGTGCGGGGCAGGGCTGGACAGAGCAGAGCCCAGGGGAGGAGTGGTGAGCACACTCGAAGTGCACATGAAAGTTTGACCAGCTGTCCTGGGCCGGCCAAACATTCATGTGCAGTTTGCATGTTTCCCACCAGTCTGCATTACACAGCCTGGGGGGGAACTTGTACAGGCTCCCTGTCTGAGTGCCGAACCACGGTTTGGGGAACTTAGGGGAACCAATCACAACCCTACATTGCAGCATTTTCATTGGATTAGGGAGCCTGGAAGCCTTGTGCTTCCTGCGACAAGGAGAGGCAGCGGAGAGGAGACGGCTGGCGACGTGACCAGCAGGTATGTTTTTTTTTTCTACCCATCCACCTCTCCCATCCACCAACCTTCCCTACAAGCCACCACTATTTATTCAAATACCTAGGTATATAGCTCATCGTGAGGTTAATTTGTCATGTTTCCTCTTTTTCTGATTAGAAATAGTGTGTACAACACACATACACAAACACACACATACATGCACACCTAGGGGCCGATTCCAATCCTGGAAAAAGGCTGTACAAATCGTTGTATGGAGCGTTTTTCCCGTACAACTTGTACCCAGTAAACTTTTCTTACAACCTAGGAAGTACGATTCGTACAGAAAGCCTCTTTCCATACAAATCGTACAAAAGACCATACAGCTAAAATAAACCAACGATTCTGATCCGGAACAGCTTGCACGCGACGTCTGTATGTATTTAAGCAGCGGTTTCCAGCCCAGGAAGTACGATTCGTCCCTACGGCACTCCGTACGGCTCTTTTCTTATGGGAGCTAAAAACAGCTGTAAAAGCAGAGTCCCCAGGGGTACGAGTCGTACATGCATACACCCCATGGGTTGTTTATGTACGGTGCATACCCCAACATTGCGTATGTACTGTGCGTACCCCCAACATCGCGTATGTACTGTGCGTACCCCCAACATCGCGTATTTACTGTGCGTACCCCCAACATCGCGTACCCTAACATCGCATACCCCAACATCGCATACCCCAACATCGCATACCCCAACATCGCGTATGTACGCACCGTACATATGCGATGTTGGGGTACGCACCGTACATACACAACGCACGGGGGTGTATGCCTGTACGACTCGTACCCCTGTATGACTCGCACCCCGGGAACAACTTTTCCCGGGATACGAGTCGTACAAAGTTCGCTTCGTAGCGGGTAATGGCATTCCTCGTGTACGGGACGTTTTCCGTACAAATCGTAAATCAGAAAGCCGGTCCGGATCGTACTAGTACGGTTGGACTGCATTTTTTACAATTTGTACGGAAAAGTGTCCGAGTCCGTCTGGTACAACTTTTCCCGATCCGATTTGTAAGGATCGGGCCAATCCATACAAATCGGATCGGGAAAAGTTGTAGTTTTCCTGTACAAATCATACTTCACGGGTCGGACGGGACTTGTGCGATTTGTATGGAAAAATTTACCGATACGAGTCGGACGGGAAAATAAAATACAGGATCGGAATCGGCCCCCTAATGTTAGTGTGACTCTATATATGTATCATGCCATGTTATTGAAGTTAGTGTGGTAAAAAACACATAATCTGACCTGAATTAATGCAGTGTGTAGGTTAGATCCCATGCTGTTACTACATTTATGGTGTCTCTATTAAACGGCAGAGAGTAATGTGATATTTATTTCAATTTTTGAGGGAGTGACAGCATGACCCACTTCGATCTTCACTTCTCGTGAATCACAATCCCTTTCGACACTCATTGGGGTTAATAAATAGCATATAACCCTCTGTGCATCAGAAGTGAAAAAAGCACATTTAAAGTGACATCATGGCTATCCTTAGTTTATCAAAGTAAACTTTTGTTTAAAAACACAATTAAAGTTACAAATTAAACATTTTAAAACACTGAAATCCAACAGTTATGGGTACTTATACAAAGTACAGCAGCCATGAAAACCATAACCGGCACAATAAATGCAATGCTGACGACCTTACCATTGATGCGGCAGATGCAACTGCAGTGTCAGAAATGATCTTACAAATGAGATTACATCTTAAGTTACCATTACCACTAGCAATGATACAGCTCCGAATATACTATTATTTATTGGTTTGATTATTTTTATTTGGCTGTTTTCCTACTGATATATATTATGTGTGGTCATAAGCATTGCATTTGGAAAGACCCTGATCCCAATTCTCGCAGATGGCTGGGACATTTGACCGTGCACCCAACCTGTATAGGTGGCCACCAAATGCTCCCAAATTCCTTTATCACAGAGGTTTGTCCTTCTAGTTTCTTTTGGTTGAGCGGACCCTAAATTAGAGGTGCCTAAATTTGAATTTGCAACCTGCAGGACTTGGAAGGCCCAGCAAGGGTACAAAAGTCTGTTCAAGGTTCACAGACCTGTTTTTGGGTCTGCAAATCCAAAAGGGTAGCCAACGAGGGTCCAAAATTCCCAAAATTATGCTCTTACATCCTGTTGAGTAATTACACTGCTGTTACAATATAATTATGGTGCGCAGAAATAATGGGACCACCCAGAACATGAGTGCTGTTGTTCAAAACAATTGTGTATTTTGCACTATTTGTAGCGCAAAAAGCACCCTTGCATCAACAATACAGGTAGCACATATTCACGCTAAAATACAGCACTAAATGATCATTTCACATTTTGATTAATTGTGCACAATGCTGCATGATTTACCCGAAATTTGGGGTTATTACCAAATGCTAATTACTCAAATTTCACACATCTTTTGCAGGAGATGGATCGGTAAACCCCTGACCTGACCCTGGAACTGTGGCACCTTCCCTAGGATATGACCGAAGAACCTACCTCAGGGTTCTCAAAACCTTACCATAAAATTAGATTTTTTAAACATTGTATTCATTGCCTGAGTGTCACTCTGGAACCCTGACATAGACCTGAAAAATAACAAAGGTTAGAGGGACCTTACAGTTAGGCTGACATTTTACTCATAGAAAAACAGAGAAATTCAGCAGTTATAGTTACCTAAGCGAACTATAATTTCGCACCCCAGCAATGCACTGCTTATGACCTCATATATTACATCACTCATGACATAGTCAGTGTCGTCACTGGTGACATCTCAAATGACATCACTGATGACATCATCAAGTGCCTGTGAGTGTTTTTAAAAGGTTTATGAGTGTTAAATATACTAAGCAAGGTGTATTGATGAATCAGTGGGTGTATGAGTGCATATGTGGATGATTCAGTGGGTGCATGACTGACTGTATAAGTAAGAGATTAAGTGTCTCAGTGAATGTATGGGTGAGTGACTAGGTTGTGTCTGTATCAGTCTGCCAGTTGGTGTCTAAGTGGCTAAATGGGTTCGTGAGTGGGTACATGAGTGGCTGTATGGGTGATTGATTGGTTGTCTGAGTACTTGTATGGGTATATGAATGTCTGTGTGGGTCAGTAAGGGGGTGTGTGACTGCCTCCATGGATGAGTGAGTCAGTGAGTCAGTGACTGTATGGGTTAGTGAGTACATCTGTGAGGGGCTGTATGGAAGACTGAGAGTGCATATGGCTGTGTCTGTGAATGGATGTGACAGTGGTATATGGGTGAGTAACTGCATATGTGAAAGGTAGTATAGGTGAGTGTTAGAGTATATGAGTGACTGTATGTGTGAGAGAGTGATTGTGAGAGTGGATGTATGGGTGAGTGTGTGCTTGTGCCACTGACTGTATAGGTTAGTGTGTATGTGTTACTATCTGTACGAAGGTGGCTGTGTGACTGACTCTATAGGTGAGTGAGTAGTTGTGTGAGTAGCTCTATGGGTGACTGGCAGTGTGTGAGTCACTGTATGGGTATTTGAGTTGATATGTCAGTGGCTGTCTTAGTAAAGGGAAGTTGGTTATGAGTGGCTGTATGGGTATATGAGTGGATATGCCAGTGGCTGTATTAGTAAAGGGAAGTTGGTTATGAGTGGTGGTATGGGTGAGTGTGTGGATGTGTGTGTAGAGCTATGAATCAGTAAGTGGGTGTGTAAGTACTGTATGGGAGTGTTGATATTTTTGAGGATGGTAGTGTAGAAGTTGGAGTGGGTGTATAACTGGTTATTTTGGAGTATGAGTGCGTGCATCAGAGATTCTATATATGATATCACTAGTAATGTCATCAGTAATGTCACTTGAGATGTCATGAGTGATGTCATCAGTACTGTCACTGACTGTGGAATGAATGATGTTATATGTGAGGTCATAAGCAGGGCATTGGGGGGACGCAAGATACTGTTAGCTCAGCTAACTATAACTGCTGAATTTCTCTGGATTTGTAAGAGTGAAATGTTAGCCTAACTATAACGTCCCTGTAACCTTTGGTTTTTTCAGTGAATTTCTAAGGATTTTTTTTTAATTGTATTTTCTAACTAGAACGTCCCTGTAGTTGCTGCATTTGCACAGTGGTGAGGAAAGGTGCTGGGCAACATGTCTTAAACCTCATGTTCTCTACCAGTTTCATTAGAGAGGCAGAGCTCGCAACACCAGGCTTAAGTGAAAATGAAGGGCTGACTCCCATCCTGCCACTCTTCTGAGTGTTAGCATCTTTCTAGAGACCTCAATGAGTATGTCAGTGCCTTTTTAGGGGTAAGATGATACATGTACAGAATCCTATAGGTACTAGACTACCTCTGTTTCACACCACATACTCTCTAAATGTATGTAGAAGCAACTGCTTGTGGCTCTTTTTTCTCATTATACAGGGCAGCTGGGTTTGAAGCTGTCTGTTTAAGTGCTTCCATGAAGTCTGCCTAGCTAAGAGATCTGTACTTCAGGGACTGAATGCTAAAGTAGCTCCTTTGTATTAGATTTCTAAATCTATGCAGAGTTTGAAACGTTTATTTAAGAAATGAAGAAAGTAAGAGCAAATGTGTGTTGTGAACTTGGATTGCGATTAAATGATACCTCATCAAAGATGGAACACACAAATCAACTGTTCTGTTAGTTGGCACAGCATGAGAGTTGGTTTCTCATCCAATCACATCTCACAGTATTTTAATGGATTACAAACACCGTGCAATATTTACACCTGCCTCTGCTTTCACAAGCTGTTTACCATCTCGGCATGCTATAAAAACAGCAAGAGGCCTTTTGCTCAGGAACAACAGATTTGAACACAGTGGGTTCAAAAGGTATATCATGTTCAAACCACTCATCAAATGTCTCAAAAGGCACCAATGTTACAAAATTGACCTTTTCATTGGCTTAAAAAAGTCAATGAACTTTTTTAGGTCTAGCGTTAGCCAAGACTTTTTGTTGTACCTAAATAATAAGCAATAATCTCCTCACTTTTAGCGTTTACCAGCCAGCCCTCATCAGTCAGTGGTCTGTTGTTATATCATTTACATTTTCCTTCTGCCTACTACATCATCCAACATAGGGCAATCTGTTTATTCACAAATCGCACATCCACTCACAAAGTACTTTCCTCCAGTTCAAGGGACTGCTATGGCAATGTGTGAATTTGCAGGTCAAAGAAATATTTTGAAGTTCTAGTAATTGCCCCAGCAATAAATATTAGAAAAAACATGAAAGAACACCACAAGTATTATCAAAGTCAAAAGGCTAAGAATTCAAGAGCTATTGTCTTTGTCAACGTGTGCTTCATCAACACTCAAAGTCTAAATCCTTGATGGGTTTGTACCAATGTTACTGTTGCTGGTTGCAATTGACACCCTTGTCCGGTCCACAGCACACTTCACACAACAGAAGGAAGAGACTTAGGTCTGTGGCACCTTAGCACTTCATACGAGTGCCACTTCCAAGAGGCGCACAAAATCTGCATTCCTGACATGGTTTAGTCACGTGTGTGCATATGTGGATACATTCTACAATTGGGTAACGCATACATTTGAGTCACAGCACGCTTCACACAACAAAAGGAACAGGCTTCGGTGCGGGGCAAATTAGCAGATCTTTCACAGTCCATCACCGGTGTGGTTTACTGCGCACAACAGGTCACGGTTGCACTCTTTGCACCTAGCTGTCACAGGTGTGCACCTACATAACTCCTACCAGATTCCATTACTAACTCAAAGGCAGTTTCCGAGACAGCAAAAATAACATCCCCAAACAAACCACTCCTTTTACCTCCAGCAATTCCCACACAGTGGGTTTGCTGAGAGGTTTTTGGTGCATTGCCCCCTTTCTCTACCACTCTGTAAATGTGCCTCCTAGCACACTACTATTTTGGGGATGGCTCTTGAGGCTCCTTGGGGGCCAACTAGCCCCCCTGTTAACTCCATTAAGGCCGACCCAGACAAGTTTGCTGAGAGGTGGTCAGAGGCCACGGCCTCTTTCTTCATCACTCTGCAAACAAGCCTCCTGGGGCACAGCTGCTTGGGGGAAATGTCCACTTTAGTCCTGAGGCCTTCAGGAAGCAAGGGGACTTCATCCCTTGGTTCATGGTCCTCTCGTTGGGGACCATGGGGGGAGCCTGAAGGCCCTCTCACTTGCTCAAAGCGGAGCAAACTATATGCTATGGCAGAGCTCCCGCCATGCCATAGCAAACTGCAATGTCTTGGGCTGGGCACCCCGGGACATTGCTGGAGCTGGCCCTTGGGGGGTGGACTTACCCAGGGCCCTCTAGGGGTCCTGGAGTGGAGCCACATGGCCAACCTCCTTTGATCACATTTGTCCCGGGGAGGTGGTGGCCCGCAGGGCTGAGGGACTGTAACTGACCCCCTTAAAGATTGGATTTTTTGCACTGCATAACTTGTTATAAAAAACAGTGTGCCCCAGTGAGGTGGTGTTCTCCAGGGTGGAGGGGGGAGTCTGGGAGGTCCTCCACATTGCTTTCATTAGCCCTGGTGAGTTGGCTGTCCCGGGGCAGGGGGGTCCACGAGGCCCCCCATCATAATTGGAAATAGCCCGGGGAGGTGGTGGTCCCCGGGCTGTGAGCGGGCTTAGTCGGCCCATGTACATTAATAATGAAAAACGACCCGGGGATGTGGGCTCCCACACTTCGTTTTCTTTAAGCCCTTGGAGGAATCATCAAAATACATCCCGGGGACCGCCATCTCGCCGGGGCTATGTTCATTAAATGCGGGGGCCACGCTGGCCCCCCACCCCTGGGGACCGCCACTTCCCCAGAGCTTTATTTTTTAAATAAATGCATGGGGGGCTCCTGCCCTCCCCATGCAGCCCTGGGGACCACCACTACCCCGGGGCTTATTTTGTTAAATGCTGGGGGCCACACTGCCACCCTGCAGCCCCGGGGACTGACATTTCCTCTGGGCTATCTAAAAAAATAGTGTGGGGGGCCATTTTCAATCTGGGAGGCGGTGCTGCGCGACACCCCCCCCCCCCTTGAGCAATAATTGGCACTTGAAACCACCACCCCCCAAGGCTGGCTCCAGCAATGTCCTGGGGTGTCCACCCAGCAGGACATTGCAGTTTGCTATGGAATGGTAGAAGCACTGCCCCCGGCATGCCATAGTAAACTCTACTTCGCTTCATGGAAACGAGAGCATGAAGAATGAAGCAAAGCAGACTTGTTTTTAGGCAGAGGCACATGCATGTCAGCAGCTCCCTCTGCCCAGAAGCAATGCTGGCTCCCGCAGGAGGTGGGGAGACGCCAGGGACCACGGGGGCCTTGAGCCTCCCCCCATGGCTCCAAATGTTGTGGCCATTCCTTCAGGGATGGGGTCCCCGGGTTGGAAAATGGCCCTGGTAGGGGAGCCATTCAGGACCCCTACCCTTTCTTTAAAAAATAAAATAAATAAAGGATGTGGCCACGCCCCGGGACATGGGATCCCTGGGTCTATATTGGTCTCAGGAGGGGGGGCCTTGTGGCCTCCTCCCGTTTTATTACTAAATATATATATTTTTTAATTGGTCAGGCCCCGGGGGGATGGGGTCAGCTGAGCACAAAAGCATCAAGGGAAGGGGGTCCACACAGCCCCCTTCCTAGAATTATTTTTTTAAAAGCTGGCTACTTGCCGAGGCCCTGCCCCTTCACTACTCTGCAAACGTGTCTCCTGGCACGTTCTTGGTTGGAGGATGAAGTGCCCTTCGCTGCTGAGGGTCCTTAGGGGACAACTAGCCCACCTGTTACCTTCAGTAAGCCCCACACAGCTGGATTGCTGAGAGGTAGTTGGAGGTCATGCCCCTTTTTCCACCACTCTGCAAATGTGCCTCTCACCATGTATACATATATAATATAGATATTAACTGAAAAAACTGTTAGAGTGATGTTATAGTTAGGTGTTGAACTGAGGCACAAGCTAACATTTAAAAAAACACTGAAATATGCCAGTTAGATATTAGTGTTTATATTCAACCTGTCATGAGTGATGTAATATGTGATTTCAAAAGCAGTGCATGACGAGGGAGAAAGTTATAGGTAGCTGACTAAACTAAAGATGGTGTATTTCAGTAGGTTCTGGGATTTTTTAAGTTTTAATGTCTCAATCCAACACTTAACCATAACAACACTTTAACCTTTATTTGTTTCAGTGCATTTCTGGGTTTTTGATCATATTCAAAATTGGACCAACAGCCAACCATTCACATGCAGTCAATCCCTGTTATGTATGGCTTTTGGCAGTATAAAGTGGGGTTGGCTGCATGCATTAACCCCTCATTCTCTTCTCTAATTTACTTTTTTTTCTGGTACCACATTAGCCACCAGGCGAGATTTCATCCCATGATTCTGTGGCTCAGTGTAAGCATCCTCAAGGAAGGTTGCACTGTACCAGGGTAACATGGAAAAGAAGTGTGTACAGCAGCACCTGCAGGAGAACCTCACTAAAGGACTGCGCTGGGTCCCATATTATTATCGCCTGTTGCCCACAGTTCAATTTTTTTAACATCAGTGCAAATTCTCTGAGTCCCACCCAGAAGTGTCTGGTGGCATACTGTCCATACTTGGCCCCCTTACATCTTAATTACTTTTATTTTTCAGGGCTTAGGTAACATGTTCACGAGTCCTATAATGGAGTAACTTTTTCCTAACCATGTTGCAGCTGGCCAATCAAAGTGTAAGGCCCCACCGTATGGTGCCTGGTGCTGCAGAACCCCATTGGTGATTGGAAAAATGGCTCCTTCAGCCAATGGAATGCAAGTATTTTTTGAAATTTTGGTCCTGTATGACTCTACCATGGGATCCAGTGGTCCAGATATCACTGACTTTTCTACCAGATTACTCCATCATTTCCACCCAAGCATCTCATTAAATGCAAATTTCTGGAAACCTACTTAAGTGATTTAGATCAAATAATGACGAGCATGATTTTTTAATAAAGTTCTAACTTCCTACCCAATTTGGTGTAATGCTGTTCATTGATTTTTTTCTGCATCAGAGAGCAATGTGTCCTGTGGAAATCAGCATGGAAATCAACATTGTGGGACCCCTGCTTTTTCTTGGCCCTAGGCTTAACAGAGTGGAGCTAAACTTTCCATGAAGGGCATGAGGTAAATAAACTTTTTTTAAAGTTTTGTGCAGAGTCAGCAAGCAAAAATAAAAAATCTAACTATGGAAACTCTGGCCTAATTATAACTACATAGTGGTACAGAGAGAGAGATCTCAGATATCTAACTTTCTATTGAAAAATGTGTCAAGTTGGATTACAAAAGGCTTTTTGAAGGAGTTTATCTGTGCATTATTTGGAGGTTAGGGTGTGCCCGGAGAAGCAAAATATGCAGATGATGCACATTTACAAAAAAAACGAATCCCTCATTGATATCATCTCACGGCACTCCTATCTCTCTAGACTCTAGCTCTGGATGTGAGACAGCTGCTTGATGATGAACCTCGAATACAGTGAATTTCTATCCTTCTTAATGAACTCAACATTGAAGGATGTTCAATTGCAATTGCCTGTAGATAAAAAACACAATCTTTAACACAATCCCTCTTACCCTAAAACCATCATCAACTAATTAACTTACTCTGCAAATTTCTACCTTCACTCACTGGAGAAACTTTAGAATTTAGTGACAATTACCAAACTGAAAAAGCTGCACACATAATATTCATCCTCCATTTGAGCTTTTGCAACGCAATTTGAGGGGGAATCCTTACATTCGGTCCTGCTGTGCCTCAAGCTGGACTATAGTTTAAATAGAGACTCATTTCCTAAACTAGATTAAAGGATTGTAAATTCCCAATACTGTTTATCTTATATTGGCTTCCCGTTGAGGTAAGTACAGGAATATCAGAAGGGGAGGGAGAAGGTCACTGATGTGGGTCCCATGCTCACTGTGCCAATTGAATCAAACAATACTTGCTGAAAGAGCTCTAACAATGGCAAACCCAGCCCTGGCTGCTTGTGTTCTGGTTCAGGGGGACCTGGTCTGGCAGTTAGGGCTTGACTGTTTCCACAGGGCCAGGGTCAAAACTGATAATTATATGACTGGGTCCAAAATGAAGTTGAACAGTGGACCAAATACAATAGATTGAAATGCGGCCTGAGCGATTGCCAGTGTCAGAAAATTCAAGCATTCCATTCACTCACTTTGTTCTTGATGTTCAAACGTGGGTCCCTTACTCACTGTGTCACTGAAACCAAGCTATAACTGTGAGAGAGCGTCACTGGTGTTAAGATTTGTAGGGGTGCACCATATTCACTGTTAGTCAGCACCCGTATATAATTCAAGAGTGTTTAGAATTATCATAGAAATATATTCGTTGATACAGAGATGTGGAGATGTAGCCAGGCCTTGAGAGGAATAAAGGACATCAGTTACTATGAAATGTATTTGTATTACGTTTAATGTTTTAGTTCTGCAATGATGTGATGTATTAAGAAATTGTAGGTTATGTTAAAACGTTAGAATGTAGGTTGCTCACGTATAGGTATAAGATGATTATGCTGAAATAATGATTGTAATGCGTTTTAGTTTGCAAGGCCTAATTGTCTATGTAAAGGAGAAGGCCTCTTCGTTCCTTATTTTAGCTATGATTATTAGGCTGACAGGGCTTTTAGTAAAGCTTAAATTGCAGTGAAAAGTAAAACTTCATGATGTGAGGGTTTTTCCGTTCCCTGTTTCTGTTGCTGGTGCAAGGACATTTAGCTTGTTAGTTAGAATAAGTCTTTGTTGTAGGAGTTGAGATAGAAGGAGCAGACTGGAGGGGAGTGAATTGGAATGTGAAATCGCAACTCCTAGTACGGAAGGAGCCTGGGACCCAAGGTCGAATTAATGAACAAAGGAAGATGAAAAAGTCTGGATGGAAATTTACTGAAGGAAGACCTGTCTGAAGGGGTGTGCACAAAGATTTTGGGGTTTTTGTATTAGGGACAGTGCCCCATGGGTTGAGCAGACGAGACTTAGGAGCGAGGCTAGAAGGAGCACCATAGATCGAGCTCTCATTAAGTGAAGACTTCTTAGGAAGTTTCACTGCTGACACCTTTTATGTTTTTTTCACCTGAAAGGGAATGTTGTGTAGGGATGTCACTTTAGAATAGAGTAGGAACAGAAATGCTTTGATTAATGACTTTGAAATTTGACATCACGATAGCAATTTTGTACCTGATGCTTTTAGAAGCTGTAATCCTTTTTATCTTTAGTCGAATGCGGATACTTCGTAGAGTAGCATTTGTGTTAGTTCCCATTTATCTTTTGTGCCTTGTATTGAGGTGCATATATATTCAGATGTTTTTGCTGATAATAAAAGGTCAAACTCCTAGATTTTGAGTCCTCTCTTATGAATAATGTCAAATTGCGGTAGATACGTTCTGATAATTGTGTTTCTTCCCTCTACGCTATTTGGCAAGTAAAAAGATCCTGGTGACCTGAGTGGGTTCTTGTAGATAATTGGGTAGAGACAAGAATCCGGCCTTCTCAGTTGGTAGCAGTAACGGAAGGTTTATTTCTGGTAGCGAGGGAAGATTTAGACGAGGATAAGTGATACTGGAGGCCCATAAATGTTAAGTGACGTTGAATCATCAGAAGGTGGGCAGCAGACGACCTGGCGGACGGACATTGATGGCGAGTAGCAGTGCGGCAGAAAGCAGCAGTTCGAGGAGTGAGGATGAATAGGATGCGATGTTGTAGATTGCAGTGTTGATTTGTGTGAGATGTTTTGCGGAGTTGGTGTGAATGTTGAGTGATTGTGAGATCAGGCTGTGAGCGCGCGCAGCCCCGGAAAGTCTTAGGCAATGGGAAGCCTAAGCGATTGGGTGTAGAATACACCCGTGGTAGATTTTTTTGACCACCCGAAGGAGATCGTGAGGTACGATCGATCACCTGGACCGAGATAGGGGGAGCAAATGTGTGAGTGCATGACAAGCCGATGCTGGTCGTGGGTTTCTGCATGTGGATTTGAGTATTTGTAACCTATCAGAGGCGATCTGTCTGCCCGGACGGGGACAGATAGTTGCCAACCGAGGTCGACAATTTCGAGAGACTGTGGACGGACAGTCAGAGACTGTGGACGGACAGCCAGAGAAGTAACTTGTTCGGGACAAACGGTTATTTCAGTGTATGGATGGGACGAATGCAAGAGTAAGAAGTGAGTTGGGAATAGGGAGAACGGCTGCGAGTGGAGAGAGAAGTGACGTCAAGAGGTGTCGCGCTGCGATAGGTTGGTTGGTGTGCGAGACACTGTCATTGGTGGACAGTTACCAGGAAGTAAACAGAGAATTGCATGCGTTCATAATTTGGCCATTATGAAATGTTTTAAAGTTTTTCGAGAATTGTGTAGAGGTGATGAACATGTGGTTACTCGTGAGGGAGAAGAAGCCCCTCCCGAGGATACGCCAGCACACTACATGGCAAGAAATGTGGGGTTGCATACTATAATTTGGCTTGAGAATTGGCACAAATTGACCCAAAGTGAAGGAGAGTTAGCTTTCCCGAGGTATGGCTCCTTCAGGCTAGAAGTGTTATACCAGTTGAAGTCCGTGATGGCTGCTTTAAGACCTTTGCCGAGGCCAACACAATTTGAAGCATTACATGCGTGGATTAGAGCAGCGCATGATAGGAATAGGGATAGAAACCAAGAAAGAGTGAAAAAGTCGATTAAGGCGTTCCAGGATGCTAGATGGGATGCGCAAGAGAAAAGATGGAGAGTACAGGCAATAGACGGACACAGACTGTACCCCTTGTTAGTACAACCTGACAACATAAAAGAAAAGTCGAAAGAAGAGGGCAGTGATACGGATGACAGCTTATTGGAAAGGTTGTTATCTGAGAGACCACCTCCATATAACCCGGATGCCTCAGAGGGAAATGAGACAAAGGTCGAAGAGAGTAGGGGAGTACTACCCCGATCAGAGGTGAGGGTGGAAGGAAAGATCTCAATAGGAACCGAGAATACGAGGAATAAGCCTGTAACTAGCTTAGAGGTTGAGAGAGGTGCGAGGTTACCAGATGCTTTGAAAATACTGGTTATTATTGGACCCATTGAGTCGATGTATGAACTTGAGCCAGAGAAGGTGGGAAGCTCAGAGCAGTCAGAGGTAGGGGTGAGGAGTGTGGTCGAAGGAAGTGGGTCGGTGAGGAGAATGGAGCAGACTCCGAAGCCTATAGAATGGAGTACGCCGCTGCCAGCTACAGCCGACTCCTCGAGAGGACAAGGAGAGTCGAGACCTGGTAGACCAAGGTCTTTAGCTGAGTCAAGATCAGACTTAAGAATGTGGACACCACCAGTGAGAACCCAAAGGCAGGGCGTGTTGGAAGCAGAGAGGGAACGAGGGACGATTGTAAATCGTTCTGTTCCTATGGGCATGTCAGGAGAGAGTAGGCCACAGGAACGAGAATGTGGGTATGACAAAAGATATGGTGCAGGTTGTCGAGAAGTCCTGAGGGGAGCCATGAGAGGGAGGATGCTGGATGTCGTAAGACTAAAGGCAGAATTGGACGAAATAATATGCGGAAATTTACCCCTTGAGAGAATGTTAACGTACGAACAGGATGAATTACTCTTTGTAGCAAAGGATGTGACTCGTAAAGCGTGGACAGCACATGAAAAATTGTCAGAGCTGGCAAAGAGATATGGGGTGGATTTGTCGAAGACTAAAGCATTGCAAGGAAATCATAGGTTACAGTACAGTGATCAGGAATTGGAAGAGAAAAGAGTCATGGGATTGAGAACCCATGTCAAAGATCTGATCATAGCAATGCGGGCATGGATCATGTTTGATAAATGGGAAGAAAGGTGGTCAAAGAAGAAAAGCTCCAGGGGAGTTGTAGGAGAGACGCCACCTCCGGGGGGAGGCATGACGGAGATAGGGAACTTCCCTTTACGGGAGGTACAGAATGGAGGGTACGTTCATGTACCTTGGAGTAGGGGTGATTTGGCTGCCTTTACAAATGATTTTTCCCGTTTGAGGGAAAAAAACTTGGGAAGTGGTATAAACAAGTTGATCGCTTTGTCAAAATCTCGAAAGTACTGTGGATTGATTTGAATACTTTGTTTGACATAGTGGTTCCGGGTGATCTGTGGTCGGCATGTAAAATTGCGGTTGAGTGGCTGGCCTCGGAGCCCGACAGGAACCCGATTACAAATGGTCCGTTGCCGATAGTGATGAAAAAGTTCGAACAGGTAATCACATGGCTGAAGTCGAAAATCTCACCTCAAGACATTGACTGGGTGAAGATAGATAGGACAGTGCAAGAGCTTAAGGAGACAGTGCATGAGTTTTACGAGAGGCTTTTGCAAGCTTTTAAACAATACAGTGGCTTGGATGCGTTGGATACCAAAGACATGGGACAGTTTGTTTCTAAATTTGTGTTGGGATTGAGGCCAGAGGTTAGCCTCATGATACAGCAGCATTTGATTTGTTGGCAGAACAAGCCAGTGGATGAGATTCTACGGTATGCTAGATACTGTAGCGATGAGATAGAATCTAAGCACAGGAAATTGAAAGACAATTTGCTATTGGTACAGATGCAGACAGCCCAGGGACTGTCTAACGGAGGAACCTTGGGAAGGAGACAGGGAAATTATCAAGGAGGAGCACAGAATGCCCAGGGACAGGGAAGGCCAAGGGGAATAGACCCTAGGACAGGAATAGATGTGGCGGTATTGCAAAAAGACCACAGCTTGTCATCTTTGTCATCAGATTGGACACTGGAGATGCGAGTGTCCTTTGAACCCGTTGAACCAATTGCAGCAAGAAGGGGAGATAGCTCAGATTCCTGTGGCGGACACAGTCCCTACAGTGACGCAACCTAGGATGACAAAGGGGGGACGGGTGCTCCGCAGGTGCAGGTTCCCCAACCGCCCAGGATACCGAATATGCAGCAGGGAGCTCGGACCTATGTGCAGATGCCCCTGTTCGAAGTGAATGGGGAAGATGACCCAGATCAAGTGGCGAGACCCTGCTGGAGAAGAGAGAATGATTGTACGCTCGGAGCTGTCCTAGAGGTAGATCAGAAGGGGCCCTTTGTGGAAGCTGAGATCGATGGTCACCCTACGACCTTTTTGGTTGATACGGGTGCTACGCGATCGACTGTAAGGTCTGCAGCGGTTCCGGATCTACCCCTTTCTGGACAAATGATCAAAGTTATTGGTGTGGCAAATAAGAAACTGACTAGCCCACTGACGGAACCCATACCCATCAGGATAGGGAATTTCAGGGATCGACACCAGTTTGTGGTGTGCGATTCTAGCCCAGTCTGCTTGTTAGGGAGAGATCTATTGTGCAAGCTTCACTGTACTATCTACTGTACCCCGAAGGGAGTGGAAGTGCAGACGAGGGACGATGATGCGACCTTTAAGGTTGCGAACCAACGTTGGTGTGTGGAAATGTATCCAGCACTAACGGTGGAAGAACTCCCATTCAACCTGAGGGACTCCGTGTCAGTTGATGTATGGGACCTCAGTGGTGAAGAGATCTGACTAGTTAAAGGAGTAGATCCAGTGAAAATTCAGGTTAAACCAAACGCAGAGTACCCGAGAACACCCCAGTATAAGTTATCACCCGAAACTATTGAGGGAATTAGACCTGTAATCGAGTCTATGATTAAGCAGGGAATCTTGAGAGAGATCATGGGTAGCCCATGTAATTCGCCCATTATGGGATTACAGAAACCGAGCGGAAAATTCAGGATAGTGCAAGATTTGCGAAAAATCAATGAGATAGTTGTCCCATGTTGTCCCGTGGTACCGAATCCATCTGTGATCCTGTTCCAAATCCCATGTGAAGCAGAATGGTTCACAGTGGTCGATCGGTGTCAAGCCTTTTTTTCGATCCCTCTGCATGAGGAGAGCCAATTTCTTTTTGCTTTTCCGCTGGAAAATCGTGTGTTAACATGTTGTTGTATCCCACAGGGATATACTGAGAGCCCGTCTATTTTCAATCAGATTTTGAAAAGGAACCTTGTGCAGTACATTGATGATCTGCTCGTGGCGTCAAAAACTGAAAACGCCGGCAGGATTGATATGGTAGCGTTGTTGAACTACCTGGCGGAGAATGGGCATAAGGTGTCTCCGAATAAATTACAATACTGTCTGAGTGAAGTGCAGTATTTGGGTCACCGGATTGAAAAAGGTAAAAGGAAGGTGTCACCAGATCGTATAGAGGCTATTTTGAAAATGCCTGTTCCGACTACCCAGAGGGCAGTTCGAATGTTTTTGGGAATGGTTGGTTATTGTCACCAATGGATCCCAAACTTTTCCTTTGAAGCGAAGCCCTTACAGCGGCTGACGCGCAAGGATGTGAGTGATCCGGTACCATGGGATAAAGACTGTTTAAGGTCATTTCTGAGACTGAGAGAGGCCTTGTGTTGCGCCCCAGCTTTGGGGATGCCGGACTATAACAAGGCATTCGCACTATTCTGTTGTGAAAAGGAAGGTTGCGCATTGGCAGAGTTAACTCAAGTTCATGGGAATGTCCGTAGACCAGTTGCCTACTTTTCGGCTACATTAGATCCAGTAGCCTCTGCGTTGCCCAGATGTCTCAGCAACAGATCTGAGACATCCGGGCAACGCAGAGGCTACTGGATCTAATGTAACCGAAAAGTAGGCAACTGTTTGGCTGCTGATAAGATCCGTATAACGATTTATACGGATAGCCAGTATGGGTTTGGTGTCGTTCATGACTTCGGACAGCTATGGTCCCAGAGAGGGTTCATGACATCATCTGGGTCATCCATCAGAAATGGGGATTATGTGAGGCAATTGTTGGAAGCGTTACAATGTCAAGGTTGAAATTGCAGTTGTAAAGTATTCTGCTCACACGAAGGGAAATGATTTTGTGTCACTAGGTAATAATTATGCAGACGAGGTTGCTCGATTTTGTGCAGAACAGGGATGTAATTTCACGGAAAGACATATTGAGGGAAGCCAAGAGAGAACCGACTTCAGTGTGATGTTAGCCATGGCTGATACATGGGAAGAGCTAAAACAGCTGCAGGACGAAGTGTCTGACCAGGAACGGGATAGCTGGGTGTGAGCTGGATGTGAGAAAGGAGACGTAGATGTTTGGGTTTCCAATGATGGGAGAGCTGTGTTACCGGAATGTCTGTTGAACCCAATGGCAAGATTAATACATGGTGCTGTAGAGATGCGATGGTACGAGTGTTTCGCCAAACATGGTATAATACGAAGTTTTGGGCAGTGGCCGAAGCTGTGTGCCAGAGGTGTGTCACTTGTCAACAAATGAATGTAGGGAAGAGAACAACTGTGACATTGAGTCATATAGGGAGGTCAGGTGGGCCTTTCAACAGGATGCAGTTGGATTTCATTGAGATGCCAAAGTGTAATGGGTTGAGGTACATATTAGTCATAGTATGTGTCTTTTCTAGATGGGTGGAGGCTTACCCAACGCGTAGATGTGACACACTAACTGTAGCTAAGTTACTGCTGAGGGAGCTTATTCCGAGGTTCGGTTTCCCGACCTCTCTTGAATCAGACAGAGTAACGCATTTCCACAGCGAAGTCATGAAATTGCTTTGTGCTGCCTTAAATGTAGATCAAAGGTTGCACTGCAGTTACCGACCTGAGGCTTCTGGGATTGTGGAACAAGTTAATGGGACATTGAAGGCCCGGATGGCAAAAGTGTGCTCTTCGACTTCTCTGAAGTGGCCAGACGCATTGCCTTTGGTTCTCATGAGTCTCCGGAGTGTGCCTGATAGGAGAACTGGATTGTCACCCCATGAGATCCTCATGGGGAGAGCGATGCGTGTGCCAGCAATACCTGCCTCTGCTTTGATTAATATCACTGATGATGTAATTCTCGACTACTGTAAAGGCCTGGCTGATGTGGTCCATTCTGTGTCCCAGCAGGTGCAGGCAGTAGCTGTTCCAGCCGCAAGTGACCTGTGCCACGGCTTGTGCCCAGGAGATTGGGTATTGGTGCGCAAACACGTGAGGAAGAGTTGCTTGGATGTTCGTTGGCGTGGGTCATACCAAGTCATCCTGGTCACGCATGCAGGCCTCCCATACCCGTAGAGTCCCAGCACCCTTGGAAGATACAGCCCCTCTCGTGAACGAAAATCCTGCTGAGGTGGCAGAGCCATCTGAGAGGGCAAGTCAAGCTGTAGGGGTGGCTGACGCAGCTGGTTGTGCACTGGACCGAGCCGAAAGGGGATGTGGGAGTAACCCTGAATCAGAAACGGAGGAAGGAGAAGTTGCAGTGGGCAGTATTGAGTCAAATTCTGCCAAAGAAGAGAGCAGTGCACAGGGTACCAGAAGGGAGAGCAGCGGTGTAACAGAAGCAGAGAGAGTTTGGCCCGCGAGCCAGAAACGGGTAAACTTGAGATTGGCACCAAGAAGAGATCTTGCCCCAGTGCCTGAAGTGACAGAGTCAGAGCAGAGTGACGAAGATCAAGCCCCAGATGCTCTGAGAAGATCGAGGAGAGCAAGAGTGCCGTGTCAAAAGTACGCGTCACCAGAGTGGACATACGTGGTGACAAATGCCAGGTTTGCTGAGTACGGGGAGGCTGAGATCGATCACACTGGTCAGCAGTTATCCGACTCCGAAAGTGGAAGTGCTGCTGAAGATTCCAGGATTGGAGATCGAGGGGATATTGACCATCAATATTCCAGATCCACCGCTTCTGAGTAACGTCCGTGGTCTGATCTTGGATACACTGGCTTTCCCGACTTTTGCTGTTATACCCGCTCCCCAAGAACTGAAAAATCTCAAACTTGAAATCTTACAGGGGGTCCTAGAGTTGTTGGGACCGGCAGTTATTTTGGACTAATGATAATGTTTGTTGAGTATAAGCTCGAAAAGAAGATAACCTAGACCCGAGTGGAAGAAGAAAAAATTTAGGGACTTTTCCGTTGGAGATATCGAAAAAGGGTTAAGGAAGCCTTTTCTGAACCGAGTAAATAAAGAACTGAAATCTTGTTAGGGAACACTAGCTACAGAGGACGATTGCCCTGGGCCGAGACGCAAGTCTGGATGAGAAGGAGACTCTTGCCCATTGTCATTCAACTGGACTTTGAGCACAGTGGGAAGATGGCTGAAGCTGGAAATTTTCATCGTAGAGCCAAATTAGTGATAGGTACACTTTTTGGGGTAGTGATAGTTGCTATATTTGCAGTAGTTATAGCGTCTTATGTAGTGGCACACAAGCAGGAGGGGGAGGTTCAGGGGACACCTACCACTTCCAGTAAAAAGGGGGATACCATAGGAGCCCGACGAGCTTTGACACTAGAAGAAAGTCGTATGTTTCATATAGATCTGTCTAGAGGCGATTTCAAACTTAATGCTTATGCGAAGCTGTTGTATGAGTATGTTGATGCGATGAATGCAACGGATTGCTATGTGTGTATGCAGCTGCCTGCTTCCGTAGATGAGGGTATTAGATACCATCACCTTCCATTGACATATGGGATCTCTTGCAGTTTATTGCTTAGCCTGTTCTATGAAAGGAAACAGTTCGAGTATTATTTCTCTAATTATGACACAGTGCTTCCTGGCGTACCGGCATTTAAGCACTTGAATAAGTATGATTGTTATAAGTCAGAAGAAAGACTTCGGACTTATTTCATACCGACTACAAGTTTAGATACAGCTTATGCGCATAGACATAATCTGACATGTTTGTTATCAGACACTGAAAAGAAATGTAATGGTCAATTTGAAGACAGGTATAGAAAATTAACCCAGAATCAAGATGAAGAAAAGAAGTCAGTAGACTGGACTGATGAGGAAAAACTACATAAGTCAAAGGGAAGTTATGGACCCATAGCTTTAGACCATGTACAGAAGGGGAATTTGTGTGTTGCTCGTCCTCAGTCTGATAAGGACAAGATCTGGGTTGGACATAATACGTGTGATCATACCTTTACTATGGAAGATTCAGCTAGGAATTTCTTGCAAGGTCCGGTACAAGTGATTCCAGTGGTATGGGACTTGTTATTTGGCTGTTATTTTCCCGAAGATATATCACGCAGAAGATTTGAATCTGCTGGAGACCGGACATCATTCTAGAGTGCGGAGAGCTGCAAGTGCAGGAGCAGTGATTGGTGATATTTTTGGAGCAATGATACCCAGTTTGGGCGTGGTCTTGAATGATGTGAAGATACGAAAGTTAGCAACTGTGGTTGATGAGTTGTCAATGAACACGGCAAAATCATTGCTGTTGGTGGATGGAGAGATGTTATCGATAAGAACGATGGTTTTGCAAAATCGTCTTGCATTAGACGTATTATTGGCAAAAGAGGGCGGAGTCTGTAAATTGTTGAAAGTTCAGGAATGTTGCACTTATATTCCAGACAATAGCAAAGAGTTGAGGAAATATATAGTTAACATTACTACGATTCACCAAGAGATTGCAAGTTTGGCGGAAGAGAATGTGTGGGAAAAGATTGGCCAGGGATTTGGGCATGTAAGAAACTGGTTTGCAGATTTGGGGAAAGGAGTTCTCGGATATGTGCTGAAGCCAATAGTCATTGTGGTGGTTTGCGTGATCTGTTTGTGGGGACTTGTAAGAGCGTTTAAGTGGTACAGAGGAAATAGGGCTGAGAGGACTCACAGAGCGCATGAAAGACGAATGGCGCATATACAGGATAGTCAATATCAGGACCTTAAAAGAATGGAGGGTTTCCGACAGAGCAGGATGGCTACCACTTCTGTTTAGATGGATTTCTTCAGGATGAAATGAGATTGAGATGATGTGATGACAGTTGTCATCAAAGGGGGGAACTGAGAGAGCGTCACTGGTGTTAAGATTTGTAGGGGTGCACCATATTCACTGTTAGTCAGCACCCGTATATAATTCAAGAGTGTTTAGAATTATCATAGAAATATATTTGTTGATACAGAGATGTGGAGATGTCACCAGGCCTTGAGAGGAATAAAGGACATCAGTTACTATGAAATGTATTTGTATTACGTTTAATGTTTTAGTTCTGCAATGATGTGATGTATTAAGAAATTGTAGGTTATGTTAAAACGTTAGAATGTAGGTTGCTCACGTATAGGTATAAGATGATTATGCTGAAATAATGATTGTAATGCGTTTTAGTTTGCAAGGCCTAATTGTCTATGTAAAGGAGAAGGCCTCTTCATTCCTTATTTTAGCTATGATTATTAGGCTAACAGGGCTTTTAGTAAAGCTTAAATTGCAGTGATATGTAAAACTTCATGATGTGAGGGTTTTTTCCGTTCCCTGTTTCTGTTGCAGGTGCAAGGACATTTAGCTCGTTAGTTAGAATAAGTCTTTGTTGTAGGAGTTGAGATAGAAGGAGCAGACTGGAGGGGAGTGAATTGGAATGTGAAATCGCAACTCCTAGTACGGAAGGAGCCTGGGACCCAAGGTCGAATTAATGAACAAAGGAAGATGAAAAAGTCTGGATGGAAAATTACTGAAGGAAGACCTGTCTGAAGGGGTGTGCTGAAGGGCGTGTACAAAGATTTTGGGGTTTTTGTATTAGGGACAGTGCCCCGTGGGTTGAGCAGATGAGACTTAGGAGGGAGGCTAGAAGGAGCACCATAGATCGAGCTCTCATTAAGTGAAGACTTCTTAGGAAGTTTCACTGCTGACACCTTTTATGTTTTTTTCACCTGAAAGGGAATGTTGTGTAGGGATGTCACTTTAGAAGAGAGTAGGGACAGAAATGCTTTGATTAATGACTTTGAAATTTGACATCACAATAGCAATTTTGTACCTGATGCTTTTAGAAGCTGTAATCCTTTTTATCTTTAGTCGAATGCGGATACTTCATAGAGTAGCATTTGTGTTAGTTCCCATTTATCTTTTGTGCCTTGTATTGAGGTGCATATATATTCAGATGTTTTTGCTGATAATAAAAGGTCAAACTCCTAGATTTTGAGTCCTCTTTTATGAATAATGTCAAATTGCGGTAGATACGTTCTGATAATTGTGTTTCTTCCCTCTACGCTATTTGGCAAGTAAAAAGATCCTGGCGACCTGAGTGGGTTCTTGTAGATAATTGGGTAGAGACAAGAATCCGGCCTTCTCACCTGGATGATGAGCCCTAACAAGGATGAAACCAGTCTTGGGTTACATGTGTTCTGGTTCAGAGGGGACCTGGCCTGGCAGATTGGGCAGCATTCTTCCCATCAGAGCATGGTCAAGGCTGATTTGCATATGGCAAGGTCCAAACTGAGGTGCTACTGTGGGTAAAAAACAATGTACTGGAATGGGACCTGAGCGACTGCCAGTGGCTGAGATTAACTCAAGTATTCCATCCAGCACTTAATTTGTTTTAATGCTGTTTGAAAGCTGGCATTCTCCTGCCTAAACTAAATGTTGCTTTCTGCAAGTGTCTAGGACTACATGACTGTTAATGGGTCTCTTGTGGTGTGATGTGTATTCCTTCCCTACTGGGGACAAGAGGGCCTTGAGTGTGGGGAAAGGTGTTCCCCTCCCAAACAGGATGATGTGGGGGTTGTTACCAGCCCTTCCTGAGCTTCAAAGAGTAGGATGAGGGTTGAATGCAGCCCTTTCCTAACTTCACAAGATGCTTGCTCTGTCATTGGCAAACACAGCTCACACCTGGGCCTGCCAGTCTTTAGTTCTACTAGCCAGGTTGGAAACAAACTCAAGGGAAAGAGAAGAACTGATAAGAATCAGTTTAGTGTTAGACATTGGGGGTGTACTCTACCCACAGGCTTGCACTTGTCGTGAAAGTGGCAACCTCAGAACCTCTCATCAGAACACTTGTGAACCTGAGACAGTTCAGAAGAAGGACTGCCTTGCTGTGTGAAGAAGGAGGGCTGGACCTGCTTTCCTTTAATCCCGGTCCACAGAAGTGATACCAAGTGTCAGTTGGCTGGCCTGTTTTAGATACAGGGACACAACTAGCTTCCAGAGGCCTTTCCTGCTTTCCAACTGACCAGACCCAACTGGCCCTGACCTGGTACCCTCCGCTAGCCTCTGTGGGAGTGAGCCCTGACCCACCTAACTGCTGTGTTAAAGGGCCAGTACCCTTGGCTGGAGTCATATACCGTTGCCTTGTCAGCAGGTTTCACTAAACCGCAGCTCAGCCCATAACGACACAGGTCCTTGCATCACAGCACCTTGCAGCTCCTGTTTGGAAGCTTCAGCAGTTTTCATGCATAACAGCACAGGGCAACACAAGCCCTCACATTGCAGCACCACACAACCCCTGGTCGGTGGCCTCAGTGGATCTGATGCAGAGTGAAGATGAGCCTAGCATTGCAGTACCCCGCAGCTCCTGGTTGGTGGTTTGAGCCCCTTGAACAAGGACAATAGGTACTGCTTCCAGCAGGCCACAGGTGCTCCATCATGGTTGGTACCCGTCCCGCGCGAACAGATACCTGAAGTTGTTGCTGCATGCCTTTGATGCTATTTTCTACTTGAAATTTAAAAACCTCTAAGCTCTGATTCTATTGATTGGATTTTTGTTTTGTTGATACCATTGCATTTATTAACATATCCTCTATAATTCTAACTTGATTTGGGTTTCTTCTTGTGTTGTGTTTTCTCTTTATTGGTGTTTGAGTGCAGCATAAATACTTTACACATTACCTCTAAGTTAAGCCTGACTGTTTTGTACCACACTACCAGAGGGTTAAGCACGGATTGATTAGGTGACTTTTGTGGTTTGCCCTACAAGGACTATCAGTGTTACTTGAGTGGGGCTCTCACCCTCCTCAACTAATAACCCAATTTCTCACAAGACCCTTAACACACACCTCATCCTTACCACAGATGTGCAAACAGGAAGGCAGGAGAAAATTGGGTTCAGACAGATTAACAGACTTGCAAGATGTAACTCTAATAAGCAGGACCAATAGTAATAAAAGCTAAACAAATCTAATCTACACCATTTGCTGTTCATACACCCTTGAAAATATATGTATGCTACACGCCCATAATTATTGGACAGAATAGAGTTTACTGAATGAAAGAATACATGAAGGGAAAGGCGGAAATGAGATTTGCCTCATATAATCAAGTCTAGACTGAAGCAAAACGTGATGTGCCTCAGACAAAGGTAGCACTCCAGGCTGGCTGCAGTCATTCTTCCCGCAGTCTGTCATTTAATTCACTGTGCCTTTTAAAATCTCAAAAGAAAGGAAGATAATTCCACTGTTTAACTTAAATAGACACTTTAAAGTTAATGGCCATAAAATACCCAATTGAAAAGAGCTCTCTGTTATCCTGAAAGATATGCATTGTTCTGTGGAAATTAGAAGTTCAATCACTGTGTCAGCTGTTTCCTCTTCATAAATTGCTACAAACCAAGGGTTTAAAATTGTCACCGCGTTTCAGAGCAAAAGAAGGAAAGCTTTTATACCGAGATAGACAATTACAAACTTTAAAAATAAATGAAGTTCCTCTAGAAACCATTCCGTGTGGCCTTCTTTTGTAGGGTGATGCCCATAATGCCTGGTGTTCCTGACGTTTTATTGCATTTTATTGCTAGCCTTGGATTTTCAACTGTTCCTGCATTTCTGATACGTTAGTAATAAGTATATTTGTTCAATATTAGTAAGATGTAGTACATTTTCCTTGATTTTCTTCCTAGAAATACCTGACGTGTTTACAACCGCAACATGCAGTCAAAATAATGTAGGGCTATGTTCACAGGGGCGTTCCCTGTTCAGTAAGACTGGTGGGGTTGAGCTTCAGAGTTTCCTAAAGTCACGCTGGCATATCATGTTAACTATTATTTGAGAAGCAGCGCATGAGAGTGGCTTAAAGGCCAATAGAAAGAGGTGCGGATTGTGAGGGGTACTTAAATCACAGTATTTTTTTAAACACCCATGTTTTAAGACCTTTAAAACAGAAGTGTGTGTGTGAGTTTTTCTGAGTGAGTATTTAAAAATCCATGGTGAAATCCGACAGACACCTTACCATACCTGACTGAAAGCTCCCGTACCCAACTATTTCCCAAATAACACATTTATTAGGGGGGTGTAACACCCCAACCCCCCCCCCCCCCCCGAAGCTTCGCTCCTCTATGTAAATGTCAAAGGAAATATTGAAATTACCAACCCCGTAAAGTGCTAAACCTTTTTTCAAAATAAAAAATCAGCAAAGTATGTTCCTGCATGGCAGTGAGAACATTCCCGTCAGGGGAGTAGCTTCAGCTGGGGAGGGGGTGGGGGGGGGGGTTGGAGTGTGTCACCCACTAAATATATGTTTCAAGGCTTGGTAGTTAGGTCTGTTTTGTCTGAGTTGTCTTGATTTCACTCACTTAAATTGTTCAATCCTTGATCAGAAAATGAAATATATATTTACAGGCATACTACTGTTAATACATTATGCAAAAAGTGATAGAATTAATGCTTGTACATAGTTTAACCAAAGGCAATCACTTGGGTGGCATTCAGAACCATCATTTTTCACTCACTGAGCCACAGTAGATGGAGGGTCTGATTTAGGGTTTAGCAGACTAAGTAAAGGCAGATAGGATGGCAGAGGACTTTACGTCTGCCTCTCTGCATTTACTCTGTCAACTAAATGTAGAGATGACCGCTGGCCCCATGGACATTGCTATACATTGGCAGGAATAAAAGTCATGGTGGTTTCTATCAATGTAGGAAAAGGCTGATGGCTCCGTAAAACATGATGGACAGCCGTCAAACTTTTCCAAGGTTTTTTATTTTGCAACAACATTTTTTTTTTTAATACACTTGGAGGTGAAGGACAGTAAAAAAGAGCTACTGGACTATAAATTATAAATAGAGCAGAGGTTTGGATGGCTTACTTCTGACAATCCCTACTCTGTTGGGCCATTGGAGCACATTTTAGACTGATGGAGTACATTTTATTCCATCAGTTTGAAACTTGCAGTCTACCAGACTTAAAATCAGGTGAGTGGACCTAGAGTTTGGTGGACAGGGTACTCTATCACCACTGCAATAGAATACCTACCCGCCAAACTCTAAATCAGCCACAGAAGGCCACCTAATACAAATCAGTACTGACCCTGATCTCTATGGGAACAGTTCATTTCAAACCTCTGTTATTTCACCCATTCACCTTGTGATCCACTACTTTTTTTGCTGAGAAATTTGAGATTCAAACCTTTTCAAATCTCACTGATTAAGCTACACCCTTGCAATCCACTGCTCCTCAAGATGCTCAGCAACTGCTGCTTACTATCTGGAGATTGTCTTGATAATCCCAATTTAGGATGGGCTAGTTCTCTTCCTCTAACCTGGTCCAACCATAATGCAATTTTGTTTGAAATCTCACTACCACATAAAACATCACTCAAGCACCCTGAGAAAATAGCTTCTAGCCATCCCTGGAATTAGATAAAAGCCAAACAACTTAATGCTCTACTCAATCAATCTCTGGCCGAGACTCCCCCTGATCTTAACCAAGCAGTTACCAATTACCACTCTTGGCTTGAATCTGCAACAATGCTTTTAGCTCCCCCGAACAATCATCGGTGATGCAGGACTTTTCCACCTAAAATCTGGTTCAATGATGTACTGAAAGCTCAGAAACAAGCATGTCGAAGACTCAAAAGAAAATGGAGATTAGTCTACAATACGCATGAAAAAATTAAATACAAAACCTCTATTCAAATCTACAAGAGCTTAATCCTGGAAGAATAAGCCTCCTATTATGGAGAGAAAATTAAAGGTGCTAATGGTTGTTCCAAAGTATTATTTGCCACTGTGAAAAAATTTGCTGAACTAAAAAATCCTACAATTAGTCAGCAATTCTGCAACTCTCTGGTCACCTCCTATCGGGACACCTTCCTGATTCTGGATGAGTGCTCTGTCCAGACACCCATCCAACAACAAAAACTACTGCACTATCTGTCTCTTCCCACTCGTCATTTACAGCATTTACTGTAGATCAGACCCTCAATATTCTAATTTCCATCAAGTCAGGATCCCCTTCTGACCCATGGCACAACTGTCCCTCACAACTGTACCTCGAATCAAGAAAAGCAGAACAGAAGGGCGCTCCTTCTCCTTCCTCGTGGCAAACTCCCTCCCTCTCCACCTCCGACAAACCGCATCGCTCCCCCAATTCCTAAAGGACCTCAAGACATGACTCTTTGATGGAGCTCAGTGACCCTGCAGGTTCGGCGAAACCACCCCTACCCTTCTTCCCTCCCTCAGCACCTTGAGACCTGTTCTGGGTGAGTAGCCCACGCTATAAAAACCTTATGATTGACTGATGGATTGAGTGGAGAAGTGTGGCTCAATGATTAGAGCGGCAGACCCTGATGCAGAGGTCTAGCCCGGGACCAGGCTTCAACTCCCTGCCTCGGTGGGTCTTGGGCTCAAAAATTCCACAGACCTGATAATTCTCGCCTCGGTGCCTATTACAATCATGGAGTCCCACTCTGCAACTCTGGGCAATAGCTTGCTTAATCCCCACAATGCTAAGGATGCCTGGCTTCCACCTTGGGGGGTGCCCAGGAGTGGACGCCTCACAGGGAAAGCCAGGATGGGTTCCACAGCGGTATTCGTACAAGCGCCTTGAGACCCTTGCGGGTGAGTAGTGCGCTATACAAGTATCAAATTTACATTTACATTGATGTCCACTAAGAATTATTCATTTATCCCCGGAGACTATAGCCATCTACCTTACACCTCTATTTAATTTAATGGAATGTTCACTTTGGGACTCTTTCCCGATGAGGGAAAAAAGGTCTCTATACTTCCTTTCCTGAAAAAGTTGAATCTGGACATTAGCGATACCCTTAGCTATAGATCAATCTTGAGACTACCTTGTCTCTCAAACGTAGTAGAGAAAGCTATTAATATGGAACTATGTTTATCACAAACAACTCCACCCTTGATTCATCCCATTACGGATTTCAAGCTCACCATAGTACAAACCTAGCCCTGATCACCACCACTGTAGAGCTCAGACAAACCTTGGACAGTGGCTGCAGTGCAGCCCTGATCCTATTAGATAAATCAGCCTCTTTTGATACGGTCAACCATAAACTTCTGGTTGACCACCTAGCCTTGCTTGGGATCAGGGACAAAGCACTATCCCTTCTAGCCTCCTTCCTATCAGAGCGATCTCAATCTGTTGCTCTGGGTGATTAAATCTCACCCTCCTTCTCGCTTCCCTGTGGAGTACCTCAGGAATCCTCTTGGAGCCCCACCCTGTTCAACCTTCATGTCACTGCGCTGGCCAAATTAATAAAAAGTTAGAGATTTGAACTAGTGCTGTACACGGATGACACGCAAATAATCGTTTCAGTAAACAGCTCACCAAACTCAATAGTGGCCCACTTTCATGACTGCATGTGTCATATTGGCAACTGGATGCTAGATAATTGCTTAAAGCTTAACTCATCCAAAACAGAGGTACTACTTTATGGCAATAATCCCTCCGTCTTGATAGACAACTGGTTGTCCTTTTAACTTGGCTCCCTCCCAATCCCAACAAACAAAGCAAAAAATCTATGAGTGCTATTCGACACCAAGGGCCTCATTACGATGTCGGTTGAAAACTAAACCGCCCAACTCCTTGTCAGATTAGGTTCCGACCAACTCGCAGTCAGCGGTTCCGCCCGACCAATTATGATGCTTCCAAACACAGTTCGGAAGGACTCCCATTAGCTTCAATGAGACCCTCTATTCCGACCAAAAACACAGGCTCCTATAGGGAAAATTGTAGTCTGCGGAAAACCTTGCACCCTGTCGCGGGCACCCCATGATGCCTGCCACACTGTGCATGGTTTTACAGGCAAGTCTCTTGGGTACCCCCTCAACGCCAAACCAGACGACTCAGGAGGGGGCCTGCTAGGGGCCCTTAAAGTCAGTTTCCGACAGCCTTTTCATGTCAGACAGACTGAGGCGGAAAGGCTGTTGGAATCCGACATCGTAATCGGTCGGTCGCAAACGCTCTCTGTTGAGCTGAATGAATAGGCTCTCACCGACCCTGATTCTCCGAATGCCGGTCAGAACCGATTCGGAGGGTCCCAACTGTTCCCCTTTTGACTGCGAGCATCGTAATCGTTTGGTCA
Source organism: Triturus cristatus (assembly GCF_964204655.1). Classification (NCBI taxonomy): domain Eukaryota; kingdom Metazoa; phylum Chordata; class Amphibia; order Caudata; family Salamandridae; genus Triturus; species Triturus cristatus. The sequence continues at coordinate 475,576,088 of NC_140587.1, read as the reverse complement.
GAAATGTTTCTGACCGAATCGGGCAGATGGGTTCCGACACGGTCTAGGAGAATCCAACTGTCGGTCTGAGGATTTCCGACCGATATCATAATCAGGCCCCAAATTGTCATTCGAAGGTCAGATCAATCATATTACCTCCTCATGTTTCTTCATCCTCAAAGTTTTGAGGATGATACTGCTTTTCATTCTTCTGACCTGCAAAAAACATTAATCACTGCACTTATATCATGAAGACTTGACTACTGTAACCCTCTGTCCACCAGCACTCAAAAGCGTGGTATCAGTAAACTCCATATAGCACAAAATGCTGCAACACAACTTGTAATGGGGATTGAAAGATACAAATCCGCCTCTAAAGCCCTCATGCGACTGCATTGGTTGCTAATTGTAAAGCGCATCCAATTTAAGGCCCTATGCATAGCATTTAAGTCTCTGCATGGCCTAGGCCCAGACCAGCAATCACTACATCTTAAGCCCTACATTCACGCAAGATCCCTCAGATCAGCTGTCAGTGGTAACCTTGTCATTCCCAGAGCGAGAAAAGTGAGATGGGCTGGAAGGAGTTTTGCCGCTATAATGTCGAGGCTCTAGAATTCTATGCCACTAATACTTAAGAAGGAAACCAGTCTGTTAAGATTTAGAAAGGGCTTAAAAACCTGACTATTTAGATGCTGATCCTCTGCTAATTCCACACAGTCTTCTCTGTCTGAAGGTAGCGCCCAGACACCTCTGGGTATATGTTGCGCTTTATACATTTTCATTTCATCATTGTCTACCATGGAGGTTTGTTGTAGTATGTCACGTTTTTTGTGGGCTATTTTTTACACTAGATAGAAAATGTTATACTGTGCTTGCTTAGCACTGTGATCAAGTTTAAAAGTAACTAATTGACTTTTCTGATATTATTATAAAATTGAAAAAAGTATTGAAATGAAAGAACAAATAGTTACAGTAAAAAATGTCAACTTTCTAAAAAGTGCCATTTTCAGAATTGCAATTTAAAATCCAACGTCATGTTAAGTTGTGTTATTAAATTGTGATTCCAAAGACACCAAATTTGGGAGTCCCATATCTTCCCACTTGGAAATTACACTTATAAGCTATAATAAGGCAATCCCAATGTTATCTTATGGGAGATATAGGCCTTGTAGTAGTGAAAAACGAATTTAAGAGTATATCACGGCCAGGACATGTAAAACTCAAAAGTACATGCCCTACTTTTTAAATACACTGCACCCTGCCTTTGGGCTGTCCAGGGCCTACCTTAGAGGGGACCTATGTGTAATAAAAAGGAAGGTTTGTGCCTGGCACGTGGGTTAACTTGCCCGGTCGACATGGCACTTTAAAACTGCACACACAGGCTCTGCAATGGAAGGCCTGAGAGATATTTGAAGGGATACTTACATGGGTGGCACAGTCAGTGCTGCAGCTCCACTAGAATCATTTAATGTGCAGGCCCTGGGCACATGTAGTGGACTTTACTGGAGACTTATAAGTATATTAGATATGCCAGTTGTGGATACGCCAATGTTACCATGTTTTAAGTATAGAGCACATGAACTTTAGCACTAATTAGTAGTGGTAAAGTGCCCAGGTTCCTAAAGCCAGCAAAAAACAAAGTCAGCAAAAACAATAAAGCCGGAGGTATGAAGGCAAAAAGTCTAGGGAAAACACGCCAAGGTTGCAAGGTCGTAGCGCGCGCTGCATCGCATTTTGCGATGCAGCGCGCGCTACGAAATTCATTTTATTCATTTAATTGTTTACTTACCTGCAATTATCCATATTCCGGTTTTTAGAACCACCCAACCTGCCCCTCCCCCGCCCCGCCTTACCGCCCCACGGAACTCCCTCCACGGGCCGCGGCTGACACTGATCACCTGGAACGTCCGGGGGCTTAACAATGCGAGGAGGGGGAAGCAGGCCTTACATTACCTACAGCACCACAGGGTGGACATTGCATTTTATCCTGATTTTACCAAGTTTAAACTAGAACTTATTACCGAAACTTAAAGAAAAAACTGTGGAGATTAGTATTTCTTCTACTTCATTTTGGGTGCTGGGGTTGGCGAACACAGTAACGGGGTCTGTTTGAATCTCATGACCAGTTTAAATGGATATATACCACCTGTTTGAGGTATCCATTAAGGATTTGTTCCGTCCGTGCATAATACGAATGTTAGTTGAAGTGGCCAGACCATTGGCCATGATGGTGTTTCACTTACAATCGGATCATTTATATTGTTGTGATGTGAGTCTCTTTTTGATTTTCACTGCTTGGTTTACATCACTCATGATTTAGTTTTGCACAGGGGAAATGAGATTTAATATTTTCTTGCCATTATTATGGTTTACGCTCTTCTAGTAGTACTATTGTTTTTTCAGTGATAAGTTCTAGTTTAAACTTGCAGGTGCTTTTGGCTAACAAGCAGTGTTTTTTATATTATAAGGTAATTTTATGTTTAAAAGATATAATTGTGTTGATTTTATGTTTAAAAGATGCAATTACGTTATTCTGATGAACTTCCCTTTTTATCATGGCTACCCCTGACAAAGGGCTTTCAGCCTGAATTGCATTGGGTGAATGTTCGCATGGTTACCCAGAAATAAAAGTGTATTTGAACATGTTCTAGAAAGATGCCTGGATGGGCATTTCTTCAACATTAAAATGGTAAATTTCCTTAAAATTGGACAAGAATGGGCTACTTTGGATTACTGGTTGTTTACTGGATTCATAGCGTGATATAACCGGATTTTGCCAATATCGGCAGTGCATCTTGAGTCTGGGGCGCAACGCCGCACCAGTTATCTTCAGTTTTACGCATGTGCTATTGGAGTTAAGCACTTTCAAGTTTGCATGCCATACCGTTGCCTTCGAGCATTCTTAAGCCATCTATGGGAGTAGTGATTTGAAAAGAGTGCATTTGATCATTTCTGCGTTATATTATATATTTTGACCCCTTCGATTGGTTGCACCTAAATTAAGGACTGAATAAGTAGTACAATACCATCTTGGAGGCCACCGGGAACCACACGACACATGGAGTTTGTCGATTTACACCCTTTTGAAATTCTTTTTAAATTATGAACTATCCAATGATTGATATTACTTTATTTAATTTTTCAGTACGAAGTTGGTTTCTTAAAACACATGTTTGTTTCTCACACAGAGCGATATATTAATGATCATGTTTTCTTCATAGTTGATGTGAGAATTTGGCCTGGTCTATGCTGTCCACTAATTAAAGTGGGCACCTTGCACCAGTCCAAACGACCCTTATGATGTATGAGGTCAAAGATATCCTTTAAAAAGCTATCCTATTGGTAGCTGTGGAGAGCAGCCTTCAGGCTAATCTTGAAGGAATTTAAAGCAGCTTGTAGTAGGTATATAAAAATATGTATTTATTAATATAACACTCCTATTTCCTATACACGAGGATAGAACACAAAGTACACAATACAAGATCAATAGAACAGTTGTAAGTAGCACAATACACAGTAGGCTCCGGGGAGACCAAATCATATACTAAAATAGTGGTATAACAATAACAACTTGAGTCAAGACAAGGTCTAGAGCACGTAGAATCGCTGGGACCCCAAGGAACCACCTAAGGTGAGTAGATAGGGACCCCACGGAGGATGGGTGCAGTGTGCTAATACGACCGCGGGTTCCATGGGAAAGTTGCAGTTACAGTTTTAAAGTTTAGGGACCCTTCTAGGAGGGCTTCGAGCAAACCCTTTGAAACTTAAGCGGTTGGAGAGCCACCCCACCCATGGATACCGTAGTACCCGAGTAACCAATCCCAGAGGAGCCGGGTGCATATGTCTGGAGTGGTGTCAGGAACCGCCGTCATTCTCAATGGAGGGCTGTGAAGATGTACTGCTGCTGTGAAAGTGAAAAGCCTGGATTCTGGAAGGAGGGAACCTGAAAGCAGAGAGTCCAGAGTCTGGGACACTTCAGAGTGACCAGGGGCTTGGTAGACGAATGCCCACCAATGTCGGCTGATGCAGTTGCGAAGAAGGGATGCTTGACTCTGCAGCCACGAGGACCAGGAGATGTTGAGGATGACCAGAAGCCAGAGGTGAGCTGTCCCACAAAGGATGTCGAGTGCTGAGGGGTCGGTGTCCGTCTGGAGCTCCAACAAGCCTTGGCAAAAGCAGCCCATGAAGGAAGGTCAAGCAGGTTACGGTGTGGACCAGCAAGGTCCATGTGACACACCAAGCAATGGTGGGTCAGGGCACATCTGGAGCAACCAGGAAAGCCCAACAGAAATCAAGATGACCCTCAGGAGGGCCTACAGGCCGAAGGACCAGGAATCACGAGGGGACCTTGAGCAAGATTGCAAAGTACCAGCCCTTTTGGAGCACTCGGTGCAAGGAGGCCAGAGGTCTTTGGTGCAAATACTCCTCAAATTCAGGACTATATGGAGTCCAATGCACAAGCTCGGAAATTGCCAACAAGCATTTGCAACTGCAAATGGACGCGGTGCACAGGGGTTCTGGTTATACAGTCCCCACGACGGATACTGGCCTCAAACTTGCTGAGAGGGCAGAATAACCTCAAGGATCTTCAAAAACCCACCTCCTGTGTTGCTGAAATCTTCGGAGTCTGCAGGAACTCAGGAGTAGCAGACTGGTCAGTTGCGTTAAGGAGCCTGCAGATGCAGGGAAGTGACTCCTTCACTCCAAGGGAGATTCTTTAGTTGTCCTTAATGCACCACAGGTCCTGCACGGAGCCTGTATGGAGCAAAGGCACAGACAAAGCTTTGGACAGAGAGGGAGATGAAGTCGGGCCCAGTCGAAGTCGAGCGAAGTCCAGAGTGTCCAGACGGTCGAAGGTCAGTGGTTTCTTCTTGTAGAATCTTGTCCACGTAAAATCTAAAGTCTTACAGCCAGGTAAGCCCTTTTGTACCCACTGGAGGGGGTTGGACAGATTTGGGGGACCCTCCTAGGGTAGGGTCAGGACAGAGGGGTGGTTACACCCATGTCCTTTGTCCAGTTTGGCACAAGAGCAGGAGCCAATGGCTCCCAGGACTGGTTTGAGCTGGATTATGCACAGGGACACCAAATGTGCCCCAAGTGCAGGCCTTCAGGCACTCTCAGAGTGCACCCACAAAGCCCCAATATGCTAAATCCTGTCTGGTAGGTGGTTACACCTCCCTGTGACAGGATGCCAATTGTGCTGCCTTCCTCTGCTCGAGCTTGGATCAGCAGCAGGAGGGCAGAAATGTGTCTCTGGTCGGCAGCATCCATTTTGTGCTGACCGGGTCAAGAAGGCTGGCACCGGATAGACCAGTGACCCCACAAAGCTTGCTTCAGAAGGGTGGAATCATACCTCCAACACCGGTTACTGGTGTGGAGGTATGATTCCAGGGTGTTTGATACCAAACACAATATGTTTCTATGCAGCCATTTTCGAGATAGCATTTCCCGCGATGTTATAATGCACCTCTACTTATATGTCCGGCTGAGTCACAGATAAACCGGGAGAATGATCTCCGAAGGCTGCAGAGAGGCTCTGCTCATGCAGGGGCACGCTCTCACTAAAACCCTTTCACCTTGCCTTCAGGATTTGTGTGTTTTTTTGATAAGGCCTGCAATAGAGGTGACTTATCATTTGTAAGTGTAGTAACCTATAGATATAGTGAACCTATTTCCAAAGTAAGTGATGCTAGCACCAACTTACACAGGTTGCAGTAGCAGACCTGTAGTTCCATTTTGCATCACCTCTCATGGGTGGCATAATACATGCTTCAGACCATAGGAGGCCTCTGGGGTACCTATGCCCTGGTTATATGGGTACCATATAGTAGAGACTGATAAGGGTACCCCAGTATCCAATCTGGAATTGTACCAAAGTACATGTAACATTTTAAAGGAGAAAGCGGACAGACTGGGGTCCTGATTAGCAGGATCCCAGTCAGACTAGTCAAAAACAGTGAAACATCAAGCAAAAAGTGGGGGTAACCATAAGAAGCAGATCCTACTTTCCTACAGTTGAGTTGATTAATTTTGTTTATTACGAATTTGCATTGAGTAATTGTTGAAAGTAAGAAATGACAGGGACAGGAGAAGTTTTCAGTATTGCTTTATTGGCTATCCACTCTCCACAACTGACAATAGTGCCAACATTCTAAGGTGAGCTCCAGGTGGAGGAAACCAAGGAGAGGGTAAAGGGAGGGGGAAACGGATCATACCAAGAGGAATAGGAAGAAAGGATATAACACACCTCCCTCTTTAGAGGGAAATCAATAACAGCAAGAGAAGATTATTATACATATCATGTAAACATTTTAGACTTTACAACTTTGTCACAAATCCACCATTGTCCATTATCAAGGAGAACTACATTATTGAATGCTTTTACAATGTGACAAGGAGGGTAGAATTTGCTTTGACTGTGTGGGTCTTTCATGCTTCTCTTGATCTGCACCACATCACCTACTCCCCAACTGGGGGCCTTGACCCCATTCTTTTTGTCGTACCATTCTTTATACTTAGATTGGTGCAGATCGATCTTCCTACTAACCTCCTCAGGGCTTGGATCTACTGCTCCACCTCCTCCCAACCAACAAGGGTTAAGTTTCATGCAGGGCTCTCTCCTTCTGAGGGAAACAAAAGGGGAAATCCCTGTTATCAGGTTAGGCGTGGTGTGGTATGCCCATAAACAGTCACGTACGGATGACTCTAGGTTATGAGAGTTGGTTATGGCCAGTTGGATATGTTCCTTGATAATTATATTTTTCCTCTCAACCAGGCCATTTGCTTTAGGGCAATACAGAGCAGTCAATTTGTGTTTGATGTTTATTCTATTTAAGAATTCCTTCGTGGGTTGAGATGTAAATTGTACACCATTGTCGGTGACTATGGTGGAAAGTATGCCCTCCTTGGAGAAAACATCCTTGAGGAAGTCCAGGACAGCATTAGTGTTTATGTGACTTACAAACTTCTGCGTGGCCCAATGGGATGTATTGTCAACCAAAACCAACATGAACCTCTTCTGGATACTCAGGTTGTCCATGGTTCCAATAATGTCCATGGCTAGTTTACTCCATGGCTTAACAGGGGACAAAGGTGCCTTGCGTAGGGATTTAGACTTATCACTTCTGGCACAACTGACGCAGTCCTTCACAATCTGCTCTGCCACGGTGTCCATTCTGGGGAACCAGAAGTTAGCTCGTACTCTACTTTTGGTAATGCTGCTTCCCAAATGTCCTTCGTGCGCAAGTTCGATTATCCTCCTTCTGAGACCTGCAGGCGGTACAACTCTATTTTGTCGGTAAAGTTTGTCATCAATGATACTTAATTCATTCCTGACTTCCCAGAAGTCCTTGAGTTCATCTTCCAGATCATTGCACTTGCTGGGCCACCCATCTCTCAATTTGATCTTAATCCTGTCCAAAACTTCACCTTCTTCCATGACTTTCTTCCATTCTTCCTTTGTAATTGCTGGATCATCCATCATAATGATGTGACTATCTAGCATCTACTCGGGTTGTTCCACTTCCAAGGGTGTTCTTGACAAGAAGTCGGCAATAGTGTTGTCTTCACCAGAGACATATTCCACTGTGAAATTAAAGTTCTCCAGGCCCAGAATCCATTTCCCAAAGCCTGGAGGGCAGTTCTCCATACAATTCATGGAGAAGATGAAGGTGTGGGGCTTGTGATCCGTTCAGATGGTGAAGTTTAGCCCCCACAGAAAGAATTTAAAATGCTTCACAGCCCAGAAGCACGATAGGGCCTCCTTTTCAATCACAGAGTAATTCTTCTCTGCATTCGTAAGGCACCGTGAAGCAAAGGTGATGATCCTTTCTTCCTTCCCATCTCTTTGTGATAGTGTGGCTCCCAATCCTTTACTGGATGCATCCGTGGTAAGAATGGTTTTCCTCCTCGGATCAAAAACCCCCAAAGCAGGCAAACTTAGGATCTCTTCTTTGAGCGTAACCACCACCAATTTATGCTGCTCACACGATTCCAAGTCCTTATGTTTTTTTTGTAATTCTCGTACTGGTTCGCATTTGGACGCAGAGTTCTTTTTGTACTTGGCCATGTATTCCATCAGCCCTAGGAAGGACTTGAGTTCCTCTTTTATTTTTGGAGATGGAGAATCCCTCACAGCACCTAGCAGGTTTCCTTTAGGTTTAAACCCTTCTTCAGAAATTGAATGCCCAAGGTATTTGACTGATGTAACCATTATCCTGCACTTATACTTCTGTACCGTCAAACCTGCATCCATGAGTTTTTGGAAGACGGTCCTAAGAGTGCAGTCGTATTCCTCCACTGTACGGCCATACACCAAGATGTCATCCTGGAAGCACATGGAGCGGTCAACGTCCTTCAAGATTTGCTGCATAATCTTCTGGAAAACCGCAGCAGCGGACGCTAACCCAAACGGCATTCTCCTGAACATGTACGCACCTTGAAGGGTGATAAAGGCAGTAAGTGGTCTCGATTTCGGGTGCAGATCCACCTGGTGATAAGCCATAGATAGGTCGATGACGCTGAAGTACCTCGCCTGGCCCATGGTACTGAGCATCTCATTAATGTGCGGCAGTGGGTGTCTTTCTAACCAGATGTTTTCATTGAGGCTCCTTAAGTCTACACATAGAAGGGTGCCTTGCCCATTTGCCTTGGCTGCGATTACAACTGGCGCCAACCATTCTGAACATTCCACGGGTTGAATAATTCCCATCTCGCACAAATTATTAAGTTCTTTTTCTAGAGGCTCTCTCATTAGTTGCGGAACTGGGCGCAATTTGTGAACCACAGGTTTGGCATTGTCCTTGAGTTTGATTTTGTGTTGGAAATTTTGCAAAAGGCCCAGCTTTTCCCTAAACAATCTGGGAAATTCATCATAAATGTTGCCCCCATCTGGGTTCTCAGTAGTAAGAAGGACTTGTTCTTTCTTGTTGGGATCTATTTTGGTACTGCTATCACAACAGGTTGGACCCCGACTATACAATGTATACTTTACCATGTGTATCCCTACCCTTGAACTGAATGTGCATCTCCTTCATTCCTAGAAGGGGTACGGGCTCCTTGTTGTACCCTGTGGGTGATATATCAGCCTCCTGTAATGTGTTCCCTACCTGTTCCCTAAAGCACTCATAATCATTTTTGTTCAGAAGTGTAAAAGGGGAACAGGAATCTGCAAACATTGTTATACATTTGTTATTCTATTACAGGACCGGAGGCTTCGTATTATGCTTCTCTTTCTATTTATTGCTACTCACAGCAGCCAATGAAAACTTTTCTTTTGCAAAACAAACTACATTTCCCATGATGCATATATCACATCACTTCCTGCAGGGCCCCATAAGAGCCAGTAACACCGGAACCAGTCCTCTTTCTTTGCTGCTCACGCAGACAGTTAAGTTGAGACCCCCGATTTGCCTTGCAAATTAATGGATTGCTATTGCATTTACATTGTATTGTTATTTTGTTGTTGGCTATGATGTGCGCTGTGATTGACGCTTAGGGCGATAGCATCGGCGAGTGCGCCCTGGCTACAACCCTCGGGTTGAAGGATCGCGTAGCGCGCTGCGGCGCATGTGATCTCCGCGACTGTGCGCAGTTGATTTGGGGTTTTACGGACGCCTTGGTCCGAGGTGCGAGAGCGCGAGTGATTTCCAACAGTATTTAACGCGGCGTTCGGCCGCTTTCAATGCCCGATTCAGCGCGTTAGCGCTTTGCTCAGATTCAGCACCCGGTACCGCCCCGCCTTCGGCGGGCTCGCAATTGGTGAATTTATCGGCGCTACGGCTCCCCTCGTATGCCATGACGCCAGGAGCCGGTTAGTTTTGCTTTCGGTAGTGTTTCTACGTGCGTAGCCCAATTGGGCTGTTTTGGTAGGATTTGGGCTACGCACGTCGAAACGACCCGTTTTTGAGGTTTCTGCTTTCATTTTCATCATTAGACTGCGTTTTTTCCTCGGAGAGCATTGTTGACGCCTGGCTGGCTGCAAAAATGACCTGGGCCTGGAGGGAGCACACCTCCTTGGACCTGATTCTTGCTCTTTGGCTCCACTACGCCCGGAGGGCTGTAATAATTGTCTACAGCTGTTGCTGAGGAGCTAGGTACCGGTGCTGTTGTGCTGTGGGTTGGCTCCCCCTTTGGATTACTCCTCCTGGTTGTGGCCTCATGAGTAAATACATTTACAAATTTGGTTCTGATATGGAGAATTGGGTGCACTACGAGGAGGATGATACCTTGTATGAAGAGGAGGTAGGAAGACCTGCCATTGAGGATAATATTGTTGAGGCCCTGGACGCTTCTGTACAGGAGTCAGTCAACAAGGCCCTGGAAAAGGCAGTTCCGGGAACTGTGCAGCAAGCTTTGGCGACTGCTTTAAAGCCTATCACTAAGCAGCTGGAGAAATTTGCGAAGCAGCATGGCTTCACCAAACAAACAGAGGGGACGTCTGGAGAGCCCTGGGCTAAGTCTTGGCCGCATTCCGATTCCTATGAGGCGCCCAGTTAGAGAGCGTGAGAGGGTACAAGATACTGACTCGGAGTCTACCTCCACCTCTTCCGACACCCCTGATGACTCCCCTCTCAAGAAGAAGTCTCGGAAGGCTAAACACGTGGAGACTTCTCCGCCGGTTCCCACGCCCTTTACATTTAACCCCTCGGATATAGTTCACCCCAGATCCTCGGACTGGTTGCCTGCACCGGAGGTGGCTGCGTATTTGCACGAGAACTTGCGCAAGTGCTTTGACAAGGAGGTGCGCAACAGGCTACGGTCCGAATGCCCCAGACCCGATATCTCGGACAAGGTGGCGGAGACGCCGGACATTGATCCTAGCATGCTCACTTTCCTTAAGAAGTTCGCCAAAGACCCCAAGAAGAGGATAGATCGCGCTTGGCGTGGATGCCAAAATAAGCTCCTGGACGTGGTCGGGCCCTTAGCAAAAATATTGGACAGGAATCGGGGGGCACGATTGATTCCCATGTGCTGGCAGGCTGGACACAACGAGCTATCTGCCTGCTCGGGAATGCCAATTGCGCGATTTCAATGGAGCGCAGGAAGTCAATATTGATGCGCATGGACTCTAACCTTACAGAGTTGGCGGCGGCGGAACCTGGGCCATTGGAGGACGGCAACCTCTTTGGTGACCGCTTCGTCAAGGACGTTTGTAAATATGTTGGCACGTTCACGACCCTGGACAAGGCTCAGGCTGGAATCAGACGCGTTTTCCACGCCGGTGTTTTCAACAGGGCCGGACGAGGTCGGGGACGCTCGTTTGGCCGTCAGCACTCCCATGGTCCCCAGCGCGGAGATTTCGGACGTGGGAGAGGAGACTGGGACTCCACTCGCGGTGGCACCTTCTACCCCACCAGGCAGCGCTTCAACAAGCGGCGATTTAACAAGGGATCCTATCGAGGAGGATTCCAAGCCACAGAGTCTTCAGGTGAGCGCTCCAGACTTATTTCCTCTTCCCTTGGGGGGGCGTATTCGGCATTTCTATCCCAATTGGGTTCAGATCTCACAAGACGCATGGGTGTTGCAGACAGTTCAGGGGTTCCACCTAGAGTTTTTCCAGACTCCCCGTCAGGTACATCGCCCCAGACAGCTTTCTTTTTCCCAACTAGAGTGCGATTTTATAGATTCAGAAATAGGAGAGTTGCTGCGGAAACATGCGATAGCTCCTTGCAAAGAGGGCCCTCGCGGTTTCTGCAGCAATATTTTTCTGGTACAGAAGAAAGGCGGTGGTTACAGGTTGGTACTCAATTTGAAAGATTTCAACCACTTTCTGCTCTACAAGCACTTCAAGATGGAGGGCATCCATCTGCTAGCAGACTTACTAAAGCAAGGGGACTGGTTGGTCCGGCTGGACCTGAAGGACGCTTATCTGTCCGTTCCCATATATCGCCCCCATCGCCGATTCCTTCAATTTCAATGACGGAACCGATTGTACGAATATTTGGTCCTTCCTTTTGGACTTTCCTCAGCACCGTGGTGCTTCACCAAGGTTCTGAAACCGGTCGTGGCTTACCTCAGAGAGCAAGGGGTTCACATGATTGTCTATTTGGACGACATGCTCATCATTGCACAATCTCAGGAGTTAGTAGCGCTTCACTTGCGCATGACCATTCATATTTTGCAGAATCTGGGGTTTGTGATCAACAAACCGAAATCGGTGTTGTCTCCCACACAGAGAATAGATTTTTTGGGGTTCGTCATAAATTCGCAGACAGCCCAACTCAGTCTCCCAAATTCCAAGCTTCGGGATATAAAGAAGGAACTTCGCTCGTTCCTGACCAAACAGATGGTCTCGCTCAGGGGGATTGCCCGGATAGTGGGACTTCTTGCATCGTCCATTCAAGCGATATTTCCGGGTCCCCTGCACTACAAGGCCCTTCAATGACTCAAAATTCAGCACCTGCAGAAGGGTCTTTCCTACACGGACGTAGTCCCTCTTTCCCAAGAGGTGAGGGAGGAGATGCAATGGTGGCTAGCTCATGTCGAGGCATGGAATGGCAGAGCAATTTTTGGCTCTCTCCCGGAGGTGGTCATAGAATCCGACGCCAGCCGTTGGGGTTGGGGAGCGCGTTGCGGAAATATTTCCACAGGGGGACGTTGGTCCCTAGGAGAGTTAGACCTTCACATAAATTGTTTAGAGCTCCTAGCAGGTTCATTTGCGATCCGGACTCTGGCTCCCAAGCGAATCTCATGTTGCATCCTTCTGCGGATGGACAACATATCGGCGGTCCGGTACATCAACAAATTGGGGGGAACGAGGTCCTCAATGTTGGTGGAGATAGCGAAAGCCTTTTGGCATTATTGCCTGAATCAGTAGATCTCGGTGATAGCGGAATACATTCCGGGTCAGGCCAATGTGGTGGCAGACTGGAATTCACGCCACCTCAGGGACTACAGCGACTGGCAACTTCTCCCACGAGTGGTCATGTGGCTTCAGGAGATTTGGGGGATTTGCGAGATAGATCTGTTTGCCTCCAGACTGAACCGTCAGATGACGAGATTCTTCAGCTGGAGGCCGGACCCTCTGGCTCTGGCGACGGATGCCTTTGCGCAGGAGTGGACTCAGACATTGAATTACGCGTTCCCACCATTCATCCTCATTCCGCGCGTTTTCACTCACGTGATGCGCCAGAAAGCAGAAGTGATATTAGTGACTCCCCTGTGGAAGTCGCAGCCTTGGTTCCCATTGTTACTGGAGGCGAGTTGCGACTTCCCCAGGAGGATCCCGTGGTCCCCGACGATGCTCCAGAGCCCTCAGGGAGAGAGACACCCGATGGTCCTATCGGGGCACCTGTCCCTGATGGCCTGGAGACTTTCAGGCAGCGTTGGCAAATGCCAGGATTTTCGGATCAGGCTGCAAGCTTTATCAATCAAGCGTGGGCCCCCTCTACCAGGAAGCGGTATGCTTCAGCCTGGGGAGGCTGGGTTCGTTGGTGCATGGGACAACATGTGGATCCCGTGGGGGCAGGATTACCCTATATTGTAAATTTTCTGTCGGAAAAGGCGGCGGAGGGTTTGGCGTATCGCTCGGTTAATAACTTCCGTTCCGCCATCTCGGCAGGCCACTCTCAGATTGAGGGCAAACCTGTCGGAATGCATCCCTTAATTTGTAAACTCCTAAAGGGTATCAGAGTAGCTAATCCACCCAAAACTAAGTATTCTTCCTTGTGGGATGTCTCATTGGTTCTGTTCCTGTTTAATAGCTGGCCGGACAACAACAGGTTGTCCAGGAAACAATTGTCGGCAAAACTGGCCATGTTGCTTTGCTTAGCGGCTTGCAGACGTTTTTCAGATGTTAAAGCACTGGATATTACAGGTAGGGTTTTCACTCCGGAGGGAGTTTCATTTTCTATAACGTCTAGGACTAAAACAATGTCACGTAATGTGGATTATCATGCTTTTCCCGATAATGCTAAACTTTGTGTGGTGCAATGTCTCAAGGCTTATGAAGAATGTACCAGGCCTCTTAGGCCTGATGGTGTGGCACAATTGTTAATAGCCCTGCAAAAACCGTACAAACCTGTAACTGCGGCTACCATAGCCAGATGGCTCAAGGATGTTATGCAAGAAGCAGGGGTGGACATCCAAGTATTTGGTGCTCATTCTGTTCGAGGCGCTATGGCCTCTAAATCTTTCATGTTGGGTTCTACTGTGCAAGATATTATGCATTCAGCAGACTGGTCGTCTGAATCAACGTTTAAGCAGTTTTATTATAAACCGGTGGGTGATATATCCTCTGTTGTCTTTAATCAGCGTTAAACTAGCATAATACGAAGCCTCCGGTCCTGTAATAGAATAATTAAAAATTAGCTAGCATTCGCGCCAAGAATTTTCAATTCTATTAAGGACACGGAGGCGAGGATTATCCCACCCGGTTAAATTACTGTAATGTAATTTTTGCCCACCCGTTGTGCATATATTCTGATTATGCAGAAGTTACGGGTTGTTTTATCTCTGTTTTTTGCAGGATCTGACAAGAAACTGGATTAATCCGGTGTGCTGTTTGACGTTCTTCCCAGCTGGGCTGGTGTTCTTCCACGTTGGAAGCTGTTATTGAACTTTAATACTTATTGGACTTTTGTTCGGAGCAAAGAAAGAGGACTGGTTCCGGTGTTACTGGCTCTTATGGGGCCCTGTAGGAAGTGATGTGATATATGCATCATGGGAAATGTAGTTTGTTTTGCAAAAGAAAAGTTTTCATTGGCTGCTGTGAGTAGCAATAAATAGAAAGAGAAGCATAATCCTCGCCTCCGTGTCCTTAATAGAATTGAAAATTCTTGGCGCGAATGCTAGCTAATTTTTTATTCAACATTACATCACACTTTGGATAAATTCCATTGACACTGATTGAACAACCTTTAAGCTGTAATACAAATTTCTACTCAAAAGGCTGTACACTTTTTACCTCCTTTACCATAGAAACATCTACATCGTCGCCCTCCTTGACATGGGAGTCACCCTCTCTGCATACTCTTGCGAAATGCCCTCTTCTGTTGCATTTTTTGTTGTTCACGCTTTCCCTATTTTTTAGTTTACATACCTCACTCCTTTCCTCCTCCTCCTGTATGCTAGCAACCATTTCTGCATTGTTGGACTTCATTTCTCTCATGCACTTTGCTGTATGTTCAACTGATTTAGCAATAGCCACCACCTCTGTTAGACTAGGGTTTTTGGCTAAAAGCTTCTCCTGGATGCGTACATTATTAGTACAACAAACAAGTTGGTCTCTTATTAGAGAATCAGTGAGGTTGCCAAATTAGCACAATTGGGTGAGACCCCTCAATGCAGCCACGTAATTTGTCATGTACTCTTGTTTACCTTGAGTCCTGCTAAAAAATCTGTGGCGCTCTAAAACTACATTTATTTTATCACCAAAGTTCACTTCCAACTTGTTCATTGTGATCACAAATATGTCAAACCCCTCATCTGCTCCTTCACCTTCAATTTCAGGGTGTGGTAATGTTTTGTAAATCTTACGCCCATGTACACCCAAATTGTGGAGGAGAATATATTGCTTGCGTACTGAACTGAATCGTTCCCCTCCAATGGCTATAAGATTCAATTCAAACAGTTTAAGCTACTCCTTCCAGCTTATTTCTGGCTATCCTACCTCATTTAAGAAAGGAGGAGGTTAGCTCATCTTTGCTGCAGCCATGATTTGTGGAAGAAGGGAACTGGGGAAAGAGTAAGAGGTGAAATTGGAACCAGAGATGGAAAATGTACTAGGGGAAAAAAGGATGAACTGGAGGACCTTAGATGAACTTGAGAAAATGCTGTACAAAACAGTGCTTCAACAATTGCTGGACACAATATTAAAGGAGACAACCCAAGGCTTTATAAAAAGAATTGGTGAATATATAATAGAAAATACAATGTAATGATGTCACCAAAAAAAATAGTCTCGGAGATCAACCTAAAAAGTACTTACAGCTCTAAAGAAAGCGGTATCTTGAAAAGGTCCTTTGAAAATGTCTCCTTCCTTTATGTAATCTAATATTTATCGTCTGGAAAATTGCACATGAATCCTACTGCGGCAGAGGTGAAACTGATTTTACTGCCAGAGCGGCAGAAACTGGTGCGCATGTACAATGAGCGCTGTCCCCACATGGCACCTGCAAGGAAATTGACAGGAATCAGAAGGCGGGGAGGGGGGCGGAATGAGAGATGCTACTCCCTGAAGAAAGACGCCCAGGAAAAAGCTTGTGCGGTTGGCTCCTCCTCCCTGACTTCCCTGATGGGGATCAGCTACCTCATCATGTTCCAGCTGGGGTGAGTGAAGTGGTGTTGAAGAAGTGTGTCCCTCACCGTAGGAACCGATCAGGAACACGTACTTCTTCTCAGCCCTTGCTGCTGTGGAACTCAAACACTTCACCTCAGCAAGGCAGTGGCGGCTAAGCGGATATGCGGCAGCTTCACCAACCGCTGAGCACACTCGAACACCAGGAATCTCGTTAGGATGTGACAGGGTAGGCTGCAGCCTAATCCTCTTTACAGTTTACTGTAGGCTTTGTCAAAAATCTCTGTACATCTCCGCTAGCATAGCTCCTCCTACCCAGACGGCATGCCGACTATCTCTTCTTGAATAGATTACAGAAGAAGTTCAATCATTTATTACTGTGGACATTTAAACACTTGTATTTCCTTTTCTTAAGACACATGTAGAGACTTAAAATACACTACTCGGAGGAACTCGGATACGGTAAAATCACTGGTATTATCAACCTGTCACAGTGCAGACTTGGTTCACCTGTTCAGTCGTGAAGAACGTTCTTAGTATCCTGCTAGACCCTAATAGTAGATGTATTATCTTCTTTACTTTTCTTATCTTCTTCTGCTAATCCGTCTGTGACCACGTTCTTCTTCTTTGAATTGTAATCCCGAGTCACACTGTTTGTATCTGGAGAGAGTACACAGAGGGGAAATGGCCAACACTGCCACCCTTCGCAGTAAATCGTTGCCAGTGTTGAAAGTAAGAAATGACAGGAACAGGAAAAGTTCTCAGTATTGCTTTATTGGCCATCCAATCTCTCCACAACTGACAATAGTGCCAACATTCTAAGGTGAGCTCCAGGTGGAGGAAACCAAGGAGAGAGTAAAGGGAGGGGGAAACGGATCATACCAAGAGGTATAGGAATAAAGGTTATAACAGTAAACTTGTGACATAAGCAGTTTGTATTATGAATTGCAGTTATGTTTTTGTAGGCGCATGTTATGCAGGTTGTGTCTTTAAGTGGAGATTAGTATTTCTTCTACTTCATTTTGGATGTTGGGGTTGGTGAACACAGTCACAGGGTCTGTTTGAGTCTCATGACCAGATTAAATGGATATATAGCACCTGTTTGAGGAGTCCATTAAGGATTCGTTCCGTCCGTGCATAATACTGTTGGTTGCGCGAAGGTCAGTTGAAGTGGCCAGAACGTGGGCCAAGATGCTGTTTCACTTACAATTGGATCATTTATATTGTTGTGATGTGAGTTTCTTTTTGATTTTCACTGCTTGGTTTACATCACTTATGATTTAGATTTGCACGGGGGTAATAAGATTTAATATTTTCTTGCCATTAGTATGGCTTATGCTGTCTAGTAGTACTCTTGTTTTTTCAGTAATAAGTTCTAGTTTAAACTTGCACGTGCTTTTGGCTAACAAGCAGTGTTTTATATACTATATGTTACTTTTAAAAAGCTGTAATTTTGGCAATTTTATGTTTAAAAGATGCAATAACGTTATTCTGATGAACTTCCTTTTTAGGTCTCGCCTGACCCAGCGCTTGCGCTGGTCTGGCGAGACTTAAAGTAAGGGC
This sequence comes from Triturus cristatus, assembly GCF_964204655.1. Classification (NCBI taxonomy): domain Eukaryota; kingdom Metazoa; phylum Chordata; class Amphibia; order Caudata; family Salamandridae; genus Triturus; species Triturus cristatus. The sequence goes on along the minus strand of NC_140587.1, from coordinate 475,558,309 downwards.
TACAAAAAATTATACCGCCGGCCACAGCTTTCAGTGCATGTGCGAGGGCGCGCGCTCGAGCAGAGGCACCATATGGCGTGATTACTGCTGCGCGCTCACCACTCGTGCACATGCACTGCCAGCTGTGGCCGACGGTAGCATTGTTCCCCCGCCATGGCAGCCATTTCTCCTTTATTACGTCTATGTAGTAATGGCGGCACCTGTGCTTTAGCTTAAACATCTTAGGCTAAAGTTGGGTGCTGAGATTGCTGCAAAAGCAAAGAAATAGACAATTCTTTACTTTTGAAGCAATCTCGGCACCCAACTTTAGCTTAAGATGTTTAAGCTAAAGCACGGGTGCCGCCATTACTACAGAGCAGTAATAAACAGAAATAAGCATTGGCATAGCCAATAGGTCTCGCTTTTCGGACCTTATAAGTATTTAGTTATGCAACTGTTGCATGGCTAAACACTTATAAGGTCCCAAAGGCGAGACCTATTGGCTATGCCAATGCTTGTTTTATCACAACTACCCCTGACGAAGGGCTTTCAGCCCGAAATGCATTGGGTGAATGTTCGCATGGTCACCCAGGAATAAAAGTGTATTCAAACGTGTTCCAGAAAAACGCCAGGATGAGCATCTCTTCAACATTAAAAGTTTGAATTCACTTCGCCTCTGCGTGAATTTTGTTAAAATTGGACATCAATGGATTACTTTGGATTACAGGTTGTATACTGGATTCAGAGCATGATATTGCCGGCTTTTGCCAATATCGGCAGTGCATCTTGAGTCTGGGGTGCGACGACGCACCAGTTATCTACCGTTTTAAACATCATCTTTACTAAAAGATCTGTTTTAAAATTCTGAGCTCAAAGAGCACAAACTCCAAATCTCTTGCTGTTCCCAATTGAAGGTTACACTTGGAAGATGTTACAAGGTAGCTCTAATGATGGCCTATGGGAGAGCTAGTCCTTGCAATTGTGAAAAACAAAATTGGCAGTATTTCACTATTAGGACATGTAAAACACATCGCTACATGTCCTACCTTTCACATATATTGCACCCTACTCATGGGGTACCTTGGGCATACATTAGGGGTGGCTTACATGTAGCAAAAGGGAAGGTTAGGGCCTGGCAAGTGGGTGCACTTGATAGGTTGAAGTGCAGTTTAAAACTGCATTCATTGAGACTGCAATGGCAGGTCTAAGACAAGTTTATAGGGTGGCACAATCAGTCCTGCAAGCCCACTAGCAGCATTTGATTTACAGGCCCCAGGCACATGCAGGGAACTTTACTTGGGAGTTACTAGTAAATCAAATATGCCAATCATGGATAACCAATCAGAATCACAATTTAGAAAGAGAGATATGCACTTTGGCACGGATCAGTAGTGGTAAAGTTACCAGAATCCTAAAGCCAACAAAAAGAGGGTCAGAAAATAGGAGGCAAAAGATAAAAAGTGAGGCAATAAACCTTCAAAATGGGCCAGGTCCAACACTGCTTGTACCAGTTGCCTTATTGGGCCACACCTTGATGCGCCTGACTGGTCGGTCACCATATTTGGAGCACGCAAAAGCTTGAGCTCTTTGTTAGTAATGTGATATGAAAGGGCAGTTGTCCAGGGCTTGGATGAGCTTGGATACACCCCTGGTATCTCAGGGCTCCTCAGATGCTATTCTGAGCCTTGGTGACTCCAGTTGGTGGCCAATGGGTCTGGGTTACCCATTCCAGGAGCAGAGAACCAGAATCTGGCAGCCACCATCTTTCAAGTTTTGCCATACCTCTTCCTATTAAACTTTAATCACAGGCCAAAGAACATTTCTCTATCTCTCTCTCTCTCTGAAATATAAAACATGGCATCTCTCTCTTTCCCCTGCGTATCTAAGATAGGCTTGGCAGCTATCCAATGCCAGTCCACTCCTGCTCTCTCCTATTGAACTTTTTTCAAAACCTTCCACTTTCTGCTGTGACTGATCTCTCTAGCACAAGTGATGCAAGGGCACACTAATTCTGGAGTTCAGAGGTGTGGGACCTCCATATATGTCTCTTTTGTGTCACAATCCTCCGCAAAGCAAGGTGGAGCGCTTCCCCTTTCCACTGTCATTGTTTGAGAGAGCAGACAACAAAGGTGTTTACAGTTGTATCAATGCTTTTAGAAATGGTACCGGTTCAGTCTTCTGCACATAAGACGCTTCTCTGCTGCTGGTAATTATTAGTAAACAGACAGAAGCCTAGTCACAAACTGAACTTTGTAATGCATTTAGCTATTCAACGACCTATAAGAGGAGACCTGTGCCTCCACCTCTCTTATTTTTCCTATGTGGAGGTCTCCACCTCATGTTTGGAGATCTCTGCAAGTGTAGGTATACGTTTTAGTACTAAATTTGGGAGAAACCCCATTAGAAGGGTTGGAAAATGAGAAACACACTACTAAATGGCTAAGGATTATGGAGTGATAAGGAGAGGCTTAGCGGGAAGTAAGGAGAGTTTTATGGAGGAGTATGCAAATACTAACCTCCATCCACAAAGAAGTAAACACATTGCTATTCGCAAACTGCAGTTCTACAGTTACTACTGACAAACAGGACCAAAGACAGTAGTTCTTCAGCGCAGCCTTGGAGGAAGGCCATCACCATTTGTAGCCACTCACAGGTACTGCTACATACTCTCATAGAAATCGATGGCGTTAGGGACTTAAAATAACACTCCATGAGAACCATGGAAAATAATGTTAGCTAAATACAATCATTTCAAACTAAAAATGACCCACATCTATATTTGTAAGTGCTAAAAAATTATATTGATTTTTTTATCAAATAAATTAATATTTACCTCAGTGTTTAAAAATTATAATGTTTAATTACATTTACATTTTTATTAAAGAATACAATTACCTAAACAAATACATTTTAATAAAATGTACTATGTACTGATGAAATATAAAAATTCTACTACAGGTGGTTTGTTATTTCAGAGAACAAGATTTTTACATTAAGTTAATATATTTTATGTATTTAATTATTTAATAACCATTTAATTTGATGGGTTAATTTGTAACATTTGATTGTTTTATGTCTAGGCCAATTATAATTATTATAAGTTAATTACCATTTGTATTTTATTTTAAATTAAATTAAAATATTTGTTTAGATTTTGTTTAATAATTATTAAACACTATTAGTATCCCTTTGCTTTACCATAGGAGACCTCCACCTTTGTGTGAAAAGGTCAAGTAGTAACTGACTTGACTCAGCTTTTCATCCTGTCCAGTTAGCACTTCTGTTGCTCATCGATCAGTAACATGTAAGCAGCTTTGTGAGATTTGCCCTGAATTATTATTTACACTACTTTGGCAACACTTTTCTTAACTATGTGGCAGATACTGAAATAACCACATGTTGGTGAGGAATAGAATCAAGGCTTTAAGTGGGATGAAAGAAATGTGGGGTCTTGAAAAGGGGGAAGGTCTAAGAAGAGTAACTAGGACTCCATTCCGAGAGGATGGCCTATAAAATTAAGGACTCTGCTTAAAAAAATGTCAAACTAAAAACCTGTGCTTTCTATTTCGTACCACTCAACCAGTATTTTAGTCCCTCTCCGAGAGCTGTTATTGCAGCCAGATCGATCACACAGTGATAGACATGCACCTAGAAGAAGCAAAACCTATTGACTTTGACAGTTTTTGTCAGCAGTATAAGATAAAAGAGTAATAACAATGTTGTTGCTGTGAATGATTAGTGATCAGCATAGAAAATGTTTCAATTCTGAACATATGAGAAGGTGAATTAAACATTGGTAATGGGGGTGGAAGGGATTGTAGCCTTCAGAGTGTCTCAGTAACTACCGTCCTTCCATTCACACAACTTTCCTCTGCAGTCTCTCTTCTAGACATTTACACCATTTTTCTCTCCACATCTTTCTGAAATAGTACAGCTCACCTCTTTCCTGTTTGAGCATCTCTGTTTCACTCTCCATGCACATATTTCCTTGGATCTGCTTCTCTTCATCACCACCACACACACAGCACACCCACTCCCCTGTATGTAAGCACCACATTTTCTTTTCCTTTCACCCCAGCAATACTTCGACAGCTGTGAGTATCCTTCACAAAATTTGCATAGAATACTATTACAATTGACATGCATCACAATTGCTCTGTCAAGGGAACGGCGGAGTGGGTGCTTAGCACAAAATGCTAATGCCACGCTCAACCACTCCAAAAACACAGGGATGCAGCGTATTTACAAAGATAAGGCACAGTCCTGCATTTTCCCTAGCGCTGGTGCTAAATTAAGCTGCCTAGCGCCAACATAGGAACCCTTGCACCAGTGCAAGGGTGTCTGCATTGAGGGAATGGTTGTTTATGTGCAGGAAGGTGTCTCTTCCTGCATATAAACAGTCACAAATGTCGTTTTGTAGCTTCTATATGTGCTGCACTGTGCAGCACACATAAAAGTTGCAAAGTGTAATTTTTGTAATGATTGTTTATGTGTAGGAGGGACACCTCGTGCACATAAACAACCATTCATGATGTTTTGCTGTTTCTATGTGTGCTTCACAATGCAGTAGATATAGAAACAGATAAAACAAGGAGAAATAAAGCATTTCTCCTCTTTTCGGCATGTTACGACCAGGTTTGCCCTGGTCTTAATTTTGGAGTTGCCTCTTACCTATTCCACCCTTGTAAATAGGAGGCAGCATCAAAATCAGAATGCCGCCTTCTAAATAAGGCTAAAGCCCTATCACCACAGGAACGTCAGAAAAAGTGACTTTCCTATGGCGATAGGGGCTTGTATATAGTCTCCTGTGAGCACGGCAGAGGCCAAGGATTGTATAAGCATGAATGCTGAACACATTTAAGAGATCGCACCACCTTCAGCCACTTATAAAAACACACATCACAAAGACACTTAAGGCGGTTCAGTTCCCAGTGCACACAGTAATAATGTTACACAAAAAAACAATTCTGAGACGGGTAACACTTCGACCACTTAAAAACTTGGGGGCATATGTATCAACATCACCATTTGCGATTCTCAAATAGCGATTTTTAAGGAATCGCTATTTGAGAATTGCAAAACGGGATGTATTTAAAAAATTGCAAACTTTTTGCGATTTCTTAAAATTCCTTAATTGCGATTAGCAAATTGCGAAATCGCAATTAAGGAATACCTGCCCATTCATTCCTATGGGCCAGGAGACCCATGGGAATGTATGGGAAGTAATTCTCAAATTGCGAATCGCAATTTGCTAATCGCAATTTGAGAATAATTTCAAAGGTGCAAGGGTGTCGTGATGACACCCTGATACACCCCTGAAATTAGCATGTGTGGTCATATGGCGCACATACATGCCCTAAGGGCATGTATGTGCGTCACGTGGCACTTTGTAAAATTACAAAACGTGCATTTTTAAAAGAAATCGCAAATTAACACCAACTAGTAGTTGGTGGTAATTTGCGATTTCTTAAGGATTAATCGCAATCCTTTGGTGAGTGTTACATTTCATTTAAGAAATCGCAATTTGCGATTTCTTAAATGCTTACGCAAACTTAAGAAATCGCTAAATTAGCGATTCCTTAAATTTGCGTTGGGAATGTGCCTAATACATCCCGTTTTGCGAATTTTTAATCGCAAACGCTGTATTTTGCGAATCGCAGCGTTTGCGACTAAAAATTCGCTTGATACATATGCCCCCTAGACATGATACCCAAACATGAGCAGAGAAATGCTGGCTAAGAAATTGATATAAAGGGGTTCAAGAAGAATGAAGCACAGTGATGAAATAAATATCGAGCTTCTGGAGTCAGGTCAGAGCGGCGCAATGCTGACTACAAACCACTGAAGCCTATGAACTTTAACGGAGCAATTCTCCAGTCCAGATGCCCTATTACTTTTTAGATTCTGTATTGTCTCCTTTGAGCTCACTCTATTTATACAGATGTTCAAGTGCATACACTTCTTGTTCTCGTTAAATATGTTTTGAAAATACCAGGATCTTTGGTCAGCCAATATGTTTCATAGATTTATAATGTATGAGTTTAGTAATTATTTTGTGCTGTCACGCTCAATGACATGACTGAGTAACAAAAAGAAAATGTCCAGAGAAAAGAAATCTAGCAAAATACATTGAATACAACAAACTCAAAATAAAATATAATGCATGGGATTCTGCAATCCCTGTATAAAACTATTCTCTAATTTCTTCATAATGGGTGACTAGGGATGCACCCACTAACTGATTATAAAAAAATTACATCAGAACTCAACTGTTATTAGAGTTGAGCACTTATACCGCAATGCCTATCGCCAAAGCCAGCAGCAGAGGGGAACGGCAGGTCCAATTTAGTTGCTTTAAGACTGAAAACGAAACTTGCCTTTCTAGCTGTACAGTGCCAAGCAGAAAGTAGATATTTGCAGCAACATGTTTATTTTTTGCACACCTTTGGTAATGCTAGAACCGTTATAATCTTACTGCATGTTCCCACTGTGATTAAAAAAAGGAACTTGTTTTTAACTGTTTCTAATATCTTTTTGCAAAAACTATCTAATAGCTTTTTTGATGTGTTTAATTCTGCACTACAGATTCTATTTTTATGCTTAATGTTTGCAAACATGCTCTCTCTTTCACATGAAAGAGGTACGCACCAAACCAAGAAATTAAGTTGGTTGTGGCAAAGGTGATGGTATGGCAATGTATTATAAGAAATAATGTACCGCTTGCTCTACATTATAAGGATTTTGCAAGTCACCTCAGAGTTCCTGGCTGAAGAGGGGTGAAACCCCGAATCCGGTCCTAGGATGCATGTTTCCGGTCCAGGGAGAACCTGGCTTGGCAGTTGAGGATGGACTGTTCCCATGAGGCACAGGGTCAAGACTGATTTGCATATGGCCAGGTCTAAACTGGGGTGGCATGGTGAGCAAAAGAATGATGGATTTAACCCAGATCTCTTGACTGGGGGTGAATGTTTTGATTTGTTCTGCATTCCGTCCATCAATTGTAGGTCTTTTGCTTTCTCGCCTTAAGTGTGCCAGGTATGCCCAGACGTGGGTCCTGGGCTCACTGTGCCACTGGAATCAAGCTATCTTGGCTGAAGAGGGGGGAAACCCCGAAACCAGTCCTAGGATGCTTGTTTCAGGTCCAGGGAGGACCTGGCTTGGCAGTTGGGGCTGGACTCCCATGAGGCACAGGGTCAAGACTGATTTGCATATGGCCAGGTCTAAACTGGGGTGGCATGGTGAGCAAAAGAATGATGGATTTAACCCAGATCTCTTGACTGGGGGTGAATGTTTTGATTTGTTCTGCATTCCGTCCATCAATTGTGTGTCTTTTGATATCCTTATAATGTACAGCAGGGGGATGCATAATCCCACGTAACAAATCAGTAAAAAATGACCACATACCACACAGGAACCCAAACATAGACATGGACCAATCCAAATACATACCTTCCACAGACACTAGCCACACACACACATCAACACACCAACCACACAAATATGATACACACAAGCAAGTTACATGAGATTTCACATGAAACTCTTCCCCAGACAAATTATTCATCTTTCTGTTTTACAGTGATCACCAGCCCTCAACCCATCAGAGAGACTACTATATTTCCATTTCACATTGAAAGCCAAAGGCAACTCCTCCTCTCCCGCAGAGCTCCCTGACGTATAACTGGCTTTTCTGCAGTGAGAATCATGAAGAGGCGATGTCCATGTCCATGTATATTTTTAATCATGATGACGAGCAATTGTTTATCATAACAGCCATGTTAGACAGATATAATAAAAACAGCATAGGCAAAGCCAATAACGTTTTTTAAAGCAAGACCTATTGCCTTTGTCACGGCTTGTTTGACACACTGTAAATCCCCTGAGTAGTCCAAAAGGGGATACCGGTTGATGTACTGAAATTGGAATACAAAAATCAGATCTAATTGGCACACACATATTTTTTCCTGTTAGCTATTTTCTCAAATTGAATAGATCTAAGTGGCTGCACAAGCATACATTTTTTTTTGCTCCGGTGGCCATTTAAAAAATTTCAAACTAGCTTTGATATTTTTCTGTAACAAAAAATGTGCGGTGGTCCATAGAGAGGCAATCTGGGGACAATACATTCCCAGGGTGAAGTGGGGGACTCTCCAAGCAGTAGAGAAAAACTTTTCCCTAACAAGCATGTCTTCATTTACCCACATGATCCCAATCCGGAGCATATGCCAAATTTTCTTTCAAAAGTATCAAATGGTTACAAGTCATTGATGTAACTCAATCCTATAGCCCGACAAAGAACCCTAACCCTACATATGAGGTCGTTTTAGGAACTTACAAAAGTTTTTTTTAACTGGAAACCACACAGGATTCTCAGGAAGTAAAAAAAAAAATACAAGAAATCTAAATCAAGAACATGACCACTTAGTACTGGTGAACAGAAGCTAGCTACTGTATGAATTAAAAAGCCACACTGTGCCTAGTGCCTGTTAAGCACAGCTTTAGGTTGTGATCTGAGGGTGCAGAAACCAGGTTTTTACTACAGGGAATGTCCAAAGACATTATCCTGCAACTAGAAACTATCTGCTGGCCACCACTGAGGACTATGATGTTAGTAATGTTCAAAGGATCTGACCACGTGTTCTGAGAGTAAGATATGACTAAAGGTCCTGCACCAAGATATCAATGGAAAAGACTTAAGTCTGGACTCTTCAGGCTCCATCAATATTGGAATGGGCCACCTGATATTGCCGAATGTAACATACAGCGCCCCGAAGACTATGTGGAATTAGGCAATGGATATGACCAATGTCCATGCTTATCAACCTAGGACCACTAGGCACAGGGTAAGCTGAAGGCACATCATATGCTCAGATCTCACAGGGAGTGTTGGAGGGGTGGAATGATTATGCATTACATTGCATTACTATTTAAAGAAGTAAAATAGGTTAATTCTAAATACTCAGTTTAAGGGAAAATATAGTGTTAGGAAGCTCTAGTCAAGATACACTTAATTCGCTAAAAAAAAATTCAAATCATAAAAGCAGAATACATAGCAATAAGCATAAGATAATTAATTTATGTAATCACAATTTAACCGACATAATAAAATGTCATCGTTAGAAATTATGAAAAATGTATGTAAAAGTGAGCAGCTATCTACAATTTAGACAGAACAAGGACTAAAAACAGATTTCAGTATAGCCTAGATAAGAAACCAAGGTCACTTAAACAGAAGATGGGCCTTGCATAGATTTTCTTGTTCTTATCACCCCTTTAAGATATTTTACAATATGATCATTAAAAATCTCATCATCTAGGAATTGCAGCTTAGGAAAAGCTGGCCGACATTGTCTCGGACCTTGCAATTTCAAACAAGGAAGGATCCATCTTTTCCTAAGTAAAGTAAAAAACTTGCAGAAAAATAGTGTGTGAATTGTAGACTGTGCAGATAATTCATCACAGGGGCATAAACAAAGAGCATGTGACCAGTCATTTACCTGAGGGAAAGTTACCAGGTTATGGAAATTGCCAAGACATAGGTGTTTCAATAACATCATGTCATAATTTGTTAATAAGTAGGGTTGGATTCCCGTCTGAGTCAAGAGCAATTGATTCGCTCTAACTGAGATTTTTATATTATTAGATGACAATCTAATCATCCCCAGGTGGTTAATACATAGAGGCTTGAGATCCTTCCTAGAAATAAGAGAGTCTTTGACAACATCCCGATTGAGGCCGGTAGTAACACCTGTCCAGACCTTATGCCATAATAAAATTGGCTGGATTCTAATAAGGTCAGACAGGTATGACAGCCCCAATTCAGAGTGGCAAATGTACGTAGCTGAAGAATTTGGGACGGCTAATAAAAAGCTCAAAAACCTATTCTCGGCTTGCTGTATGGGCTCTATATATTTGCATATCCCCAAATGCCAGCTCCATATAGAGCAACTGAAATACATTTAGCTTTATATGTTATCAACAAGTGCTTGATAGGGCGCTTTCCTAACTTCTAGAGAAATTAATCAAAGCAGCAATGGCTTTGGCAAAAAGCAGTTTTCTACACTTAATGGCTTTTGACCATAGGCCCCTATTATCAAAAACAATTGCCAGGTAGGAAAAATAATTAGTGAATTCGAGCTTTTTTGTATTAATGAAAATGTTGCGGCACTTCACACTGGACTTACTGCATTTCATTACGAAGGTTTTACTCATGTTAACATGGAGATCCAGGCTCGACATATAAGAGACAAAACTCGTCACAATTTTCTGCAGGCCTATTAGGGTGCAGGCTAGCAAGACCACGTCGTCAGCGTATAGTAAAGCACCAATTGTCCTTTTGCCTAGTCTGGGTAGGTCTTGGCAGTCCCTTGATATAGTTTACCCCAGGCTGTTTATGTAAAGGGTTAAAAGGAGTGGTGCTAAAACACACCCCTGCCTGACACCCTTCCTGACAGGGAAACTAGGGCTGAGTTCGCCAGTTCTGCCATAAGGCACCCTAGCCCAGGCATCTAAGTACGACTGTTTGAGGAAGTTGATTAACGACATTTCCACCCCGATATCCTCTAGGATGCGCCTCAACTTCTGCCGGTTGACACAGTCAAATGCCGAACTTAAGTCGACGAAACACATGAAAAAGCTCCCTCTTTTTGCCTGCATATATTTACCCATTATAAGGTTCAGGTTCAGAATCTGTTCCACAGTACCGAGACCTTGACGGAATCCGTACTGTAGCTCTGAGAGGACACCTGAATCCTCCACCCATGACTGCAGTCTGTTCAGGACTGCGCGTCCAGCCACTTTCACGAGGGAATCTAACAAAGAAATGGGTCTGTAACAGGCCGGATCATTACGATCGCCTTTCTTGAAAATAGAGACGAAAATGGATTCCGTCCATGTCGGGGTAAACCCTTGTGTGCAGTAAGCCCTTAGAACCAGGGTTAAAATTGGGACCCAAAGCAATGGGCATGATTTAAATAAATAAACAGGAATACTGTCGGGTCCCGGAGCTTTTCCCCCTATACTTGTATTAATAGCCAGGATCACCTCCTCCACATTGAAATCAATGCGGATTGGAAGGTGACTTACAGTGCCTGGTCCAGTGTCCTCTCTGGTATTGGGGGATACGTTGTTACACTAAAGGCTGGAAAAGTGAGACACCCAAGGGTCCTCCCCAATTACGTTTTCGAAGCTAGGGGAGTTTTTCGGGGCCAGGAACGGAGAATTTACGGCCTTCAAGAAACCTTTCATGTCCTGTAAAACAGAGGCTCGCTTAAGGGCCTGCCATAGTTCTGATCTAATAGCCTCCTTTCGTGCTTTGAGAGACTTCTTGTATGCCCCCCATTGCCCTTTTTATTGCTTCCTGATCTCTCCTCGGCTGGTGTAGGGCAAGTTTTAAAGCTGCATGAGACTTACTGCAATGGAAATCAAACCAGCCTTGCGTACCATTGAAGGATCTTTTAGGGTTGATTATTACGCTTTTGTGAATAGCCTTTGAGATTTTACAGAAATAACTAAGAATATTGACATCAAACCAGTCTCATCGAGGCATACTAAAAAATCTGTTTTGCAATTATTTAAAAGTGATTTAGTTAAAAAATAAGTATCTACACCTACCCATCTAACCATATATCCATTAGTTCTATTAATTACAGTGTCCTGTAAAGGGCCTATGACCACATGTCCAGTTGATAGCAATTTGGACGGCAGGTCTACGGTAACACTAATTGGAAAATGGTCACTAAAGGCGACAGAGTGAGTTATAAAATGATATATGCTGTCGGCGTATCTATTGGATATTAAAAGAAAGTCTATAATTGTGCATGACCCATGGCTGTTAAATGTACAGCTAAACGGTATGGGTGGTGAACAGAGGTCGTTGTCGAAGCCCAGATCCATAGTGTATTTAACCAGATTTAGCATATCCCCAAAGAGAGAATGAGAGAAATGAGAGGTATCTATATCATCATCAGATGATAGACCACAATATCCTCCTGCCATATGAGTGCAAAGGCTAGTATTAAAGTCCCGTCCCAAATTACACAGAGGTCTTTGGTTATGGTCCCGTGAATAGAGTCCAAGTCTTCTGTAATTGGCTTAAAACTTCCCGGATTTGCAACGCGGGTATGTTATTATAAAAGTTTAAAAGCACAGTACAATGGGATTTGTCAATATAAGTTTTTCAAACCTGATAGTAGGTATTGGATACTGCAAGGGTTATCCTAACTACGTTCAACTTATGTGAAACGAAAGTACATAGGCCACCCTTGTTTCTCCCGTAGCTGGACAAGGTAGCAGGGGTGAAACATGTTTTAAACCCATTAATGTGACAGATCTCAGCTGCCCAGGTTTCCTGAAAACATAAAATCTCAAAGCCATAAATAAAATTAAGCCAGTCGGCATCAACCAATTTAGTGGTTAGGCCTGCCACGTTCCAAAAGAGTATATTCGTTAAGCTGGACCGAGATTCGCCACTGGTAATGCACCTGGTACGACCACAAACAGCATTAGAAGCCTTTGAATGATGGCCAATGTTAGTTAAAGGATAATGGTGATACGTGTTTTTAGTTGTCAAGTGATGTCCCTGCATGTTGGTACACAAAGCAGTATGATCATGAGCCACTTCACTATCTGGATGTGCTTCGATCATTAGCCCCGTGCACTGCAAAGTAGAGTTGTCATTTAAAACTTCAGAATTGCTATGGTCAGTGTGTGCGGCCTCCATTGAGTCCATGGGTGCCAGCGCGAGGCTAGAGGATTTGTTTTTAGCGGGCCCCCTAAAATCTGCTTGTTTTGTGGTAGGAATGAGTCAGTCTATGTATTCCAAGGATGGAAGTATTTCTAATCTATTTTGTAAAGGGAGACTAAAGTGTTGGCGGATAGTAGGGATTGTGGGCCTAAATAATGAAGGCTGATGTACGTGGTGCCTAGGAGGGTAAAAGTATCCTAATGGTAGAGCACTAATTCCATCCTGTGACATATGGTCACTACCAAGTCTACACAGGATCTCACGTACTAGTCTCAGTGACCTAAAAGTGAGAACAGTGCAGTCGCCAGGCAGTGTTTTTCCATTCTCCCTACCCAGCCTACTCTTCTCATCATCTTAAATTCGCCAAACAAGGCCTCTGTGAGCCCTGTTTTGGTCCCGAGCCAACAGAGGGCCTTGTTTCTTAGTGTCTCCCATGATTCGAATACCTGAGTGGTAGGGTGTGGTGCATTCACTAGAATTATAGTATATGGAGTAGCTTTGGGGGGCAAGTTCAGTCTCGCCTCCTCCCTTCCCATTGCGATTGTGTCTGAGAGGGGAGGCAGTTGGATTTCACTAGACTTGGTATGGCCAAAGCGGGATTAAGTAGTGCGCCGGTAATAGGCGTGAGTCCTAAGGGCCCACGATGTAAAGTGTGCGAAGAATTTGCCTAGGAAGAAGAGGTGACAACTCCATCAGCTGATAAACAGTCTGAGGGGTTGCGTGAAGAATTAGAGGTATGTGCTCCATGGCCCTTTCTCAGCAAATCCTCAATGGCTGTTACCCTAACCAACATGGTTTCTAGGGGCGCTGTAACCATTGTGTGAGGAGTATTTGTACCCAGGCCTTCCCCTATAGGAACAGTAAGCTGTGATGACCCATTTAGGCTAGACAAATTAAGTAATTCGGCCCGAAGATCAGCAAAGCTGTTATCAATTCGTTCTTTCAGTTGGGCAAGAGCCGTACCCGTGTTAATTCTCCCTGCAATTACAGGTATGGTGATCTCTGGGGCACCACTTATGGGTGCCAATAAGGCACCATCAGTCTGTGTGCCAGTAATGCGATCTTGAGGCTCCTCGTAGTAGGGTCTCCAGTGCCGCTTCAGTTGTATAGATTTTCGGGTGCCCTCCCCCCTCCTCCGCTTCCCCGATGGCTCGTTCGTCTTATCCTTAGGATGAAGTAAAAGGGTCCGTGACCTTGTATCTAGACTGGGCCCATTTGAAATAGTGGAAGGTGCAGGACGTGCTTCCAAATCGGTTGCAGAACGGGGCTGGTACTGATCATCCGCCGTAGAGGGCAAACAGATAATAGGCGCCCCAACCGTGATGTTAGAGCCTAATAAGGGGCCTAGGGAAGAGCACCTCTGCAATGATAGAGGTTCTAGGAACAATCGTCTCTCAGTGAGTTCAATCTCATGTGTGAGCATTGAATCTGCCGTAATAAAGGTGTCCATGGTGCCCGCAACTCCCCTATGTTTGCTCATTGTCAATAAGGGGTTGACGTCACGTCACGTTACGAGATTTAATAAGAGAGCACAATAGAAGAGAAAGGCTACCTCAAAAGGCTGGCGAAAGAGCGAACATACCCCCAACCAGAAGGCGCAGTACTGTAGCCGCCTGTCCCGTTAATAGCACAATAGGTCGAAAACAGAATGTCACAGATGATGAACAGTACCTTAAGGCTCACAGCCTAAGCCCATGTGCATCGCGGTCTGTTGAAGTAAGGGGGGTGGCCCAGCCCCTTCCAGTCAATGACGGGTGCAGGACGGGCCCGCCCTCGGCCAGGGCCTCGCCTGGGCACATACCGCGCCGCGGGAGCGTGCAGGAGCACTTTTAAAGCGCCTCCAGGCGCGTGATGATAGTGCTGGCAGCGACAGCCACACAGGAGGCTGGGGGCGGTAGTCCTGTCTCCCCTCCTCTCCCCTTCGGTGACAGGTACAGAGCAGCAACAGAAAACAGGCAAGAATGGGCTTCCCCAAAGTATAGTTCCAATCACACGCCATTGAGCACACGTATGCAGTGGCCATGGCCATACCAAAGACCTCACAAATTACATCGCTAGTAATATTTTGTATGAGGTGGCCAATAATTCCATTAGCGCCAGAAACATAGGATCAAACCCCTGCAATCCAATACCGAGGTTTCTATGAAGATAATATTGGTAAAAAAAAGACTGCAGTAGTCCTAATAGTTAGTAGGAATCACAGGACAGATAGAGTGGTCGTGAAGTGACAAAAGAGTGTAGTCAAAAAGAATATATAGAGATAAATATATAGAGATACAACGTTTCAGTACCATCTACCATTGCCAGAAGTCCCCATAGTTGAGCTACGTGGACAAACAAGGACTCTTTAGCAACAAAGGTCGCTCGCAGTGTAATAGTTAAAGAAAGAACATTATATGACTTAAAGGATTTCCTGTGCACCAGAAATGCTGGCCCCTCTTAGACTGGTTTAGATAGGCAAATTAAGTTTTGTGTGGCCAGTATATGCAATCTATTAGTAAAAGGCACTACAAAATGTACAACTTTTGCTGAGATATATATCCCAAAAATTCGCGTATAAACCTAGAATCTGTCAATATATTTGAAATGATATATCTTTTTACCTAAGCAGTTCTACAATTGATAAATTTCGTTGATAATATTGTCACAGTGCTGTTTTTTTTACCACATGTAATAACTCTTATGAATTGTGCTACCGTCATCTCAATGATATGGTAGCTTGTGTAGTCAATATAAAATGTACAATGATTTTCCTCAATTCAATGTGTTGCTGTCATTTGTGATGTCAAGTGTGAAATCACAAGAGAGGACCTAGGCAGTAGCACATTGAGGTAATGGGGTTGCGCAGCTCATCAAAAATGGTGCATTTCACGTTTTAATTTTTTTTTATTTTGAACGTTACCAGAATTTCTCTTTAACAGTTTTACATTGGAATGCATATTTATCGAATGATTATATTTATTGTTTTAATGTAATTTTATGCTTCACTGTAAAACGTTTACGGTTTTTCAGCTAAAATAAAATTATTATTACTACATATACTTGTCAGGTCTCAGCACACTTTGTTGTGTTTGAGCATGCTATTTCTTGAACCTGCATTTTTCTCTGACATATAGCTAAACTCAGGTTTTTCGTCTACAACAGACCTGTGGGCTAGGCAATTAAAGGACTTGCAGCACTTTTTGCACCTACCAATTTCGCTCTGAGAAATTACACATGCTGAGAGCGGCTTTTTAGCAGATTTCTGTTGGTCTAGACCTGGAAAATGATCACATGTGGCTCTCCCATAATATTAATTAACATTATGTAAATGAGCTCAAAAGATTTACGTTGCCACTCAGGCATATGCTGTTAACATTTTTAAGAGAAAGTTAACATTTTATAAGTGCAAAAAGCAATTAATAAAAGTATGCATGTTTAAAATGTTTATCAATAATTAGTCCTAAAGTTGGGACAAATTCAGAAATGTACTGCTGTGGTTTGCAAATAAGACACCTAAAAGCAATTACAGAAAAAAGAATCAAATTGCCACCCTTCCCTCATGCCTGTTCCCTCTCCTCCCCCTAGCTTTAACTATATGGAGCAAGGAGCCTGCTCTTTGGCGGTTACAAAAGGGATCCGGTAGAGTGTTGATTTGAGTAGAAGAAGGATGAATAGCACTGGGGGAAAAAGCAAAGCCATTTCTCTGCGTTTTACGATGTTCACATTGAGGTGCCCCAGGGCTAGGCCCACCGGATGCAGGCCACGGGGAGAGGCCACTAATGACAATAGTATGCAGCACACTCTGGAACTCTCAGATGGATGTGGCCACGAGTGGTCCTCCACCATTTTATTAATTCCTCGGCCAGGCCCGACCGTAGAGTGCGTAGTGCATCACACCCGCAAAGGTAAAGGCCGGGTGGCACTCTACGCACATGTTGAGTGGCTACATGTTAGCTAAAGCATTATTCAACAGAGCAATGTTATCAGCTATTGCTGCAGAATATTACCAAATGTATGTGTGTTTATGGTGATAGTATACTTTTTCTGAATGTTTTGGGGTCTGAACAAAAAGGGTTGTGTGTGATTTGACAGTTTACCTCTTATTTTACTTCATCTACCAGCCATTTACAAATCATTTCTATCACTACTATCAGCACACTCTCCTTTTCAGGTTGGTTGGAGGGTGGAGAGTACCTGCCTGCCTTGGCGGAATGATTACTGCCCGGAATCTACATGCCTTTCTGACAAGTTGCTATCTGGAGCCCACATGAACTGGAAAGGTGTGCAATTGAAAGGTAGACTATGTAGGAGGAGTAGAATGACACAACCAAAGCTCCAAGGAGTGAACATGGTGGTACACAGTCATGCATATCTTGCATTCATGATTTAGGACGTTTCAGTTTGAATGCATGTTTGGGCATTTAACAAACAAAGCATTGCGGCTAGAGACAACACGTTG
The DNA here is from genome assembly GCF_964204655.1 of Triturus cristatus. Lineage (NCBI taxonomy): Eukaryota > Metazoa > Chordata > Amphibia > Caudata > Salamandridae > Triturus > Triturus cristatus. The sequence continues at coordinate 475,541,144 of NC_140587.1, read as the reverse complement.
TTCCTCTAGGCATAGTTATTTTTTTTCAGTTCTGCATTTAAATCAAATGTATTTGATATTGTGACATATTGTGTTATTAAGTCAGTGATGTCCTTTTAGTGATGGCTATCCCAGTACCAGTTATGTGCCACCTTTTAATTCATAATGAGCGACTTTGTAATGATTTAACTAAGAATTTGGATTATTAAGTGACGGGGGTAGGAACCCACCTCAAGTCAAAATTACAATCATTGTTAGGATGAACCGCTAAATTCACTAAATAAACCTGTGCTTAAGCCTATGGTAGTTTGGCACAAAGCAGTCCGTCTTAATGTAGCGGCAATGTGTAAATTGTAGTAAATCCAACAAGTAGAAATCGAGATATACATTTTTAAGGTTTGAATTAAAAATTGCATCAAAAAGAACAAAGCACTAACCATAGTTAATTTGTCGTCCTAGACCGGGTCAAACTCAAAAGTAAAGGTCAACCATGATGGAGCAGATGACCGATACAGGGACCAGGTTCGTCCCAATGGAAGGTATACCTTCTGATGTAGAAATTTTTATGGGGATAAATTGGTCATCAACACGTCATCGGCAGGGCTAGTTTCAAGCTGGATTCGAAGCGTTGCTCAACAATAACAGGTTGCTGAAGAACGAGGTCATGGTACAGTATTCGACAAAGGTGGGAAAGATCCAAATGGGCGAAATCCAAAATCTTTGCTCAGAAGGGCCACAGCATTTACGGATTGCAGCTCATCATCAGTCCTGATGAAGCCCTTTACAGTCTGAGTTAGAAACCTTTCTGGAAGTCAGAGCTCCTTCAGCCGCATAAACCAGCAAGCTGAGGCTGACCAGTGATGGAACGTTGATGGTTTTGGCTTGAATGGTGGTCCCAATCTCTGACAGTTGTCCATGAAGAAGTTGCCAAAAAGTGTCTAAGTTCCACCCCTTGCAATTTGAGGAAAAGAAGAGTAGACTCTAACACCAGGCAAGGGTTCAGGACCTGGGGGGTCTCAGTTGGTCAGGGTTAGAACTCAATTCAAAAGAGGCCAGCAGCAGTGTTCAGGGCAGGTACAGTTGGTACTGGTCATTGGACAGTTGTAGGGAAGATAGTGCAGCCTTTAACATCAGTTGCTAAGCACACTTTTCGAGCATGCCCCTCATGTCCACTTCTGCTTTAAGTACTCCAGGGGACCCAGCGCACACAGAAAAGCAACCCCAGTTCAAGACTATCACTGGGGAACAAGCACTCTAAGACTCTCAAATCCACACAGGGTCTTTAAATTTACTTGTGGGGACCCAGATTAGGCCTTTGACTCATGATACTTGCAACCTTTCATATTGAGGATACAACATCACCATGGTGTGCGTGACAAATGAGAATCTCACAAGACCAGAATGAGACTTCCTTGAGTGACATGACCCGGTGCCCTTATTGGATCTCGAAAAGTATTTAAGACACCCTCTTCCCATTTGAGGGTTTATGGCTTTCTGAGCTCCAGCTGTGAAGGGCCATGGTGCTTATCCTGCCATTCTTACCTTGATTTAACTGATCCAAGCAAAGTGTGTTCCCTAGAATGCCCTGCTTCTCTTCACAGGTCCTATAAAAGGAAAGACAAGGTTCAGTCATGTTTTGCAAAAGGGAGTAAAGACCACTTTGTTTCTTCTACGGACAAGTAGCATTGCAAGTTGTTAAAAATGTGCACTTGGTTTCAAGTACTAAAAACGTCTTATGAAAGATTGTACCACAAGATTGTAAAGCTCTAACAAGCCCTTAAAAGTCTAGTTTTTTACAAGAGATAAAAGACAGGAAATGTAAGGACTTAAGTCTAGAGATATTGGAGAGAGACACTGTAGGCAGCTGGCTTCCTAAATAGTGCACCAAAATGAGGTACACTGTACATAGGGTCCAGATAAACCCCAAAGAAATTGTAGAGGCACAAATGACACCCCAAATGCTCCTATTTATGCTAGTGTGAGCAAGCAGTTAGGCATATCAGCGGGTAGTGCTAAGCATCTATTACACACACAAAGGCATGAATTGAGACACACACTCAAAAAAGAATCCCAACACCAATTTATAATAATAACACATACCTTTATAACAATTTAGATATAAAAAACATCGGAATCGGGTAAGTACTTTCCGAGTTACTCATTTTTACAGTTTTCAGAAATGGATACAATGCATTTCTAGAGCAGCAATGTTATCCCAAGGAGGATAAACATGCATCGCATTCGGGCACTCGCTAGCAACTTGCAGGACTGTACTTCTGTACTTGAGTTGAGTATGGGACAAGGTCCAAGGCCACACCAACAGGTCACCTCGGGAAGCTCCAAGTGCGGAGATGTGTTACAGCGTCAGGTGCCCCATTCACTTCAATGGGAAAACAGTCCGTTACAAAGAGGCTGCAGGCAGAGGCTGGGGGACCAGTCTGAGGGAACCCACAGGGGGGTAGATCCTGGTGATCTTTAGGCACATGGGGATTGTTTTGGTTCACTTCTCCTTCGGCTGTGAGGCTCAGGTGCAGTGGTGTCTTTTGACATCAGATTCTGGTGCAGGAGTCTCTTGCAGTTTGAGTGGGCCTGCAGAAAGAGGCTGCGGAAGGCGATTGGAAGTTTAGTCTGGGTAAACCCAAACATGGGCTTAGCTCTTGTGGGTCTGGGGACCCTGTTGGCACCATCACCTCCCTTGGAATTGGGCTCTGGAGAGCAGGTGCTTAGGTGCTTTGAGTCATATGGTGGCGGTGGTCACAGACTCGCGTCTTGGTCTTTGTTTTTTAGAAGAGGGGCAAACAGGACATCTTGGCCACGAAGTGGGGCTCACTGTCCCTGAAGTCTCTCAAAGTGCAGGTCAGTCTTCCTCGTCATTGATGTCTGGACTGGGCACAGCAAGCCTTGGCTGCTACATGGGGTCCAGTTCCCAAGAGATTGGTATTGTGCAGCTCCGGTTGGTTCTGGTGTCCCTACATTGGGAGGGAGGACAGATCTGACCTGTAGGAGCACTGCTTCCTCTTCTTGGGTGGCTGCTGCATCGGTAGACTCCATAGGCAGCAGGTCGGTGCAGTGGGTCTTGCTTCTTTGGTGCCTGTGGCTGAAGAGGAGTAGCTCCTCTACTCCATGCGATTTCCTTTGGCAATATGCAAAGCACTGCCAGCACTCTGGGTTTCTTGAGGTCTGCATAGCGTTAGACAAGTCAGACACTCCACGAGGGTCATGTGCAGCTGGCAGGGTTCGCACCAAGTCGCTTGTGCTCCTCAGCTCTCGTATCAGCAGTCTTCTTCTTTCACACCTTCTTTTCCGTCAAATGAATTCTGATTATCTAGTATCAGGAGGATCCCCTAAATACTCAATTTAGGGGTGTTAAGCTGAGTGATGGGTAGTAGCCAGTAGTCTGCTTACTCCTGGGGTTACTACACCCCCTATATGACCCCTTCCTGTAGGAAGTGGGCATGACCCTGTCCCAGAATCCCCATGTTTGCCATGATCATGATTGCCAAGTCCTAAAAGTTGTGTTCACTTCAGGTAGCCCACCTTAGGAGTGGCACTAGACTGGGGGCAGGCACACCTCCCTGACTAGCTAATTTTCCCATCTGCCAGATGCCAAAGGGCTCTGGACAAAGGGGATTGGATTCCTTTCCTGTGAGGGAAGCCAGACGCGCATATCAAAGGCGATGGCTTCTTTGAAGCTCTCCTGCCTTGGAATGCTACTCCGCAGGTCATCCTGTGGGAGGGGGTGTGAGCTCCCTCCACCCAAGCAGGCTGTGTTCTAAAGGTTTTCTTTTAAAAGACTAAGGTCTAAATAAACATATGTGTGACTGACTGACTAACAAGCTGGCTTTGTTTCTGACCGCCTGAGAGCGAAGGCTCTCACCCTTGGGGGTCACAAACTTGCCTCTGGTAGCAGGCTGGCATGAACCAGACAGTCAATCAATCAATAAAAGTTTTATTCCATTATAATGAAAAAAACATAAAAGCATACCTAAATGCACAGTCAGATAAAAGTCATACAACAATTTGTATCAACAACAAATAATACCACTGTACCAAGATGCAATCAATCCTTCATTGAGTTTCTTGATCTAACTATAGCCTTTAAAAAGCTAGCAACATTAACACAATGTCCTCAGAAACCATTTGCAAAAGGGCTGGCCACTCTTGTTTAAAATTGTGGGCTCTAACAAGGGGGACTAAAAAGCCTTTCTCGGGATCTCAGAGTATTCACAAAATACTATAAAATGCATGGTTGCAGCCGCAGGGTGTCAAAGAAGATGGATCATGCCAACCCAGAGGGAATACAAGTAATTAGGGTAACAAATTGAACCTAAATCTAGACAGCAAGTAACGCGTATGGCTTGAAATAGCATTAGTCAGATTAGGTTTCATACCTAGATTTGTTTTCACTGACACATATCCTCACCCTGACCTTTTCTGAAGGGCAGAGGACTCCCTCTCATGTAGTCTGTGTCTAATGTAAGCTCACAAAGTTGTCGCTAACCTAACTCCGATGTGCCTTGACAATCTTATTTGGTCTGATAAACAGATCCACCTTCCCAAATTCTGAAGTGCCATCTCATTGTACTTTGGCTATGGGATTTGAGGGCAAGGTCGAAAGATAGGCAGTCCTGCAGTGTCGCTCTGCTTAACTATGATCCTTGTGTCCAAAGCCAATCCAACATAAATGTGGGTGAAGAGTGTTAGACTTGGCTTATTTTGGCGTGTTTCCCCTGAGTTTTTGCTTTCTGATCTCCCAGTTTTGACTCTGTTTGTGCTGGCTTTGTGTTTCTGCGCACTTTTCTCACTGCTGATCAGTGGTAAAGTGCAAGTGCTCCTGCGGCAAATGTGTTGTGGATTAGTGTTTCCATGATTTGCCTGTTTGATTTATGTCAGTCCCTAGTAAAGTGCACTGCATGTGCCAGGGCCTGTAAATAAAACGCTGTTGGCAGGCTGAAGCACTGGATTTTGCCACCCACCCAAACAGCCCGTAAATGTAACTCCGGCCTGCCATTGCAGAGCCTGTGTGCAGTCTGGTACTACCATATCGGCTTGACAAGTGCACCCACTTGCCAGGCCCTAACCTTCCCTTTTCCTACATGTCAGTCACCCCTAAGGTAGGCCCAAGGTACCCCTGTGGGCAGGGTACAGTATATGTGAAAGGTAGGACATGCCCTTGTGGTGTGTGGAATGTCCTGATAGCGAATTACTGCCAATTTCGTTTTTTACTATTGCAATGCTAGCTGTTCCCCATAGGACAGAATGGGGAGTTTGTTTATAACATCTTATAAACATAAATGGCCCTGGGAACTAGGTAGGAAAATAAAGTTTAGTATGCCTGAACTCAGAATCTAAAGATGCATCTTTTAGTGAAGGTGATTTTTACATTCTGTGTTTGAAAATACCACTTTTAGAAAGTAGGTATTTTCTTGCCTAACCATCCAGTGTGCCTCTGCTGGGTTTGTGGATTGACTGTCTGGGTTTTGGATGACAGGGGCTGGGGAGCAGGAGTGGCTCGGGTTAGTCTAGGTGGGTCAGGAAAGGGCTGAATAGTCCTGGGCTGCATTTAGAGTAGGGGAGGAGATTTCCTTGGGCCTGGTCTGCCTCTGACAATGCCGTCTCCACCTCCTGTCAGGAAGCCACACCAGAGAAGGTAGAACTGGTTCTGGCTGGGCACAGACACTCTCTGCCTAAGAGATCAAAGGATTTTGGGATAGAAATATTGGGGCCCAGACCCCTAAACTTAAGAACTATTTTGGACCAAGAAGACTGCCAAGAGGAAGAGCTGGACAAGCTGTGAGGAGGAACTACTACATTGCTGTGTGCTTTGCTGTGTTGGCCAGCAGTGGTTGCTTCTGTCATGGGCAGTGAAAGGACTGGACTGAACTATCTGCAATCTACTTTTGTGATTTTCTCCAAGGGCTTGAGGTAGAGCTTGCCCCCTGGTCAAGAAGTCTCAGGAACAGCAAAGACTTAAAGCTCTTCTGCCCTCAGCACTGGGAACTGTGTGTTTTGTGCTGCAACAGCAGAAATAGCAACCCGACGACATCGACGATGACGCTGCCAACTCCGTGTCCTGACGGCACCACAGAGGGCACAGCCGCAACGCCGCACCGCGACCCTGGTCTCACCGGCGACGTCTGCTGACGCCACCACCAAGCTGTTTTTCAAGCATATTTTGATAACTGAAGATTTTTTAAGTACTGTATTGTGGATTTTTATCATCTTTGGTCTTGTCTTAAGTATATCAAATATTGGATATTTTTCTAAACTGGTGTGGTATCCTTTTGTAGTGCTTACACTGTATTACTGTTGGTTATGTGAAAATGCTTTACACACTTCCTCTAAGATAAGCCTGACTGCTTGTGCCAAGCTACCAAGGGGGTAAGCAGGGGTTATTTTAGGAGTGTAACTCCCTTATCCTGACTAGGAAGACGGGTCCCTAATCGGACAAAGGTGCAAACCCTTGCCAACTAGAGACCCGCGTTTCTAACAAAGAACTATAATGCCAGTAAGGTATCATACCCCCAGCTCATTGTGTATTATGTAGGAGGGGGTGCTCTGAGGGATGAATAGAAGACGTCTCAGAAAACGTTTCAAGTCACCTGAAGGGGGGTGTCTGATCTATAGCACCAGATGGCACTCCTATAGCAAGTTCTAAAGATACTCTTGGCATGATAAACTTGTAGAAGGGCACTGATTGGTTTCCTGCCCACTCTAGAAGCAAACTTACAAATGGCTGTATTAGCCTGGACAAGATCCGACTGCTTGCTAGATAATACCAGGTTCCATTGTAAGTCACCATCAAACAGGACACCTAAATACAGAAAATCTTTCACCCTCGTGATTGTTTGTGTGCCTATCTTAAAGATTCTAGGCATTGTACTCCTTGGCCCAATTACCATAAAGGGGTAGTTTCTGACATTAGTACTAAGGTTCAGCTCATCCATAAAACCCACAAATAGGTTAATAAGGGCTTGCAAACCACTAGCCGTTTTAGCCATGAGCATCATCCATATAAAACTGGATGGGCAAGGGCCAACGTTTTACTTTTGGGCAATCGACTCCCCCCCACCAGAGGTTGTTCAAGTTTAATATTATATAGGGTGAATGAAAACAGGGTCATGATGCACCCCAGCATAAGACCACACTTGTTATTAAAACTCTCTGTGCACTGACAGTCAGAGATCACCTAACAGAGGCTGTCGGGCAGGTATTAAGATCCCTAAAAAATAGATTATATTCTGGTCTACTCTCATGTCTAAGATAATTCTCCAGAGTCTGTCCCGGTTGGCACGGTCAAAAGCCACAGGCTAGCTGGATAGATCCCTTACACGCCACTTTGCTAAATATTAAATACATTTTCAAACGTTATTCAATAGTTAATCTTTGTAGATCTGAAAGGATGTTATGATCCCGAGCTCAAGTTGATAATCCATCAATCAAGACCCCCCCTAGAACTTAAACAACCAAATCAAAAAAGGAAATGAGTCTAAGACTATAACATGATGGGCTGTCCCTATCCCCTTTTTTGAATATTTGTCCTTCCTTCACAGGAGCATTTAGAACATTAGTTAACATGGGGGCCCGTGTGTTGGTGTTACTCCAATACAATTCTGAGGGAATCCCATAAGGCCCGGACAAGATATGTTGGGATTAACCCAAAACTCTCCCTCCTCTCTGTGAACTGGATATAGCCTCTCATTGTGTACTCCCTTAATGTGTGAAACCCAATATCTGTTGTGATGTGGCGCACTAGACCTGGAGCATCGACCTGCATAATAAAAGGCTGATTAATCATGGCCCAAAACGTGTCACTATTCTTAAGGCAACTAATGATCCCATTCTTCATCTCTGATTCTGTTTTTGCGCCTGCTTGTTTCAGCATAGTAATTTCATCAACATTGAACCACCTCAGAAGAAACCTAGGGGATACCCCAATGGCCCTTTTCAGCTCTCCTGATGCTCGTTAACACCCTTTGTCAAACCAATTTGGTCCAGAGCAACCTCAGGGTCCAGTCAGGGGACTAAGGCACTCAGAAGCAGCACAGGCAATATGAAAGAAGGCATCTAGGATCATCCTGGGACAAGAAGACCCATTTAGGCATGCTGCCATCTCCATGGGACACTTAATGGAAAGGGTGTGTTTAATCTGCTCATGAGAAGCATGGAACCACTTAAACCTTCTTCCCTGACTAGTGAGCTTCAGTTTCCATCCAGATCTCTGCTTAATGAACACACCCCAGTTGAGAGAAATACAGTTGGGATTGTGATCACTATGGAGGCTACATTCAATTTTAACCTCTAAACGTTGGGAGAAAATAAGTTGCGGAACAGAAATAAAATCCATAAAGGAGACACAGCCTTAACCAGTAAAAGATGGAGACAGGTCATCCCCCTCTGGGTGGATGCATTTATCCAGGGTAAGGGCTAGGACGTATTTATCAAGGATGGAATTCAACAAGTTCCCTTGCGGCAAGTGAACCAGATGTAAACTCTGAAGTAGATGGCAGCTCATGGGCTTCTGTGGCGGCAGAAAAATATGGGCATCACCTTAATGGCATTTGAAGTTTCCCATTAACATGTTAGAGGGCTTCCATTTGGACCCATCCAGCTGGCCAATAAAGAAATCCAAGATCTATACATTTTATAAATCCTGAGAGGAACCTTTGAAATTATAAAAGTTAATCAACAAGGTTTTGGGTGCCTTTGGGCCTGAAAGTAAGAGAACTTGTAAGTTAGGGGACCCAGTGTCGAACATCCTAATAGCACCTTTAACTGTTAGTGAAATGAAAACAATTAAAACACCTTTTGACTGTCCCATTTGGAATTGGCATGCTGAGATACAATAAGACTTGAACACCTGCAAATGATAGCTAGACAATGCCCAGGTCTCTTGTAAACAAATTATTTCAAACTGTCATATGTAATTAATCCACACTGGATTACAGAGTTTGGGTTCCAGACCTGCAACGTTCCAACTTATAAACGAGAAGCCTTGGAGTGCCCCCTTTGGTAAGGTCTCAACAGGTGGAGTATAAGTCTCCAGTGAGAGTCTCGTAGCCAGTTCAGGTACATTCAGGCAGTCACATGTCCTGACGATTTAGAGGCAAAAAGTGATTAAATATGTCAAGCATAAATTGCTCCGGCGGCCCAAAATGTTGGCTCGCTGGGGCTTGGGAGGGCAGAAGGTCAGGATTTTGGAACATATTATCTGCCCTATAAAAGAAACCCAAGAATAAAGCTGAAATGACTTTGCTCGTCGCTGGTCTAATTGAGGCAAGGCTGTGATGTCAGCTCTATTGAAGTTAACTAGTACATAGTCTCCTGTGAAGGGCTTTCGGGCACTGCCAATCCAATGCACATGTCTTACCATCTTACCATGTTGATTTAAGCCCCAATGTGCATCCCCATAGTTGTCTGGACACTTAACCAATTAAAGCCTTATTTTATTAATACCACAACATGAGGAGCTGCACCTGGAGCAAGTTAATGGGAAGCTTTGGGGGGCTTGGGCCTTCATGGTGTGATCACTCTGATGGGATAAGGGTCGAGTAGGGTTAAAATTTCTTTGCACCATGGATTGGGTGTGCTTAATCGGGGACACTCTGTTCTTTCTTCCTGAGAATGTGGCCCACCCACCTCGTTAGGTTTCATCAGGTGTGGGCCTTGGCCATGGGTTGTGGATGTGATGGTACCAGGGACAATGAAACCTAGGTAGATGCGCCCCCCCCCCTGAAATCGTATGAATAACCTGCATATCATTAAGTTTATCTGGGGTATTTCTCTGGGAATTAATCGAAGTAGCCCTTGATTGTCCAATAATTCACTTTTTGATCTTATCCAACCTAGAAGAATAGGGCACCAAAAAGTCTGCTGTCAACTTTTCAATTCACTAAAAGAAGCTCTCCTGGAGGGAGAGTCAATTTCCAGCCCCTCCGCCATTCGGGTACACCTCATTAGGAGGACACACTGGTTACCTATGCAGTGTAGATGCATTCTGTTTGGGCCTGGTTTTCTCCTTTTGTTTTTTAAAAAAGATTGTCAAGTCTAAAAGGGTGAAGGCCAGGGTTGATTGTATATCTGCTTGTACCTGGAGGGGCCTTTGTTACATGGTTCAATAACAGTGTCCCGGTCTATATGAAACCCAATTACAGCCGAGCTAGGGTTAGAGGTAGCAGTCTCTTCTTGACTTGATGCACTGGCAAAACCATGAGCGTACATGAGAGGCCAACTCCTCATCTACATTAACGACTTGTTGAGACAGCGCGTCCACAGCTGAGGACAGATAAGTTAGAATGGATGGCTTGCCCCAAACTTTTACCGGCGACAGACCGTCCTTTTCCAGTGAGGTCTCCTTAATGGGGATGGCTTTCCTTATAACCATGTAACCTGCAACACACTGTGAAAAATATAGGCTAGCTGCCAAGGAGTTAGAGGGGAGTCCAGTCCGGTCTCAGACGGCCGTGGATGGTGCAGATGGGCCCACCCTTGGCCTGAGGTTGGCCCAGGCACGCACGCCTAAGTGCCACACCGCTGGACTCAAAGGGCACTTTTCTGGAGATAGATGCCACCAGGTAAATGTAAATGTGTTTGTACTTGTATAGCGCACTGCCACCCCCAACAGGGGCATCCTGGCGCTTTTACTCATACCGCTGTGGAACCCTTCCTGGCTTTCCATGTGAGGTGTCCACTCCTGGGCACCCCCATGGTGAGGCCAGGCATCCCAGCGCTGTTGGGGCCGTTGTGGAGATTAAGCAAGCTATTGCCCAGAGTTGCAGCGTGGGACCCATGATTAGAATAGGCACTGAGGCGAGAATATCCGGTCCGCGGAATTTATAGCCCGAGACCCTGCCGTGACGGGAATCGAACCCTGGTCCCAGACCAGTGCTCTGCATCGAGGTCTGCCACTCTAACCATTGAGCCACACTTCTCCACTAACAATTGGCATTCTAGGGCTCCACCTCCTGCCCTGTTGTGAACTTCGACAAGCAGTCACCAAAGGAAAGTTAATGCTAATTGCCTGCCTCAGGACTTGAAGGGTGCTTTTATAACGCTCGTTTCCACCAGGTGCTAATGATTAGTGTTGCAGGGCTCCACCTCCTGCCCCGTTGTAAACTGGGACAAGCAGTGTCCAAAGGAAAGTTATTGCTCCTCCCCAGTCAGTCAGCACACCAGTGGCTGGTAGGTTTTCAGGGGGCACCTCTAAGGTGTCCTCTGTGTACATGTATTAATAAATTCGACTCTGGCATCAGTGTGGGTTCATTAATATGAGATGCTTGATACCAAACATCCCTACTTGCAGTGAAGCCATCATGTAACTGGGTAACTCGTTTCCACCAGGGCCCAGCACATGTACTCCAAACAGGTTCCCTGTTCACTTGTAATATCTGGTAATAGAACTAGACATCGCAGGGGAGTATCTGCTAATGTAGTATGTACTCACATAAAATATAATGCACCTGCCTTAGGGTTCAAAGGTCGGCTGATTGGGCGGCTTACATGATTTAGATGCAATGACTTTGGCGTGACATGCAGGAGTGTGTCATGTTGTGTTTCACTCATGGTTTGCACCATGTCACACAGTCTGTGTGGAATTTGTATGTGGGTCCTGCATCTCTTTGGGTTCTTTTTTAATACCCCTGCCCTAGGTACCTGGAGTACCTTTTATTAAGGACTTACAAAGGTGCCTAAATCCTTTGCCAATTGTAGCACAATTAGACAACACCTTATTTTAGGGAAGGAGCACTGGCATTGAGGTTTGGTTAGCATCAAGCAGCTAAAAAGAGGACAAAAAGTGTGTGTGGTTTGGGGGTGTAACTGCAACAAAAGCACAGTTTCAACAAAAGCCCAGTCCTCTACAGATATTTATCATCTTATGAGATAATAGGAAAACATGAATTGTGGGACATTTTTATCTCACACAAAAAAAGGGCTCCCATTCTAATAACCCTCTTCAAGGAATCGAAGCATGCTTTTTTTTACAAGTTTACCACTTCTAATAGATCACCTTTACGTGTTTAATAGCAAAATCTGATTTGGTGTAAAAGATCACTAATGGTTGTTTTGCCTTGTGACCACAGAGAGAGGGATATATACTAAGGGCAGGACAGACGCATTCACTAAAGGAACTGAGATAGAGATTGACCAGAGACGTCGCTCATGGAAAAAAAGACCTGGTACCATCTCTTTTCATCCCAAATCACTCCCCTTTTCCCAATCTGGTAGGCCCATTTCAATTTCCAATTGGTAAATGCACCAGGGATGGTGATTGTTCAGAATCTTGTCTCTCTTGCAACTCCCAGAACAAGCAGATTAGTGGTCAGAAAGAACCTCAGTTAGCTTGTTGTGTTCCTGTAGCTCAAGCAGGAGGTCAGTCAACTGACCTTTGCTGTCACTTCTTGGGTTCTGGGTGCAAAGCAAGCAGGTCCAGTCTTCCTTTCAGTTTCATACAGCGGGGCAGTCCTTCTTCTGACATCTACAGGTCCAGAAGTGTTCAAAGAAAGGTACAGAATATGCTGCATTCAAGTCCAGCTCCAGCCTGTGGGTGGGAGACACTCCTGGTTACTTCCTAACGAATGGAGTAAAAATTCCCAGGGCTAACAATATCCACTTTTACAGCACTTCCTGTGTGTTTTTCTATAAACTATCCCATAGTATCAACCCCTCTCTACCTAATTCTAACATGGCAGAATGCTTCTTCCCCTGGTCAAAACTTCCTGTTTCCACCCAGATGAATGGCTATAATAATTGGCAAACCCGCTCTTGTTGTCACTCCAAATCAATTCTAGGTCAGCTCCCTCCCTCCCTCCCACTCGGTTTGGGGAGACGCTAACTGGTACGCCCACTGGTACACTAACAGTTCAGGAAGGGGCTGGACACAGCCCCCAGAAGACTCTCTGCTCCGGGAAGAGTAAAACCTCTCTACAGCTAAGCCCCTTGTCCACTGTCTGATAGCAATATACAGGGAAGCCAACAGCACTCAGGTGACACTGGACTGACAGAAAGGCCCCTTTTGGCCTAGGCAGAAAATGACATTTTTAAAATAGTAATATAAAATGTAACTCGACCATTATGTTGGATCTTAAACTATTATTAAAACAAGTTCTTTTATCATATTTAGATGTCGTCAAACTGAAATTAAGCACTCCAGTGTAACTAATTGTTTCCTATGGGAGACACAGCTTTACCAGAGTGGTAAACAACTTTAGAGGTTTTTCACTTGTAGGGCATGTGAAATATTATATATACATGCCCTACTTTTAAAATGCCATTCCACCTGCCCTATGGGCATATAGGGCCTACTTTAGTGGTGACTTAAATCATTGAAAAGGAAGGTGTAGGCCTGGCAAAGGTTTACTTTACGAAGTCAAAAAAGCAGTTTTAAAACTGCACACCCAGGCTGCAGGGGCATGCATTGAGACAGGGTTTACAGTACTATTTTAGTGGGCGGCACAATGAGTGCTGCAGCCCACTAGTAGCATTTGATTCACAGGAATTCATGTGATGCCATATACTAGGGGCTTATAAGTTAACTAATTAAGTCAATGAGTATATGTCAATTTTACCAGGTTTAAACGGGATAGCACAAGCATTTTACCACTTGGAAGCAGGAGTAAAGTGTGCAGTCTTACAGCCAACAAAAACAGGTTCAGCAGCAGAAGGCTCAAATCTGAAGAAATACCAATGCAAAAGATGGTAATCTGAAACAATTTATATTTGAATTCAATGTATGTAATAAAGCTTAAGTGGCTATCTTGAAAATCTGAAGTTCATCTGGCCATCTTGGACCGATATTAGATACACTTGTGGTATAAGATCTGTGTGGATAAATCTATTACCCTATGGAATAGCTTGATGAAAGGACTAGAAGAGGTTTCACATTAAAATGTTGCTATGTAGTGTATTTAATTATATGATTCTCTTAGTGAGGCACCTATATATACCGAGGCCATTTCAGAGTACTTTAGTGTGCTTTAAGCGTAGTCAGTTGTTCCGACACATTACTTCACGAGATACTTCAGAACGAGGTTAGTTTCGTCTTCATGCCATACCCTCATGCATGTCTTCTGTGTCCCTGTTTTTCATTCGGGCTTACGATTTCTTATCAAGAACTAAAAATAAATAAACAAAAGGTTGCTCTCTGATTCTCGAACTGACAAGGACTGCCGTTTAGACCTCAATGTGAAGTCTTTGGGGCTATTGTTTGCCTTGGCTGGTGTGATAAGGGCTGCTTTTCAGCGCCAGGCTCTAGCACCATCCTCTATGAACTCAGTATGAGGTGTCCAGGGATAGTGCATACAGGTTATCACTTGCTGAGGAGGAGATGGCCCTGGATAATGGCATTGTAAGCGACAGCAAATCCCCTCTCCGTGCTGTTTGTGTTCTGCCACTGATGAGCAATGGAGGCAAGGCACGCTGCCTTGGTACCTTCCCCTTCCTCCGACTCTACATCCCAGACTCCCAGTCCCAGGCACCTGCTTGTACCACATCCTCGGGCCCACTTTTCTATTCGAAGACCTACGGTGCTGGTGCTCACTTTTCTACATGCACAGCCATCCTCTTGCGATTCATAGAGCGTTACTAGTGATGTCGCCAAGGCTGAACGTATAACAAAGAACATGATACAATCATTTTTAATCACTATAAAGAGTTGTAAACATTTGATTCCTCCAATTCAATTTGAAAGACATTGGAGCAATGCTTTCTGGTACGAAGGGCACTGAAAATATTTAGGCCCCTTATAAGATGCGTGCTTTTTAAAGGCAGTCCTTCACCATCAACATTAAACATTTAAGATGTATTTTTGTCAAACTATAAAGTCTTATTAGGTTGCTAGTCAGAATACACCAGGCTCCTTTACCCGTGGTGCAACTTGGTAATGCAGCATCAAATAGAACTTGCACTTTAGGCTCCAAAATGCAGCGCAGGAGCTGTTTAAACGGAAGCAAATATCTAGGGAGTTCATAAAAACAGTCTCTGGCCGTCTGTCTGCCGCAAGAGTGGATCCCCAGAATCTGTGCACTTTGTTAAAGTGGACATTGGTGCTGTCAACCAGGCCGCTGAGGAGAGTGACCCGGGCACATTCACAACTACGCTTTCTCCACCCTGTTTGTAAACACCTAACACATATCTTGCAATCGTGAGCTGAGGGGGGCCATATGATAGGGGCATTTGATTAGATCACTTAATTAGTCAGATAGCTCCCTGCCACAGATGGAGGATCACATGTACTGCCAAGAACAAAAGTACAAAAAACGTATGGAACCTGTTGATGTGAAGGTGGCATTCTTGGTTAGTCGCCCACTTCCCTTTGGTCCCAAAATGTTCTAAGAAGCCGAAAGGGACCTAAACACTTAAATACAGACCCCTTATGTGAAATTCATCATGCAATAAGTTCTTATAACCACAACCAATCTCCTTATGACTACCAAAACTGTTGTTAGCGCTATTTTATTTATCAAAACCGTTGACACTAAATTATTATTCTTAAACTCTAATTTGCAGAACCGGGGGTCTTGTGTGAGTCTCAAAGGACAATGACCTCAGAATAGAAATGAAGCCAAATCAAACATACAGCAGACAAGGTTCAAAGTCAAAACCATGAATGTTTATTTTAAATCTTGAATCATTATAAAAGGCAAAAATAATCGATTAGTTAGCTCAAATCTAAATGTCAATAAATTCTTAATATTCAAAATACCAGATATGATCTAGCGCTAGGCAAAATAATGCATCAGGAACAGAACTTTAAGTATTGTGGAGTCTGCTCTCCAAGTGAAGGCAAAAACTCCTCCTTACGTTTTGATCTCAGCTTTCTCGTGCCACGGTTTTCAGGAGAGAACAATCCGAATTTGTGAGAGTTTGAGCTATTGGCATTGTGAATGCAATGACTTTTATTTATGTGCTTTGAAAACCTGCAAGCAGTGCATAAACATACACTTTGTAATAGTCTATGCTTACGAGAAGCAAGGCTGGCAGTAAATGAGGCACAGTTACTGACAGCTTTGCTTTTCGTAAGCACTCACTATAAGTGCAGAGTGCTTGTTTAAGCACGGCTTGCAGGTTTTTAGAAGCACAGAAATAAAAGGCACTGTTAATGAAATAACACTGAACAACCACAGCGAGGCTGACATATATTATAAACACCAGACTTTAATACAGACAGACAGAAAAACACTTCTATGCAACAGTACTTTGAATGTGTTAACCTAGCTGTGATAAGGTGTAGTTCAGCTGTTCTTAACCTGTGGTCTGTGATGTCTACTCAAGGTGTCCGCAACTGCTTTGAAAATTATTTCTTTAAACTAATTTGTAATCAAATATTTATTTTTAGAGTGCATAAAAATCTGTATCTGAAATATAAGCTTTAGAGCTGCAGAATAAATGTTGTTAGACAAAACATGCAGCATAAAAGGGTTATAGAATTGGCAAAAAGATATTTAGATTAGGCCTGGGCGAAAATTCCATTCCGCTAGCGGAAATTGTGATAATTTGACATTTTCGCGTTCTGCGGAGAGAGTGAAAATGTCAAAATTTCCGCAATCCGCATCTTACTGGAAATTCGTTTCTTGCTCGTGCTGTAAAAAAATACATTCTCGCATGTGCGCGATCGCCTTACCTGAATCCCCGCGTTCGCCGACAAGTTTTCCCGATCCGGTCACGTTCTCCACGAGATGTTGGATTGTTGGTAGTCATTTGCGCTGTCTCGCGACAGTTCACGCCCGCATTAACGTGATTTGTCGCACGATCACGTCATTCGTCGCGCGATCACGTCTTTCTTCTCGCGATCATGCACCGCGAGAGTATGACATGCTTGAGATCTCGAACACGTCATTCTCCACCGCGAGCGAGAGCGTGAGGATGCGGGCACGTCATATCGAACGCGAGCGGGCAGGACAAGTGAAAACAAGATGGCCGCGCCCCTGAGCATGTGTAAGTTGGCGAGCCGTGATCACGCAGAAAATACCGCGAACGGGCGGGAAAAAACTTCTGCGTCTTCGCGATATTTCCGCGTGTTTGCGGAGATTTTTAACATTTTCGCGATAGTTTGCCAAAGTGAATTTCGCAAATTCTGCCCACCCCTAATTTAGATTAGCAGTGATGGTTTTGGATTCTAGATTGGTATTTGATAACATTACTTGTGTAAAACGTATCTGGTAGAAATATTATACCTTATAAATAAATGCATTGAAAAATGGAGGTATGCAAAGGTTTTAATCAATAAACATGTAAGGTGTGCATTATGTTGACTGTTGTTGCGAAAAAACACAATTGATGGTATGTATCAAAAGCGAGGTTTTAGTATGATAGCACCTTTAGGATTGTAAAAGTAATTAAGAAAATAAAGCAAACAGTTAAAAAAAAATCAACTGTCCCCTCCTGCTTCCAAAAAGCGAAATAGTGCAAATCATCACTGACTCCTATTTGTAAAACATCATAAAGAGTTGCTTCCATGATCAGAAGGCTGAATGTCTCCGTGGTTGGTTGTCTCTATTGGGTTGCTAGCAGTACAGATGAGTAGTCACTAATTCCTCCGTGCATGTGTTTTTAAGAGCTGTGCAGCTGCTGCACACGGACTCTGCTGCAGGCATGCCTGGACAACTCGCAGAGCATCTTTAACCGTTGCCAGAGAAGAGAAAGGATGTGCCTTCCTCCCACCCCCTCCAGGTTATTTCTTTAGGGGTGGTTTGCCCCCGCAAAGGGTATACGTACTTCCGAGAAGTGGCTGAGACTTCATTCATTCAGCTCTTGTTTTCCTAATGGTCTACAGGCTGCAGCTTGTAGGGGCAGGGCAGTTCCAGGCCGTTCACTGGAAAATGCTGCGCAGGCCCTGGCTAGACAGTGTGAGCCGGCCTCGAGGGATTGTGTACAGTAATAATTCCTTCCCGTCTTCCGCGTTAATGCTCTGTTTCAGTTGAAAGGTCCCAGTACCTGACCTCGCACAATGTCAAACACAATGCTCAGTGAAACCATTCCAAGCTCGATGGATTACTGGAGTTCCGGGATGATTCTCAGATGTTTTGTCAAAGGCTCCCACAAGAAGGGACCATTTGGAACAGAAGCCCACATTGGTGCTTGAGTCAACAAAAGCTTAGATGCAGCTTGGGCGCTACACCAAGTTCTAAACGGAAACATACTGGCATCAGGGTGCCCACGGGGGAAACGAAAGTAAACTGTACGAGGAAACAACCGCGCACTCGCAGAGGAAGACATGGTCAAAGGGAAGAGCACACTTCTGAAGAAAAACAGTGACCAGCGGCAAAGGCAAAGTCTCAGAGGAAGCAACCGCGCACTTGCAAACAGTGATGGGCGGCAATTAAAATTTATGAAAAAGAGTTCTCCTTCACAATACATGAAGAACCCACAGTTTAAGGAAACTGTACTTTACTGGTGCTCTTAGCCTTCACCGGAAGAGACATGTTGGCTATTGGAGCCAGTTATCAGCCATCTATGAAGAGCAACACAGGGGTAACGAATGGTAAGCAGCAGGCTGGAAAATGTGTTTTTAATTAATACAGCAGGTCTTCCAGACAGCGCATGAGGACTCATGCTCAACCTAAAAATGTGCTATTAAGCGCAACTGATATATCCAAGTTTTTATTATTATCTGTGTTAATGTGCTCATGATTGTTCAGTGTCTGTGTGCACACCCTATACAAATATTGCATCTGTTCGATCTAACGTTTGATTTTTATAAATGTTAAAATGTCATATAGGTGTGTTGTTTCCTCTGTTTATTTTCTTTGAAGGTTACAGAATATTGCATCGCTGTGCTCAGCTCTTTGTTGCCAGATCCGAGTGATTACGAAAAACCCGGAAAATAGCGGCATAGATCCTAACCTGTCCTAATGTCATTGTTTTCACATTCTTACATGATTGTTTTAAAATGGCTGAAAAAGTAACACGTTCACTTTAGAAGAGCTTGTTAGGCGGATACTTTTCTAGGCGCAGATTGTGTTCTACGTCGTTGACTTCTATGGATACAGCATACGTGTGTTGTGATACAGTCAATTTATGTCAGAGAATAATTACATATCTAAGGGGGAGGTACCTGTGAAAGACGTAAAATCTCTAGGGGGGGGGCTGGTGACATAAAAGCATCAAAGCTAACATGAAGAAAATGTGGCACAAAGGCTTTGTCACATTTTCATAGGTTCCTTGTCATTTTTGTGTGTTACTCAGAAACTTCAAAATATGCTCTCTGTAATTTCGGGGCGGCACATTCTTCTGTGCAAGAGTCAGTGGCGTGGGGAGTTGGGTTCCAGGAACCATCCGCAAGTGTTGGTCAGACCTGAGCATCTGGTGAAAGATTTATGGAACAGTGTGCTAGCTTCACAGGGGAAACAATTGCACACTCTCAAACAGTGACGGGTGGCAATTAATTAAAAAAAAAAAAAAAAGTTCTCCTTCCCAAAACACGAAGAACCACAGCGTAAGGAACCTGTAATTTACCGGTGCTCTTAGCCTTCACTGGAAGCGACGTGTTGGCAGTTGGAACCTGTTAGCAGCCAACAAAGAAGAGCGACAAAGGGGTCAATGAATGATAAGCAGCAGGTGGGAATAATGTGGTTTTAATGAATACAGCAGGTCTTGCAGACAGCGCATGCACGCTGATACTCAACCTAAAAAAAGAAACTGGGAGGTCTGTGTTGGTGTTAACACACGGTCCTGTGAAGAATGTAATGACCAGAAGAAGGATGGTGATGATGCTGTAGAACCTGCCTCTGAAGGACACAGTGCCAGAGATGCTGCTCCAGCCCCGACCACCATGAATGAAGCTGAAGAACATGATGCTGCTATGGCTGCTGCTTGTAAAATCAATCTTTATTTCAGGAGCATGAGTGACAGGCAGCAATCAGAGTACTTTCATGCAAAAGTGAGTAAAAGGGGGCAGTGGTAAGTCCAGCAGCAGTCCGTCAGGTGGTTAAGCAGCTGTGTAAGAGCAGTGCAAATTATGGCAATGTTGACCTTCCACTGTACTCCGAGCAAGCACAGTATCAACACTGCTACTGACCTGATCATAACAGTGAAGGTGCAAGTAGGAAAACATTGAGGAGCATCTGCAGGAGGTGGTGGCACTACTTTCCATGAGATAATGTAATGGGGAAAAATGTCTTCACTCAAGATGCTCAGCATTCCAGTCAACAAATCCCTTTTGTTGCAATTTTCATCTGCCTAATCAGAACAGGATTTTTTTTAATTTTTCTGTGGTTGAGTCTTACTAAATGTGTCTCACCCATAGTAATCACATACCAAATGGACTGCAAATGTTGACTGCCAGTGTCTGTCTTTTAAGATAAGTACGCTGCAACACAGAAAGTGTAAGGGGAATTGACTGATTACATGTGAACACATGTGCACACGTGTGAGGATGTTGCATGTGAGACTACTGTTGTGCGATTGCCAGTTAACTGTGTCTGGTACAAAGGAGACTCTGCAGGATTATGTATTGATCTGGGTTAGAGAGTTAGTGTACACTCATTGGGAAAGTCAGTGGGGTTTATTGTCTTGTCTGCAGTGACACTTTATTATACATATAGGAGATAACTGCCCTAGCGTTCAGTTTTACACCATTTCGGCCAAAAACGACTAGTGAAAATCAGTGCATTCCAGGAAGGTATCTGTACACCGTATGAGTTAAACAGCAAATTACATCTCTCCCCAACAGAGGAGGACAGGCCCCCCACCTAAAAGGAGCAATTAACAGTGCTTCCTCAGCCCCTCAGGAAGAAAGAGCAGGGATAAAAAAATCAGCATCAGTTAATTACCTGTCACACTGTACTAGAGCTGCAACAGCCCGGCCCACCGAACAAAGGAGGAAGCCTGGACAACTGAAGCCAACACACAAGGATGCTCCCCTTTGAAGGTTTGGTGGAAATGCCCTGGAAGTGATGTCAGCGAGGGGCGGAGATGAACCCCAAGAGAAGATGTGACCAGTGACTTCAGGATGATGCCAGTAGAGCTGTCCAAGCATGCTGAGCATGAGGGTTGGGCCAGGGTTAGAGAGGTGATATAGCAGCCAGGGGCACCTGGCTTCTAGAACAATCAACCCTTTCAAAAACTCTTGCACAAGGGAGAGAAAGGGCTGTTGGTGATTTTTGTGCTTTTCGCCGCTAGACCTTTGGACTTTGACAGCCATGGACAAATTTAAGGAGAAAGCTACTGATGCCGTAAAGGCCCCAGTTGACCGCAGGTCCAGTGGGTCTCTCCAAATGCCAGTGAAGTTGACCCCCTGAAGACCAGTTAGGCAAAAAACTTGACTTCTGCATCCACAAGCAAAGTCCAGGAGAAAAGCTTGTGCAGAGACCCGGTGGAACCAGCTTCCTGCAAGGTACACCACCTTTTTGGCCAGGAGGCCTTCTGTAACTGCTCCTGGTGAATAGACTCACCACCAGGTGTAAAATGAGGCCAGGGTTGTCCAAATAGGCCCAACTGGGCCTGAGTTATGACCTTTTAAAGGTTAGCCACTGTTGACCTTTGCGACTTAAGGAGTGCATGGGGATCTGCTACCCATCTGAAAATTACCCCTGGTGTGGCCAGGGTCTCGGTGTTGCTGCAAGGAACATGACTCATTTTAATCCTGGGAGGGGATATGAGTGGGATTCCCGCCCCAGAGCTCAAATGGGCTGCGAATCCCAAGCCTCAAGCCGGGTTTCATCCCCATGGGCTCACGACCCCAACGTACCCCACCATTGCAAGAAGAGTGAGGAGCACTGTAGTGCCACCGAGGAACAGGCAAAGGGCCTGGAATCCCCAACTTCCTGCTCCGAAAGAGAGAATGTAGAAAGGGGAGTGCTGGCCTTGTCTGTTCCACAAGCCTGTGTCGGGGGGGTGCGGGCAACCAATATCAAACACATTGCCCTGCCTGCAAGAGCCCGCAGGGAAGGACGGGTGAGATCACTGGACTGCCCCCAATACACAGAAGTATGTGGTGTGCCCAGGTGAGGCACAGGCACTGCTAAGGCATGAAGAAAATAAACAAATGAAAATGGCAAGCTGCACAAGGCCAAATGGCACAACAAATAGAAGCAAATAGAGCCTTCTAGTTAACATTCACTGCTCCTCCGGCAGGAGCATCTTAGAATGCCCTGTGGGGCTAATTTGCATGTACATTACTCCACTTGTGGCAGCTCCAAGAAGACAGGCGACACCAACAAACTTGACAGGTGCCGTGGGCTGCAGGAGGTATGCAGCTATCCCCCAGAACTTTTTTTTTTTAAATTAACCCAACGTGTGCAGTATTTTAATCAAGTCTTTCAAAGCACTCGCAAGGCTGGAGCTTTTGCTCTATAGCTGGGAGTGCAGTGTTCTCTAGGGGCATTGAATGTGGCCTTATGGTTTTAAAGAAAGGTAAAATGTTTGCTAAGTTTACATTGTCTCAATATGCAGTAGGTTAGGTATTTGTTTAACATTATAAAATGGGACCATGTCTCTGGCTTTGGTCAACAAGTGCAATGGTTCCCTATTGCAAGCAAATTCAATTTAAATCCTTATGTACAATCCAGAAGGTCTTCCACAGAAACAGTCTTTCCTTCTTTGCTCTGATAGTTTAGGAAATGATCATCTCCAAGATGTCTCAAATCTTCCTGTAATCTTAATTTGGAGGCAGAGGAACATAGACCTGAGAGATAGGAAAGAAGATCCTTTCAGATTCAGGGCTCCACACTATGTAATGCTTTATCACAATCATGGAAAATTGAGCCCTGTTACCTCAGATTCAGAACACTTTTAAAATCTGTCTATTCTCTCAATACCAGCTCACTGACAAACATAAGTTCCTGATATCATGTATTATGCACCATGAGACGTTGTATTATTAATGAACATGTGCTATTTAGGAACATCTATATAATTAGATGGAATGAAAATACCTCACGATTTAAGTTAGCACTTCACTATTAAGCAGCATACCATGCCAACAACAATTGTATTTATTTATTTATTTATCTAGTTGTCAGAAATATTTTGAACATAAGTGCTACACAACACAACACAGCACCATATATCCCATCAAGTTAGGCTACATTATATTACCATGAACAGTACATTGCTACAAAACAGGACCACATCACTCTACCAGACAGTCCACACATCATACCACACCATTGCCTACCATGTCATTCTATACATAGAAAAATAAATGTAGGTGACTCAAAAAGCCATATCACGGCCATGAGTATCTTCAAATTACTTGGTGATAGTGCCACAGATATCACATATTAACAAGGAATGAAACCTGGGGAGATTCTAAGAGTATGATGTATAAATAGTGGGCTACCATCTGGACTTAAACTCAAAAAACAAACGTGGCGGGTAACATAAGGCACTACAGCCCTGTTCTCCAGTATTGAGCAGAGGGATAGAGAAAGGGAGAACAAAATTACATGCTACATTATGCCAGATTTATTATTTTCCCTCTATTTACCATTATGTCAATTGGTGGAAGGTTATGTTCCAGTTTTGGCTATACCCACACTCTTCTGTTTATTTATTCTTCATTGGACTAAAGAGTGAGAACATTGGCGAAGTTAAGATGGAGGGAGATTTGGAGGCAGTGAGTGGTTGATGTAAAATGTATCAGATTATGCATCCACATTTATTCTTTCTCTACGGCCTCACTACAGTTTTGGTGATGAGGATACCATTCAGTTTCTCATTGCCCATTCTGTGTTTCAAGCGTCGCGGTCATCCTGGATATGAATGTTCATAGTCGCCATTGTTTACAAATCATCCATAAGGCATTTATTCCTGGCATCCCTTGTATGATGTTGATGGTTTTATTGAACCTGCAGCATAATCTTGTGTGGGTTGTGGAAGCATATACTGGTGTCAACATTCCTCTCTATGCAGGCTTTACTGCTAACAATACTCCACCAACAGCTTCAATGGGCAACACTCACCCTCATGCAGCACAAACTCTTTCAACCTACAAAATAGATTCTTTCCATTGCCCACTAATAAGTACCACATATTCAACTTATTGACAGACACACAGCCAGATTTACTTTCATTTCAAGATCATGGCTGGGAGAAGATATGGCACCAGTATTTAAAAAGGCCACAGGACATAAAACTGTTACACAAAATCGCATAGGCAAAAGAGGATAAGGTTTAGTCATTATAGTTAACGAAACAACAAATCTCACCAAACCTGAGGATGTTTCTTTTTTTATTATTATCATTTAATTGTAGTTTTACAGATAATTAACACAGTTCAATTATGCATACCTTTGCACTACAATTACATGCACTCTACAGTATGATATAGCCCGAGAGCTGCTGACAGTGGCTTCTGTGCTGAACCTGTTCACATACACAATACATATCATCCAGCAAACAGTATGCGTTCGCCCACTACCAACCCTCTCTATCCAAACTACTCCTTGTGTTTGTAAATATTGCCTCAGCGGCCCCCAAATGTCTTGTGGTCGAGAGGCTGGTGGTAGTTCTTCCGCATACGTCGTTGACTGCTCTTTGCAATAGACCAAGTCTGTTATCCAGTCTTTAACAATGGGAGCTTTCCTGCTAACCCATTTCATCGCAACTCATTGTTTGGCCAGCAGAATAGCGATGGATATCAGCCTGCGATTTAACAACTACTTAACCCTTAACAACCCTAATAGACAGAGTTGCGGTGTGTTGGTTAATGATTCTGAAAGCATATCACGTAAGACCTTCAGCACCTTATCCCAATATTCTTTTATTGTAGGATATACTGGGTAAAAAGTCTGTTGGTGCGGCTGCGTAGTACTTGCATGTATCATGTTCATTAAGGCCATATCTATTCAATTTCATTGGGGTGTGGTATGTTTGCTGCAGAAATTTGAAATGGATAATGCGCAGGTTGTGGTTAGGCTTGACCATCTTAGTTAGTGAGCAGCAGAAAACCCATTCTGCAGTTGATAATGGTGTGCCCAACATGGTACTCCACTTATCCATCGGCCTTTAAGCTTGCCTGTACTGTTCTTGCTGTGCTGCAGCGTAGAGTTTAGTGAAGAGGTGGGCGAGCAGGGGTGCTTGTAGCAGTACCTGCAGGGTATAGAGCGATGGGGGTTCCTGTGGAAATTATGGATATAATTGCTTAATCGCCAGGCGCAGTCTTAGATAGGTGAAGATAGTCAGCGGAGCAGTCCTAGCGTTCTGGCAGCAACTGGGGGATTAATAAATTGCTCTTCATGAAACAGGTTGCCACAGTACGCAAACCATTCTCAACCAATATTGTCCTCGCCCTCTGTTCGTGTGTTACGGATATATTTGGGTGTTGTGTTAGTGAGAGGGTCAGTGCATAGAGTGGGAGCTTTTGGGCTCGCCTCCCCAGTACCCGCCTAGCGGTCATAGTCCTGTGAACCAGGTTGATCCCCACACGGATTTCCCCAGTGTTTGCTTGGAGAATAATGGCAGCACGGGGAACGGGATGCGTAATATCATTTCCAATTGCAAAATGTGGGAGGTAGTTATGTGTGTACAGCAAATAATGTGCATAGTGTGCTTGAGCGCACAGGTAATATAGTTGTAAGTCTGGAGCTCCGAACCCCCCTTGAGCAATGGGACGCATCAGCTCGTTCCAGCTGATTTGCGCTTAGCGGCTTTCCCACGTGAGTGTGTTAAGCTGTGATTGTACTTGTCGAAAAAATTGCTGCATAAGTGGGATAGGGATGGTGAGGAATAGGTACAAAAAGTGCAGTAAAAAGATCATTTTTGGAATCGCTATGCGATCCGCCAATGACAGTGGTAGTCGGATCTAGCGTGCCACCTGGTACTCCAGCTTAGCAAGGGCTCTTCCATAGTTTTCCCGGACCACCAGCTCTGTATCCCTATGCACCCAAATTCCTAAATATTAAGCCGTTCTGATTGCCAAAGAAAAGGAAAGTCTAACGGGAACAGTGTGGTACAGGGTGTACGTCGATTTGGACCAATTAATTTATAATCCGTAGTATTGCTCGAATATGGTGTATTCCCTTTGCAAGGGCATCAAATGTGCCTCGGGGTTGCTAATGTACAAAACCATGCTGTCCACGTATAGTGATATTCCTATAGGCTGAGTCCAGAACTGGAGTGCCGCAACCACGTGGCGCTGCCCTATTTTGCATGCCAGAGGCTCCAGAGCCAGCATGAATAGTAGGAGCGATAGGGAAAAACGCTGTTTGGTCCCTTTATTGATGGTCAGGGTATCCGTTGTAGTACCATTCACCCATATTCTTGCAACCGGCCCACTAAATAATAATTGGATCCAACAGAGATAGCTCTGGGAGAACCCCATTTGCCGGAGGACCCTGAACATGCACGCCCATTCAACAGAGTTGAAGGCCTTGGCATTATCGAGTAATGCCGCAGCGTCAGGCAACTCGGGATCCAGCTGGTGAAAAAGGACAAAGATCGAGCGTAGGTTATGAGTGGTAGAACACGAGGGGATGAATCCTGATTGATCTGGTAGGATTAAATGTTGCATTAGGGGCTACATTCTACTAGCCAATATCTTAGCTAAGATTTTAGCATCAATATTGATGAGAGAAAGAAGTCTATCTGAGTCGCATTGATCAGGGGTTTTATCCGGTTTAAGGAGTGTGATTAGCAGGGCCTCTCTGAGGGTCGGCGGGAGCATGCCCTGCTCATAGGCCTCTGAATACATGCTCATGAGGATATAAGGTACCAGAATGTGGCTGTAGTCTTTATAAAATTCACCTGTTAGGCCATCTGTGCCAGGGGCTTTCCAATTGGAAAGTTACCTTATCGCTTTTAACCTCGTCCTCAGTTATCAGTTGTATAAAATATTCCCTTTGCGCATCAGACAGCCAAGCTAGGGTCACCTCCTCCAAATACTCTGTAGTTTCATTGTGTGGGGCAGATTGTCGCGAAGCATAAAGCTGTGTGTAGTAGTGTGTGAACATAGTGCTCACCACCTTCAGCATCCACTATCTTAATTGTGTGTGTTGGATTGCGAACATTTTGTAGCCGTGCTACAAGCGTGTGCCCTGGGTGACTCCTTTCCTCATATCTGCGCGCTGTGTACCTGCATGATAGGAATCTGACTGCAGTGTCTCAAACCTCTTGGTATTCGGTCATTTTCTCCCTAATCGTGGCCAATGATGCAGCATTCGATGTTTGCACATGTTCTCTCTCCAGCGACTGGATTGTTTGTTCTAATTTAGCAAGTTGCTGGAGAATGTCCCGTAACACACCATTTTGTTTACTTATGCATGCCCCTCTCACTGTCACTTTGAAGGCTTCCCATAGTGTGGACGCACTAGTGACTGATCCTGTCTTATATTTAAAATATTCTTTGATGGCCAGGCGTACCTCAACATTAAAATCCTGGTCTAACAGTGCCACCACTGGGAAGCAAGATGTAAATTGTCTAGGTGTATGTGTGGGTAGGTCCAACACTAAGTGGACCGGGCGTGATCTGAGAAGGTTCTAGGCAGGTGTTCCACAGTGCACATCCATGTGCTGAACTCCTGTGATGCCAAACACAAGTCTATCCTAGTCCATGTGTTGTGAGTGGCAGAAAAGCAAGTGCCTTCCCATCTCCCCGGATGCCTTAGCCTCCAAATATCAATTAAGTTTCTGCTCCTACATGCCTACTTTGAGTACCGTAGCTGGTTGTTTGCTATATCTATCGAAACTAGTTGACCTGTTGAGTGCTGGGTCTAAGCATGTGTTGAAATCCCCACCCCACACTATTGCAGCTGGTAGTAGTTCATGCAACCATGCCCATATTTGCGAAAATAAGGTTGAATCGTTCATATTAGGGTCATAAATGTTGACAAGTGTCAAAGTTGTCCCACTGAAAATGCCCTGCACAATAATTTATCTACCGTAGGAGTCCTTGATCGAATGAAGCAGTGTGAATGGAGTTCTTTTCCTGACCATCAACAATACCCCCTGGCATATGATGAGTATGAAGATGCGATGCGTGTGGATGCCCAACTTGCCCCCACCTTCAGTTCTGTATGTGCCACCAGGTGTGTTTCCTGCAGACAGGCTACTTCCACTCCGTATCTGTCTAAGTATGCCATTATCTGTCGAACTTTTCATGGATTGTTTAGACCTCTTACGTTCCAGGTGAGTAGGGTCAGTGGTCTTCTAGCCAGTGCCATTACATGTTTCAGTCATGCTGCTCTTTTGGTACGTGAAGGTTTATATGATATAGGTGAACAGTGCCTCAGGTGCAACATATTGACTGGTGCCAGCATAAACCATACCCAATCCCAACCTGAACCCCCCTCCTCTCACTCCGATACCCCAATTGTATCAAAGACATGCCCCTCCCTTAACTCAATGCCCAAAACTCCCCCACTCCCTCCCCCCATCTATTTCAATTACAGGTTGTGACGCACACATGGAGGCGATAGTGGTCCGCTGTTCACCCCCGGGTTGTTACTTGGCAGGGGGGGGTGCTTAATAAACAGCTTTATTGTGCCCTCTGCACACGTCCATGTGCATTACATGTTTATCTTCCTCCGGACTGGGGGCAATGGCGCAACCTGGGTCATGCATTCTCTCCTGTAGAGTTTACACATAGTCTTGCTGGAATAGTTCCTCATTTTGCCGTCATGGGATAGAGAAGTGGGTAGTTAGGTAGGCCGCACCATGACGCACTGTCATAACCTGGGTTAGCCAGACTTGAGGTGTGGCCTGAATTGTTCTCACCACCTCTGGGTGCTTTCTGCTGGCTGCTCACTTTTGCCCTACGTAGCAAAAATTGCTGTGCATGCTTAGGGTCCCCAAAGATCTTGGAGTTGCCATTAATGGTGATTTTAAGTCTGGCTGGGTGTAACATAGCGTAAGCCACTTTCATGTCTTGCAGCTTTTTCTTTTTTGGTAGAAACTTCTTTCATGCTTCCTGGACTTGCGACGTGAAATCTGGATATATAGAGACTTCCATACCTTTGTGTCTGAGATTTCGCATCTCCCTGGCACGGTGTAGTGTGGCATCTCTAGCCTTATGATTTAGGAGCCTTGCTGTGATGGGTCGAGGTCTTGCACCTGGCGGTGGCTGTGGTGCTAGTGATCTGTGCACCCTCTCTACAACAATTCTATTGGAGAAACTCTCAGCGCCCATCAGTTCAACCATAAGCTTTCAACGAAGCGCTCCATGTTACCCGTATTCGTGGTCTCAGGAACACCAAGTACCCAGATATTGTTGCACCTCGATCTCGCCTCTAGGTCCTCCACCTTGGTATGCAACCCCGCTAGGGTCTTTTCTGACTTCCGCTGAGCATCCGCCATGGTGTTTTGAGCATCTTCGGTCTCTGTCATTCTGCGTTCCACCCTATCCAGGCATTCTGTGTGCTTGCCCATCCTTTCTGACAGCCTGTCCACCCGGTATGTTAGGGCATCAATCTTTCCATCGATGGTGGTCAAAGTGGCCTGCATTGCTGTTAATATTTGCCGTAGATCTACTCCAGTCTCTAGGTCTCGGGCCGGCTCTTCTGGGCCTTCCTGCTCCTCTGCACGGCTGCCCTTTGCCCCATGGTGATCAAACTGAAGCTTCGTTTGCACTTTGTCCACCTTTCCCATATTTGCATTGGAATGGCTCGGTGCATGGAGGGACATGGACAGTGATTCTCCCACACCTGGTGCCAATTTTCTACCTAACTGTGCTGCTGATGCGTAGGTGTGGTAATTGGCTCAATAATAAGGTGTTTCAGCACAATGGGGCCTCTCTCAGCAGAATCAGGCACCTCCCCTGCAGTCTTCTGAGTATCCGGCTTATTTGTTATGTGTTATACTTTTAGTCAGTGCCTGGGACAGGGCTGCGGCATCCTAGTATGTTCCAATATGCATTTATGCTGTACATGTGCTGCACTGAAGTACCAGAGTCCATTTACCTGCACCACCAGGCTCTCAATCGAGGTTCCTTTATCACAACCGCACCGCCCCAATCCCTGTGGCGATCGCTATGCTTCGGGCAGTTTTCCCGTGTGATATGGTCAGGGACCGGTGTAGTTTATTGTTTGGGCTGCAGAGTTGCCGCCGAGCTTTCTGCACCTCAGTCACAGCCAGCAGCAATCCCATGCCGCAGGCCTTTGAAAGGGATGTATGTTCGTACATCGCACACCATTCTAACGCGTGCTTTTACCACACGCATAATACATCGCAAACACCGTTACACCGGCAATTTCCACAACACACGGTGTTGCAACGCAAATGCATTGTTTCCTATTGCCGAGTAAATTACATCACACATTTTAAAAGCGCACGTCTTTACAACGCATAACGTCCTTGTAGACCTGTTCTTTGTGCGTTGCACGTCCTACCACAGGTTCAGATTATTTTTTGCCAAAAATGAAGTCCCATGCCACTAGAGGCCCGGGCTACTGGGTGAATGAGTCCCTCTGACGCAGATTGAAGCACAGTAACTTACATTATCCTTTTGAGGTTGATTTAACAGTCCGTGTGTGGCTGCTTGCTTCCTGAGAGCTGTGTCTGGGAGTGGATTGGCAGGCGCTGTGGGGCACGTGTTCATCAAACAGTGGAGGGTGGGGATGGAGTATCGTGTTGGGTGGAAAAGTGGGACTTTGTTGGTGGGCTTGGAATGGCAGTCACTATGGGGAAGTGTAGCGCTGCCGAGGAAGCGGTGGGAGTGGTGGGCGCTGTAAAAGTGTTGAGCACTCTGTGAAACATCAGGGGCGTGGAGGCACCGTGGGTGAGTCTGAAGGGTGCGGGTGGCATGAAGTGGCCGGCACAGTCCCGCCTCTACGTAGGGCTAACTCTGTCCAACGGTGGTGTGGGTGGGACAAAAATCATCAGTGCTGTTCATGAGCCCAGGGCCCACCTCTGAGCTCCACCTCACTGCAGCCCCTTCTCCTGGTGCTTTACGTAAAGCGCTATTTGCTAAACACTGGCAGCTCAAGATGCTTCTAGTCGCTAAAAACTGGATGCTGTGTTCACTGGGAGGAGGGGGCCTTCTCGGAAGGGCTTGTGTACTCTGAAAGAGAGCCCGTGATTTCACAGCAGTGCTGCCCATGTACATGGGTGTGTATGAATCTGTGTGTTTGCGTGCTTGTGTGTAGGTGCGTGTCTGTGTGTGTGAGAGACAGAATATTTGTTTGTGTATGTGCATGTATATCTGTGTGTGTGTGTGTGTGTGTGTGTGTGTGTAAGGTCTTCCTGTGTGTGTGGTTGTGTCGATTGTATTCTACAACACGCTTGCTTGAACACCAGCCAAATGCAAGTTCATTACCTGAGATTTTTGAATTTTGAGATTTGGAATTGTTGTGCCCCCACACAAATTAATTTGCCACCAGCGGTCCGAGAAAGTTTAAGAGAAACTTTAAAGAATGGTTAAGGATTTACTAAATGGATTTTCTTTTAAACACAAAGTAACTTTCTAAATTATTGGCAAAAAAAATCAACAAAAAAACATGCCCCTTAAACCACGGGATTACCAAAAACGTCACCATACGTCATCATAGTTAATGCCATGCCCGTGCCATGGCCGCTGTTCATCCACTGTTGTACACTGTTGTAAATGTGTGATGTAACAGCATGCGCGATGTAACAGCATGCGTTGTAAACATTTCCGCGATATAAGCATGCGCGATGTAACAGCATGCATTGTAAACATTTCCGTGATGTAAAATGTGCGATGTAATGCACCCGCGATGTGCTCTCATCGTTGTAATGGGTGTTTGCCGTTAAAAGTCGCGCCCATGCACTGGATCACCACCGCAGGGTCCCAGGTCTTACCAGTTGTCTTACCAGTTGTCCCAGCAGGCCGAGCATAGTTTCCTCTGTGTTTCCCGCCTTCCAGCTGCCGATCGTAGCTACACAGACGCTGACCTGCACCACAGAGCATCCTCTGGCACAGGATCAGCCCGCTGCAAGCGGCCTCCCACAGCGTTTTCAGGGAGGCCTTCGATTCCCCGGGTCTGCGGACTGCTCCACCTCCGTCTAGGCCATGCGACCACACCAGCTACACATTATCAGCAGCAGTCTGGGAATTTATCGATGTTTGGTGCCGGATTTGGGCACTCAATCTCCAACGGAAGACAGGTCAATATCCCTGATTCAGTAACAATTTATTTGGAGCAGGATAATGATGTTTGTTGTTTGCGGCTGAAGGAGCTTGCCTACAGTGTGGCCATCATCGAGCAAAGCTAGCTCTGCCCCCGAGGATGTTTCTTTACAAGTTTGTGATACCCTTATTGTTAGATGAAACCCTATTCCAATATTTCTAAGTTACTTTCTCCTTCTCTATACCCCACCACCTAGTAACACAGACACATTCTTAGACCCTTCTCTAACCTTAATATGATATATTCAAACCTATGCATCCTTGGTGACCTAAACATATGGTTTGGCAAACCTAATATGCCACACCCCAGAATCACCTATTGGCTTAGACACATAAACCGACACCAACTCATTCCTAACCCGATACACACATCATTGGACACACATTAGATATCATTTTTGCTAACCCAAACCTAGTGACACTCCAAAGAATTACTCCTGTCACATGGTCAGACCACGTCCTTTTTGCCTACCAACGCAAGACACTAAAACCCAACAGAACTAAAACCACATACCGACCATGCAACAAGCTGAGTTTTAAGGAACTAGAAAATTACATATCTGCTCACCATCAATTCTGTACATACACTCTATGTATGGCTCCAGAGAGCTATGGATCTCTTAATCCCTGTGAAAACTTCTAAACATAACAAAAGAAGACACCCCCGTGGATGAATGCAGAATTTAAAAAAAATCAGACAACAAAATAAGTTTCAACCCAACTGCCTCAAAATAATCCTGAAGACAAGATCTGGATACACAGACATAACAGAATGTGAAAGCCAACAATCAAAAAAGCAAAAAAACTATACTGCTCAAGCCAAATCCAAAATGTACTAATAAAGAATACTCACTGATTTCTGTAAGCCAAAATGCACAGAAGCCACCAATCCCATTTCACCAGATTTTTCAGGCAAACTGGCTAACCATTACACATCTAAAACAAATACATTGAATACCTACTTAATCAACAACAAAGGACTGCAAAAAAAACAGCCACAACACTCCAGCAAAAGCCAAACACAGCAACTCTGATCCTTCGAAGAACTATCACCAGCTGAATTTCTGGATCTTGTCAAAGCAACCAAGTTAGCCTCTGCCTCTCTGTGACTTATCCACCTCAAAACTTCCCAAAACTCCCCCTACTACTTCAGCAGCCATACCAATAAGAACACTTGTCAATCACTCCTTAATGACAGGATTTTTCACAGAAGACCTTAAATAGGCATACATACACCACCTTTAAAAAAACCTAACCTGGACAATAAAGACCTCGACAACTATAGACCTATAGCAAATCGACCATTCCTAGGCAAACTTATAGAAAGAGCAGCTTTGACCCAAATGTCACAATTCATTAAAGACAATTACATACTTTCTGACTTCTTTGCTGGTTTTCATCCAGGAAGGGGCACTAAATCAGCCCAAATCTCTATCTGAGATGACCTTATAAACACAGGGGCATATTTATGGGAAAGTCACGCAACACAGCACGTCACATTTCTGCGAAGCGTGACAGGGAAAGGGCAGGAATGTGTCATATTTATAAGAATGTGGTGGATTCCTGCATTTGTCCCTAGCACCAACTCAGACAGCCTTACACGATGGTGCAAGGGTGCCTGTGTTGCATGCAGGATTGCTTTTATGCAGGAAGGGACACCTTCCTGCACAAAATAAATCCTGAGGGCATTTTCCTCTATGTGCACTTAGAAAGAGTAAGTAACAAGAATAAGTAAGCATATTTCTCCTCGTTACGCCCTACCTGAGAAGTTGTATCTTTTTGGCACATTCCCAGGTCTACCAGTTTAGAAAAATCTGGAAATGCATCAAAAACCATGGAAATTACGTGGGAACACCCATGTAAACCCATGGAACGCCTTCCCAGGGTAGAGTAATGCAGGGCAGTGATCTGCGCTGCTTTGCGTTACTCCAGATTTATTAAGTCACTCAGGGCCACGCAAGGACGCCTTGTGTTGTTTCATAAATTGCATTTTGTGCTTTGTCGCACTTGCTCCTCGTTGCGTGGTGCAGCACCCCTCATAAATATGACCCACAGTGAACCAGCACAGAGTTGCTGCCCTTCTTCTCTTGAACCTTTCAGCGGTCTTTAACACAGTGGATAATTTTACACTCATACGGAGACTTGAGGAAGCCAGAATATAGGGCAAAGCTCTCATTTGGATCACATCCTACCTACACAGCACAACAAATATTGTGCATACACTCCTCAATTCACTTCCGAACCAAAGAACATTAAACCAGGAGCTCATGAAGGCTCAGTCATCTCACCCATGCTTTTCAACATCTACACAAAATTATTACCAGATCTGATCAATTAATTTAACATCACCTACTATCACTGAGCAGATGACACGCAGATCATTTCTGAACTTGGAAAGCCCAAATTATATTAAAACATCAAAACTGTTTGATTGCCTCTAGTCCATTGACCAAGTGATGACATTGAGCAACCTCAAATGGAATGCCTCCAAAACTGATATACTCATCTGTGGAAACTGGAAAACCTACAACCCTCTCTGCTCCTGGCCTGATGATCTAGGAGCACCTCCAATACTATCTAAGGGGGTGAAAACCCTTAGCAATACCATGAACACCAAACTGTCAATTAATAGAGAAGTGGATAAGGTAGCCAAATCAAGCTTTTCCCCAATGAAAACACCACAACACATCTTCCCAAACCTAAGATTCTCACACAAGATTCAAGCTACCATCTCTCTTGTCCTATAAAAACTGGACTACGCTAATGGTCTGCATCATGGTTCAACTTTGTGAACTATGAGAAGACTACAAAGAATCCAGAATCCTGCTGCTAGACTCCTTGTACAAATAAAACCACAAGCTCAGATTTCCCCTCCCATGAGGGCGCTACACTGGTTACCAGTTGCCAGAAGATCTCCCTTCAAGTTGCCTTTATCACTCACAAAACAATACAAGGCAAAGGACTACTCTTCATCAGGAAGAAAATCAACAAATGAATACAGCATAGGAAATGTCGTGCAAGAAAGGCTCCCCATCTCATAATTCCTACATTCAAGGAGAAAAAAATAGTTGCAACAGCTTTCTTTTATCAAACATCCAGACTATGGAATCCCCCACCCACAAACATGAGATCCACGGACAACCATCTCTACTTCAGAAGATTGGGTCAATAGCTAGTCCTTTCCCACCTGACGACTTTACTCACAGCTCAAAAATGTACCACAACAGTATACTCATACATGACAAACTATACTTCTCAACGTATTGAAAAGAGCTGTCCTTGTACTTTGAATTATGCTATGAACAGATGCACAAATAGGGGTACATTTATATAGTACACCACAAGATACAGGTGTATATCAGACCACGTCAAAATTGCTGCTTATATATACATATGTGCATATATAGAGTGTCATGCCATCTACTAATGACTATAATAAGTGGAATGGGTATATTTATGTGTATATACCTAATTACAATTATTTGAAACCATAAACATGTACCACAAGATAAATGTTTTCAGCAGACCATGTACGTATTGTTGCTCAATTGAACACATAAATATTTATATAGAGAGGTTTAATCAAGCAGACACAACTTTACCAAGCATCATGAGCATATATATGTAGATATATATTAGTTACATTTTGCTATAAAAAAAATCTCTTCCATCATTCCCATCTCTCTGACTCATCCCAAACCTTTCTAACTACTATGATGAACTCCCTAACATCACTCTCAAAGTTTATGTTATGTTATGTTCCGGTATGTTATGTTAATGTTATGTTATGCTGATTTGCATAGCGCACTAATCACGAAAAGGTTATCCAGGTGCTTGAGCGAGGTGTGTAGATGTGTGGTCCTAACTTGCTTATGTAAAGAGCCAGGTCTTTAGCTTCTTGTGGAGCTCAATAGGTGAGGAGGAGGCTCTGATGTGTTGCGGGCAGTTGTTCCATGACTTGGGTGCAATGTAGGAAAATGAGCGATCTCCACTTTTGCTTTTGCAGATGTGTGTGTGACAGAAGATGAGGCAGAGAGTAGGTGGCTGCTGGGTAGGTGAAAGTGTATGCGGTTGTCTAGGTATTCTGGTCCTGTGTTGTGTAGGGCTTTATATGTATGTGAGAGATGTTTGAATTGGCTGTGCTTGTGAATGGGGAGCCAGGGAAGCTTCCTGGGGTGTGGTGTGATGCGGGTGCGGCATGGGAGGTTGAGTATGAGTCTTGTGGCTGAGTTCTGTATGGTCTGAAGTCAGTGGCGGCTCACCGAGGGAGTGCTGTGGGGTGGTGAGGCGGGGCGGAGGATAGGCAAGGGGGATAGTGGACTCCGACATATGGCGGAACGGAGTATTCTAAGTAAATAAATGAATACAACTATTTAACTTGCGCACGCTGCATCGCCAGCTCGGCGATGCAGCGCAAGGAAGGTAAATTGTTTTATGTAGGGGGTGTGGCCAAGATGGTGGCTGTGTAGGACGTGCTTTGCTGCTCCTCTGGCACTACCACGCTAAATTGCTTTGATCCAGCCTGCTCGGACTCGTTAGCCTTGGCGGGATGAGCGAGAATCGATCCCGGATCCCACCTGACCTCTGTAGAGGTGTGAGACAATGCAGAACTGTGAGGCGGTGAGCAGCAGCGGGCACGGAGACTCAGGCCCGGGAAGTGTGGCAGAAGAGATCCGCCATCCCCAGCAATGCTTTGCGTGAGCCCACTTTCCAGTGCAGATTGCATTGACTGGGGCTCCTAGGTGATGTGCCCGGTGCTGTGAGCCGGGTGTTCATGGACTGGTGCGGGCATGACATCGCTGAGGGTGACCAGTCTCGTGTGCGGCACAGCCGAGAAAGAGATCAGCCCAGGCGCGGCTTTCTTCTGCCCACGCATAGCAGGCCGCTTGGGCGCGACTGGAGGCCTGGCCGGGCTTGATCGGGCAGCGGAGGACTGCCTGTGACTGCAATGGAC
Source organism: Triturus cristatus (assembly GCF_964204655.1). Taxonomy (NCBI): domain Eukaryota; kingdom Metazoa; phylum Chordata; class Amphibia; order Caudata; family Salamandridae; genus Triturus; species Triturus cristatus. The sequence goes on along the minus strand of NC_140587.1, from coordinate 475,504,191 downwards.
TACAGAGCCAGAGGAGGTGAGCGGCCTGTGTCGCTGTGTGCTGAGAGGTCGCGGAGTGTGGTGGCCCCAGTGAGCTGAACTGACGGTGGAGTGAGGGCCTCAGTCGCCGGGGAACATTCGCTTGACATGGCTTCTGAGCCCTGCAGGGAGGCGGCGTTGGTTTTTGAACCAAGTCCCGTACGAGTAGGGCCCCCAGCGCACCACCCTAGTGGGCCACGGACTTTAGTGACTCTGCGAGGCCGGCCTGCTAATCCAGATATGCGTGGTCCCCTCTGTGGTCCCTGAGGGGGGCGGAGAGGCCTCCGATGTGCCACTCGTTCCATGTAGGGTCTTTGCCACCTTAACCTTGAGCTTGCGCTCGCCAGAAGAGAGTACCTGTGCCACGGGGGTCAATGGGGCTGTTGATTGCTTTGACTAGCACCTGGAAGTAGCGCCTGGCACCCTGTGCATCAGTGCTCGGGGAGAAGAGAACCGATGCCGGGCCGCAAGTACGTAGTGATTGCCTACCGGCTGGGGCCCTCTTGGCGGACTGCCCGTGATCCCCGGGCTAGAGTGACATGTGCATGGATCAGTAGCACCATTGGGGCAATACAGAGGCCTGGTACAGTCTGTGACCAGAACACTACTCACACACATAGGATTGCGCAGTGTTGACCGCAGTAACACCCGACCTATCGCAGTACTCTGCCGATGACCCTTTTTATTGCTTCGAACTGGTGACACAAAGGTGCAACCTCCTGGACAGATTGTGGGATCGCAGTCCTGCATAACCTGGTACATGCAGCTTGAGGTTGAGGGCCTGACACCACAGAGGGCTCATGCCTTTGTGCAGCGGCTAACGCAGCCAAGAGACCGAGCGATCATTGGCAGAAGTGACGAACGTCGCTCCGCATCGGTGGAGTAGCCTTGAGAGAATGGCTAGTGCATGTCTGAAAAAAGAGCGTTCAATTAAGAAAATTCTCCTCAAGCAGCCTAGTCAAGGTACGACCGATGGCACAAATCAGGAGCTGGAAGGTTCGACTGGGGGTCTGGAGGGTGCAGATGCACTGGCTACGAAGGCCTTCATGACAGACTTGTTAACATCCTTGAGGGCTGACCTGCAGGAACTCAAAGAACAAATAGCAACCAACTTCAAAGACGTGAAAAGCGACGTGGAAGAAATCAGAGAAAGAGTAGCGATGCTGGAAGAGCACGAAACAAGGCGGGATGAAGAAATCGAGATGATGCAGCAAGAAATACTCCTGCCTGAAAGAGCAGCATATTGAACTGCAGGGTCATGCGGAAGAGTTGGAAAATCATTCCCGCCGCAACAACATGCGCATCCGAGGTGTGTCATCCAGCGCAGAAGGAGAGGACATCCGTGAGTTTGTGTCGGCCCTATGTCAGCACATGCTGGGAGAAGAGCATACGGCTAGGATTTAGATTGATAGGGCTCACAGAGTTGGCCTACCAAGGGGCGGGAAGGCGCCATCACTGGAAATTCTCATCTGTGTCCACGATTTTTAATTGAAGGAATTGATTATAAAGATGGCCAAGGCAGCGCATCCTCTACAGTTCCGTGGGCCCTCCCCTACGCTCTACCAAGATCTATTAGCTGTCACCTTAAGTAAACGCAGGGATTTTAGGCCGGTTATGGTGCATTTGAAGGAACTGGGGATTGCCTACTCAGGGGGCCATCCTTTTCGCCTTATCTTCCGGTATGAAGGCCAGCTGAGGCAGACACGCTCTCGCCAAGAGGCCAGGGAGCTGCTGGGAATGGCCAGGTCGCAATCTCCAGAAACACAATGCAAATCAGCTAAGGGTCTGAGCCCAGTGCATCTTCGGTGGCAAACAGTAGGGAAATCCTCGTCTTCACATAAACCGGACACAGCCACTATCCTTAAGGAGCGCAAGGCGGCCCTCTCTTCTCTTGCCAGTGGTTCCGATCAGCCAGCTCCCTGCTGAGTGCAATGTTGGGTAGCTATTCTGAGCACCTCCATGAGGCAGAGCCGGAGCCCGAGCTCTCCTCTTCTGGCGGACTTCCTTAGGCCACGGATCCTTTCACTGTTTCTCTTGCTCACAAACTTTGGTCATCATGGACTGCGATATTACGTCATCTTGTTTGCCGGTTGATTGTTCCATGTTTATTGTTATGGGGTTTATTTTTCTTTGGGTATACCGCACCACTGCTTTGGTCCCCAGCCTCAGGATGAGGCGATGGCGTGCCTTGGGTTCTGTCTCCCTTTGGCCCCTCCTAGCTGTTTATGCTTTCCACCCCTCTTTGTTGTTTGATATCGGCCATGGGTAAGGATCTTAAGATCATTTCCCTTAATGTTAGGGGACTTAACCACCCCTTAAAGCACTCGGCTATTCTTTCCCTGCTTGAACAGGCAGAAGGGTACATTTGCATGCTACAGGAAACCCACATACTCTCCAAAGATACACACCGCATGCACACACGCAGATTCCCACGCCAATATTGGTCCACTAGTACCGCCAAAACCTGTGGAGTAGCTATTTTGCTCAGTGCCAAATTTGAGGGCAAAGTCATGTCAATGCTTTATGAAGTGCGGGGAGGGTTCTTGCCCTTGGGGTAAAGTGGGGCTCCACTCTTCTTACTCTTCTTAACATTTACTCACCTAACATGAATCAGGAACCCTTTCGCGTTCGCGGCCGTGTTGGTAGGGGGTGACTTTAATTTAGTATTGGACAATGACTGGGACTGCTCTTACCAGCGACAAATACAGTCAAGAGCGCTCTCTCCCAAAGGTCAGGAATGGCTTGCAGAAAGTGGGCTACACTACGTATGGCGCCTACAAAACCCAGACACGCGCCACTACACATATTATTTGGCTGAGCATAATTCTTACGCATGCTAAGATCATTTCTTGGCATCTACTGCTCTCTTACTTATCATCAGAGACACTTCGATAGAGCCTCGCTCCCTATCTGATCATGCCCTTATCACCCTCACTTGACACGCGAGCAGAGCCGCCCGTCCGCCGTCACGATAGCGCTTGCAGGAGGGTCACAATCACAATTACAATCACCGACCACAGTCAAAGAGATCTGGGAGCGAATTGTGGAATACCTTACCCATAATGATAGAACGGACACCGCGCTAGCTGCAATCTGGGAGGCCCTTAAACTGGCGGTACGGGGGGAATTTATGGCTATATCCACCGCTGACAATAGCAAGCGCAGAGAAATTAGACAGAGCGTCACACAAGAGATGAGGGAGTTAGAGGTGATTCACAAGCGTACAGGTGCTCTGAGGGTGTGGCGGGAATTGGAGAAAAAGAGACTCCTCTTAGAATGTCTTGATTTGGACAGGACAGAATATGCGCTACTGCACCTGCGACATAAGTTAAACTTAAGCAGCGATAAATTGTGGACGATGCTGGCTCATCGGTTGAGGGCTCGTACTTTCGCAGAGGCGATACCCTTGATAAAGACGTCGTCTGGGGAGGAGGTTTATGTGGATAGGCGGATAGAGGATACCTTTAAGCAATTTTATCAATCACTGTACACTGAGATGGATACAGAAGAACTTGACACGGATGCATACTTAGAGAGGTGCAATCTCACACCCCTTCCCAAAGAGCAGGCCAGTCAACTTGACGAGCCTATCTGACCGGAAGAAATCATAGCGGCCATATCCTGGCTGAAGGTAAATAAGGCACTGGGCCGTGACGGGTTCTCAGCCTTATTTTATAAGTCTTTCTGTGACGAGTTAGCCCCTATACTTACCAGACTGTTTCACTCCTTCCTTGACTCTGGCACAATTACAGACTCTATGGCGGAGGCAACGATTTCTGTGATCCTTAAGCCCCACAGAGACCCCAGTCAATGCGGTTCGTACCATCCGATCTCTCTACTTAATTTGGATGTGAAGCTTTTTACAGGGGTGCTGGCTGTCCGATTGGGCCCAATGATGGCGGGGCTGATACACCCGGATCAGGCAGGGTTTATTCCCACTGGGCAAGGGGGAGATAAAACAAAGCGACTCCTACATCTTATGGACAGTGTACGCCGCTCTGGGTGGGAGGCTCTATTTCTGTCGGTCGACGCGGAAAAAGCATTCGACACAGTTAGATGGAGCTACCTATTTGACACGCTACGCCTCTTTGGTTTCGGAGATCGGTTCATGACATGGGTCCGCTGTATATCAAACTCCTCGGGCTTTTGTTAGGGTTAACGGGATATCTTCCGCATCCTTTCCGATAGCCAGGAGCATGCGGCAGGGGTGCCCGCTTTCACCCCTCCTCTTTGCCCTCTATATGGAGCCTCTGGCCCAGCGAATTAGAGATCATCCCCAGATTAGGGGGTGCACTTTGGAGGAGACATCCATAAAATAAGACTTTACGCAGACGATGTGATTCTATCGCTAGCTGAACCACTTACCTCCCTACCAGCGCTCTTGGAGGAGATGTACAGTTTTGGGTCCATATCTGGGTTCAAAGTCAACCTGAGCAAATCGCAGGTGCTCAATCTCATCACTCCACCGGAACAGGAGGCGCCCTTGCTTCAAAACCAATCACCTACCTGGGTATTCTACTAACTCCCACGATCGCTAAGACGCTGGAGTTGAATTATTCTGTGCTGTTGGAGCAGAAGTCGAAGGCCCTCGTGGGCTGGGAACGGCTAAAGTTAGCTTGGTTTAGGCGCATAGCCGCAGTTAAAATGACTGTACTACCGCGAATCCTCTATATATTTCAGCTGCTGTCGTTGGTTCCCCCCCAAAGGTGCTGCGTTACATACAATTAGCCATTAATAAATTTGTTTGGAGAGGGAAGAAGACCCGTCTGCCCTTTTCACAAATGTCCAAATCCAAGCAGGAGGGGAGAGCGGCTCTCCCCATAATACAGCAATACTTACAAGCCTCTCATCTCTGCTCTATTGTAGAGTGGAATAGGCCACTCTCCGAAAAGTACTGGACCTTCATGGATCAGGCGGTAGCCGGGATTAACATCTGGAGAGAGGCGTGGCTTCCCAGTCCAGTTAGGGCATGGGGTCTTTATTCATCTCCTGTCACAGCGGCCACGATGTGGGTATGGGACGCAGTGGTGCTTTAGAGGGGCTTGACAACTTTCCCGTCCCCACTGACCCCCATAGTCGATAACCCAGATTTCCACCCTGGCTGTAAGTCTGGGGTATTTCAGAGATGGCGTGAGGCAGGGTGTAAGCAGATCGGCTCACTGTTTGACACCCGAGGCATTATTCCCTATGAGCAACCCAGACAAGATTATGACTTACCCAAAGCTGATGAATTCCATTATCTTCAACTCTGACATTGGGTTACTTCCCCATCATACTTACCGCAGGCCTCGCATCGGCTTGGTACATTTGAGAAATGGCTGGTGAGCAAAACAGACGACAAACACCTCATCTCAGAACTATACACCATGTTAGCCGCTAGCCAAGGGGAAGGGCGGACCATGGGGCAGCTCCGATGGGAAGAAAAATTGGGTAGGACCCTGACAGACAAGGAATGGGAGCATATCCATTATAGAGCTCACCACACTGCACATAGTACTGCAGGCACCGAATCAGCATTCAAAGTTACATCCTACTGGTATTTAACATCGGCACGTATCCACACCTGGGACAAGAATAACACTGAGAAGTGCTGGCGGGGCTGTGGTCTCACTGTGTCTCTAGTACACTTGCTCTGCCCGTGTCTGGAACTTTTTTGGGAGGGGTTGTTGAATGACATTGATCAAGCCTTTGATACGGAGATCCCGAGGTTCCCGGCATATACCTTACTGGGTCTCCCAAACGGACTGACATTTCCTTTGCGCTCTCTGCAAGGTAGGCAAATGGTGCTGGCATTGTTTGCAACCCGTCAGACACTCTTGGCGCAGTGGGAAACCACGAATTTCCCAGATCATACAACATGGCTGCGAAGGCTCTGGTTCACCCTTCGGATGGAATGCCTTTCATTGATTCAGGAGCAAAAGGGGGAGAAATATGCTGAACTATGGCCCCCTTTTATACAAGTTTTATCCAAAGAATTGTGGGAGGTTACATGCCCCAAATTTCTCCAAATGTTACATCTACTCCCGGAGGAGAACAACACAGCGACTTCCCACGCAGAGAAGGTGGGTCCCTGAATTTTCATTGAAGTAGAGAGCTGCTCCCTGATTGGAATAAACGCTGACAGGTGCGGTTGCCCACGCCCCTCCTCTTTTTTTTCTTTTTTTTTTTGCCTTTGTCTTCTGTAGGTTGGCGGGGAGGGACAGGTGGGTTTTGTTTCTCTTTCCTTTTTGTGTTTCTTTTATATATATCAGATTGTCTTTATGGCTCAGCTGACACAAGTAACCTAATACGCTGCCAGCCTCCGGGTTGTAGGCAAAGAATCTGTGCACAAGTAGTGTGTCTACGATCGATGCTACCAGCCTTTTTGGTTGTAGGCTAATAGCTGTGTAATGTTAACATGCTGATATGTTGTTTAAAACGAATAAAAGATTGGTTCCATAAATTGTTTCAATTATTTGTTATTTATCATTTTCTTATTATTTATTACTTATATCGGTCTCACCAGATTCCCTATCTATAGAATCCAATGGGAAAAAACAGCGTAATTACACAAAAAAGAAAAGCGCTTGAGCAGAGAACTTTTTACTAAGAATACACAAAAAGAATCAATGAACCTCACAGACTACATGATGCGGCTCTCTGTGAGCAATGTGAACACAATCCTCAATAATAAGAGCAAAAGCCATTTAGGCATGGTAAAATCTTCTAAAGAAATCACCCAGAACATAAAAGATGAACTAGCACACCATAAAAGAACAGAAACAATCCCATTAGCAGTTAAGGAAAGTATTGATCAACACAAAAGACAATCGGAAGTGGTTTTGCAGAGAAATACCCAAATGAACAGTGAGCAGAGTGAGCGGATACTGATCAACTTAAATTTACATCACAGCAATACGCAGAGTCAAGTGTCAAAACAGCAATCTGAAAATGCAATACCTCGCTCGTTCCCAACATCACAGCCCAGAATCGAGAAGCAAATAAAAAAAAAAAAATAATCAGATCTTATTAACACCGCAGTATACATCGCAAGGTCCTCAAGATTATCTGAATAGGGGTAATGTCCAGAGTCTAATGGCAGCTATTCCAAAGATAAACCATCTAACTTCGTCGGATCTGCTATCCATCGAGTTCGTTAGTCTGGGGGACACCAGCCAAAATTAAAAAACACTCTCGACTTGGAAGACTGCGGAGACTGTCTCATTAATCTTAAACGCAGCCCCACAGTTTGAGGTTTGGGGCATAACACTGTCAAAGCCTTTAAAGCAATGTTATCCCTTACTCCTGCAACGTTTGCACAACAATGGATCTGACAATCATGGTGCAACTCCAGTGTACTCAGGATTACAAAGTGCAAGAGTCATAATAGGACATAACAAGACAATATCGAATATACGAGGGAAGATCCAGTTAGAACACGGTGAGCTCTGGATGGCTCCACAACGAGAATGACCCACTAATAACAAAAGAATACTCCAGCAGGAAACACTCATTCTCTTGTTATGGAATGTCATAGGTGCCAAGCATGAACTGCAGGACAACTCACCACCCGATTGCTGGAAAAAGTTCAAATTAGTAGCCCTTCAAGAAACATGGCTTATCACTCTGGTCCAAGTAGCAGGCTACGTGCTGCACCACGTAAAAGCAACAAGATCTCAATGATACGATAAACCAAAGGGTGGTCTTGCTGTTTACATCTCCACAGCGTTGAACGTCGCATCTGCTCAAATGCCTATCACAACATCAGATAAGCAAATGATAAAAATGGACCTTGGACCTAACAAATTAGTAAGCACATTAATTCTTATTAATGTTTATGTGCATCCAAAGCAGGAGGGAAAAAAAGCCCTATTTAATAAATTAACAACTGCAGTAATGGAAATAATGTTCAAACATCCAGCATTGGAAATAATTGGAACCTGCGATTTCAACTCAAATGTAATATGTACACCAGAGGAAGATGATAATCCAACAGCAGCAAATGCAATATGGGCAGTACAACCTCAAGAACGCACAATCCTGAAGCGACATGACTTAAGTGGACAGAAACTAAACTAGTAACAGATCTAGATCATCTTGGTATGAGAGTGTTAAATGGAAGAACTCAGCAGGGTAGAACCCCATCCTGCACATATCATGGCACATACACCCGATCAATAATAGACTATACTATCAGCTGCTTGCCCAAACAAAGAAATTCTCAATCAAATACACCACCAAAGACGATCACCTGTGTCAACATCTTGAACTGATAACTTCCATACCAAGACATAAGACAGCACCACCAGAGGCAGGGTTAACAACAACAATACATTTTAAACGCTTAAGATGGTCGAGTAACTCACTCCCTCAAATAGTTACCAGGGAAAAGGAATTGATAATAAATTACGCTTCAGAAGAGGGCTTGATAAGAGAAGCTTGGGCTGCCTTTCTATCAAATTTACTAAAGGATGTCCCCATAATAAATTACTACTGATGATCAAGGTACAGCCAGCACAAATGACTGGGGAAAAAAGCACGAAGCGTGAGAAAAGATTTAAGAGGCGCAATACGATCTATTAGGGGCACTTCTGTATCTAAAGCAACATGGGAACAAATTTAAAATCTTAAAAAGCAGAACAAAAAGCAAATCTGGGAAGACAAAATAACTCAATCAGACAACTTTTTGTCCAAACTTCTATTTAATTCAAAACAGTCAAACGCAAGAGCCTTCTGGGAGTTAGTAACCAGCCTTACAAGATCCCCAAAGGTAATCAACGCCGCCTGTTTCACAAAGTCAGCCTGGACACTTTATTTAACTTTCACCTTCGTCAAAGTGGCCAACAAAAGTGAAGAAGTCATGGTAACATCCAACTATTCATCAGCCATGGATCACAGTACAATATTTCAGTCAACCTCAATAGAGCAATATATCATCTTCAGAACCACCTGCTTCAATAAAGCTGGCTAAATCTCCATACACAACAGTCAACATACTTAAAGAATCAATACTCCCCGAAGAGCACAACATAAATAGAGCAATCCCCAAATCAATACAAAGAAGAAAGAAAATCCAAGGTAATAAGATCAGGCCGACTGGACGGAGCCACAGGTTCAAATGGTATACCGCAATCGATCTACAAATCGGACCCTGACTTTTGGGTGGTACCAGTATCTCATTTATTTTGCGAGGTGGGCAGTGCAAACACACGCCCTGTGAGCTGGAGAGGCTCAATAGTTAACCTAGTGTACGAAGGAGGCGATCAAACAGATCCAAAGAATTATAGAATGATCGCCATAATAGACTCAGAAGTGAAATATTATACTTCACTGATCCTCAGTGACCTAGTAGACTGGTCAGAGAAGAATTATAAAATCCCAATTAACCAGTCCGGATTCTGCAGGGACGCTGGTAGTACCATGAACATCCTTGCCCTAGGACTAATGGCCGACAAGAGTCTACGACAGTGAAAAGATCTATTTTTATGTTTCATGGATTTTAAAGTTGCATTCAACTGAGTTAAAAGAGGTCTTTTGTGGAACAAATAAAAGCACTGGGGTCTTCTGGAACCAACTCTAAGAGCCGTAATGCAACTGTACACAAACACGTGGACACAAGTTAAAATAGCTGATGGCAGGAGACTGATGAGGAAAATTGGTATGGAGATTGGATTAAAACAAGGCTGATCTCTCACCAATGCTAGCTCAGGTTAACTCGCATCCCCCATGCCTGGGTACATTACCCATCACACATCTATCTTATGCTGATGACATAGTACTGTAAAGCTACACAAAAGTAGGTTTCCAAAGAGCAATTAATGTACTGGGACACTTTGCCAAGGCAAATATTCTAGAAAGAAACACAACAATAACAGAAGTGATGACCGTAAGTTGTCGCACCCAGAAACTACGGCCATTCAAACTCAGCAATATAAATCTGAAAGCAGTCAGCTATTACAAGTACCTAGGTGCACATATAGATAATCGACTCACTTTTCAAATACCCAACGAGGACCTATTCAAAAAAGGAAACTGCCTAATATTTGCCTTCTGTTCAATCGCAAAGAGCCTAAAAGGCCCATTGTTTGCGCCATTACTAGTACTCATCAAAGCAAAACTTATGTAGACCGGGCCTAGAGCCTATGAAAGTGAAGTTCAGCATGGCAAAGATGCAGCAACCTTGGAAAGTCTTCAAACACGGCCATACAAAACAGTACCTACCTCAGAACTCACCAGTGCAGGCCCAGTTGGAGTTTGGACTGCAACAGCAGCATCTACAAAGAAGATATGTATCAATAAAAATATGGTACAGGATCTGGATTATTCGACAAAATGCACTTACCAATGCTCTCTGGAAGGCACAAGAAGATGACCCCCAGTCAGCTTGCACCAAGTACCTACAGTCATCTTTAAAGCTAACGAACATGACAGACCTCTAGCAATAGAACTTACCGTTCTCCCCTTTTCAGCAAAAACTGAAGAAAGCAGCAAGAATGCACTCACTAATGGCTGACAAAATAATTTCAAGCAAGCGTGCTCATGCATGGATGGTCTTGCAATCATACACGAAACCGAAACATGCAATATACTTGAGCTTGACATACTCCCCCTTCCTAAAAACAAAGCTGCTTACTATACGATTCGGCTCACTACTGTCTAATGCAGATCAACCAAACTGGAAATGTAATGGACCAAAGTCAAATGGCCTCTGTGGAGCATCAAAGCAGGACGTCATCCATCTAATATTCATCTGTCCAGGTTTAAAATCATACCGATGTATACTATTAAAAAATATTTGTAACATAAAGGGTATCCGCACTTGCAGAGCTGCAATATTAAGATGTCTCGACCCGAATGACCCACAGCTTAATTGTAACCTGGAAAAAATCTTACTTCAGTGCGAAAAACTACTAGGAAACAGCCTGATGGGAAAAACACAATAGCACTTTAAGCCAATACTGCACAAATCAGACTTTGAACCACTTTTAATTTTATATATTATTGGAAACTCAAACCGTTTTTTAATATGTTTATTTTATCTGGTGCAACTTACTTAGGTTTACTGGTATATTGTTATGGTTTTAATTAACTTAAACAATAAAGAATTAATCTGAGTCTAATCTGAATCTACACATTTCCTGTGGGCTGATCCACAACATCAGTGACACAGCAAGCAGAGCAATGGCTGAAGGGAGGTGAATGACTGTTTAACTGTGTGTAAGCTATCAATGGGACACCCTGGCAGGGGAATGTATGAAGAAGGCTGTCTCACATCCTCTCTCTATGGGTATTATGTATTAAATACAATGGTAAAGATGTGTCCTAGCACAGAACTAAAAACTGCATGTACTATAGGTTCAGACAGAGTTTTGCCCAAGTGTGCCCAGGGGAAGGCATGTGTAATGTATCTAACATTTATGTTACCATATCTGACTGGGGGGTCCATAATGATATAATATGTCCTCCCCTACATGCTTATGTGCATACTCACATTTCACTGAGAGCTGCAAGGCACTGGACCACAACACTTTAATCCTAAGTGAGAATCTAAGGATTGCGAGTGGAGGAGGCAAGATCTTACAGATTCTGTTCATATTTAGAGCATCCTCTAAATTGTGGCATTTAACCACACCTATTCAAATCAAACCTGAAACTGCTAGGCACAAGGGTGCAAGAGAGGGTCATTCCCATACACCAATATGGTGATGATGCACAGATTTACCTCAGTCTCCAGCACGTCTAACTCAACTATTGTAAAAAGGTTTCCTCAAAAAGCTAATGAATTGGATACGTTCTTTCAACATAAAACTGACAATAAATACGACAGAATTGTTACTAATGTGCTCCACTAACTGTGCAAAATGTCGTAACTTCCTGCCCCGCTCTGCGTCTCCCAATCACTGGTTCATTTTGGTAAATCTGTGCGATTTATCATCAACCAAAACCTTATTATGATGAGTCATGTCACTTAGCTGACAACAACTGCATTTTTCCAACTCCACCATCTGAGAGAGCGTAAAGCATCCACACCAACCACAAACCTCAGGACGTCGCACGTCAACTGAGACAATGCACTATTGGCTAACCAACCCAAAGCCACCAATAAAGTGTAGATATACAATGCACGAATAATGGGCCTTCTAAAAAGATAAGAGTCCTTCTCTTGGTTAAGTCCCAGATGATGGAATTGTATGCCAGTAAACATACGACTCAAACCAAATCGTGTTTCCTACAGGTAATAACTGAAGACTAACTTGTGCATATTTCTTAAATCTTCTATAATGGTAAAAGTCTACCTTTTTACTGCTTCCCTTCTATTGTGTCTTTGTTATAAATGTTATAATATTCCTTTTGCAACAGCAGGTGCACTTAGTTCTCTGTAACTGTTCCATTACCCAGGTGCCTAGGCATGTGCTATAAGAATAGTATAAAAAATATAAATACTAAATAGTCTCTCTGTAAAATCAACTGGAGACCAGTACACATGCTAGATTATGTTATGATTGCAGTGCAGCACATACATAGCAGTAGCCCAATAAACTGTTGCAATGGTATGATCCTCACAAGATTGTGCAAAGACATAACAAAACAGAGGGAGAATAACGATTTTTTATATCCAATGTTTCTCTGTAAGTGCTCTTTAGCCTGTGATTTGATATTATTCACAAAAGAAGTTGAAAGCAAAGGTGAGTGTGGAAATATGTGGTGTGTAATACCTCATGCATCGCAGGAAGTCTAGGGGGCATATTTACAAGACAATGACGCAGCATTGCAAGCCATCTTGCTGTGCCGAATTCCGTCATTAGGAAAGTGCAGGGATGCGCCATGTTTACAACTCAAAATGACGAATCCTTTGATTTTCTCTGCATTAGCACACAATAGGTTGCCTAGCGCCAAGGCAGGCATCCTTGCACCATGGTACAAGTGTGCCTGTGTTGCAGAGATGATTGTTATTGTGCAGGAAGAGACACCTTCCTGCAAAAAAACATCAATGATTGTATTTTCCTCCTTCTATGCGTGCTGCAGAATGCAGCAACCAGAGAAAGAGGAAAACATGAGGAGAAATAAAGGTATTTCTTCTTGTCGTGCAACTTTTACACCTCCCCTGGGCAGGCATTAGAATCTGATGCATTCCCAACTTTAAGAAACCTGCGTTAGAATCTATGGTAGGTGTGTGGGAACACCCAGAGCAGCACCCATGCAGCATCTCTTTCACGCAGAGTAATGCATGAAATGGGGCCATATTTACAAGGCCATGAATAACCATGCAGGGTGGCTTTGCATAATCTTGTAAAATGGGCCAGCCCACTTCACCAACGGAGCGTCAAAAAAAGTGACACTCCAGTGGCATAAGGGGCTTGAAAATATGCCCTTAGGTTCTGGGCAAGGCCGCAAGGCCTTTCTGGAAGAGGGTGAGTGTGGATCAGGCATGGTGCTGGAGGATCGCTGTCTCCTGCATAGAGCGCAGTATTGCAAATGGCGCCAAAGAGAGTGCGCCTAATGTTTCATGCAGCTATGAAACAGTTGGAGGCATCTTATTGTACTCCATTCATTTAGGAATGTTCCTTCAGACAGTCATACATTATGGCTGCTTAGGAAGGGAAGGTTGGTGAATAACCACAACATGAATATGTTAAGAAGAGACAAACATAACTGAAGAAAGTAATACATTTCACCAGTTTTTGCGAATGGGCACTTACGTCTTACAATACCTAACAATACTTTTTAGCAAAATGAAAATCAAGGACGTGCTCTAAAACATTCTAGTCTTTAACAAATGCACCAGCAGCCATGGTTTTGTAACACAATTTATTTAAAAAGTGGGTTAATATTTTCTCTTTAGCTAGAGACTCTGTCTGATTTTCAAAGTAAGTATACAACATAATAGAATAGAGCTAGATGGATGATGATTCAATATATTAAAGTGGATTCAAGTGCACCATGTCTGTGCTATATTTCGAAGTCAGGAGATAAGCAATGCTTTCTTTTTGACTTTCACAACATAACTGATACTGCCCATTGGGCACTCTTCCCAGCTCTTAGAAGCATTAGCTGTCAGAGCAGCAGCAGCAGCCAGGGACGGGGTGATAGTGCTCGTTCAAGCTATTCTCTGCAGAAGGAGGTTTGACAGGAAAAGCTGCAATGCAGCTCTATAATTGGATGCATTTCAAGGTGATAGTTAAAACACATGTGATTAAATTAAGCAATTGAGATATGTAGATAGACTATGCACGGCTAATGGGACATGTCAAAAGATAAAGAAGGTGATTCACAAACCTGCACATTGTGGATTTTTTTTATAATCTGCAAAGATTTCCATTTTTTACAGGGTCAACGACAATTCACAGGAGTAAGTAGAACTGTGGAAATTAGCATTTTTTTCATGTAACATTATTCTTTTTTCTCTTTATGGAAAATACATTTCCAATTGGATACCTGCCTTCTAGAGTAATAAAAATATACATGTAGCAAATGTATGTTTTCTGCATGATCACCCCAGTTTTTCACCTTTTTAGGACCCTATTTATGCTGGCATGTGGAGTATGCAGCATTGCAATCCAGTACCCTAGTGTGTGATCTCCGCTGCTAAAATGGGGTTTGGTAAAATTGATTTCACCCAATTGGCCTGTTAAATCTTCTTCTAGGGCCATTGTAGATAGGGCAGAACATGCATACCATTTAATCCCCATACCATTGGTGCATGATATGGGATTTAAATGTAAGACAACCCCTGCTCACCCCCTTGGTAACTTGGCAGAACAGTCAGGCTTATCCCAGAGGCAATGTGTAAAGCGTTTGCACAACACACACACACCAGTGACACACTAGGCACATCACCAAAAGAGACTCCTCACAAGGTTGTATAAAAATATCCTTTGTATTATTCATAAAACACCTTATACTACAATCACATACATCACAGAGCCTCTAGGCACTTGTCATGACGTCACATAGGTTCACAAATCACTTGGCCAATCCTGCCATTGTCATAACAGCACACGTAGTGCAATGGTTACAAAAAAAAAAAACACCATTATATATAACAACAACTACTTGAAATCACAATCAGTATCCTGATACCATAAGGCAAATGGCATACATCATATTAGGGCCTGAGGAGGTGCACCTGAGTGAATTGCAACTCACACACTCCCTGGGCATATCCTGCACATCGACCAAGGACACTCATAACCCTCTCATTGTAATGCTGGGATGTCATATCCTCCTGGACACCAAAAGGACATTGGTTCTAACCAGGGAGGGAAACACCTCCTTCCAACTGTTGGTGTGGAGACTTCACTTAGTTCCATCTGGCTGAGAAATGGCAGAGGCAGCCCCATGGGCAAGCAGTGCAGCTGCCAAATTCAAACATGGCAGGATAATCACATGAATGTTCCCAGTGGTAAAATCATGGTGGGGACCAATGGTGGGCGCAAGCGGCTCACTCCACGAGAGACCTTCCCCGATTTCCAGCCTCCACTGACCTGGCGATTCAGCTGCTGCAGCACGGGCTTCCTCTTGAGGAGACTGCCTCTGTCGGGGCAGAGCCTTTCGCTTTAGCACCCCCGGGCTCTCCACTCCTGTGCAGGGCAAAAGCCTCAGTTTGGCCAGGGCCATGAAGTGCAACCGCTCTGTTTCGTAAAGGGGGTGGAGGCCAGCAGAATATGGAGTGAAGTCTTTGTTGGCTCCGCTCTCTTTGGCCCTGGCCCTCCACCACAGCTGGGCCTGCCTCTCTGTCACATGGGCGTTGCTGAGAAACACAGAGGACTTCCCAAGCTGAGATTCCTCGCTATCTCTGCATTGTTTGGTAGCCCAGGGCCACGTAGCAGAGGCCTGGCTGCAGCAAGCCAACAATGATACCATAATAAGAGAAGGAGAGCGCTTCTGTTGCTGTAGCTCCCCCCCCTTGCACAACCTCTGCAGGGGAAAATGCAGCCCTACGCACTCTGCATGATAACAAAGAGCGCCCTTTCCTCGCTTCAAGGGCAGTATGCAACAGAATCTCCCAAAGTGCTTGTTCCGCGCTGTTAGCAAACAAGGGGGTGCCATACCCAGTCCCTGGACAACAACTGGGGTAGCACCAAGAAGAATTAGGCAGCAGGCCAGCACATCAGGTTATTTGCAGAAACGAGTGGCAGGCCTTCTTGTAGCCCCACAGACAGGCTGCTGATCAGCACAAAAGCAAGGAGTTATAAGGCGGTTTCTCTACGCAGCCTAACAGTAACTTCTGGCCAGGTTTAGTCTAGAGAGCCAGCAGCAGCTGGTTCCAAGTCCCATGCAGTCTCTGTTCATGGGGTCACAGTCTCTGTACTTATAGTCAGAATGCCTTTGTTCTGGGGGGCACTTCAACCACTGTATAGAAGTGCACAACACCTCCATTGACATCCCAGGTGATGAATACAGGCATCAGCTAGGCCCGCAAGTACAAGGGTTCGCCCTTCTGTGTACGAAATACTAGAAGGAAATTGGCACGGAAACTGCAAATACAAAGACAAAGTTTATTAACCTTCAAAGGTGGTCCTACAACCTACGCAACACTCTACAGTATTGCACAGAGTAGCACAAAGAACTTGTGCACATGGTCCTCTTTTATACACAATAGGGGGGCTCATAAGTAGGCGGATACAACATGAAGCAAGATTTGTGCCCTTATACGGACATGTTCAAAGCATGATCAATACATGGGTGGAGTTAACAGTTCCTACGACACGCGAAAACACATTCGAGCAAAGCCTAATTAGTGACAGATGTGGTCAGTTCTGGACATGCACCAAACGCATAAAGGGGTTATTTATAGACTGTTGCTAAGCAGATCTCGGGAGTGACTAGTGAAGAGGTAAGGACTCTTCTCGTGCAAAGCACATGGTTTCGTGGCCATACAAGATGGCGGACAGCTAAACACAACGGAGTCTGAACATTAGTCAATATAAAGCAGAAAACGTAAATCAGACATGAGGAGCACATGTCTTCAGCAAATGCTTAATCATATCGCTGTTTCATTTACAACAGACGACCCTTTCAGCATTTGCTGAAGACATTCGGCTTGCTAGGATAATCAAGATAATCATCATTTATATTGATTCTCATCATCTCAGTTATTTCTCTGTTTATACTCTTTTGATAGGTAGCATCGGCAACAGCTTTCTTATTGGGGATACAGAATGAAACACATAGAGAACATATCATAGGACCACATTGAATACACATACAACATGTGAACAAAATTGCTACAATAATACATAGACCAGTAAGAACTTTCCATCCCCATGTAATAATTAAGGTCCAAAACCATCCAGAAAAGGTCCAAGGGCCATTTTCTGTATGAATGTCAGCAGCAATTTTATGCAATTTATTAATAGCTTGATAAACTGATGGTGTGTGATCAGGGATGAACACACAACAACTACTTCCTATGATTCTACATGCTCCACCCCTATCTGCTAACATAACATCTAATACCATTCGATTCTGTAATGTAATAATTCTAGTGATCTGCAATTCTTCCGTAATGTTCCCTAGAGCAGCAGCGGTTTGATTTGTCACAGCCTCTACAACCCTGGTTAATCGTCGGACTTTCCTACTATTCAGGGCAGCTCCAACAAAGAAAAACAGTCCTAGATTAAAATCAATATACTGTTGCAAACTGGTATCCGTCTGGTCAACATCAACAACAGATAGAGTGCGTTTATACCTGTTTACAGTTACATTGTTTAATAACTTCAAATCTTCATGATAAGACGCAGGTGCTAAGAATACAGGGGGTAATAAAAAGGCCACATAGCATACCCCGGACCATCCAGCAGGCAAACGATAGTAACCTTTATTACCACACACAAAATAGGTATTGTGGGAGGCCAGAAAGGTACTGTTATTTAATCCGTCTATGTTTAGTACAACAATGCAATCACTGACACCAACAGGTATATGACCAACGCTTTGGATACACATGTCTGCTTGGGCTTGTGCCACTGAAATTACAAATTTCTCGTTTCCATTAGTGTCTCTAGTATTCGTAAAGATGTAGGGAATTGATTTATTCCCATATTGTTCCATTGGCTTGTGGATAGCCTTCTTTATCCTGATGACACTCTTCGTTAAGTCTGAAGAGTAATCGTCCCACTGTAGGTTTTTTCATGTGGCAAAAAGCAGAGTGTACCATGCTCTACAAGAGCCATTATGTGAGAAAGGGAGAGGTATAAATGGTGTTCCCCCTTTCTTCTGATGGGCTGGCATCATACCACATATCCAACAGTTTGTAGCATTTGTAGCAATGTGGGTATGATGCAACATCTGGATGAAAGTATTATTCAGATAGGACTGGCGATGCTTCAATTCCTGATATGGAAGTGTTAGACCTGGCACCTTGGCGTGAGTTTCCCTTCCACTTTTTGATGGTGTGCCTCGACTGTTTTGCTGGTGTTGTCCGCTCAGGGCACTGCGCCACGGCTAATCCGTGCCGCAGTGCAAGTGCTCCCTAAGTAAAGTGTACCTGTAATTGATGTCCATGATTGGTTGATTGGATTCACTGTCAGTCCCCAGTAGAGTGCACCAGGGGTGCCAGGGCTTGTGAATGCCAATGCTGCTGGTGGGCTTGCAGCGCTGGTTGCGCCACCCACGGAAGCGGCCTTGTAAAGTGTGTCTAGGGTCTGCCACCGCAGACCCTGTGCGCGGTCCCGGACCGTCGCGCTGACTGCGCAAGTGCCCCCACTTGCCAGTCCCTAAACCTTCCCTTACCTACATATTAGCCACCCCTCTGGTAGGCCCAAGGGCAGGGTGCATTGTAGGCATAAGGTAAGACATGCCCTGGTGTGTGTGGCATGTCTTAGTAGTGAATTACAGCCCTTGTCATTTTTCACTATTGAAGGCTACCTGCTCTCCATAGGCCAGAGTGGGCTGCCGGGGTCACGCCAACGCTGTGACCCCAGTGGACTCAGAGAGCATGGTAGAGTGTCAAGTTTGGTATGCCTGAACTCAGAATAATAAAATACCTCTTGTAGTCAAGTTTATTTTAGTATCCTGGGTTTGTAAATACTACTTTTAGAAAGTTAGTATTTACTGACCTGACCATCTCAGTCCGCCTCTGCTGTGTGTATGTGTTCTGCCTGGCAACAGTAAGGAGCAGGGTGGGGGGATCCCCAGAGACAGGTTGGCTGCCAGGTGGTGGGTAGAGAGATTACACCTGGATGGGTGGGAGGAGTACACCTTGACTCTTGAATAGACCTGTGCTCTGCCACCACAAAGCCGGCGCCACCCCCTGTGGGGCGGCTGATGTCTCTGCCCTGCTGCTGAAAGGAAAGAGCAGAGTCACCATAACAAAGTGCTCCAGAACTGGACTGAGCCAGGCCTAGGCCCCCTGGCGCTAAAGAACAAAAGAATTGGTGTATAAAAGTAGGAGCCTGGCTCCTAAGAAATCAGAATCCTGTTTACCACAAAGAACCTCTGCCCGACTAGAAGGAGAAGAAGACGCCGGAGGAGCTGGCCTGCTGCTTGCCTTGCTGAGAGAGGAGAGGAAGAGACTTACTGAAAAGACTTTGCTACTTTGTGCTTGAACACTCTCCAAGGGCTTGATCTGAGCTTGCCCCCTGAACTGAACCCCAGGAACAGTGGGTTCTTTGTGCTTCTTGCTCGTCCTCCAATTCGAGCCGTGTGTGCATCCCGCTGGAAAAGAGACTGCGCCCCTCATCGCCCCTCCTAGGGCCGTGACACTCAGAAGCTCGCCTGCCTCAAACCCGTGAGAGCCCCGCTCCGTCCCGAGCCGCTCTCTGTCCCCGGGCCAGGCCGCCTGCATCCCTGTCACCGCCTGCTACTGGAGCGCGCTGACCGCGCTATCACCCCTCCCGCCGGAAGCCGTCCGACGACTGTGATCTACGCCGGGTCATCCAGCTGCACTGACCGTGCCCTGCGACCCCGCTTCGCTATCCCCGGACATCTCAGGCCGCGCCGCCTCCGCTGTGGAGACCCTCCTGCACCGCCGTGCTAAAGGGTCGCTGGCCGCGCCTGCCTACGTGCCCACACCTGCTGATTGAGGACCCAAGAACACTTCCCAAGCCGAGAGTCGCACCGACCTGTGCCGACTCTCCACATCACTAAGGAAGTTCCAGTATCGGGCTCGGGGCCCGCAACGCCTTATTTCCCCGTTCGCAGGAACCGATCTCTGTGAGTACTGGAACTACAAGTAAAGAGACTACGAACCATCCATTTGAAGCTACAAACAAGATCATTTGCCTGCTGTATAACCTGGTGGCCTAGCGAAAACGTTATTGGTCTTGTGATAAGTCTGTTGAGATATATATACCTTATTTTGACATAAAGAATCGTATTTTTATATATATCCAAGTCTGGTGTCCGTTTCTGGGGGGATTGATGTATTTACTGTGTGTACGATTGTAAGTGCTTAACCAACAACGCCTGAGGAATCGCCTTGGCTGCTCACGCCACGCACCTAGAGGGTGAGCAAGGGTCATTCGCGAGGGGTTATCCTGCGCCCTGACGTGGAGGAGAGGGTTCCTGCTTGACACAAGGGCAACCTTGCGCCAACCAGAGATCCCCGACTCTAACATTGTTGGCAGCGGTTGGGATTTCGGATTTGCACTTGTAATTTGCATACAGTGAATTATTAATCACCAGATAGTGAGAGCAGACCAAGTAACGCAGCCACAGGTTTTCATTTTCTGAACTTTGTTGAGACATCTGCCATTACTGCAACCATGCCTGGCTCGCACTCCGCTGGAAGAGCACTCTCTGTGATTTCTGGAATAGATGAGGTAGATTGGGAGAGACTGGAAGGCTACACGATGGAGCAATTGAAAGGCTACAGTGTAAAATTCCGAGTTCCCCATGCTGGATTCAAGAGGAGAACCCAGTACGCCAAGGCGCTAAGAGCCTGGAGGGAGTCACGAGACCCACGGAATGCGGGGGACATCGTTCCACCCGACAACCTTGAGGAGCCCAGCAGAGTCCGGTCGCCAGAGGAGCTGGCAGACAGGGCAGCAGACAGGGCGCATGCAATGGAGATGGCAAAGTTGGCAGGACAAATGGAAATGGAAAAGCAGAAGTTGGCCCTGGAGGCACAACAACGCCAAATGGATCACGATATCAGATTGAAGGAGTTGGAGCTGAAGGCGAAAAGTTTGGACACCGCTCCTTCTGGTGGCAGCACTCCACCAGCGCAGGTAGAGTCCAAGGTGTACATCCCCAAAGATGTAGTAAAGGAGTATTTCAGAAAGGATGACATAGGGCAGTGGTTTAGGGCCTACGAGGTGGCCATGTCCTCACACCGGGTCCCTGAGAAAGACTGGGGAGCGGGGTTGTGGGGAAGGTTCCTTGCTGAAGGGCGGGACACACTGTTAGATTTGCCCTTAGAAGTCCAAACCTCATACCCCCATATGAAGGAAGCTTTAATGACCAGGTATGGGTTAACTCCTGAGCTATATAGACAGAGGTTCAGGGAGACCAAGAAGATCCCTGAGAGTACGTATGTGGAATATGTGACCTTTTTCTGCAGAGCGCTGGATGGTTGGGTGAAGGGTAGCAAAGTGAATGATTATCAAGGGCTGCTTGATTTAATTGCATGGGAGCACTTGTCCAGTCAATGTTTTCCTGAGCTACGCCAGCACCTGATCGATAGCAAGCTGTCCAACCCGAGGAAGCTTGCTGAGGAGGCGGACCGCTGGCTCAGCACCAGGGTCCACAAGGGTCAAGTGGGAGACTCCGCCAAAGGTGGGCAGGGTCCCCAGCAGAAGAGTGGGGGGGACAAGGGTAAACAGAAGGGGTTCCAAAAAGGCCCCCAAAGTAATTCCCAAGGGAACCAGCAGAAGGGTTCTCAGCCTCCCCCACCCCCGCAGCAGAACGGGGCCCCGACAGGTAGACCTGTTCCAAAGGGGCCCTTCAATTGTTACAAGTGTGGTGACCCGGGTCACATTGCCTCTGATCCGAAGTGTCGCCTGTTTGGTAAGACCGCACCCACTGGTGCTCCACCCCGGCAAGTAGCTAGTGTTAACTTTGGGGAGGAAGTAGCAGTCCAGGAGGGTGGGGGTCCCGGGCAGATGACCCTAGTCTCGCTAGGAGACAGTGAGATGGTCCCTGTAACCTACCTGCCCTCTAACACTAAGAAATATGGGCAGGTGGTGACCATCAATGGAAAGAAGGTGGAGGCTCTTAGAGATACAGGAGCCAGCGTGACCTCGGTGAGGCAACACCTGGTGTCTCAAGAGCAAATTGTACCCAATGCCTACTGTAGGGTTGTCAATGCTGACAACGTAGAGAGTCGTTGTCCAATGGCTCAAGTTCCCTTTGAGTGGGGGGAGGTCTCTGGTACTCTACAAATCGCTGTGAGAACTGACATGCCTGTAGACTGTCTGCTAGGGAACGACCTGGAGAGTTCCCCTTGGGAAAAGGTGGAGAAGACCACGCATCTGAGGATGGTGGGTCTACCCGACTGGGCGTGCGTGACCACCCGGTCCATGGCAGCCAGTAGTGGTGTTGAGAGGGTCCGGGAGCCTGAGGGAGAGGTCCCGGAACCGGCCTTAGGGAGAAGGCGCAGGAGGCGCGGGAAACCGGCCCCCGAAGTTCCCACGGCCCAGGAGGAAGTAGACCCTGAGGGGGATACTCTGGAGCCTACCGGGGAACAGATTGCCGAACTGGGAGATCTGCCTGAGCTGACCCACTGGCAGCAAGAAGGAGGTCCCTCCAGGGAGGAATTCTGCAGGGAGCAGAAAGAATGCCCTTCTCTCGTAGGTATGCGGCAACAGGCTGCAGACCAGGCCAATGGTGTTCAGGCCAAAACACATTACGTGTACTGGGAGAGTGACCTCCTGTATTCCGAGCCTAAGGCTGCTGAACCTGGGTCAGCCCGTGTGCTGGTGGTACCCCAGAAGTTCAGAACCTTCCTACTGGGGCTGGCTCACGATGTGCCTTTAGCAGGACATTTGGGGATAGACAAGACCTATGACAGGCTTGTCACCCACTTTTACTGGCCCCAAATGCATAAGAATTCAGATTCCTACTGCAGAACCTGTCAGACTTGCCAGGCAAGTGGTAAGAGCGGAGGGAAGCACAAGGCTCCTCTGCAACCTTTCCCTGTGGTCGGTACGCCATTCCAACGAGTGGGTATTGATATTGTGGGGCCTCTGGACCCCAAGACAGCCCTGGGCAACAGGTTCATCCTGGTCTTGGTGGACCATGCCACCCGGTACCCTGAAGCCATCCCTCTGAGGACAGTGACGGCCCCCGTGGTGGGACGGGCACTGATGGGAATTTTCTCCCGAGTGGGATTCCCTCTAGAGGTGGTGAGCGACAGGGGGACCAATTTCATATCCACGTATATGAAATCCCTGTGGAAGGAGTGTGGGGTAACTTACAAGTTTACCACTCCTTACCACCCCCAAGGAAATGGGTTGGTTGAGAGATTCAACCGAACCCTCAAAGGCATGATCATGGGCCTGGACGGTCCAATGAGGCGTAAGTGGGACGTCCTCTTGCCATGCCTGCTCTTCGCTTACCGAGAGGTGCCACAGAAGTCTCTAGGGTTCAGCCCCTTTGAGCTTCTGTATGGTCACCCGGTAAGAGGACCTCTGAGTTTGGTAAAGGAAGGCTGGGAGCAATCTCCCAGGAAACCTCCCCAGAATGTATATAGTTACATGCTGGCCTTCCGAAACCAGACTCGGCGTTTCAGGCAACTTGCTGAGGCAAATCTGGAAGCCAGCCAGGAGGAGATGAAGCGGTGGTACGACCGGAATGCCACTCTGGTAGAGCTTCAACCTGGACAAAAGGTGTGGGTCTTGGCCCCAGTGGAGCCGTGTGCACTTCAGGATAAGTGGACAGGTCCATTTGAGGTTGTGGAGCGCAAAAGTCCTATCACCTACTTGGTGGACATGCAGACTCCCAGGAACCCTTTAAGGGTCCTACATGTTAACCGCCTTAAGCCCCACTTAGAGAGGACCGAAGTGGGCATGCTGCTGGCCACTGATGATGGAATGGAAGAGGAGACCGAGCCTCTTCCTGACCTCTTAGTGGCCTCTGAGAAAGATGGGTCAGTGGATGGAGTTAACCTCTCACCCACCCTGACGCCCGAACAACAGGAAGACTGCCGCCACTTGCTGGGACAATTTTCCGACCGATTCTCCCTGGTTCCTGGTGTCACAGATTGGTGCGTCCATGATGTGGACACAGGAGACAGCTTACCTGTGAAGCACAAGGCTTACAGGGTAACTGACAGGGTCAGAGCTTGCATTAAGGAGGAGGTCTCCAAAATGCTTGCGCTAGGGGTGATTGAGTCCTCCAGCAGTCCTTGGTCCAGCCCCGTGGTCTTGGTCCCAAAGGCTGCTGCGCCGGGAGCCACACCTGAACTCCGGTTCTGTGTGGACTACAGAGGACTCAATTCAGTCACGAAGACTGACGCGCACCCCATCCCCAGAGCTGATGAGCTCATAGATCGGCTGGGGGCTGCCCGGTTCCTCAGTACGTTTGATTTAACGTCTGGGTACTGGCAGATCGCCTTGACCGATGGGGCCAAAGAGAGGTCAGCATTCTCTACACCAGATGGGCACTTCCAGTTCCGAGTCATGCCATTTGGGATGAAGAATGCCCCTGCCACCTTTCAGAGGTTGGTCAACCAGGTACTGGTTGGGCTGGATGCGTTCAGTGCCGCCTACCTGGATGACATCGCGGTGTTCAGCGCCACCTGGCCCGAGCACCTGCGCCACCTCTGGGAAGTGTTGATGGCGCTGCGCCGAGCAGGCCTCACGATCAAGGCAAGCAAGTGCCAGATCGGGCAGGGTTCCGTGGTGTACTTGGGACACCAAGTGGGAAGTGGCAAGGTGGCACCCTTGCAACCCAAAATTGAGACCATCCTGGCTTGGGAACCCCCCAAGACGCAGACAGCAGTGAGGGCCTTCCTGGGGCTCACTGGGTACTACAGGAGGTTTGTCAAGGGCTATGGAACGATCGTTGCCCCCTTGACAGAGCTGACTTCGAAGAAGCAGCCCAGGAACGTGATTTGGACTGACACCTGTCAGAAAGCTTTCGACACCCTGAAGACTGCCATGTGCACGGCGCCCGTGCTCTTGGCCCCTGACTTCTCCAAGGAATTCCTAGTCCAGACAGACGCTTCAGAGCATGGTGTAGGGGCTGTTCTCTCACAGATGACTGAGGAGGGCTGGGACCAACCCGTAGCCTTCATCAGTAGGAGGTTACTTCCACGGGAAAGTAGGTGGAGTGCAATTGAGCGAGAAGCATTTGCTGTGGTCTGGGCGCTGAAGAAGCTAAGACCCTACTTGTTTGGGTCTCACTTCCGGGTTCAGACGGACCACAGGCCCCTCAGATGGTTGATGCAAATGAGGGGTGAAAACCCGAAGCTGTTGAGGTGGTCCATCTCCCTACAGGGTATGGACTTTACGGTGGAACACCGTCCTGGTACAGATCACGCCAACGCTGACGGTCTGTCCAGGTATTTCCGCCTTAGTGACGAGGAACCCCCTGGGCAAGGGTAGTTCTCCCCACATTTCAGCTGGAGGGGACACGTGTTAGACCTGGCACCTTGGCGTGAGTTTCCCTTCCACTTTTTGATGGTGTGCCTCGACTGTTTTGCTGGTGTTGTCCGCTCAGGGCACTGCGCCACGGCTAATCCGTGCCGCAGTGCAAGTGCTCCCTAAGTAAAGTGTACCTGTAATTGATGTCCATGATTGGTTGATTGGATTCACTGTCAGTCCCCAGTAGAGTGCACCAGGGGTGCCAGGGCTTGTGAATGCCAATGCTGCTGGTGGGCTTGCAGCGCTGGTTGCGCCACCCACGGAAGCGGCCTTGTAAAGTGTGTCTAGGGTCTGCCACCGCAGACCCTGTGCGCGGTCCCGGACCGTCGCGCTGACTGCGCAAGTGCCCCCACTTGCCAGTCCCTAAACCTTCCCTTACCTACATATTAGCCACCCCTCTGGTAGGCCCAAGGGCAGGGTGCATTGTAGGCATAAGGTAAGACATGCCCTGGTGTGTGTGGCATGTCTTAGTAGTGAATTACAGCCCTTGTCATTTTTCACTATTGAAGGCTACCTGCTCTCCATAGGCCAGAGTGGGCTGCCGGGGTCACGCCAACGCTGTGACCCCAGTGGACTCAGAGAGCATGGTAGAGTGTCAAGTTTGGTATGCCTGAACTCAGAATAATAAAATACCTCTTGTAGTCAAGTTTATTTTAGTATCCTGGGTTTGTAAATACTACTTTTAGAAAGTTAGTATTTACTGACCTGACCATCTCAGTCCGCCTCTGCTGTGTGTATGTGTTCTGCCTGGCAACAGTAAGGAGCAGGGTGGGGGGATCCCCAGAGACAGGTTGGCTGCCAGGTGGTGGGTAGAGAGATTACACCTGGATGGGTGGGAGGAGTACACCTTGACTCTTGAATAGACCTGTGCTCTGCCACCACAAAGCCGGCGCCACCCCCTGTGGGGCGGCTGATGTCTCTGCCCTGCTGCTGAAAGGAAAGAGCAGAGTCACCATAACAAAGTGCTCCAGAACTGGACTGAGCCAGGCCTAGGCCCCCTGGCGCTAAAGAACAAAAGAATTGGTGTATAAAAGTAGGAGCCTGGCTCCTAAGAAATCAGAATCCTGTTTACCACAAAGAACCTCTGCCCGACTAGAAGGAGAAGAAGACGCCGGAGGAGCTGGCCTGCTGCTTGCCTTGCTGAGAGAGGAGAGGAAGAGACTTACTGAAAAGACTTTGCTACTTTGTGCTTGAACACTCTCCAAGGGCTTGATCTGAGCTTGCCCCCTGAACTGAACCCCAGGAACAGTGGGTTCTTTGTGCTTCTTGCTCGTCCTCCAATTCGAGCCGTGTGTGCATCCCGCTGGAAAAGAGACTGCGCCCCTCATCGCCCCTCCTAGGGCCGTGACACTCAGAAGCTCGCCTGCCTCAAACCCGTGAGAGCCCCGCTCCGTCCCGAGCCGCTCTCTGTCCCCGGGCCAGGCCGCCTGCATCCCTGTCACCGCCTGCTACTGGAGCGCGCTGACCGCGCTATCACCCCTCCCGCCGGAAGCCGTCCGACGACTGTGATCTACGCCGGGTCATCCAGCTGCACTGACCGTGCCCTGCGACCCCGCTTCGCTATCCCCGGACATCTCAGGCCGCGCCGCCTCCGCTGTGGAGACCCTCCTGCACCGCCGTGCTAAAGGGTCGCTGGCCGCGCCTGCCTACGTGCCCACACCTGCTGATTGAGGACCCAAGAACACTTCCCAAGCCGAGAGTCGCACCGACCTGTGCCGACTCTCCACATCACTAAGGAAGTTCCAGTATCGGGCTCGGGGCCCGCAACGCCTTATTTCCCCGTTCGCAGGAACCGATCTCTGTGAGTACTGGAACTACAAGTAAAGAGACTACGAACCATCCATTTGAAGCTACAAACAAGATCATTTGCCTGCTGTATAACCTGGTGGCCTAGCGAAAACGTTATTGGTCTTGTGATAAGTCTGTTGAGATATATATACCTTATTTTGACATAAAGAATCGTATTTTTATATATATCCAAGTCTGGTGTCCGTTTCTGGGGGGATTGATGTATTTACTGTGTGTACGATTGTAAGTGCTTAACCAACAACGCCTGAGGAATCGCCTTGGCTGCTCACGCCACGCACCTAGAGGGTGAGCAAGGGTCATTCGCGAGGGGTTATCCTGCGCCCTGACGTGGAGGAGAGGGTTCCTGCTTGACACAAGGGCAACCTTGCGCCAACCAGAGATCCCCGACTCTAACAGGAAGGGTGTAGAAGTAGTGCTCCTCAGGCACTGGAGTAGACACAACAAGCAACTCACGGGCAGGAATTACATCCGCAACAAACCACTTGGTTGTAGCAACAACTGCCATAGCAACAATGAACCCTGTCGCACAAATTTTTTTCTTCTTCTCCATTTTTCAAACAAATGTCAATATCTTCCTGAAACTAAAAAAAGGTTGTCAGAACTCTTCCCCCTAGGCAGCGGTTGATTTCTTCACCATCGGGCCAAGACGGGTGTCACTACACTAATGCAGGGCTGACCCCCCCCTTGCCTCATTGGCTCTCCGTTTCACTAACCCAGGGGCTGCTCTGACAACATATTTTGATACTCAAAAATTCACTTCCTCGGTCTGAGGTGATATCTTCTTACTCCAGGGGTCGCTTGGTCCGGGAAGAGCTCCTCAGTGTCGCCCGGGTCCACAGCACGGCCTTTCTTCGCAGTCAGAATTTCTTGATGGTCGGTCAATACAGCAGGCTCCACCAATCCGGGTGGCACTCTACGACAATGTATGGAGTGGATCCAATTTTTGCGGTTGGAGACCCGGACAGCCGTTCTTGTTGCAAGCAAGACCTGCTCAGGACCGCACCACCTCGGCTCTAGACTGCTCGTCCTTTCAAACGATTTCACCAGAACGAAATCTCCGGGCCGGAGATCGTGGCCTTCACCTGTGGACCGGTCGGGGAGCGCTTCTCGAACCTGTTGATGAATAGAGACCAACTTATCGGTTAACTGTGCCAGAAGATCACTCATTATTACACAAGGTACATCATACACTGACTTTGGTTTTGGTGGGCCCCAAATGTTCATCGGACGTCCAAACACGATCTCATATGGCGTGAGACCGGTTCGAGAATGCGGTACTGATCTGATTGACAATAATGGCAAAGGTAAAGCATCCGGCCAAGTCAGAGAAGTGGAAGCTTGTATTTTCGCTATCTTGAGCTTCAGAGTGCCGTTATACTTCTCAACCAATCCCGCAGACTGAGGGTGAAACACTGTGTGGAATTTTTGTGTAATTCCCAATCCTTTCAGGACATATTTGATAACGTCCGCTATAAAATGAGGTCCGTTATCGCTCCACAACAATCTACAAACACCATATCGAGGGAAGAACTCCTTCAATAACACCTTGGCTGTAGTAATTGCAGTATTGTCTTTCGTAGGGTATGCCTCAATCCATTTGCTGAAGGCACAAACCACTACTAGAACATACTTCAGATTATTACAGCATTCAAGCTGAATATAATCCATTTGCAAAACTTCAAAAGGTGCAGTGGGTGTTGCAAATCCTCCTGCTGGAGTTCGTGTCCCTTTTCCTGGATTGTACTTCAGGCAAATCATACAAGTCTGCACCACTCTCTTTGCCGTGCTAGCAATCTCTGGATGCTCCCAAACTTGTGTGAGCAATTTTACAATTGCGGAAGCTCCAACATGAGCTAGCCCATGTGTCATCTGAACCATAGGTTGTACAAAAGCTAAGGGTAACTTCAATTTATCCATCTGCTTATTTTTCCAACAACCTTCATCATCCAATTCTCCGTCAGTAGACCATTGCTCCCGTTCTGTATCTCTAACACTTCTCTCCTAGCATCGTGCCATCTTTCTGCCTGCGACTTCACAACATACATTGCAGTGGAGTCAGGCTGCATCGCAGTGTCTCGTGCTACTCGATCTGCCAGAGCATTCCCTTCTCCCACTTTATCTATCACCTTTTTATGTGCATTGCATTTAACTATGGCAATCTTCTTTGGATATGTTAATGCAGTCAAGAGGTTGTGAACTAACTCTCCATTCATTATCTGTGCTCCATGTGACGTTAGCAACCCTCTCTCCTTCCAGAGTAAGCCAAAGTTGTGCGCTACCCCGAAGGCATAGCGGCTATCCGTATAGACATTTACACACAATCCTGCACTAAGCTCACATGCTCGTTTTAAAGCTATCAGTTCCGCTGCTTGAGCTGATTTCTGCGGTATGCGTGCTGTCTCCACTACTGTTTGTAGCGTGGTGATTGCATACGCTGCTGAAGTCGTACCATCTGGTAGCTTCAGGCACGACCCATCTACCCACAGTTCTCCATCTACATCTGTAAAGGGCGTATCCTGGAGATCGGTACGACCCTTTGTCTGTTCCTCAGTTACAAAGATGCAATCATGTGCTTCTTGTGCCTCAGGCTGAGTCTCCGGAAATGGCAACAATGTGGCTGGGTTTAGTGTTGAGCATCTCTTCAATGTGATATGAGGAGCCAACAACGTCAGCTCATATCCTGTTAGACGAGCACTAGTTAAGTGCTGCGTCTTTGTCTGATTCAACAGAGCATCAACAGCATGGGGCACCAGCACCAATAGCTTATGAGATAACACGATTCCTTCACTTTGGCGTATTGACACAGCTGTCGCCGCAACCGAGCGAAAACAACCAGGCAGCGCTCGGGCGACAGGATCAAGTACTGCCGAGAAATATGCACAAGGGCGCTGCTTGTCGCCGTGCATCTGTACTAAAACTGATAACGCACATCCATCTCTCTCATGTACATACAATGTAAAGGGCTTCGTATAATCAGGGGTGCCTAACACTGGTGCTGAACAAAGGGCCTGTCGTAATTGTTGAAAAGCATTTCCACACTCGTCTGACCAGGGAAGGGGAGTTGGAGTGTCTTTCGTCAAAAGTGCCAACAGTGGTTTAACTATGTGTGAAAAACCCAGTATCCATTGCCTACAGAAAGAAGTGAGTCCCAAAAATGCATGCACGTCCTTCTGTGTAGAAGGTACTGGCATGTCCAAAATTGCTTGAATGCGATCTAATGTGAGTGCACGCCCCTCCTTAGACAAAAGCTGACCTAAGTAGGTCACCTTTGGTCTACAGAATTTTAATTTTTTCTTCGATACTTTGTGATTGTGCAATGCCAAAAAGGAAAGCAGAGATAACGTGCATTTCTCACATTGCTCAGGAGTATCGGCCGCCAACAAGATGTCATCGACATATTGTATGAGGGCCACCCCTTCAGGTAAAACAAAGGAATCCAACTGTCGTTTCAATGCTTGACTGTAAATGCTAGGACTTTCTGTGTAGCCTTGAGGAACTCTACAAAATCGATATGAACGATTATTCAAAGTGAAGCCGAAAAGGTATCGGCTATCAGGATGAATAGGAATCGAAAAGAAAGCATTTTTCAAATCAATAACAGAGAACTTGGTTGCCGTTGGCGGGCCCATGGTAAGCAATGTCGTGATATCAGAAACCACTGGGTATTGAGGTATCACTATCTTATTCACCTCCCTCAAATCAATAATAAAACGATAAATCCTAGTATCAGTGTCTTTTTTCAAAATCGGAAGGATAGGACTATTGCAGACATTATATGGAACTTCCTCCACTACCCCCGCCTTAATGAGATCCTGCACTATCGGCGTAAGTGCCTCCTCCCCCTCCTGCGAAATACGATATTGAGGTAGGCGTGGTAACACAGCTCCCTCCTTTACCCTAATGTGCACCGGGGGGATAACCATCTGTCCCACATCAGTATCCGAAGTGGCCCACAGAGTGTGGGGTAGAGAAGCCAATACGGTATCCTCTACAACCACACACATCCTTCCTGTCCTTGGATAGTTATTGTTTAAAATCACACGCACTCCTTCAGGGGAGCAACGGATTGTGGCTCTGAAATGCTTGAGCATATCCAGATCCACAATGTTATCAGGCGTGTTCGGGGAAAGCAAAAACGGACAGGGTGTAGAAAACTTATTAACATGAAATGCAAGGGGTTGTGATAATGGGCTAAGTGAAGGTGTGCCATCGAACCCTATCGATGTAACCGTTAAGCCAGACAGGGGAGCCCTCGGAACCAATTGTTTGGACAAAGCGCTACGAGTAGCTCCTGTATCAACCAGAAACCGATCAGTAGAACCCAAAACATGTGCTGTAACATAAGGACCCCTCTGATCTACTGGCACTTCAACTGATTCCTCCCCCCATCCTACGCAATCCTATGCATGCTGTGAATCGTGATACCCAGGGCGTTCATAATCAGACATTTGATACTGGTTTTGTTGATCAAACACATTAGGCCCATCACGTGGCCGCATATTAGAATCAAATCGAGCACGATCAGTTAAATGTCCTCTAGGACCCGAAAAACCTCCTCTACCTCTCATCGGCCCCTGACCCCGCACCTGGCGCTGTGCATATAATACCGGACAATCCCTGGCCCAATGACCCAACTGTTTGCAATACGCACATTGATCCTTAGTTACATCTGGGCGACCAAAAGGGGGACCATAAAATCCTCTTCTACCTCTCTCAGCACCCCGGCGAGGCGGACCATACACTTGCGCTAACATCACCTTTGTTTTTAAATCTTTCGACTTTTTCTCTTCGTTACCCTTCACTTCTTGTTCCTGACGCTCGTAATACTGAGCCATCGTCAGGAGGGATGCCGGAGACGATGTTGTCCAAGAGCTTTCACTCGCTTTTAATCGAGCTGCTACTCCTGGCAATAAATTCGACACATATTTATCAACAAAAAGATGTCGACCCGTATCATCCGTAAGTGACTGACCGCTAAAATCATGAAATGTTCCCTCAAATCGCGTAAAGAAATCAGAAACGGATTCATCAACCTTCTGTTTACATGAGGCTAACATATTCCAATCAATCTTTTTAGGGGGAATAATCGTTTTCAACTTAGTCAAAATAGCAGCTGGGAGGTCTAAAATAAGCTGAGGCGGCTTTTGCGCGGGTTTTCTTTCTCTATCCTCATCTTCTATGTCAGGCCATTTCACCTTAAAAACAGCTTGATCATCTACTTTCCGTACGGATCTCCACATATCCGGTGGTAAAATAAGCCCAAAGAACAAATCTATGTCTGCTAAAGTCATAGTACAAGAATTTAAAGCCCCCTCAACTTCCTCGTAAAAGGTGGCAGGATTCTTTCGGGGATCAGGTAGTGCTTTCTTCAATGCCATGACATCAGCCCTATGCCAAGGAGTATAAACCCAATAGTACACAAAATATCCTCTAGCATCAGGGGAAGACATATCCGAACTAGTACCCGCTCCTTTAGGAGGAACGTACAGAAGCGCTGCCTCTCGCATCGGTTTAGCATGCACTAATTCAATCTTATCTGAATGAATGACAGACGACTGCTTTCCGCCGGCATTTGGATTCGATTGCTCCTCCCCCTCTTTCTTTTGGCGCGCTTTCTCTTTGAGTTCAAATGTCGCGTCCCGTAACGCAAACAGCCGTCGAACCGCATCGGGTACCTTAGAGGGAGAAAGGACACCGTTACGTAATGCTTTAGAATCTAATGCTATATCATCAGACTCAAGAACATCGGAATATTTCCGAAAAGCAGTAACCACTTCATCCGAAAAGGTTTCAGCAAAGTATAACTTTTGCCTATCCTGCCATCCTTCAAAAGATGACAATAATTCAACGAGAGATAGTTTATCTTTAAGCGCACGAAAAGAAACTTTCCGAAGCTCACCCATGCAATCAGTTGATAACATGGACCGCGTGTCTACATTCTCCTTGAGCAGTCCAGGATCCTTGACTCCCGGAGCAGACGGGCCAACATAAGGTGGCGGAGAACGATCTAATAGAGAAAAATCATCTTCAAGATTAGTAAGGACGGGATAAAGAGGCTGCCGAACAGCATATTGACCCGATATTTGCAACCTGTGCTCTTTCTCCTGTTTTTCCGCCAGTTCTTTTTCCTCACGCTGTTTCGCTTCCTGTGCTTTCACATGGTCCTTTTTCCATTGTTCTTTGTCACTCAGCGCTTTTTCACGTTTCTCGCGCTCACGCACTTCTTTCACCCACAATCGTATACATTCAAACATTTCTTGTCTCGCACGCCGCTTACATATACACTGCTCCACATACTCAATCTTACGCATATCAAACAATCTATACAAAGGCCATCGCAACTCAGGATCCTTCTTGGTATATTTCCTCCACAATGTGCTGTACATTATAGGGGAAAGACCGTGCTTCACGTACATGTCCCTATTAGGAGTCCCCTCTGGGGGGGCTGGTTCAGATTCCTCAAGACTTAACCGGTTTCCAAAACAGCAGCACCACTTACGGAGTGCGCTCAAAGCAGGCATGTTCAAGAATAGTGCAAAATATGCAATATTATCCAAAAATGGCACTTAAACGTTGCGCCGTTCAAATTCAAACCTCCCCGGAGAAATATCTTCACATTACCTGCCTATATGTGTTGCAACGCATATATTTCACATTACTTATTTCAAAATATGACCGGTCATCACAAATCAAATCAAATAGCCTTGCCAACCCAGGCTTCAAAAAGCTCGCAGCAAGTACCGTACAACGGTTCTTACCAATCAAGAGCATCCAGATTCCAACTGCCAAGTTCCAAATTCGCCCAAACGGCCATTGCACGGCAAAACCGACAGAAGGGGTCTCAGTCGAGGACCGGCGCCACCCAGATGGTCAGCTCGGAAGGGAAGGAAGAAAGCCCCGGGATGCCAGGACTAAAAACGCCGCTGGCAGTGATCACATCCCCGGCAAGGTCCCACACCTTTGTCACGACCAATCCTTCGAGTATCCGAGTCGCCGATGAGCCCCACGTGACGGGCGCCAATTGATGAATACAGGCCTCAGCTAGGCCCGCAAGTACAAGGGTTCGCCCTTCTGTGTACGAAATACTAGAAGGAAATTGGCACGGAAACTGCAAATACAAAGACAAAGTTTATTAACCTTCAAAGGTGGTCCTACAACCTACGCAACACTCTACAGTATTGCACAGAGTAGCACAAAGAACTTGTGCACATGGTCCCCTTTTATACACAATAGGGGGGCTCATAAGTAGGCGGATACAACATGAAGCAAGATCTGTGCCCTTATACGGACATGTTCAAAGCATGATCAATACATGGGTGGAGTTAACAGTTCCTACAACCCGCGAAAACACATTCGAGCAAAGCCTAATTAGTGACAGATGTGGTCAGTTCTGGACATGCACCAAACGCATAAAGGGGTTATTTATAGACTGTTGCTAAGCAGATCTCGGGAGTGACTAGTGAAGAGGTAAGGACTCTTCTCGTGCAAAGCACATGGTTTCGTGGCCATACAAGATGGCGGACAGCTAAACACATTGGAGTCTGAACATTAGTCAATATAAAGCAGAAAACGTAAATCAGACATGAGGAGCACATGTCTTCAGCAAATGCTTAATCATATCGCTGTTTCATTTACAACACAGGCACTGGCTCCAGACACACCACATGGGGAAGCCACAGCATTGTAGAAAGCTGGCACAGCCCTATTCAGGTGCAGGTGCAACTCCTCCTACCACTCCAAATGCAGATGCAGACCAGGCCTACTTAGGTGTAAGGGAAACTCCTCCCGCTACTCCAAAGGCAGCCAAGGTCTATTCAGCCTAGTGCTGAGCCCCCCAGGAATGGGAAGACACACCTAAACTCCTCTTGTGACTGTCTAAAGTGAATTTACATCCCCTCTCTCCTGTCAGTCAGAACCAGACGGTAAATACACATCCAGACAAGGCACAAAGACTCATAAGCACACAGAAATGCCCACTACTTCTAAAAGTAGCATTTCTAAAATAGTAATGACAAATCGGCTTTCACCAATAAGAAGGATTTATTACTACTACTCCAAACATACCAAACATTGGAAACGCAACCGCTTTCATGTCAGAAATTACCACTGAAGCACATATCTGGGAATCCACAATGCAGAGGTATGAGAGGGCAGCCTCACAGTAGTGAGAAACCAAATAGGCTGTTTGTCACTACCAGGACATGCTACACAGTCAAGGCACATGTCCTACTTTTTACCTACACAGCGCCCTGCTCATATGGCTAGCTAGGGCCTACCTTATGGGTGACTTATATGTAGTGAAAGGGGAGTTGCAGACATGGGAAACACTTTACATGCCACGTTACTGCGGCGGTAAACTGTGCGCGGAGGCCCTGTGGCGACAGAGGCCAGAGACAGGTTTGAAAGGCTACTTTGGTGGGTGGCACAAGCAGCGCTGCAAACCCTCTAGTATCATTTAATCTACAGGCCCTGGATGTATGGGATAGCACTGTACAAGGGACTTGCAGGTAAATTAATTATGCCAAACAGGTGTAGACCAATATTACTATGTTTACAAGAGAGATCACATGCACTTTATCACTGACCAGCAGTGGTTAAGTACCCAGAGTCATAAAACCAACCAAAACAGGTCAGAAGAAATACAGGAGGAAGGCAAAGTGTTGTGGGATGACACTGCAGAAATGGCCAAGTCCATACATGACAAAATTATATGGCTGCTAGATTCACCACTGTTCTCCGGCTGGGCTGCATTTTGAAGGCACTCCTGTAACACATGCCAAGGTAAGCTGGCTTTACCACGAAGGATACTTATTTTTATATATTAATGGCACCCCTAAAGTGTGCCTTTTAAGTACACAAGGTAGGGTGTTTACTGTATAAAAAGTGGTACACTCTATATTTGAAATGTGTGCACTCACCTTGACTGAATGCCTAAAAGCTACTACACTGTGTTGCTTCAGCTGCAATTTCTGTAAAACAGGGATTAAGATATGTAATACTATCTGCCCTCCTAGGAAAGTGCTTGAAAAGTCATTCAAACTTGTTTCCAACTCAAATAAATGTTCAAAAGAAAGTTCATAATGAAATCAGAGTTGTGATAACATGAATGGAAAAATAACTTTAAGAAAATGTACATTAGGCTGCCTGAGACAGAACTGGTTTCAAACCAGTTCTGTCACTCATCACACCTCCCAAGCTGGAGTCTACGTTGTTGGCTGATAGAGTTAATTGACAATGAATCAGATGAAAATGACCTGCCTTTAAGATGAGAAAATATAGGGTGGTATTAACTGCTGAGCACTCTGAAGGGATTAGCTACCAGAGAGTGGGCACGAATGGATGGCAAATAAGGATAGCCTGAACAGTACTTCTTTTGACTTGGAGAGGAAAAGGAGGGCTTCTCCTATTCATTTCCAGGACACTCCTAGATAGCCACACTCCAATGACGGTAGTCAAGGGAACATGATTGGACTCTCTTCGCTAGGTGAAGATATTATCTAAATCGGAGAGTGGCTATGGAGCTGAGGACAGGACTGCCTCATGGCACAAGTGGTCTAGGTTATTTGACAGCAACCAAAGAGGTTGGGCTGCAGAAGGAGGTGGGTAGACTATGAGAAATTAGGAGTGCATGGTAGAATTTCTCTAATCACAGGTTAGTTCAGAGGATAAATATGGAACCTCAAATAACATTCCTGGGCCTAGAAAGACTGTAGTTGAAAAAAGCAGCCATGCTTGAAGAAAGATGACTCTTGCTGGAAGAAGATGACTCACTCAAGGATTCATGGACCCCCGAGTCTTGCTAGCCCCCAGAGAATTGAACTGCTCTCCAAAGGTCAAATGATTTTCCTCATGTTCCCCTGCTCCTCTGTTCTATTAGGATGGCAGTAGAAAATTCACGACACCCAAGGCAGAGCTGTCCATCATTAGCACTGCCATCAGGTCTGTTAGGTTGTGGTGCTGAGACATCTGAAAATGATAGTGGCTGCCTGATCAACAGTGAATGATCTGTCATCATGTTACT
The DNA here is from genome assembly GCF_964204655.1 of Triturus cristatus. Taxonomy (NCBI): domain Eukaryota; kingdom Metazoa; phylum Chordata; class Amphibia; order Caudata; family Salamandridae; genus Triturus; species Triturus cristatus. The sequence continues at coordinate 475,466,835 of NC_140587.1, read as the reverse complement.
CAACATCATCATCAACTGAGATAGATAGTCATGCATTCTTGGGAAAGCCCTCAATAGTTCCTAACATGCTGATGGAAAACTCCCAGAATTTCAGGATACCGACAATGTACCTCTTATTTGGGTAAATTTCTAGTACTCATATACATCAGTAATAGTATCAAGCATTTTATGAAGCTCTTGATACCACCTCTACAAATTGTAAGCATTGCAAATAACCAATGTTACTATTAGCATGGTAAAAAATAACAGTACTTCATTTTACTACTTCTGACAGATGAAATACTGAGTTGGCTCACCAAGATTATAACTTGAGACACAGTGCTCCCAAGTTTCTCTAGTCTATATGTGAGTACAAAACAAAAACATAGATTATGGTAGCACTCACACAAATAAGCACAGAACCCTTCAATGGGGTTTGCTTCAGTGCAGTTGCCTCCAGCAAGGACCCATAGCATTATGTTGCATGCAGCCCTTGAATTTTCCATTTAACAATAAAACACTGCAAAATACCCAAATATACATTTAATCAAAGGAGTATGCCCTTGGCGCAGATGACTATTCATTTAAGTCAAAAGCTTCCAAACCACAAACAAGGAGTATGGACGTACTCTCATAAATCAGCACAGAACTCTTCACAAGTGTTTGCCTTCTGCAAGGCCTTATAGCGTTATGTTATATATATCCCTTGAATCTTCCACTTTAACAGTAAAACACTGACAGATTTTCAATGAGATAAGCTCCTTTCATTTAAACAGTTACATTTCACCAAGGGACTTTCCTGGCATTGTGATTTTTTGTTGCATTAACACTCCTCTTAGAAACCCCACTTTATTTGGGGGTGCTGACTTTGAATGCCGCAGGGCTAGTCAAATGGTAAAATACCCACATTTCACTTCTAACAAAGGACAGGGCCGTGGCGCCGACCACTGGTCACAGAAGTTGCAAGTTTCAAAAACCCACACAAAGACTATGTTAGCGCTCAAACAAAGCAACACAAATGTGTTCACAGGTTTTTGCCTTCAGTAAGGCTGCCATAATATTATGGTAGATTTCGCTCTTGCATCTTAAATTACCAGAAACCTCTTCCATCAAGGGAACACACTTTAGGCACAGATCACTGGCCACGGAAGTCTCAAATGTCACAATCCGTGAAGTGTCCATGTATCAGAAGAGTTAGGAGAGCCGTGGGGTAGCCATGTGTTATAACATTTCTGAAGAACAGAACTGAAGTTCATTCAGGTCGGCGATTTATATTTTCGTCTTGAACTTTCAGTGCTGCGTATTCCATTATGAAATTAGAGCACCATAGTGCGGAATGTAAAGAAAAAACTAAACTGGATGAGCTTTAACTAGTACATAGAGTGTTTGGAATTCTGCCCCCCATATCTTTGCAATGGTCTGCATCTTAACCCATTCAATTTTCTTTATTTAGGAACATATATGTTCATATCCAAACCCTGAGCATAACAGCAGAAATCAACCCTTCCTGCATATGTCTTAAGTGAAACTTGAGGATGGAATGAAAGATACATACTGACGGATTATTTGGCAAGCGAAGGGGGGACACATTATATGTAGTCATCCCTTAATAGGAACTCTTAGATGTAAGAACACTACTAAACACCAGCTTTGTCAAGAAAACAAAAGGCTCCAATACCAAAGGCACATCCTTGTTCAATTGCTCCTCTCAGCTAGTTAAGTATCTTTTAAGTAGTTTATATTGAATGGTGAATAATTCCAGTATAGCACTGTGTATGTATATGTTGATCTTGCTAATTACTGCTGCACCACCATTTTATATTTGTTCTCTGTGTTATATTCTGTGCTAATGTTTCTTGTTTTTTGAGTCTTTTGCAACTTTTTTGTTTATAATTTCAACTACTCATTTGTGACCATTTTTGTCTTTCGTGTTTTCCCTCCTGCAGGACTTGTGTGTTTTATTTTTGACCGATCTGAGGGCAAAATATATGAAATGATGTTCCCATTCTGTGTCTATGGCAAAATGTGAACATGTGACCCAGTGTTTGTTATTTTGAAAGCTTTGCTTGATATGTTTGACTAAACATTAATTCATTCTTGCTTTATGAGGGCTTTTTGAAGCTTTCTTTCTTGGTTATAAGTATTCATTTTTTCTGTTAAAATATGGCCTAATACTTTTTTATCATTTAATTATGTTTTACTTTTATTGGCTATGCCATTGTAATATAGAATAGTTTGCCTGATTAAACATCTTGTTTAAATCAAGGATGTTTCCTTGTTTGTTTTTCTTATTTTTGGCATTATCTTGATAGTATAGTAGCTAGCTGCACTACATTTTAAAGGGCCAGAAAGCATATTTTTATATAACTTTCCGATTAAAAAGAAGAATGACTGATTAGATCTGGGAAAGTGTTTGCAAGAGATATCTTGAACAATTACATATGGCGAGAGTTCCCTCATTGCCCACTAACTTGATATGGTACATCCATTTGTGGGGCAGAGGCTAACTCCCTCTAAGAGTTCCTCGCTTCTACATCAAATGTGAATGAAGCAAGCAAATGCAACGGAGATAAGGCAGGAAGAAGCTTGAGGGCACTTGACTACTTTTGGAATCAGGAAAATGAGCTCCTCTTAATCTTGAATTGAAAAAAATGTGGAGCAGATTTACAAGCCCCCTGCGCCACCAGTACATCACTTTTTGTGATGTACTGGTGGCGTATTTCACTTATTCATATTTACCATGGGTGGCTTTTCCTGTCCTTGTAAATATGGCCACTGTACACGCAGCACTTTGCATGAAAGGGGCGTTCCATGGGTGTTGCTCTGGGTGTTGCCACGCAACACCCATGGAACCAGACACACTTCCAGATTTACAAGGAATCTTAAATCTGGAAATGCTTCAGTATGCTACGCCACCCTAGGGGTGGTGTAGCGATGTGCAACGAGGAGAAATGTTTTTATTTCTCCTTGTTTTTTCCTCTTTCAATGCGTGCTGAATTCTACAGCACGCTTTGAAAGAGGAAAATGCCGGTAGTAATTGTTTTCGTGCATGTGCATAATAGTGTGGCACAAAAGCAAACATGTTACTTTGTAACGCGTGCAAAAAGTCACCTACAACCTATACTTAGGCTAACATAGGGGAGAACTACAGTAAGCCCTAGAGGGAACTCACTACATAGCTGTAAATACCGATCCTGATATTGCCCCTATCGAAATGAGGACAGAGTGGTGGTTGTACTACTGAATATCGACCCTCAAGAATACTGACATACAAGAATATCATGAAAAAAATATTGAGGAACAAAATATCAAAAGGTAAGTGCATACTGGGAACTATAGTTTCACTCTTTCTAACTACACATCTCGTACCTTGAATATATATGCATGGATATCAGTACATATATGTGGAGTTAGCTATAGAAAATCTAGACTTACATACCTTTTGATATTTAACATTTGATATTTTGTCCATGATAGTTGCATGCTTTGATATTCAGGATTTAATATTCAGGGTGCACATGCCTACGAATGGACATCTACTGAATAAATATAATAAAATAAGACAATAACATGTCATTTAACTTCTACTTGTTTCAAAGTATTTAGGACTTACTGTATTCACTCATTGCATTAGCCACGTCATCACAGGCCACTGCTCCACCACCACTACTTAGCTATTTAACTATCTGTCACCAAATTCCTGGATTCCTTTTGTGTCCTTCGGCCAACCTCTCTCAGTTTCTGTAAATGAGTATGTCCTATACATAACCAAATATTATTGGTGTTCCCTCTAGCGTGAGACCGATCTAAGTAAAACAAAAGCAGATAACTATCTGACTAGTTAGTCTGTAACCACAAAACCTCACCTTTGTCAGCGATTTATGTTAGCATCCAATCAGTCAACACCCTTTAGTGGGGAAAGGAGTTAAAGAGTTTTGCTCAAAGTCCAGACTTTCTAGCATCCTTCTGCTAGACCCTTGTAGCCAGCCTATCCAGTGGGCAATGGAATACTAAACTGAAGTTCTAAAGTAGTGCAATTTTAAACTTAGACACCATTACCTGGAGGAAAATGTCCAGTATATCTCTCTCTGATTTTATTTGGAGGACAATACATCAATAAAAAAGATTTCTTTCTGAAACATAAACTTACCAACCTGGTCATTGATGCAATTTCACCTTTTTGTCGGGATTGCTATCTCACCTGCCTGGCTCACTGGTCAACCCAATCTCAGATTGTGTATTGGCTATAGCTGTCAAAAGTATGGGCCAAAGGACTCGTCCAACCATGCCTCAGTTACATTCAAGAAGCTCAAAGAGTTCATTCAAATGTGGTAACCTACTTCAATATTGTGTGCATTTGAAGACTGAGCATTAATCAAAGCACGTTTGTAGGTTTGCTTCATCAGTTAGTATTATTTTGGTTACATATATGTTTGTTGATTCCCTATTTTTTACTGGCTCCTTCCATACACATGGCACTAAATGATTATATGAATGCATAGTCCTCAATGGCTCTCAGAGAAGTCTTGTCTGGGAGTTCTGTCCTTCGGGATATAAGTTAAGCTGAGAATATTTTACCCACATACCTTCCTCTTACCCGACTCATAATACAGCAACCAAATGAAAATAATAAAAAACATATAAAAGGTTAAAAACAACACTGCAATGGACCTGTAGTTTGGCAGACAGGGTGCTCCATGATGGTACATTGGGCCATATGGCCATATTTTCTCTGACAGCTTTACCATCCTATATTTTTAGACACGTTGCAATGAGTTGCTTAGTTGGACAGTGTCTTTCCAGTTGTCTACCCAGTTTAATGTGTGCTCTAAGCAGAACTGGTTGTCTTTTCATTAGAATGCTCTGATACATGCACGTTTCAGGTATGTGTTTAACAAGACAAGTGATAACATTTTAATACTTTGTGGGTATTCAGACAGCTTATTCGACCTGCAGCCAAGGACTCTCTTTTCACATAGTCACATACACTGGGTGGAGAGGCAAGTGAAAGAGGTGTTGATACATGGAGTGGTAGATGGAAAAGAGACTGATAAGCAGAGCTATGAATTGGGAAGAGAAACCTACACAAGAAAAGATGGAGTTACCCCACCATTCACTCCACAGTTCACTGCTGCAGCTAGATGCTTCATCAAGTCTGCCCATGAGTGTAAATGTGTTACCTCCAGATATGTTGAACTGCTATGCTTGTAATAGCCAAAGTGTTTAGTTAACCCTCCCAATTCAACCCCCTCAGCCTAAACCACAAGGCGGCTGCAGCTTTTGCCTCTCAAAGATATACATTTATGGAGCTCCTTAACATAGGTCCTTATCTTAGAATAGATACCTAGGAGCTTCATTGAATTTTTAGCTCATTGGTGAAGCATCAATCTGTTGCTTATAGTTCTCACTCTCAAGAAGGTTGCAGAATCTTCACACCCATGTCTCAATTAACGCTGTGCGTGTGGCATGCCTGAATGGTCGGCTGATAGTCATGGTGCCACAAATCAGGAATTTAGGAAAGATCTAGACTCATGGTTCAAATATGCCTCAATATGTCCACTTTTGCTAGACACTAAATGAACATTAAATGTATTTGTTGACATTAGCAGTACTTACATGTATGTCTAGACTAAATTTGTTGAACTGAGGTATCTTCAACATAAACTAAAATATTTGCCTGCAGTCAGTGAACTGCCAACCTATTTTATGAAGACCAAGTACCAACATGTCTGATAATTGTGCTGCTAACGAGTACAGGAAAATAGAAAAGCCACAAAAAGATTCTGAGAAGGCTGATTGAACTCCATAGCATGCCTTCTATAAGCCTTGTGTAGGGCTAATAATTGTTTTATGACTGTGATCCATCAAACTGTTACTTGCAGTCCTTCTTTGCTGGTTGTTACTCAAAAGGTTACACTCCTCCACACAGTGTTCATTCAAGGGTTAAGTGCCTTCTGCCAAAATCCATTTTACAAAATGACTTTCTCTGAAGTTCAAAATCTGCACCATTCTGGAGAACAATAAACTAAGCTTTAAATTAGTGACATATATATAAGTGGATTATCTATTTGACGGTGTAGTCCAACACCAGTACTGGACTGCACCACCTTGCAAAGGCCAGCACTGTGTTGCCTTGAGGACTGTAGATGAATGGTACTGCTGCAGATTTTATTGCATAAAGGGCCCCTGTTTGCCTTTGGAGTAGGGTTATACATCAAAGTGACTGTTTAATGGACATGACCAAAGTGAACCTATTGAAGGTAATTATAAGAATTGTGACATTTATACCTAAAGATGTATTCCAGTCGGATTGCTGTTTACAGAAAAAGTATTATTTTGTTTACCTATTTAGACCATAATGCATCATCTGCAACTCCGATTGGCTGGCGTATCAGAAGTGTCATTAGTATAAAGGACAGCAGTCACAAGACAAGTTGATTTGCCTGTTACACCCATGAGTAAGATCAAGAGACCGAAATGCTTCAGGGAGGCACTCTTTGTGGTATGTTCTAGAGAAAATAAAATATATTGGATGCTTGCAGCCAAGTGCTTCCCTCTTTCTCTATGGGTATCGGAGAAATGGATTATATATTTAATACATATATATATACATATATATATATGGTTCTTCGCATCGTAGGAACCCTTCTGGCACATATATATATATATATATATATATATATATATATATATATATATATATATATATATATATATATATATATATATTACCTACTGGCGGTCGCCAGTAGGTAGTTATAGTTAGGACCACGTTTCCATAGGAAAACCTCAACATTCTATTTTGAATAACTTTGGCGCCGGTCGACGAATCCTCGTTTTCAAAATAGGTGGGGCGCTACGCTCCGCTCCTACCCTGAAAGTCTTGGGGGGATTCGTCAAGCGGGGGCTGAGATAAAAGGGGGGTCCCAAAACGCGTTTTTCCCATGCATTTTTCCATAGGACCTTTAGACAGGGCTACAGCCCGAACGGCTGAACAGAATTACTAGAAATTTGGCAGAGAGGTAGTCCTCAGGTCAAGGAAGTGCCTTTTGTAGGTTTGGTGTAAATCTGTTCAGTAGATTCTGAGAAAATAGCCTTTAAATCAATATATATATCTGAGCCAGCTTACGGTGCGCTTACGGTACGCTTACCGTACGCGTACGGTGGCGTGCGCGAGCGCGATTCTGATTGGCCCTTAGATCTTAGTAAACATTCGAATCGGTCGAAACCAGGAAGCGGCGGCCGCCATTTTCTCTCTCGCACTCTAAGGGGGGAGCTGATAAACAAATGCCAAAAACATATAAAGGGGCTGTTTAGACAGCGCCTATGCACATAACCATGTTAGTTGAGTCTTCAAAGATCCCCCAAGGCAAAAAACGGTAATTTTTAATTTTTCGAAAATTTCGCCGATTACGCTTACCGTACGCTTACCGTACGCGTACGGTAAAAAATTATATAAAAAAAATCCACACTCTCTCCACCCCGTGTGCAACTGGTGGCCGAAGGCCACCATTTGTGCATGGCTTATTTGAGCACAGCATTTCCCCCAAAAATTTCAACAGATTACCTATCACAAGGAAGCGCATAATATGTCCTCCATGTGCGCACGGTGCGCGAAGCGCATCGTGCGTACATGGCCCATCTAGCGTAACGTGGGCACGCGGTGCGCGTAGCGCACCGCGTGCCCACCGTGCGTGCACGGCACTAACTGCGTAAAGTGGGCGCGCGGTGCGCAAAGCGCACCGCGTGCTCACTGTGCGCGCACGGTGCGCGAAGCGCACCGTGCGCACACGGAACGAACTGCGTTAAGTGGGCGCGCACGCCACGAATGGCGTAAAGTAACTTAGCATTTAAAAAACCGTACAAATTTACTGAAAAAAACCATAGGTTTCACACACGTTATAGTTAGGAATTAGCATTTAAAAAACCTTGCAAATTCACTGAAAAAACCATAGGTTTCACACATGTTATAGTTAGCAGAAATTTTACTGATAAAAAACCAATGAAATTCCCCCGTTATAGTTAGTGCAGGCAACTATAACTCACGCGACCGCAATCTTCTGCTGATGACATATGTGTCTTTATGAAAAAAAAAATTTGTAATATATGTATTGCTAAAAATGTATGGAAGAAGACATGGGCAAATAAGTGTCTAAATACAGTATTAGCATCAGCAGAGGATTGCGGTCGCGTGAGTTATAGTTGCCTGCACTAACTATAACGGGGGAATTTAATTGGTTTTTTATCAGTAAAATTTCTGCTAACTATAACATGTGTGAAACCTATGGTTTTTTCAGTGAATATATATATATAACACCAATCCTGCCTTTCTTTCAAAAACGGGTCCGACACATGCTTGGGATATCTTCAGGGGAAATTTATTTGCCACCATCCGGATAAAAACAGGAAACACCTGGCAGACGCGTTTCGGCGAATGCCTTAATCATTGCCAGCTATGTGTTTAGTCTTTATTGTTTTGCACGGGGCTTTAACAAACTGCTAGATGTGTTCCCATTGGAGCATAGATAATCCAATCAGAGGCTCGATGTTTCTACCTCTGTATGCAGCATGCGCTAAGGTTGCTGGTAGATGTAGTCCCCACAATGCTTTGCAGTCCGAGAAGTTTACAGTCACAGAGAGCATGTAGGCAGTCCCACGTCGCGAGCTCAGGCTCAGTAACCGGTTCGTGCATTAGGTAATGCCCTGACAGTGTCAGCTTGCGAGTCCACCCACTCTCTGCCGCGTGAACATATGGCGGCAATCGTCCTCTGAAGATGTCCCAATCAGCAGGAATCTGCTGCTCTCTCCCCGATACCATGAGCATTGTCTTGGGCAGGGGGGCGCCGCTGTGTGCATTCAGCACGTCACACCAGAAGAGATGCCGGCTTTCAGCGGAGCACCAGAACGAGAGGCGCATCGGAAATGCAGCGCCGTCTGCTGCCATAACATAAAACACCAATCCCGCCTTTCTTTCAAAAACGGGTCCGACACATGCTTGGGATATCTTCAGGGGAAATTTATTTGCCACCATCCGGATAAAAACAGGAAACACCTGGCAGACGCGTTTCGGCGAATGCCTTAATCATTGCCATATATATTAATATATATATATATATAGATATACATACACATAAATCTGTATTATCTACTGGCGGTCGCCAGTAGATAGTTATAGTTAGGACCTATTTTCCATGGGAAATCCCCAACATTCTATTCCCAATAAGTCTGGCGCCGGTTGACGAATCCTCGCAACATTTTCCAAACTTTTGGCCAGCTCCGCTCCGCTCCTACCCTGAAAGTTTCGTGTTGATTCGTCAAGCGGGGGCCGAGAAAAAAGGGGGGTCCCAAAACACATTTTCCCCATGCAATTTCCCATAGGATCTGTTGTCGCAGCTACAGCCCAAACCGCTGAACGGAGTGACACCAAATTTGGCAAAGAGGTAGTCCTCAGTTCAGACTCGTGCCTTTTGCATGAATGGTGTGAATCCGTTCAGTAATTCCTGAGAAAATTAGAGTTAAAAGTACATAAATATCTATGGCCGGGGAGGATCCGCGGACCCTACACGCACCATAAGTGCACCCTCCCTGAACCGAGCACGCACCCTCCCGATCGCGCACTGAATGCTAATTGGCTGTCGAGTGTCTGTCTACATTCGAAACCAGGAACTGTTTGCGGCCATTTTCTGCCTCGGTAGAAGCAAAGCTGAAGAAGCAAGGGGAATAAGTGTGTAAAACATATAAAGGGGGCAGAGTGGAATTACTCTGACCCTCTAGAGGTGCTTAGGGGGTCCCAGAAGGACCCCCTGGGGCCCCCTTTTAAAAAAAAAAAACAGCAAAATGCACGCACGGTCCGGGCATCCTATTGCGTTGGGTGCGCGGATCCACGGATTTTTTTTTTTAAAAAAGACAAGAAATCATTGGTTGTATGACTACTTTGTACACTGAAAGGTAGGGTGAATATTTCTGTTTTTTAAAGGTATGATTCTTATTGGTTAACAAAAACAGATTGTAAGGAACATTATATATGATAAGCTGATATGTTGAAAAGTGAAGCACACTTCCTCTCTTGATTAGCAACATTGTGTGCTGAACTTCTGACCTGCGTGCTCAGTGCAGTGTTCCATGACCTGTTTCTATGGTAACAGGCAGAAGGCAGATTGGGGGAAGGGTTGAAATGTATTTCAGTTGGAAAGGGTTGAAATGTTTAACCGATAGAAATGTGTGTTTGCTTTTGAGTTTATGTGTGAAGGATTGTGATTTGATGTTTACATGTATTTGTGTGGAAAATGAAAGGGAAACTTTTCCATTCTTTGTTTTTGCTGAGAGGTGCACAGTGCAGAGATTCTGTAAAAGAAAATATGGTGAGTGACTGTTATACTTCTTAATCTACAAAACAACTTGAAAGATGAGTTATTTAATTGTGAGGGCATGTATGTAGACTATTTTGATTTTAATCAGACTAATGTATTTCTCCTGCTAAAGTGTAGTGAGTACTTTTTTTCTCTACAATCTTATTGACAGTGTGTGTGCATGTAGAAACCATTCTGCGATAAGCATTTGTGTTTTTCATGTGTTTGCAGACAGATAACTGTGCTGTTTTTATATTGTGGTAGAATTACAAACCAGTCATTGTTTATGAATTTGTGAAATGAGTTATGTTATGTTTCTATACTATAATGTAGTACTTCTTCTAGATGAAGAAATGTGTTTTGGTATAGTGCAAGGGATAGTGTTGTTTGTCTAGAATCACACAGTGAGTATGTGTGCATTTGAGAACCACTGTGAGAGAAGCATTTGGTAACATTGTGTATTTTCTGACAGATAAATGTTTTAAAACTTGTCTTGTTGTCAAGTTTTAGTAGCATTAGAAGGCAGTTTTTGCTTATGCTTTGATTAAATGAGTCAGGCTTTGACACAAAAGTGCAGTCCTGAAATATGTAGATTGTGTGCAGTTCCCTTACCACTTGCGCTGTAGTGAATGAGTGTTGGTAAACTCCTAGGGATAGTGGTGCTTGTCTAGAATCACACTGTGAGTTAGTGTGTATTTGGGATCACTGTGAGAGAAGCATTTGGTAACATCGTGTATTTTCTGACAGATAACTTTTTTAAAACCTGTCATGTTGTCAAGTTTTAGTAGAATTAGAAGCCAGTTTTTGCTTATGCTTTTATTAAATGAGTCAGGCTTTGACAGAAAAGTGCAGTCCTGAAATATGTAGATTGTGTGCAGTTCCCTTATCAGTTCTACAGTAGTGAATGATTTTTGGTAAAGTCCTAGGTATAGTGGTTGTTGTCTAGAATCACACTGTGAGTCTGTGTGCATTTGGGAACCACTGTGAGAGAAGCATTTGGTAATATTGTGTATTTTTTAGCAGATAACTCTTTTAAAACCTGTCATGTTGTCAAGTTTTAGTAGCATTAGAAGCCAGTCTTTGGTTATGCATTGATAAAATGATTCTTGCTTTGACACTAAAGTGCAGTACTGAAATATGTAGATTGTGTGCAGTTCCCTTACCACTTGCACTGTAGTGAATGAGTTTTGGTAAACTCCTAGGGATAGTGGTGCTTGTATAGAATCACACTGTGAGTTAGTGTGTATTTGGGAACCACTGTGAGAGAAGCATTTGGTAACATTGTGTATTTGCTGACAGATAACTGTTTTAACCTGTCATGTTGTGAAGTTTTAGTAGCATTAGAAGACAGTTATGGCTTATGCTTTGATTAAATGAGTCAGGCTTTGACAGAAAAGTGCAGTCCTGAAATATGTAGATTGTGTGCAGTTCCCTTACCACTTGCACTGTAGTGAATGAGTTTGGGTAAACTCCTAGGAATAGTGGTGCTTGTCTAGAATCACACTGTGAGTTAGTGTGTATTTGGGATCACTGTGAGAGAAGCATTTGGTAACATCATGTATTTGCTGACAGATAACTGTTTTAAAACCTGTCATGTTGTCAAGTTTTAGTAGGATTAGAAGCCAGTCTTTGCTTATGCGTTGATTAAATGAGTCATGCTTTGACACTAATGTGCTGTACTTAAATATGTAGATTGTGTGCAGTACCATTAACTCTTCTAGACTAGTGAATGAGTTTTGGTAAACTGCTAGGGATAGTGTTGCTTGTCTAAAATCACACTGTGAGTCTGTGTACATTTGGGTAAGGATTGTGAGAGAAGCATTTGGTAACATAGTGTATTTGATGACAGATAACTGTTTTAAAATCGGTCATGCTGTCAAGTTTTAGTAGCTTTAGAAGCTATTCTTTGCTTATGCATTGATAAAATGAGTCAGGGTTTGACACTAAAGTGCAGTACCATGTACTATTCTATTCACTGTGCCAGAACTGAAAATTTAAAATTTTTACCCAGGCACTAACCTAGTAGTAGTCTGATGATTTAGTCAGTTTCCAAGTCCTCATGTTGTGAACCATACATTATCACATAGATTGTTTCAAATGTCTATGCAGTATGCATGCAGTCTTCTAACATACTATACACTTGTCTTTCACATTTTCGATTCGCTAGTCAGTATCCATACACTTCCAGGAAACACCCTGTAACTCCCTTTGCAGTCCTCTAGTGACCCATTCAGCATCATGTATTAATCCATTCACTGTGTGAAAACTCAAACACTTATAAATTCACCAAGATACTATCTTTGCAGTACTCTAATCATTCAGTCAGTGCCTATGTATTCATGCACTGAGCCAGGCCTTAGCACATGGACTGCTTCAAACCCCTATCCACTATGTATGCAGTCTTATAACCACCTAGACACTTGTCTTTCACACTTTCAATTCCCTAGTCAGTATCCATACAGTCCAGCAAACATCCTGTCACTGCCTTTGCACTCCTCTAGTGACCCATTCAGTACCAAGTACTAATGCATTCCGTGTGCGAAAAGCCTACCACTTATAAATTCACCTAGGCACTCTCCTTGCTGTACTCTAATCATTCAGTCAGTACCCAAGTAGTCATGCAGTGAGCCAGGCCTTAGCACATGGACTGCTTTAAATGCCTATGCAGTATGAATGCAGTCCTCTAATCACCTACACAGTTGTGTTTCACACCTTCAATTCCCTAGTTAGTATTCATACACTTCTAGCAAACACCATGTCACTCACACAGTGTGTCTCCTTATAGTACTGTAATCATTTAGTCAGTTAGCATGTAGTGTTTTAGTGAGGTAGGCTTTAGGGCATGAACTGCTTCAAAGTAGTATGCACTATGCATGTAGTGTTTTAACCATCGTCACACTTGTGGTTCAGGGCTATAGTTTCTTAGTCAGTATTTATATAAAATGTGTTTGTACAGTAATGGAATAGTATAAATTTGAAAGTTATTAATATACATTTATTTGTGAATCTTTTTTACAGATACAGAACAGGAGTGTTTCTCATCTGTTTGCACTCTTCTTGTGCAAGATTCTTTGGATGAAGGGTCCTTAGGTGTTTCATCATACTTGCTGTGCCGCACAAGTATTTTTTGTTAGGATCCCCTCGTAACAGAACTCTTTTGAAAATCTTGCGCGTGACAAAGGTGGCATTGGTCTTTGTTTGCCCCTCGAGAAAAGTAGAAAATTTCCACATCACTGAAGGAAAACATTGTGGGCGTGGTGCATCCTCCAAAAATTCATCTTTAGATTCGGTGAATATTTTAAAGCGACCTCATTTACAGTTTTTGTAAGTTAAAGTTAAAAATTTTTGTTAGCTGTGTGCATTTTATATATCTGTGATTTGTATCTTGTTTTTTTTGGGGAGAATAGCATATTGTTGTTTTTTTAACAATCTTTGATATTGTGGTTTTTTTGCCCGCTGTTAAGTGATAAGTACGATTGAAATCACTATTTTTAGTGAAATTTAATATATTCTGAGAACAGCAAAAAAGGCAAAAAAATTACTTTGTGGAAATTATGCTGTGTTGTAAAAAATGTATTATTACATGTTATATATTTTTTTCCTTTTCTTTCACAGATCCAAATTTTAAAATAAGCAATTTTTAAGAATTTAGATTGGAATGAAAATGTGAAAAAAATGTGTACCATTTTTTATTCCTATTACTGTGAAGGTAATTTTAACTAAGTCTCAATATGCTGAATGAGGAGGTCTGCAAGAAGCTACAAAGTGGAAACATGTTTCTAAAAACACTCTGTTTATATCTATGTAGTTTTGAAATCTGACCATAATCAGATATCATGTGACCTGCAAAAAAAGATATTTGAGGGGTTCATAATATTTCCTATTTTAGCTATTGAAGGACCGCAATTATTTCAATCATTCTTCTTTGAACATCTTTGCAGACAAAACTCTGTGCTTACCTTTTATCATTCGCAAGGAATTTTAAAAACGGAAATATGTCACTTTTTGTAACATAGTTATTGTGTAAGATACTCTTTCATATTTACAAAGAGAGGAAAAGGCACTCTGTGCACTTTTTATACTCCATGTAAATACAACCTCATCATGCAGACCACTTTGTTTTGAAAGGGTGTTCTATAAGTGTTGTTGTGCATGATTGCACTGAATACTCATAGAACAAGACACATGTCTAGATTTATCAGAAATTATAAATCTCGATATGTGTGTGAATGGTGCACCATTCTAAAATTGGTGTAGGAAAGCACAACAAGGAGAATTGTTTTCATTTCTCCACATTTTTATATCTTCAATACATTCCTGAAATGTTCAGCATACATTGAAGGAGAAAAATGCATTTTCTCATTGTTTTTGTGAAGGAAGGTGTGCCTTCCTGCAGAAAAACAAACAGCACATGACACAGATATCCTCGCACTATGGTGCAAGGGTGCCTGTGTCACCACATGGCTGCAGTTTAAGCAGCCGTGCAGACAGAAGCATGGATTTGAAACATATTTATGTACATATGTTGCATCCCTGTGCTTCGGAAGTACTACAGCACACTGCAGTTAAAGAGGTTACTGTGTGATGCTGCAGCACTTCCTCATACTTCTGCACTTATACATTCACCATACACTACTAATGCATTCATTCAGTCAATTACGTACTACACATACTTTCATCTAAACCAGGGGTCTCCAACCGGTCGATCGCAAGCTACCGGTAGCTCGCCGAACACCCATCAGTAGCTCGCGCATTGCATCTCAATTTTGTAGCCTATTCTTGTCATTTATGGTTCTTAGGCCTATTTTGAAAGCTGTTACCTGCCATCACTAAAACCAGCTGCTCAGATTGGTCTAACAGCTTAGCTGTGGCGGGGCAGTGCAAAAGATGATGGCGCTGTTGCTGAACTGGAGTCCGCTGCCTTTCACAGCTTGGCACCGCAGTCTTGATTGTGCAAGACATGTGCCGGAGCAAGCAACAGGTGGGTCAGAGTGGAGCAGCAGGTTCCGGAAAGTCAGCTACCATGCAGGCGGCGCAAGCAGTATTAACCTGCTACGAACCCCACCACCTGCCTTTTTCTGCCTGGAAAATATTGCAGCAGCAGATCAAACCCGGTAAGCGCTGGCCTGGCCAGGAAACACCATATACATTGTTCTGTAGACTGGAGCTGCGATGTGCGCCTGTAGACTGGAGCCGCTGGTATGCCACAGGCTTTTGAAAGACTGGGAATATAATATTGTCGTGGTTTTATTTTTTGGTTGAAAGTGCTGAGCCACCCCCACAGAAGAAAATTCACAAGCCCAGATGTGGCATGATTCCAGCTGTTGTGTGTAGTGCACCCCGAACAGCAATTCATCATCACGGTTTAAAAAGCAAAAATGTCTGCAATATTTCTGCCAATTGTTCCTGACTGGCATAGTGGGTCCAAGTTCTGTAGTGTATCGGTGACTTCAAATGTTGCTAGCCAAAGGGCTAGTGGATTTGTATACACAGGGCTGTTTGTGAGCCAGGGGACACAATGTCTTTTATCACTAGAGCACAGGCCCCCTGCTGACAGGGCAAGGAATCCACGGGAAGGCAGCACTGCCCCAGAGCAGGTCGGTAGCACGTAGGTGCGAAAGTCACTCGAAACCATAAATTGCAGCGACTTTAGACGCGGAGTCCCCTCTCGGCGCTTTACGCTGGCCCGATTTCGAGGGGTGCAGGAGGGAGGCCCCATTGTCCCGGCAGACTGGAAGGAGCCGCTCATCCATCGCTGCTGACTTGAAAGGATCCCCATTATATTTAATTGTCTGGTCCCCTAATGAATGGAGGGGTAACTGTGGAAAAGCAATTACCTGTCTTTTGTGCGTGTCAGACATTAGGGTGTGAATTGCACATGCTGTAAAATGTTGTTAGCTCTCTGCTCTAAAAGATGCAAAACAGGAGCCTTTTCTCATGCGTGTGGGCTTTCTGGGGCCGCCCCCTGTGTTCACACTTGAATCATGCAATGAAACTTAAACATGTGCACGCGAGTTTCCGTTTTAAGACTTTTTAATACTAGTTAGAGTCAAGTGAAACTATCAAGGATGGGACGTGGGTGCAGCGTTCACACGGTCCAGGGCGTACGCAGATGCGTAAAAAACGCCATCCCAAAATCTTCTGAGTACTTTCTACGCTTAAAATATGACACTGCTCCGATCCTACGACAGCCTACCCTCACTAGAACAGAAGCACTGGCAAAGCCAACAGGCCTGGCTTGGCATGCTGGCGCAACGGTTCGTTAAAATATTGCAAGCACGTGCCATATGTCTGCGATAAAAATGTAATATTAAATGATAAATTAGTAATGTAGATGTTATACAAGTTATGTTTCAGCCCCTTTAGTCCTGCCTCTCATTTTCCTATTTTTTTGTGTGAAGGTAGGAAGAAGAAATCATCACCCAACCAGGCGCTCAAATTGCAGGCAGCTACATTGTTTTTTTCTTTACTTTTTCTCCCGCTTTCCAGCTCTGGGCTATAAATCAGGACAGCAGTGTTTTGCCAAGTTTCAGTTTTCTTTACCAAAGGCACATGATAAAGAAAAGCTCTTCCCGTCTGCACTTTCAAAAATAATGTAGTTGTTCCACTCTTCAGACGAGCTATGAATTTATGATCCCATTTGAACTCTTTCATACCCTCTGTTGCCAGGTCATTGACAGAGCACAGGCACGCTCATGTAAATTATGCATGTGTTGATATCCAATATTCAAGGATAGGAATGTGCGTTTTCAATAGTTTTTCAGAATGCAGACACTTTGGAGAAGTGATGGCCCTGGAATTTCAGCGCAAAGCGGCTGCCAGAAGAGTGTCACTGGGCGGCCCCTCACTGAACTTTCAGGACAGTGGCAGAACAATCACTGTGTGGAGGCCGCGGGCCAGGCGTCAAATGGTCCCGGAATCACGGCCTCGCCTGTTCTCAGCCTGCAGTGCTGAAGCCAACCCTAGCTGGCCGGAGTGAGGTGCTGCCTAGAAGTGCCACCCATCTGCAGCTTCCCGGACACACAAACATTAGGACATCTCTGTGACCGGGCAGCAGCCAAGTGAAGTATTGCCCTCTATGATGCCCAGTACCTGTTTATTGCCCTCGCTGGTGCCATATTATTGTCATGTCTGGTTACCCTCACAGACTCCTCGCCATTTTTCTCTTTTAGGCCTTATCAGCCCTTTGATGACAACGATGCTAGTATTGCCCTCTCTATTGTCTCTAATTAATGCCTCCTCTTATGTCTCATTATTGTCCCCTCTGATGCGTTGTTATTGCCAGCTCTACTCGCTATTAATGCTTCCTTTGATGCCTTCTTATTGCCCCCTCCGATGTTGTTATTGCCCTGTCTTAGGTTGTATTATTTCCTCCTCTGATGCCCTGTTATTGCCCCTCCCCTGCTCCGGTTCTCTGCCCTGTCCCTGGTATGTTCATTTTGAGGCCTCTGGGCAGGCATTTCAATGATGGGGGATGGGGGGGCAAGAGAGCAGTAAGGAGTTTTTAAGGTTGTTAATGATGGTGGGGCAGTTAGTTGTTGGAATGAATGAAAAAGATTTTGAATGAAATTAAAAAAATTAGAGGAACCACAGTACTATGGAACCTGATGCACAACAGCTTTAGAAATCCAAAACTCTCCTATGGTGGAATTGGTGATCTAATCTAGGTGTTTCAATACATGGATGATGATTTGATATTTTGTCCCATACACGCTTTCTTTCTAACAACTCTTGTAAAATGTTATTAAAAGTGTCACACATGAGAAACGTAAATACCACTAATAAGTAGTAGACTAAACTTTACAAAAAAAGAGTATGTGGTGAATTGGAAAAAATTGAGGTTCTTCTAAAATGTGTCTCTTTTTCGAAAACTAGTGAGTGCACATGTAAGCTAAACTTCAATAAATCACATTTGGTAAGGAATATATGTTGAGGTTTAACTTTTGCAGTGTGTGAACAAGTTGATTGAGGTTCACAAAAGGAGGTCTTAGGCTTGTACCCCACATAGCTCGTTATACTTTCCAGGAATGCATCCAAGCAAGACAAGCTTTCGCTTCAGGTAGCAAAACCTGCGGCTGTCTGTCACTTCAAAAGAGGGAGTGTGGCCCCTGTTGTTTAAACGACAGTAAGGACTCCTTCGAAATTAGGCTTAAAGTCAATTAAACTGGGCGTGGGGCGTCTCTCGAAAAAATGCGCGAATTGTTTTGCCTTTAGTAGCTCACGACAACTTTCACTGACCAGAAGTAGCTCCTACTACAGAAAAGGTTGGAGACCCCTGATCTAAACTAACACTAACAAAGAAATTTAGCTCTTTTTTTAAACCAGGAAAGTTAGTTCTTACAAGAACTTTTTATTTTCTTCTTTCTTCTTTTATAATTTTTTGGGGATTTTCTGAACAATTTTTAAATTCTTTTGGTTTTTCTGCAAAAAACCCCAAAAAAACAAAACAGGAGAAACCAAACAATCAACTTCAGAGAACAATAAAAAAAACAAAAAAAAACTAGCATATGTGACCTTTTTGGCGGCGGCAGATCGATCGACTGCTCACCATAGCACAAAGTCGCATTGCACTTAGTGCAGAGCACTTTTAAAAATTGAAATTGAGTATGGATGTCCAAGGTTTGGGCTGATGGATGCACTCTTGATGTGCTCGGCTGCGATGAGGTGGATGGCGCAGGAGTGTTTCTCATCCGTCGGCACTCTTCTCGTGCAAGATTGTTTGGATGAAGGGTCCTCATGTGCTTCATCATACTTGCCGTGCCGCAAGAGTATTTCTTGTTAGGATCCCCTTGCGACAGGACTCTTTTCCAAATCTTGCACGTGACCAAGGTGGCATTGGTCTTATTCTGCCCCTCGGGAAAAGTAAAACACTTCTACACCACTGAAGAAAAACGTTCTTTGGGTGGTGCCTCCGCCAAAAATTCATCCTCAGAAATATGAGGTGATGCAGGTGATGCCCTGGATGAAAAAAGTTAGAGCTAAGTGTAAACTTAGTCTAAAAAATCTTCTTCTCTCCAAAGAGATGGTGCTCTAAAGAAGGTCAAAGAAGAATGATTGAAATGGGTGGGGTCTTTCAATAGTTAGAAGAGGAAGTGTAATAAACCAATCAAATCTATTTTTTTGAAGGTCACATGGGATCCGCGCACCCTGCGCTTACGCAGCACGCACCCAGCGCGCATCCGCGAAATTGAACTTAAAAAATTATAGGATTAGATGTAAAAATATATTAGTTTTAAGACTAGTTTAGATTTTGTCTTCAATTAATATTCACATGAAATACATATATATATATATGTTTTTTTAAATGTTAAATATTTCGCGGGATCCAGGCACTACCGCGTCATAGACACAGATGACACATCGCAGAAGTGCGTAAACGTCGCGTTACGTACATCGAACGTGTCATGTATACGCTGGGAGTCGCGTACCGGTAGCATTGTAATCGCGCACTAAACACGTACCCAACGCATACCATGCGCGGATGCTATCACGTAGGGATCGGGAACAGTGCGCTTAGGGTGCGCGGATCCAAAAACATTGAAAAAAATATATAAAATAAAGTTTTGCACATATAGTTAAAAAAGATTTTGAAAAATAGAAAAAAATATGTTTGAAAAACCCATTAAGTTCAAATAATATTTTTTAATTTTTAAAAGAATTAATTGGAAAAATAAGTTAACAAAATTGTGATAAAAAAGTATTTTAAAAAAAATGTAATTAATGAAATTGACACACTGAATTTGAAAAATATCAAATCCAATCAAAATCATTAAACATGATATCTTCAGAGATAAGGTATAGATAGGAATTAGCATTTAAAAAACATTTCAAATTCACTGAAAAAACCATAGGTTTCATGCACGTTATAGTTAGGAATTGGCATTTAAAAAACCTTTGACATTCACTGAAAAAAACAAAGGTTTCAGGGGCGTTACAGTTAGGAATTGGCATTTAAAAAACCTTAGAAATTCACTGAAAAAACCATAGGTTTCAGGGGTGTTATAGTTAGCTGGACATTTCCCTCGTACAAAACCCTAGAAATTCCCCTGTTATAGTTAGTTCAGCTAACTATAACTCGCGCCCCCGCAATGCACTGCTGATGACGTCACATATTACATCACTCATGGCATGGTCAGTGACATCACTGATGACATCACTGATGACATGTCAAATGACATCACTGATGACATCACTGATGACGTCATCCAGTGAGTATGTGTTTCTGTAAAGTTTTAATATGTTTACTATATATAGGGAAAGGCCTGTTGAAGAATGAGTGTGCAAGTGTGTGAATGGATGATTTTGTAGGTGTGTAACTGACTCTATAAGTGAGTCATTAAATGTATCTAACGACAGACTACTGACTAAACTGTGTGAATGTCTGTATGTGTCTGTGTGTTGGTGTATAAGTGGCTGCATGGTTTTGTGAATAGCTATGTTTTTTTCAGTGAATTTCTAAGGTTTTTTAAATGCCAATTCCTAACTATAACGCCCCTGAAACCTTTGGTTTTTTCAGTGAATATATATATATATATAATATATATATATATATATATATATATTACCTACTGGCGGTCGCCAGTAGGTAGTTATAGTTAGGACCCTGTTTCCATAGGAAAACCGCAACATTCTATTTGGAATAACTTTGGCGCCGGTCGACGAATCCTCTCGAAATTTTCAAAATAGGTGGGGCGCTACGCTCCGCTCCTACCCTGAAAGTCTCGGGGGGATTCGTCAAGCGGGGGCTGAGATAAAAGGGGGGTCCCAAAACGCGTTTTTCCCATGCATTTTTCCATAGGACCTTTAGACACAGCTACAGCCCGAACGGCTGAACAGAATTACTTGAAATTTGGCAGAGAGGTAGTCCTCAGGTCAAGGATGTGCCTTTTGTAGGTCTGGTGTAAATCTGTTCAGTAGGTCCTGAGAAAATAGCATTTAAATCAATATATATATCTGTAAGCGCGCTCCGTGCGCTTACCGTAAACTTACCGTACGCGTACGGTGCCGTGCGCGAGCTCAATTCTGATTGGTGGTTACATGACTGTAAACATTCGAATCGGTCAAAATCAGGAAGTGTGGTCCGCCATTTTCTGTCTCTCGCACTGAGAAACAGAGGTGGGGAACGTGAAACGGGGGCAACGAAGAGAGTTGCAGACCCCCTAGTGTTTGTCAGGGGGTCCAAGAAGGACCCAAAAGTACGAAAAATAAATGTAATAATTTTAAAAAAAAATCGCGGGGTACGCGTACGCTAAGCTTACCGTACGCGCACGGCAAAAAAAATAAAAAAAATAAATAAAGAAGTAACAATCACATTTATTAAATAAATTAAAGGACCCACAAGGGAGAAAAAAACAAATGTTACTGCGTAAAAAAAGGCGAGGCGCGCACGGCATGGACTGCGCCACGTGGGCGCTCGGTGGGCGAAGCGCACCGTGTGCCCACAGTGCGCGCACGGTGCGCGAAGCGCACCGTGCGCGCAGAGTGTGCGCATAGTGAAAAACCAGAAAAAAAAATTAAAAATAAATACATAACTTAGCATTTAAAAAACCGTACAAATTCACTGAAAAAACCATAGGTTTCACACACGTTATAGTTAGGAATTATCATTTACAAAACCTTGCAAATTCACTTAAAAAATCATAGGTTTCACACATTTTATAGTTAGCTGTACATTTCACTCGTAAAAAACCAATGAAATTCCACGTTATAGTTAGATCAGGTAACTATAACTTGCGCGACCGCAATCCACAATGTGTAATTTCAGATGTCATCATTGATGTCATGAGTGATGTCACTGACCATGTCATCAGTGATGTACTATGTGACGTCATCAGCAGTTTATTGTGGGCGCGCAAGTTATAGTTACCTGATCTAACTATAACGTGGAATTTCATTGGTTTTTTACGAGTGAAATATACAGCTAACTATAACATGTGTGAAACCTATGGTTTTTTAAGTGAATTTGCAAGGTTTTGTAAATGATAATTCCTAACTATAACGTGTGTGAAACCTATGGTTTTTTCAGTGAATATATATATATATATATATATATATATATATATATATATATATATATATATATATATATGAAAGACAACCTCCTCCAAACGAAGAAGCAGAGACCTCACAGGGGAACGTTTAGAAGACCTTTAATGCAGCAGATAAATTGGGCATTATGCATTTCGGCTTACGAGCCTTCTTCAGATGCCGCCATGTTTAGGGTACTGCTCCACCCCATATTTGAATAGTACATGCCTCTCCCATAGGCGGTAGTCCGCTAGACCACAGGTCACATGGTAACAACTTCACCGTAGACTACAGTTCCCAGAAGGCAGCTGGATCAGGTAAGTGTTGCCTGGGGAGAGCTTTTCACGATGTTAGCTCCTGTGGGCGTTGATGTCAACACAAAATGCGGAGTGTCCGATTAGAAGTCCCTAATGTAGTATCAGCTGTCAGGCTTCCTCTGCTCCCCAAACGCTCAAGCCCCAAATGCAAAGTCCAGCCGGGCCGTAAATCAGAGTTTCAGTAAACCTGATAACTCGTGAAGTCACGAGCTGCACAAGAAAGCCACCCATGGCTCGATCTGCGTTGCGGGGCGGGCTGAGATCCTTCCGATCCCTCGGACAAAGCAAGAACTGCAGCAGCAGGTACCAGCATCGATCCGGCCTCAAATTGAACGGGGTCTATATATATATATATATTTTTTTTTTTTTGCTTTCTTTTGTATGATCTGAAAGTATTTGCACACTTAACATGAGCATCTAATACATTACAGAAGATCACATTCATTTTTTAGGCACGGAGATTAAGAGATTTTCCCAGAATCATAGGCTGTTGAGACAACTCAAGACTAGAAACTGGCCATATGCACAAAATGTTTGCAAATCAGTAATAATTCTCAAACTGGTTACAGCTGCAAAAAACATAATTTTTCTATGAAAGACATGCATTTGCAGCCCTACATTTTGTGATGTGACTGAATAACAATTTGGTATTCTTGCCTACTTTAAATAGTGATTTGCGATTATGAAATCTTTAATAGTAAATCGCTATTCCTATGTTCATCGCATTCACAAATAGCGACTAATCTCTACAGCACCATTTTGCACATGCAATTTACCAACAATCAGTTGGTAACTGTGTGTAAACTATAAGATCTGGGCCAAAATGCATCTGTGGTTTTCCAAAATGGCTGCTTTGTATGTGATGAAAAGGAGAATGTGTATTCTGGCTGGTTTGCAGAGAAGGAGGAAAAGACAGGAGGGGATCTTTAGACAGAGGATTACACTATTTGACCAAATTGAGGAAGACATACATGTTTAGTACAGGCTAAGTAGTGCTGTTTTCCTTGAACTCATAGCTGATTTGAAGCCTCAGCTTGAGAGACACACCTTGGAAAGTAAGTTCATCCCTGCCCATGTACAGGTGTTATGTAAGTTGCATCTTTTAGCCTCTAGTAGCTACCAATTCCAGCAGCAGCTGGTGGTGTGTCACAGAGTGCCTTTTCCCCTTTTTTCATGCATTTCTAGTTGCAATGTTAATGCACATTGAGACCTTTATATATTACCCAGAAATGCATAGCAATTGCACACAATCAATAGAATTCTGTAGGATGGGCAACTTTCTGCATGTCGTTGGATGTATAGATGGTTCACATGGGCCTATATGCCCACCATCTGACATTGGGTATTCATTCAGGAATGGCAAAAACACTCCTTTCCTGAACATTCAGTGGTGTGTGATGCAAAAATATATCACAACAGATAGTGCTTACAGGTTTCCAAGAAACACCCAGGAGCCTTTCATATTCAGACCTAGTGGGATTTACCAAAGACTATTAAGAGGAGATGTTGGTGATGGATATTCATTGGGTAAATATGCATTGAATTATATAACATAGAGCTTTTTTGTCAATTTAATTCAAGAGCTAAATATGTAATGCCTGTTTGTAGGTGAGAGTGTTAATGCCTTATGGCCATGGATAATTAGACCATATCTGTCCACCAGTACTCCCAGTGAACGTCAGTACAATAAGGCACACCGTAGATCCAGAGGCATTATATAATATACTTTTGGACTACTAAAATGTAGCTTTAGATGTCTGCATAAAAGTGGTGGTGACCTGTAATACTCTCCAGATATCAGTTGCAAAATTGTATCAATGTGCTATTCAGCACAATATTGCACTAAAATGAAGATTAACTGTAACAGTGTCAACATTTTACTCATATGAGGAAGAAAAACGAATCTCACCTTCTTCCACATATGTAGAAAGCCGTGCTGCAAAATGGCGTTTGAGACATGCCAATATAACAGATCATCATTTTCATGGTAAGTATATAAATGCCTTCATTCTTAGATAAGAAAAAAAGGAAATGCCATTGTAGGTTGTATAACTAAATAGAGCAAACACAAGAAGATTATGGACAAAGCGCTGAAACTTTTCAGACACTCACCCCCAGTCACTAGTAGATCTGGGTTGAATGCATCATCGTTCTTTAGCTGACTTCACCGCCCAAGTTAAGACCCAGCCATTTGCAAATCAGTGTTGACGATGTTCCTCATGGGAACAGTCTGCCCGAACTGCCAAGCTAAGTCTTCTCTGGACCAGAAACAAGCATCCTGTTGCCAGTTTTGGGGTAATAACCTCACATCAACCAGGCTAGCTTGAATACTGCATACAGTGTCAAAGTCAGCAAAGGACCCAATCTGAGCATACCCTGCCAACTTAGGGTGAACAAAGAAAACACAAGGAGATGATGGACGAAGCGCTGAAACTTCTCAGACACTCACCCCAGTCACTATTAGATCTGGGTTGAATCCATCATCGTTCTTTAGCTCACTTCACCACCCTAGTTCAGACCTAGCCATATGCAAATCAGTCTTGGCCCTGTTCCTTGTGGTAACAGTCATGCCCAATCTGCCATGCCAGGTCTTCCATGGACGGGAATAAGCATCCTGGGACCGGTTTTGGTGTAACACCCCTCATCAGCCAGGCTTGAATTCAGAGGCAAAGCGAGCAAGTGACACACATCTGAGCATACCCTGCCACCTTAGGGTGATCTAAGCAAACACAAGGAGATTATAGATTGAGCTGTGAAACTTTTCAGACACTCAGCCCCAGTCACCATTAGATCTGGGTTAAATCCATCACCATTCTTTAGCTCACTTCACCACTACAGTTCAGACCCAGCCATATGCAAATCAGTCTTTACCCTGTTCCTCATGGGAACAGTCCAGTCCTGACTGCCAAGCAAGGTCTTCCCTAGACCGGAAACAAGCATTCTGGGACCGGTTTTAGGGTAACACCCCTCATCAGCCAAGCTAGTTGTAATCCAGCGGCAAAGTGAGGAAGGGACCCACGCCTGGGCATACCCTGCCATTTTAGGACAAACAAAGCAAACAGAAGGAGATGATGGACGGAGCGCTGAAACTTTTCAGACACTTACCCCACAGTCACTATTAGATCTGGGATGAATTCATCATCGTTCTTTAGCTCACTTTGCCACCCCAGTTCAGACCCACCCATATGCAAAGATCTGGCTTGGCAGTTTGGGCTGGATTGCTCCCATGAGCAACAGGGTCAAGACTGATTTGCTTATGGCTGAGTCTGAATTGACATGGCTAAGTGAGCTAAAGAACGATGATGGATTCAACCCACATCTAATAGTGACGGGGCTGAGTGTCTGAAAAGTGTCAGCGCTCAGTCCATCATCTCCTTGTGTTTGCTGTATAACTAAATATACCTTTATTTTCAGGTAACAAAATGTATATATGAAAAGATGCTTCTCTTTCCAGATGGTTGTTTTGAGAAAGAAAATCATATGAAATTTAAATTAAATGTTAGGATGTGACAGTTTGCCCTTTCTAAGGCTTGAGTTTGTTTCAACTCCTGATTTGATGCAGATTTAACCTGTCTGTAGCTGAGATACTCATTATACTGGATTGGTTCTCATTTTCTCCTACTCCAACCTGCATGTCACTTGCAATGCTGGTTGTTTGCATTGTTTCTACTGAATTGGTCATCTGTATTAGGCCTCTTGCCACATCCACACTGAAGTGCCGCGTTTCCACCTGTAAACTATTGGTGAAGTGAGATAAGGTGGTTGTGGCTTGTGCTAGGCAATTGATGGCACACATTAGTCCATCAATGCAGAATGATGTATGGCGCTCCCTACGCACTTGCTGGATGCTTTCATGGTGCAGTTCCTGACACAAGGTTTTGATGGCATTTGTGAGATTAGAGAAATTGTCATTCATTGCCAACTGATTGGCAGCTAGGGAACTTGTGACACTTTCAAATCTAGTTGTGATGTTTTTATTTAGGGTTGCCAGTCTTTGGTTAAACATTTTGATCTGCTTCTTTTGCAAGAGCTGAACCTTGATCTTAGAGGTTTCTAAACCTCCAAATAGTTGTTGATTTTCCTAACATCACATTTGCAACAGGTGATTGTGCTTAAGTGGGAGGAGGAAGATGAGTGCCAAGTTGCTATCTTCCCCGCAGTTGGGGTGGCCTTACTACTGGTTTTTGTGCAACAGTTGGTCTTATGTCTTCACTCCCTTCTTCAGGTGTCTGTCTGTGCTCCATAGCTGCAGGACTTAGATTTACAGTTTTACTGGACTGGCCTGGCTTTAATTATTGTCAGGGTCAGCTACATCTATGTGTATGTCTTCTGGACATTCTGCTTCTAAGTGGTCACTTTCTGAAGGTATATTTTACGTGTAAAAGTGGATTGAGAAGGCTTTATTGTTCTGTATTTGGTTGTGCCTTAACTAAAGTTTTAACATTTACCATTATATTGTTTTGTCCTTCTATTTGTTGATTTGTTTTAACACTATAGCTCTCAAAATGCACTTTGAAAGTTCATGCACTATTAATATTGTATATCTAAGATTGGACTTTACCTTTTTCATTCCACTACATTACCATGGGTGAGTGACTTGTTTATTTGTCTTGCTGTCACTCTTCACATACACTGTTTAGTGTTAAAAGTCAATATTTGAATTACCTTGTGCATTTCCAGGAAGTGTGATTTGTTAGCTTTAGAGGAGGGCGAAGTAGGAGTTTCCACTCCCCCCCCTCTTCTTTGTGTGGTACATTTCCAGGAAGGTCTGAGATGTCAATTGCACCAAAACCAAGAATGGCTTCTGGCTCCAGGGTGCTTTGCACAAATCTCTCTATGGCAGTTGGTGATGGGACAGTGGTCAGGCCTCCTCCTGTTACTCTTGACTCATGCACATAGATTGCCACCTTTTCTTTGGTATGAGATCTGATATTATACCATCTATTCTTTATCTCCTCAAGTGGTTGAACTTTTGCTGCATCTCCTTCCATTTTTTTCTCTTAAAGGCCTATGGCACTGTCAAGGATGACTTGCCATATAGTTGGTTATGGTACCCAATAAATTCCTCTGTGAGGATTTCAAGTTCCTTTGCTGAAATCTTGTGTTTCCTTCTCCTGCCGCCAGCATCCATCACACAGTCTTCGCGTGACATATTGATTTAGTATAGGGTTGGATGGCAAACACAAATTGGAATCCAAGATAAATTCTCGTCAATTCTCTCCAGCTTTACAGTGAGGCCTACTTTCCACTGCTGATGTCATCACTGTATGCCATATGCGGCAGCTATTATTTCTGACTCCAGTCACTATATGAAACTCCATTTACTATTTAGTAAATCATTAAATGTGATTCTTAAATGCCGAACCGACTACATAACAAATCACTATTTTGTTTGTAATTCATTACATACATACCCATTAGTAGTTACCAAATCACTATTTGGTCATTTTGCACATATGGCCCCTATTTCCCCAGTTCCAAAGTCAGTTGTTTTGGCCGTAATGCCACATTTTGTCAGGTTATGCCATTTTAGACAATAAGTAGGATACAATATTGATCTAAAAGGGGAGTGAGGGCATCATAGAGTCTGCTAGTCTTAAGCAAAAATAGTCATTATGGCAGGAAAACTCCCCTCCTCTTTTTCCTCAGACCCACAGCACTTTGTAAGTACCTAACACGCTGAGCTTCCAGGTATCAGCTATAACAAGAGTCTTTTTGGAGCTCCTATGGTACTTAAGGGGCTCTCACAGAATATCTTACGCCAGTATTTCTTTTCCACTGCTTTTCCACCCAAACACAAGGAAAAACACTGTCATCTGGTGGCCTATTCAACTATACCTCTGTGATCAGATGGGTTCCGTTGAGAAGGTTTTAATATTTCTGCTTTAAAAGCGGCAACACTTCTTCCACCTTATTCCAAGATCTAATTTTATCATGTATTGGCTATCACAACAATAAATATTGCATCTGTCTATACAGCCTTCTGCTCAAATACTTGAAGTTAGCAGATAATGTAGTGGTGGGGATAGGCCACAGTAATAGACTATGGGCCATATGTATGAACACATTTTTCCATAGACACAGAATGGGTAAAACCCTTTGATACATCTGGCCCTATGTCTCTGGCTACAAAGTCCCTGCCATGACTTTTGATCGCTGACTTTGTTAACTTCTAAATTGGATGTCTGCCCCAGAGCACTCTTTTTGTTCAAACTCCTGGGTGCTTAAATAAAAGAAGACAACATAATTCTATGACTGTCCAATCCATTCTGCCTAGCCAGCCCAGTTTTTGAAAGCCCCACTATGTAAAGTGTTTTCCATTATAATGGAATCAGCTCTTTTTTGGTTTGAGAATAGAAACCAACCATCTTTCTCCCACACACCATCTAAAACGGAACTCCGAAACCTTCTTGTCTCTATTATGATAACTGTTTAATATACCATGATATTAATTCTCTACAGTTCTACAGTGAGTTCTACATTCAGCTTGAGGGACAGTACAAACATTTGACTGAAGTCAAGCAGGCAACAATCACATTGGAATAAAAGAGCAAATAAAGGGTCACGTGTAAAGATGGTTTGATAAAGCAGGGAAAATAATAGGCTATGGGAGCTGAGATTTTGAACGCTAGACTTACGAGGAGTCTATAATCTTCTCAGAATTAGGGTATGCATCTAATGGAAAATTGCATTTAATGCAGTGTATGGTCACTATGAGTATTTGATAATGCCATTTAGATTATGGAATTGCTGCAGCCCTTCAGCACTTCCTCATTGTTGTAGATGAATCTTCTTATACTCTTAAACAATGCTGAGAACACATGGAAGAAATAGTATCTTGTTACGGAAACATAGATTGTACAGAAAAAGTGGAAAAATCTATTTTTTGAAGTCAATCAGCAAACTTTTCTTGGATTTGTAATTTCATACAAATGCATTTAGATGGACTCCAGCACAGTGAAGCAATACTAAATTAGCTAGTACCACCCAATGTGATGCAGATTCAAATGTGTCTGAGTATCTCCAACTTTTTAGAGGCAATTCTTTGAAAACATTTCCTAGATAGTGAAACTTATCACAGAACAATTAAGCAGTTGCAAGGGAGCTGACAACTCTTCCTAATAGCTCTTACATTTCCTGTAAATTCTTGCATTCATTTGGGGTTTCGCTTTGATTGGTCACTTTGTGGTCTTGATCTGGAAGGCCTTCCATATACATTTATGCCTCAGCTACCATTGATCATTCCTTCAAATTTTCCAATTCTGCTTCTTCATAATCTT
Organism: Triturus cristatus; assembly: GCF_964204655.1. Taxonomy (NCBI): domain Eukaryota; kingdom Metazoa; phylum Chordata; class Amphibia; order Caudata; family Salamandridae; genus Triturus; species Triturus cristatus. Next base: position 475,436,883 of record NC_140587.1, on the reverse strand, counting down.
TCCCTGCTTTTCTCCTCCTCATTTTGGCCTCATGCCTCCTAAAACCCCTGATAGTACCCCGACCCAAACAAAATCCTCCTGTGTTAGGTGAGGGTTTCTATGTGAATTGTGCATGAAACTGCCCTACTAGTCAAGGTAGTCCTGATTTTGATTTTCAATTTGTGTTTTTGTATCATTAGAGAAGTCATTTAGCTTGGGTAGACATTGCTAATCCAGGGCGAATTTTTCTGGACAAACATGAGTGAAGCAGGTGGTAGCAGAGAATCTTTATCTCTTGACAGAGTGTTGCTAACTACAGATTCTAAGGACTCCTCCAGCAAAGAAAAATGTGTCATATCCCAAACTAAACCGAAAGTAAACATCAACTGTGGCTGGACAGAAGAGTTTTTGAGATGCTGAAGAAATACGTAAGACGAAGTTCACAACAGATTGAAAGTGATGAGTGAAGAGGATCAAATATTTTATCATTGTACCAACAAGTGTTACAAGTCATATACAATGGAAAAAGCCTGGAAAAAATGTGTCAAAAAAATTATAGAAACCAGTGAATAGCAACAAGAATCAGGGTCTTTTGACAAACCACTGACAACCAAACCCAAAGCCCATCAACTTAGAAGATCGATGGCTATCCCTCATCCACCTCCAACAACTGATCAGAAAGCAGAGGATCTTCAATGTATTATCTGTGGTATAGCCAGAACAAGGGCCAAAGGGATTGATGAAAGAAAAAAGTACAGTATATGTGAGTCTCAAAAGGCAAACATGTTTTTATCTGTAGCTAGTTTCTTCCAAGATTACGTTTTAGCTGAGTAGCTGACCTAAACAGTGAGGAGAATGGATTTGCAGTGGATTTGTATGCCCACCCGAACTGCATGCGTGCATAAATTCAAAAATATGAATGTACAAGGAGCTCCCAGCAGCAAAGTAACCGCCAGCCTTCAGTCAAGTTTGCACTCTTGAAAAAAGCTAATTAAGTTTTAAAGCCACTCTTTAGTGCTAGCTATGGGTTCACACTCAGTGAGATCAGAGCAATGAAAGTCAACATTGATGAAACTGTATTGATCCATAATAATGAATTCTTCTGGTGAGAATGTACAATGATCGAATACATTTTTACCAGTCTAACAAAAATGAATGAGCCATTTATGGTGTATTCAGTTGAGTCGACTCCTAAAGTTCTTGCTGTCAAAATAAGATCACAGAATGCAGTAAAATCAGCAGGAACTATTTTAAGAATCCACCTGAAAGATTAGATTTAGGACTTAATGACAAATGTTGTGCTGCCCCAGAGATCCTCAACTCATGGGAGTTAACAAACCTGCCTGATGGCGTCTTAAAACCTTTTACATCATTGTTTAATGTCAGCAAAGCAAAACTGTTACAAACTAAAGTTATTGAGTTTGAGACAGAAGCTGGCAGCATTGGTGATGGCTTTGAAGATATAAGCGAAGACGTGGAAGTCAAACCCAAGATCCGACAGGCTTATGCAGTACAAATGTACTGTCTTTTCCAAATCATGTTTTATGAATTACAGCACTGCAAAAACTCTGCTACACTTGATGACTGCCCACACAACCTCTGACAAGTGCAAAAGTAGAGAGCTAATCCCTTCAATGGATTGGTTTATCAACAAGTTTTAATGACATAGTACGGGCCAGGAACTTTTTAGCCACTCATGCTCTAAAATCTTTTAAACACACCACCTCCAAGCCACTTTGCTCTGAAAGGGTTTACAATTGCTGCTCTTGATAATTTTGATTTTGAAGACAGCCATTCTTTGTCTGGAATATCCAATGCACATGATACTGCCATGGTGTTTTTTCAAGTTATCTCAGTGGATGTGACAATGCACTTATTGAGGCTGAAAGCTTTGGAAGCAAAATTGTCCATTCAGTATTGAGGTGAACTCATTATGTTAATTTGTTACAAGGTATGCTCATCATATATGAGGCTATAGAAACATTGTATTGGAAATGCTTTCTGGAGCAAGAATGACAAATTAGGTTTTGCATATCTTACCTCACAAGTAAACAAGACACATGGTTCTCTTCATTCAAAAGACATAATGCAAAGCCAGGCATTGTTCAATACACCCAGTTCATAATCAGGAACCTGAAAACCAAGTTTGTAGAGTTTGTCAAAAAATCTGAAGAAAAAACAGAACTTTGCAAGTACTGGGAAAATGTTTTACACATGATAAACTCTAGTGAAAACCTTGGCACGTACTGATTGGGAGCTGCATATGAAGACAGTGGAGTGACTGACTACTGTATTGCATGAATTCGATTGGATAAACTACATGAGATAAGGGGCCTATAATTTGGAAAGAGTGAAGAAGCTAGAGGTGGAAAATCCATACCTCTACAGAAAACTCAACTAAAGACATTTTGTGTTGAAAGACAGAAAGGGAAGGTTCAGTTCTGTTGCTCCAGATATAAAACTGGAAAAGGCGTTCCAGGGATCACAGAAAAGCTCCAAGGCAATTGTTGGTCAGACATGTAAAAGTGAATATGTTGCTTAATGGCAGCTTGTTAGTTTACCATGATGTCCTTTCTGTTTGCAATGTTTTCAGAGAGAAGACAAGTTCAAAATTAATAGAACATCGTGAAACTGTTCCTCACCACGAACTTGTGGGAAAGAGAGGGGAACTTTTTAATAAACATGTTGACATCCTTCTTCATTTCATGCAAGGAAACCCCTTTGAAATGGCATAGCCTGTGCAAGTGCACAACTTTGTGACAAACAATATGTGGATAACAATATAAAGACACATCTACAAGATGTCCTGGAACATGGATCATAACTATACGGAGAGCTGAAGCACAAGAGAGTTGTATAGAAATAGAAAAAACAGTTTAAAATGATCACTAAAGCTAAACTTCCACGCTTTAATTGCCATAGTAAGAGTTTAATCCAGCCAGCCAATACAAAACAAGTTACAAAAAAACAACTTTGCATCATTATGGTAACACAGAGAGATGGATGTAGCAAGAGAATGGTGTGAATTTTTTAAGGACCTTCAGTTGCATGATCCTCTTCCAACAAACGGGTTATTTGATGGAGATGCTGCAACCAAACCAGTTAAGCACAAACTCGTACAAGAGCTTGAAAAAAACTTTCCCCTGAAGAAATTCAATTCAAAAAGGTGTTCTCATTGAAAAATGCTATTGTTGTGAACTACATATCACAATTGTGAATGGTCAAGCTTTCATCCATGCAAAACTTCGGAGAGGTCATTCAGACTGTTGTACGGATATCAAAGTAACTGTGCACCTTGCAAGAACTTCACATTGTCTTTGACAGTTATCTTCAACTATCTGTCAAATAATGTGAGAGAATCAGAAAATTTCTACAAAGTGGAAGAGATCTCTTGACTGGGGATGAATGTTTTGATTTTTTCTGCATTCCATCCATCAATTGTGTGTCTTTTGCTTTCTCGCCCTAAGTGCGCCAGGTATGCCCAGACGTGGGTCCTGAGCTCACTGTGTCACTGGAATCAAGTTATCCTGGCTGAAGAGGGGTCAAATCCAGAAACTGGTCCTAGGATGCTTGTTTCCGGTCCAGGGAGGACCTGGCTTGGCAGTTCGGGCTGGACTGTTCCCATGAGGCACAGGGTCAAGACTGATTTGCATATGGCCTGGTCTAAACTGGGGTGGCATGGTGAGCAAAAGAATGATGGATTTTACCCAGATCTCTTGACTGGGGGTGAATGTTTTGATTTCATCTGCATTCCGTCCATCAGTTGTGTGTCTTTTGGGATTCTGTTCCAGGCATATTTACAGGACCAAAACAGCTAGTCCTCTGTCTTGGATTGTATCCAAAGATACAAAAAGGCAACCCCCTTGGAGCGATGTAGTGAGTTGCTAGAAGAGAATTGTGCAGTGTAACCAACGTTACCCTTTTTTTCTGAGGGTCAGCTAAGAGACATCTCAGATTTTGTTAAGTCTTAGTGAAAAACTAATATGCACCACATGAACAATGAAGACAAACTAAAACCACTTTAAACGGGAAACTGTTGTGCGCATGTGTCAACTGCATCTACGTAGTATGACGAAATAACGCTTGTAGGGAAATTCTGGCGTATGAGCAGAAGACATTACAATGGAGTCCTGAAGTCTCGCGTGCATGGCATCTGCTTAGCTGAAACGAAAACAAGCTATTTTACTACCGCTAATGCGGGAAAAGTATTAATAAGTAAAGGGGAATAGGTGGGTGGTATATAGTGCGACCACTTTATTTGTGAAATTAATATTTGTCTTTCTGACTTTATTACTAGTGCGCATTTGGGCCTCTCATGTATAACTGAATCAAGCTGAGTAATGAGATGTCTGCGCATGTCCACTGAAAGTTAACCCGGAACAATGACTGAGATATTGAATGGAAGCCAAGGACACAAGTGTTATATCCTGGGAACGGACGGTGAAGAGTTCAACGATGGGGATTCGCATTCAAAATGTTATTAAATTGTTTCAAAGTGAAATGTGAAAGTGTATGAGAACTAAATTTATGACAAAAATTAAGGGGATGGGTTTGCGAACAATAGTTGAACTGAATTTAATGACATATAATGGTGTGATGGAACTTCCCCCCTTGCCTGACCAATCATATTTCGTATTTTTACGATATTAAAACTTTAGTGGGTGGAACATGAAGAAAGAAAGGTATAATTACGATAGCTTTAGTTAGTTAGTCAGGCGGAGAGCCAAAGATGCTGTGAGTCGTCGATGCTGAATTGCTACGAGAGAAGTAGGCTGGATGCTGATGCTGGGGGAGATGCTGTGAGATGCTGATGAGGAACCGAATGCAGAACCTGAAGCAAAACTTTCTATCCTAATTTAATTGGGTTAGATCAGAAGATCGCGGAAGAATCTCGTTGAGGAAGAGAGTGTCAGAGAGGGGTGCGACACAATCGTCGGTATTCTAGAGAGGTCGACTATCCTGTCCTTAATCCAGTCCTGAAGTCTTTGTCTCCTGACCTATCCCGGGGGACCCTTGCCAGCCCTTTGGCCAGGGGGTTGGTATTTCACACCATTCTTGGTAAATATAATTTCTCATTATTTGCAAATGTTCTTTTCTGTCTGTCCTCTCCTTTTCTGAGCATTAATTATTGTATGAGTCCGAGGTAAATATTTTCTTTGGATTTAATTAATTGAATTTTCTCTCCTATGAATGATGGTGACTGCACTGTATTTTGAAACGGTTCACATGCATTTAATTTAGATAAAGATTTAAACCTTCCTGAGTCTGTGATTATTTATTCATAATTAAAGGAATAGTTAGAGTTATGTTAATTATCACCATCAACTAGTTCAACTAATGGTCCATCGACCAGCGGAAAGAACTTTTTGATCAGTGAATGGTTACTTAGAGATGAACAGAGGTACCGAATAACTAATCTTGAATATTTTGAATCAACAAACTAGACAACCAGCAGTTTACTCAAATGTGAGTTTATGGGCCCAGGTGAGTATATGGTAGTGGAGTATCTGTTGTTGATATACCGCTGGATCATAGGTTCTGATGATGATGATGCATGCCACTATACCTAGTAAGTGACTTCTCTACTCTAAAATCTTTGAATTTTCTCCAGGACCTATTCTAGAAGTCTAACCTAGTTGCCTATAAGTGTTCAATGTTTCTGGAGCTTAGCAGGAAGCTAGCTAGACAATGTAGTCCACTTACTGGTCCTTGGCACAAGGGGGCACAGGTCCAGCCCTTATGGTCGCGCTCCACAACTTTAATAGCAAGAGCAGTCCTCTCTTTCTAAAGTCTTGTTTTTGGTTCAGCATGTACCGCTCTTTTTAATGCAGCCTCTTTTCCAAAGTCCACAGGTTCAGCAGGTGCAGTCCTTCTTCCATTCTTTCTTAGTCCACTAGCGTTCTGAGGTCAGTGCTCAGAAGTGACACTTTTATGTCAGTTTTGAGTTTGTGGAAGGGGACGACTCCCTAGACAATGAGGGTAAAATCCATTCTGGCACGCATACCCTCTCTTACAACCCTTCCTCAGAGATCAGCACTATGAAATCCCTTAGTGCATCTCTGTGCCTAAATCATAGATACCATAACCATTCCTCCTTTGGTCAGAGCTATGGGCACACCCCAGAGGTGGGTCCAATATAATGAGCAACTCTTCCTGCAAACTGGATCTGCAACAGGTTTTGCCCCTCTGGAAGAGATGCCAGCCTATCTACCTAGACAAAGTAGAGGGCAGGCTAAAGTGTGGCTCGCATTTGCATGTGACTGGCAGCTGGTCCTTTGAAGTATGTCTTTCTTTAGCCACAGCCACTATGACTTTCTGTCAAGAGGAGGTCACATCTCCTTCCACCAACCGGTCTTTTGTTCCCCTGTCCTGGAAACCATTCAGGGCAGCAAGCTCTCTGAGGTGACAACTGCTATAGTTAATCAGATATAGCTACTATAAACTTTGGGCAAGAAAAAGGTCATTTTTTAAAGTCACCCTTTATATTAAAATGTACTGTATATCTGACTTCCGCAATATGTCCGGTTCAATGTAAAAATTAACTTGATATCTTGAATTAGGATATTTGGTGTTCCAAAATGGAAAGTAGCACTTATCGGTTGTGGCAGTGTAATTCCATGTAAGCCAATGGGACTACCAGCCTTGCAACAGCGAAAATGACAATGGGAGAATTCACTGTCAGAACATAAAAAACATAAAAGAAACACGTTCTTATTTTGTGTGGGTGATTATGGAAAAAGAGAGCATTTCCTTACATGGCCCCCTCCAGATGAAAGATGATAAGCAACTAACCTAATCGCTCTTAGTTCTCATCATATAAGTGGGAATAACCTGGCAAGACCATCTGCATTGGCATAGTCTTTCCCAAATATGTGTTCCACAGTAAAGTACATTCCCTGTCGGGAGATTAACCACCTTAACAATTCGGGGTTCTCCCCTTTCATTTTCATAAGCCATCAGAGAAGCCTGTGATTGTTTTGATAGGATACTCCCAGGTAATTTTCTATCATTTGGTCTGAGAATGCCCAAAAATCACCGAATATTTAGAGATAATACTAGGTAAAATGGAGCAGACTTTGGGTTGGCGACGTTTCCGAAGCCGGAGACTTGCTTTATTGGTCTGATGCCTACATCTAAGAAGAGGAAACTAGGCACATCAGCTAGAAGGCCAAGCATTTTATTTCAGGCTAGGCAATTTTTCGTTGTAATAAATAGCAAAACTCAGAGTAAAACTTAGAAGTCTAGTTTTGTACTGGGATATGGACACTACACAAAAAAGAAAGTGTGCTGTGAATTGAAAACATTAAAGCGAGATGAATTTTCAGATCACTGCATATCAAAATACCACATACCATAACAGTAAATTGTTTAAGTTAACGAATAATTTATACACGTTTATGCGAGTATGAACATTTCATACACTGGGATACATGTTGTGCCTTAGCAGCAGCATACCATCTTCTTTCCTGTAACCTTATTGTGGCACTGCAAGCTGGCAGCTAAGGGGTTTGTGTTGCAGGAGTTTAGATCTACCTATCCGTAATACAAAATAAAGTTGAAGACATGTCCTTAACCCCAATCCTGTCTGGGCTTCGGACAAATAATTTCTCTACCCTAACTTAACACTGGCAACTGCATTGTTACCATAATGATGCAAATTGTTCTGCCTAAAGGTAACCTCTTTTTTAAATATTGCATAATGTGGCAGCGTTAGCACTGTTGTTGCCTCTTTCTTCCACAACCCTCCACTTATTGGCTCTTTGACTAACTCTTGAGGTTCATTTCGATCTCTGCTTTCCCTCTTGATCACTGGTTCTTTTCCCCTCTTCTTGCTACCATTTATACCTCCCTATATTATTGTGAGTCAAAGACAGATAAAGAAACATCAGTGCTGGTCCCCATAAATGAATGCTAGTGCTCACCAAATTAAGCACTGCTGTTTTGGAGTCAAATGATGAATAAGTTATCAAATTCTACTAATCCATGGCTTGCTTATTTAAAAACTATTCTTCCCACCCGTGGGTTAGGCAAGGCATATCATCACTGTAATACAAACATTTTTATGTTAAGGAAGCGCTTAGTCCGTACTTTCTGTCTTTGCATAGGCTAAATATGTGCAGTGCCTTTATACCAGGTTGTGCTCTCAACGTATTTGGATCTTCTGTGGATTTTTCTCAGGCGCACTTTATGGTAAACACAATGTTACATTTGCATAATGAACTAATTTATAAGCAAAATGTGATTTACATTGCTAAATAACGTGTGCATATTAATCATATAATTTGCAATAGGTGACTGCATTTAGCCATTATCAATCAATCAATCAATCAATCATGGAATTTATATCGCGCACTACTCACCCGGAAGGGTCTCAAGGCGCTTGGGGGAGGGGGTTTGCTACTGCTCGAACAGCCAGGTCTTGAGCTGTTTCCTGAAGGCGATGTGGTCCTGGGTCAGCCGGAGGTGGATGGGCAGGGAGTTCCATGTCTTAGCCGCCAGGTGGGAGAACGATCTTCCTCCGGTGGTGGCTCTCTGGATGCGAGGGACGGCAGCGAGGGCGAGGTTCGCGGAGCGTAGCTGGCGGGTGGGCGTGTAGAAGGTCAGGCGGTCGTTGAGGTACCTTGGGCCCAGGTTGTGGAGGGATTTGTGTGCGTGGGTGAGGAGTCTGAACGTGATCCTCTTGTTGACAGGGAGCCAGTGCAGGTCTTTCAGGTGGCTCGAGATGTGGCAGCGTCGGGGGACGTCCAGGATGAGTCGGACGGAGGCGTTCTGGATACGCTGAAGTCTTTTCTGGAGCTTGGCTGTTGTCCCGGAGTAGAGGGTGTTTCCGTAGTCTAGTCTGCTGGTGACGAGGGCCTGGGTGACCGTCTTCCTGGTCTCGGTCGGGATCCAACGGAAGATCTTGCGGAGCATGCGGAGGGTGTGGAAGCAGGATGAGGAGACGGCGTTGACTTGTTTGGTCATTGATAGGGAGGAGTCCAGGATGAAGCCCAAGTTGCGTGCGTGGTCCGTTGGCTTGGGTGCGGTGCCTAGGGCCGGGGGCCACCAGGAGTCGTCCCAAGCGGAGGGCGACGGTCCCAGGATGAGGACTTCTGTCTTGTCCGTGTTCAATTTCAGGCGGCTGATGTTCATCCACTCGGCGACGTCTTTCATCCCTTCGTGTAGGCTGGCTTTGGCGGTGTCGGGGTCTCTGCTGAGGGAGAGAATCAGCTGGGTGTCATCGGCGTAGGAAATGATGTTGAGGTTGTGTTGGCGTGCGATGGCGGCGAGGGGCTTCATGTAGATGTTGAAGAGGGTGGGGCTGAGCGACGATCCTTGCGGGACGCCGCAGATGACTTCGGTGGCCTCAGAGCGGAACGGAGGGAGGCGTACTCTCTGTGTTCTGCCAGAGAGGTATGAGCTGATCCATTCCAGAGCCTTCCCTTGGATGCCAGCGTTGTTGAGGCGTTGGACTAGGGTGCGATGGCAGACAGTGTCAAATGCTGCGGAGAGGTCTAGGAGGATGAGTGCCGCTGTGTCGCCGTTGTCGAGCAGGGCTCGGATGTCATCTGTGGCTGCGATGAGGGCGGTCTCGGTGCTGTGGTTGGCTCTGAATCCGGACTGCGATGGGTCGAGGGATCCGTTCGTTTCCAGGAAGGCGGCCAGTTGCATGTTGATGACCTTCTCGATGACTTTGGCAGGGAAGGGAAGGAGCGAGATGGGGCGGAAGTTCTTGAGGTCGGTTGGGTCCGCTGTTGGTTTCTTCAGCAGTGCGCTGAGCTCGGCGTGCTTCCAGCTCTCCGGGAAGGTGGCTGTGTTGAAGGAGGTGTTGATGATTTCTCGGAGGTGGGGTGCGATGGTGGAGTCTGCTTTGTTGAAGACATGGTGGGGGCACGGGTCGGTCGGAGATCCGGAGTGGATGGTGTTCATCGTGCGGGTCGTGTCTTTGGGGGTCACCTCGGTCCATGTCTGGAGGGTGGCGGCGTGGTGCGTAGGTTCGACCGATGGGTGCGGGGGTGGAGCGCCAAAGCTGTTGTGGATGTCGGTGACCTTGCGGTGGAAGTACAAGGCGAGGGAGTCGCAGAGGTCCTGTGAGGGAGTGATGTCGTTGTTGCCGGTGCTGGGGTTGGAGAACTCCTTGACGATGTTGAAGAGCTCCGTGCTGTCATGGGCGTTCTTGTCCAGTCGTTCCTTCAGAGATTTCTTCTTGGTGGTGCGGATGAGCTGGTGATGTCTGCGGGTGGCGAGTTTGAGGGCGATCATGTTGTTGGTGGTCTTGTCGAGGAGCCAGGCCTTTTCGAGGGTGCGGCAGGCCTTCTTGGAGTCTTTGAGTTTGTCGGTGAACCAGGGGGCCTCTTGCTTCTGGGCCTGGTGAGTGGGTTCTTCAGTGGGGCGAGGTCATCGGCCCAGGATGTCAACCACTGCGTGAGGTTGCGGGCTGCTGTGTTAGGGTCCGTTGTCCTGATGGGTGGGTTCTGGCTGAGGGAGGCGGCGAGCTGGTCGGCGGTAATCTTGCTCCAGTTTCTGTGGGGGACCTGCTTCGGGTGGTGGTGGACCGTGTTCTTTCTGATGCTGAAGTGGACGCAGCTGTGGTTAGTCCAGTGAAGTCCGGTGGAGTGGCTGAAGGTGAGGTGCTTGCTGGATGAGAAGACGGGGTCGAGCATGTGGCCGGCGTAGTGGGTGGGGGTGTTGACCAGTTGTTTGAGTCCAAGGTTGGCGAGATTGTACAGCAGGGCGGTGGTGTTGCGGTCGTTGTTGTTCTCCAGGTGGAAGTTGAGGTCCCCGAGGAGGATGTAGTCGGTGGAGGGGAGGGCGTGTGGGCTGATGAAGTCCGTGATGTCTTCGCAGAACTGTGTGCGCGGTCCCGGGGGTCTGTAGATGAGGGTGCCTCTGAGGGTCGTCTTGGGGTCGGTGTGGATTTGGAAGTGCAGGTACTCGGCGTCGTTGAATGCTTCGATGGAGTCAGTCGAGATGCGAATGGTGCTTTTGTGTACGATGGCGATCCCTCCTCCGGTCCGGTTGGCGCGATCCCTCCTGATGATCTTGTAGCCGTCCGGGATGGCGATGGCGATGTCGGGGGCTGAGGAGCGTTCATCCAGGTTTCCGTGAGGAAGGCGACGTCGGGAGATGCGGTGTCGAGGAGGTTCCAGAGTTCCACGGCGTGTCTGTGGACGGAGCGGGTGTTGAGCAGGATGCACTTGAGGTGGTTGCTGCTGTCCGTCTCGGTGGGCGCGGTGCAGGTTCGGAGGCAGGAGAAGTTGCAGGATCGGCAGACGAAGGGTCCTTGGGTACGTCTCGGGGATGCTTGGTAGCATCCGGGGGTTCGGCCGGTGTTGAGTGCGTTGAGTGTGGCCTCATCGTAGGTCCTGCGGAGGGGCCGGCGGGCGCGGGGGCCAGGGGGTCTGGCGCTGGGCGCGGTCCAGGCGCGGACGGGCGCAGACGGGCTTACCTTTGGCGCACCTTCGGCGCTCAGTCGGCGCTCCCGCTGCGCGCGTCCACTGCACGGTCGCTCAGGGGGCGTCATAAGTAAGGAGCCGGGAGGGAGGGTCAGCTGGGAGGCGGGAGGCTGGGTGGCCAATGGGCAAGGAGGGGAGGCGGGACTGCGGGGTCAGCGGCGGGAAACAGGAAGGAGAGCGACTGGGGCAGCGGCGGCGGAGAGTTGGCGAGGAAAAATGGGCAGCAGCAGCAGGCAGCGAGCAGCGAGCGGAGGGCGGTACCTACGAGATGCAGAGGTCAGCAGTGGTGAGGAGGAAGCGGCGTCAGCGGTAGCCACAGCAGGCAGGCGTCAGGCAGCAGCAATGGGAGAGGAGCGACCGCCTGTGGGGGCACAGGGGGTCACACTGACCAGCCCGCCGCGGTCCCCTTAAGTAAGGAGCCGGGAGGGAGGGTCAGCTGGGAGGCGGGAGGCTGGGTGGCCAATGGGCAAGGAGGGGAGGCGGGGCTGCAGGGTCAGTGGCGGGAAACAGGAAGGAGAGTGACCGGGGCAGCGGCGGCGGAGAGTTGGCGAGGAAAAATGGGCAGCAGCAGCAGGCAGCGAGCAGCGAGCGGAGGGCGGTACCTACGAGATGCAGAGGTCAGCAGTGGTGAGGAGGAAGCGGCGTCAGCGGTAGCCACAGCAGGCAGGCATCAGGCAGCAGCAATGGGAGAGGAGCGACCGCCTGTGGGGGCACAGCAGCACCAGAATTAACATGTTAAATCGTTAATGTTAGCCACTTTCTCTATTCTCAATTTGAATGTTGACTTTGCACGTGAGAGGCCTGTATATTTTATATTCCTTTGTTTGCACGTTTTGTGTTTTTCCATTGTAGACACTATGGGCCTTATTCACAAGGATCTATCACCGAGTCAACGGCACTTTATCGCAGCCAAAGTTGCGATAAACTTATCGCCCCAATCACAAGCTGGTGTTAACAGCCCACAGCACCAGTTTACCCGAGATTGCAGGTAAACTGACATGCCACATCAGCTACACCCAAACATGTACAAAATTATCCACATGATGTCACAGAATCTCAACTGGTGACATGCATGTGTAGTCACAAAAATTAGCATCACACATTCATTTCCGAAGCAACAAATCAAACTATATTAAAATGAACACTGAAATGAAATGAAGACACATTGCAGCTCCCCTCGGGCCAATCCGTAGGTCACAGCCTGCAAGACAAAAATCATGATGAGAAGGTGTGTCCTGCGCACATCAAAGGGCAGAGAGAGAGTGAAGGGGAGAGAGTGAAAGGGAGGGAGAGAGAGAGAGAAAGAAGAAGACGGGGAGAGAGAGAGAGAAGAAGAGAGGGGAAGAGAGAGAAGAAGAGAGTGGGAGAAAGAGAGAGAGAAGAAGAGAGGGGGAGAGAGAGAGAGCGCCGCCCCTGTGCACCCAGGCCACACTGCTCACCTGCTGCCACCGGTGTGTCTCCAACCACTTGTCGGCATGTAGTGCAGTTCATTAGATCACACATCTGAGACAGACCCGTCATCTGAAACAGAGCCCATATATATGATTGGCACAGTAAACACAATTGCACAAGACAACATCGCCTGCCCGCCCATGCACACCCAGACAGAGGCACCCCAGTCTTCCAGCCGCCCATCAGGGCATGCCCACTCATGCACACCCAGGCTGTACTGCTCACCTTCCACCACTGGCGTGCAGACAGGAGGTCCCACCATGTGCCGCTGTAAGCCACAAGCCCGGGGCCCGCGGACATGGCACACTCCACACCATGCTGCCCCGCTCCGCAGGGCACCAGGTCCCATGTTTGGTGCTGGGTCTTGATTACTCCATGGCCGAGGGCATACCAGTGCAACCAGCCTCATCGCAGGCTGCACACCCACTCAGCCCAATAGGTGCCACCAACTCTGTGATCCAGGAAGCGACGCCATGTGGCAGTAGGCCCGCGCCACGCCTACACTGCGGTCCAGAAGGGCACACAAAACCTGAGCTGTCCATACCGCCGGGGCGGGGCATCATCGTAGGCTGCACACCCGCTCAGCAGCTCAAGGTGCTCCTAACTCAGTGCACCCAAAGTCACCGTCCCGTGGCGGGGTGCCTGTGCCGGCCGCAATGCTCCAGGTGCCACTAACCCTGTGCAACCCCAGTCGGCGCCACGTGCTGGTAGGTCCGTGACGGTCGCAAGGCCTCGGGTGCCACTAACCCTGTGCAACCCCAGTCAGTTCCACGTGGTGGTAGGTCTGTGACAGCCGCAAGGCCTCGGATGCCTCTAACCCTGTGCGCAACAACTCATGGGCCCTTTGTGATTTAGAACCATGGAGCGTCCGTCATCTAGTCACCACCGGCAGAGGGGAATGTGACGTCGTCGGCCCCTTATGTTGGCGGAGTCACATGGCCTGTGATGCCTGTGCCGAATGGGTGTGGTGTGCGTGCAAACCTGACAACTAGACCAGTGACCTGCACACTACCAGCGAGTACGCATGCAACAGGTAGCAATGAGGGCCCCCCTCAGAGCATAAGAGGAGTGGTCTGGCCTGCCGTACGCCGGACCAGCGCAGGGCTTGCAACAAAGACTTGTGGGATCTGGGCATGGTTCAGTCCATGTCGGGACATGGAAGTGACTGATGCGTGTGTCCCTGTTGTAGTTTTCACGGGACCCGGTACACAATATGCAATGTAGCACCCTCTGACTGGCATCCCACAGGATGAAAATCATTAACGCAAGGGACATCACTGTCTCTACATTCACCCATACATTCATACATGAATGATGAAAGACATAACACAGCAGTGCGTCACTGGATGTTTATTGCACATCCAGTGCAGTCCTGCAGCTGGAGCGGTACAGGGAAATGCAGAGAACACTACACAATATGGGACTGTGGAGGGCCAGCCAGAGCCCATCCGGGGATGACAAGTACTGAGGAAGAGGAAGGGTACAGTCCGGTCGCCGTGTCATTGGTCATCAAACAGTCCATGTTGCTGTCCAAGGTGAGTGCATAGGAGTGTATCGGGTGTCAGTGGAAGGTCATGAGGCCATGTGCGGCACCAAGCAGGAACAGGCCATGTGGCGGAATTGAAAGCTAGTGCTTCCTGATCACAAACCCATCCACGTCCTCGTCCCTGAATGTGTGCTCTGCCCCACCTGTGGGTGTTGCAGTACTGGCTGGGCCACTGTGTGCCACTGACACATCAGGGGCCAGAAGAGGATTGTCGGCCGCACTGTGTGGCAGTGACACATGAGGTGCCGGAGTGGATACGTCTGCCGCACTGTGGGGCACTGACACACCAGGGGGCGGAGATGTGGATGGTGTGGGGTCAGCAGCATTCATCTGCACCACGCCTTGTGGCAGCAATGCCATGATGATGATCTGCAGGGCATGGCAGCTACATTTCGCTGGTGTGCAGCAGTGGCTGCCATCCTTTCCGCCTCCATATGCACCATGTCCTCCATGAGCCTCCGCATTTGTGCCAGCTCATGGATGCTATCGCTGGAGCCCCTCTGTGCGGACAGGTGTTCTTCTCTCCGCTTCAGGACTCCAGCAATGTCAATGAGCAATGAGCCATTGGAGGCCATGGAGCAGGTCTAGACACCCATGGATGGTGTCCAGTTTGGTAGCCATGAGTGCGAACCCCACCCGCACCTACTCAGCCGTCTCCCTCTGGGCCTCCAGCTCACGGTGTTGGAATGCCATGTGTTGTTCCTGGGGGTCTTGGGAGACTGGCAGGCCGTGGGTGCCTCCTGCTGGGTGGAGTCTCCTCGATGCAGCTGGTCAGCCCTAATCCTGGAGGTGAGCCGCGGATGATTTCAATGATGTCTAGGAGGGCTTGGGTGTCGATGCTGGGTTTGTCCTCCTCGTCATCAGTGGAGAGTGGCTGGGACTGCTCTGCAGGGGGTGTTGACGCTGGCCCTGCAATGTGAAGGGGAGATGGTGTATTGCAATGTGTCCACATATATGTAGCCGCATGGTACATGTTGACATTCATACAGCCTGGCATTGTAAATTGTGACGGTCTATGGATCTGGGCGATGACCTAGAGTCATTGAGGGTGTGCACTGTAGTCTGCTTGATTGTGTATGTGTGCCATTGTGGCCATCTCCACCCATCCCCCCAGTACCTGGTGGTCACTCACCCTGTTGCAGTTGTGTTGTGTCCTGTCGAGCAGTGTCCGGTCCCCCGACTCCAGCCATAGTATCCACACTGATGACTGTCGACACCAGCTCCTCCATGTCATCCTGCTCGAGCTGTGGCGCTGGACCCCCACCTCCAGTCTGCATTGCTGCCTTCTGGTTGGCTGCGAGTTTCTCCTTGGTCTTCCGCTTGATGTCATTCCATCACCACTTGACCTCGTCCATTGTCCTCTTGTGCTCTCCGACGGCATTCACCTTGTCCACGATGTCCCGCCATATTCCAGTTTTGGTGCCAAATGACAATTTGGAGGTGACGAACAGTTGTTGATGGTGTTCCATCACCTCCGTGACTATGATCCTGTTCGCCTGCGGACTGAACTTCGTCTTCCTCTTCTTCTTGTCCTTGCCCTTCCCTGTCCCCGAGGTCCCGGGCTGGTCGTCCAGGATGCTTGTGGTGTTGCGCTCGTCCTCTGCACCCGCTCCAGCTGCCTCCATGGTGCTTGGGTGTTGGTCAGTTTGTGTTTGGGTGTTTTTTCTACCTTTATGGTGATTTTTCATGTCGGCCAGGTGTGTGTTGCAGGTCTGGAGCTGCTTATTGCTGATTTCCTCATCGCGCTTTGGCCCATCGCAGGTTTTTTGGTGTTGTGTTTTGTGTTTTTATCTCCATCAAGGTGGTTGTATCGCGGACATTGTCCCTGGTTTCGGCAGACTATCGCATGGTACCGCCTTGTTGTGAATTCCACGTTGACATGGGGTTATTTTCCCACGATAGGCTGCGATGTGTAAAGTTGCGTTAACATTTTTTGGTGATGTTTAGCACACGTTCTTGTGAATATACCCATATGTTTTTCCCAGTTTCTTTTCATTAACTAGTGAATAGATATTTGTTATATATTAGATGTCTTTTGGTGAGGTTTTCATGAAAGAAAAGAAGATGTCAGTGTGTGGGAGTGACTCGTGGGAAGCCGACAGTCTGTCCAGTATAACAATTCAAGACCAGCCATGCTTGAGTCATTGTTTGAACATGAGAAAGTGGGGAATGTACCTGCTCCCAATATCTGGATAAAACTGATTGGTTCCTGAGAGTGGGAATAGAATGAAATGTTGCTAGTAATGTTTGTCATAATATAATAGTGTCTATTTCTGAGATTAGTTAGGAGTGATTCTTTCTAACTTTGAACCTCTGCTGAGCTAAACAGCCTGAGTACAAAAACTTTATACTTAAGCATTCCAGTTCTGTCATTCAGAAACCTTTATTTGGTCTTCTGAAGCAGACACCTATTTTTAGTTGCCTAAACCAAATGCCCTTTTTTTCTCGAACCATATTAGCTAATTTCGATTAGCGATTTCCTTTATGGAACATGCTTTCTGGATATGCTGCATTCCTAATGTAATTCTCATTAACGTTCTATTTCTTTTTGTCCTGAAATATGGACTTTTGAACTATTTAAATAATTAACTGATAATTGCTTGAATTACAATTCTTACTGGATTAATGTCATTGCTTTAATCAAATCTGGTTAATAAAACCTTTTCACATTTATTTAAATCATCCTAGTCATTTCCTGTGACGCCTAATGGTTTGACTGTTTGTTTTTTTTTTAAATAGTATTTTTAATGTTCCACAGACATCCACAAAAAATGGCAATGAGTAAATGAGACAAAGAGCAAACAAAAGCCATCATTTACAAATATACAAAAAAAAAGATAATAATACAGTTGACTTTACAAAAAACGGCTTAGAAAAAAGGAAGAAGGGAAAAGAAAAAGAAAAAAAAAAGAAAAATTAATCAGTGAAATAATCGATTAACGGTTGCCAGATAGCAGTACCAAATTTCCTCTTACGTGGTTTTTCAACATATACATACTGATTTCCAAATTATAAAGATTAAATAATTTGGCCCGCCACAGGTCAAAACTCGGAGCCTCAGGTTGTAACCAAGCAGTTGCAATAGTAAGTCATGTTACAGCAGCAATAATAAACAGAAAGTAACGAAATTTACATAGAAATTGTCCCTCAGATAGATCTCCTCCTATCCCTAATAAGATCATACTTGAGGAAACAGAGACAGGTTTGCCTAAGATATGAAACAAAAAACTTTCAATTTGATTAAAAAAGGGGCGTAAAGAGGGGCAGGAGAAGAAAACATGTACTATATCAGCATTGCCGGCTTGGCAACGAAAGCATTCCCCAGTTTTAGAGAATTGAAGGGAGTTACCCCATTTCATAATGACCGCAGGAGTGCGGTATAAATTAAACATAGTTTTAAAGTGTTGGGCTTTTAACGAGGCAGAGTGCAGAATCTTGTGAGCAATCCTAATAGAATCTTCGATAAGGATAGAAGAAGATACTAACCGAGTCCTCCACTTCGCATTTGTTTTATCAAGATCATCTAATTTAGAATCCAATAATATATGGTAGATGGAACCTATTCGTAATTGAGATCTTATAGCATCTATGATGCGAATGGAGACAAGATGAGAAGTGTGTTTATGGAGGAAGTCCCGGATCTAAAGGAATTTAAAAAATGGATTATTAGCTAAATCAAATTTCTTTTTAAGTTCATCAAAAGAAAAACAAGCACCCTCTACAGAAACAAAAGCCCCTAACCGTGAAATCCCTTTAGAATGCCATTGACGGACAACTGAGTCACAAAAAATAGGAGGTAAAAGATGTGGTGCAACAAGATGAGTATATACTGTATATTTAGAAATATGGAACATCTTTTTAAGAGTTTTCCAAGGAGAGAAAGCGGAGGATATAATTTTGAAACGGGTGTGTTTGTAATAGCTACCATCAACCTCAGTTTGCAAACAGTTCTTAGCAAAACAGCCAAGCGCCAACTGGTAGATTGATGGAGCTTCTGCTAAGTTACCAACTTCTTCCCCCGTAAGAAGGATGCGCATCTTCAAAACTAAACATGACATTTGATATAACGCAAAATCCGGGATACCCCAGCCCCCACGATCAAATGGTAACGTCATCAAGCGGGAGGCTCTCCGAATCCTCCCCGGAGCCCACAAATATTTTTTGCATACTGACTGAAGCTGCCGAATCTGTGGCTTTGAAACTAATAAGGGAACAGCACGGGAAAAGTATAGTACTCTTGGTAAAATAACCATCTTTAACAGGTTGGATCTGCCCACAAGAGTAAGATGGAGACTCTGCCAAGAATCCAAGGTAGATTTGGTTTTATCCAAAATATCATTCCAATTAACTGAAATCATGTCGTCCAAATTAGATCTAATCTTGATTCCAAGGTACACCACTTCCTCCACTACCCTGGGATCGGATACTGTGGCTAAATTCGTACAGAGACATTGAGTCTTGGCGGTGTTTAACTTGTAGCCAGAATATCTGCCAAAGGAGTTCGCGAGATGTTCGATAACCGGCAAGGCAACTTCCAAGTTGGATGTAACCACAGTAATATCGTCCGCATAAGCAAGAACGGTATAGCGCAAGTTCTGAACTACAAAAGGTGGAATTTGGGCGTTTAGCTCCAGCATTTTCACAAAAGGATTAATGTAGAAAGCAAAAAGGAGAGGAGAGCAGGGACAACCCTGATGGGTCCCCCTGCAGATCTGAACCACCTCTGATTTGATTCCCATTGCGCATATCTTTGCTGTAGGAGCCTGATAGAAAACCTGAAGAGCGCGGATGAAACCGACACCGAACCCCATGCGCACCATTATCCCCCAAAGACACCCCCATGAAACCTGGTCAAAAGCCTTCTCGGCGTCGAGCAGGACGAGACTCAGAGATCTGCACTCGACCTGCGCGACGTCGAGAAGAGCAACAACCCGGCTAACATGGTCAACTGTACCTCGACCAGGAACAAACCCATGCTGCAGCGGTGACACCAATCCAGCAACTAACGGGGCCATTCGATTAGCGAGGAGTTTAGCATACAATTTACCATCGCAATTAACCAAAGAAATCGGGCGATAGGATCCCGGCTGGTCAATAGGCTTCCCCTTTTTAGGAAATATAACAATATGTGCTTCATCCCAAGAATGAGGGGAAGATCCCTGCCTGGCCGCCTCAAAGGTATTCAACATAACTTCCCGCAGTTCCAATAGGAACAGCCCAGCCTGAACTGCCAATCTAGGTCCTCCCCAGCACTCCCCATATACACAAGTGCGGTAGTGATAGGCATAGAGACATGCCCAAATGGCAGTTGACATGCTCCGCCACATAAACCGCGGTGCCTTGTGTGAATGCATGGCACCCAAATCGCGGTAGCTACCGCTTGGCCCCAGCGGTGTGTCACCAGCACTCCCCATATTCACAAGTGCGGTAGTGATAGGCATGGAGACATGCCCAACTGGCAGTTGGCATACTCCACCACCCAAATTGCGGTGCCTCGTGTGAATGTATGGCACCCAAATCGCGGTAGCTACCGCTTGGCCACAGCGGTGTGTCACCAGCACTCCCCATATACACAAGTGCGATAGTGATAGGCATGGAGACATAAATGGCGGTTGGCATGCTCCACCACCCAAATCGCGGAGGCGCCTGCCTGGCCCCTTCGGTGTGTCACCGCCATGGAGCATGCCCTTACAGCCAATGGGAACCTTCATCGCGGTGGCATGATGTAATTTTGAAAATCGCGGTACGCGTGCTCTGCCACGGCGAAAGGCGGTCATTGGATTTATTTGAAAGATGCACCATCACGGTAGCGCACCCCGGGCCCCAGAGGTGTGTCACCGCGATGGAGCATGCCCTTACAACCAATAGGAACCTTGATTGAGGTGGCATGATCAATATTTGAAAATCACGGTAGGTGTGCTCCACCACCGCGGATGCGGTCATTGGTTGCATTTGAAAGAGGCAGACCTGGACCACCAATTGCTGCAGCTTTGCACCTTTGAAACGGCCCCAGGGGGCTATATGTGTCAATGGGAGCCTCACATTTCCACTGCTCCCAGGGCCTGCTGCCAGAGACCCCTCACCTGCTGCTGCCTCCAGGGACTGCTGCCAGTAACCACCCACCTGCTGCTTCTTCCAGGGACTGCTGCCAGTTACCACCCACCTGCTGCTGCCTCCAGGAACTGCTGCCAGAGACCCCTCACCACCCAATTCCACCGCTGTTGTCTCATGTCCACAGTGAAGGCAAGGACAGAGAAAATCCGTGCCAGTCCCTTCACGAGCGAGGGGCTGTAGGTCCTGATGGACGAGGTACTCACACAGTACCCAAGGCTATACGGTGCCCAAAATGTCGTGGTAAGTCCTCAACAGTGGGGGGGGGAGTGCATGGGGGCACACATGTAGTTGGACTGATGCAGTATGTGCCTGAGAGTGTGGGGTTGTGTCATGCACTGCCTAACATGCTGTCTCCAGGGGGAAGGTATGTGTACCCAATGCCACAGGTTTCCCTGCCTGCACATGTATGTATGAGTGACCTGTGTTGTGTTGTCAGCCATACAGTGACGCAGAAAGTTGTTCATGCAGGAGTCAGGACAGTGATTTCTTTGCTGAATGGCTGTGTGTGCCCCTGTTGTCCATCTCCGTGTGAGTCCAGCTGGCCTGCACAGTCCCCACCCACAAAGACAAGGACACATCACTTCACTTACAGAAAATTACATCAGTCTTTTCTCATTGCACTCCAGCTATGAGCCATCTCAGCACTGTAGATTACACACGACCGGCCTTGTGATGCGGATTTTTGATTTGTGAGATCATGTCTCTCAATGTGACATCCATGACACAGTTATCTATTGACAGGGCAGGGACATTGAGGGCTGTGCAGTCTTGGACACAGTGAGTCTACTCCCAAACACAGGTTGATATGTGATGTATGTGTTGCTCAACCTAAAAATGGACTGGAGATGTGGGCAGGCTACATAGGGGTTTCAGTGCTGGCATCCTGCATGTGTGTGAGATGTGCAGGGACTGTGTTCCCCCTCACACCTACATGAATTTACATCAGCTTTTCCCATGCAGATGTACCATGTGAGATGTATTCTTGTCTCTCTTAGACATATCTTTGGATTTGTGATGAGTTTGTATCTTGCTGCTGTACTGAGAGATGTAGGTATATAACACTGTGTCACTGATCATTTCCCCCTCTTGTCTCCCATGCCTGCAGCTCAAGGTACACAAGCGTAAGGCCGTGTGGAGGGCCATTGCGGCCAAGGTGCGAGCTCTGGGGGTTTCAAACCGACGGCGCACCCACTGCCACAAGAGGTGGGACGACATCAGCCGGCTGGCAAAGAACATGGCGGAGATGACCTTGGGGCTGCTTCCTCGCACTGGGCGTTTGGCACGGCGCAGCTTGACACCACTAATGGGCAGCATCTTGGCGGTGACACAGCTTGAGCTGGATGCACGTTTGAAGGAGCATCAGCAGCAAGCCAGGGGTGAGCATTCGGGGATTGTGACTTTGGCTGGGAGTGGCTGCATGTGTACAGAGCCTGTGCCAGCGCTGGCCTATGTGATGTTGGTAGTGTGATGCAGTGGCATGTAAGTGGCTGCTGGGATGGGTGCAGGTGTTATGCATTTGCCCTACCTGTACTTACAAAGGTGATTAGAATGCTGTGCATTCCCATTGCATTCTGAGTCGTGGTCTTCAGGTATCGTCTGCATTGGGGTAGTCTGGGGAATCCCATGGGAGGGAACAGCAATGTGCCCGATCTGACTGTGCTTTCATCAATGCGTCCATTGCATGCACTCAGATTTGGGAGGCCTAGACATCTTACAACAATGTGCACCAGTCTTTGGTCCCCAAAGTACAACATGGTGGGTGGCATGGGCTCATGGCCATTGTGGAATGTCATGTTGTAGTCTGTGTCTGTGTTGTCCACTCCTGTTCCATCCAGATCTGTCAGTGGCAACAAGTAGTGTGCCCCCATTATGCCCCTAGGTTTGCTCAGAGCTAGTTTATCTTAAGTCTGTCTTAAGTCAAACTTAAGACAAAATCCTAACTTTACTACTACTAAATGCCTTCTGTGAAAACCAAAAGTAGTAGGACAGACTTAAGACAGACTTAAGACAGACTTAAGACAGACTTAAGGCAGACTTAAGACAAACTTAGGACAGACTTAAGACAGACTTAAGACAGACTTAAGACAAACTTAAGACAAACTTAGGACAGACTTAAGACAGACTTAGGACAGTCTTAAGACAAAATCCTAACTTTATTACTACTAAATGCCTTCTGTGAATACCAAAAGTAGTAACTTTAGAATTTTGTCTTAAGTTAGTTCTGTGAATCGGGCCCGTAGTTTCCACCTTTCTGTCTCAGACTTGTGCATCTGTTGGTGTTGTTTTGGATGTATGTGTGTTGGCTGTGGTACTGCTTCACTTCCTGGGTGTGCTGTTGTCTTTGTGCTGTGCTGATTGGTGTTGTGTGGGTTGATGTTATGTCACTCATGTCTGTGTGGGGCTGGTATGCTTGGTGTGAACACACTGCTGTGGGTGTATGTTGCCTTGTCATTGCCTGGTGTGCATCCCCTGATGTCCTGGTGTGTTTGCTATGTGATGTTTTTGCCTGTGCATCTGTTGTTTCTTTGATGTGGCTGTGTTGTTCTGTGGTGGTGCTCTTCTTGTCTGTGTTGTGGTATGTTGTCTGTGCATTGTCCCTGAGTGATGAGGTTGTGCACTCCTGTTGTGTCTGTGCTCCCATTGCCTTACCACAGTTTAGCTGCACAGGGCATGTCTGTTCTTGTTGTGGTTCTGTGTGTGTTTCTGTGGGGTTATGTGTTTGTCTGTTGGTTATGTGCAGACATTTGTAATGGCATCCCTGTGTGTGTGTGATGTTTGTGGCTACCCCCAGGGTGTGTGATTGTTTGTTTGTGTATTGACTGGCAAGTATTGCCAGCCTTCAGTGTGTTTGACACTGGTGTTGAGTGCTGCTGGTGTGAGGGGGTATGTGTGTAGATTCCTACTGGTGTTTGGAGTGTGTCAATGGGCCCTGTGTGTTGTGCTGCTGGTGTACTCCTGCGGAGTAGTTATATACATGTGTGGCTGTTCACAGTTTGACTTCAGGGCCTTCCTTTCATCTTTGTGCCTATACATGGTTCGCCTTTTAATCTCCCTGTGTTGTTGCACTGAGCTGTGTGTGGTGTGACTTCACTAACTGTACCAGCCATGTGTGCTTTGATGGTCTGAGGGTGTTGTTCTATGTTCCTTGTCTTGATGTGATGTACACATGCTTGTTATGTTATGTTATGTTAAATTAGTATTATACAGCGCACAGCTACCCAACAAGGGTTTCCCAGCGCTAAACCCGACAGAGGGCAAAAGAATAAAAGAAATCGGAAATGCAGTTCAAAGTGAATTATTGGTTACATAACCAAGTTTTTAAAATTTTACGAAAATTCATGTATGAAGTTTCATTACGAAGTGCAATGGGAAGAGAATTCCATATAGATGGACCAAGACAGGCAAACGAACGACCTCCCATTCTTTGAGTTTAATTCTGGGCACCAAGAATTTTCCCTGAGTGGCCGAACGAAGTAGGCAAGGGGGCTGGTAAGGGTGAACTAGAGTTTGCAAATATTTAGGAGCAGAGCCAGCTTTGATTTTATGCATATAACTCATGGCCTGAAATTTAACACGGTTTTCAACCGTAAGCCAATGAAGATTGCGCAAAGCACTGGAAGTGGAAGAAGTTTTAGAGAGCTGGCAGAGCAGCCAGGCAGCAGAGTTTTGTACCACCTGTAATTTCCGTGTAACATCCTTATTTGATCCCAAATAAAGGATGTTTCCGTAGTCCATTCTAGACAAGCTCCTGGACTACGGTTTTCTGAGTGGGAACCGGAAGCATCCAAATAATTTTTTTCAACCATTTTAAAATGGTGAAACATGTGGCTGCCACCTTTACTACCTGCTGCTTCATAGATAATTTGTCGTCAATGAGGACTCCCAAATTGCGGACATAGTTAGTGGGCTGAGGAAGATCACCCATTTCACACGGCCAATGCTGGGAGCCCCAAAGATTTTTATTTTTACCCAAAATAAGGACCTCAGCTTTTTTGCCGTTTAGCTTAAGAAGATTAGCTAGCATCCAAGATGCAATGTTCCTGAAGAACTGAAGGTCCAAGCGTCTTTTCCGTAGAAAGGGAAAAGATGATTTGGGTATCATCAGCATAAGAGAAAAGGCACAACCCCGCCTCCTCTGCTATTGTCGCCAAAGGTTTAACATACAGATTAAATAGAGGAGGACTTAGGATAGAGCCTTGGGGTACCCCATAGGAAGAAGAGTGAATTTTAGAAGTGGCTCTGGAGGAATAAACTTGAAAAGTCTGTTTAGCTAGAAAAGATGAATGCCAGCCAAGTGCTGAGCCAGGAGTGCCAAGGGATTGCAAAGATTTAATTAACACAGTATGGGACACCGTGTCAAATGCAGCGCTCAGGTCGAGCAATATAAGAGCCACGGTGTTCCCAGAGTCCAGTCGTTATATTTCTGATACTCCAAGCAGAGTTGTCTTGGTGGAATAACCGGCCCTAAAGCCGGATTGAGAGTGTAGAACGCTAATAGATTCGACAAATTGAGTTAATTGCTGGTTAACATGCTTTTCCAGGATTTTGGAGTAGGTGGGAAGCAGAGAGATAGGCCTAAAATTAGATGGCTTAGATGGATCAGCATTGGCCTTTTTTAAAAGAGGAAGAACCATCGCATGTTTCCAGTCTGAAGGAACAATAGCTTCTTGAATAGAGGCATTGAGCAGCTGCATAATTAACATCAATGAAGATGAATCCAACTGCTGCAGCACAGATACAGGGATGAGATCACAAGGGGAACCAGATTTAATACTATTTAAAATCTTTTTAAAAGAATTACTATCAAAAGGTGTCCAGGTTTCTAATCTAGTGGAGTCCTTCACCCTGTAATCAGACTCGGTCGTAGAGGGCGACATAACAGATGCCACTGGCTGAGTATTTTGTAATGCAGAGTATATTTACTCTACTTTATCCACAAAGTAGTTAGCGAGACTGTCGCATTGTTGTTCATTTAAGATAGTTGGCATTGAGTGTGTATCAGAGCCAGCGAGTTTTTTTACCATAGTAAACAGGGTACACGAACAATTCTGGGCATTGGAAAAGGTGGAGGAAACATATTCCTTCCTTGCTAATTTACAAAGAGCTTGGTAGTGTTTTAAAGCTTGCTTATATTTTAATTTAGAGTTCTGCGTGTAATTCCTCCTCCAGATCCTTTCCAGAGCTTTACATTTGTTTTTTTCAGTTTTTAATTGCTATGTAAACCAAGGGGCAGGAGGACAGATGATTGTGGTTTTTTTTTATAGATAGCTTGTAGTTTGTCTCCATGGCCTTCTATTTGTGTACACCCCACAGGTGCGGCACATGACATGTGCCTTCAGGGGGTGTGCTAGTGTGATGTGGGAAGGGGTGTGGCCATGTGCTCTTTGTGCCCTACCCATTCCAGGCGCTGGCCCTGCCTTCTGCATTGTGCGCATATATTCCCTTGTCTTCACCGCTGCGGTGACGTGACCGGGACATTGCTGCATGGTCGCGGAAAATGTGTGTCCAGGATGCGGAGGGGTGACTTGATGGCAGGTGGGTCATGTGTGGGTGCACTTGTGGATGTGCTCCTGTCCCCACCAGGGTGTCTGATGTGGATTTGGACCCTGTGTCAGCCCATGTGTTGTGTGTTTTGGGTGTGTTATTGCGTACCTGCGGCGGTCCATGAGTTGCTGGTGATGTAGCAGGTATAGCACCGGAAAAAAAGTGTAGAGCTGGATCCATGGCAGTCGGGAATGGTTGGTGTGGACCGGGACTCTGATTTCGCACTCCGCTGTCGAGCTTTCGCCGTCTCTGGTTGGGCGGTTTCTCCGCTGTGGTGCGACTGGTTGTTTGGGGCATCCTAATTTGTGGAGTAGAGTGGACGTCATTCCGCATGGCAGTGAGTCTCCATTGGCTCCCACCGCTGCAGCGGTGGGCGCACATTGATGGTGGTTCGCGTCGCACCGCGGCGGACGGGAAATGGGCTATGTTTGGCCATACTAATATGGCAGGCGTGGGTTCCGCTGCTCGCGGGCGGTAAAATGCATTTTTCCGCAATACCAGCACCGCGTGGTGCCACGGCCCGCCATCCTAATAGACCCCTTAGTGTCTGAAGCTGGGCTCGCTATGACAATACCACCCGTTAATAGTAAAGGACCTCCAGCTCGTCAAGTCAACTGCAAGGAGGGGCATTTGAACCCAGAGTATCATCAGCCTCAAGGTCCCAAAGCTGGTGGGTCCAACTGCTTCCCAGATGACAGGGGGGGTAGGAATGATTCCAGGGGAACCCATCAACCCCTCTCAGAGTTTGTATACTGTCCACCTGCCACCAGAGTCCACCTCACTTGTTGTGGTTTTAGCCAATGTCCCCCATCTTGACCCGGGTACCAAGGAAGTGTTTGACCAGCTGAAGAACAAAGTGGTGTATTGGTTAAATTTGACCACCGCTCCCGGACTGAGGGTGGAAGATCAAACTCTCTTGGCGCGTAGGGTGTCATGGCTGGGCCTGTCTGTTCATCATTTCACCCTCAGGCAGGTTTTAAAAGAAAGATACTGTTGGATTGCCCGTGGAATCGGCTTTGCCGATTCACTCCATTGAGGTCAGTGTTGAGAGGTGAAGGCTCCATTATGTCCTATTCAAAATGGCAGCCGCAAATAGTCCTTCCTGCTTCTGAGTAAGAGTTGTAGTTTAACTTTAGGAGAGAAGTGTCCGTGCACGCCTGCCTTGCGCGCTGCACACTTCAACAGTCGTTCTTAGGAGGAAGCAGCGTTTCTGTGCTGCTCCTTCTATTGTAGTAGTTCCAGTCAGGGAAGTGGCTTCTCATAGCGTGACTCCGTCTGACTCTTCCCAGCAATTTGAGGACTTGAGGATTTTTAGGGCTTCACCTCAGTTGTAGTTTTTCTTCAGTCAGCAAGACAGTTTTGTTCAGTGTCTTGTTACCCGCTGACAAGTAATGAGTCGGAGAATATTCAGTAGAGGTCAGTAAGTCTGTTCTCCTATTTTCTCCTTATTTCCTCACGCGCAGTCAGTTTCTAACAAGGACTATTTTGCGCAACCAAACAAAGATAATTTCAGCGCTAGCTCAACATAATTTGAGGATGTATGACTATTGAGAAGGTCATTTGAAAGATACTGTTTCCAGTGTGCTACAGAGAGAGTGAGAAAAGTCAAAAAGACATTCTAGTGTTATTTCAGAGACCGTCAATTAATTCAAGTCTAATTTCTGCAAGCAATCTTTAAGACTTTCAAGACTCGATATTAGATAAATTTTACATACTAAGTAGCACAACTTAACAGCTAAAGCAGCGCAGCAGTTCTCTTACATCAATCTACAGTGTATGCAGCTATATATATATATATATATATATATATATATATATATATATATATATATATATATATATATATATATATTATACTTACCAACGGATTCATTTCGGCTGCCAGCTGTAAAGAAGAAGCAAAAGAGAGAGAGAGTTACACGTTGAATAAATATAAATACAGCATAGGACGATTGTGATAAGCGAGAAACTAAGCCACTGTGGAAGGAAGGTAGGAGATACGCTGTGGTGGCGCAAGAGAAATATTAAGTCTAGTTTTAGGGTGGGGCTTGAACGTATTAATTGTTACAAACTGTGGTTGCAGACGCCAAGCAGTCCCTTGCTAGTTTCCAGTGAAGAGTGGGCACAGCAGTGGAGTCTCTCTTATATTTCCCATCCCCCTTCCCCCCTCTTTACTGGGAGTGCATTTGAATATTTGCTCGCAGTGGAGTTTGTGAGTTGGGGAAAAGTTCTTCTGCTCCTTTGGAAGTCTCAGTTATCAGGTGTGTGGTGCTGACATAAGGTAGCCTGGGTGGGCAGAGCAAAGAAAGCCTGGGCCAGGGACTGTGTTATCATTAATTCTAACAATACTTTTATAGTAAACAGAACTTTATGATCAGATGTGCAGTATAACTTCAGAAGTCGGAACTCGACAATTGTGGAACTCCCATTGGACTTCGTTTATAGGCCCCGGAGTCATCTTTTCCTGCTTTTAGGCAACCCACAGGGGCGGTCCTAAGATGTGGGTTACAGGAATCAACATGTGGTGATAACGGGGGTAAGCTTGGCAAAAACGTTCATGCTCTTGAGTTCACTAGATGGATGTGATTGATGGTGTGTTGGCCCCCAGGATCCAGACGTTCTTCCATCACAGGGGGAGGCACAGCCTTTGGATCTGGGACCCCATGAGTCTAAATGGTGTAAGTTCATCTCCTGGAACATCGCAGGGCTCACAAGTAAGATCCAGAACCCCAACTGGTTACTCTTCGTTAAATGCTTTGATGTGATTTGTCTCCAGGAAACATGGGCTGTAGAGAACAGATTTCATCTGGAGGGATATAGAACTTTTTTTGGGCCAGCTACCCCATCTACGCTGGGGCAAGCAATGGGGGGCCTTGTAACCTATTTCTCAGTAGCAGTCCGAGGTAGCCCCGACACTTTGTCCCATCTTTCCCCTACTCTACATGCAATGATATTATCCAGTTTAATGAGCAAGCTCCTGCTTTTAAATTTCTATAATGCGGGAGTAGCTCATATGGAAGAAAGTAACATCACACGGCTGGGATCTGAACTAATGGAGCATTACACTGAGAGGACAGAGTTACCACAATATCCTTATAGCAGAGGACTTCAATAGCCACATGTGTGTAGATATCAGGCAAGGGGGGTGACAGGCATGGGTTGCGCGTGACAAGCTGGTTTGCACATTGAACACACCCCTCAAGGAACTACATTAAATGCTATCCTGCAGGAATTAATTCGACTGAACATCTGCCATGAACAAGTTGCCTCCCGAGAAATCTGGCATCGTCCCCACCTATATTGGGAGAGAGTGTGAGACCTTCATCGATTTCATCTTCGCCTCGACACCATTTTATTTTTTGATTGAATATTTCTCATAGTTACCATATTTCCTGTGTGCGTTTCAATAGGATGTCCTCGAGTAAAAAAGTTCAATAAGGCAAACTTGAGGTATGCAGAAAAAAGAGGCTTTTAACTGATAAGCAATGTGCGTTTGTTCAAACAAAAAATTCCAGGCACTTGTACTTAGGTAAAACAACCTTCTGACAGTGCATAGCAGAGTAGATGACACCTGCCTAACGAGAAAAAGGTTATGATAAAGGAGAGAAAACAGCACAGGCAGATTGGTATGACAGACATTATGAGACAGTGGATTTGATCTATTATTTCAGCTTGTGTTCATATGAGGGTACTCAAATCCCACTGTTTGTATATGAGTGGGTGGAGGAAACTCTACAAGAGTTCATTTAGAGTGTCTGTCAGACAGGAGTGTGTGATATCCCTCTTTTGTTTGTGCTTTACCTCAAGCTGCTGCCACTGGGATATGCCTGGTAACAGACATTGCGGGAGTAAGATTGGGTTAAATTAACACTAATTGATCTTGGCATTCTATTTTCTATGTCTGTCCATATGAAGTCTTTATGACCTCTGCCGACGCAACACCCAGACTTTTGTGAGCTGTCAGGTTTTAAGGTTAACATGCATAAATGTAAAGCTATGAATATCAACATGGTTGAAATGGTGCCAGTCAATAATAAGTTATATGTGTGTATGACTCACAGTAACAGTACCAGAACGCTATGCTGATATCTTCTTAATGCTGAAAAAGGAGCTTAGACCAACAACACAAGCTTGGCTCTAGAAGTATGGATCCAAAAATCGAATTAGAGGAAGACTTATTATTTGTCATCTCAATGCTGCAACCAGCACCCTTAAGAATAAATCTTTATTATTCTTGTTACCTGTGTTAAAATTGTAAGGGGGCATTGCTGTGCTGCAGAAATAGAAGACACCAGCAAGAAAAGTGATTCTTCTTACCAATATTTATGTATTCAAATTAGGCTTCCATATTTTCTGATATACATAAATGCAAAATAATGATAAAGTGTAAACATCTAGGTAAGCAATGTATCCGCGTTGATGGACAATGGACCTTTTTTGGTAATCTCCGAGAAATACCCATCTCCAGGTAGGAACACCTAATATTACTTGACTTATTGGGACAATATACAACTCAATTGCATGGAACTATAATTTTGATATAGGTCTATAACAACATTTAAATTAGCTGCTTGGTCTTCTCGTTAAGCACTGAAACTGGGTGATGTAGGTCGACTCATTTCGGCCCTTTGCTTTGTGGCCTCTCCAGGATTTTGCAGAACAGATGTTACCCAAACAACATGCCCCATAAGGCCAGCGGTAAAATGAAGAGCAGGCTGGCAGCTGATTGAATAGTGGACGCAAGAAATGCCATAATGCAACCCCGAAACGCGGTGACATACATAATCAAGGATCAGTGCCTAACGAGAAAACCAATAGGTCTAGTAATATTAGGCGAGAATAAAGATGCATTCTAAAGGGTGCTTGTGGCACTATTGAGGCAACAAATAATAGTTTTTCCTCTGATTCGATTTTTATCCATCCTGTTGGAGCCACATTTGTTTTGTTGGTTTATAATTGAGTAGCCTAGGCTCTAGAGGTATATACATGTTCTCCCCCTCCCTTCTGATTCACAGAATAAGGAGCTTAAGGCAGGCCCGCAGAAATGCTTCAACCACTGCCTTTTTGGGTCACATTGCACTGCTGCTGGACTGACAAGATCACCAGCAGACCACCGGGTTTGTGGTCGGGGAAAGGCAGCTGTACACCCCACCCTGTGGGGTGCTGTACACTACCCAGGGTGGGGTGTACAGCTTCCCTGTACCACCCTATAGGGTTGTACAGGGAAGCTGCACTGCAGTCCATATTATGAGTTCATTGTTCCTTGAGCGGACTGTGGCTGTCCGACTGCCTGCTTCAAGGTGGCGGTGATGATGGCTTTGGGGTGCGCACTCACCCCTTTCTTCTTCTTCTTCTAATCAGATTCCGATGTTGATCCCTTCACCCTAAGGGATTATGATCCTGTTTGCAGCGATCTTGAAGTAGGTTTGTGCCTCTCCCTTAGCTTACTGTCCAGGTTACCTGCACTAACTATGATGTCATTGTCATGGTAATGGAACACCATGGTTTGAATCCCAGGATCTTGTCAGTTCCTGGAAGCTGTGGAGATAAACAGTCAATAAAGTTGGTGCTCTTACACTTACCTGTCTGGTGTAATCACTTCAAATTTGGCGACGAGTTTGACTGTTCCTCTCTCCACCCACATGTGCAGTGAAGGTTTCCCGTGTTTTAAGAGCCTCCAGCCACTGTCGACGTCTTCAGCGCACATGTTCATCTTTAAAAGTCACCTTTTGAAGAGTCGTATGAAGAGTGGTTTTGTCTTGGTCACATTTCGCATTTCTGACCGAAACTGCTGACACTCCTGGATTGGTGAGCTCCTATTTATATCTTCAACCGGTGCATAGCGTTTCTGGTTGTTTATTAACTCTTGGGAGTATGCCTTTGGCGAAACTGGCACTTCCTCGTATGCTGATGTGACTCTCTACCGTTTGGGAAGTGAAAGTTGCTGTTTGCTACTTGCTTCCGACACGATAGTGGGCTGTGGTCCCCATGTGGAAGTCAGCACTTCGTCCTTTAAATTGCTGGAGAGAAAGGTCTTTCTCTGTCTGTGTCGTTCCTCAAATGATGACGTGTTGGATTCTTCATTTGGAGTCGGCGGTGATGGATTACACGTCATGAAAGAGAATTCTCCTGTCTGCAGTTTCTGGGTTACAGAAAAGCTTTCCTGATCCATGTCGTCCATGCTTTGCACGTCACTGCATTGTCAGCGTGTCTGCGTGGAGGGGTACGCGTCACACGGAACAAGAGCTTTGTCTTTTGTTGCTTGGCAACGGTAAAGTTTTCTCTTCCAGCGTTGTCATTGTGGAGCAGTGCTGCTGACATGATTTCTTGGAATTAAACGCGTTCGCAACGAGGCACTGCAGCTGCAGTTTTTTTAGTGTGTTTCCTGAGGAAAAGACACATGATTGTGGTCCTGGTGTTTTCTTTCAGTTTTGTGTGCAAACTCAAGACTTATTGGGAGGTATGCGACCACAATGAAGACTTAACTGAAGGTATGCGACCACGATTAAGAGTTGACTGCCGTTTTTACAATACAAGTACTGCATCGGAGGTGAAGCAGTTAACTGGGCACATCGCCCCCATCGTCAGCGTCGCTTTCAGAGGTATTTCGGTTTAATCCATTTTCCTTTTCACAGGTGGACTGCTCTAATGATTACAGGATTATAGTAGTTTCAACAATAAGTTTTTTGATATACCATCTGAGCAGTTGATGTCACTTCGATACTTCTGTTTAATTTATAGTTTTTCCACAGGTGGGCTGCTTCAATGATTATAGGATTCTTCTAGCCTTATTTTTTTTTTACTTTTCAGGAGTTTGTCTGGTGGAATTGTATTTTGTTTTTATTGAAAGTATCCTAAGTTGTGCTTACCATGCAGAATGTGCAAGCTCCCCCACCTTTTTTACAGCTTCCCGGTGATCCACCAGTCAAACGGAAAGTGTGGTATAGAGCATTTGTAAAGTATTTGGGTGCGATAGGGTGTTCTAGATTTAGTGCTGAGAGGAATCGTTTCATCCTTGAGCATAATTTAGGTTTCGAAGGACAAGCGGTTTTAGAACATCTGCCGCCTGTTGAGGTGGTAGTGGGAGAAGAAGAATTACATGTTTTTGATCAAGCTGTTGGCATGCTGGAAAAACAGTTTGATGTGGAAAGCAGCCTTGTTGCTAGACACTGTTTTTTTACCAGAGAACAAGAGAGCGAAGAAAGGACAGTTTCTTATGTTGCATCTTTACGCATTTTGGCGTCAGAGTGTGAGTTTGAAAATTTTACTTTTCAGCTCATTAGGGACCAAATTGTTGTACATTGTAGAGACAGGAAAGTTCAAGAGAAACTTCTCACTCTAAAGAATCCTTCTTTGGAGGAAACGGTTGGTATTGTTAAAAGTATAGAATTATCTCAAAAATCCTCGAAAGAGCTCAAACCAAAGAAAAATGTTGTGGGAGCTGTTAAAGATCAAAAAGATTCTAATGAAAAAATACAAGGTGACAAGTTCAAATCTAATTCCGAGCAAATAGGGAATAGATTTGTTTCCAACAGAACAGAAAAAAAGCTTCTTACTCAAAAAATCTATGTAATAAGTGTGGTTTTTCTTCACATTATCCTAACTCGAGGCTTTGTCCAGCGAAAAATGCTGCGTGTCATAAGTGTGGTAAACAAGGCTATTTTGTCAAAATGTGTGGGGTTCGAGGAAGTGTCAATGTTGTGTACTCTGAAGAGTTCAAGCATGAACCTATGTGTGAAGTAGTAAGCTCGCTTACTGATATTGTAGTGGTTGTAAAGGATGATTCTGATTACTGTGTCGATCCTGTTGTTGATATATTGGTTGATGGGAAATGTCTTAATCTTTTGGTGGATTCGGGGGCGAGGATGACCATGATTACTGAGGAATTGTTTGAAACTACATGGGGAGATAGGCCCCTCAATCCGCCTGATAGAAGTCCTGTTTCCTATGAAGGAAGGATAATAGATTTAACAGGGTTTTTGAGACTTCCTTAGTTTTTAAAGACAGACACATTCGAGGGAAAGTCTATGCGGTGAAAAAGGGTCTCAACATTCTTGGTTGGTATCACCAGGGATTGTTTGGGATGACTCTTAGGCCTGGGACGTCAGAACAAGTTTCAGTTGTAAGCGAACAACCTTGAGGTGAGATTTTAGTCCATTGGTCAAAAAAATATTTTATCAAAGTAAAAGATGGTGCTTGTCCTATAAAACACAAAATACATAATGTACCATTCAGCATCAGAGATGATTTGTCTTCTGAACTTAAGATAATGTGTGAGAGTGGGGTCATTGAACCTACAGAGTCATCTCTCTGGTTATCTTCCTTGATGGTCGCGAGAAAAAAAAATGGGACACTTAGAGTATGTATTGATTTGCACAGTCTCAATAGGGAGATATGGGTTGACTCGCACCCTCTTCCTCGTATTGATAATATTCTGTCAAAATTTGCTGGTGCTAAATATTTTTCCAAGATCGATCTAGCCTCGGCATATCATCAAGTCAAGTTAGATCCGGTCTTGAAACACCTTACAGCTTTTGTGTCGACCATCGGCACTTTCCAGTTCTGAAGGATGCCTTTTGGATTAGCATCGGCAGCTTCTGTATTCCAGCGAATCATGGAAAAAGTTTTGGAGGGGGTTACAGATACTGTCGTTTTTCAAGACGATATCTTGGTGTCTGGAAAGTGTAAGAATGAACATGACAGAAGTCTTGCAAAAGTTTTAGAGAGATTGGAAAGTAGGGGAATTGTGGCCAACAAGCTTAAATGTGTTTTTGGAGTTGAGTCCATTGAGTACCTGGGTGACAGGATTTCTGGTGATGGGAATGTGCCTAGAGAGGGTCTCATTGAAGCTATTTCCAATGCTCCATCTCCTGCCTCAAAAGACCAGTTTTCTTCATTTTTGGGTCTGTGTGAATTTTATACTAAATTCATTGCCAACTTTGCAGCCAAGATGGCCCTCATGAGAGAGCTACTTAAGAAGAAGACGGTGTTTGTGTGGAGTGATTTCTGTCAGCATGAATTTGTGCAGATTAAGAGTGAGTTAGCTTCCTGTAAAATTCTTGCTCCTTATGACCCCGGTTTTCAGTGTACTGTGACTGTTGATGCCAGTCTGGATGGTCTTGGAGGTATGATTTCTCAGGTTAAGGGGGTAAGGAGTATGCTGTTGGTTTCGCCTCCCGAGCTTTGCGTCCGAGTGAAAAGAACTATTCTGTCATTGAGAGAGAATTGTGTGGTGATGTCACACAGTCAGTGGATTTAGTGGAATTGCACTATGTCATCTGGAATGTCAGCATTGGCCATGTTCTGACTTTGTTGACCGTGACAGTTGATTTTCCTTTGCCATGGTCTGCTTTTGGGACGGCTCTCTTCACTACTGAATAAACTTCACTGGAAAAACCCAAGCTGCGTATCTCCATCCTTTCATTGGCGACAGAAGATGGGATTCTGTTTAATCCAGTAACATTCTGTGACTATTTTTTTTTTTCTTTGCTACTGGACTGAAGGTATTTTCAACTCGCACCTCTACAATATCACTGTGAGTACAATCTTTTTTATTATTGAATTACTTGAGCATCTCGTCAAGGCAATCATCTACAAAAAATAAGAGAGCCATGCCCTTTCACCTGCCTTGATGTTCGCTACGCATCGTTTATTTGTCTAATGCATGACAGACTACGTGAAGAAAAGTGTATTACTCTTTTAACTCTGTGGCTCAGAAACGAAAAGGAACGGAAGCGAGATCTGTAATTTTTAACTTGCCAAAGATTATTACGCTAAATTGCATCGTTGTGACTGAAATTAACTGTTAACTTTGCTGGAGCTTCACATTCCTCTCACCTCTCGAGACTTGGTGCGCGCTGCTCTTCTCACGAGCTTGGTGTCCCGTGCGCGCTGCACTTCTTACGACGTTGGTGCCTGTCATTGTCTCACAGCAGACAATACTTCAACAAGAAGATTCTCCACAACTCGCTCAGCTTCAGTGACGTCAGGCGCGGCTGGAACGCATTCTTCTATTATGTTCCGCGCACATCTTCACACGCAGCACCTCTTTCTGCTTAGTTCGTGGAACGCACGGCTGGAATGCATTTTTCATTTACGTTCCACGCATCATTGTCTGCTCACTGAAACATTGCAATCATTTGAAAATTTCACACTGACACGCTCAGCATTTGCGTGTAAATTCTTTTTATTTTCATTATTAATTTTGTTGACACGTACCGCATTCAGTCTTACAATTTATTTTGTTTGTTTCATTTTACATCGCATCAACAAACCAAGGCAACTCTGCCACCTTGTAGCTTAAGTAAAAAGCAAAAGTGAAAACTCACAATTTAAAGATTATTCCACAGTCTCAAGTGTAATATTCGCACCGTGCATTACAACTATTATTTTTTTTTTCTTTCCCCTACAAAATCATAATTTGCATCTGTTTTCACTGCCTATTCAGAGAAATGTTGGTTTTGTTTTTCTTCTTTGTATTACAAAGCCCAACTCTCTCAATTTCTGGTCTTCTGCAGAAGCAGTGAATTTTCAGATATTTTTTTTTCTTATTGCTTCTTCTTCTTTCTTCTTTTCAATTATTTTTCTCAAGAATTTAGCACCATCATGCAAAGTGTTACTGCACCAGCACCTTTCCTACAAGAACCAGGAGAGCCAGTTCTAGAGTGGAAATGATGGTTTAGATCTTTCAAAGCGTACTTAGGTGCAATTGATGGTCAGAGATACAGACCTGAAAGGAAAAAGAACTTAATGTATTACCATCTAGGGGTTGAAGGACAAAACGTGTTTGATCATTTACCCCCGTATATTCCACGTGAAGGTGAAGACCCTGACGAGGTTGAAATAGCAGTAGCACAGTTGGACAAGCATTTTACTCAAACAAAAAACATTGTAGTGCATAGATATAAATTCTTTACGAGGGTGCAAAGGTCAGATGAAAGCATCGACATTTTTATTACAGCCTTAAAAGTTTTAGCTTCCAAATCCGAGTTCAAGAACTTTACTTCTCAACTAATAAGAGATCAACTGGATGCACGTTGCTACTGTAAAAAAGTCCAAGAAAGACTACTTACATGCAAAGATCCCACTCTAGATAAAGCAGTTGACATTGCAAAAAGTATAGAAAACTATATTGGTGACACAAAACAACTTGAATCTGCTTTATCTAATTCTTCAATTTCAGGTGCTGTTTCGACAAAACATCCTGAATCATCATCTGTGAAATCTCATATTCCCATTCAAGAAAATGCTTTCAGGGGCAACGCTTTTCGTGACTACACCAGAAGACCGGGTACTTCTAGAGGTGGAAGAGCATTTATGCAGAATAAACAATCAAATCCTAGAATGTATTGTTATAGATGTGGTTCATCTTTACATGTCTCATCTTTTAAAAATTGTCCAGCGATTAACCAACAATGTGGACAATGTGGCAAATGTTTGTTTGAGTAGTAGAAGAAGAAATGTTAGATGTGTAATTAGCCAATTTGACAACTTTCATGATGAAGATGTTACCAATCAGGAATATGTTGTGGTGGTCAAAAACTGTCATGAAAAAGAGCTACAACACATTTCTGATCCTGAAGTTGATGTCACAATAGAAATGAACAAAATTCAACTTTTAGTCGATACAGGGGCTCGTATCACGATTGTGTCGCAAGAAAAGTATCAAAAGCTATGGTAAAAAAAAAGCTTATTACCTCCTGATATTCTCACAATAGCCTTTGAAGGCAGCCGCATTGAATTATTAGGTTATTTTTGGGCTACTATTAGTGTTTTAGGTGAAACCATCAAAGGCAAAGTTTATGTGGCTAAGAGAGGGATCAATGTCCTTGGTCTCATTCATCAAGCTGAGATTGACTTAACAATTAAACCTGGGTTGGAGAACCCTGTTTTTATTGAAAAACAGCTTGATCATAATCATATTCACCCCACTAGGGACATTTACTCTCTCTCTAGTACTCTATCGATCGATGATTTGGAGGTCAAGTTTAGTAAAGTTTTTGAAAATCGACTGGGCAGGATTACTAATTTTCAACATTTCATAAAGCTCAAAGAAAATGTAATTCCTGTCAAACACAAGCTACGCAATGTCCCATTGAGTATTAGAGGTGACCTTTCTAAACATCTTCAAACGTTGTGCGAACAAGGCATAATTGAGTTGAGTCCACTCTCTGGCTTTCACCCATCGTTTTAGCAAAAAAGAGGTCTGGGGACTTGAAGATGTGTGTTGACTTGAGAAGTCTCAACAAGGCCATCTGGGTTGATGGTTTTCCTCTTCCGCGTATTGAGGATCTCATTGCCAAGGTTGGGTCTTCCTCATACTTCAATAAATTGGATCTCAAAGCGGCGTATCATCAAGTTGAACTTCATCCTCAGTCCCGACACCTCACAGCCTTTGTCACCCCTGATGGTGTTTTTCAGTTCTGCAGACTACCTTTTGGTCTAGCCTCTGCGGCTGCGGTCTTCCAGAGACTTATGACTGAAATGTTTAGAGACAATCCTAATGTTGTAGTGTTCCAAGATGACATCCTTATTTTTACTAAGAAAGAAGCCGAACATGACTCAGTTCTCGAACAAGTTTTCAAAGTACTAGAGAGTAGGCGGGTGACTCTACAAAAAAACAAATGTTCTTTCAAAGTAAAGGAGATCGAATATTTAGGTCACATAATCTCTGAGCAAGGCATCAGGCCCAGACCTGGTTTGGTTAAAAGCATCATAGAAGCACCTGCTCCACGGAATAAAGAACAACTTATGTCTTTCCTGGGCCTTTGTGAGTTTTATGCAAAATTCATGAAGGATTTTGCAAAAACAACGGAGTGTTTCAGAACATTACTTAAAAAAGGGGCAGCTTTCATCTGGTCGGAAGAATGTGAAAAAGGATTTCAGTGTATCAAGAATCACATTGTTCAAGCACCAGCTCTGCAACCTTTTGTAGAAGGCAGAGAGACTGTTGTTACAGTTGATGCTTGGGAGTACGGCTTGGGTGCAGTGCTATCGCAATTTGCCGAGGGTAAAGAGTACACGGTAGGATTTGCGTCCACGACTCTTCGTCCAGTTGACCGGAAGTACTCCGTAATCGAGAAAGAGCGGCTAGCGTGTACTTGGAGTGTTGAGAAATTTAAATCATATTTGTGGGAAAGATCTTTTATTTTAAGAACTGATCACCGACCTTTAGTTGATATTTTGTCAGGGAAAAATGCTAAACGCACCACTGCCCGGTTGGCCAGGTTATCAACGAAATTATTAGAATTTTAATTCATTGTGGAGTACATTGCAGGTGGAAAGAATAGCAGAGCGGACTGTCTATCTAGATTGCCCATTCAGGATATAGATGAACAGGAATGGGAAAATGATGTAGAAGAATGTTTTGTAGCTTGTGTCAATCATGACATTTTGTCTTTTGCGGAAGATGACTGGGTCGCTGAAGTTGAAAAGGATACTATTCTTAGTTAAGTAGTTTCATTGATCAAAAGGGGTTGGCCAAAAGAGAAATGCCTCTCTCCAGACCTTCAAACGTTCTGGAAGGTTAACAGTGAACTTTCTCTTGAGAGTGGAAAGGTTGTCAGAGGTGACAAGCTCGTACCCACCACTTGTTATCGAGAAAAAATCATCTTGGCTGCTCATTCTGGTAATCTGGGCTCTACCATCACTAAAAGAAAAGTTAGATCTGATTTTTGGTGGCCTAGAATGGACATCCAAGTTGACGATTTAGTTAGACAATGTGTACGATGTAGTGCCAGTGATAAGGTTCTTGTACTGGAGGGTTCTGTTGAGCATCCTGTATCTCCTCCTGCGAGGGCTTGGCAGAAATTAGGCATGGATTTATTGGGCCATTTCATGTTCTCCCTGCAAACTCAAAGTATTTTTTAGTTCTTGTGGACCATTTATCTAGATGGGTTGAAGTTGAACCAATTGGTGTGCCAAATTCAAAAAGTGTCATCAATTGTCTTAATAAGATCTTTCTCAGAGAGGGTTATCCAGAGGAAATTCTCATGGACAATGGTGTCCAGTTTATTTCACAAGAGATTAATTCTTTCTTACATTCTTGTGGTATCAAACACATCAGGACTTCCCTTTACCATCCACAAAGCAATGGTAAAACTGAAAGATTTAATAGAGTTGTTGTGGATTGTGTCCAAGCTGTTTTTAGATCTAAGACATGTATTTTTCAGGCAGTTAAAGATCTTGTTTGGTCATACCGCACTTCCCCTCATGTAACCACCAATTTCAGTCCGTTTGAATTCATGAGAGGCAGAAAGACTTCTTCACAGGTCTATCCTTTTTGGATGGTGAAATCTTTCTACCAGGGTTGTGACATGAGAAGTATGTGGGATTCTGCTAACAAAAAATCTTCTGAAATTAGTGCTAAAAAGAGTGAATCTATCATTAGGAAAGAAAATCACAAAATTAGAGTTGGGGACTGGGTAAGAATAAAAAATCCCGTGTCTGTCAGGAAAGGTTTCTCAAAGTTTTTGGATCCTCAACAAGTCGTTGAGTTCAGAAAGAATGCTGCTAAGTTGTGCAATGGTAATTGGTGGAATACATCTCGTGTGGCTAAAGACCCTTCCTTTTCTCAAAGAAAGGTAACAAATGATAAAAATGTTTCAGGAGGGGGTGGTGGTGTCAGGAAAAGCACAAGAGATCATGTTAAACCAAGTTGGTTATGAGAATACGTATAAGTAAGACTGTTTATTGTTCATATCAACTGTTGATTCTATATTCTTTTGATCTTTTTCTTTCTATATTCTATTCTATTCTTAGGTTTCTTCCACAGCTTTTTCCTGCTTGTAGTTTCTTCTTTTTTCCGGTTATTTCAAGTATTACTTTATTAAAAGGAGGGAGGTGTGTGGTGATGTCGCTCAGTCAGTGGATTTAGTGGAATTGCACTATGTCATCTGGAATGTCAGCATTGGCCATGTTCTGACTGTGTTGACCGTGACAGTTTATTTTCCTTTGCCATGGTCTGCTTTTGGGACAGCTCTCTTCACTACTGAATAAACTTCACTGGAAAAACCCAAGCTGCGTATCTCCATCCTTTCAAATTGTGTCAGGTTGGCCGAAGGAGAAATATCTTGACAACCATCTTCATCATTTTGCCAAGGTTGCTGATGAACTCACATTGGAGGGTGGAGAAATGATCTTAAGGGAGGATAGGTTTGTCCCTCCTGAGTCACTCAGAAGTCGCATTGTTGACTTTGGTCACAAAGGACATGTGGGTCAGACGAACACTAAAAAGAGAATTTGGAGTGTTTATTGGTGGCCCTCCATGGACCGTCAAATAAATGATGCTGTCGAGGGTTGTATCACATGTTGTACCAGTGATAAAGTTATCAAGATTGCTTCACCTCCAGTTCAACATGTGGAAGCCACTGAGGGTCCTTGGTTGAAGTTAGCTATTGACTTTGTGGGACTATTAAATGTTCTATCCAATAAACATAAGTTTGCTTTAGTCGTTGCTGATTACTTCAGCAAGTGGTGTCAGGCCATTTTTATGACAGATCCCAACTCTTTAGAGGTCATCAAGTTCTTACAAAGCCTTTTTGCTAGAGAGGGTTTTCCAAAGGAAATTGTATCCGACAATGGCGTACAGTTTACGTCCAAGGAAATGAATGAATTTCTGAACCAATGTGGAATTTCTCAACAGCGTGTGGCCTTATATCACCCTCAGGCAAAAGGTTTTATTGAGTGCACCAACCGTATTCTGTTTGAGTGTGTTCAGTGGGCTGTTTCAGCCAAGGTTGATATTAAGGAGGCTGTCCAGAGTATGTTGTGGGCACATCACACAACTCCGAGTGCTATCACAGGCTCCAGTCCTTTCTTTCTTCTTAGAGGTAGACAAGCATCTTTTCACATGTGTCCTGCATGGATGAAGAAATGGGCTTTATTGTCAAGGTGCCGAGAAACAAGTAAAAAGAAAGACTCGCATTCTTCTCCATCACCAAATGATTCGGGCGTACTCCAACCTGCAGTTTCTGATGAGTATTGTTTTAAATCTGTGATAAATGTGATATATTCCTAAGGGGATGTCCAAGTTTGGTTCTCCTGTTAAAGTGGATGCTATTTCACGTTTTGCTGTGAGAGTCAATGGAAAAAATTGGTGGAATTTGTCTAGAGTTTACAAAGTTCCATTGAGGGTTGTTACTCTCATGGGTCTTGAATCTGAAAATATGGTTCAACCCCAATCTGATGTAAGAAAATCTTCTGTTAAAGAGAGTGAGCAGAGATCTTCCAAGGTTGTGAAAACTTCATTAAAATATGTCCCTCCACGGAGGAGCAGTAGGATGAGTGTTCCACCTAATCGTATGAATCTATAGCTTTGAGTATTGTTTTATATAACTGTATATTCGCCTTATTGGTCTAATCTGTAGTTTGTTGTATTGTTTAATACAACTGCATTTTCTTCCATGTTCTACTTTCTTCTAACTTTTATTTCCCTTTGTACCTTTCCTGCTCCTTTTCCTGTGGATCTTTTGTCTTTTTTTCCCTAGTTCTTGTTTTTTTGCTTTTCTTGTTTCTATTGAAAGAAGGGAGATATTGTAGTAGTCTCTCCCTTAGCTTACTGTCCAGGTTACCTGCACTACCTATGATGTCATTGTCATGGTAATGGAACACTATGGTTTGAATCCCAGGATCCTGTCAGTTCCTGGGAGCTGTGGAGATGAACAGTCAATAAAGTTGGTGCTCTTACACTTACCTGTCTGGTGTAATAACTTCAGTTTGTTTTGAACCTATACCGCAATGCCAGGACTGCCGCGTATGGGGTGAACCCCGGTAATGGGTATATAGTTTTTCCCAAATATATCATGCATATGTGTGCATCCAACACATCTGCATTCGAAATGCACACACAGGCATTGATATATTTTATATACATACTCATCACCGATGCAAGATCTCCGCTCCACATCACCAGCCCCGTGATCAACTCGTAATACGGCAGTCTTTGGACTGCCAGCACTGTGAGCTGCTGGCAGATGTGGACACAGTCCTACGGCAGTCGGACCACCACACTCATAATAAGGCCCTTAGTCTTTTTCACTTGGCCAGGATCCTCCAATGGATGCTGCTGAGAGTCCTTGAAAGGTGGATATTCCATCGGTGAGCT
This sequence comes from Triturus cristatus, assembly GCF_964204655.1. NCBI lineage: Eukaryota > Metazoa > Chordata > Amphibia > Caudata > Salamandridae > Triturus > Triturus cristatus. Next base: position 475,393,709 of record NC_140587.1, on the reverse strand, counting down.
CCCATTGAACCTATTTGTTTTGAAGCCAAAAGCTTCAAGCAAGACAAAGCCGGATATTGCAGATGCCTAGGTCACTTTGTTATTAGGATAGATTAGCTGGCTTACCTCATTCAAAGGTTTTACCTTAGAACCTAGTCATCGTCAAGAAATCTTTATTCGGTTGTCAAAGAACCATAAAAGAACACAATAAATTCTTTGCAGCACTACTTTAAAAGATTCACACAAACACATTGTCAAAACTTTAGGCAATAAACTGTCTCACATTCCCCACAACAATGAGTACACATTACCTTTTAACTGATCACACTTCCATTGATGTCCTATACCTTACTGCAGCTTTAAGAAAGAAGCATTCCCTTGGTAGATAATTGGGACTACCTAAATTCTGCAAATATAATACAGCTTCTTTGCAAACCACAAATCTGGAATCCTTTACAAACGTTTTTAAAATGTGTATAAACATTTTATACTATTTACAAAAGAACATAAAGTGCAGTAGAGTCTGAGGAAAAATTCCATCACAAGGGCAGGTAGGTAAAATAGAACTCCAGTTGTGTGTGTCCTTATAAAAACATAGCATTCTCCATACCGTATCGTCTGAATGAAAGAGAAGCGAATTTTCTCTTTTAGTTAATTTCAAAGTAAGAAACCAAACTGAACTAGGAGATGTCATTGTAATGAAATAAGTGTTTACTATTAACTTGGAATACTCCTAATCATGGCACTGACTAAAACTAAACTCCTTGTATCAATTTCTCACAATAATTGTATCTGATTTATTTAAAATGAATGGTGCATGGATAAGGTTGGGTAGGTTGACCAAGTCTATGAAATAATATTTTACATATTTCATCCATGGAATGTAATGGCATCTGTGAAGCTGGAGACTGTCCACCAATATTTCCCTATTTAAAGTGGCTCAATCGTTGGTCCATATGTTTGCCCACAAAAGCAGCAGGGTCAATTTAACAGTGTCGGAGATATAGAACAAGTTCAACTCTGAGTGCATAACAAAATGTGAACTTGTCAATGGGAGATTCAGAATACACCTACATATGTGATTTTCTTCAAGCTGTAAAGCGGCTGGGTTTAAACAATCCCATATCCCGTCTCAAAACACAGCCACAGGGATACACTGTTAAGCGTATATTAAAAGTTATAAGGAAGATTTAAAATACTCCGAATTGTGAGTTTAAACATTGCTCCACTGTACGCAGCCCAGGACAAAAAACGTATTGAAACAGCTATAAAATGTTACTCTGGTCAGCCCATTCCCTTATACTTTTAAAAAGAACTCTACCAACATTTTCACTGTACTATCAAGATATGGGACGGTAACAATTCAGTAAGTCCCAGTCCCCTTTCTCAAAATTGGGTACTATGATTGTCTGTGCCTAGGATTCCGGTATCTTGCAACTAAATGCGATATGAATACATTTGTGAGCATAGTGCCCCAGAGTTCACAGTTACTTTTTGTTAAGTCCATTCTAGCCAAACTTTGATCAAATGAAACCACTAACTCTTCTACTGATAGTTGCAAGGGAGTGGAATCATGTAGTCATACATTTAAAGAATCCAATAAGCCTAGGTCATTCTCCGCCTGATACTAAGAGCTGGATTACGATGTCGGGTGGACTTGAGTCCGCCTGACACCGCTGTGGCCTCGGGACCGACCGACCTCTGGTCGGCAGTCCTGACACCTCTATTACGATGCAACTGCACATGGTATGGTCGAATACTCCCATTTCTCTATGGGAGCTTGTGTTACAGTCATAAAACGGCCATAACACAAGCTCCCATAGAGAAATGGGAGATTGTGTTAATTCCTGCACGTGGTGCCTGCCACAACATGCAGGGATCAACAGAGGGGCATCATTGGTGCCCCCTTGGCCCAGAACCAGAGGCCGCAAACAGAAGGGGGCCCTGGTAGGGGCCCCCAAACACGCTTTCTGACAGGCTTTCCATGTCGGAAGGCCTGGCCTGCAAAGCCTGTCGGAATCTGTGCATCTTAATCCGGACAAAGTAAAATGCAGTCCATATGGATTACGGGCCAGCTTCCAACTGACAGACTGGCTCCTTGAGCACATCACAATCCAGCCACAGAACAAAGGGCAACCCCTAATTACGTAATATGGGTAGAGATAAAGGGGAACAATGAAACCAAGCAAAAACAGAGAAAACTCTACCCTTACAATTTAAAGATGTACAATGTATCATATATAGAAAATAAACAGGGAATGACACCCAAATCAGATTAAGGAGATATGGCATACAAGCATGTGAAAACACCAACAAATAGTGCAACCTTTTTAGTTTATTTCATTTGTAAGTGTCATTTTTTTATAATACAAAAATATAATTTGTTAATTTTTTATACAAAGATGGTCACAATAGACAAAGAACAACGTACATTATTGTAAAATGTATAAATGGATAAAGATGTTAGACACACACAATAAATATCTGAGTTTTGTGCAAAAACAGAATATAACACAGTACAGAATATAACAGAAAACAGGTTCCCAAGTACAGGGGAAAATGTGAGGGAATGTTTTTTTTGATCAAAGCTACAGACACTCAAATTCAGACAGTCCACATTCATACAACATTGCATAACTCATCCAACACCCGATCAAAAGAAATTCTTAAGGACCCAACTAAAAGCAGTAACACCAATAGTCCCACAATATTGTGATGATTATTCAGGATAGATGTTGAAAAACACTCATCTAGAGTGCATAATCAGTGGGAATAGAGAGGGCCCAACTAAACAACGCCGACGCGCGTTTCGGTGAGACAACTCCAACTCAGGAGTACCACCTTCTTCAGGGCGTAACCAAGGCAAACTCCCATAGAGGTGGGACCTGTATAAAGATAGAGAAGGGAGCTAAACGTTCTAAGAACGGCTCAATCAGGCGAATATTGGCATAGGGTGGATTAAACGCTGTCCCCACTTAGCCTATAACTTTGTCTTATCCTCAGTTTGGTCTAAACGGGCCAGCGGTTTCCTTGTTCATGCTACCCTGAGAGCTTCATTCGGGTCTGGCATCTGTTTGCCTTCTAAAGCAAGTTCAGATCCTAATAGGACCCGGTTGGATTTGTCCACTGTCTATCAAACTGAGGATAAGACAAAGTTATAGGCTAAGTGGGGACAGCGTTTAATCCACCCTATGCCAATATTCGCCTGATTGAGCCGTTCTTAGAACGTTTAGCTCCCTTCTCTATCTTTATACAGGTCCCACCTCTATGGGAGTTTGCCTTGGTTACGCCCTGAAGAAGGTGGCACTCCTGAGTTGGAGTTGTCTCACCGAAACGCGCGTCGGCGTTGTTTAGTTGGGCCCTCTCTATTCCCACTGATTATGCACTCTAGATGAGTGTTTTTCAACATCTATCCTGAATAATCATCACAATATTGTGGGACTATTGGTGTTACTGCTTTTAGTTGGGTCCTTAAGAATTTCTTTTGATCGGGTGTTGGATGAGTTATGCAATGTTGTATGAATGTGGACTGTCTGAATTTGAGTGTCTGTAGCTTTGATCAAAAAAACATTCCCTCACATTTTCCCCTGTACTTGGGAACCTGTTTTCTGTTATATTCTGTACTGTGTTATATTCTGTTTTTGCACAAAACTCAGATATTTATTGTGTGTGTCTAACATCTTTATCCATTTATACACTTTACAATAATGTACGTTGTTCTTTGTCTATTGTGACCATCTTTGTATAAAAAATTAACAAATTATATTTTTGTATTATAAAAAAATGACACTTACAAATGAAATAAAGTAAAAAGGTTGCTCTATTTGTTGGTGTTTTCACATGCTTGTATGCCATATCTCCTTAATCTGATTTGGGTGTCATTCCCTGTTTATTTTCTATATATGATACACTGTACATCTTTAAATTGTAAGGGTAGAGTTTTCTCTGTTTTTGCTTGTTCACATCACAATCCAGCCAGAATGACTGGCTAGTTTCAATTCTGACCGGCTGTATTGTAATCAGCCAGTCAAAATTGAAACCAACAATCTCGGTTAGAAAACGCTTTCCGACCGAGACTGTAGAAGTGCTGAAATGAGTTACCCAGGTTGAGCCGGCTATACAACACGATAAGAGAGGGTTGGGTAGTGCATCTCTCATTCTAATGTTGTTAACCGTGTCCCTGCATTGATTACGATCCTTACCAGCTGCTGCTAACACCGCTTTTTTCCCACTCTTCACTCAATATTTTTTTTTCCTTCCCTCAAGAGTAAGTTTATAATTTCTCTTTGCCTCTACAACTACCTTTGGATCCTGTGAAATGGATACAAGGGCCCAATAATTGACAATTAGCTTCCGAACAATCTCCATCGAACCATCATGGAAGCTTTGGGGACGATATAATGGGCTTAGATAGATACCTGTACACAGGAGACTATACTGCAGCCTAATCGTTACACCACCTCTCTTCCACTAGACAACCCAGGAACAAAGACTGGACTTTGACCACAAGGGTATTGAGTGTAACCTTAGGCTCTGTAAGTAAAAAAACTAATCTCAAACCATCTTTAGAATGAGGGGTGACCTCAGCTGAAGGGACCTGAGAGTTGATCTTACGAACGGGAAAATTAGCTGTCGCCTTCAAAGCATTGTGGTCCCGCATTGGGTCTCTATTATTACACACTTTAAAAAATATGTGAGAAAGCTTTTATTAACAAAGATGAAATTTATCATTCTGGCCCATCCTGCAGGCCTGTAACACGGTATGGAGTGGTCTTCCTCTCTAAAACAAGAAATCAGGTCCTTAAATTCATTCTCTTCTGAATAAGGACCCAACTCAATACCTCTCTTTTCACTAAGGTCCTCCCAGTTCCCAAAGCACATACATTGCAACTCACCAGGACACATAAAAAGCTTGGCATTAAAATCCCCACAAATAATATACTTAGGTGGTGATACAAATCTATCCGTAGAGGCAGTTAATTTACCTACAATCCAGAACAAGTCTCTGTAATGTACACAAGAAGAATTAAGAAAATCATTATTTTATAATTATTTAATGAATTATTATTAAAATGTTACAAATAAAACTTAAAAGAAAAACTAAAATTATCCTTGATACGTAAACTTGAAATGCATCACTACGCAATCAACCACTGACACATTTAAATTAAGATGTAACCAAAACCAAATTGGAAGACCTCCCAGAGCCTTCCATCTCACAGATGGCACAGCGGGAGTAGAATATTACACATAACCGTCACGTCAGGGGGGGAATGGCCCAATGCTCTTGAAACGTAATAAAGTCAGAATCCCTGATGACGTTGAACCAGTCCGGATTAAGTAACATCTCCTTGAGACCCGCCACATTCCAACTCAAGAAGGTAAATGAAGTCTCAACCCCAACAGATGAATCTCCATCCACACAATCGGAGACAATGCATCGTATATTATCCCCATCTGACTGAGCGGGTGAGAGCTCCAAATGGAGTTAAAACGTCAAAACGATTTTAAAAGGGAAAATGAAACTGGGCCCTTTGAAGATACTTAGGCATCGATATAGTTACCACCTGCCTTCCTGAAGAAATACCCATTAAAGATCATCACAAAATAGCTGGTCCTCCAACTGAGAGTGGGGCACCTGTGCTTCCTGGTGGGGTGACACAAGTAGACAAGGCATGTAGAAAAAAGGAAGGGGCACCACAGTAATATAGCTTTTTCCTTGGGCTTTGCTCAGGTCCTGGAAGAGTAACCGTTGTACCAAATGAGGAGATCTAAAATGTATGATGACGCAATTACCACTGACTCGAATAGGGCCTTGACAAATCCACTCTACCCTCCTAGCCATCAAGATTTGATTATACAGATGGAAGGGGAAGCCCCTTTGGTGGCCTAACTAATCAAGCACTTTATTTTATAGCTCCTCGTAGATTTCCCTCCGATGTTCACGTAGAGGGAGTACTCCAACAAGCACCCCCACATAAGGGCAAGCTGCAGGTGGGAGCCTGATACGCATGTGACTGAGAGCACTTGGAACTGCCCTTTCGATACCCAGTTCAACCTGCTGGCATGAATGATGTTCCTGCCCCGACTCTATGGCACTCTACTGGGTCCCTGGAAGAAGAAGTGCTTCCCTTTTTTGCTAAAAAATTAGATTGGCCCCTGTTGTAGAGGGAATCACATTTAAAATTTTAAAACTAATTACAACATTTTTGAGAGAAAGATAATAAATGTGTGCCAATTACATGTTCAAGAAAATTTGGCAAAATAAGAGAATTTTAGTTACTGCATCGTAAAAGCATGCAGACAAAGATTTAGACTAGGTGATATCATTCGTACAAGTGATATATAGTGTGCTTTATTAATTGACAAAAT